>NW_026575126.1:21055000-22265000 GCF_905146905.1 Nyctereutes procyonoides
TTTGTCAGGCTCTGGGCTCAGTTTGGAATCTACTTCAGATTCTCTCTCTCTCTCTCTCTCACTCTCTCAAATAAATGAATAAAATCTTAAAAAAAGACAAGTCTATTTGGATACTGAAATTCCTAGGAAAAGTTAGAAAAATAGGAGAATAGAAGAACTTGATTACCAAAACTGAGGTTTCTTTTGAGCTTTGACTGTCTACTCTGAAAGCTACCTTAGTTTCCCATGACTTCAGCAGGTGGGACTTTTCTATCTCACACTGTCAGGGTATTTAAATGAGTAAGTCTCTTTTGTCCTTTCTGAACAGATACAACTTTGCACTGCCTTCTGACTACCCAGAATTACCACACTTGCCTTGTTTTCCTTTTAAAGTAGTTAATAACTACTATCTAGATGGGGTTTCCACTTTCCAAGTATGTATTTTTATTTGTACTGATCTCTAAGTAGCTCTTTTTTTATGTCCTTTTCTTTAGATTTTATGCTCCTTTATCATCATTTTTTACTTAAAACTCTAGTAACCTTTTATCAAGTCTCTAAGGTTGTTGGTTACAACAAATCTCCTTCCTATTCCTATATCCCCTGTGATCATTTGCATTCTTGATTTTTAATAATCTTTTAGAGAATATACCACAGAGAAAAGAGGACTGAGATTTGCTAGTTCCAATGTTGTTAAAAGAACAGCATGGGCTTGGAACTAACTGCTTCTCTAAACCCTGAATTCCACATCTATATGATAAGCTACTTATTAAAAATAGAATGTTTTAAGTATCTTCTTGGAGATTCTGAATCAGTGGGTCTGAGATGAGGTTAGATACTTCTTATATTCAGAAATTTGGAAAAACTGAAGTGGACTTGCCCATCCAATCAATAATATTGGGCCTTTTCTCCAAAGAATTCTCTTCTTTATTTTCATGAGCTAAAAGCTTTATCACCCAAAATGAGCATTAAACATTAAAACAAAATACTGCTGGCTATCATGACAAAGAGAACCTGATTTTGTTAACTTACCTTTACCAATAAATCAAGCATCAGAAAATAATATTTTCTTTTCTCATCTTCCTTATTCCACAAAAGACATCGAACAACAGGACCAACAAGATTCCAGCCCATATTCTTAATGATGACCTGTAAAAACATTTTTAGAGTAAAGAAAATACTGCCATCTATAGGGCTCTTACAGTAAGCTTTCTTAACTTGAAGGAGCTTAATATTTCCTCTGAAATAGCTATGAGGCAAATGAAGCCTACAGCATCTCACCACTGACTTCTCAGGGTTGGCTATTAACAACTCTCAACAGTTTAAAATAGTTTTTAATACTCTCACTGAAGAAAGGTGAATGGACATTTACTTTAAACCAGGTAAGTTGGTCTTTTTTATACTTTAGTTTCTCTATTTCTAATAAGAGAATTAATTTGAGCAAATACTTAATTTTCACGGAGAATTTTGCTCTCCTGATTCATAAAGAAATACACCCAACCAAAAAAAAAAAAATTACACCCAACACTTATGAACCTTTTAAAGTAACTTGGAAAATCTGTAAATATATTATGATTACATAACTTATGTAAAAGGGGATGCCACTTCAGTTACTTTCCCTTCAACATACAAGTTATTTCTATTTTCAAAGATATTTCAGAATGTTTACCACACAAGTAAAAGTTTATATTCTTAATTTGTGATTCACATTCATAATCAAAACCTCTATTTCCAGAACTAGCAATAATATACTCCATTTCTCTGGGCTGCTTTCTACTTCAACTTATCAGTATTTAATCAAGAATACACTATTATATGTCAAGTCCCTAAAATATTCTGGTGCTATAAATTAAGTAAGGTAAGATCTCTATCCTGATAAGAGTTTACCTTCTAGATTCACTCATTAAAAAAACACATCTATTCCGGAAGACAATTAAGCACATACTCCCTCCATGACCCCAGTCTTATAAGATAATCAAACCCCAGAGTACTGAGATATAGCAGGAGAACTGCCTTCCATTTAGGAAAGGCAAGAAAGGCTTCTCTGAAGAGACAGTGACTAAGCTAAAATTGTTAGGGAAGTCTGTCAGGTGGAAAATATATTTAAGGCTCTGAAACAGCAATGTGTAAAGGTGTAAGACTTAACATGTCCTAGAGAACTAGTAACAGAATATGTTAGCATATATGAACATATAGCTCACAAAAGAGGAAATGCCGTTCATATTTTTGCTCACTTATCAATTAGACATTTTAGCATTTGTCTTTATCAATCTGCATGAGCTCCCTTCTTGTATTTACAACAGATAATTATTTGGTTTTTTTGGTTGTCTGTATTTTTTTATAAGCAAAATACACTTACTTTTCTTTGATTCTTTTCCTATTAGCTTTTAAGTCTAAATTGGTTTCTCTCCTTTAGAGATTCATAAACAATTCATTTATATTTCAACATATATATATTTCACCTTTCTTTTTATTCAAAAGATTTATGTTAGAAACATGGAATAAAGGGCGCCTGGGTAGCTCAGTTGGTTAGGCTTTCAGGTCTGGATTTTGGGTCAGGTGATGATCTCAGGGTGGAAATCGAGCCAGTGTCTGGGCTCAGCAGGGGGTCTGCTTACCCCTCTACCCCTCTCCTCGACTCATGCTTGCATGCACATGCACTCTCTCTTAAATAAATACATCTTTAAAAATTATTTTTTTAAAAATGAATGCTTGAATCGATTTTTTTTTTTAAACAAATAGCAAAACAATCATTCTTGGGATGCCTGGGTGGCTCAGCTGTTAAGCGTCTGCCTTTGGCTCAGGTCGTGAACCCAGAGATCAGGACTGAGTCCTACATCGGGCTCCCTGCATGGAGCCTGCTTCTCCCTCTGCCTATGTCTCTGCCTCTCTCTTTCTGTATCTCATATAAATAAATAAAATAAAAACAACAACAACAACAAAAACAATCATTCTTTTTAGCTAATGGGAAAGACAACTCAGCTGTTCTAAATATTTTCATTTCATATTCATAAATCATTCCATACTAGTTCTTTCTTTTGCCTGGCATGCTCTTCTTTCAGATAGCTCTTCTCTCTGTGGTTTACTCCTCTCCTTCCTTTTCAAATCTCTGCAGTCTCACCTAACATGGTTCATCCCCTAGTTATACTTTATTTTTCTCTATAGTATTCATCACTTTCTAACATACCATATAGTTTATTAGTAGATACCTGTCTTCATTAGAGTTTAAGATCCATATGAGCAGTTTTGTTTACTGCTGTATCTATTCCTAGCATCTAGACAAGGGCCTGTTAAAAAATAGGTGCTCCATAAAAACATTTTGAATGATGTCTGTTATCTTTAAGGGTAACAAATTATATTCCCTCCAAAGCTTTGATATTCTGTTGTTTTTATTAATTTTTTCCAAATTACTACATATTTATTCCACCATTACCTATTAAGACTACTCTTGCTTTTTAAAACTTAACTAGGGGATCCCTGGGTGGCTCAGCGGTTTAGCGCCTGCCTTTGGCCCAGGGCGCGATCCTGGAGTCCCGGGATCGAGTCCCGCATCGGGCTCCCGGCATGGAGCCTGCTTCTCCCTCTTCCTGTGTCTCTGCCTCTCTCTCTCTCTCTCTATGTCTATCATAAATAAATAATCTTTAAAAATAAATAAATAAATAAAACTTAACTAGCTCCTACTAGACTCTACTTTTCCAAATAAGCACTTCTTTGCCTTTCCATTGGTGTATTTCTACCCTATAAGTAATCTCTGAGAATTAACTATATGGGAAATTCTAGATTTAAATAAGATTTTGCATATCTGAAATGAAAAAAAATAATTTTGATAAAATTCTTTACAAACATCATCTCAGCTGCAAGGTATCTAGTCATTATGTAAATAGTGAATAATTATGAGGAAAAGGAATCAATACTATCCATAAACTACACCTTGTTTACTTTAATACTAACTACCTACAAAGTAAGATTATCCCCAAATGACACATGAGAATGCCAACGTTTAGAGATTACTGGCATGCCTAAATATCAACTAAAATGTGGCAGAACCAGGAACTGCATATAAATCTGTTTGGCTCCAAAGCCCATGCGTTTCCCACTATACCAATGGATATCCAATGGGGACAATTTTGTTCCCTGTCTACCAGGGGACATTTGGCAACATCTGAGGACATTTTTGATTGTCATTTCAGAGTGTGGGGTGGTTACTACAAAGTATCTAGAGTACTAATGTTGAGAGGCCCTATACTATAGGACAAACTATTCATATGGCCTTTTTTTTTTAATTTACAAAAAAAACAGAGTATAGTAAATCTTGATCAAGCCTGATTGTATCACCTGGCAAGAAAGCTAAGCTGCAGTCAGTTTGAAATACGGTCTTATAGGGGATCCCTGGGTGGCTCAGCAGTTGAGCACCTGCCTTTGGCCCAGGGCGCAATCCTGGGGTCCCGGGATCGAGACCCACGTCGGGCTCCTGGCATGGAGCCTGCCCCTCCCTCTCTCTATTATGAATAAATAAATAAAATCTTAAAAAAAAAAAAAGAAATACGGTCTTATCAATGTCTGAACCTTTGAATTTAGCAAACCACACATTACAAAGATGATTCTCAACCTATTACAGTTAAAACTCACCAAGTTCAAAAATATCACTATCACCCAATTTTCTTCTTTTGTTTCAAGTTTTTATTTAAATTCCAGTTAACATAATCACCTAATTATTTTTTTAAAGATTTTTATTTATTTATTCATGAGAGACACAGAGAGAGAGAGAGCAAGGCAGAGACAGGTAGAGGGAGAAGCAGGCTCCATGCAGGGAGCCTGACATGGGACTCGATCCCAGGTCTCCAGGATCAGGCCCTGGGCCGAAGGCGGCACTAAACCACTGAGCCACCTGGCTGCCCAAGAAAACTTCTATGTAAATAAATAGTACTATAAATGAAGAAAGAGTGTGCTCCTTGAAAGATGATCTTTTCTTGTATAAAAAGGCAAGTACGGAGCAGCCCGGGTGGCTCAGCGGTTGAGTGCTTGCCTTCGGCCTGGGGCATGACCCTGGAGTCCCAGGATTGAGTCCCACATCAGGCTCCCTGCATGGAACTTGCTTCTCCCCCTGCCAGTGTCTCTGCCTCTCTCCCCATCTCTCTGTGTCTCTCATGAATGAATGAATGAATAAATAAATAAATAATAAATAAATAAATAAAATCATAAAAAAAAAAAAAAGGCAAGTACAAAGACAAAAAATTTGGCAGTGTTGCCAACACTGCGTCCCAGGAAACATTTGTTTCTCATTCCCAAAAGATCCTTTTCCCATTGATGAAAATGATTTTTCAGATAATTATAGCTGCATGATATTGGCCAGTAAGGCCATCTAAGTCTGCTCCTATTCTGATTTTATGCACCCAAATATTATCTTTTTACTTCTTTAAGATTTATTTGAGAGAGCGAGAATGAGCAGGGGAGAGGCAGAGGGAGAAGCAGACTCTCTGCTGAGCAGGGAGCCTAAAGCAGTGCTCCATCCTAAAACCCAGGATCATCATCTGAGTGGAAAGCAGATACTTAACTGACTCAGCCAGCCTCCTAAATATTATCTTACTTAATATCTGGTTTTCCATATATATCTGGCTTAAGAAAGAGAAAGTGCAGATTACCAAAAATGAGTATCTAGGTTGCCTAATACAGTACTAAATGTAAATTAATAATAATCCAAATGCCACTTTTGATCCCTAAAGCAGAAATAATCTTTGCTCTTTTAAAGCACTTTACTCAAACTCTATCAATTATTTCATTTATTCTGCCCTATTGCTAGTTGTTTACATGATTATCTCTTCCACCAGACTATAAGCACCTTCAAGTGTATGAATAGCCCTAAGCCCTTTTTTGTTTTCCATGTTCCTACTGTAGAAATTTGATTCTTAAATGTTTGATGAATGAGTGGATAAACAATAGCATCATGTGGCTATTATCTTCCTAGTAAAGACTAAAAAATACTCATAAAGATTGCACTTACCTTATTCTTTTCATTTTGAATAATTTCTAGTAGCTGCTCTATGTGCCCTTCATCTATGCATCTTTGGCCTGCTAATTGAAATAGGCCAAAATCTTCTTCTTTGAAGTCTTGTTCTTCTAGGATTTGCTGACAAAAACAAAATGAAGACAAAACGTTTGGTGAATAAAAAAATTCAATAACTACTTGATTTATTCTCTCTCTGGAAATGAAATTTGTTTGAATTCTAAGTTGCACATTAGCATATGTGTGAAAATTAGGATAAGCCTGAAAAAGTAGTTTAATGATCTTGAAATCCACACTGCCAAAAAAAATTCTACAATAAAGATCAATATTAAAAATTTTAAAGGTTAGACAAGTAGGTCACTTGGAGAGATAATCCAATCTGCCTTCTGGCCCTCCTGCTATTTATTCACAGGTCAAACAAAGCAAGGATTAGAGAAGATAAACAATTTGAGTGACCCTAAGTATAACTAAAAATAATCTTGCATTTAACTTTACAAGAAGAAAAATTACTTACACATCTCATTATTATGGATTGAAGTTCTTCCACAGCCATTCCTCGTTATTTTTCCTAGTTTTTATGCTGAAATATAAAACAGTTAACTATCAGTGATATTACAGTATTAATGAGTTATGTTTCATTCTGATGAATTATCAGTAAATACAATAAGGAAAATACGACATTTTAAAGCTGAAATATTTTGACTTAAAGTATTTTAGCTTAAGGAGTAAAAAACTGTTGCATCTTTTAGGTTTTCTAGAATAGTTTTGAAAGATCTACCTAAAAAAAAAAAAAAAAAAAAAAATCCTCCAGGGTACGGCCAAACAGGAGCGCAAATATGGGCTACGTAAATGGCTTTAAAAAGGCTAAGTATTTCTTTTCTGAAAAAATTTCCCAAAAGTGTCCCTGAAATCAGTTCTAGTCATTAGGGGATTTTAAAAAATGCTTTAATGTCCCACTTGACAAACAGTGGAGCCTACACAACTCACCCCAGAGCGGGTGGAAGTTCCGATGCCCACAGTCCCAAGTGCGACCCGGACATTCTTCTGTAAGAGATGCGGTCCCCCAGTAACCCAGCTGGTGTAACCGCCACGCCGCACGGACACGAAGCAACCGGCAGCTCTCGGGGGAACGCGGCTCGGCTCCCGCAGGCGCCGTGTGCCCAGCGGCAAGACCCTGCCCCCGGCCCGCAGCGGGAGCTGGGTCAGCCGGGTCCCCGCGGCCGCGCGCTCCAGAGCGGATAAAAGCCCAGCGCGCGTGCGGACTGCATCCAAAGGAAGCCATTTCTCCCGATTCCTGCGGGCCTAGGCGTTCGGGCCCATGACCTCGTGGGGCCTTGCGGGCCGCGGCGCCGGCTCCCCCGCGGCTCACAGCTGGCCCCGAGCCCCGGCCACCCCCGACGCCCGGGCGCGTCCACTTACCGCCGGGCCTCTCGCCGCTCTCGGCGGCTTCCCCCACCTCCTCCGGCCGCGCAGGCCTCTCTCCGGGCCCCGCCCCTCCCCGGCCGGCCCCGCCCCGCGCTAGCGAGGGGGGCGGAGCCTCGGGGGAGACGCCGGGTCCCGGGCTGACCTTCTGACGCGTTTCCCATGGCTGACTCCGCCGGGCCGCGCTCGCCCGGCCTCAAGGCTCGGACGCCCCGCGCTTCCCGAAACGCCTCAGGTAAGAAGGGCCCAGAGAACCGAGCCCCTCGAGGGTTCCACACGGAGGCGCGCGGGACACACCCGGAAGACTGCCCCGGGGCAGAGAAGGCCCAGAGCGTCCCATCCCCGGCCTCGGGTCTTCTGGGAAAGACCTCCACACCCTCACCTCTTCACACCGGTGTTCCAAGATTTGCCCCAGAACCGGTCTCTGAGGGAAAGGGAGTAGAGGAGCTGGAGTCTAGAGCTGGCTCGCCAGAAAGGGCAAGCGACCGGGGCAGCCCAGCTTGGAGATGCACTCCTGCTTTGGCTCCGGGCCCTCTGAGGTGTCACCCCACCCCTGCTCTTTCCCTGTGAGCGAACATTCGGGGGAACATTTCGGGTTGCCTACACCTCAGATTTGCAGGAGCCCGTGACCGTGCAGCTGTTTTACATGAGAAAATTCAATCCCCGAGGAGATTACATTTTAACCAAGAAGAATTCGGGAATAATTAGCGAACTGAATTCCGCTTGCCCATTTCATTTGTTTTTTCAAACGGGATTGGAAAGTAACGTGTGGGGAAGAAAGAAAAAAGGTTGTCTGCAGTTTCAGTAGGAATCTGTCCTGTAAACTACTGTGTTTGCGAAGACTTGAACTCCACAATAATTTTATTATTATAAATATAAAATATTTTTATTATTATTGTAGGTGCTAAACAGACAAATGCTTTAAA
This sequence comes from Nyctereutes procyonoides, assembly GCF_905146905.1. NCBI lineage: Eukaryota > Metazoa > Chordata > Mammalia > Carnivora > Canidae > Nyctereutes > Nyctereutes procyonoides. Next base: position 21,063,329 of record NW_026575126.1, read on the forward strand.
ACAAGAAGATGCTTCTAAAAGGTAGGAGAACTACTTGGACAACTGCATTAGCTTATCTATTTATCTCATGTTAATTTAACCATTTTTATAAACAAGAATGGGAGATACTTTAAAAAAAATTATGCGAAAGAAAGAGAGGATCAGAAAAGCACTATAATTTCTCATATATAGACTCATTATATCTCTCTACTCCAGGCTTTAAAAAAACCAAATCAAGACACTTTTAGATTGCTGGTGAAGGTATGAGTATTTGTAGAAAGATGTCTAAGGGAATAAACATTCTTCAGTTAAGCAGGTACTCCTTTTCCACCTCTTCAGGTACACTTGCCTTTTATTACTTTATATACCAGAGACTCCAAGAAACCTTTACTGTTCTTCGTTTACATTATGTCCATATTTTCAGCAAAAAAGTCCTATTCTGTTGCTTGGCATCTCCTAAACAGACTAGATTTACCTCCTGTCACAAAGTTTCTAGAATAGGAGTAGTCTATGAGAATGATTTAAATACATAGGTCAATATTTTATTCTTTAAAAAAAAAAAAGATTTATTGGGATACCTGGGTGGCTCAGCAGTTGAGCATCTGCCTGTGGTTCAGGGCATGATCCTGGGATCCAGGATCAAGTCCCATATCAGGCTCCCTGCATGGAGCCTGCTTCTCCCTCTGCCTGTGTCTCTGCCCCCCCCCCCCGTGTGTGTGTGTGTGTGTGTGTGTATGTGTCTCTCATGAATAAATAAAATCTTAAAAATATGTTTATTCATTTTAGAGAGTGAGCAAGTATATGTGTGGGATGCAGGTGAAGAGGCTCCACACTGAGTGTGGAGCCTGACTCAGGGCTTGATCTCACAATCCTGAGATCATGATCTAAGCTGAAACCAAGAGTCAGATGCTTAACCACCTGAGCCGCCTAAGGGTTTCAGTGATTTATCCTTTTATATCAGGCAGGTAGTGGCTGTCATTTACTCATTCTTTCAAAAATTATTTACCAAATAGGAGATATGCCAGGCCTGTGTTAAGCCCTGAGGATACGGTTTTGAGCAGAATAGACACAGTTCTTTTCTACTGGAACAGAGAAATACCGATTAAATTGTCACAACCGAATACATAATTACATATTGTGATAAGTGCTATAAAGGAAAAGACTATGAAGTTATCAGATGGAACTAACAGGTGTTCAGATTAGCTGGGGATTCTCAGGGAAAGACTTCGCTAAGGAGGTAATAAACCGAGCCCTGAAGGCTAAATAGGCATTAATCAGAGTCCTGAGGAGAGTCCAGCCAGAGATGGCAGTATATATGAAGGCCCTGAGAAGAAAAAGGTCAGTTCAAGGAAAGGAAAGATACCCGTGGTAGTGTATGGCATTTTGAGCAAGGGAAGAAAGGAGCACAGGAAAAACTTAGGATTCCATTCTTATAGAATCTGGTGGGCCATGGTGAGAAATTTAGATTTTCTAAGTGCAAATATGAAAACATCAAGTAATAGAGTGATGAAATTTAAGTTTAAAAAGTTTTAAGAGGAGTGCCTGGATGGCTCAGTGCTTGAGCATCGCCTTTGGCTTGGGGCGTGATCCCCAGGTTCTGGGAGAGTCCTGCATGGGGCTCCCATGAGGGAGCCTGCTTTTCCCTCTATGTCTCTGCCTCTCTCTGTGTGTCTCTCATGAATAAAAATCTTTAAAAATTTAAAAATAAAAAAATAAAAGTTTTAAGATGTTAGCGATGGTGATCATCTAGGAATAGAGAAATTGGATGGATTTGAGATCTATATTTTTTTAAAGATTTATTTACTTGAGAGAGAGCATACAAGAAGAAATTTAAAAAATTAACGGATGAGAGGTACAGAGGGAGAGGGAAAGAGGGCTTTCTGCTGAGCAAGGAACATAGTACGGGGCTCACTACCATGATCCTGAGTGGAAACCAAGAGTTGGACACTTAACCAACTATGCAACCTGAGTGCCCCTTGTGATCTATTTTAGAGAATATTTCCCTGTGGAGTAGCATGACTTGGTTTTATGATACACTGCAAGAGTAAAGTTAATACTGATAATGATGGTAATTTGCAATTTTCTTCAATAGTGTGATCTGACCACAAACCCAAGAAGATTATATTTTATTGTAAGCAGCATAGTGTGAGAAGTATAGATACACTGAAATGTACTGGGGGCAAATTACCCAGGATGATGAAACAATTAAAAATCCATGGGGTAACTAACCAAATAGTTGTTGAAGGGAATAAACCTTTATAAATCTATGCCCACTGAAAAATACTTCAACATCAATCCAATCAAATACTATTAAGCCAGGAATTAAAGAGCTTTACAAAAATGTAAAATAATTCTTCTCTTTTCACAAAATATGTAATAGGTTCATTACAACTTTTGTTACATGAATTAATATGTGCTCTACATTTTTCTCATTTTTAATCCAAATATGGTGAATATCAATACATAAAATCCACATAAGCAAAAGTTCTAGTTTTTAGAGTGTAAGGCAATGCTGAGACTGAAAAATTTGAGAACCATTGCTATACACCATACTATCTGTCATCATTTAGGACCAGAGGACAACAGTGACAAAGGGCTGTTCATGGGAAGCAGCTCTAGGCATCAGTCAAGAGTGAGTGTAGTGGGGCGCCTGAGTAGCTCAGTGGTTGAGCCTCTCCCTTTGGAGACTGAAAAATTTGAGAACCATTGCTATACACCATACTATCTGTCATCATTTAGGACCAGAGGACAACAGTGACGAAGGGCTGTTCACGGGAAGCAGCTCTAGGCATCAATCAAGAGTGAGTGTAGTGGGGCGCCTGAGTAGCTCAGTGGTTGAGCCTCTCCCTTTGGCTCAGGTTGTGATCCTGGGGTCCTGGGATCGGGTCCTGGGATCGAGTCCCACGTCAGGCTTTCTGCATGCAGGCTGCTTCTCCCTCTGCCTGTGCCTCTGCTTCTCTCTCTCTCTCTCTCTGTGTCTGTCATGAATGAATAAAATCTTTTAAAAAATAAAAATAAAAAAAATAAAATAAAAATGTGAGTGAGTGTAGTGTGGCTCTTATGCAGGTTGATGTAGTTAACTGCTTGAGTCAACAATTCCTTAGTGGAGGTTGTAGACTGATTGTAGTACATGGCATAGCTTTTGTTGGTAGGCAGCAATATGAGAAAAATAAAATAATGTCTTTCATAAAGCCAAATACATTTGATATAAACAACTGCCTTTTAATTTGTATCCATGTCTTTTATACTTCTTTGATGTAAGAATGGCCTTTATGAAATCATGGGAGAACAGTTGTTAGTTGCAAATTTCTTCTTGTTTTAATGTTCCTATTTGGCAAAAGAAATAGTTGGCAATCCTGTGTCATCCTCCTTTTTTTTTTTCTTTTAAGATTTATTTATTTATTTATGATAAAGAGAGAGAGAGAGAGGCAGAGACATAGGCAGAGGGAGAAGCAGGCTCCATGCCGGGAGCCCCACACGGTACTCAATCCTGGGACTCCAGGATCGCACCCTGGGCCAAAGGCAGGCGCCAAACCACTGAGCCACCCAGGGATCCCCCATCCTCCTTTGTTGTAGAATATTATTATTATGTTATATTGTTTCTGTAGAATGTTATTGCTCTAGGCAAGGAATTAAGAGTGTAAGGTCTTTTTTTTTATTTTTTTTTTAATTTTTATTTATTTATGATAGTCACAGAGAGATAGAGAGAGGCAGAGACATAGGCAGAGGGAGAAGCAGGTTCCATGCACCGGGAGCCCAACGTGGGATTCGATCCCGGGTCTCCAGGATCGCGCCCTGGACCAAAGGCAAGCGCCAAACCGCTGTGCCACCCAGGGATCCCAAGAGTGTAAGGTCTTGAGAGTCACTTAAAAGAGGGCGGTAAAATGAATACATTAAAGATCCAGATATGAGAGCCAAGTCAAGGCCCAGGAGGCTGGCTGAGGTAGTTCTGGTGGGAAAGTAGAAACCAGTTCAGGAAACGAGCAAATAAGTTACCAAGATGGTTGGATATCTTTGGTCCTATGGCAAGGATTCTCAACCTCTTTGCATATTAGGATTGTCTGGAGCAATTTTAAGAAACACCAACCTCAGACAGGCCCGGTGGCGCAGCGGTTTAGCGCTGCCTGTAGCCCAGGGCGCGATCCTGGAGACCCGGGATCGAGTCCCGCGCCAGGCTTCCTGCATGGAGCCTGCTTCTCCCTCTGCCTGTGTCTCTGCCTCTCTCTCTCTCTCTCTCTCTCTCTCTCTCTCTCTGAATAAATAAATAAATAAATAAATCTGAAAGAAAGAAAGAAAGAAAGAAAGAAAGAAAGAAAGAAAGAAAGAAAGAAAGAAAGAAAAAGAAAAACACCAACCTCCAGTCCCCGTCCTCAGAGATTCTGATTGAATTAGCGTATAGTGGGACTTAGGCATAGTATCTTTTTTTTTTCTTTTTTTTTTTTCCCGCCCCACCCCTAGGCAGAGTATCTTTTAAAGAAATCTCCTTAGGGGCACCTGGGTGACCTAGTGGTTGAGCATCTATCTGCCTTTGGCTCAGATCATGATCCCAGAATCCTGGGATCCAGTCTTGCATCAGGCTTACTATAGGTAGCCTGCTTCTCCCCCTGCCTATGTCTCTGCCTCTTTCTCTGTGTCTCTCATGAATAAATAAAATCCTAAAAAAAAAAAAAAAGAAAGAAATCTCCTTAGATGATCTTAATGTGCAGCTAGGATTGAGAACCACTCTCCTAGAGCCATTGTTAATCAGATAGACTCTGCTTTTATGTTCCATGATGTGTAGAGACCAGCAAAGGATGATAGTCCTACTGGTGCCAGGGCAAGGACTAGCCCTCCTAGGAAGATTGTTTTCCTAAACTACATAGTCCTATCAATATAGTTATTTAATAAGACTTAACAAAAGCAAACACTTCCTTGCAAATAGGACTCTATCTTGTCAGACTGGGCTATCATTAACTTTTGAGACTTGACACAAATTTTTACTTATAAGAACAGCTGTAGTTGTCTTTTCCCCCTCCAATATTTCCTGATTACTAAGGATTTCAAAGGAAAAGTTGTCTTTTTAGGTACACACAGGACTGACTGAGAGAGTATAAACACTAACAGGCAAAAAAATTTCATACTCTAAGCCTTGGAAATCATCCTGTCATTATGGCAGACTTCTGTGTGTTAATACTTTAAAAGTATTGGATCAAAAGTAAAAACATTAAAAAAAACATAAAATTAAATAGCAGACTTCTGTGTGTTAATACTTTAAAAGTATTGAATCAAAAGTAAAAATATTTAAAAAAATAAAATTAAATAGCATGTTGTATTTGTACTATATTCTAAGAAAATTGGCTATGATAAAACTTGTAAGTAGAATAATTTCTAAATTTTATTTTATTTATTTTTTAAAAACTATTTATTTATTTATTCATGAGAGACACACAGAGAGAGAGAGAGAGGCAGAGACACAGGCAGATAGAGAAGCAGGCTCCACACAGAGAGCCCAACACGGGACTCAATCCTGGGACCCCAGGATCACGCCCTGGGCCGAAGGCAGGCACTAAATTGCTGAGCCACCCAGGGATCCCCCTAACTTCTAAATTTTAAATAATTTTTTTGTTTTTTAATTTTAGGAAAGCAGAACTAGAAGCAGCTGTGAGAAAGAAGATTGAATTTGAGAGAAAAGCTCTTCATATTGTTGAACAGCTTTTAGAAGAGGATATTACAGAAGAATTCCTAAGGGAATGTGTATGTGTTGAGAAATTATTACATTATTTAAATCTGTACGATATGAAACTTCCTTGCATTATCAAAATCTTTGACTCTTCTCAGTCACAAGATGCAGGGAGCATGCTATGTAATTCATGCATTTTATTTTATTTTTTTTCAAAGATTTATTTATTTATTTATTCAGAAAGAGAGAGAGAGAGGCAGAGACACAGGCAGAGGGAGAAGCAGGCTCCATGCAGGCAGCCTGACACAAGACCCGATCCCGGGTCTCCAGGATCACACCCTGGGTTTCAGGCAGTGCTAAACTGCTGCATCACTGGGGCTGCCCTAATTCATACATTTTAAAATAATCAACTATTACGCATTCCTGGTTGTATAATGACTTTAAAATACACTAAAGAAAAATAACATGCCTGTTTAACCGCTTAATAATAGTTCTTTAAACAAGTCTGTTAATCTCACTTGATTTTCATCACTTTGCACTAATTATCCCAATGTTATTTTCCATATTCTGTGTGTTGTCCTATTTTAGTAACAGAAGGTTATTATTTTTGTTAATGTAGTTATTTTAGTTTTGATATTTTAAAAACCTGAAATATAGATCACTTATGATTTAACACATAACAAGAGAATTGTAATCTGTATTAAAAGTTGTTGTTCTTTTTTTAACAACTCTATTGCGTTAAAATTTGACCATGAGTATATCAAAGGGAAATAATTGATACTAGTTTATAAGTACCTAATCAGTCCCCTGTACAGGTTTTCAGAAGCTGAAAGATTTTGCAGAAAAATTTGTCAGGACTCACAAGGACACCTTTGATATACATTGTTTTTAAAGATAGTTCTTTAAAAACAAGTAAATTATATTTTACTTTACATGTGACTAATTTTTTGAATAGTACATTTTTAAAATGAAATCCACTTTTTAGTGTTTTGCTTTGGAATAGCAATCGCTATAGCACCACTTCTTTTTCCTGCCTCAGATTTATTTCATGAACTATGTATCTACAAAGATGCACAGTCTCCTGGCAGAAGTTTTTTCAGGTTGTTTATATTTTTAATAATAGCTAACATTTTTGAGTGCTTACTATGTGTTGAGTGTATTTATTTTCTCCTCTCCATCATACCTATGAGCTAGACATTATTCCTCTATTTTCAGATGAGATCAGTGAGGTGTAGAGCACTGATAAATGAAGTTTTCCAATAATTTAGCAGGGGAAATGCTCCTCTCATTTCATTGTAGGGGAAGTTCATCACACCTGCTCACTACAGCGATGTCGTGGATGAGCGTTCTATTATCAAACTCTGCGGTTATCCTTTATGTCAGAAGAAACTAGGAATTGTAAGTAACAAATATTTTAAAATAGAAGCTTTAATTTTTTATATTTAGCAAAATACTTTGTAGATAAGAGAAGAAGTGAAACAGGCTTGAACTAATGACACGAGTTAGCCAAAGTTATGATATGTAGATCATTTAATCTTGTAACATAAAGTTTATATTTATTACTTGAATTCTTCTTAAGCTATACTTTTTTTTTCCCTTTAGGTACCAAAGCAGAAATATAAAATTTCTACCAAAACCAATAAAGTCTATGATATTACTGAAAGAAAGGTAAGCTTAAAGGCTGTTCTCACTGTGGCAGTTAATTTTTAATATACTAAATGGAATTTTTTTAAAAAGTTGAAAAGTTTGCCTTTTAGAAAGTAGCCATGCTAAAAATTTATTTGAAAATATTTCATTCAAGATATTAGAAAAAACTGCTCATGCTTTAATTAATACTTGAACATTTAAAAATTCAAAGTGCAGGATCACCTGGGTGCCTCATTCAGTTAAGCGCCCAACTCTTGATTTTGGGTCAGGTCATGATCTTAGTGTAGTGAGATCAAGTCCCACATCAGGCTCCTGTGCTGGACATGGAGCCTGCTTGGGATTTTTTCTCTGTCTTCTGCCTCTCCCTCCCCCGTTAAAAATAAAATTTAAATAAAATAAAATTTAAATTGAAAATTAAAATTTGTGCATACCAGCACAACTTAAAGCAAGTAAATCAGGAACAGAATAGAGATCCAGAAACATACTAACCATGTATGTGGATACTTTGTATATAATAACAGGAATATTGTGGATCAGTGGAGAAAGTATGAATTTTTCAATAAATAGTAGTGGCACAAATAGTTATCCAAATGGAAAAACTGAAAATTGATCCCTGTTTCAGTGTACATAAAAAAATCAATTTTAGGTAGATTAAAGATTTAAAGTTAAAAGATAAACACTGTTTCAAAGAATATGGGAAGGTTTCTGTAAACATGGAGAATTTCTTAAATAAGATACACAATTACAGACAATAGAGGAAGAATTGGTAAGTTTTTTTCTACATTAAAATTAAAAGCAAAAAAAAAATTAAAAAAATAAAATTAAAAGCATTTGCTTATCAGAAGTTTCCAAAAAAGAGTGAAAAGATAAGCCATAAATCAGGAGGTATATTTCCATAGAAATGACTAAACCTAGTAGAATTTTTTTCTTTTTTTTCTGAAAGAGTGCATATGTGTGCGAATGGGGGTAAGGGCAGAGGGGGAGGGAGAGAATACCCATCTCACAACCCCAAGACCATGACCTGAGCCAAAATCAGGAGTCACTTAACTAGCTGAGCCACCCAGGTGTCCCTAGAAAAATTTTATAGAAGGAACTTGATAATGAATGAAAAGATGATCAATCTTGTCAGTAATCAGGAAAACCAAATAAAAACTTTGATTTACATGGGCAGCCTGGGTGGCTCAGCGGTTTAGCGCCTGCCTTCGGCCCAGGGCATGATCCTGGAGACCCGGGATCATCCCACGTCTGGCTCCCTGCATGGAGCCTGCTTCTCCCTCTGCCTGTGTTTCTGCTTCTCTCTCTCTCTGTCTCTCATGAATAAATAAAATCTTTAAAAAAATAAAATAAAAACATTGATTTACATTCTCTCAGCCCCCAAATTAGCAAAATTATAAAAATCTAACAATATTAGGAACTCTTTATACTACTGGTTAAATATTAGGAACCCCTTATTCTACTGGTTAAATAAAATTGCATCCTTTCTGAGAAGAAATTGGTATTATCTTTTGGAGAAATTGGTATTATCGAGTAAAGCCAAGTTCACACATTTTTTATGGCCAAACTTTTCTGTTCTTTGGTATATATTCTTAGGGATTTCTTGCCTGTATGTATTTCTATGTATGTATAGGAATGTTCCTAGTTGGATTAACAAAATATGCTATATGCATAGAATAGAATGTTCTTCACCCTTTTAAAGGAAGGAAATTCTGACACATACTACAGCATAGATGTATTTGAAGACATGTTAAGTGAAATAAACCTGTAAAAGGGACAAATATTAAATGATTCCACTTATATGAGATAACTAGAGTAGTTTGATTCATGGTTACAAAAGTAGAATGGTGATTATCTGAGGAGGCAGATATGGGGATTGTTGTTTAATGGGTATAGAATTTGATTTTGCAAAATGAAGAGTTCTGTAGATGGATGGTGTGATGGTTATACTACACAGTCACGTACAGTGAGAAGGTACGTAGTGCCCGTGAACTGTAACACTTAAAAATGGTTAAGATGGTAAATTTATTTTACAACAGTATTTTTTTATTTTAGAAATTCTTTAAAAATGTTTATCAGGCACATTGTAGTGATAGCAGAAAAGTTAGAAACAACTCAATTATTCGTAAACAATAAAGGTATAAATATAGAAACTACACCTCCATGAATCTGAAAAATATAATGTGGAACAAAAAAAATCCCAGAAAATATAGCAGTACAATTATATTTAGACAAAGTTTAAAATTAGGCAAAACTGAATGATGTCTTTTGTAGGTATGTATATATAGATAGCAGTACTAAAGAAAAGCAAGGGAGTTAGGAACACACAATGTATGATAGTGGGGAATATGGAAGGTGATGCTATCTGGGACAGACACATCGAGAGCTTCAAAGGTATACATTAGTTCTTACCTTGGGTTGTGGACTCATGGGTTTTCATTATTTGAACTATGTTTTCAGTACATAAGTTGTGTTTCATAGTAAGAATGAAATAATTTGCTAATTAAAATTTTTTTTTCAGTGCTTTTGCAGCAACTTTTGTTACAAAGCATCTAAGTTTTTTGAAGCACAAATTCCTAAAACTCCAGTATGGGTTCGAGAAGAGGAAAGGTAATTTAAATCATTACATATAATTTGTTGATATATTCCAGCTTTCTGAGATATGTAGAGAGTAGTGCTAGTTTTCTGTAGGATGTTACCATTGTACACATTTTAATTGTGGGGAAATGGTTTTATTTTAAGCATAGTTATTAAGGATTTTACACTTAAAATCAGAAAATTAATAAATATAAATGGTGTTTCTTTGCTGTTTTCATTTTTTAAAGATTTTATTTATTTATTCATGAGAGACACAGAGAGAGAGAGGCAGAGACACAGGCAGAGGGAGAAGCAGGCTCCATGCAGGGAGCCCAACGTGGGACTCGATCCCGGGTCTCCAGGATCATGCCCCGGGCCGAAGGCGTCGCTAAACTGCTGGGCCACCTGGGCTGCCCCTTCTGTTTTAGTTTTAATCACAGAACCTGAACGTCACTTCTGCTATGTTAGTTATTTCTATTAACTCTATTAGTATAATAATCTTAGAGTAAGAATGTTAAAGTTTTCAAGTAGATACTAGATCTTAGGATCCAACTGAATTTTGTTAGAAAACTATGTACTAAAAAACAACTATGTACAAAGGTTAAAAAGTTCAGGTTACTAATTCACTCACTATTAAAAATCAGTACAGTATTTTTTTTAATTTAAACAAATCCAATATAATTTTTAGCAAAAAAATATTATGAACATTCCTGGGGTTTTGCCTCTTAGGAAATGTTTAAACTTTTACAACATTTCAGTAGTTGCTGAATTTGAGAGAAAATTTATTATTGAGGGGCAAATGCCATATGTAGAAAAGGTAACAAAAATTGTTATGTAATTGAACTCTGTTGTCCAGTTTCAAACAAGGTTAAATGAAATAATGTCCCAAATAACTCATGTTTCATAGAGAATATTGCAACACAAGGCATGTGGTAAAAGAGTATCAATGCTAAATGAATTTAATGACATAAACATAATGAGATGCAAGTTAACTAAATACCTTTGCCTAAAGAAAAAAACTTACTCAAGTCTTACCTGATGCACAAGGTAATATGAAACCACTGTAGTTTGAACTAGCATCATTTGTACTGAGGGATAGTCCTGTTGTTGGCTGACACCTTTGCCTGCAGATCCAATGCTGTGTGGTTTAGAATATGTAAAGGGGCGCCTGAGTGTCTCAGTCAGTTAAGCGTCTGTCTGACTCTTGATTTCAGCTCAGGTCATGATCTCAGGGTTGTGAGTTCAAGTGCTGTGTTGTACTCTGCACTCAATGTGGAGTCCACTTACGATTCTTTCTCCTTCTTTCCTGACTGCCCCTCATTCACACACACTTTCTTAAAAATAAATATGTATATATAGAGAGAATATGTGAAGCACACCACTCTATGACCTTTGTTAATTGAATTACACATAATGAAGACAAACTTGTTCACTACTTCTCCACTAGCCTTTCTTATTGGAAGGATAAAGGATTGTAGCATTGTCGAAGGTGACTGGGGACCTAAGAGTACCTTCTTAACTATTACTTTTCTTTTTCTCCTTTCTTAATGTTTGTTTCAACAGAGCTGCTTATTGCCTCCTCAGTCTTAGGACAGCTGCACATATTCCATTCCCCAGCTGTTAAAATCAGTGTTTTCTTAAGTTATCCTTAACATTGTTTCCAGTGATATCTTCTCTAGTTAAATTTAGCCCATCCTCATATCTGCTTCAAAACTATTTACCAAACCACCCTTCCTGTCATCTTGATATTCTTCAGATACAATTATTGGTACTTCCTTCAGCTAATCTAAAACAGTTTTTCCCAAAATCTTATTCTATGTTCAGAACGCCCACCTTTTCCCAGAATGTGAAGCTCTGTCACTTTATGCTTGGGGTTCTTGAAATTCTACTTTAGGGGATCCCTGGGTGGCGCAGCGGTTTGGTGCCTGCCTTTGGCCCAGGGCGCGATCCTGGAGACCCGGGATCGAATCCCACATCAGGCTCCCGGTGCATGGAGCCTGCTTCTCCGTCTGCCTATGTCTCTGCCTCTCTCTCTTTCTCTCTCTGTGACTATCATAAATAAATAAATAAAAAGACTGTCAGTGGGGGGCTTAGTGCTGGCAACCATGTCAGGACTCCTCTCACTTCTAAGAAGAGCTCTAAAAAAAAAAAAAAGAAAGAAATTCTACTTTATATGCCCTTCCCTACCTCACTAAAAAAGAAAGATGAAAATGGCATTGGTTTCCCTAATTTAGACAAATCAATTTAATTTACATTCAGTGTGTATAATGTGACCTTAGTATCCAACAGGCTACCCACACCTGTACAAACAACACACACACACTTACGAAACCAAACCCGTGAGTTTAAATTGAAATGTTAATGGAATGGCATAACAAGCACACAAATGAAACAAATTTACTTATTCTAATGAGGACAAGTATTGGGGAGCCTTCAAATGCTTTTGAACAGAATTTGATCTGACACTGGTGTACAAAATGAATTAAGAAAAGATCATAATTAAAGAGTTGAAAGGCCCTTAGGGACAATTTAACACAACATCTTTATCAAACAAGCTCAGAAAGATTAACTGTATTTCTTAAGCGAGTGATAGGTTCTCAACAATGCCAGGATTCCAGTTGTTTAAAAGTAACCAGTGAGTAACCTATAAATATATAATTGTATACAGTTATACTACATGTATAACGGTAGCCCTTATTTTTGTATGATTCTTGTTAGTATATAACCATATTAGTATCTTTTATATCTCCAGTATCAGGTTTACCTTAATTTATAAATTCTTACTGGCAAGCATTGTCAGTTTATTTCATGAATCCACTAGAGGTCACTGTGTCTTCAGAGAATGTTGATATTTTTAAGTGTTCCAAAGATCAGAATTCTAGAATTCAGTATTCTTTTAAAAAGCCTTTCCAGCTGTTGCATATGTAAGCTCTACAGAAATGTGATTTTTAAAGTCTGCTCACATACAGTATCAGGTATATAATGTTAAATACCATTCAGAACCTATCTTTTTTTTTTCCAAAGATTTTATTTATTTATTCATGAGAGATACAGAAAGAAAGAGAGAGGCAAAGACACGGACAGAGGGAGAAGCAGGCTCCATGCAGGAAGCCCAATGTGGGACTCGATCCCAATACCACAGGATCATGCCCTAAGCCAAAGGCTTAACAGCTGAGTAACAGCTGAGCCACCCAGGTGTCTCAGAACCTATCTTCTTTTAAAGGGGAAAAAATTGTTGCTTTTAAATGGTAGGATTTAGTATTTAAGGAAGAGATGTTTTCATTAGTTTAAAGTCCCATCATACTAAATCATATCACCATAATTAAGTCATAATTTTTTTGTTTTATTATTTATTTTATTAATATTAATAATTATTGAATACTTAAAATTTTAAAAAATAAGAGCAAATTTTAAAATCCACTCAAAGAATTGAATATTTTATTACACTGACCACCATAGTATACTTTACATTATAATCCAGTACATGCATATTACTGTCAGTCTGTTATCAACACTAAGCCTTAGTTTCCTCATTTGCAAAGTAGAAAGTTGCATTAATCTCTTAGTTCCCTTTAGTTCTAGTGTTTTACAGTCTGAGTCAGTCACTGTCACCATAGTAAAAGTTTAGATAGGAAATGTTTTATTTATAAAAGTGATGAAAATTAAAATTATTGGCATAAGACTAGGGAAAGTCTGTAAAGAAGGCTGATAAAGGGTAAGATCAAAGTTTTTCAATTATGAAGAAAAACCAGGAATGTTTTATAGCATGTCCAGAACAACTTGAAGTTGACATCTTCAGGGAAACCATGATCTTGCACACTATTTGGAAATAGAATATTGAATTTGACTCAGTTTAGTTTGTCTTATATTGTTGTAAAAGCTAATATAATTTACCAGATACCAAAATACTAAAATCTGTAGTGTCTTTTAACATTTCTAAAATACTATTTTATACCATAGAAAGCTCTCTACCCTGATAATAAACACATATAGATAGATTTTAAAAAGATTTAAACAAATCCATGAATTCTAGCTCCGTACTTCTTTCTGTTGAGGCTTTGGAATCGGAAGGGGCCTTTGGAGTTTTCTACTCCCTCATTTTTATTATTAAAGTTTGAAAAAATATCTGGAGTAGAATCTTTAATGTCACGAGAACAGCCGTGTTTCCCACAGAATGTCTCCTGATACTGTCTCAGAGACAAAACATTGACCTAGATGACTTAGATCATGACGCAGTATGATGCTTCTCATGTTGTGAGTTAGAAATTTTTCACCCACTTGGTGGCCAGAAACAGACCACATACACTTAAATTCCTCTGAGACAGTGTACTCATTTAGATAGTCATATAGTTATAAAATCTGTTTTTGTTTGAATGTAGACTCTGACAAGTCTTAGAAGTTTCTTTATAACCTAAAAAATCAGGAGTTAAAACTAAGAAGGACAAATGTTGAGAATCAAATTTTGGTTTGAAAAATAAAATTGGGGTGAATTGTTAATGCTGACAGAGCTAAAAGCGCCATCATGTGGCCCAGAATAGGGGATTTTCACACATGCTTCTTGGCAATAAACAGTATAATCTCAGAGGTGCGGAAGCCAAAAACCTCTGCAGAACAACTTCTATAACCTCTTCCTGAACAGCCACTTCTGTTGCTTGGTATACAGAATAAAAACTTTCTGAAAGAGGTTTTAACATGTCTCAGATTATATTTGGAAAATCTCCACCACAGTGGGGAATTGTAGCCTTCTGCTTCTGTTGATTTATGTATAATACACCTATTCTGACCAACACAAACACATATATCTATATGCATACATTCAAAGAAGGTTTTTTGGCACAAGTTATTTCTAATTTTAGGTTTCTTTTGCTAAAGTTACAATTGATCATCTAATTTATACTTCAGTAAAAATAATATGAAATGTTTATGAAGAACCAGTTTGAAGGTATTCTGTAACATGATTATTTTTGTTTTTTAAGTTCAGCTCATGTCGATTAGATTGAGAACTATCTCTGGGGCAACAAACATTGAAGGGGTTGGAAAATAGAGCAAAAAGAGATGGAACTTTTAACAAATAGCTTTTGAATTTCATCTAAGGGTAGAAAAGAAAGCAATATAACTTGGTGCCTCATTCTTTCTAAAACAGCTCATATCAAAACAAAATGAACTTTTATATTGAACCTTTCATTTAATACCTCATTAAGTCAAATCTAATTGATTTTAGTGTCATGTATCATTCTCCATTTTATAGTCTTGGAATCAGGAGACTGTTAAGGTTACTCATCAAATATCTCGAAACAGTGTTCCATGTGGTTCTCTTTACCTGAAATCAGAAAAATGAAACAAAGGAGAGGAAAATAGTAGCTCCGGAAGTACATTGAGTTCCTATGAGAGAGGTTAAGCAAAGGAGATACCCTTACAACTTTGAGTCTTTTTTCTAACTTTAATTAGAGGCAGCATGTTATATAGAGAGTTTGGACTTTAAAAGACCCAAATTTGAATCCTAGATTTACTAATTAATTAGTTAACCTCTCAAAGCTTCAGATTCTTCATCTGTAAAGATAAAGTCATAAATCTCTGAGTATTAAATGAAGTAATGTAAAAACCAGCTAGCAGAAAGTATGGGAAGATGAAAAAGTCCTGTGGATAGATGGTGGTGATACACAAAAGTGTGAATGTGCTTCATGCCACTGAATTGTAACTAAAAATGGCTTAAGTGGTAAATTTTATGTAATGTTATCATACCACAAAAAAACTCACCTATCATGTAGGCCCTTAGTATATTCTGATTTTCCCTTGCCTTTGGAAATTAAGTTTTCTTTTAATTCTTAGTATTTTTCCTCAAAAAATGTCATATAGCTGGATATTTTTCATAAAACTATCTTAAATTGTATTCATGATTTAAAATAGTGTTTACATTTTGACTACCCCTTCATTCAGCCATACTTAGACCTATTCTTATATGGGTTATTCTGCCTCCAAGATCTTGAAATATGAGCTTCCCGTTTCTCACCACAACCTCTATCTCATCTATAGCTATCAGTCTTGAGTGTGCTTTCTGACCTCATTTTGACCTCCTGTCTCTACCTTAGCTCTGTTCTAGGGTTGGCCAGACCCTCATTAAATTAGCTTTCTTGTGCACAATGGTCAGCAGTTATAGTATTGTCCTTCCAAACAATCCCAGATTCTTTATCCCTTAACCTTCTACCACGCCCAGCTTCCTAAGCTTCAGTCATCCTTTTTTTCTTTGCTTGGGTTCCTGAACTTTATTGGGTAAAGTTCTCACACACTTTAGATAAGCTGTCTCATTTAGCTTTTTAGTGCTTTACATAAGCTGTGTCATTTAATTCAGTCCTTACAAGATCCCTGGGAAATATTGTTACCCATTTCATGGATGATGGAACTGAGGCTCACAGAGTTTAGTGACTCACCCGGAACACTTGGCTCATATATAGAGATTTGAGATTTAAACCGAAATCTGTCTGGTACCAAAGCCTGCTCTCTGTGCATTTCTCTGGCCTGGTTACAGTTTATTCTGTGTAGTCTGAATTGTGTGCTCCCATTTTTTTCTTTGTTTCTTATTGACTATCTGATACGTTCAAATCTTTTCTTCTTTTTAAGATTTTTAATTTATTTATTCACGGGAGACACAGACAGAGATGCAGAGACATAGGCAGAGAAGGAAGCAGGCTCCCCGCAGGGAGTCCAATGTGGGACTCATCCCAGGACCATGGGATCACGACCTGAGCCAAAGGCAGATGCTCAACTGCTGAGCCACCCAGGTGTCTCAAATCATAGTAGATAATTTAACCTACTGCCTAACTGAAAGGATTGAGCACATTCAGCTGAATCTCCACTATTTTCTTCTTATCTTCTCTCATTTCTCTGCCTCATTGCTTATACAGTATTTTTCTGTGTTCCTGGTTCTTTTCTCCCTGAGGCTTGCTTCATGATTTATTCCTGTTTCTTCCTTTTTCAAGCTCTCCTTTCATACTGATTTTTTTTCTTCCACCTTAAAAAGGTTTTGGTGGGGAGGACAGAATCCTGAAAAATATCCATTAGATTTAGCATTTCTCTGGTAACTGGTGATCTTAGCAAGAGCCATCTCAATAGAGTAATGCATAAAGATTCCAGGAGGTAGAGGGTTGATGACTGAATAGGAGATGTGGAACTGAAAAGTAGTGCAGACTTTAAAGAAAGCTTACAATGAAAAATGAAGGGGACTGTATGGTTGAAGGACAGGGTTGGTTGATTTTTTTCTAAAGATAGACTTAAATATGATAACATCCTAAAAGGAAAGAGAAAAAAGGGAGAGGTTTATGGAGTAAAACCTCAGATCCATAGCGTTAGCTTTTATAATACAAACTGTTGATCTTTATAGGCCCAACTGAATCCAAGGCTTTTCTTCATTCACTCAACAAGAAGTTTTTATTTCTTCCCTAATTTCTTGTAGCAGCTCATGTATCTCATGATAGAAGTATGATACTTACCACATACTCTCTTCAATGATGAGAAATGTAGTTGAGCCCTTTGTCTTAGTTTGATTCCTTGCTTTACTAGTCACTGTGTGACTTTCCACAGATTACTGATCCTTTAAGTACTCGTCTTTTTATCTGTAACGTGATGATAATAGTAGTAGATTCTTATGAGGATTAATATTTGTAAAGCTCTAAAAACAGGCATTTTCTTCCTACTAAATTGTAACGTCCTTAAGAGTAAGAACTTAGTCTTTTTTTTTTAAGATTTTATTTATTCATTCATTCATGAGAGACAGAGAGAGAGAGGCAGAGACACAGGCAGAGGGAGAAGCAGGCTCCATGCAGGGAGCCCAATTTGGGACTGGATCCCGGGACCCCAGGACCATGCCCTGGGCCGAAGGCAGGTGCCAAACCACTGAGCCACCCAGGGATCCCCAAGAACTTAGTCTTTATATTACTTAGTATACCCAGCATAATTCATATATATAATAGTACAGAATTTTATTTTTGAAGGAATTTGGAGGAATGATAGAATATACTCTTGCTTTTGCAGGTTAGCTACTGAGTATAAGAATCCAATTGAGGATCATTGTCACACATATTTTCTTCCCTATAGTGATACTCAGATCTCAGTGTAGGACCAAATGCCAGACAGCTGCAGGGTACTGAATCTTGATAATTTTAGCCAAGAAGACTTGGGTGGGGATGTGGGATAGGAAAAATGAGAGAACTACAAGTCAAAGTGGGAGGATGTAGTCAGCAGGCAATAAAACTCTCTGTTGTGAAAGTTAGCATATTATTTAGGCCAAAAAAGCTCTTAATGGGAGTTATAAATATCCCCTGGAGCAGTCAAGACTGGCTAGTCACCATCCAAGTAGTGTCCTTGGCCTTGAGGAACACCAAACCGAGATAGCTTCCATGACTAGAGTTTTAGTGAGTGGGAAGAAGTAGGGTAAACAGGGTAATTTGGGTGATTGGGAAAGGATATGCCTCAACTGGCTGAGGGACTAAGGAAGAAACAAAAATAGATTACATTTTTACTCTCAGGAAGCTCACTGCCCATTGCCTTATTTTGCCTTTCCTTCTAAATTTTTTATTATTGGTCTTGGGGAATTCCTGAACTACAAGGGGAATCTCTCAAACAGGGATGACAAATACTGGTTTCATCCCATATGCCTCCTGATGTGTGTACTGAGAAGAAATTTAATGGGAAAGAATGCCTTGATCAGTTAGTAGTGCCTCCCTTACTTGAGAGGATTGATAGAACCCATTCCCTGCAGTGCCTCTTATGCTTAAGACTGAACGAAAGACGAATAGATTATCTAGTAATATTATATAATTGATGTTGTGATGTTTATATAGAAAAATACTTACAACTTTGATATTTTTTGATTGACGGCCTTTCAGTTTCATAATTCAAATAACCTCTGGTTCCATCTATCCATTTAGCTTCACTTTTTTTAATTGAGAGTTTTTTGCAGTGCCTTCATTGCAACCCTATTTCATCCTTTAAATGGGTTTAATACTCAGTGCCGGGGATCCCTGGGTGGCTCAGTGGTTTAGCGCCTGCCTTTGGCCCAGGGCGCGATCCTGGAGTCCCGGGATCGAGTCCTGCATCGGGCTCCCGAAATGGAGCCTGCTTCTCCCTCCTCCTGTGTCTCTGCCCCCGCCCCCTCTCTTCTCTCTCTATCATAAATAAATAAATAAATCTTTAAAAAAATACTCAGTGCCTTAGCTTCTCTTTCATGTACACCTAGTTTCTTATGTTTACTTCTTTTTTCTCTTAATAGACTTTATTTTTTAGAGCAATTATAGCTTCATAGCAAAATGGAAAGGAAGGTACAGAGATTTCCCACATACCCCTTAACCCCATCCATTTATAGTTTCTCCCGTTATCAGCACCCTCCACCACATTGTACATTTGTTTCCACTAATGGGCCTATATTAACACATCATTATCACCCAAAACCCATAGTTTACATTAGGGTTTGCTCTAAGCTTTATATATATCCTGTGGCTTTGGACAAATATATAATGATTTGTATCCACCATTACAGTATCATACAGAGTAGTTTTAGTACTAAAAATCCTATGTGCTCCACTTATTCATCTCCCACCCTCTATAACCCCTGATCTTTTTACTATCTCCATAGTTTATCTTTCCCAGAATATCTTATAGTTGGAATTATACAGTATTTGGCCTTTTCAGGGTGGCATATTTCACTTAGTAATATGCATTTAAGTTTCTTCCATGTCTTTTCCTAGCTTGATGGTGGCTCATTTCTTATTCTTTTTTTTTTTTAAGATTTTATTTATTCATAAGAGACCTAGAGAGAGAGAGGCAGAGCAGGCAGAGGGAGAAGCAGGCTCCACGCAGGGAGCCTGATGTGGGACTGATCCTGGGTCTCCAGGATCACGCCCTGAGCTGAAGGCAGGTGCTAAACCACTGAGCCATCCAGGGATCCCCTCTTATTGGCTCTTAATAGTATTCTAGTCTCTGAATTTACTGAATTTATTTAACCATTCACCTACCGAAGGACATCTTGGCTGCTTCTAAGTTTTGGCAGATAGTAATAGAGCTGCAATAAACATCCATGAGCAGGATTTTGTGTAGATGTAAGTTTTCGGCTCCTTTGGGTGAATACTGAGGAGTAAGTTCTGGATTGTATACTAAGAGTATATTTAGTTTTTAAAGAAATCACCAAACTGTATTTCAAAGTGATTGTACCATTTTGCCTTCCCATCAGCAATGAATTAGAGTTCTCTTACTCCAAATGCTCACCACCATGTGGTGTTGTCAGTGTTCTGGATTTTAGCTATTCTAATAAGTATATAATGGTATCTGATTGTTGTTTTAATTTGCATTTTGCCAATGGCAGATGATTTAGAGCATCTTTTTATATGTTTATTTGCCATCTTTATATCTTCTTTGATGAGGTGTCTGTTATGGTTTTTGATTCATTTTTATTGAGTGGCTTTCTTACTGAATTTTAACAGTTATTTAATATTTTGGATAATAGTCTTTTACAAATATTTTCTCCTAATTTGTGGTTTTTCTTTTTCTCTTGACAATATCGTTCACAAAGCAGAAATTATTAAGTTAATGAAACCTGGCTTATCAATTTTTTCTTTCATGGATTGTGTTTTTGGTGTCCTATGCAAAAGGTCATTTAAGTTTTCTCCTATGTTATCTTGTAGAAGTTTTATAGTTCTGTGTTTTGTATTTGGTCTATGATCCATTTTGAGTTAGTTTTTGTGAAGGGTGTCAGTCTTTGTCTTGATTCACTTTTTTGTATGAGAATACCCAGATGTTCAATACCATTTGTTGAAAAGATGGTTTTCTCCTTGTATTGCTTTTGCTTCTTTGTCAAAGATCAATTGACTATATTCATGTGGGCCTATTTCTGGGTTCTCTGTTATGTTCCAATGACCTATTTGTCTCTGGCCACTGCCACACTATCTCATTACTGTAGCTTTATAGTAAGTCTTGAAATTAGGTAATGTCAGTCCTCCAACTTTGTTCCTTCAATATCATGTTAGCTATTTGGAGTCCTTTGCCTCCCCAGAAACTTTATTTTTTTTTAAAGATATTTATTTATTTATTTGAGAGAGAGAAAGAGCATGAGCAGGGAGAACAGGCAAAGGGAAAAGGGAAAGCAGACTCCTTGCTGAGCAGGACCCTGGGATCATGACCTTAGCAGAAGGTAGACACTTAACTGACTGAGCCACCTAGGTGCCCTCCCCCAAAACTCTAGACTCAGTGTATTGATATCTCCAAAATAACTTGCCAGGATTTTGATTGGGATTGCATTGAATCTGTAGATCAAATTGAGAAGAACTGACATCTTGACAATATGGAGTCTTCCTGTTGATGAACATGGAATATCACTCCTTTTTTTTTTTTTTGTTTTTCTTTGTATATTTTTACTTTTGTTTAATATGTTTTTGTAATCTTTAGAAGGTACTTTTTCTGAGTCACTTCAGAAGTATTTTATAGAGTTTTCCTGTCCTCTTGGATTCACTTGCTATTATATTTGTTCCTTTTTATATTGGCTTTCTAAGAGCTTTTTCCTCCCCCTTTTAAATATCTATGATGCCCAGCCAAATGTGACTTCTGCTATTGTACAACAGAAGTGTTCCTAGAATTAAATTAAATCATCTTATCTACGTAGTCCGTATCCATACTACAATACAACTGCTTTCTCAGAAATTAGAGCAAAAATTTTTATTGACTATAAAAGTGAAATAGAAGAGCATTATAATAGATAACCTCTGCCCTCAAGGAGCTTGTAGTTCATTAAGAGACCACACTTAAATATATGAAAAGTAAGACATTTAGATAATAATTCTAGTATTAAGTCATAGAGCAGTACCTCATTAATATATATTAATTGAGTGGATAATACTGACTCTGGAATTTACTGATACTGAATGAAGTGATTTACTTAGGTTAGTCAGGAAAACTTTATTGGGCTCATGGAAATTGAACTTACTCCTGAAGTATGAATACATTTTGGATAAGAGAGATTAATCCAGATTTCTTACAGATGAGGTTCATAATACTTTGTCCTTTGATTTTTTTCTTAAAAAAAAAAACTTTAAACTATTTCCTTTTATATTTTCTATACAATATAGTTATAACAAACACTTGAAAATGTTTCACATAAAAAAAAAGTTTCACATAGCATTTACCTTCAGTTTTCTATTGCTGTGTTTTGTCACAGGCATCCTGATTTTCAGTTACTACAGGAAGGACAAAGGTATGGTTGAATCAGTATTACTTACCTTCTATATATTCATGTTAATAGAAACATTAAGAGTAAACCAGGTGATATGAGCTCTTGGACTTCCTGTGTTGATGCATTATGTAAGTGCCCATTTTAGCCCACACAAAGAAATATTTGCCTTGTACAGCTTTTTCTTTTGTGATAGTAAGATGATGTGTTTGATCTGTATGATTTATTGTACAGCTGTTCCTACCAAGGATTGGTAATTGAACCTGTTGAAATATGACACAAACACAGCTTCCATCTGAGACACTGTGCTTCTTTGTCAACTATATTGTGCCAATTATATTTGTCGAAAGGTTTTTATAGGTTTTAGAGGATCTCAAAACTTAATATATCATTTATTATTTGAAAGAGTGTCTAAAGCATTAATAGAAATTTCAAGTTGTGATATTTTCTTTTTTTTGTGTGTGTGATATTTTCTAAACTGTCCTTGTGGTGTTGTTTGCCCAACCATAACCATCTCTCAAAGCACATTCTTTTATTTTTTATCAGGACAAATTTTCCTGGTTCTTAGTTACTACCTAGCACATGGAATTAAGCACATGTGAAAGATATTTATTGATATGTCTTTTTAATTTATAGCTTTAAAGTAATATAGAAAAATATAATTACCTTAAAATTCCAAGATAAAGTTATGAAACATGAAGGTCAGATTGTTCTAATTTGTTGAAATTATACTGCTTCAAATATAGGAGACAGTCCCATGGCTATATAGGCTAGATCCTAACTAAAAAAATGAAATCTAACACTGAACAAACTTGTCATCTTTTCTTTATTCCCATCCACAACCTTACTTTCAACTGTTTTTCTTTTTCTTTTTTTATACTTTTACCTAGCATGCATTATTTTATTTCATTTTATTATTTAGTCATTTAAAAATAAATAGCCCTTTTAGTGAACAATTTTAGGTTTACAGAAAAATTCCCTGAAAAGTAGAAAGTTTCAGTATGCCCTCTCACCATCCTTTGCCCCAATTTGACCCAGAATCCTTGTCCTAATCTTTTAAAGTTTTGATATGTGCATTTGCTTGAAAGTACCTGCTCACCTACCATTGAATATCTCAAGTTTCTATAGACAGAGCTACTTTTTTCCTTCACTTTTTCACAATTCTTAATCTATTTTAAGCCTAATTGAAAATTGAAGGAACATAGTCAAAGGGATACTGTTTTTTTATTGTTAGCATTCTGTTTTAACTCTGGGTTTTCAAATATATCTTTCATAAATAAATGTTAAATTGTCAACTCTATTTTCTGCTGGGACTTTATTGTGTTTTTTATTCTAATCTATGGAATAGTCTGTATTGGAAAATTCTTTTTCCAATTTTTATCATGTTATCTTCTGAAACCTAAACAGAGTTTCTATGATATGTTTTGTTTATTTTTTGACAAAGCAAGAGTGAAGTTTTCAAAAGAAAACCTTTTTTTTGTTTAAGCAAAAAAGGATACATAAAATAGTCACAAATACAACAGGCAGAAATCAAAATTACTAGAATGAAATTACCAAGCCTTTTTTTCCTTTTTGCTATACTCTTAACACTTTTCTTTTATTATTAAAGATTTTATTTATTTTTTCGTGAGAGCCACAGAAAGAGAGAGACAGAGACAGAGACAGGCAGAGGGAGAAGCAGGCTCCATGCAGGGAGCCCAATGTGGGACTCGATCCCAGAACTCCAGGGTCACGCTCTGGGCCAAAGGCAGATGCTCAACCACTGAGCCGCCCACGCGTCCCACACTTTTTAAGTAATGGGGAAAAATACGAAGATGGTACAATTAGATCAAATAAGATGTAGAGAAATCATAGATTTATAGCAGTCTTTGGAAATGTGTGGATGTGTGTGTGTGTGTGTGTGTGTGTGTGTGTGTATACATGCCTGTAAGGCTTTGCCTAGGGAGTACAAATTTTTACCTTGAGAGTTACAATATATAAATGCCATGGGACATTTGCTTTTCCATTATAGTTATTTTGTTTCTTTTTTTCTACAGTGGCCATTCTGGAAAGGAAGTACAGCTATGCACTAAGGCCATTAAAACATCAGATATTGACAATCCTGGCCATTTTGAGAAGCATTATGAATCTGGTTCTTCCAGCTCTCATAGTGATAATAGCAGTGATAATGAACAAGACTTTGTTTCCTCCATTCTACCAGGAAACAGACCAACTGCAACGGGTATAAGTCCACAGCTGCACAAAAAAAGCATAATGAAAAAGAAAGCTGGTCAGAAAGCTAACTCCAAACATGAAGACAAAGAAGAGACGGTAATAGATGTCACTGAGCAGCTAGGCAAGTGCAGATTAGATAGTCATGGGAAGGCTGCTGCTTGTGAACTTCCTTTACAGAAAGTAAGTACTCAGATTTCTTCAAATAGTCCTTTGCAAGAAAAATTAGAAGCTACAGAAAATTCTGAAAATAAATACAGTAGTTCAAAAATAACTCTAGTAGGCATAAGTAAGAAAAGTGCTGAGCATTTTAAGAGAAAATTTGCCAAATCAAAGCAAGATTCTAGGCCAGGCTCTAGTTCAGTGCAGATGTGTCCTGAAGTTGCAAAGGCAAACTTACTTAAAGTCCTGAAGGAGACTTTGATTGAGTGGAAGACAGAAGAAACTTTGAGGTTTTTGTATGGCCAGAATTATGCTGCTTTGTGTCTGAAACTTTCTTCAGCCCCTCTGGTTAAAGAAGAAGAACTTGATGAAGATGACATACACTCTGACCTAGATAGGCATTTCTCTGCCTTTCAGGAATCTCAGAACAGCTTGGATGAGTCTTTACCTTTTAGGGCCTCAGATACAGCCATTAAACCACTACCAAGTTATGAGAACTTGAAAAAAGAAACTGAAACATTAAATCTGAGGATAAGGGAGTTTTATAGAGGACGATATGTTTTGAGTGAAGAAACCATCAAATCACAAGACTCAGAAGAGGTATGTCTTAAAGATAAGTTTTCTGTGCTGCTAGCATATGGGACACTCATCATAGCAAATCTTGAAAGGGGAATAATATTGAAGAGATAACTGTTAAATTTTCAGAAGATTGGTTTAGTTCAGTTTTTTGGTTTAAAATGCTATCTCCAGGCAGCCCTGGTGGCCCAGCAGTTTAATGCCACCTTCAGCCCAGAATGTGATCCTGGAGATCTGGGATCGAGTCCCACGTCAGGTTCCCTGCATGGAGCCTGCTTCTCTCTCTGCCTGTGTCTCTGCCTCTCTGTGTGTGTCTGTCATGAATAAATAAAAGAAATTAAATAAATAGATAAATAAATAAATAGATAAATGAATAAATAAATAATAAGCAAGCAAGCAAGCAAGCCATCTCCAATATTGGAAATACTATTTTCCAAATAAGTTGAAATTTGCCCCCAGAAAATTCCACAAATGTGTAGTATTTTTCTCTAATGTAGAAATAGCCTAGAATTGTGGGACAAAGTTTTCTTTAAAACCTAGTTCTTTATATAATATGTAGACTCTCTGAAGGGGTTGTTTTTTTTTCTTCCCTACCAACAAATATTCTTTGTATTCTTTCAAATTTCTGCAAGGGTATGTATCTTTGTATTTTCTAGTGAGACTATATGTAGTGGAGTAGACTTACTAGTTGAATGGTAAAGTATTTATCTGGATATTTGGCAAACATGCCCATTCAGAATAATACAAATGAAAATATAGTAAAGGAGACATATTGGGAAATAATGGACACAAAAGAGCACATCAGACCTAGATTGTAATATCTGTTCTCATTTACTAGCTGTATGAAAAGTTGGTCTCTTGAGTCTGAGTCTGTAAATGGGATTATAAAAATCACTTCAATTGTATTATTAGACGGTATTCATAAGTTGTATAGTAAGCTTGGAGAAAACTTGCTCTCTAGTCACTCAGCTGCATAAAACTACATTATCATTTGTTGTATCATTTTTGTGCTGTAAGCTTTAAACAGGAAAAATTATATAAGAAAGAAAATTGAGGGCAGCCCTGGTGGCACAGCGGTTTAGCGCCGCCTGCAGCCCGGGGTGTGATCCTGGAGACCGGGATCGAGTCCTGCATCGGGCTTCCTGCATGGAGCCTGCTTCTCCCTCTGCCTGTGTCTCTGCCTCTCTCTTCACTCTCTCTGAATGAATAGATAAATAAATCTTTAAAAAAAAAGAAAATTGACTATTCCTCTTTTGCATAACATTTTTAAATGTTTTCATTGAAGTATAATGCAGATAGTAAGTGTACAACTCACTGAATTATCAAAAAGGAACACAGCCTTGTAATCATTACCCAGGCCAAGAAATCTGAGTACAACGAAAGCCCCACTATGTCATTCCTAATTATTACCTCTTTCCAAAATGAATAACCATTATAACAACATGGATTAGTTTTGCCAATTTTGAACTATAGTAAATTTACATAATAGATATTCTTTGGCTTCCTGTTTATTTCACGTAACTTTATGTTCATGAGTCATTTGGGTTGTTCATGTGGCTGAAGTTCATTCTTTCATTGTTGCATAGTATTTCATAGAAATATGCCACAATTTATTCATATTAATGAGTATTTATTTAGGCTTTTCCAGTTTAGGGCTGTAGTGTTATGAACTTCCTTGTCTATGTCTCCCTTCTAAGGTATGTGCATTTCTCTTGAGTGTGTATCTAGGACTGGAATTTTGGAGTCATGATGTGTGTGTATATGCAACTTTACTGGATGATGCCAGTTTTCCAAAGTGGTTTTGCCATTTTATGTACCACTACCACTCTATGAGGTTTCCAGTACTCCACATCCTTTACTGATACTTGACCTTGTTAATTTTCACCATTTCAATGGTATTGCTTTTTGGTTATAATACATTTCTCAGATAATTAATGAGTTGAGCACTGTTTCATTTGCTTTTGGACCATTTGGCATGTCACTTTTATTAAGTGTCTTTTCAGGTCCTTCTCCCATTTATCTGTTGGAATATCTAGGTAATTTTTTTCTTACTGATTTTGTAGGAATTTTTTATTCAGTATTGAAACCCATTTTTAGTTGTGTGTTTTGCAGATCTTATCTTCTTTTTGAGATTTGCCTTTTCACTTGCATTAATGATACCTTGGGTCCAGTTTATTAGTTATTCCCTTTAGTGACTTCTTTAGAAATCTTTGTTTAGCCCAGTTTATTTCATCTTCTAGATTGTTTTTCCTTTCATATTTAGATCTGCAGTTCCCTGGAATTGATTTTATGATGAGGAGTATGGGTCAGATTTCATTGTTTTCCTTTGGGGAAATGTATATATTTCCCCAAAGGAAAGTTTGAGAAGCACTATTGATTGGGGGGAAGGAGTGTTGCTCACTCCATTAGTTACTGAAAGAGGTGGGACAGGTAGATCAAAAATCTGTCACTATAATTATAGATTAATTATTTCTACTTTCAGTTTAGTGAATTTTACCTTTAATATTTTGAGACCATGTTATATGGTATTAAAAAAAGATTATGTCTTCCTAGTAAACTAAACCTCAGTATTGGGATCCCTGGGTGGTGCAGCGGTTTGGCGCCTGCCTTTGGCCCAGGGCACGATCCTGGAGACCCGGGATCGAATCCCACATCGGGCTCCCGGTGCATGGAGCCTGCTTCTCCCTCTGCCTGTGTCTCTGCCTCTCTCTCTCTCTCTCTGTGACTATCATAAATAAATAAAAATTTAAAAAAATTAAAAAAAAATAATAAACCTCAGTATTATGGAGTGACCTTTCTTTATATTTATGATTTTTTTTCTTAGAATCTGCTTTGCTGGCATTAGCATTCTTTTATTAGTATTTTCAGGACTG
Source organism: Nyctereutes procyonoides (assembly GCF_905146905.1). Taxonomy (NCBI): domain Eukaryota; kingdom Metazoa; phylum Chordata; class Mammalia; order Carnivora; family Canidae; genus Nyctereutes; species Nyctereutes procyonoides. The sequence goes on from NW_026575126.1 coordinate 21,091,218, forward strand.
TCTTTTTTTTTTTTACTTAAGCTGATAATTGTTTTTATGTGGAGAATGTAGTCTGTTTACATTCAGTGTCAATTTTTATGTATTTGGATTTAAATCTACCATCTCACTCATTGCTTTCTGCTTGTCCCATCTGTTCTGTGTTCCTCTTTCTTTTCCTTTCTTTGAATTAATATTATTTCATTGTTTACCCTCTGTTAGCTTTTTTTTATACTTCATTTTGCTAATCAGTAAGTATAATCTTTAAAGATTAAAACCTGAATTAACTGAATCATTATAAAAGTCCAAAATAAGTTAATTTTTTTGCTTCCTGGACAGTTAGTACCTTAGAACTTTAATTCCACTTACCCTCTCTGTGCTTATGTGCTCTTGTCTATTTTTATTCTCTCTATATTTTAAATCCTGTAAGATGATTTATAACCAATATTCACTTGGAGTTATCCACTTAATTACCCTTCCATTGTGGTTCATTCCTTCCTGCATCTCTATTCTTTCATCTGGGATCATTTGCCTTGGGCCTAAGAATATCCTTTATTTTGATTAGTGGAGTTTACTATGAATTTTTCAGTGTTCATCAGAAAATTCTTTATTTTACTTTCACTTTTGAAAGATTTTTCTGGGTATTTCTTTTTTTATTATTTTTTTTTTTATTGGAGTTCAATTTGCCAACACAAAGCATAACTGGGTATTTAATTCTAGGTTAGCAGTTTTTTTCAGGTCATTGAAAATATTTCTGTCTTTTGGCTTCCATTTATTTGTCTCATAGCTGAAAATACTGTTTTTCTTCCATTAGCTACTTTAAAGACCATTTTTGTCTTTGTTTACCATTAGTTTTAGAATGCTTAGGTGTGATTATAATTGTATTTATTATTTTGACTGTTATAATACTTGAATCTTGACTTGGTTTCTTTTCTCAGTTTTGGAATATTCTCAATTATTATTGTTATAAATACTGCTGTCTCATTCTTCCTTTCCTCTGTCTGGTATTCCAATTGCAGACATGTTAGTCTTTTTCTATCTTCTGTGTCTCATATTCCTTTGTCCTTTATATCATATGTGTATGTGGGTGTTGATTGTGACTGTGCTTTGTTCTGAGTATTTTCAAAATCAGTATTCTCTCTTCAGTCATTTATATTATTAAATATAGCCATTGAGTTCTTGCTTTTGAATACTATATTTGTCAGTTTGAGAATTTTCATTTGATTCTTTTGTATAGTTAACAGTTCTCTGCAGAAATTTTTGGTCTCTTCATTTTTCTTAGAATATATCAACATAGCTAATTTTTAAAAGATTTCATTTGAGAGAGACGGTTAGAAATATCATGAGTAGGGGGGAAGGGTGGAGGGAGAAGCAGGGAGCCAAATGCAAGACTCGATCCCAGGACCCTGGGGTCATGACCTGAGCTGAAGGAGACACTTAACCAACTGAGCCACCCAGGCACCCTCAGCATAGCTATTTTAACTAAAGTTGATAACATCATTATCTGGATTCCCCGGAGGCCTGTTTTCTGTGGGCTGATGTTTGAGATTTTGACCATATTGTCTTGTTTTCTTATTGTTTTATTATATGGCAAACATTGTATACTATAAATTACAGATAACTCGAGGCCCAAGCTGATGTTATCTTCCTCTACAACAGATTTATGTTTGTATTGGGCGGATGATTTGTAGCAGTCCCAAATCGCTTAATCAGATCAGGAATTAAGATGATTTGAAGCTGGACTTCAATCCCTATAAGAGCCAGTCTGTTTCCTATTTATTCCTAGTTCTATAGTGTGGTTCTTCTAAGTCAAGCTTGGAGGGGAGGGTTGCCAGTACTCCTTCCTTCTTGGTATTCCCCAATTGTTAATGCTTATTAGAAAAACAATGCTCAGGTTCTCAGTATCTGAATTGCTTCTTCTGGAATTAGTCACTGTCCTCTCTGGAATTACCTTCTTTAGAATCTTTGGACTTAATTCTTTACTGCCTTGTTAGTTCTCTGATGTTTTCAAACAAATGTGGGTATTTTCCCAGTGTTTTTTCAGTTCTCAGCAGGAGGGATGGTTTGAATTATCTTGTCTACCATTTCTAGAAGTGGAATTCCCCGTTCTCTCTCTCTCTCTCTCTCTATATATATATATATATATACACATACATATATATATGTATACATATATATGTATACATATATATACACACACATATAAACATATATGTAGTATTTGCTAACTTTAATCTCAAAAACATTTGTATAGCATTTAGTAGTTTACAAAGTTCTTTTGTATACATTTTCTCGTTTAATAAAGTATTATTATCCCTTTATATAGATGAGAAACATTCTCAAAAGCAGGCATATGACTCAAGTTCACATCAACCTAATGACTGAACCAATGCTCAAATTTAAATCTTCTAATAATTCTCAAGCCTAGTTTTTTAGTCTACCATAGCCCAGGTGTGAGCTTTTGTGTTTTAATGTTTATTGTCCTTATCAAAGAAGAATGTAAATTTATGATTTTGCTTTGTTTTGTTTAAAAATGTGATTCAGCATGATCCCACCTTTCCACTGATAGATTCAAGTTCTCAGAACCAGATTAGAAAACGCATCGTACTGGAAAAGTTGAGTAAAGTGTAAGTATATAATTGTCCACTTTAAAATATTTAAAGTTAACTTGGTATTTGTGGGTTCATAATTTATATTAATTTAAATTTTAATTTTTTAAAAAAGAGAGGCAGAGACATAAACAGAGGGAGAAACAGGCTCCCCATGCAGGACTCGATTCCGGGAGTCCAGGATCACGCCCTGAGCTGAAGACAGACACTCAACCACTGAGCCACCCAGGCGTTCCTTTATTAATTTTTATTCCTGAATCTTGAACAGTTTGAAAAATATGTGAAAAGTTTACATGGATGTCTTTACTGATAAATTGAGATTTTTAAGATATCCTGCCAAGGAAATACTGAAATTAAGTTTTGTATAGAAGACACAGAAGCACATAATAAAGAGGAAGGTTGAGATTATGGGAGTGGACAACCAAACTATGTCACTTCCACTTAATAATCCAGTGAAGTCAGGGAAAAAATATCAAAGCTAGACCATTTAAATACTGATTTGTGGTATATGTGTCATATTGGTTTCACATGTGAATGAAACTTTACGAAGTTGTAATGGTCTGTTAACTCACTCTGCATACATATTTATAGAACCATTTCACACTCAGCAACTTAAGAGTTTTTGTTCAAGTCAACTTTGCACTTTAGTTTTAAACTTCCCGTGGTGGAAATTATTTTTCTTGTAATTAGCCCAGTCATAAATGACATTTAAAAATTGTAATCTTGGTTTGTCTTTCAAAAGAAGTTTGAAAATTTTTTTCTAGAGGTGTGAGGGCTGTCTTGAACTTTTCACTCTCTGTTTTCTTTCTTTAGTAGAAAAAATGTAAAGGTGTTTCCAGTCATTGTTTAAGATCTGCATGTAGGTTAGGGACACCTGGCTGGCTCAGTGGGTGGAACATGGGACTCATGTTCTCACTAGGGTTGTGAGCTCAAGCCCCATGCTGAGTGTAGAGATTACTTTAAAATCTTAGAAAAGGGGCGGGGGGGGGCTGTGCATATGGAGAAGTCTTAATTTTGTCATAGTTTAATGATAAACCATATCTTCTGAAAGCCTTAATATTTTGAGCAGCCTAAATGTTTTACATTTTAAATAACTGTTTAATATTTATTGAGTGCCTATTATGTTAGGCTCCTCATAGATAATCTATTATTTTGCCTTTTATATAGTCCTCAGACTTTGTTTCCATTTGATATTATTAGGTTAGAAAACAGTGTAAGTCACCATATGTCTGATTCATAGGACAAGAAGATATCAATCCTAATTGTGGTTAAATAGGTTCTGAAAGTTAGGATGGATTATTGATACTTGTATATAATCAATAGATAGGGATTTATTGGAACATAGTTTTCTACACTTTTTAGCTAATGAAAGAGCCAGTTTTAAATTTAAGACCACATAGTTATGCCATTAAAGGAATTCTGTTCCTTCTGGGTTTTGTTTGCAACAGAAGATGCCAGAAGTTGCATGCCAGAAGACTGAATTTATTGATAATAGCTCAAGAACTAAATTTGAGAAGAGGTGGAATAACTTATAGAAACACAAAGAACACTAAATATAAAATAATTATTGACATAAAGGGTTTGGGTTTTTTTTTGTTATTTATGAAAACAATTTTTCTCATTATAAGACATTTTTTGGTTTCTGATTGGAACAAACCAGTTGTAAACAGACATTTTTTTTAGATAATTAAAATGAAATATGTGCTGAGTATTAGATGATATTAAGAAATTGTTAATTTGGTTGGCTATGATCATTTTATTGTGATTATGTAAGAAAATGCCCTTGCATTTAGAAATAGATAAATGTTTAGGAGCCAAATGATGTAATGTCAGGGATTTACTTTAAAATAGTACTGGCAAAAAAAGTAAAGAAGAAAGGAAAAGTAATAAGTGTAACAAAATATTGGGAAGTTGAATGTGGAAATATATGTTTGGGGATATTGCTATTTTCTCTGTTTGAAATATATCTGAAGCTTTATAATAAGTTTTAAAAAGTAATACATGATTATTGCAGAAGATTTAGGCAGTACAAAATGGTTTAAAGAAAGAAGTGAAGATCACTGGTAATCCCACTGAACAGTAACGACTATTAATATTTTGATGTTTATCCCTGATATGTGTATATGTGGTTTGTGTGTATATTCATTCCCTTTGGTTCTCTCTGTTATAATATAAACCTGGAAGGAATGAAACAAGTTTGAAATATAGTTTTTATCATATACAGTGTCATTATACATAAGTTTTTATAAAAATGAGACCACGCTACATATGCATTTTTCACTTAACACTTATACCATGAATATCTTTCCACATTAAAAATGTGTACATTCACATTATCATTTGAAAGGTTGTATTATATTCCACTGCACGTGCATATAATTTATTTAATGAATGACCTATTGGTGGACATTTGTTTGCATTTTTCACTACTAAAAATATTTTTGCAATAATCATCTTTTTTATGTTTATCTGATTGTTTCTTTAGGATAAATTTTTTTCATAGTAAAACTGTTGGGTCAAGGAATATCCACATTTAAAATGTTAACATATATTGTCAAATTACTCTCTAGAAATATATCAGTCTTCCACCATAAGGATTTCATAAGGAAAAATAGGTCACACTCCTAAATTGGACCATTTAGGGGGTCTAATTCCTCTTGCTTTGTGTTCTTTGCATTTAGTCTAATATTTTAAAGTAAAGGTAAGAAAAACTAGATATAAGAATATAGATAGCAGCCAAAATAATATTTTTCAGTGCCTGACACTGTAGCATAGACTACAAAGTGGAATGTGGGGTAATTATGAAATGTATTCTAGTGAGTTCTCATCAGTCAGAACCTAACTTAACTACCTCTACCTAAGTGCCATTAGTACCTATGGAAAATCCAGACTTAGGCAAAACTCAAAGAGTATGTCCATCTAATTAAATTATATTTTAAAAGAAATGTAACTTTTATTTTCAGAGTGCCTGGACTTTTGGGGCCTCTTCAAATCACATTAGGAGATATTTATACACAACTTAAAAATCTCATCCGAACTTTCAGGTTGGTGTTAATACTATAATTTTCTTCTTGGTTATTTTGACTTCCTGTGATTGCCTTGCAGAATCCATAGGTAGACTGTGTTACCTAATGATCTATCATAGCCAGTAACTCAGAAAATGAGTGGGTAAGCCCTGGCCTGTTGCCATAGCCAACTGCTCCGTCCTAGGAAGTCCTGAGGGGGCTGGACTAATCAAAAGCATAGCTCCTGGCTGGGTTTGCCCACACTGTTGTTGAACATACTTGAATAAGCTTGTTCCAAGAGACGCCAATAACTCGAGAGAAAAGGGTTTGGAAAAGAGAAAGGGAAAGATTTATTTTGGGTGCCAGCAGCCAGGGAATATGGCAGGCTTTAGCCTTAACAACTAGTCTCTCCACCAGCAATATGGACCCCTAGAGTTTTATAAGGTCAGGTTGGGCTTTGGGGGAGGAGACAGGGGGGTGGCTGGGTGGTCCATGCAAGAAAGCAGGCAGGTAGCACATAATCATGGTGGGTCAGGGAAATTATGTGGCCAGCCCACATTTGTGGGCAGGAAAGGACATCTGTGAGGTGTAGCCTTCTAGGCATTCCTTTGCTATCAGGGCTTTTCTGGTCAGGCAGTGTGAATGTTCTGGATGGATCATTGTAAAACACCTTCATCAGTGCCTCAAGAAAGTAAGAAATAAACACAATGGGGCAGCTTGGGTGGCTCAGCGGTTTAGCGCCACCTTCGGCCCAGGTTGTGATGCTGGAGACCTGGGATCCAGTCCCATGTCAGCTCCCTGCATGGAGCCTGCTTCTCCCTCTCCCTCTGCCTGTGTGTGTCACTGCCTCTCTCTCTCATGAATAAATAAATAAAATCTGGGGATCCCTGGGTGGCTCAGCGGTTTGTCGCCTGCCTTTGGCAGGGCGCAATTCTGGAGTCCTGGGATCAAGTCCCATGTCGGGCTCCTGGCATGGAGCCCGCTTCTCCCTCTGCCTGTGTCTCTGCCTCTCTCTCTCTCTCTATGTCTATCATGAATAAATAAATAAAATCTTTTATAAATAAATAAATAAATAAATAAATAAATAAATAAATAAATAAATATCTTTAAAAAAAGAAACACAATGGGTTTTATTTTTTTTCCACAATGAGTTTTATTTTAATTAAAACCCATTGTGGAAAAAAAATAAAACCCATTGTGTTTCTTTTTTTAAAGATTTTATTTATTTATTCACGAGAGACACAGAGACAGGCAGAATTCAGAGAAGCAGGGAGCCTGACGTGGGACTCGATCCGCGTCTCCAGGATCAGGCTGGGCTGAAGGCGGCGCTAAACCGCTGAGCCACCCAGGCTGCCCCAAAATATGAGTTATGTTAAGCAGTCTTATCTAGTTCTGGTTTTAACTGTTGGGGTCTGTAGTTGAGCAAGAAGTTTTTCCAACAGAGGAATGAAAAAAGTGACTTAACCTTCATCGTCTTAGATCTAAGAATAGTGTTGTTTTCTCCTCCAGTAAACATTATCTTTTACTAAATGCAACATTTTATTTGCTCAAGCCTTAATATAGTTATTTTTTGATAGTTTATTTATAGAATAGCCTAAAGTGATGTCTCAGACACAAAGGTGGTTAGCCAATAACATATTGAATCTTAGTAAATTAGTAGATATAGATCAATGACCAGCACTGTGCTGCTGGCAAAAGAAGCATTATGCCCACCCTCAAAGAGGAAACCTGTTAGAAGTTGAGCACAGTGAACAGTACAAAACAGCGGGTAATTTAATACCGAGTTTTTTTAAAGCGTAGGTATAAAGAAAGGAAGAAAAGTGAATATCAGTTGTAAAACAGAGCAGTTAGGATTGTTCTAAAACTGTCAAGGTAAAAATATTCACGCCAGCTAAAACTGTGTTCTGTACCAAGAAGCATAAGAATAGGCCTTTAAATACTCTATAGGAAGAGGTGCACCAAATACACATTTTGGCCCAATACCAGTGACCAAATACTAAAATCAGTACTTGCCTATGGCTAAAACTAAATAGAACCAACATCAAACAAACTTCTGGAGTGAAAGACTCATTTCATCCAATAAATATGGATGGTTTATTGTTGACAGTAGTAATAATATTTTAAAAGTTTAAAATTATAATACAGAAATAATTACTTGACATTGTTTTACCTGTTAGATTTGAAGTCACTGTACTATATATCAGTAATATCAAATAACCATTCACTTTCAACTAACACATTTAAAAAATCACTGATCTTTTTGTGTGCCACAAAGTGATTCAGGAAACCGTTTTTTAATAAAATATGTACTAGAAGGATCTAGGATTGATAGTTTAGACAAATCTCAAATTCACCTTCATCTTCTGAAAAGGATCATTTGTACCACTTTATGTTTAAATATTTAGCCTTTGTAGACTCAAGAATACAGGAGTTGTTTTAAGACATTCTTGTAGGGTCTTTGGTTGTGAAGTTGGACTAAACAGAATGTGTTTGGGGTGTCTCAATTTATTTTTAACATTTTTATCATTTTGATTAAATTGTATTGAGATTATTGCATACCTATTTACATAATGTAGATATTTTTTCAACTCAGGATATTTTGAAGTGACATTGTGTCATCATCACAAGATTCTAAGAATTCCCCAGTAGGCCATTTTCTTGAAAGATTTATAACAAATGACAATAAATAAGTAAAATTTAAATGGAGCTCTTAAAGCTGTTAAAGAACAAAAATTCAGTCAAGTCAGTTTTTAAAGATCTAATTGGCTTTATTCAGTAATTAATGAATTAGGCAACATTTTCATCTAACATCTAGGAGAATGCTTGGAAGGGTTGTACAAAATAGAAGGTATTTATTTGTAGGCAGAAATGGGACTGGACAAGGAAGTTATGAGAAAAAAAAGAAAAAAATGTTTCAAGCAAGGTTACCTTCCCTTAGAGGAAAAGGCAGGGGGTCTTACCTTGCAGATTACCTCCTTAATGGTGATCAGGAAATTCCAGACTGATGGATTTAAAACTTCACTCCTGGGAGAGGCTGAAACGACAGTTTAAATTAGGTGTTAAATCTTGGTGGGTCTTAGCATAAGGAACTCCCATTTTGGTTTGTTTTTTGTTTTGTTTTGTTTTTTTAAAGATTTTATTTACTTAGAGAGAGAGAGAGAGAGGCAGAGACACAGGCAGAGGGAGAAGCAGGCTCCAAGCAGGAAGCCAGACGTGGGACTTGATCCCCCTGGTCTCCAGGATCACACTCTGGGCGGAAGGCAACAGTGGCAAACCGCTGAGCCACCTGGGCTGCCCGGAACTTCTATTTTGGGGCTGACTGACCCCTTTTAACAGTGGTTATTTTCTTTAATGTTATAAATGCTAGTACATAATATAGTTCTGCAAAGATCAAATTACAGTAGAATCTAATCTCTATTATCTGTCTTAACATTATTTGAATATAAACATTTTTCCAAGATAAACAGCATTCTCAAGAAAGTAATCTATTTAATGTATTTACTGTTTATATTAACTGTTGATCTGTTTTGCTAAATAATTAAAAAATTTTACTAATTGTTTTATACATTAAATTAAAGGTTTTCACAGGCGTGATTGATTCCTGCAGCATTTTGTTTTTCTGACTGACAAAAGCACAGAAGGACATTTTTACTTCATCTAGAATGTTTAGATTTGAAAGTGAATATTCAGGTAATAACAGTAAATCTGAATGACAGGATTGTTCTAATTACTGAGATTGTTACCTGTATTGGATATCATGGAAACTAGGCAACCACAGATCATTGATCACATACAAATATAAGCAACCTGATGTTAATTATTTTTTAAGTCTTTAGTATCTGCAGGTTAGAGTCTGTAGCTTTAATAAAAATTGCTCAAATTGGCTTTGCTGCTTTTTAGGAAAATGTCAATTATTTAGAGTACAGAATTACCTCTGGTAGGATAACTCCTGTCTTCAAAATCTGACAGGACAACTTCAAAAGGTATATGACTATTTGGTGGCTAGAGCCACAAACAGAAATAGACTTTCTACATGAAAGTCTCTTAAAAAAAAAAAAAAGCCTTATTGATGACCGTGACTAGAGTTGAGAGATCTTTTCAATCAATACTAGCAATGGAAAAGAATTGACATAAATAACCATATCCTTCCCTTTGAAATGATAATCAATATTAGGAACTTGTAAAACAGTGATTCTTCAACCAGTTGTGCATCAGAATTACCTGGGGAGCTTTTAACAACTACAGATGCCTGGCTCCACCCCTAGTTTGGTTAGGTTGGGCCCAGACCTCAGTATTCTTTAAAAGCCCCCAAGGTGATTCTAATGTGCAGCCAGAGTTCAGAGCCTATTAGAACATACACATAAAGCAGCTTTTTCAGCTCTTTGAAGAATCTTTCCCCTGTGAATAGAGCTGTCCTTTCCACTGAATTGAATCACAGTCATTTATCCAGAATGTTACTTTGATTTACCTGCCATAGGAGTTCCATCAGAAGTTGCTTGGTAAAGATTCACTGTCATCAGTTTGGGTCAAGGTATTTTTTTAAAAAAATATTTTTTTTAAATTTATTTATTCATGAAAGACAGAGAGAGAGGGGGAGAGAGGCAAAGACACGGGCAAAGGGAGAAGCAGGCTCCATGCAGGGAGCCTAATGTGGGACTCGATCCTGGGACTCCAGGATCATGCCCTGGGCTGAAGGCAGATGCCAAACCACTGAGCCACCCAGAGATCCCTCAAGATATTTTTCTAATTCTGATTTGAATTAAAATTATATTTTGACACAAGAAGATCTTCTGTTTATCCCAGTGCCTAGAAGAGTAGTATAGAGCAGGCACTCAGTACATATTTTGCTGGATGAGTAAATGAATTTAAATTTGTCTTAACTTTGGGAAATTTGAGTATAGTAGAAAAATAATTTCTTAAAAAAAAAGAAAAGGAAAAGGAATTTTTTTAACTTTTTCCACATTTTGTTTTACATGCTTACCCTTTGACCTTTTCTGATTGTGTGCTAGACTCTGTTTTAGTTGCTACAAAGCAGTGAACAAAACTGACAAAAATTCCTTCATTCATGGAACTATTCTAATACAAAGGAAATGTAAAATTTTTAAAACAATATATGCATTATCATTATGTGATGATATTTCCTTTCCCCTTTCTCAATTCATTCTCTTCATTTTCTCCTTAAAAGCTGGGAAAGGGATTGGTACTAAAGAGGGAGGTAGTTGTGCTTTTTTATCTGTGACCAGATAGGCTGGTCAGGGAAGACCTCATGGAGATGATGCCATTTGTAGAAAAGATCTAAAAGTTAGTGAGAGAGCAAGTCATGTTGTTTTCTGAGAAACTATACTGGGTACAGCAGGCATGGTGTAGTCATAAAATATTAGGGATGCTAGTGAAGCTGAAGAAATGAGCAGATGCAAAGGTACAAAAAGATATGGTAAGAGAAGTACAGGGCGAGGAGTAGGTTTGGTATAGATTATATAGGCCTTATAGCTATGTTCATTTTTCACTTTTACTCCAAGTGAGATGGAGAGCATTTGATTGATTTGGAACAGAAGAAAGACGTGATCTGACATACATTTTTAACAATGTCACTCTGCTAATTTGAGAATTACAGTAGATGGGCAGAGGCAGGAAGACCATTTAGAATGCTGTCTTGGTAATCAGGCAAGAAATGATGGTGGACCAAGGTGAAAGCAGTGGAGGTAAGAAGTAATCAAATTCTGTTTTGACGGTAATATCATCAGGATTTGATGACCAGTTGGACATGGGACATCAAGAGAGCCAAGGTTAACCACAAGATTTTTGATCTGACCAACTGGATTCTGTAAGGATTGTGTGGCCATTCACTGAGGTGGACCTATCTGCAGGATGACCTGGTTTTGGGAAAAGATGAAGAGCTCAATTTTGGCTGTACTAAGTTTTAAGATGACCATTATGTATTCAAGTGGAAATACATATCAAGGAAACCATTAGATCTAGAAGTCTGGAATTCAAGGAAAAGGCCCAGGCTAGAGATCATAAATATGAAAGCTGTCAGCACATAGTTATCTAATATTTACAGCTATGAAATTGGATAACAGCACCAAGGAAATGCGTATATATAGAGGAAAAGAGAGACCCAAGGGCAGAGGCCATGGATTTATCCAAAATCAGAAGGTCTAGGAAAGATTAATAGATTAAGATGGGGGCTGAGAAATGTCTATTTGGCAATATGGGTATCTTTTGTACATTTAGTTCTCATAAGAACTCCTATGAGGTGGGTAGTACCATTGTTCCTGTTTTATTGAATTTAAAAATAGTTCTTCAGCTATTGAAATGTGTTCCAAGTATGGCTAAGTGACAGATCTGAGTATCAAACCCACATGTCTGTCAGACTTTTTAACCACCATAGTATAGTACTTCCTTTTTTATGTCATCTGGGCTTTTTAAAATTTTGTAAAACATTTTAACTATGGGAAAATTCAGATTAGTATAATAAAGATACACATATTCTTCATTCAGAATTTTTTTATTTATGATAGTCACAGAGAGAGAGAGAGAGAGGCAGAGACACAGGCAGAGGGAGAAGCAGGCTCCATGCACCGGGAGCCTGACGTGGGATTCGATCCCGGGTCTCCAGGATCACGCCCTGGGCCAAAGACAGGCGCCAAACCACTGCGCCACCCAGGGATCCCCTTCATTCAGAATTAATAGATATTATTATTTTGTAATATTTGATCCAAATGTATGTATTTTAATTAAAATAAGTCACTCATTTAGAAAAAAATTAATGGAATGCCCACCTCATTCTGGGTATTTGGAATAAATAGGTGAAGAGAGGAGTTAAGATGGCAAGAGTAGTAGGGGGACCCTATGCTTGCCTCATCCCTCAAAGACAGCTAGATATCAAATCATTCTGAACAACCAAGGAATTGATCTGAAATAAATAGGTGAAAAAAAAACATACAGATTCCTGCCACAGGCAAAAACCAAAACAGATGATCAACAATAGTATGTTAGAAGGTGATAGTGGAGGGGTGCCTAGGTGGCACAGTCAGTGGAGTGTCGACTCTTGGTTTCAGCCTGGTCTGATCTCAGAGTAGTGGGATCAAGCCCCATGCTGGGCTCCAGCTGCACGTTGGGTTCTGTGCTCAGCACGGAGTCTCCTTGTGTTTCTCTCTCCCTTTCCCCCTTCCGTCCTTCACATACATACATACACACACACTCTCTCTCTCTCTATCTCTCTCTCTGAAATAAGTAAAATAAATCTTTTTTTTTTTTTAAAGGTGGTAACTGGAATAGGGGAAAAAGATATATAGCTAGCTAGGTAAGGGAGCTGGGAATTTGGGGCTGGGAAATGGAAAGAAGTTTCCTTTTTTTTTTTTTAAGATTTGAGAGAAAACATGCATGTGAATGGTGGGGAGGGGCAGAGGGAGAGAAAGGGAGAATCTCCAGCAGATTCCCCACGGAGCCTACACAGGTCTCAATCTCAGCACCCTGAGCGAAAATCAGGAGTTGGACACTTAACCAACTGAGCCACACAGGTGCCTCCAGAAGTTTCACTTTTTAATATGATGGTCCAGACAGGCCTTATTGTGAAAGTGACAAGAAAACTTAACTTGGGAAGATAGTTTCAGGCAATAGAATTGCCAATGCAAAGGCCCTGACATGAATTCCCCTTTGTTCTCTTTCACAGTCCATTCTCCTTTTCTCCCCCAGAAGCAGCTGGTAACTGTGAATTTAATAAATATCTTTCTATTCTGTGTTTTTATTCTTCTACTCATAGGTGTATCCAGAAATAATACTGAGTCTTGTCTGTTCTTGAGTTACATAAGTAATGTGATACCATACTTGCTCTCTTTCATTCAAATTATGATGAGCAAAATATGTAAGTCTAGTTCATTCATCATTTTGACAGCTCTTTAGTATTCTATAATAATGCCACAACTTATTATTTTTCCCATTACAAGCGTATTAACTATCTCTATACATATTTCTTAAACATAAGTGAGATTTTGGTTAGGGTTTATGTCTAGAAATGAAATAGTTCAGCTATTCATATGCATTTTAGCTTTATTAGATGTTGCCAAATTGTTTGCTCAATCAAGTGTGTTAAAAATACTATTTCTTCATATTCTCACCAGCCTTTGCTATTATCAATATTTTATTTTTGCCAGTGTGATGGAGTGAATTGCTTTTTATACTAGTTTTCCAGATTACTGGTTAAATTACACACTCATCCAAATGTTTCCTGGTGAATTTAAACTCTTTATTGAAATGTTGACAACCATTTCCTCCTCTGTAAATTACCTGCTCATTTCCTTTGTCTATTTGTTTATTGGTTGGGTTTTTTTAAGACAATTTTTTAAGAGCAGTTTCAGGTTTATAGCAAAATTGAGAAAAAGGTACAGAGTTTTCCTATAATACTCCTTGCCCCCACACATGCATAGCTTCTCCCATTAGCTACACTCCCAGCCAGAGTTATACATTTGTTGCAGTTGATGAACCTACATTGATAATATCATCATCACCGAGGGTCCATAGTTTACATTAGAGTTCACTCTTGGTATGATATAATCTCTGGCTTTGAATGAGTATATGACATATGTCCATCGTTATAGTATCATAGGGTATTTTCTCTGCCCTAAAGCACCTCTGTGCTCTATTTGTCTACTTCTCACTCCCACCCCCATTTCACAACTCCTGGCAACCACTGATCTTTTAATTATCTCCATAGTTTTACCTTTTCCCGAATGTCATATAGTTGGAATTACATGATTGCCAATCAGATGGTGGAGTAGGTTTAGTTTTATAAGAAAGCACCACACTCTTCCAAAGTTGCTATACCATTTTGAATTCTCATCAGCAATGAATGAGAGTTCCTCTTGCTCCACATCCCTGCTACAGAGCCAAACATTTGACCAGTGTGATAATGATGTCAATGTAGGTTCATCAGTTATAGCAAATGTATGACTCTGATGGAGGGATTTTGGTTCAGGATTTTGGCCATCGTAATTGGTGTATAGCATTATCTCACTATTGTTTTAAATTGCAGTTCTGTTATGAGATACAATGTGGAGCATCTTTTCATGTGCTTATTTGTCATTTATCTTTGATGAGATGTCTCTTATGGCATTTGGCTCATTTTTTAATTGGGCTATTTGTTTTCCTGTTGTTAAATTTTAAGTATTCTTTGTCTATTTGGCATAACAGTCCTTTATCAGATATTATTGGCTAGGCTTTTTTTCTTAATGATTTTATTATTTTTAAAGATTTTATTTATTCATGACAGAAAGCGAGAGGCAGAGACACAGGCAGAGGGAGAGCAGGCTACATGCTGGGAGCCTGACGTGGGACTCGATCCCCAGTCTCCAGGATCACACCCTAGGCCGAAGGCAGTGCTAAACCGCTGGGCCATTGGGGCTGCCCTTTTCTTACTGATTTATATCATTTTTTATTTAGAGCAATTCTTCCAGATGGTTTCTGAGAAACTAAGTTGACTACAGTGCATTTTGTTGTCATCAACTACTAAGTGATAGAGTTAATTTCTGACTTTTTAAAAATTTTTACTGAAGACTTAGTCTTACAGTTTATTAAGTCAACTCATTTCTGTAAACTATGGATTATGACATCCTTTCAGTGCCTGCTGCCAACCTACCACAAGGTAGAAAGATGCAAAAGATGAATTAAAATCAGAAATTGCTTATTACTTTGTTGGCTTTAATGAAACGTTTGACTGGGGGAAAATACAGAAAACAGTTACAGGGAACTGTGTGTATATGTGTGTATTTTAATAAACCATGCAATTTAGTTTCCCATATTGTTCCCATATTCCCATAGTATCTAACAGTACTGTTGTTATAAGTATATAGAAGTGGGGCTGCAGCACTTTCCTTTGAGATCATCCTTATCAGATACCAAAGATCAAGTCACAGTATTATACTACTGACTCCTATCAAACATATGAAGAATAGAAAATCGTGCTCTTTGATACATGATGTCAAAAATCTGATTTTATTTAAACATAGATGGTTTATGTATTTAAATATAATAGTAAACTTTATCTTCCTATTTTGCAGATTAACAAATAGAAATATTATACACAAACCTGTGGAGTGGACCTTAATTGCTATGGTGTTGCTGTCATTGTAAGTACTCTTTCAGATTTTAACTTTCAATGCTAAATGGAATTTTGATTGGGGAAAAACCAAGTTATTCATTGGTTTTATAAGCATCTTTGGAAAACGTACCTCTATTTTGTGTCTTACTTTCCTGTGTGATGAAATAACTTTCATGTAAAGTGATATGCCAATATTTTGATAAGCTTTAATTACTCTTATTATCTTTTCTTACTATCTTCTCTTCTGAGGGCCTTTTTCTTCAAAAATATTATTTGTTATCTTTTTAAAGAGGAGAACATCTCCATGTGGAATACATATGGAATAGTCCTTTAATTTAATTTTTAACAATGCATTTTTATTAGCATTTAATGACCCTCATTATTTTATAACTAGTTTTACCAATATATCTAATGGTATCTCACTTTTCTTCAAAATTTATTATCATTAACAGCTTTGGGAAAGTTTTATTTTCCAAAGTAATAAACATTTTTAAAATCAAACAGTTGTAAAGGAACTTAAAGTACAAGTTACTACACAAGCATATATAAAAATTTTACATTTAATACTCATTCACCTTTGAAGAAATCACTAGTGGTTTCAGTAGGGTTAAAACCATCTAGTAAGTGTAGTGTTTTTCAGCTTGAATTGCAAGTCTTCTTTTGAGGACCATTCATTACTGCATTACTGTTGCTACTCAGTGCTTGTTAGGTCATTGAAGCCCATAGGACACTAAATACTTACTGGACACTCACAGGTCAAGAAGTGTTATGAGCCAACCTCAAAGCATCTCTAGCCCTGCTTTCTCTTTCTTTGATATTTCTTTAGTCTGACATGTTACTCTGGCTTCACTGTCCCAAGGAAGGCTGTGCTGGGAGGCATTAGAGTAGGCTTCAATGAGCCAGCATCTGTGTCACCCAACCAGATACAACTCACATGATTCATTAAATCAGAACACAGAAAATAACTTTACTTGAATGCCATCATATAAATTTTTTATCAACCATAAGAACAAATCTTTTGTCATTTCTACTATTCAGTGTTCCAGTTGAATTGGTTATTTGTGAAACAGATCTTATTAATTTTTTAGAAAGTTCTTTCCATTTTATGAAATTTGTAAATATTTTGGTCACTGGCAAAAAAAAAAAATATATCAGTATCTCTGCTCACCCACCATATCCTATGCCTGCCAATAAACCCTCATAGATAACTGTTTAACTGTACTTCTGCAATTCATTGTACTAAAGAGGAAGTAACTTTTTTGGTTGACAAGTCACAGGCCTGGGCTAAGCAGTAATCTCAGAATCTTGCTTTCTAAGCCAGTAACTGGAAGTATTATCTTAATGAGCAGCTGTTTACTTAGGACACATGTTAGGTCCTGCTTTTTTTTACATCAAACTCTTGACACATCTTCTCCAAAATGTATAGCAAGGAACAAATAACATACAAAAAATGAAATAATAAAAAAGGCTGCCATTAAAATTTCAAATGATTATTCCACACAAAAGTAAACCTCCAGTGTTTGATTTTAATTGAGGCCCCCATATGATACAAACTATTGGAGGCTTTGCTAATCCTTTTAGGCATTTTTTGACTTCCCTAATTTTGGATATAGTATAGAGAATTCTCCTATTTTGAGGGTCAATGACCAAAAAAATAATAACCTAATTGAAGAAACAAACTGCCCACATCTTATTTGTATTGCACGTTGCACTTATGTGGTCAGTCTTGAGGTAGCAGTAAACATTAACTAGTTCCTTTTGTCATCCACCTTGAATCCTTCTCTTTCATTACACATTAACCCCTAGCTAGATCTGCCCATCTTTCTCCTAGTCCTTGGTCCTTTTGATACCTGGACAACTAAAATCCCGTCCAGTTAGGGCTCTTCTGGCTTCTTTTAAAATCCTTGGTCACTAGATAAAGCAAGTCAGCTGAAACACTTTCTTCAGTGTTTGCCTTTCAAATATTATTTTCTCATAATCCTAACTTTTGCCATTGGCGCTCCTTGCATGTTATTCCTGATCTCTTCCATTCTGCATTTACACCTTCTCTACCTTCACTAGCTGGATCTCCTTATTCTTCAGTCACCAGCTTCTAAGAGTTTTGTCTTCTGTTCCAGTATTTATTTATTTCCCCTTTTCTCAGAAAGTCCCCTTTAGCTTTTCATATTTCTTCCCCCAAAGGAATCTCTGGCTCAATTCATAAGCCCTTTGGTTATCAGCCTTGTCCTTTTATTATCCTTTTAGAGTAAATATTACTTTATGAGATGGGTATAAAGTTAAAATACTTATCTATCATGTTAAATACTAATCCCATTGACTTCTCTGAAGTATAATTATACTCTATATTTGCACCCCTCTTTCTGCCCACTTACAGTTCACAATTACTTTTTGGGGAAGGCATTTTGTCTTTGGGAGAAGAAAAATCAGGCTTGAGAGCCAGCATTGGATAAAGAATCTTAAACACAGTGAAAAATATGAAGACCTTAGACATCCAAAGAGACATAAAAAGAGAAAGGAGGTAACATACACATATTTATGCAGCAGTAACCCCACTACACAGCCTTTTAATTTATTGCCATTAAGATTGAACATAGGAATACATGGGATTATCTTTTTTAAAAAATTATTATTCTGTAATTCGGGAAACCTTTGCATCTACTCTAAAGTTTCCAGTGGAATTTTTTTAGTCATTACTTCCAGATGTTTCTGGAATTTATGTTAGAAGTGAACTTCTTATAAATTTATAGCTAGGAAAAAGATTCTGATAGGCAGTTATCGTCACTGAAGATGAGTATAAATAAGATGGTATGTTCAGTATTATTTTAACAATGGTACTGTTCTTTGTATATGAACATTATAAGGTTTTATTATTAGCACTTGTTTAATGTATAAAAGCTGTATCAAAATTCCTCTTGAGAACCACTTAAAAAAATATACATTTTGTTAGTATTTTTGCTAGGCTGGCTCCAGTCTAACTCTTGTTAGGGAAAAAACTCAATACTTTGAGCAAAACATGGTAGTCCAAAAAAATAAAAGAGGACTGGTTCTTGAATTTCCACATCTGTATTATTAAAAGTAAAAATAAGGTTTTTCTGTATCAAATCATCTTTTCCTCATAACTTCCCTTGCAGTTTCACAGATGTATTAACATTAGAAAAATTTAAACCACAATGTATAATCTGTCATTTATACTGATAGGAATTTTATTCTCATAAAATCTCAGGAAGGAATTGATCAAATTGAATCATACACTTCTTTGTGCACCCTATGAAATACATCTATCTATATATAAAAATACCTATTTTATATATATCATGACCTATTCCCATTTCATTTACATTTCTCCATATGATTTGAATGCCCAGTGTGACTGCAACATTTATGGATATTTATACTTTGTACTCAGACCTTAAATAGCTACCAAGGGCACACAAAAAGACCTTTTAAATCAGAGCCTAAACAGTATACATTTATTTAACAGTGAAGGAATTTCCCTTTAGTCCTTTCATGTTTATTTAATTAATGTTGTAATTAGCAAAGACTCTGAAGAATTCCTTATGTAAAACATCTGTAATACTGATAATTGACCCAAAATTTTTTTGTTTTTTTTTAAGGATTTTATTTATTTGGGGTGGCAGTGGTTGGGGGGAGAGGGAGAAGCAGATTTCCCATTGAACAGAGAACCTGACTCAACTCCATCCCAGGACCTCAAGATCGTGACCTGAGCTGAAGGCAGACATTAAATCAACTGAGCCACCCATGAGCCCCTTTTTTTGTTTTTTAATAAATCATTAGAAATGCAGTAAGGTAGCCTGGCAATTGGTGTTATTGCTTAAACACTTGCTTATAGTAATTTTTTAGCTTAGTTGAACTTTGTCAGACTTTACTCTTACATACTATATGTTGAAAATACAGAGTTGAATCTGATTTGCCCACAAAGTAATGCTCTAATATTAGCCTCTTTCCATAGTCTTGATGCCTGATTTTTCATAAAGATGTGTATAAATATATAGACAGTCTGCTATAAATACGTTAGTGCCTGTATACTGTGTAAAGCTAATGTATTTATATAATTTTTATGTTTATATACCAAATTAGCAAGCATAATTTTTACATTTTGTGATGCCTCCTTATAGTGTATCATATTTGTTTACATATTCCTCATAATTCTCATCCTACTCCTAATGTAGGAAAAGCAAAAACTATAGAATTACTTTTCATCATAGTACTCAGTAGTTTCCTTGAGAATATTTTGACTGGTATTCTGAGAAGATTTTCTAGCCATAGAACATCCCCATTGGCTTGATCCCTTTGCTCTTAGTCTCCTTTGACCTCTTATTATACTTCATCCTGTAACACGGGAAGGGATTATGTAGATGTTGACTAAAAGCTGGAAACCTAGAGAAAGGTCCAGACTAGCAGCCAAAGAGAAGCCATATAGAAGGCTAGGGAGAAGCAGATTAACTGGCCTAATTTACTTTATGTACAACCCACATGCCAGAACTGGGATTTCCTCATTGACTTTTTGTTATTTAAAATGTTAACTTGGGGGATCCCTGGGTGGCACAGCGGTTTGGCGCCTGCCTTTGGCCCAGGGTGTGATCCTGGAGACCCGGGATCGAATCCCACGTCAGGCTCCCGGTGCATGGAGCCTGCTTCTCCCTCTGCCTGTGTCTCTGCCTCTCCCTCTCTCTCTCTCTGTGACTATCATAAATAATAAATAAAATAAAATAAAAAAATTTAAAACGTTAACTTGGGCAGCCCGGGGTGTGATCCTGGAGACCCCAGATCGAGTCCCATATTGGGCCCCCTGCATGGAGCCTGCTTCTCCCTCTGCCTGTGTGTCTACCTCTGTCTCTCTCTCTCTGAATAATTAAAAAAAGGGGAGGGGGGATCCCTGGGTAGCTCAGCGGTTTGACGCCTGCCTTTGGCCCAGGGTGCGATCCTGGAGTCCGGGGATCGAGTCCGGCGTCGGGCTCCCGCATGGAGCCTGCTTCTTCCTCTGTCTGTGTCTCTGTCTGTCTCTCTCTCTATGTCTATCATGAATAAATGTAACAAAAAAAATAAAAAATCTTTAAAAAAAAAAAAAGAAAACCTTAACTTTTCCACGTTAACCTTTGTAAATAGCCAGTGCTTTGCATTATGATAATTTGTGGTTAACTGTAGCATAGGAATTGAGTGTCTTATAGTGGGTCACCTTGGAGAGGGGTAAGTGTCGTTTCATGGGAATGATTGGATTATCTAATGAAGGAGATGAATACTTAGAAGAGAAGGAAGGGAGTGACTTGTAGTTTAACATGGATATACTCTATTCCTAGTTTTACGCCCTTGATGTTCTCTAATGGAAAGCTTTCAAGATCATCTCACAAAATGTCTGCTTTCATTTTATTTATCTGAACTATTTCCAGTGAACTGTGGCCCACTTCCTTGGCAGAGACCATGCAATAGTTGATTCCCCCTAAAAGCTTTCAGTATACCCGTCGTTTAGGGAGTAGCATGTTAAGTCCTGAAAAATGGTATTTATACAAGCTTAACTTGACCATGATCACTGAACAAAAGCCTTCACTGGATATGGGCAGCCACTTTAGGTAACCATCATACAGATAGACACTCAGGAGAGTCAGTTCCCTAGGGTACCAGGCATGAATAGAAAAATGTGACTAAGGCTGTTTGCCTCAGCAGATTGTTTTTTTTTTTAGCCCATTCATCACTAATTTTTTTTAGAGAAGTTTGTAAGCATACCATGAAAAATAAGAGAAGGTTCCTTAGAAATTTATTGGTTTTCAGAAGCATTCTAAGGCCTTTCTTCTAACATTCCCAATTTGGTTCTGAGTAGTCTTGAGACCATAATGGAAGATCATTGAAATTTTTATTGAGATGTAAATTCACATAACATGAAATTCACCATTTTAAAGTGGACCATTCACTAGTTTTTAGTATATTCACTATATTTTTTTTTAAATCTTTTTTTTTTAATTTTTTTTATTTATTTATGATAGTCACAGAGAGAGAGAGAGAGAGGCAGAGACACAGGCAGAGGGAGAAGCAGGCTCCATGCACCGGGAGCCTGACGTGGGATTCGATCCCGGGTCTCCAGGATCGCGCCCTGGGCCAAAGGCAGGCGCCAAACCGCTGCGCCACCCAGGAATCCCCTATTCACTATATTTTGCAACTCTCACCACTGTCTGATTTCAGAACATTACCATCACCCTAAAAAAGAAACCTCATATCTGTTAGCTTAGTCCCAATTTCCTCTTCTTTCATTCCCTGGCAACCACTAATCTAATCTACTTTCTATCTCTATGAATTTACCTATTTTGAATATTTCATACAGGTGGGATTATATAATGGCCTTTTGTGTCAGGTATATTTCACTTAACATGTTTCAAAGTTCATTAATGTTGTAGCATATAACTACTTCATTCCTTTTTATGTCTGAGTAACATTTCATTTTGTGGATATACCACATTTTATTTATCCATTAATCAACTGTTGAACATTTAGGTTGTTTCTACTTGTTGGCTCTTATGAACATTCGTGTACAAGTTTTGATGTGAATATGTTTCAGTTCTCTTACACATACCGAAAAGTAGGGTTACCATATGATGTTAACACTGTTTAATCTTTTGAGAAACTGCCAGCCTTTTTTCCAAGGTGGCTCACTATTTTAAATTTCCATTGGCCAAAACTACAATGAGATACCACCTCACACCAGTGAGAATAGGGAAAATTAACAAGGCAGGAAACAACAAATGTTGGAGAGGATGTGGAGAAAGGGGAATCTTATTGCACTGTTGGTGGGAATGTGAACTGGTGCAGCCACCCTGGAAAACTGTGTGGAGGTTCCTCAAAGAGTTAAAAATAGATCTGCCCTACAACCCAGCAATTGCACTGCTGGGGATTTACCCCAAAGATACAGATGCAGTGAAACGCCGGGACACCTGCACCCCCGATGTTTATAGCAGCAATGTCCATAGTAGCCAAACTGTGGAAGGAGCCTTGGTGTCCATTGAAAGATGAATGGATAAAGAAGATGTGGTTTATGTATACAATGGAATATTACTCAGTCATTAGAAACGACAAATACCCACCATTTGCTTCAATGTGGATGGAAGTGGAGGGTATTATGCTGAGTGAAATAAGTCAATCGAAGAAGGACAAACATTATACGGTCTCATTCATTTGGGGAATATAAAGAATAGTGAAAGGGAATAAAGGGGAAAGGAGAAAAAATGGGTAAGAAATATCAGAAAGAGAGACAGAACATGAGAGACTCCTAAATCTGGGAAACAAAGGGTGGTGGAAAGGGAGGTGGGCGGGGGGTGGGGGTGACTGGGTGACGGGCACTAAGGGGGGCACTTGAGGGGATGAGCACTGGGTGTTATGCTATGTGTTGGCAAATTGAACAACAATTAAAAAAAAAAATTTCCACTGGCAATTTCCCTATGAGGGCTCCATAGATTGAACAGTAGAGATTTTCTCATATTCAGTAGTCATGTTGGAGACTTATATTTGCAGTTTTTCTAAAACTTAAATATGCCTTTTATGAGTGATTTTAGACCTTCATGGGCCTGTAATATCAATCTGTTATGTTCTAGGAATTTCTCCTTAATATGCAAAATGACTGCCTGTGACCCCCCTGCCCTTTCAGAAAGACCATAGTATTGAGTTATAAGACCATATAAATTGAATGTCTGAAACATAACAGGTGTTATTTTCTTGGATTTCTAAATATCCATAAAATTCCTCTTTTTGTTTGTTTTTTCCTTGTGTAAATCTTGGATCTATTTATCTTATGTTAACTATCACAGTACCATTGTCATTGTGAAGTTTAAGTATTTGTTTACTGAGTATTAATAGTTAGATTATTTCTAACCACCACCACCCCATACTTACTGCTGAGAGTTTACATACGAAAAATATATTTTTAAATTGAAGTAGCTTTACTCTGGGAATCCAGATATTTTTCTAAAGAAAAAATAGTATTTAAATTTTTAACCAAAGCCAGTGGTTTTTTTTCCCCTCAGAATTCCTTGTATTTTTGATAATTTTATAATGTTAGTGTTTTTAACTACAAGTAACTGAGAGTCCTCAACTTCAGGCCACAGTACATCTTAAAGTCACCAAGGATCCTCAGCAAAAAGATTTTCCCTTTAGCTTCCTCATTCCAAGCAGCAGCAGTGGCAGCATTGGTGAATGCAGGTAACAAGTAGCACTTGGCCCTTGCTAGTCACAGCCTCAATTTGAGGAGACAGTCTCTCTATCTGCCAGTGACATTTTCACATCCTGACTGAGCTCACTGAAAGGACAGGCCTGGGGAGGTTAGGAAGCTAGAGGCTTAAGGGCTTTGTCATACCCAGCTTCAGGGTTCTGCACCCTAAGAGTGAGATGATGGTTTATATGGACACCACTGGTTAGTTCCATTTCCATTTCAGTGCTAGAGCAATGACAAAAATAGTTGGAGCCACTATCAACAATTATGAAGAAACGATTATGTTTCTTCAACAATTACGAAGCAACAATTATGAAGAAAAGCTTTTCCAACACTCCTCTACAAAGCTGCTCTTAGATCTGTCACAAGCAGGATTTAGATATAAAGTTTAAAGTCACTACAGCCCAGCCCTTTAAACAAACCTTGTGTAATATATCAGTACAAAGTGAGTTACAAAGAACTTGTTTGCTTTGAATTAGAAATATCAATGAAAAGCATCCCTGCTTCCTTATTAATAGGTAATCCTAAAGCACTAAATACAAACATTATCAGGGCATAAACCATCTGTTATAAGAAAAACATTTTTTTTATTTGGCTAGCATAGTCTTTTATAATCAAAGTTTTTATCTCCATTTCCTAGATAATAGTTATGAAGTAGGAAGCCCATAATGACATACTTCTTCATGCTACTTTCTTTTCTACTTTATTTTTCTTAGAAATCCTTAATAGTGATAGCCTCATATGCCTCTTGATTTTGAGACTTTAGCTTTGTGCCTAGGATAAAACTAAATGCAATTTAAGTGCATGTAAATAATTTTTATTAATCATTACAATATTTTTATTAAATGTAATTCCCTTACCATCTAAACCACCATTAGCATGCAAGAGCCTCTTAAAACCCTAAATTCAGTCTTATTCTGGATTACATCTTGTTTTTTTCCTTTGCAATGGTACTATATCCTTGCACAAGTTTCTTAACCTCATTTTGCATTATTTTCTTGTTGGTAAAATGAGTGGTTAGACTATATATCCAAGTTAACTTAGTGTGATTTCAACTGTGAGATGTTATATATAAAGAAGTTATTTGAACGCAATATGTAAAAGGCTACTGACAATGAGAATGAGTATACTTAGCATAGAGAACAATTTAATTTTGTTGATAAAGAACCATGATGACTCTGCCCAAGTATTATTACTTAGTTATCTTAGTCATTAAGCTTGGCAAAGAAATGTATTGAATGATACAGCTAATCACTCTGTGGAAAGATTAGAGTACTCATTTAAGTCAAAGGAACACTCCTTTAAGATTCCTTTACTCTTTCTACTACAGACTGACATTATATTAGCTGACATTATGTTGCTCTCCACAAAGAGGAGGAACCTGCTCTGGATGCAAAAGGAAACAGTGGAGTGATTTAGTACCTCAGCATTCTACTTACAGTGGTGAAGAGCAAAATAAAATGTTCATTGATTTTTTTTAATGGAAAAATACGTTTTAAAACTATTTTTGCTTATTACAGAATCCTCACTACAATCTGTGGACGTTTTTTCCCTCTTCTGTTTTATTCTTTACATTTTATTCTGGGAATAGGGATGTCCAGAAAGTTGCTCATATGAATTATAGATTCTTTGTTCAGATCACATTAAAGGAAATTTTAAAGTGGTTCTAGAATAGTGTTTTCCTTTTTTTTTTTCATTCATTGATGAGAAGATCTCAAGTGTTCGTTGATAAATCTTCTTTAAACTAGGTATGGTAAGGCAACCTGAGTTTCTTCTCTGAGATAGTATCATCTTGTTGTTAGCTAAAGGATTGATAAGTACCTGAGTTATAGCTCTGATTTTTCTTCTAAAGAGTTGGTTTAGTATTTTTTTTTATGTCTCTAATCCATGCCATGAAAATCAACATAAGTAGATCTATATATGCCAGAAAGGGAAATGAGACCACTCTGTTAAATCAGAATAGAAGCTGGCATCTACACAATAATTGAGAAGGTTCTAAATACTTAGAAACCTGACTTTAAAGATAGACAACAAATGTGTATTGAGCAGCTTCTACTGGTAAGACTGTATCTTAGGCACTGTGCAGGACACAAAGGTTAAACAAAGCCTCTGCACTCAAAGACTTTACAGTCTGCTGGATGTTGTAGAAAGGGAGAGATGAATATGTGCACAGGTAACTACAGTAAAAAGTTAAATATATCAAGTGGCAAAAACACAGACTGTTGGGAGTTGCAAAGAAGCAAAAGATCTCAACTAGAAAGATGATTTAAAAAAAAAAAAAGTTTCACAGAAGTGGGGTTTGTGATGAGCCCAAAGGATAGAAAGGGTTTCAAGAAATAGGAATGAAAGGATGAGGGCATTGTAGGAAGTACCTGTGGCATGGACAAAAGCAAAAAGAAACGATGTTGGAAAGTTGGGTCTGCTGTAGAGTAAGATCCATTTGTGGCAGATAAACTTACTTCAGTGGACAGTGAAAGTCATTTAAGTTTTGAGCAGAGTACTGTCATGAAACCTGTGCTTTAGCTCTGATCCTGTCTTCCATGTGTTCTTCAAAAGCTTCTAACTGCTCTCAGAGAAAAACCTCTTATTGTGGCCTGTGTGGCCCTGCATAGTTATAGCCCCTTCTTCTCCAGCCTCCTCTCTCCTACCACCCTACCTTGTTTCCTTTCCCAGAACACTGACCTTCTCTCAGCCTTTCTCATCACACTCTCACCATAGGACATTGGTTGTTTCCTCTGTCCAAAATACCCTTCCTTCCTCTCTTCCTTTGGTTAATTCCCCTTCATTTTTTAGAACCTAAGGAAACTTCCTCAAGAAATTTTTCTTAACTTCCCTGACTAAAATACATATCTTTATAAATAGGCTTTTGTAATACTGTGCACTTATCTTTCCTATACTTGTCTTGTTTTCTGTTTTATATTTAATTGTATTATTACTTGATTAATGTCTGCCTCTCTCATTCAATTTGAAAATTTTAGGGGCTGGTTCTTTATCTGATTTTATTCTCCATCATATACCCAGCACTTAGTATTGTGCCTAATTATAAATTTACAATAAATATCTGGCAATGAATGAATGAATGATTAATCACGAAACTGTCCTTTCTCTTTGTTGACTCCTTCCCTCCTGCCTCCAATTGCTTATTCATCTTTGAAGTTTCAAAAACAAATGGAGGGACATATGGGTGGCTCACCCATTGTCTGCCTTAGACTCAGGGCATGATCCCAAGTCCAGGATCATTCCCGCATCAAGCTCCCTGCAAAGAGCCTGCTCCTCCCTCTGCCTATGTCTCGGCCCCTATCATGAATAGATAAATAAAATCTTTAAAAAAAAAAAAAAAAAAAAAAACCTGTCCTTTGTCCTTAATCTCACTGACCCCCTCAGACTATACATCCATTCACTTAACAAACTTCTTAAAAAACTAGTCTGCTGTCAGTAATTCCAGTGCTTTTCATTAATCTCTTGCATTCTTATTCTTGCCCACACCATTTATGAAATTGATTTCTCAGAGATTCCAGCAGTGATAACCTCATTGACCAAAGAGCAATGAGGTAGTGAACTAAAATGATTACAACAAAAACTAAATGGGAGAGACCGATGATAAGAGACATGATAGCTCCAGAATTTACAAGGTTTAGCAATGTGTGTGTGTGTTGGGGGTGGATAGGGAATAATAAATGATTTCAAAATACAGGCACACTTCATTTGATTATGCTTTACATATTGCTCTTTGAGGGTAATTGCATTTTTTACAGATTTAAGGTTTGTGCACTGAGTAAGTCTATCAGCGTATTTTCCAACAGCATTTGCTCACTTCGGGTCTCTGGCACATCTTGGTAATTTTTGCAATATTTGAACTTTATTATTATTATTATATTATGATCTGTGATCAGTGATCACAACTCACTGAAAACGCAGGTGATAGCATTTTAAATTCTTTTTAATTTTTTTAAAAGATTTTATTTATTTATTCATGAAAGACACAGAGAAGCAGAGACACAGGCAGAGGGAGAAGCAGGCTCCTCACAGGGAGCCTGATGCAGGACTTGATCCATGGACCTGGGATCATGCCCTGAGCCAAAGGCAGACGCTCAACCGCTGAGCCACTCAGGCATCCCTAAATTATTTTTTGATTAAGGTGTATTCTTTTTTAATAGACTACAGCATAGTGTAAACCTGACTTTTATATGTACTAGGAAACCAAAAAATTCATTCAACTTTATTATGATACTTTACTGCAGTGGTCTGGAACAAAACCCCTAATACCCCACATTATGACTGTATTAAGATAGATGACTAGGAAAATAGTGGTTCCTTTAGGGAAATGGGGTAGGAGGAACTAATTTTAAGAGATGGTGCATTTGGTTTAGTGCTCTATAAGCACAGAGGCTATTCCTGTTCAGGAATAGGAAAGGTTTCAGGCAAATTATCCACTTGGGTGGTTTACCAGTAGGTAGTTGAATTGGAATTAAAGAATGGTAAGGGGGCTGCCCATGTCTAATGCCCAGACTCAGCCACCACTCAGCCCAGAATCAGGACAGCACCCCATTGTGGACCCTGAATGCCATCAGGAAGGCATTAATGCCCAGGGGCCATGATCCAGCTTGTTGGAAGGAAACTTAGGGACATCTGTAAGGAAGGACCTGAGGAGCAGTAAAGGAAGACATTGTAGATCCTTTGGAGCCAAGGATTGGGACTGACTTGCAAGACCTCCACCAACTAGTGGTTTCCATAGCACACTCCTTTGCCAAGATTTTGGTGAATAGTCTTTGACTATGCATTTTTTTCTTGGACATTGTTTTACTTGTTATCATGTCTGTGCTTGCTGGATGCTTTTTCTTGCTCCATAAATGGGCACATTTATCGAGTTCACTCCTCTAACTTTGAAGTAGAAAGAAAATAGCCTGTTCAGGAGACTTAGGCACAATTGAGACCCAAGCCTTGGATGAAGAACTGCAACTATGAGAATCATGTGGAAGGGATATCAGTATCCCTCAGGAAGGACCCTGATGTCAATAAGCAAAGATGATCCTGGTAAAGTAATTCAGCTCTGAAGCTTACCTGATTAACTGTATAGTTCCTGTCCTTGGTTTCACATAAAGTAATTGCAAATTATTTTGTAACATTTTACATAAAAGTAAATGTACTTTAAAAAAAATGGTAAGGGGGGGGACACCTGGCTAGCTCAGTCAAAAGAGCCCACGACTCTTGATCTCAGGGTCATGAGTTCAAGCCCCACAGTGGGTGGAGAGATTACTAAAATAAATACTTTTTTTAAAAAAAATGGTTAAGAAAAATGAGAGACCTAGATTTTTGAGTCAGCACTGAAATGATAACATGGCAGAGGTAGAGGGTGTTAAATCCCAAGTCAAAATGAAAAAGAACTGTAGAACAGCTGCCTCCATGCCAAGGATGCCTGAACACTACAAAAAAAGCAGAAATAGGAGGAAAGTGGACATTTTTGAACATCAACCATGTGCAACACCATGCTAGATTCTTTACATGCATTATTTTATTTGATCTTCACAACCGTCTAAGGTCAATTGTGGTGTCCCACTTCCCAGAGAAAGAAACAGACTCTGGGGAGTCTAGTACTTTTCCAAGATCACACCTAAGACTCAGACTCAGATGTCTAACTTCAAAATGTGTGCACTTTACTTGGCACAGTGTACTTGAGAAAGGTACATATCCAACCAGAGCACTGCCAATGAATCCAAAACAGTTATGAAAGTGGTAACTACCCTTCTAAGAACCTGGTATTTATCCTTTATTGAAAAGGGATGAGGACTGAAAAAGGCTGTGGCTTTAGCAATTAGGTGGTTGTAGGTGACCTTCAAGAAAGCAGGGTTTTTTTAGATGATAGACGTGGAGACCAGATTGCAAGGACTGCTGCAGTAGACAATTTTGAAGGTACTAGATGTAGCACATGTTGACCATTCTTTCCATATAGTTGGCAGAAGAGGAAAGGGAAGTGATTATAACCCCATGTGACATGGTAAGTCTTCAGAAGACTTATCAGGATAATGGAAGCTTGAGCTTATTAGTGGCAGGAGGCAAGGAAATGTTAGGTAGGGTACTTTTTGGAAGTACTGAAAAGACAGGGTAACTGACAGGATGCAGCCCATGAATAAACTGGGAATGTCATCAAAGGCAAATTTGCCTATTTTTCTTCTCTAACCTCTGTCACCTACCTCTTTCCCACTGTTTCCTCCCCATGTTTCTCCTTGCCTTGAAGTATTATTTACTAACATTTTCCCTTCCATACTTAATTTCAAAAGTGAATAAACCAATATATAAACCTTATATATTTCTCCTTCCAAAAATCCATGTTAGAATTACTGCTTTATTACTTGCTGTGATTAATTCTTACCCTCCTCCACTGCAGGTCACTGATCTGTCCTAGGAGAATTAACGTAAAGCAGCATTTCTAAGCTTGACCTATATATAGCCACTATGTTTAATTCTGGTGACTTCTTTTTCATACTTACGATTTTTACCTTCCCTGCCTTCTCATCTTTCATGACCCACAAATCATTCCTAGGGCCATGTGCATGTACTTCATATGTGTGTGTTACATATATATATATATGCATGTACTTCATATGTACATATATATATACAAACACACACATGTTACTACACGAAAATAAGAATGGAACTAGTACTATTTCATCTAGAAATTGTGTTTGGACAATGCATAAGCAGTACTAAACCAGAAAAGATGTCTACAGTAAGTGAGGTGAATTTGAAACTCTTTTCTTACCAAACATAATCTCCTTCAGCCAAGGACATTGTGTAGATTATTTTTGTCTCCCAAGTGCCAAGCACTCTATCTGGTACTTAGTAAGCAAAGTAGTCAGTGAGTATTCATGGAATAAATCAAATGAATGAATGGATAGGAAAGACTTGGATAAATTATTGTTGATGTTATGGACTTAAACATAGAATTGGTAGCACTGGTAAAATCGCTTTGCACAGGAAAAAACAAAAATCGTTGCTTTCTATAATGAGTGAAAGGAAGGACAGTGACCCTGTGTCTCTGTAATGATTCATATTTTCCAGGGTGGGTATGGTCTGATAAAGGTGTGACTGGTTAGCCCAAAAAAAATTGCTAATTTTAACTAAATCTAACATTGCTTTTTTGCAAATAGATTGTTATAAAATCTTTAATAAAATTAACGAAAAACTCTTAAAACTAGATGTAAATGTCAGATTGTTTTTGAACTCCTATAATTATAAAATTAGTGAACAATTAAATTTTTTAAATGTTTCTTTGATTTAAAAACTTGATTCCAAATGCTGCTTTTCTCTTACTTTCCGTGGACTTAATCTTTTATCCTCTGTGGACTGATAAAATAGAAGAATTAGTTAAAGAGCAGTTAACCACCATATGTGTTATAGTATTATACTGAATCTTTTATTTATCCAGTGCATCACGGACACAATTCTGGAGAATTCTTTTAAATGTTTTACATGTTGGTATTTGTTCATTGAATTGGAAGCATTTATCAAATATTAATGGGTCCTAATGGAAAATTTTACTCTAGAGGCAAACTCTTCCTTTAACTAGTTTGATGAATGTATTTTATTACCTAGTCTCACAAACTTTCATTCAAGTTTTAGGAGAAAAAATTATTATTCCTATGTGTATTGAGTGTTTATTCAATTTAAGATCCTAATCGTCTAGTGTGTTTTTCCTCTGTTGTCTTTAAACATTTCCGTTTAGATTGTTTATTATAGAGACTTAACACCTTTTTAATATTCTTCCTGCCACTGACTTTTCTCATTCTGATAGTTCTAGTTAACTGTAAAGTCACATAGTTCTTAGAGGCAAAATTCAAATGCTTCCATTTTACTCCTTGTCTAAATATTCTTACAAAGCTTTAGAAAAGATTTTAATGCCAAAGGGTAAAACAAGGCTTGATATTCTTTTACTGCTGTTTGTGTTGTTCCACTGTCCATTCTGGATGAGGAATTTGAGAGTTGGCTTTCATTTTAGTACAGCTAGAAAAGGTATACTCTTGCCTTAGAAGATGACACATATCCAAATACACAAGGCTTAATACTGAAAATTCCAGTGGAGCAAAAGTACTTGGGAAACTACTGCAAACTGCATGGTGAACACCTATAATTTCTGTGGGAAGGAAATCATATTATAGTAACTGAATTGCCTATACTATTTCAGAGTTCCATTTATTTACTGATTATTCTTTCCATTGAATCTTTCAGCCCTCACAGTATGATGTTGTTCCTCATATGGACGTTTTTAATTACAGTGAGTAGCAAATCAGCTGTACCGAAAAAATGTTTTGCAAGAACAAGGCAGTCGCCAGGTTATAACTAGTATTCTTAATGGTTTCACTGCAGAGAAGAATGTTGCTTATCTGAAAACTGAGATTTACACAACTTTCTCATGTTCCCAATTTCCAAAACTATAAAATTAAATGCCACTAATTTTCTGCAGTTAAGGTTATACATTAAGATACATGGTTATGCAGTTGAGTCTTGAATGATGTGGGGGCTAGAGCACTGACACCCCCCCAGTCAAAAATCCACATATAATTTTTTACTCCCCCTAAACTTTACTAATAGCCTACTATTGACTGGAAGCCTCACCAATAACATAAACAGTTGATTAACGCATACTCTGTATGTTATATGTATTACATACTGTATTACATACTGTATTACAATAAAGTAACTTCTCAAGAATATCATCAGAAAATACATTTCCAGTACTGTACTGTATATTTTTTTAAATCCATGTATAAATAGATCATGTAGTTCAAACCCATGTTGTTCAGGGATAATCTTCCCCCCAAGGGAAAAAAAATGCCAATTTGGAAGAAAACTTCTTATTATAACTGGAAGGAATATATAAACTCTTATATCTGAGATTACATTGAGAAAGTAGAGTCAGCAAATGTAGATTTCTCTGTCGAGAAACTTAATCAGAAGGGTAGGAGAGAGATTGAACAATTTGTTTTGAAAAGACATTTAAGCATGGAAATAGCTTATGGAGAAGGAGCCAGTAAAGAAAAATAATCTGAAATTGAGAATGAAATGGAGGGGTAGTTATATACCATGAAACAGGGTCCCAGGGGAGGCACAAAGAAATGGAACCATGGTCACAGGCAGATGGAATAGCTTGAAGAAGAGAGAACAGCTACATTGTCTGAGACTGGAAGAAAGTAAGTGAAGAATAATGTGGCTATACATAAGTTTGTAAGTAGAAGGGAAAGATTTTCAAATCATGCCTGACAACTTCATTTTTCATGGAGCAGGATATGAAGTTGTGCTCTAAGAGTAAAGAGATTGTGGTTGGGTAGAGAGTGAAAATACTGGTAACAGAGTAGTCATTAAGAGGCTCTGGAAAACGCTCTAACCCAGGGCCAGAGAATATTGCCAAGTGACCCTGTGTGCCCAGAGGAGGCCAGAGATCATGGATTTGTAACGGTGGCGATCTTCCTCCCATTCCCCTATCCCAGGGGTTTCCAACCATCCTGCCATAGGTGTAGAGAAAGCAGATTGTAGCATTGATCTCAGTTTGTAGTTGTCATGACTAGGAAAGCTAAGACAAGCAAGAGATACAGAGGAGTGCTGGTGAGAGATTAGTTCAAGAAATAAGCACAAATATAATTGGTAAAGGGTAATGGAGTTATCTTAGGAAGGAAATTAGTTATCCCAATCAAACATTTCTTGTGTCTTTCTCCTCAAAGTTGTACCTTCAGCTCCAACATTTCTCTTAGATAGCAGACAAAACTTTTTTGAGAGGGAGATGCATCTCCATTTGGATATTCCTCAGACAATTCAGTCTCAGATCTGAGGTTGAGTTCATCTTTGAAAAGACTCCTATTTCTTTTGGTGACATTTCCCTCTTTCTAATTACCCAGAGTTGAAAGCCAATTTGTTGGTGCTTCTCTTGTCCTTAGCCTCCTTATCTAGTCAATGCAAAGTCCTGCCTTTGTAACTTCTCTTACCCAGTGGTATGTCTACTTTCCCAGTGAGGCTAACTTACATCAGGCTTTTCATTACTTGCCTAGACTGCTGCAATTAGAGTGTTCCCAAACAGGTCTCCTTTCTATGTGTCTCTTCCTTCAACTAGTCCATCCTTCCTCCAGCTTTAACAATAATCTCACTAAAGCTTAACCCTGAGTAGGGCAAGCTTTTCTTCACAAACCTAGTGACACCCCACTTCCTACTATGTAATTTAGCTTGAAATTGAAGGCTCTCTTAAAGTGGTCCCAACCTGCCTCTTCAACTTACTCTCTTGTGTTCTTACATTGTGTCCACTGTTTGCCCCTACAGACATCTTTGTTAGTACTCTGAACTGTGTATAAAATGCCTTGCCTTTTCCTATCTGTCTGTCTTAGCCTTCAAGGCCCAGTTCAGATGTCACTGCCTCCTTAAAAGCATTCCTTAGGGCAGCCCTGGTGGCGCAGCGGTTTGGCACTGCCTGCAGCCTGGGGTGTGATCCTGGGGACCCAGGATCGAGTCCCACATCGGGCTCCCTGCATGGAGCCTGCTTCTCCCTCTGCCTGTGTCTCTGCCTCTTTCTCTCTGTGTCTATGAATAAATAAATAAAATCTTTAAAAAAAAAAATAAAAGCATTCCTTAACCTCTCAAAGGTAGAAATAATAACTTCCTTGAATAGATACTTCTAGATGAGGCCATTCTTTGGGACTGTATTACCTTCAACTTTGTTTCGTAGCTGTTTGTGCAAAGATTTCATTCTTTCGTTGCTATTCAGGTTCTTCCAACTATGTAGGTAAAAGTATAATATATAGTCAGAACTCAAATCTATTCAGTTGAGAAATTTACAGAGGTTCTCAACACTCATTGTACATTGGAATTACAGAAGTTCTCAACATCAATACCTGATTCAGAGATTTTAATTCATTGGTCTGGGATAGGCCTGGAAAATGTAGTTTTTAAGTTCCCCAAGTGATTATAATTTGAACAGACAGAATTGAGAATCACTGTCCTTACTTCGGGGGCAGTTATTAGTGTGCCAAAGCTCTGCTAAATCAGTTGATGTAGCTATGTCTGCTAGGATTTTGCTTGCCTTAAGGCAGTTCTTAGCTTGTTTGGTAAAGTCTTCATTAGTTAATGGTGTTGGAAGGTGCTTTTTGGCTGTCATAATAGAGAAAAGATGAATTAGAAACAACAGACTTGTCAGTTTTCATTAGCACATTTGATCTTGTACTGATAGATTTCAGAAATTATTTGAAGAACATATACAAATGGGCCTTTGAAATCATAAGGTATACTCAGTTCTTAAAATGAATCAGACATGTGAGCTTGTGTGGTATAGTGGTTAGAAGTGTGGACTAGTGGGAGTACTTCTGGATTATTTGCTCATCTCTTACTGACTGCGTGACCTTAAGAAAGTCACTTAATTCGCAAAGCCTAACCTTAAAGTTAACACTTGCTGCAACTTCACAGAATGGTTAAAGGTTTAGTTTCATGAAGAAGAAGAAATCCTTTTACAAACTTGGAAATCACTGATGTTTCATATGTTTGACTCAGTGAGTGGTTGAGATCCTGCCACAAATGGAACAACTGGGAAAAAGAACTGGCATTTCTTCAAGGGAAATGAATTCATTTACTCCATTTAGAAAGCAGCCCACCACCCCTAGTAAAGTATCTGAATTCCTTCTCCATTGTAAAATCACGTGTACTTTCTATATAAAAACAACAACAGCAGCTTAGGAAAGTGCTGTGAAGTAGTTATGTCTGCCCATGAGCCCGTCCATGTTGATATATGGAAAAAGAAAAGCTCTTCCTCAGGATGGCTTTTTTGGTTCTTTCCCTGTGCCCAAGTATGTTTTTTGCTACTTCAGGGAGGAAGCCAGGGGCCACAGATTACACAAATGTTTTTAGAGAATCACTGACATAGTTGAATAATCATTTTCATTCTCCCCAATAAGAAGCAAGGTGGAAAAAAGTTATGTTAAACATGAAATCCTAATTACTTATGCAAAGGAGCCCTGAAGTAGACAGATAAAATTCCTTTTCAAAGTTTATACTAGAAGAATTTTTTTAAATCTGAGAAATGCATTTTGCAAAATGTCTTGGGTTTGTGTGAGCCCTCAAAATGCTGAAAATAGATGACATTTTGACCCATTGTGTTACATACTGGTTACAGCTCTCTTTTGTTTCAGTTTTGAGTGTGTGTATGTACAGACAGAGGTATTCTGGTTTAATCCTTTATCATTTATTTAGCATTTGTTCTTATAGAGAAGGGAAAATCCCAACTCATTTTTTAGAAGATAAAACATGGGTGAGGTAACAATTGTTACTGCAGGAAGAAAGGAGCACTGAGACTTGATTGGTAAGCAAGATGCCTTTGTGATAAAGGTGTCTGTTTTTAGCACTGTTCTTAGCCAATGTGACCCTGGATAAATTCCTTACCCTGTCCAAAGCCTGGGGTACTTCAGCTGTCAAAAGGAAACTTTTGCTGAATAGGTTGAGACTAAATAAACCCTACTTGAGGAAATTAAGTGATGGAATAGCCTAATAAAATAGGACCTATGCAGTTAAACCTCAGCTTTTAGAGTCTGTACTTAACCAGGCCATTATTAGTAAAGATACCTCCTCTGTCCCAGAAGACTTTTGTTTTTTTATTTGAAGACCCCCACCCCCACCCCAAGTGTCAGGTGTTGTAGTATCTGTTCTCTTTTAACTGGTAAAGTGACCAGTGAAGGATGAGAGAGTGAGTGTTTAAAAATTTATTTTAAGCCCAGCATTATCTTTTAGCAGCCTCTGCATGTTCATCACCTTTATGCACGGTAATCAGCAGAACAGGTTTCCCTACTGCAACAGAACTCTGTGTGAACCCAGTAATTTCTCAAATCTGATAGGTACAGAAAAGTGTGTGGCTTTTCACTTCCTGTCCCTTCCTCCAACCCCAAACCAAAGAGAAGCATGCTTTCTGTGACATTTATTCACATAGACGTTCTCACAGCTTTCTTCTCTTGAGGCTATGTTGACTTTGAGGAGTGTTGTTCAATGTCATTTTACAATAGCCTACCATTTTTTATTCTGTGAGTTTGGAAATCAAAAATAAAGACTCAGGACACTCTTAGAGTTGTTGCTTCTCTTCTAGTTTTGAGGACAAGGTTGAAGGATGTCTGTGCTGTATCATTTCAGGCAAGTGCCTTACGTGATCTTCACACACATCACCCAGATTTATTCAGGAAAGGGTAATCTGGACTGGACTGTGATTTCCAGTGTTCCAGGAGCTGCGTCATGTATTTTCCAGGGGGAATGAGTGCAGTGAGCAAAGCAGTAGAGACCACAATGGGGAAGGCCACATAAAAATCCAGGTTCATTACTGACTTTTATCGCACTACATGAGGTGGACAACAGAGTTCCCTCGGTTGTTTAGCTCTACTTGCTCACTAAACCACAGCTTTAACTCTTTATATAGCTTTCACTGTTGATAGTATACAAACCAGGCACTCATACAGTTATAGGTGACTTCTCAAATATAAAAGTTTGTACAGCTCTAAATCCTTGGGTAAAAGGATTGTTTTCATGCCATTTTTAATTAGAAAGATCTCTTGTTTCAGTTGTCAGACTTTGAAAGTCTTCTCACTACTGTGTTTAATTCCTATTAACCAGATGTTTGATAGCTCAGTAATAACAAATGGAAGATACTTGTCCTGACCTGACTTGTAGTCTCTCCTTTAGAGGTGTAGCATATGTGGAGCAGTCAGCTAAATAATGGTCTTATCAATAAGATGCAGTTTAACACTTGGCTTTTTGCTTTTGTTGTCTTACCATTTACCATATGGTAAAGAACTAGTTATATAAGGCTGCCTGTCTTTTCAAAATAGAGATTTGAATCAGTGGCGTTTTAATGAGAAGTTTCCTTTCTTGTTTGTGATTTATACATTGCAAGGTATTATGTCGTTTTTTCTAATTATATTCTCCAGCATACAGACTGTTTGTGGTAAGCCATACTTCTAGTGTCACCTAGAAGTTTTTATTCTTACTTAAAAGCACCTGAAGGAAATAATTGAAACATAAAAATCTTTGTTTTTTACTCATGGCCAATCACATTTTCTGTTAATTATTTTAAAGTATTTCTTACCTAAGATACCAATTGGGGTTGTATTACTGTTTTTTTTGTTTTTTTGTTTTTTGTTTTTTTTTTAAGTAGAAGTAGTTCTGGGGGTTTTATTTGTTTTGTTTATTGTGGTTTTCTTTAATACTCACTATTACAAGTTTCAGGACTAGAATAGGCGCTTGAGTCCCTTTCAAAATGTAATAGCATGGGAATTCTTTAATGAAAAGGTTAAAGAGATAAGTGATTAGCATATCATGATTAATAGTGCACAGATAAGGAGTTAAGAGAAAAGGAGGAGTCTGGGGAGTCAGTTAAACAAAAAAAGGGGAGAAGGGGTGTTTGATAAGATCCTGAGATAATACATCAAAGATACAGACATGAAAGATTTTATTTTGTGGTATCTTTCTGTGAGGTGGGAAGTATGTTGTTGTTGTTTTGAAGTATTGAATTTGGACAATATGTATATTCTGGGGCAATATGTTTTAGGAAACAAGAACCTAGAAGGGTGTTTAGGGAAGACTACCATTCTGAATAAGGAGCAATCAGATGGCATTTCTGAGGAAAGAGTAAAAGAATTTGAAATTAATTGAGAACTATTTTGAAGAATAGGAAGTAATTAAGAGCTTGCCCCACAAAAAGTTCTACGAAGGAGAAAATAAAATTATGCAAGAGACATTTAGTTTATATAGAAGAACAATGGCTAGAATTTAAAGTTTGCTATCCATTGCAACATGTTGTACACAAAGATAGAATCCCCCTCCTTCGATCATGGAGGTAGTTTATTTGCAGTCTTGTAAAGGGGCCATATCTCTACGTTAAGAAAGGATCAAGTCTGTTTTCTTAGATCATAGAACTCTTTTCTTTGTATTTATGTTTCTATTGAAGTTTAGTTAATATACAGCGTTAAATTAGTTTCAGTTGTACAACCTAGTGATTCAACAGCTGTATACATTATGCTATCCTCACCACAATTGTAGCTACCTTTTGTTACCACACAACGCTATTATAATACCATGGGCTGTATTCCCTATGCTGTACCTTTTATCCTGGCAACCATCAGTTTGTTCTCTGTATTTGTGGCTATGTTTCTGCTTTTTGTTTCTTTGTTCATTTGTTTTGTTTTTTAGATTCCACATACAGGTGAAATAACATGGTACTTGTTTCTCTTTTTCCATTTAGCATAATGCCCTTTAGATCCATCCATGTTGTTGTAGATGTCAAGATCTCATTCTTTCTCATGGCTGAGTAATAAGCCATGGGGTGTGTATGTGTGTGTTTGTGTTTATGTTTATATACCCCATATCACATCTTCATTATCCATCAATAGACCGTTGAGTTGCTTCCATATCTTATCTTGGCTATTTTAAGTAATGGTGCAGTAAACATAGGGGTATATATCTTTTTCAATTAGTGTTTTTGTTTTCTTTGGGTAATACCCAGTAGTGGAATTACTGGATTATGTGGTATTTCTGTTTTTGTTTTTGTTTTTTAAGGACCTCTGTACTGTTTTTCCCAGTGGCTGTAACCAATTTACATTCCTGCCAAACAGTTCATAAGGGTTCCTTTTTCTAGACATTCTTGACAAAGCTTGTTATTTTTGTCTTTTTTATTCTAGTGAGTCTGACAGGTATAAGGTGATATGGTGATATCTTGTTGTAGTTTAGATTTTCATTTCCTTGATGATTAGTGATGTTGAGCATCTTTTCACCTGTCTGCTGGCACTCTGTAGGTCTTCATAAAAATTTGTCTTTAGGTTCCCTGCCCATTTTTAAATCAGATTTTTTTTTTTGGTGTTGAATTTTGTAAGTTCTTCATATATTTTGGATATTAACCCCTTTATTGGATATATCCTTTGCAAATATCTTCTCCATTCAGTAGATTGCCTTTTAGACGTTTGCATACATGTTCATCAGAAATATTGTCCTATATAGTGTCTTTGTCTAGTTTAGATATCCAGTTAATTCTGGCTTCATAGAATGAATTTTCAAGTTTTCCTTCCTCCTGTTTTTTGGAATCATTTGAGAAGACTAGTTATTAACTCTTATTTAAATGTTTGGTAGAATTCACTTGTGAAACTATCTAGTCCTGGACTTTTGTTGTTGGGAGATTTCTGATTACCCAATTTAGTTTTGTTACTAGTAATTAGTATGTTCCCATTTCGTATTTCTTCCTGATTCATTTTTTTGGAATATTGTATATTTCTAGAAATTTACTATTTCTTCTACATTGTCTAATTTATTGGCATATGATTTTTCATAGTAGTTTCTTACAATCTTTTGTATTTCTGTGTTGTCAGTTGTTACTTCTCTTTCATTCCTGATTTTACTTATTTGAGCCCTTTCTTTTTTCTTCTGATGAATCTGGCTGAGGATTATCAATTTTATTTATTTTTTCAAAGAAGCAAGTCTTAGTTTCATTGATTTTCTTTTCCTTTTTTTTTTTTTTCCCATCCTACTCGGATCTTTATTATTTCCTTCCTTTTGCTAACTTTGGGCTTTGTTTAGTCTTCTTCTAGTTCCTTTAGGTCTAAGTTTTGATTATTTACATGAGATTTTTCTTGTTTCTTGGTAGGCCTGTATCACTGTAAACTTCCCTCTTAGAACTGCTTTTGTTGCATCCCAAAGATTTTGGACTATTATGTTTTCATTTCCATTTGTCTCCATGTATTTTTTAATTACCTCTTTGATTTCTTGGTTGACTTATTTGTTGTTTAAGAGCATATTGTTTAGCCTCCATGTGTTTGTGTTCTTTCCAGGTTTTTTTTTTTTTTCTTGTATTTGAGTCTTGGTTTCATACCGTTTTGGTTGGAAAAGATGCTTGATATGATTTCAATCTTTAATTAAACTTATTGAGACTCATTTTATGGCTTAACATGGGATCTGTTCCAGAGAATGTTCTGTGTGCACTTGGAAACAATGTATATTCTGCTGCTTTGGGATAAAATGTTCTGAGTATATCAAGTCCAGCTGGTCTAATGTATCATTCCAAGCCACTGTTTCCTTATTGATTTTGTGTCTGGATGATCTATCCTTTGATGTAAGTGGGATGTTAAAGTCCTCTACTATTATTGTATTACTGTTATTTTCTCCCCTTATGTCTGTTAATATTTGCTTTTTGTATTTAGGTGTTTCTGTGTTGGGTGCATAGATATTTGATAATTGTTACATTCTCTTGTTGGATTTTTCCCTTTATCACTATGTAATGCCCTTCTTTGTCTCATATTACAGTCTTTGTCTTAAAGTCTCTTTTGTATTAGTATTGCTACCTCAGCTTTTTTTTTTTTCCACTTTCATTAGCATGGTTTTTTTTTTTTCCATCCCTTTACTTTCAGTCTGTTTTTGTCTTTAGATCAAAGGTGAGTCTCCTGGTACACAGCACAATAGATGGATTTTATCTATTTAGTCACCCTGTCTTTTGATTGGAGCATTAAAACATACACATTTAGAGTAACCATTGATAGGTTTGGACTTACTGCCATTTTATTAATTGTTTTCTGATGGTTCTTACAGTTCTTCTCTCTCCATTTCTTCTTTTGTTATCTTCCCTTGGGATTGATGGCTTTCTTTAGTGTTAGGTTTGCATTCCTTTGTGTGTGTGTGTCTGTGTGTGTGTACATACGGGTGCGCATGTATCTGTTAAAGGATTTTGTTTTGTTGTTTTTTAAAGATTTTATTTATTTATTCATGAGAGACATAGAGAGGCAGAGGGAGAAACAGGCTCCTCGCAGGGAGCCCGATGCAGGACTCGATCCCAGGACACCAGGATCACACCCTGAGCTGATCAGGTTGCTCAGCAGATGCTCAACTGCTGAGCCCCCAGGCATCCCAAGGATTTGGGTTTGTGGTTACCATGAGGCTCATATATAACATCCTAATTATATAGTAGTTTATATTAACTTGATAGTTTGCTTAAGTTCAAACTCATTCTGAGAGCACCGCTTTTTTCCTATTCATGTTTTATGTATATATTTTACATCTTTTTATTTTCTGAGTCCCTTAACTAATTTTTTAGATACTATTTTTTAAGTCATAAAGTTAATTATAATTCCAATGTAGTTAATATACATTGTTATATTAGTTTCAGGTATATAATAATAGCAATTCAATTCCATATATTACTCAATACTCTTTATAGTAAGTGTACTCTTTATCACCCTCACCTATTTCATCCATGTCCCCTCTGGCAACCCTCTTTTTGTTCTCTATAGTTAAGATTCTGGTTTCTGGTTTGTTTCTCTTTTTTTCCCCTTTGTTCATTTCTTTTCCTTCTTAAATCCTACATGAGTGAAATCATATGGTATTTCTCTGATTGGCTTCTTTTGCTTAGCATTACACTCTCTAGATCCATCCATATTGGTGTAAATGGCAAGATTTCAATGTTTCTTCTGGCTGAATAATATTCCTCTGTGTGTGTGTACCACATCATATTTATCCATTCATCTATAGATGGACACTTGAGTTGCTTCCATACCTTGGCCATTGTAAATAGTGCTGCAATAAACAGGGGTGCATATATCCCTTCAAATTAGTGTTTTTGTAATCTTTGGGTAAATATCCAGTAGTGCAGTTACTGGATCTTAGGGTAGTTCTAATTTTTAACTTTTTGAGGAACCTCCATATGGTTTTTCACAGTGGCTGCACCAGTTTGCATTACCATGAACCGCTTACGAGGGTTCCTTTTTCTTCACATCCTCACCAACACTTGTTTGTGTTTTTTATTTTAGCCATCTGACAAGTGTGAAATGATATCTCATTGTGGTTATTTGCACTTCCCTGATAATAAGTGATATTGAGTATCTTTTCATGTGTCTGTTGGCCATCAGTATGATGAATGTCTGAATAGAGAAAGAATGAAAGAATAGAATGAATGAATGAATGGAGAAATGTCTGACGATTCTACTGCTTTTGTCTTTTAATGTTCATACTAGCTTTTTTTTTTTTAAGATTTTATTTATTGAGAGAGAGAGAGGCAGAGACACAGACAGAGGGAGAAGCAGGCTCCATACAGGGAGCCTGACATGGGACTCAATCCTGGGTCTCTAGGATCAGGCCCTGGGCTGAAGGCGGCGCTAAACTGCTGAGCCACCGGGGCTGCCCCATACTAGCTTTTTTTAGTGATCTAACTTTGTTTGCTTTACTCATGATTTTTTTTATTTTCAAAATTTTCTAATTATAATTTATCTTTTTTGCTTAAGTCAACATTTCTTGTAAGGCTGGTGTAGTGGTGATGAACTCCTATAATTTTTGTTTGTTTAGGAGACTCTATTTCTCCTTCTATTCTGAATAACCTTGTTGGTTGGAATATTTTGGTCGTAGGTTTTTCCTTCCAGCACTTTGACTGTATCCTACCATTTCTTTCTGGCCTGCAAACATTCTACTGAAAAATCAGCTTAATGAGATCCTCCTTAAACGTAACTAACTGCTTTTCTGTTGCTACTTTTAAGATTCTTTATCTTTACTCTGACATTTTAATTATCATATGGCTTGGTGTAGATGTCCTTAGCTTCATCTTGTTAGGGGCTCTCTGTTCCTCCTGGACCTAGATGTCTGTCTCCTTCCCCAGGTTAGGGAAGTTTTTAGCTATTTCTTCAAATTTTCTGCCTCTTTCTCTTTCTCTCTTTTTCTCTCTCTCTCTCTCTCTCTCTCTCTCTCTCCTTTTTCTGGGACCTCTACAAAATGAATGTTAGTACACCTGATGTTGTCCTAGAGATCTCTTAATCTATCCTCTTTTTTTTTTTTTTAATGTTTTTAGAGGGGCACCTGGGTGGCTCAGGTGGTTTAAGCATCTGCCTTCGTCTCAGGTCATGATCCCAGGGTCCTGGGATCAAGCCCCGCATCAGCTCCCTGCTCAGAGGGGAGTCTGCTTCTCCCTCTCCCTCTGCCCATCCCCCCCACACACACCTTGTTCATGCTTGCTCTGTCATGCTCTCAAATAAATAAATAAAATCTTTAAAAAGGGGGGGGGAATCCCTGGGTGGCTCAGCTGTTTGGCACTGCCTTCAGTCCAGGGCATGATCCTGGAGACCAGGGATCGAGTCCCACATCGGGCTCCCTGCGTGGAGCCTGCTTCTCCCTCTGCCTGTGTCTCTGCCTCTCTCTGTGTGTGTCTCTCATGAATAAATAAATAAATAAATAAAATCTTTAAAATAAATAAATAAAACTAAAATAAAATGTTTTTAGTATTTTGCTATTCAGCTTCAGTGCTTTTCATTATCCTGCTTTCTAGATTGCTGATCATTTCTTCTATGTCCTCACCTACTGTTGATTCCCTTCAGTATATTTTTATTTCAATTACTTTATTCTTCTACTGGTTGGTTCTTTATACTTTGTTGAAGTTCTGAGTTTATCCACTCAAAGTCCAGTGAGCATCTTTATGACTATTACTTTGAATTCTTTATCATGTAGATTGCTTGTCTCTTTAATTTTTCTGAAATTTTGCTTTGTTCTTTTGGCACATATTCCTGTCTCATTTTGTTTGATTTTCTATTTCTGTGAATTAGGCAGAATAGGTTATTTCTCTTAGACTTGAAGTAATGGCTTTGTGTAGGAATATCTCTGGCGTACACCAT
Source organism: Nyctereutes procyonoides (assembly GCF_905146905.1). NCBI lineage: Eukaryota > Metazoa > Chordata > Mammalia > Carnivora > Canidae > Nyctereutes > Nyctereutes procyonoides. The sequence continues at coordinate 21,135,761 of NW_026575126.1, forward strand.
GGCTGTAACTTTAGCTGGATGGCTGAAGCTCTAACAGGTGTAGGCTGCCCTGCAGGGATGGCTGGAGCTGAAGCAAGCTGGCTAGGGGGTCCCCTGGCACTACACACAGAGACGCCCTGGTAGGACAGCTGAAACAGGTACACGTCGGGGGGTTCTGGGGCACTCCAGGCATGTAGCACCCTGGTAGGTTGGATGGAGCCAAAGCAGGCAGCAGTATGCGTGGTTGAGAGGGGGTCCTACAATACTCTGCACATGGGGCACCCTGGTAGGACAGCTGCTGTTGAAGCAGGTATGGGCTGGGAGGTCCTGGGCCACTTGGTGCAGTAGGGGCCTCATGAGTCCTCTACAGCTGAAGCAGGTACAGGCCTAGTATGGTGCATGATGATTTGTGCCTGTGGTTACCTTGGCAAGACAGCTGGAGCTGTAGTGGGTGATGTCCAGGGGTGATTCAGTGTGCACTGCCCTGGGGCTACCTTAGGGAGACAGCTAGAGCTCTAGCAGGCACAGGTTGGAGGGCCACCTTTAGGGGCAGCTGGGTTTGGTGTGGGCCCGGGGTCTGGGCACGCACATACCAGCACCTTGGATACTATAGCATTCGGAAGCTCCCTGCACTTTTAGCAGATACCCTAAGGCTCATTCCTTTATGTTCCCGTTGTCCTTTTAATCTATAGCTTTTTCCTGTGCAGCTGAGGCTCCACTGAAGCAGTGGGCCAGCTTGGATACCTGTACCCTGCTCCTATGTTATCAGGGTAGAGAGGGAACATAAACCATGCTGCTGACCCATACCTGTGACCCACAGAGACCGTTCTTGTAGCTCCCTGCCATTTGTCAGATGCTTTAGAGATGGTTCCTTTATGTTCTACATGCCCTTTTAAAGTGTGGTGCTTTTTTTTTTCTGTACTCCTGGTTCCTCGGTACAATTTACCCACTGCAGTTTGCAAGATGGCGAGGAAAGTCTACCTCCTCTGACTCTTTGGTTTTATTTTAGCTAAAGTTATTGTGGGGGAGGAACACTTTATTCGTGTCAAAAAAGCCAGTTGACTTCTGGGTTCCATCTTCACTGCAGGAAGTTGCCTCAGGAAAAACTGGCCACAAATGCCTAAGTTTGCCCAAGTGCCCAGCTTGGACTTGGTACTGGAAAGCTTGGTATTGTCCTGTTTCCTAACTACCTTTGGGGAATACCTGCAGATATAAAGCTCATTAAAGTGTGAAAACCTGGTTCTGCATTCTCCACCTATAAAGAAATACAGGAGAGGTGGAGAAGGAATACACTATAGCGGTTTTCCCATGTAAAACTCTATGGATTTCACTGGACTGTTGGAGTCACCCTGGACCCCAGTCATCTCCCATTCTTGCTAAGATAGCTTGAGAGATAGAGAATTTACTACCTCCTCAAAATCCCAGCTGTCTTTGGACAATGTGACAAATATTTCACTTCTGCTTTCTGTATGAGATGGCTAAGCAAGGAAGAAATCTGAGAAAAAAACATTTCCACACTCACTACGGTGGAGTTGCTTCACTGATTCCTTGAGCTTTATTGATTGAAATCTGAGGATTTTTTTATTTATATTTGATTTCCTTGGTGGCAGTGGCCAGTGTTAAAAAAGCATCTGGAAGACCTTTGTGGTAAGTTAAGACTATTCAAGGATAGAAGAATTTTCTCCCCAAAACTTTTCCAGAAATGTAACTTAAAAAGGCTCTATAAAGCATACTCTTTGGAGATTATAATTATAATCTATGCATAATTATATGAAGTTATATATGTAATTTATGGAAAGTAATGGTCTTAATCCTTGATTAGTAAGCATGACTTTTAAAAAGTGAATATTTAGGGCAGCCCCGGTGGCGCAGCAGTTTAGCGCCGCCTGCAGCCCAGGGTTTGATCCTGGGGACCCTGGATCGAGTCCCACATCAGGCTCCCTGCATGGAGCCTGCTTCTCCCTCTGCCTGTGCCTCTGTGTGTGTGTGTGTGTGTGTGTGTGTGTGTGTGTGTGTCTATGAATAAATAAAATATTTTTTTAAAAAGTGAATAGAGGCACCTGCGTGGCTCAGTCATTGAGCATCTGTCTGCCTTCGGTTCAGATCATGATCCAGGGGTCCTGGGATCAAACCCCACATGGGGCTCCCTGCTCAGTGGAGAACCTGCTTCTTCCCCTTCCACTCCCCCTGCTTGTGTGCACTCTAATAAATAAATAAAATCTTTAAAAATATATAGTGAATGACATTTTATTGAAAATTACTTTTGAAAATATATGCACTCAATCGTTAGGAGTATTTACTGGAAATGGCTTGGGAAAGAAGCAGTGTTCTAGAAAATTAAATTCTTTGTAATTCATAATGAAAATGTTAAGGTTTCATCTAAAAGGTAATCTTGTTTATCATTTATTATGGGTTTTTTTTTTCAGGTGATATAAACATTCAATATGGTTTTAAAGCAGTTCTCACCTCTAAGCTGCTTTCCACAACCTCTTCCCCAAGGGGAAAGACTTCATTTTCATTTCTGAGAACTTGGTAGCTTTTCCTGGCATAATGAAGAACGTGTTACAGATTCAGGCTTTTAGGTTTCTTTCCATACTTAATATGCTTGATCTTTCATTATTTTCCTGAGATTTCTTCTCTGCCTTTATTAGTAAAGCCTTCTGTCTCTGGGAATTCTGTTAAATCTGAAACTTCATCCCTCTGCTGTGACAAAATCCCCTCAGTCCTCATTTCATGGATGTGCATTTAATTTTTTTGGTCTTTTCAGACTGACCCCAATTCTTGGCATTCAGAAACATTCTCGGGAAAATGTGGTGTTTACACAGTTTATAGAGACTTTGCTTGAAGAATTACACTTAAAGAATGAAGACCTTGAAAGCTTAACTGTCATATTTAAAACCAGCTGTTAACCGGAATGGTGAGTTGGATTCTGTTTTACTTTGTTTTTTCATTTTTTGCCCATTTGAATTCTTTTTTCATATTTGAAATTTTCAAAACCAAGTATAGACCTTAAGATATCCTCCAATTGCAAAGGAAGAACATGATATCCCTTAGTTCTCAGCTCCTGTTACTTTCTGCCCCATCCTTGTTATTCCTCCTTATTGGCTATTGCAGTTAGTTCTGTTTCTGGTACTCCAGAAAACTCCCTTCTACCAGCTCCATAGTCAAACCTAGACCATTCCTCATGTCCCATCTAATTGGTTGAAGTAAATTGGTGTCTCTTGGGAAGAAACATAACTACTGCAGCAATCCACTGAGGACATCCTCATCCTACTTCCTTCTTGGGGAGACCACCCCCAACCCAGCCAATACCTAAGTCATCTCCTGGGCATCTAGATAAGCAGGTGAATGTCCAAGTCCGACTGTTGAATCCTGACCCTGCTCCTTGGCACACAACCCTCCCCTGGTCTCCCAGACTCTTGCCTCTTTCACAACTATCAGTGTCCCCTCCCTCACCCTGCCTTCCACATACCTCTCTCCCTTTCCTCCACTTCTCACTTCGTTCTCTCAGGTGCTCAGATAGGTATTGACTTAATGTTATGATTGAAGAAATTCAGCTGAAACTACAAGTGAGAACCTCCTAGGGAACATTTTCCCTTTAACTTTCAATTTCTTAAATTATACAAACTTGTAAAAATTAGACAATACAAAATTGCATATGGAATTTAGAAACGGAAAAATCCCCTTCTCACTATGCCTCTAATCCTGTCTACTTTGCAGAAACACATTTGATAGATACCATTCCATTTTTTGTAAAAGCAAAACCAAAAAACTCTTCAAGCACGTTTTTAAATATATGAGAAGGATATTTGAGAGAGGAATTTTGGCAGAGAAGAAAGAACAACATCTCTTTATTGAACATGCTCAAAAATTGAATGTAAGGAGTCAGTACTGTCAGTGCCTCCCAGTTTATACTCAGTGGCTTTTTCAAATGACCCTACTCCCCTGAGGACCTTGTAAAACAAACGCTTTTATTCAGGGAATGAGTATAGTGAAGTTGGAGCTCTTTGTTTTATTGAGCTTCAGATACAGAAACTTGATAAAGAATGCCTTAACCAGAGGTCTTTCCAGATCTGCTTTAATAAATAGTACCATGTAAGAATCATTTTAATTAACATATTTGAAATGTGCATGTAAACAGATGTTGAAAGTCCTCAAAGTACTTGAACACCAGTAGATGTTTGAAGTGGACTTGACAGTACCTCTGTGATCACTGTTTACTTACCTAAACAGTGTAAATAATCAAGGGTAAACCTTTGTCCAGACTTTGTCAATATTATGAGATTCTGAATGAATTGAGCCCTCATACATAGTTTTCACTATAAGAAACAGATAGTTGTGAGTACGTAGATCAGGTTTTGTTTTGTTTTGTTTTGCATGATTTTTATTAATCATGAGTTCACTTGTATATAAAGACTAATGTCTAATATACTTGCTAATAGTAACTGAATATTGAAAAGGTTGTGTTAATATGTTTTCACTTGCAAATAAAAAAAATCCAGCTTTTCTTTTGCTGCTTAACAAATTACTTCAAAGACTTTGTTTTAAGCCACTACCAGTTTTTTAATCTCACATTTTCCATGAGTCAGGAATCTGAACACAGTTTAGCTTAGGGTCTGTAGCTCAGTCTCTCATGAGTGTACAGTTATTATAGTGTCCTCTGAAGGCCCAACTAGAGGAAGATCCCCTTATAAGGTCATTCTTATGGTTGTTGGTAGGATTTAGTTCCTCACAGGCTGGTGAATTGAGGGCCTCACTTTCTCACTGGCTGTTGTCCAAGGACCTCCACTTAGTGTACCTCATGCTTGTAAATGGAAGCCACAGCTTTTTTGTAACTAATCTCAGAATTGACATCCCATTACTTTTTCTATGACTAGTTAGAAATTAATCACAGGTCCACCTCACATTCAAGGGGAGAGGACTGAATAATGGCATGAATACCAGAGACAAGGATCATTGGTGGCCATCTTCAAAGCTGAATGGTAAAATTGTTAAGTAGTTTCCAGCTTCATATGTAGTATATTACACTGTCTTTTTTTTTTATAAATTAATTTTTATTGGTGTTCAATTTACCAACATACAGAATAATATCCCGTCAAGTGTCCCCCTCAGTGCCCATCACCCATTCACCCCACCCCCCGCCCTCCTCCCCCTCCACCACCCCTAGTTCATTTCCCAGAGTTAGAAGTCTTTATGTTCTGTCTCCCTTTCTGATATTTCTCGCACATTTCTTCTCCCTTCCCTTATATTCCCTTTCACTATTATTCATATTCCCCAAATGAATGAGAACATACACTGTTTGTCCTTCTCCGGTTACTGTGGCCAAGTTCAAAAAGGGTGTTGCCTGAGTTCTCCTCTAGGATTTTGATGGAATCTTGTCTCACATTTAGATCTTTCAACTATTTTGAGTTTATCTTTGTGTATGGTGCAAGAGAGTGGTCTAGTTTCATACTTCTGCATGTGGATGTCCAATTTTCTCAGCACCATTTATTGAAGAGACTGTCTTTCTTCCAGTGGATCGTCTTTCCTCCTTTATCGTATATTAGTTGAGCATAAAGTTCAGGGTCCACTTCTGGGTTCTCTATTCTGTTCCATTGATCTATATGTCTGTTTTTGTGCCAGTACCACACTGTCTTGATGACCACAGCTTTGTAGTACAACCTGAAATCTGGCATTGTGATGCCCCCAGATATGGTTTTCTTTTTTAAAATTCCCCTGTTTGGGGTCTTTTCTGATTCCACACAAATCTTAAAATAATTTGTTCTAAGTCTCTGAAGAAAGTCCATGGTATTTTGATAGGGATTGCATTATACGTGTAAATTGCCCTGGGTAACATTGACATTTTCACAATATTAATTCTGCCAATCCATGAGCATGGAATATTTTTCCATCTCTTTGTGTCTTCCTCAATTTCTTTCAGAAGTGTTCTGTAGTTTTTAGGGTATATTTTGAGAACCATTTGAATGGTAAATGGTTCTCCAACCTTTTATTTTCAGGTTGTAGGTGTCCTTCTGTCTAAAATGAGTCTCTTGTAGACAGCAGATAGATGGGTCCTGCTTTTTTATCCAGTCTGAAACCCTGCGCCTTTTGATGGGGTCATTAAGCCCATTCACGTTCAGAGTTACTATTGACAGATATGAGTTTAGTGTCATTATGATATCTATTTAGTCCTTGTTTTTGTGGATTGTTCCACTGAACTTCTTTTTAAAGGGGAATTTTAAGAGTCCTCCTTAAAATTTCTTGCAGAGCTGGTTTGGAGGTCAGATATTCTTTCAGTTCCTGCCTGTCTTGGAAGCTCTTTATCTCTCCTTCCATTTTGAATGAGAGCCTTGCTGGATAAAGTATTCTTGGTTGCATGTTCGTCTCATTTAGGACCCTGAATATATCCTGCCAGCCCTTTCTGGCCTGCCAGGTCTCTGTGGAGAGGTCTGCTGTTACCCTAATATTCCTCCCCATGAAAGTCAGGGACTTCTTGTCTCTTGCTGCTTTAAGGATCTTCTCTTTATCTTTGGAATTTGCAAGCTTCACTATTAAATGTCGAGGTGTTGAACGGTTTTTATTGATTTTAGGGGGGGAATCTCTCTATTTCCTGGATCTGAATGCCTGTTTCCCTTCCCAGATTGGGAAAGTTTTCAGCTAGGATTTGTTCAAATACATATTCTGGCCCTCTGTCCCTTTCGGCGCCCTCAGGAACCCCAATTAAACGTAGGTTTTTCTTCCTTAGACTGTCATTTATTTCCCTTAATCTGTCTTCATGGTCCCTTAATTGTTTGTCTCTTTTTTCCTCAGTTTCCCTCTTTGCCATTAACTTGTCTTCTATGTCACTCACTCGTTCTTCCACCTCATTAACCCTCGTCGTTAGGACTTCTAGTTTGGATTGCATCTCATTCAATTGATTTTTAATTTCTGCCTGATTGGATCTAAATTCTGCAGTCATGAAGTCTCGTGAGGCCTTAATGCTTTTTTCTAGAGCCACCAGTAGCTGTAGAATAGTGCTTCTGAATTGGCTTTCTGACATTGAAGTGTAATCCAGATTTTGTAACTCTGTGGGAGAGAGGGCTGTTTCTGATTCTTTCTTTTGAGGTGAGGTTTTCCTTCTAGTCATTTTGCTCAGTGCAGAGTGGCCAAAAACAAGTTGTATTGGAACACGGGGGAGTATCACTGGTCCGTCTAGCTGGTCTTCTGGGGGAGGGGCCTGCTGTGCTGATTTTCAGGTGTTAGCACTTGGGGGAGCTGTTCTGCCCCTGCCTGCTGTAGGGCTCAGCGGGGGTTGTTTACCCCGTGAGGCCCCAGGAGGAACAGCCGCAGTTGCTATGGCAACTCTGGAAGCCTGGATTCAGCCTCCGCAGGAACTACGGGGCTCGGGGCTCTCAGTTCTCCGTCTGCAGGGCCTGGAGGCTCCGGGGCGGGGCCGCTGATCTGCTCAGCTCGGGGCAGGAGCGTCCTCGCTGTCCTGGGCCCTCCCGGCCTCTGCCTGTCCCGGGGAAGGCCGGATCCTGGGCTGTGTCCCGGCACCCTGTGCTCCCGGCCTTCGCTGTTGGATTTGCGCTCCCGCCCCGCAGCCCCCTCCGCGGAGCCGCCGCCCGAGCCCCTCCGAGCTGCTCCAGTGCGCGCTGCAGCCCTTAGGGAGCTCAGCGCACTCTCCTGCGCTCGCAGGTGTCTGTTAGTGACCCCGGGAGCCCGAGGGCATCCCCGCTCTCCTGGGTCCTGCTCTAACTCCCTGCGAGCCCCTTTCCACCCGGGAAGGTTGGTGCAGCTCCTGCTTCTCCGGGACGGGGCTCTCCTGTTCTGGGGACACTCGCCCCGGCCTCAGCCCGGCTCCTCGCAGGGCCCCTCCCCCTCGGAGGCCTTTTGTTTATTTCTTTTTCCCGGTCTTCCTACCGTGATAGAAGCGCGAACTCTTCTCATTGTAGCATTCCAGCTGGTCTCTCTTTACATCTCAGGCCGAATTCGTAGATTTTCAGGATGATTTGAAGGTTATCTAGGTAATTTGGTGGGGACAGGTGATTTGGGGACCCTGCTCTTCCGCCATCTTGCCCCCGAACTATATTACACTGTCTTGGTAAGAGTCTTGAACTTCACACTAATTGAGGGCATCCTGGAACCAATCCACAAGCCCACAGGATTGCTATTAAACCAACCAGTGGGGGGCACCTGGGCAGCTCAGTGGTTGAGCGTCCAGGTTAGGACCCCAGGGTCCTGGGATCAAGTTCTGTATCAGGCTCCCTGCAGGGAGCCACCTTCTCCCTCTGCCTATGTCTGTGCCTCTCTGTCTCTCATGAATAAATAAAATATGTATTATTTATGTATTTATTCATTCATTCATTCATTTATGGCAAGGGATGGGGAGACAGAAGAGGATTTTCTTAACTGAACTAGACTCATCAATCACAGCCTTCTCTCAAGCTGAAGGGGAGTTGGGTCTACTCCACATAAACTACTATTGCTATATAATGAGGGAAAATGCAATGTATATTGGGAAGACAATACAAGAGTGTTCCCAAAAGCTAGTAAAATACCTTTTACTATTTTAGATGTTTTATTCAGACTGTCCTTTTTGCTTCACAGGTATAATCCATGAAGACCAAATAGAAGGTAGACTTCTATTCATCATTTCTGGAATTCTACCTACAATAATGTTCCAGTGGTGACTGTTAACTAGCTTTGTTCTAAGAAAGACCTTTAACTCCTTAGATTTCAGCCCCCTGCTTCCCAGTCCCTAACTGTACAGTGACTTCCCCTTGATTGAGGAGAACCATTATTCCAACCAGGATAACCAAGTCCCTGTATTCCCTAGCATTAAGACATAGTATTTTTATTTACTTGAAAATGAAAATTGAAGTCTTAAGTTGAAACTTTAATTTTAATGACCTCATTTTTTTCTGGATGATTGCAGCCATCATATCAGTTGACAGAAACATTTAAGAACATTCCTATTTTGGCCTTGCACTCTAAACTCTAGATTCTAAGCAGCCAGAAAGAGGTCAATAAATGCAACCTAAAATGAAGCCCTTTGGAAGTCTAGTCATTATTCTTTTAAAGAAACTGTGTTATAAAATGGTCCTGAGCAATGGAATTTATTGTAGAAGTCCAAAACAGGAGTATCCCAGAATTTTCTGGACTCAAAGAAATAAACTAGTTTGTTTTCAAAAGAGACAATTATTAGCATTTACACATTCAAACACTTACTAAATTTAACAAAAGTACAAGACTTGGGGTATGCATCTGACTCTTGGTTTCAGCTCACACTCAGCTCATATAGTCTGCTTGAGATTTGCTCACCCTCTCCATATGCCCCTCCCATTCCTGGTCTCTCTCTAAAGTAAAATCTTTTAGAAAATATATTGGAAAAAGAGCACAAGTAGGAGGCAGAGGCAAAGAGAGAGCAGTAGACTCTCCTCTGAGCAGAGAGACTGACATGGGCTCAATCCCAAGACCCTGGGTCATGACCTGAGCCAAAGGCAGATGCTTAACCAACTGAGCCACTTAGGTGCCCCTCAAATAAATAAATCTTTAAAAATAAAACGAGGGGTGGAGGGGCCTTGGATCGCTTAGGTAAGCATCCAGTTTGTTTCAGCTCAAGTCATGTTCTCAAGCGTTGTGAGATTGAGCCCCACATTCAGCTCAGCATGAAGTCTGCTTGAGGTTCCCTTTCTCTCTCCCTTTCCCACTCGTGCACTTGCTCTCCACAATAAATCTTTAAAAATAAAAAAGTGGGGGATCCCTGGGTGGCTCAGCGGTTTAGCACCTGCCTTCGGCCCAGGGCATGCTCCTGGAGACCCGGGATCAAGTCCCACTTCAGGCTCCCTGCATGGGGCCTGCTTCTCCCTCTGCCTGTGTCACTCTGCCTCTCTCTCTCTGTGTCTCTCATGAATAAATAAAATCTTTGAGAAAAAAAGTATAAGACTTGTACAATGAATACTATAAAACAGACATTAAAGAAGGTATAGAGATATTCCAAGTTTATGAATTAGAAGTTTTAATTAAGATGTTAGTCCTCCCCACATTGATATAGATCAATGCAATCCCTCTTAAAATCCCAGTAGGCTTTTTGAAATATTTTCAAGTCAATCCTAAAATTTCTAGGGAAATACAAGGGATTTCCAAAATAGCCAAAACAATTCTGAAAAATACTTCCTGATTTTAAAACTTACTACAAAGCTACAGTAATCAATACAATATGATACTCTTAGGCATGAAGGTAAGAGGTCAGCTGGGAAGAAGGCTGAGTACAAGGGTGTTGAGCTATCCTTATCCCGGGATACAAGTAGGTAATAGATCAGTATAAATAACCCAGAAGATGACCCGAAGCCTGGCAGAATAAACTTCACAACTAAATGGCAGAGAAGAGGCCACATCAAAGACAGTAGAAAGGGCAAAGACGTCTGGGAGCGAGGCAGACTAGAACCATCCACAGTGGGTAGGTAGCCAGTGGCACAAAGGACAGAAAACAGACTTTCACACCGGAGAGCCCATAAATGGAGAGGACGAATCTCCATAATACTTACCTTTGAAAGTGAGAGGTGGCAAATTTCTTGAGGTCCTACAACCAGTGGGAGTTAAATGGCCAGAATTTTAAAATGAGCAGGGTCTTAAATGGCTGGTATTTTAAAATCAGTAGGCTCAGCTCCAGGAGAACCTGGAGGGTATCAGGATGCAAAGCTCCTGCCCTTAAAGACTGTACAGATACAGCATGGAACCAGCAATTTGAAAAACACCAAGGATAGAGGGAAAGGAGAGTGATTTGTTCATCTCAGTGTGACCTCGAGAGAGGGATCACGGCAAGACCCCTCCAGGAACAAAGGAACTTGTGGGTGCCATTTTCCTCCATCCTCCATCCCCCCATATAAACTACAGACACCTGCAGGAATCATTGCAGCATCAACACTTGTTACCTGTCTTAAACCAAGTCCCACACCCACACTTCTGCAAATCCACCTTCCCCAGTCGCGGTCACCCCAGTTCAGTCACTGTGGGCCCCCTCCCCCCAAAGACCAGTGGAAACCCTGCCAATGCTACATCTGACTGACATGTTGTACAGGAACTCCATTCTGGCAGGGGCAGGTCTCCTTTCACTAGCAGACCACCACACGCCTTGTTAAACACTGCCCACAATAGGCAAAGACAGCCTCTGCAGACAACTGGACTGAAGGGAAAAAAGAGGGCAAGATTCAATAGCAGAGCACACACAACACCCATAGGAGACATTCCCTGAGACACCAGGCCCTGGAGAACAAGAGACACTGCACTACAAGGCACAACAGGACCTCTTCTAAAGAAGGCTATTACACTTAAGAGCAAGAGAAGGTGCTGACTTTCCTAACACAAAGAAATAGAAACAGGAAGTCAGACAAAACAAGGAGACAGAGAAATAGCTCTCAAATGAAAAAATAGGACCAAACCACAGCAAGATATTAAAGCAAAACAGATGGAAGTAATCTGCCTGATAGAGAATTTAAAGTAATGATAATAAAGATACACTGGACTTGAGACAAGAGTTGCGAATATCAGTGAGACCCTTAACAGAGATTTAAAAAAGCACTAATCAGATCAACAACACAATAAATGAAATTAAAAAACACCTGATGGAAAGGGAGACAGAACATGAGAGACTCCTAACTCTGGGAAATGAACAAGGGGTGGTGGAAAGGGAGGTGGGCGGGGGTGGGGGTGACTGGGTGACGGGCACTGAGGGGGGCACTTGAGGGGATGAGCACTGGGTGTTATGCTATATGTTGGCAAATTGAACTCCAATAAAAATAAATGAATAAATAAAAATACACCTGATGGAACATACAGCAGTCTAGATAAAGCAGAGAAAATAAAAATAATGACTTGGAAGACAGAGTAATGGAAAGTATCCAAGCAGAACAAAAGAGAAAATAAAATTATGCAGATTGAGAATAGTCTTAGAGAACTGTGACTCCATCAAATGTAATAACATTCACATTATAGGGATTTCAGAAGAGAGAGAAGGTAGGGGAGAAAATTTGAGGAAATAATAACTGAAAAATTTCCTAATCTGAGGAAAGAAACAGATATCCACATCCAGGAGGCACAGAGATACACACACACACAATTCAACCTAAGGAATTCCACATCAGGACACATAGTAATTAAAATGGCACAAAATAGCAAGAAAATATTTGCAAAGCATCAAGAGAAAAGACATATAAGGGAAACCCCATAAGGTTATCAGCAGCTTTTTCAGCAGAAACTGCAGGCCAGAACGGAATAGCAGGATATATTCAACATGCTAAAAGGGAAAAACCTATGGCCAATATCTAGCAAGGACATTGTTCAGAATATAAGGAGAGATAAGAGTTTCTCAAACAAAAACTAAAGAAGTTCATGAGCACTAAACCAGCTCTATAAGAAATCTTAAAGGAGACACTAAGTGGAAAGACCATAAGTTCAGAGTATAAAATGGAAAAAACAAAAGCAGTAACAAGTATTTCTGTAAAAATCAATCAAGGGATTCACAAAAGTATATAAAATATACCACCATATATCTAAAATTTGTGGTAGGAGAAGAGTAAAGGATGGCTTTGAACATAAGTGACCATCAACTACTGTATAGTATGTAAGATACTATACATCAACTTAATGGTAACCACAAATCAAAAACCAGTAACAAATATTAAAGAATAAAGAGAAAGGAATTCAAATATATCACTGAATGAAGCCAATAAATCGTGAAAGAGAGCAAGGATTAGGAAAAAAATCTATAGAAACCACAAATAGGTAATAAAATGGCAATAAGTACATATCAATAATTATGTTGAATAACAATGACTAAATACTCCAAATCAAAAGACAGAGTGACAGAGTAAATTAAAAAAATAAGATCCATCTATATGCTACCTAGAAGACAGTCATTTCAGACTGAAAGACACCTGCAGATTGAAAGGAATTGGAGATACATTTATCATGCAAATGGATGTCTAAAGAAAGGAGTAGTAGTACTTAGACTGAATAACCTTTAAAACAAAGACTAACAACAGATGAAGGACCCTATGTACTAAGAAAGGGGATAATCTAACAAAAGGATATAATAATTATACACATTTATGCACCCAACATGAGAGCACCCAAATATATAACTGTTAGTAAGAAATACAAAGGAAAAAAAAAAAAAGAAATACAAAGGAAGTAATGGATAGTAATACAATAACAATAGGGACTATAACACCTCACTCATACCAATGGACAAACCAAACAAAATCAATAAGGAAACAATTACTTTGAATGACACACTGGACCAGATAGAGTTAACAGACATATTCAGAACACTCCATCCTAAAACAGCAGAACACACATTCTTTTAAAGTACATATAGGATGTTCTCCAGAAGAGATCACATGGTAGACCATAAAACAAGTCTCAATGATAAGAGAAACAAAAATAAAAACAAAAATCCAAGTCATATCATGCATCTTTCTGACCACAACAGTATGGAAATCCATCACAAGAAAAAAAAAATCTGGAAATACAAATACATGGAGGTAAATAACATGCCTCTAAAAATGAATGGGTTGTTGGGGATCCCTGGGTGGCGCAGCGGTTTGGCTCCTGCCTTTGGCCCAGGGCGCGATCCTGGAGACCCAGGATCGAATCCCACGTCGGGCTCCCAGTGCATGGAGCCTGCTTCTCCCTCTGCCTGTGTCTCTGCCTCTCTCTCTCTCTCTTTGTGACTATCATAAATAAATAAAAATAAATAAAAAATAAAAAAAAATAAAAAATAAAAATGAATGGGTTGACCAAGAAATCAATGAGGAAATCAAAATTACATGTAAACAAATGAAAATGAAAACAACAGTCCAGAATCTTTGGGATGCAGCAAAAGTGGTTCTAAAACAGAAGTTTATAGCAATATGAGCCTACCTTAAGAAGGAAGAAAAATCTCAAGCAAGCTAACCTTATACCTAAAAGGAGCTAGAAAAAAAAAAATGTAACCCCAAACCAGTAACAGGAAGAAAATAATAAAAGATTAGAGCAGGAACAAATCAGAAATTAAAAAAACAACAGAACAAATCAATGAAACCAGGAGTTGGTTCTTTAAAGAAAATCAACAAAATTAATTGATAAACCTTTAAACCAAACTCATAAAGAAGGGGGGGGGGGCTAAGTAAACAAAATCACTATTGAAAGTGGAGAAATAACCAACACTACAGAAATACAAACGATTGTAACAATATTATGAAAACCTATATGCCAAACAAAGTGGACAACTTAGAAGAAATGGATAAATTTCTAGAAACCTATAACCTACCAAAACTAAACCAAGACAAAATAAAAATTTGAACAGACCAATTACCAGTAATGAAATTTAATCAAGTAATCAAAACGCTTCCAAAAAAACAAAGTCCAGGACCAAAGAGTCTCACAGGTAAATTCTACCAAACATTTAAAGAAGAGTTAATACTTTTTCCTTTCAAACTATTCCAAAAAATATTAGAGTAAGGAAAATTTCCAAATTCAGTCTATTAGGACAATATCACCTGATGCCAAAACCAGATAAAGATATCACCAAAAAAACAAACAAACAAGCAAAAAGAACTATAGGCCAGTATCTCTCATGAATGTAGAGAGAACTATCCTATGATCCAATAATTGTACTACTAGGTATTTACCTAAAAAATACAAAAACAGTAATTCAAAGGAATATATGCACCCCTATGTTTATTGCAGCATTTACAATAGCCAAACTATGGAAGTAGCTCATGCGTCCATCCATAGATGAATAAAGAACATGTGTATATGTGCATACACACACACACACACAGAGATGAATGGATAAAGAAAATGTGTATACATGCATACACATACACACACACACACACACACACACTGGAATATATTTTTCAACCATAAAAAAGGAATGAAATCTTGCCATTTGCAATGACATGGATAAGGCTAGACAGTATAATGCTAAGTGAATAAGTCAGAGAAAGACAAATACTATTTGATCTCACTCATAGGGGGAATTTAAGAAACAAAACAAATAAGAAAGACAAACCAAGAAACTGACACTTATCTATAGAGAATAAACTAATGGTTATCAGAGTAGAGATGTGTTGATGGATGGATGAAATAGGTGATGGGAATTAAAAAGTACCTTTATCATGACCAAAAAAAAAAAAAAATCAGTGGAATAGAATTGAGACTCCATGAGTAAGCACTCATATTTATGGTTAATTGATTTGCAATGCAGAAAGGAGAGTCTTTACAACAAATGGTGCTGGGATGTTTGGATATCAGATGCAAAAAACTATGAATGTAGACCTTACCTAATAGCATATGCAAAAATAAATTCAAAAGGGATCATAGACCTGTATGTCCTAGCTAGAAGTATGTAACTTTTAGAGCAAACAGGAGAAACCTTAAATGACATTGGTTTACAATGAGAGTTCCTATATATGATACCAAACATACAATCCACAAAGGAACTTTGTTCAAAAGACTTCATTAAATAGAAGAAAAACGAAGACTTACAAACTCATTCTATGAGATCAGCATTACTCTGATACCAAAAATAAAACAGCAAAACTACAGGCCTGTATCTATGATGAACAAATAAACAAAAATGCTCAAAAAATAATTAGCAAACCAGGATGCCTGGGTGGGTCAGTTAAGCTTCTGCCTTCAGCTCAGATCATGATCCCAGGGTCTTGGGATGGAGCCTGGAATTGGGCTCCCTGCTCAGTTCAGAACCTGCTTCTCCCTCTCCCTCTACCCTCCTCCCTGCTTGTGCTTTGTCATTCACTCTCTCAAAATCTTTAAAAAGTATATATTAGGAAACCAAAATCAACAATACCTTTAAAAAGTTGTTCACAGTAATCAAGTAAGATTTATTCTAAGGATGCAAAGGTGGTTCAATATTTGCAAATCAACATGATATATCACATTAATAAGAGAAAGGATAAAAACCATATGATCATCTCAATAGATGCAGGAAAAGCATTTGAAAAAGTACATCACCCATTCATGAAAAAAACCCTCAACAAAGAGGGTTTAGAGGGAATATACCTAAACATAATAAAGGCCATGTATGAAAACCCACAGCTAATATCACACTCAGTGGTGAAAACAGTTTTTCCTCTGAGGTCAGGAACAAGACAAGGAAGTCCACTCTCTCACCACTTTTGTTCAACATAGTACTGGAAGTCCCAGCTGCAGCAATCTGAAAGCATAGATAAAAGGCATCCAAATTGGTAAGGAAGAAGTAAAACTGTCACTCTTTGCAAAAGACATGATACTATATCTAGAAAACCATAAAGATGCCATTAAAAAAAAAAAAACTATTAGGGGATCCCTGGGTGGCGCAGCGGTTTGGCGCCTGCCTTTGGCCCAGGGCGCGATCCTGGAGACCCGGGATCGAATCCCACGTCGGGCTCCCGGTGCATGGAGCCTGCTTCTCCCTCCGCCTGTGTCTCTGCCTATCTCTCTCTCTCTCTGTGACTATCATAAGTAAAAAAAAAAAAAAAAAAAAAAAACTATTAGAACTGATAAATGAATTCAATAAAGTTGCAGACACAAAATTTATAGAAATCTATTGCATTTCTCTACACTGATAATGAAGTAGCAGAAAGAAAAATTAAGATAACAATCCCATTTATGATTACATCAAAAAGGAATAAAATATCTATTGGTCTTTAACCTCCTCCTTGGTTAAAGAGGTAAAAGACCTGTACTCTGAAAATTATAAAACACTGATGAAAGGAACTGAAGACCACACAAATGGAAAGACATTCCATACTCATGGTTTGGAAGAATTTATATTATTAAAATGTCCATACTGCCCAAAACAATACAGAGATTCAATGAAATCCCTATGAAAATACCAATAGCATTTTTTACAGAACTAGAACAAATAATCTTAAAATTTGTATTGAACCACAAAGGCCCCAAATAGTCAATACAGTCTTGAGAAAGAAGAACAAAGCTGGAGGTATCATAATTTCAGAATCAAGATTTACTAAAGCTATAGTAATCCAAAGAGTATATGGGTGGGGTATGGTACTGGCACAAAAACACAAAGAATTCAGTGGAACAGAATAGCCCAAAAATAAACCCATGCTTATATGGCTAATTAATCTACAACAAAGGAGGCAAGAATATATAATGGAGAAAGGACAATCATTTCAATAGTGGCGCTAGGAAAACTGGATAGCTGCATGCAGAAGAGTGAAACTGGACCACTTTCTCAGCCATACACATATTAAACTCAAAATGGGCTAACAACCTAAATGTGAGCCCTAAAAGCATGAAACCCCTAGAAGAAAACATAGGCAGTAATCTCTGACATCAGCCTTAGCAACTTTTTCTAGCTATGTCACCTCAGGCAATGGGAACAAAAACAAAAATAAACTATTGGCTATCCCAAAATAAAAGGCTTTTGCACAGCAAAGGAAACAAAATGAAAAGGCAACCTACTGAATGGGAGAGGATATCTGCAAAGGATAGATCTATAAGGGGTTAATATCCAAAGTATATATTTTTTGAAGGATAAATGATTTCTTTGGACTTACATTCTTCTATGAAATACAAATGCTGATTAGGTGAGTCAGTATGTGAGAAAAGACCTTGAATCTTCAATGAACATGCATTATTTTTCCCAAGTCTGGATTTCTTGGAAGCCACATAATTCACAGTTCAGCCCATCTTCCAATTCTGCCCTCTGAAGGCTGGTCTCCTTCTAGCCTAAGCTGGGGAGAGGTACATAACCCACCCCAGTGTGTCCAATACCCTGACAGTGTTTTATTTCAAACTCTGATCCCTGCCTATAATTAAAAAGAAAATTCTGCCAGTTTGCTCCTGACGGTCTCTGCTACAGGAAAAATAGGTTATCTGAAACATACTTTCGTTGAGACTCAAAAGCTAGATATACAATTTAAATAGGAAGAAGTGGGCTTATGGCTGTATGTATCAGCCAGGCACCCACCTGGACCCAGCCATCAGCCGTGGTTGTGGAAGAGACAGCTGGAAACACCCAAGCAGGAGAGGAAAGGACAAACATAGATGCTTCTACAGCATGATGGAGAGATGACTGACTTCACAGCTTCCAGACTCCACAGCATCCAGCCACCTGCTTCACATCCCAGGAGTCATTTATGCCACCAGGATAGCTAAAGTTTATGGCCTCTCCTTGTGGCTCTTCATAGTCTTCCTAGGGTTTCAGCTGGGGCCCAGGGATCATCATCGTCTTAAGGATGGGCTGCTTGTGGGGTGCCCATGGAGGGGTGATCTTGCCATGCATTCTCCAGCTCCCATAGGGATTTACCAGGTGCTTTTCAAACACAACATACTCCAGGACATCTTCCTGTCCATACATTAGCCGGCCAAACCGGTCATAGATGGCCAGAGTCTGTCGAGTGTGCGTGCGGACAGTGACCTAGCTGTATATGTTGCCCTGGTTCAGCAGATTCGAACAGCAAACCTGAACCACCTGGGGTGGCTCTAAAGATTCTACGAGGCTCCAGCGGACCATCTTATACTTGATGTCCCAGACCATGTCTGGAAAACAGTTTTCAGTTACCAAGGTATGAAGCCAGTCATGGTCTGAGTTGTTTAGACAAAGGTGAGCTTCAATAAAAATATCCTTAGCTTTTTCGGGGAAGTCCTTTATACCTTTATTTTAAAATTAGGAACATGTTCTCTTATCTTCCGGATTGACAACTGTGATGCCACCTTCTTCTTCAGTTGTTCGCTTCTTTGTGCCAGTCCTTCCTTTGCAAGAGATGACAAGCGAGCATCACCCTCTGGAGGAACATAGGCATCAAAGATACCAGCTGTACAGGCCAGATGTAGTGGACGCTCCAAACGTTCTGGAGGAAGGACCAGTCCTGCTTTCCGGGCATATTTCATAAACTCCTTTTCTGATTTGTATTTGGGTTCATAAGTAGGAGGTGTGAAACGTTTTTTAGTTCTCGCTGGAACTGCAACTGTGGACTGAGTCACCAGGACAGGCTTCCAAGACCACCTCACCAGGACAGGCTTCCAAAACCACCATCCTAAGGCTTTGGATAAACAATACAAACCCCGCAGTGTGGGGGCTGCCATTTTGTTCCCGCAAAGGCCGCTCTATCCAAAGTATTTTAAGAACTTAACACAACTCAGCACCAAAACAAAACAAATTCCAATTAAAAATGGGTAAAGGAACTACTTGGTATTTACCCCAAAGATACAGATGTAGTGAAATGATGAGACACCTGCACTCCAATGCTTATAGCAGCAATGTCCACAATAGCCAAATTGTGGAAGGAGTCATGATGTCCTTTGACAAATGAATGGGTAAAGAAGATGTGAGGTATATATATATGTATGATGTGATACATATATATATAATTATCTATTATATATTGTATATATATATATATAGACAATGATCTATTATTCAGCCATCAGAAAGGATGAATACCTATCATTTACTTTAGCATGGATGGAACTGCAAGGTGTTATACTGAGTGAACTAAGTCACTCAGTTTCACTCATATGTGGAATATAAGAAATAGTGAAAGGAACCATAAGGGAAAGGAGGGAAACTGGGGAAAAATTAGAGAGGAAGACAAACCATGAGAGACTTCTAACTCTGGGAATAAACAAAGGGTTGCAAAAGGTGAGGTGGGTGGGGGGATAAGGTAACTAGGTGATGGGCACTAAGGAGGTCACATGATGAGATGAGCACTGGGTGTTATACTATATGTTGGCAAATTGAATTTAAATAAAATATTAAAATGAAATAAAATAAAATGCACAAAGGAAATGCACAAAAACCCCCCAAATAATCCAGTTAAAAAATGGGCAGAAGACATGAACAGACATTTCTCCAAAAGACATACAAATGGCCAACAGACTCACGAAAAGATGCTCAACAGCACTCATCATCAGCAACAAGCAAATCAAAACCACAATAAGGTATTACTTTGCACCTGTCAGACTGGCTAAAATAAAAAACACAAGAAGCAAGTGTTGGCATGGATGTGGAGCGCAACAGTGTTCCACTGCTGGTAGGAATGCAAACTGGTGCAGCCACTGTAAAAAGCAATATAGAGGTTCCTCAAAATATGAAAAATAGAACTACCATATGATCCAGTAATTGTACTACTGAGTATTTACCCAAGGAATATGAAAATACTAATGCAAAAAGATATATACAACCCTATGTTTACTGCAGTATTATTTGCAATAGCCAATCTATGGAAGCAACCCAAGTGTCCATCCATAGATGAATAGGTAAAGAAGAGGTGGTGATTGTGTATATAGTATGTGTGTGTCACACACACACACACACACACACACACACACAAAATGGTATATTACTCAGCCATAAAAAAGAATAAAATCTTGCAATTTGCAACAACATGGACAGATTTAGCAAATAAAATGCTAAGTGAAATAAGTCAGTCAGGGAAAGACAAATTCCATGATTTCACTCATATGTAGAATTTAAGAAACATGAAGAAAAAAAGAGACAAACCAAAAAATAGACTCTTAACTATACAGAACAAACAGAGGAACAGAGGGAAGGGAAGGGGGGTGGATGGTAAAATAGGTGAAAGGAATTAAGAGTACACTTATCATGAGCATGGAGTAATGTACAAAATTGTTGTATCACTATATTCTATACCTGAAACTAATATAACACTGTATGTTAATTATACTGGAATTAATTTTTTTTTAGTTTTCATTTATTTATTCATGAGAGACACAGAGAGAGAGAGAGAGAGAGAGAGAGAGAGAGAGAGAGAGAGGGGCAGAGACACAGGCAGAGCGAGAAGCAGGCTCCACGCAGGGAGCCCGACGTGGGACTCGATCCCAGAACTCCAGGATCATGCCCTGGGCGGAAGGCAGCGCTAAACCACTGAGCCACCCGGGCTTCCCAAATTAAAATATTTTTTTTAAAAGTAGGCAGAGGGGTGCACAGTAGGTTAATATTCAATTCTTGGTTTTGGCTCAGGTCATGATCTCTCCTGAGATGGACCCCCCATATCTGACTCCACAATAAGTGCAGAGTCTACTTGAGATTCTTTCTCCCTTGCTAATAAAATCTTAAAAAAAAATAAAATAAAAATGGGCAGAGGACCTGAAGAGACATTTTTCAAAGACAACAGATGGCAATAGACACATGAAAAAATGCTCAACAGTACTAATTATCAAGGAAATGCGTATCAAAACCATAATGAGCTATCACCTCAAACTAGTATAGAATCAAAAAGACAAGAATTACAAGTGTAAGCAAGGATGTGAAGAAGACAGCCCTTGTGCTTTGCTGGTGGGAATGTAAATTGGTTCAGCTACTATGGAAAACAGTATGGAGCTGTATCAGAAAATTAAAAATAGAAATACGATTCAGTAAACCTACTATTGGGAATTTACCCAAAGAAAACAAAAATACTAATTCAAAAAGATATATGCACCCCTATGCTTACTGCAGCACTATTTACAATAGCCAAGATATGGAAGCAACCTAGTGTTCATCAGCAGATGGATAAAGAAGATGTGGTATATATACACACACATGCACACACACATACAATGAATTATTACTCAACCATAAAAAAGAAAAATCTTGCCATCTGTGCCAACGTGGATGGACCTAGAGAGATTATTCTAAGTGAGATCAAACGCCATGTGATTTCACTTACATCTGGAATCTAAAAAATAAAACAAATTAAGAGGACTTTTAAAGAGAGTGATCAAACTGGTGGTTGCCAGAGGGGAGGTGTGTGGAGGGGAAGGGGGATTAAGAGGTACAAACTTCCAGTTATAAAATAAATGTCATGGAGATGAAAAATACAACATAGGGAATATAGTCAGTACTATTTTAATAATGCTGTATGTTGACAGATGGTGAGTACATTTAAAATGAGCACTAATGTATAAAATTGTTGAATTAATATGTTGTACAACTGAAACTTAACATTATACGTTAGTTATACATCAATGGGGGAAAAACAGACAAGAAATAACACGTGTTGGTGAGGATGAAAGAAAAGGAAACCCTAGTGCGCTGTGGTGGGAATGTAAATTGGTGCAGCCATTGTGGAAAACAGTTTGGAGGTTTCTCAAAAAAAACTGAAGTAGAACTACCATATGATCCTGTAAATTCCACTTCTGGGTATTTATCCAAAGGAAACAGAAACACTAATTCTAAAAGCTATCTGCACGCCCATTTTCACTGCAGCATTATTTATAATAGCCAAGATATGGGAACAACATAACTGTCCATTGACAAATTAAAAGATAATGTGGCATATATACACAACAGAATATTACATGTCCATAAAAAAGGATAAGATCGTGCCATTTGAGACAACATGGATGGACCTAGAAGATACTATGCTAAATGAAATAAGTCAGACAGAGAAAGACAAATACCATATGATCTCATTTGTATGTGCAATTTACAAATAAAAGTTTTAGAATATTTAAAAACCAAGCTCAAAGATACAGAGAACAGAAGAGTGGTTTCAAGGGGAGGTGGATGAGACCAGTAAAAGGAGACTAAAGGCATCAATTTCTAGTAATAAAATAAGTCCTTGGGTACTTAAATATCCTGGGAACTCTCTCTTTTTCTCTCTTGCTCTCTCAAATAAAATAAAATAAAATAAAATCTTTAAAAAAATAAAGAAAAACTGGAGTTTAAATAATAAACCAATACAGTTTCTTAGTTTTAACAAATGTACCACGGAAATGCAAAATGTAAATAATGGGGGAAATTGGATGAGGGGTATGTGGCAACCCCATACTTCTCTACAACTTGGTTAATCTATAATTATTTCAAAATAAAAAGTTTATTAAAAAGTACCAGCAGGGGATCCCTGGGTGGCTCAGTGGTTTGGCCCCTGCCTTTGGCCCAGGGCACAATCCTGGAGTCCTGGGATCAAGTCCCGCATCGGGCTCCCTGCATGGAGCCTGCTTCTCCCTCCTCCTGTGTCTCTGCCTGCCTCTCTCTCTATCCTGAAAAATAAATAAATAAATACATACATACATACATAAATACATAAATCTTAAAAAAAAAAAAGTACCAGCTGACCATGAGAAAAGATGCAAGGACAAGAAAGGCATTGCCCTCAGAATCTTCTGCCTTCCTACAGGAGGGAGCCATGATGAGGATAAATGCCTTAAAGGAACACACGCACCCTAGTTTGCCTGGGACAGTCCCTAGTTTATACCCATTATCTCAGCATCATCATTAATTACAAAGCACCCCCTTTTACTTCTAAAAGTATTCTGATTTTGACATTAAATTTTACGGTCACACCACCTAAAACCACGGAGCCTACTGCAGTGGTCAGAAATAAGAGGGAACATTGTGATAGCAGGGCAGGATGGAAGGGGGTTAAGAAGTGGAAATTGGGGGATAGGAAGGAAGAGGTATGGCCCAGACAGGGGCGGCCTCAAGAGGAAGGGCCCAGAGGCAAGTAAGACCCAAGGTGTAGGGGATCCCTGGGTGGCGCAGTGGTTTGGCGCTTGCCTTTGGCCCAGGGCGCGATCCTGGAGACCCGGGATCGAATCCCACGTCGGGCTCCCTGTGCATGGAGCCTGCTTCTCCCTCTGCCTGTGTCTCTGCCTCTCTCTATCTCTCTGTGACTATCATAAATAAAAAAATAAAAAATAAAAAAAATTAAAAAAAAAAAAGACCCAAGGTGTATTCTTTTTAAGACACAGAAGTCTGAAGTTGGAGAAAAACAGCAAACATGATTAAGATGATGGGGTCAACTAGGGTTGGGAACACATTAAAAGGACTAGAACTCTCCTGGGGCAGTAATGTATTATCAAGTAGATGGGAGGGAAAGCTACTATACCACCCTACACGTGACAAATCAGTTTTCTTGAGAAAGATCCCTTTTTCCCCCTTATCTATTCTTCCCTAACCTTTCCTATACATTCTCTAGGCCCTTGATATATACTGAGCTCCAGCTCACCAAAGCTCACTCTCGAAGGTACTGTGAGATCCCTCCATACACTGCTACTGCCCTCAATGTATACGAGATTTGCAGCTGCTTCCCCAGCCTTGGGTGTCTGACCCAAACTGTGGTTCAGTCATATGCTCTGCTGACTCAGAGCCCACAGCTCTTCTCCACAACACCACTCCTTGACCCCCATGTGGCATTCTTTGCTACTGAAGTAAAGGGTCACCTTCAATAAAGCATAACCCCCAAGTCTTCTTGTGAACTCCAGATTTCAGAGAACAGGAAAAAATGTTTTACAAAAACCCTGTTGCTCTTTCAGGGAAGAAGACTTGCATTCTAAATAGTTTTACTATGAAAAGTAAACTGTGATTCAGTTTCACTTTCTATTTAAATACTTCAGGAACTAATACACATGCTATTATTTTCAGAGAATGATGACTTTATATATTTTTTTTAATCTTGTCCTTTGAATCATTTCATTCCCATGTGATTCTCAAACACTTAAAAATCCCCAAAATCCCACCAACTTAATATACTTAGTGGAGTCTCTTTCCGGGATTATTTAGCATCTGCTTATAGTCATGTCCAAAACCCAGTAGATCTTCCTACTCCTAAAGATTTGCCTAGACCAAAGTGATACCACTCTGATATCTGAATGTCTTTAATAGCTGCACACCATATGCGCTAGTAGAAAAACACGAGGAAGAATGTCTACAAGCTCACCTCTCCTGGGCTGTGGGTAGAGTGGGGAGCAGGGGGTACTTTCATCTGCAGTGTGCCTAGGAAGCTTGAGTGAGGTTGGGCCAGGATTCTGGGGCCTCTCCTGCCCGGGGCCCTCCTAACTTCGGCCCAGGCTGGAGGCTAAGAGGTGTGGACCCATGGCTGGCTAGGGATGCCCTGTAAGGCCGCTGATAAAATTCTCTGATGAAATTTGTTCTTCCTCAATGAAACATGCTTTCTCTGGGAATTCCTATGTCCATTTCCAAATTAAAGTAGCAGGACAGGAACTTTCATAAAATCTGAGCCATCTAGCTCTCTGCTCTCTAAAATTTTCAAGTCTTTGCATGTCCTTCCCTCAGCAAAAACGCTCATATTTTAGAGAACTTACTGCCAATGAAGTAACTCGGAGGTGGAATCGGACAAACACATTCTGTTCTTCGTTGGTATGAGAGCACCTACATTGAGCCATTCCCTTTAAAAGGAGCAGGCCTCACTTCTGGGGCCTGTGGAGAGAAGCCCGCTCCAAGGTGTTAGTTTGCAGTTGGCTTCCCAGCACCTTCGCAGTCATAACCAAAGCAAAGGAGAATATTGCATGACTTCAGAAGAAAGCCGGCCACCTTGCAACATCTTCAGGAAATTCTGCACTCCCCTAGGGCTTGCAAAACTCCCTATGTCTTGCAGACCAAAGGCAAGATCTCAGTCACCTAGCTCTAGTTTGCATAATTAAAGAAAGTGGAAGCTGGTTATTTTCTGAGTGACCCTTGGCCCAACCAAGCTCACAGGGCCTGTGACAGAAATAAGATAGCAATAAAATGAACTACTGTAGCAGTGGAAACTCATACTATCTACACTAGCAGGAAAAGCCAGGCCCCTGGATATTCATCTGATTCCTTAACCTGCAAGGGTCACCTGCCAAAACAGTATCCACTGAAGGTACTATAATGTTATTCTTTTGAAGATGGCACACATACAACTTAATGTAAGTTCATGTTATAATCTGTAAGACTTTTGGTTGAAAGAATTTACTAAAATCTTCTATAATATCTTTTATCTTCCTTTTTGATGTGGAAAAGCATAGCCTGTGATCTGTTAATTTGCTATCACGTCTTTACCTCTTTCTGCTCCTTCTTCCCTTGTCCTATTATTAACACATTATCCAACTTTGCCTAAAAAAAAATTAGAGAAGTTTAAAAAAAGACACAGAAGTTTAGAGCCACCTCCAGTATAGCCACACAGGGGGTAGAGAAAGTCCACCTTCAAAGCAAGCACAGCAGCTGTACCTCTTCCACATTGGGCATCCAGACAGATTTCCTTTGTACAGAGTCTTGCTACTAGAGGAAAAAAAAAATTGAAAATCACTGAGTTACTCTAAATGTCCTTACTTTAAAGAAGCAAATTCAAGACAGGTTTACTTGGCAGGAGGTCACTTTTAGCAGAGCAACCGCTAGAAAGCAGGCCTCAATTTCCTTGTCCGTGGCAACAAAAAAAAAAAAAAAAAAGCCCAATTAGTTTAGGAGAGACAGAGGGAGCTCCACTTGGGCCTCTTTCAATCAAAAGCCACCTGGGATTAGGGCGGCCACCCTGTCTGCAGGAGCTAAACTAAGATCCCTCCGCCCCCACCCCCACTTCCGTTGCAGAACAAGGGTCACTGCCACAGGGAGAGCTGAACCTGTGGACTGGGTTCTGGTTTGAGTCAGAGCACGATTTGGTTTTAAGGCCCAGAATTTTTTGTTTGGACCTTTCAGCCTTGATTAAGGGTTCAGAGACATGGGGCCCCCTAGCAGCCCTTGGCTTTCCAGAGTCTAGGAAAACAGCTCAGTCGCATTAGGAGTTTCCCAGAGAAAGCTAGGACAGAGAAGGAATATTTACTAAGTGGGAGAGGAAGCTACTGTTGAAGACCTTTCTAATCCACCTCTATAAGGTTCACTTCAATAAAACCAGTAAACATACCTATCACAACTTTGTTCCCCCTGTGAGTAAAGCCTTGAATTTTTTTGTGAAAAGTGACACAGCAAGCAAGTTAGCTTGCTCATTTTAGCATGGCTGAGGAGATCTACAGAAGTGGGGTTCTGGGTCATTCTAGGGGTGGAAATAATAAATTCAACATTAATATGATGGTCTATGAAAGTTTCTGGATTTTTTTTTTTTTTAAGGAATATATGAAATGTACTGGCTGGATAAAGCCACAGTTTTCATCCTGTTCAGCTCTGGGTCCTGGGAGGGAGGATAGTGGGGTGGGGGTAGGGGGGTGGTTAAGTACAGGATAGGCAGGCCTGACCTGGCAGCCTGAGTTTTGTAGCATCTAGGCAGTTTGGAGTTTTTGAGTCTCCCCTGAAATCCCCTCCCCGACCACACAGCCTGCATTCCTGGGGAGTGTCCTAACATCTGCCTGAGGCTTCAGAACCGTGCATTCATTTTTCAACCAAAATTTATTGAGCACTCACCTTAGGCTAGGCCTTCCAGTCTGGGACCACTAATTAAGTGCCCCCCAAAGAGCTCTGCACAGTTTCTTGAAGAGGCATGGAGGACTGTATCCTGCTGACTCCTGTGCTCCCCACAGTAGCTTATGGTTAGCCTGTGCTATAAAGCATTCAGTTAACCACGCACACAGGGGAAAAGCTGGGATTTGCAGCCAGACTGACCCAGCTGAAATCCTAACATCGGGGCAATTGGCGATAACCAGCTGCTTAATCTTGAGGAGGTGGTTCAAATTCTCTGCATCTCAGCTTCTTTAGATGAAAATGGAGGATAAGAAAATACATTCCTCACAGGGTTATTTGTTTAATGGGACATAAAGACATATTAGGTAAATACATAGGGGCCACCAATAATACTAGGGTTTTTTTTTTAAGATTCAGCACAATATTTATTTTAATATATTTCAGAGTAATGTCTGTACATAATTACAAAAGTAACACATAACTCTTACTCTGTACGAGGCACTATTCCAAACATTTTACACAGATTAAACTAGTTCACTCTAACAACAACCTTCTGAGGTAAGTATAACTACCTGGTGTTCAACAAATGATGTAACTGAGGTACAAAGACATTGAGTGACTTACTTAAAGTCACATAGCTAGCCTGTGGTATGACCTGGCTTCAAGTCATGTCCATATACATACAGTTCAATAATTCAAAAAATTCTGTAAGATTTGTTATGAAAAGCAGCCGCTCTGCATTTCCATCCCAGGCCTTCCCACTCTCTATATAATCAAGGCTTATAGAAGACAAGGATTTAAATTGCTTTCACCATTACTGGAAACCACCATATACCATTCATACACCGCCCTTCCCCTCTTCCATCCTTTCAGTAACAATTGTTAGTTAGATGTAATGTTTACATCATTATCACTTACAATACTATTATAGGCAACCTCTGCAGTGTTCCATCATTCTCTTTCTTCCCTATACAACTAGTAACTAGAGTTAATCCCTTATTAGTTGGCTGAATTTCTATGCACTTTCCCCTAATCCATCACCAAACTCTCCGTGTTCATCTCCTCTCTATTTATTCAAACACATCCATCAGAAGTCCTTCCATCCCTTGAACACACCTTTCCCAGAGAGTCTTTCTGCTCCAATCGATACTTGACGCTTCTAGTCCTCCCCTACAGCCATATCTCCGGAACTCCTTTCATCATCCCTGGAATCACTTTCACTTCTTTCTTAGGCCAGTTCACCTAGATCCTTTACATTTTTATGAAGTTGAATTTCTCAAATTTTTTTTTTTTTTAGTTTGTGGCTCTTGTATCCTATTAAAGAGATCTTTTCCTACTGTGAAATAGTGAGATTTTTCTAAGACTTCTCCTAGAAGTTTTATAATTTTATGTTTAGGTCTGGGATCCATTTTTAGATGCATTTTGTGTATAGTGTGAAGTAAGAGTTGAGGTTCTTTTTTTTTTTAAGATTTTATTTATTTATTCATGAGAGACACACAGAGAGAGGCAGAGACATAGGCAGAGAGAGAAGCA
This sequence comes from Nyctereutes procyonoides, assembly GCF_905146905.1. NCBI lineage: Eukaryota > Metazoa > Chordata > Mammalia > Carnivora > Canidae > Nyctereutes > Nyctereutes procyonoides. The sequence goes on from NW_026575126.1 coordinate 21,164,352, forward strand.
GGCTCCATGCAGGGAGCCTATGTGGGACTTGATCCTGGGACTCCAGGATCACGCCCTGAGCCAATCGCAGGCGCTCAACTGCTGAGCCACCCAGGCATCCCAAGAGTTGAGGTTCTTTATCTCAAAATAGATATCCACTTGATCCAGCACCATGTCTTTAAAAAAAAAAAAAAACAAAAAACTGTCCTTTTCCCCATTGAAACACTTTGGTCTCTTTGTCAAAAAACAACAAAAAACAAATAGCTATTTATGTGTTGGTTTATATGTAAACTCTCTATCATCTTCTATTACCCCTTACATATGTATTTATGCTAGAATGTCTTGATAACTGAAACTTTATAGTGAGTCTTCAAATTAAGTAGTAGAAGACTTGTTTCCAACTCTGTTCTTTTCAAATTTGTTTTGGTCACTCTAGGTTCTTTGCATTACTCCATACGTTTTAGAATCAGTTTGATAGTGATTGCACTGAATCTACAGATAATTTTGGGGAAACTGTCATCTTTTTTTTTTTTTAAGAGAGAAAAGGGGCAGAGGTGGGGGAGCAGCAGAGGGAGAGAGAGAATCTTAAGCAGGCTCCACGTCCAGTGTGGAGCCCCACACAGGACTCAATCTCACAACCCTGAGATGATGACCTGAGCTGAACACAAGAGATGGACACTTGACAAACTGAGCTATAAAGGTGCCCCCTGGAGAAACTGGCATCTTAACAACATTAAGTCTTCCAGTCCACAAACATGGCAATTCTCTCCATTCACGTAGGTCTCCTCCAACACAGCAATGTTTAGTAGTTTTTAGTCTACAAATCTCAAACAAATCTTGTAAAATGTCCCTGAATATTTCATGTGTTCTTCGTTTGTTTCTTTAAAAACAGACTTTATTTTTTAGAACAGTTTTAGGTTCACAGCAAAATCCAAGTATAGAGAGTTTTCATGTAACTCCGGTTCCCCCAAACCCCCAACTAGGGTGTTTTTCATGCTATTGTAAGTTATATTTTTATTTTTAAAAACAGTTCAAGTTTTTTAAAAAAAGTTATTTATTTAAGTAATCTCTGCACCCAATATGGGGCTCCAACTCAAGACTCTGATATCAAGAGTTGCGAACTTTATGACTAAGCTAGCCAGGTGCCCGCTACAAGTGGTGTTTTTAAAATCCCATTTCAAAATTATTCATTGCTAGTATACAGGGGGAAAAATTAAACATTAACCTTGTACCCTGTGAACTTGCTGATCTACTTATTAGTCCCAGTAGTTTTTCTGTAGAATCCTTGGGATTTTCTAAATACTCATTCATGTCATCTCCAAATAAGTATTATTTTACTTCTTTTTTGCCAATCTGTATGTCTCACCTTACTGCCCTGGCTAGAGACTTCAGAAGAACATTAAATATAAGTGGTGAAAGATGACATCCTTAGATCCTAGAGGGAAAATATTCAGGGAAAAATTTCACCATTAAGTATAACCTCCATTGTAGGTTTTCACGGAGGCCCTTTACCAGGTTGATGAAGTTCCCAGGTATTCACAGCTTACTGAGAGGTTTGTGTCTTTTTAAATCATAAACGTTAAATTTTGCCAAAGGCTTTTTAAAAAAATATTTATTTATTTGAGACAGAGAGAGAGTGGGGAGGGGCAGAGGGAGAGGCAGAGAAATACTCAAGCCGACTCCCCACTGAGTCTGGATCCTGGGCTCAATCCCAGGACCCTGAGATCATGACCTAAGCCAAAATTAAGAGTCTGCTGCTCAACCAACTGAGCCAAAGGCTTTTGATGCATCTATGGAGATGATATTCTCTTCATTTCTATTAATGTTGTAAGTAACACTTGTTGGTATTTAAATATTAAATTAACCTTGTATTCCTGGGATAAGCCCCACTGAATCAGGATGTATTTTCTTTAGTATTTGTTTTTCTTAGTAATTTGTTAAGGTTTTTACCTTTGATCATGAGGGATATTGGTTTGTAATTTTTTTTCTTGTAATGTCTCTTTATGGTTTCAAAATCAAAATAATATTGGCCTCATAAAATGGGCTGGAAAGTGTACTATCCAATTTTACTTTCTGAAAGTTCTGCATAGCTAAAGGATTGGTATTATTTCACCCTAAATGTTTGATAGAATTCACCAGTGACACCATCAAGGTCTGGGAGTTTTCTTTGTGGAAAAAATTATTAATATGAATTTAATTGCTTTTGTTGATATACTGATATTCAGGAATATTTCTCCCTGAGTCAGTGTTGGAAATTTGTGTTTTCCAATGTGTGTTCCATTTCATCTAAGTTTTCAAATGTATTTGCATAGTTATTCATATCCTTTTATTATTCCCTTAATGTAGGATTTTTGTACTGTTTTCTCTTTTCCCAGATCTTGACAATTTGTGTCTTTTTTCTTGATCATTCAATTTTGGATGTTATCAATTTTATTGATTTTTAAAAATCAAATATCTTGTTTCATTGATTTCTCTTTTTTCTATTTTTTGGTTCCTTATTCTCTGATCTTTATAATTTCCTTTCATCTACTTCCTTTGGGTTCAAATTGCTCCTCTGCCCCTAGCTTCTTAAGGTGGAAGACTAGATCATAGGTTTGAGACTTACCTTTGTTTCAAAGATAAGCTATACATTTTCTTCTTAAGGACTGACTTAGCAGCATCCCATGAATTTTGAAAACGTTCTTCTTCATTCAAAATATTTAGAAATTTCCGTTGTGATTTCTAACTTTACATTTTTCCCAAATATCTGTTTTTAATTTCATTCCATTCTTATTAAAGGGCATACTCTGTATGATTTCAGTTGTTTTACACTTACTGAGACTTGTCTTAGGGCTCATAATTTGGTGAATGTTTCACATGCACTTGGAAGAAATGTGTATTCTGCTGTTGTTAGGTATTTTGTGTCAATTAGGTCAAATTGGCTGATACTTTTATTATCTTCTATATCTCTACTAATTTTATCAGTTTCTTCTTTCAGTTACTGAAAGAACATTGAAATCTCTAAAGATCATAGGTTCGTTCATTATTAGTTTTTCCTACATTTTGTGTGTGTGTGTGTGTGTGTTTTTTTAATTTTCCACTGGAACATGATTTCACAGGCATCTTTTTTTTTATTATTATTGGAGTTCAATTAGTTTTTCCTATAGTTTGCAGTTCTGTTAATGTGTGTGTGCACATTTAGAATTATGTCTCCTTGAGCATTTGTACTCTCAATTATTACAAAATGACCCTATTTACTCCATGTGACATTTCTTGTTCTAAGGTATACTTTGATATTAATATAGCCATTCTAGCTTTCTTATGATTGGTGCTTGCATGGTATAAAACTTTTTCAGGGATCCCTGGGTGGCAGCGATTTGGTGCCTGCCTTTGGCCCAAGGCGCGATCCTGGAGACCCGGGATCGAATCCCACATCGGGCTCCTGGTGCATGGAGCCTGCTTCTCCCTCTGCCTATGTCTCTGCCTCTCTCTCTGTGTGTGTGTGACTATCATTAATAAATAAAAATTTAAAAAAAAGTCAAATCAGTATTGAGATAGTTCAAAGGAAGATTTAAAAAATAAAAATAAAAATTTTTCATCCTTTCACTTTTAATCTGTGTGTATTTACATATATATAAATATATACATAATAATAATATATATTTTTTAAAGATTTTATTTATTTATTCATGAGAGACACAGAGAGAGAGAGGCAGAGACACAGGCAGAGGGAGAAGCAGGCTCCATGCAGGGAGCCCGATGTGGGACTCGATCCTGGGAAACCAGGATCATGCCCTGAGCCAATGGCAGATGCTCAACTGCTGAGCCACCCAGGTGTCCCTGTATTTATATTTAAAATGGGTTTCTGGGGCACCTAGATGGTGCATTCAGTTGAGCGTCAGACCTTTGGTTTCAGCTTAGGTCATGATCTTGGGGTCATGGGATCCAGCCCCACGTTGGGCTCAGGTTCAGTGCAGAGTCTGCTTAGGGCTCTTGCTCTCTCTCACTCTGCCCCTCTTCCCCTGAAACACATGCATACACATGCTCTAATAAAGAAATCTTTAAAAAATAAAAATAATAAAATGAATTTCCTGTGAACAGTGCACAGTTGGAACTTGCTTTTTTTATTCAGTTAGTCTGGCCATCTCTGCCTTATAACTGGTATCTTTAGACCCTTTATAATTATTAAGCTGGTTGGGTTTTATTCTACCATCTTTGTATTCATTTGGTACCATCTGTTCATTTGTTTTTCCCTTTTTTTGTTGCCTTCTTTTGTGATAATTATTTTTAGCACTCCATTTAATCTATAATATTGGTTTATTAACTATATCTCTTTGTTTTAGGTTTTTTAAGCACTTGCTCTAGAATTTAAAATATGCATATATTACTTATTACACTACACCTTCAAATAATGCTGTATCACTTCTGGTATAATGTAAAAACCTCATAACAAAAATATGTTATCATTTCATTTTTCCCATCCTTTGTGCTACTACTGTCACACATTTCTTTTCTATAGATGGTCTAAATCCTACCATGCATGTAATTTTTGCTTTCAGCCATCGATTATCTCTTAAATACATTTTAAAATGAGGGAGAAGAAAGTGTTTTATATTTATTTACCCACATACATATCATTTCAAGGATTCTTCATTCTTTTGTGTAAATCCACATTCCCATCTGATATTTTCTGAATAACTAACATTTTTCATAGTGTGAGTTTACTGACAACAAATTCTTTTGACCTTTGTTTGTATGAAAATGCCTTTTGTTTCTGCCTTCACTTTCGAATAATTTATTTGTTTTTATTTTTTTCTTTTGGCACTTTAAAGATACAATTCTATTGTCTCCTGGCTTGGATAGCTTTAGACATGAAGTCTGTAGTCTTTCTTATCTTTGTTTTTCTGTACATACTATCTTATTTCTATCTCTATCATTTAATTTTCAACAACTTGATTATGATATAGTTTGTTGGGAGTTTCTGTATATGTAGGTTTATTCTGTTGAGCTTTTATCTTTGTCGTTGCATTTTCATCTAATTTAGAAATTTTTTTCTTCTTACTTTTATTTCTTAATATTCAGAAAGACTTAAGATTTTTGGAGAATTTTTCCTTATAACTCCCTCTCATCTGGAATTCTTCCCACAACCTTCAGCTGCTTTAGTTTCCCAGAAGTCCAATCTCTCTTCTCAACAATGCAAGACCATCATGCTATACTTGGGATACCCCTCCTAGCTCTATGGTCTGGAATGTGCTTCCAGGTAGAAACCTAAGTGATAACAGAGTTTACTTAATTTTTTTTCTGTTCTCTCAAGAATCACAATCCTATTATACCTCTAGTCCAACATCAGAAAACAGGTATTGCATACTTTTATAGTTTCTGGTTATTTCTGTGGCAGGATAAAAGTGATCTCTATTGCTCCATCATTGGTAAAAACAGAAGGCCACATGCTTTTCTAAAAATCCATTTACTAACAATTTTTGGAAGGTAGTAAATTTACTTTCAGTAGGATTGTCTGATAAAATATTGTTCCAAAATCTTGTTTTGCTTCTTCTCCAAGCCCAACACTTATTAACCTTGCTTGGGCTAGTTATTCAAGCATCTCCACATTAATATGACTTGTATGTAATTTTGCTCTAAGAAGTACAAATTTGAACAATACCTTTATAACTTTGGTCTCTTTACATTTACTGACAAAACTGATCAGTTTCCTACACTCACTCTAGAAAATATCACTTGATTTACCAGAAAGGTAAATCATACTTTGTTTGAAAATTATGTCAAAATTTGGCTTTGTGCCACTATAGGACGAAGTGTCACAAGAAGCAGTGACTGCTTCTTGGGGACTGTTAAAATGCAATAAAGTCCAATTTTCAAACATTCAGTAATGTATTTCCTAATTGAACATCTCTTTTCTGGCTATTATGCTAAATCAACATTCTTATAGATTACTTTGTCCTAGCTCATATAGATTCATGCTGTGTTCATACTATAACTATATTCAATATTTACACTTATAGAATTCTGTATTATGGTATTGATAATATTATCTTCATCATTAATGACACCCTTCAATTACTTTTGACTCATAAGATTTAATACAAAAGTAACAAAATGCAAAATTTTACAACTAAGAATTTTAACACTATCATGATGTGAAACACATTATACAAAATAATCTGTAATTGATCACTGAAATTACCTATGATGAACTGACCAACACAGTCCTTGCAGTAAATATCCTAACATAATTATTAAGAATGTAATAGAATTTCTATAGAAGTCTTAATTTAAAAAAAAGAAGTCTTAATTAATCTTATATTTAAAATTAGCAAAATGTATGTAAACAAAATTGTTTCATTTTTTTCCCTCTAAAATCATCAAACCGGGATCCCTGGGTGGCGCAGCAGTTTGGCGCCTGCCTTTGGCTTGGGGCGCGATCCTGGAGACCCGGGATCAAATCCCATATCGGGCTCCCGGTGCATGGAGCCTGCTTCTCCCTCTGCCTGTGTCTCTGCCTCTCTCTCTCTCTCCTCTCTCTCTCTCTCTGTGACTATCATAAATAAATAAATTAAAAATAAAATAAAATAAAATCATCAAACCACTTGCAAACTCCCTGATAAACCACCAGACTTTCATAGACCAACTCTGTGAAATCCTGTTTCAAGGATATACATTTGTATTTCTAATAAGTGGTAATAATTACTGATTTTCAATGATTCATACATAGAAATCATTTAATACCCATCTAATAAATTATTAAGCAATTTTTTTTGGTTTCATATATGTTAAGCACTATTCTAAACTCCAAGGATATAGCAGTGAAACAGATATTGTTTCTATTCTGGAGGCACTTCCTATCTAGTAGAAAGAAGAAAACAGTACAAAGAAAGCATGTAAGTTCAGAAAATTTTAATGATATAAAGGAAATGGTATAATGAGATAAAGTGTGACTTAAAGAATTACTTCAGATGGGGCATTTAAGAAAGGTCTCACTGAAGTTATTGTTGAACAGAATGCTGAGTGGTGAGAAGGAGGCAGGCACTGAGGAGCAGAGACCATTCTAGGCAGAAGGCCCAGCGATTGCAAAGGCCTTGAGGCAGTGATAATGTCTTGGCCTTTTTGGGCAAGAGAAAAGGCTGAGATGCCTGAAGCAGAATGAACAAGAGGAATATGGGATAAGAAGAGGCTTGGAAGGCACCCACGTACCAGAGTAGCAGAGCCTTGTGAGCTGTTGTGATGAATTTGGGAAACTACTGGAAGACCATAAACAGGGGAGTAACTGGAGCTAATTTACCTTTATAAAAGATCACTAAATGTTCCATGGAGTACAAAGGAACTGGAGAGACGCAGAGTGAGAGCAAGGAGACCAGTTACAAGGGTATTTAATAATCTAAGCAAGAGGTGACCAAGATGGAAACAGTACAGATGCAGAGAAATAGGTGGATTTGGGAAGCATTTTTCATATAGAACAATAAGAGTAGTCAATGCATTGAATGAATTAATGCATGAGATAATTAATGAATAGTCACTAAAATGGGGAGATCTGAGAGAAAGGTAAGCATGTGCTACAGAAGTTAAGGAAAGCTTTCTGGAGGAGGCAAAATGAGAACTGGGCTTAAGAGATGAGTTAGCTATGGCTAAGAAGTACAACAGTTGGGATCCAATTGCAAACAAAATCAGTGAGATGGGAATGAACCTCAGTGTGTCTGGAGACTCACAAAGAACTGCCTACTAGCTGGATGTTGAGGAACGAGCAGGATAGTAGAGTGGGATGGAAAGGAGCTGCATCATGGAATATCTGGAAAGACCAAAAGGGTGAACTCTTTGTCTCTACCTATTCAATCCCCAGAACAGCTGTAGCTTGGGCTTCCTACCACAGAGACTGGCAATGAGCCCAAGCCTGAGGCTGAGGTACCCATCTTACTGCCTTCCAGGAGAGGCCTCACATGCACACTGATCTGCCCAACATCAAGGTGACCTGTGAGGCAGTGAGCTGGGAGCTGGAACAAGTCCCTGCTACATTTACCATGCCTGGAAGATATGGGAACACCTAACACACTCTATAAATGCTTCAGATAACAAGTAAACTATCCCATAAACTCTGAACTGGAGGCATCAGTCTATCTCTGACAAAAGTGGTGAGTTTTTCTCAGCACTAGATGGGAAGCACCCCCAGGACTGCCTTGGAAACTACCCAGAGCTCTGTCTCCCCTTTCTCTCTGACTGCCTAGCCTTTGCTGTCCCCACCAAGGAAAGAGTGTGCCTCACAAGTCCATAATAAGACCCCTGTTACACTTGGAGAGGAGGCCTGGATTTTAAAATGCCAGACTAAAAGACTCATTGGGGCAGTCAAGCTTTTAGATTCATAGACACTGCTCCTTCTGTGGCTGTACCAGATACTTCCTTGCCATGTGTGGTTCCAGTTTAAATATGAGCTCTACAGAGGCAAGGATGCTGCCTGTGTCACACATGCTTTGCCTCAGAAGCTGACAGAGTGTTTATTTTTTTAAAGATTTTATTTATTTATTTATTTATTTATTTATTTATTTATTTATTTATTCATGAGAAATACAGAGAGAGAGAGGTAGAGACACAGGCAGAAGGAGAAGCAGGCTCCATGCAGGAAGCCCAATGTAGGACTCAGTCCCAGGACTCGGGACCGTGCCCTGAGCCAAAGGTAGACGCTCAACTGCTGAGCCACTCAGGTGTCCCTGACAGAGTGTTTAGAACATGTTTTCTTAAAAAGAAAAAAAAAAGAATAAATGATTGGCTATGATATGGATGTAAGTGACGGGACACAAAAACTACTCAATGCCTAAACAGCTGCCCTAGATGGAACAACAGCTCCCTCTTACTTGGTGATATATAATGTATGACAAAAGGGCTAGGCACATTTCCCACATTATCTCATTTAATGTTCACAACATCCTCTCTTTAAGCTGTATATTCCTACCCACATTTTACTGATTAGGGAACTGAAAGGTAGGCAAGTTAAGGTCACAGCCTAGTGAGAGACAAAGCCAAGTCTCTCACCTGCCTACAGCTAGTAGAGGTCATCTCCTAACTACAAAATGAGGCTCTTTCCACTAATCCTAAAGCAATTCTATGAGTGAAAGCACTGGAGTCTCCCACCTGCCACCCTGGAGGGCAGTTCAGCAGCCCTTTAGCTCGCCCTCTCACTTCAGCAGGAAGCCGTTTATCAGATTAACAACCCACCTGCTGCCACAGCAGAGAGGAGTGCTCTGAGGAGAAAGAACTGCACTTGGTTGGGCTCTCTGTGGGGGCCAAGGACCCAGGGATATCTTGGGCCTTAGAGCAGGGAAGCCACTGTGTGTTTTTTCCCTTCCAAGGAAGAAACTAGAATGTGTTCTTTGACCTCACTGTCAGTATGAAGTAATGGGAAGAACACAGGATTTGGAGCTAGATAGATGTGGGTTTGAGTCCTGATAAACTTTATGATCTTGGACAAGCCACTTAGACTCTCCATGTCTGTTTTCAGCTGAAGAATGGCTTAATGCCACTTCTCCTGTGGAACTGTCTTGGGCATTAAATGAGATGGTATATTTAAGGAGCCCACACCACAGCTGGCACCCAACAGCACTCTCAAGCAAGAGCACTCCTTTCTTCTCTCAACTGGATAGGGCAACCATTATTGGGCCCACTTGTCAGATGAGCAAACTGAGGTGCCAAGAGATTGAGCCTACAGCTAATAAAGTACAGCCAGGATCAGTGTCCTCACACACCTGTGTTTCAAGACCATTACTCTCCTCTAGTCTAACTTTTTTGGGGCTCATGTTATCTAACTATATCAGCTTCCCTACATTTGTCTCCCACCCTCCATAAAATGAGGAGGCTCTTTCCACTACTTTTTTCCCCCTCTTTCTTTCTGGCTTCTCAAAAGCAAAACCAGGTCATTCTCCCCCAAATTGGTTATTTTGTCTTGAATATGTAACTATCTGGGCCCTCCTCCTCTTCTCTTTCTTCCCTTCTCTAAAATTATTAATCTTACCAGTCTCTTTAACACACAAATCAGACTGATCATCATAAAGTAATACAGAGAGTCACAAGCAGAACAAGAGGTAAATATAATTTCATCCACAAGCAAGACAAGCCCTCTCTGGTGGTGCAAAATCATGACTCATTTGAAATCTTTTATGATGGCCAGATGCTGAGCACATCTAAATTGCTCCAAATTGCTTCTACAGTGTATGTTAGTGGTGGGGAGGGGAACAACCAACAACTATCTATTTATATATTTATACATTTACCAGGAAATGTGTTTATATTGTTTTCCAATCAGGATTTACCACAAGCCAGGAGTTCCACACCTAAAGAACAGGCTAAACCCAGCCCACTGTCAACAAAGTCCATCACAAACATAAAAGATTTTAAATCAAAATAGATATTAGAAGAACATGATTTCTCAGGATTGTTGGGCAGCCAGAGCTATCTCTAGCAGCTGGCTGAGTGAATGATGGTTGTTTCTGGGCTCAAACTTTATTCTGTAAGCCTAAAAGCTAGGCAAGGGAGGCTTCCAAGAAAGGAAATGGTCTCTTTTTGGCCTGCAACTCCACATTTAGGTTGGAAATTCCTGGTGTGGCCTCTGACCACCCACAGCCCAACCCCCACAGCCAGCAGCTTTGTACCAGTCCACCACATCATGCTGGAGTCACAACTTGTATCTTCCCCAAGACAACCTGACCCCAGAGATCTGTGTGGACTCACCATACCGAGATGTTACATCTTGTAGACTTAAGTCACTGTTCAAAATGTAAAACTTCAGGCAGCCCAGGTGGCTCAGTGGTTTAGCGCTGCCTTCAGCCCAGGGCGTGATCCTGGAGACATGGGATCGAGTCTCATGTCTGGCTCCCTGCAGAGAGCCTGTTTCTCCCTCTGCCTGTGTCTCTGTCTCTCTCATGAATACATAAATAAAATATTTTAAAAAATTTTTGGCTTATTCATTATGTAGTGATACTTTTTCTTTTCTTTCTTTTTTTTTTTAGAGAGGGAGAGAAAGAGAGTGTGTGAGCAGGGGCAGTGGGCAGAAGAAAAAGGAAAGAGATAGTCTTAAGCAGGTTCCACACCCAGCACAGAGTTCAACACGAGACTCAATCTCACAACCCTGAGATCATGACCTGAACCAAAAACAAGAGTAGGATGCTTAACTGACAGAGCCACCCAGGTGCCCCACAAATATTAAGGCATTTTCTGACATAGCCTCCCAGCCATCTAGCCTTTCTAAGATCACTAATCCCTTGATCCCTCCTCTTTCTACCAGTCCATGTCCCCCAGACAGCCATCTTTTCTTTCCAACCAAACTTAAACTGTTCTCTTAACCACACCCTCCATGCCTATTCTTCTGCTGTCCCCCAATCCTCTGCACCATGCTCCATTCAACTTCTGCTTTCTGCAGTAGCAGCTGAGAGCTACAAATGAAAGCACATGCCCCCACATCCCCACAAATATACCTGCATCAGAGACTGCTGGTTGCCAATCCCAATATCCCAATCCCAGTATGTCTGTTATCACCATTTTAGAATCCTGATTTGGAATAAAAATCCTTATAATCTTTAGAATTTTGATCTTGAGGGATGCCTGGGTGGCTCAGCAGTTGAGCATCTGCCTTCTGCTCAGGGCATGATCCCGGGGTCTGGGATCAAGTCCCACATTGGGCTCCTTGGGGAGAGCCTGCTTCTCCCTCTGCCTGTCTCTGTGTGTCTCTCATGAAAAAATAAATAAAATCTTAAAATAAATTTTTTGATCTTGAATAAAAATATTTCCCAGCATCCCTTGGAGCTAGACACGACAGTATAATTCAGTTCTGGTCAACAAGGTGAGTAGAATTACTGTGTGGCAGCATTTGGGAAACTTCCTATGATGTATCTATGATGAGCCCTTTGTCTTTTCCTCCCCTTGCTCCATCCTCCTACTGGAACATGGATGTGATGCCTGGAGTTCATCTTAGACCATAATAATGAGAGCTACAACTAAAGGATAGCAGAATATAGCTAGTAGTCTGGGACGATAGAGCCTGAATTGCCTACAATAGATTTCTTTCTTTATGTAAGAGAGAAATAAACATTATTCCATGTACTCCATTATTTTTTGTTTCTGTTACTCACAGTTGCTCATAGTGGAATAGACTCCTACTGACACAATGCCCTGAACACACAATCAATTCTTCTTGTGCTTGATCTTACTTTTTTTTTTTTAAGATTTTATTTAGTCATGAGAGACATACACAGAGGCAGAGACACAGGCAGAGGAGAACCAGGTTCCCTGAGGGGAACCTGATGTGGGACTTGATCCCAGGACTCCAGGATCACACCCTGAGCCAAAGGCAGATGCTCAACTGCTGAGCTACTCAGGTGCCCCCTTACTTTCCTAATACCCTCAGGCTCCAGGCCAACCCACTCCTGTCCCCACAGACCCCAACACATTCAATTCCCACCCATTACCCAATCTCACCATGTGACCTTACATTCTTTGGTAAAGTGGCTGACTAAAAGATAAATATCTTAAAAAAATTCTGGGTGATCCCTGGGTGGCTCCGAGGTTTAGCGCCTGCCTTTGGTCTGGGGCATGGTCCTGGAGTCCCCGGATCAAGTCCCACATCAGGCTCCAAAACATGGAGCCTGCTTCTCACTCTGCCTGTGTCTCTGCCTCTCATGAATAAATAAATCTTAAAAAAAAAAAATTAACTTAAAAAATTCTAACTTTATTCTACTGACAAGCATTAGCAAAGGAAATGAGTAAAGTATTATATTTAAGCATCCAAAATCATAACACATTTAGAGATCTATTTATTTAGTAAGAAAGACACAGGGGCATCTGATTGGCTCAGTGGTTGAACATCTGCTTTTGACTCAGGTCATGATCGCAGGGTCCTGGGATCAAGCCCCCACATCAGGCTTCCCACGGGGAGTCTGCTTCTCCCTCTGCCTATGTCTCTGCCTCTCTGTGTGTCTCTCATAAATAATTAAAATCTTAAAAAAAAAAAAGAAAGACACAGGCTTAAATGAAATAAATGTACTAGAATATACAAGATCTTGAGAGTGGAAAGTTATGCTATGTTCTTGGGGGAAAAGACCTACTAATTTAAAAAGTAAGCCTCCTCAAATTAGTATGTACATTGAATTAGTTCCAGTTAGAATCCAAGCAATATTTTTAATGAAATTTCATAAAATTATCTTCAAATTCATATGAAAAATAAATGGCTGAAAATAGCAAAGAAAATCATAGAACAGAGTCTTGCCTTAACATATTATAAGGTCAAACAGAAATGGAAAATTGGTAAAACAAAATAGAAAATCCATATTTATGGATTTTTATGACCAACAGCCATATTTATGAAAAGTTAACACATGCTATATGTGGAAGTTTAATTTGGTGGGAAGAAAATGGACTATTTAATAAATGATGTTGGTACAACTGCTTATCCAGATGGGAAAAAATAAAGTGGACTCTTATCTTATATATTACACACACAAAAAAAAATCCAGATAAGGGGATCCCTGGGTGGCGCAGCGGTTTGGCGCCTGCCTTTGGCCCAGGGCCCGATCCTGGAGACCCGGGATCGAATCCCACGTCGGGCTCCCGGTGCATGGAGCCTGCTTCTCCCTCTGCCTATGTCTCTGCCCCTCTCTCTCTCTGTGACTATCATAAATAAATAAAATTTAAAAAAAAAAATCCAGATAAAAATATGAGAGCAAAACAGTGAAAAAAAATATTGCAAGAAAACTTTAGAGACCATTCTATAAACTAATGATAGGGGAGAACTTCCTAACAAAGTCTGGAAAGTGGAGGCTCTAAACAAGATGAAAGACTCTCACACCAGCATCTCATTCTGCATTTTACCATGCCTTTCACCAGAGACCCTTTCCAGGGCTCTACATTGGATAATGATTCCTACTTGGGGAAAACTCTGGGCTTCCAAGAAACTACCATGTAAGAACCCAACTCACTTTTCTCAGCAAAAGGAACCCTGGAGTCAGTTCAGCTCAAATCAACTCCATGAGGTGATTTATTTTTTTGATCCTGAGATACCAAAGGATGACCTGGGTTTCTGCTTAGCAGCCGTGAACAACCACCACACAGGGAAATTCAAGAACAAAGTGAGATACTGTTACACCAGGAGACTATCCAGAATGCCCATGGAATCATCAAGACCCAATTCTCTAAAGTATTTTTACCCTTTCCTCTGCTATCTTCCATCAATTCCTGAGCTAACATCAGACACTGGACGAACTCTAAGAAAAAGTCTATCCACAGCATCCAGAGATCCATCATGCCCCCTCACACCACAGCCACCAATGGAGGCTATTCCTGAAAGAATGATGATGGCTTCTTCTAACTAGTGTTGACAGACCCCTGGACTAATCACTCATAATGGAACATCCTGCCGCCCACCTCAATTAAATAGATCTGTGCCAGAAGAAAAAAAAAAGATGAAAGATACATTTGACTATAAACCTTACAACTATCTTAGGACTCCTGGGTAGCTCAGTGGTTGACCATCTGCCTTTGGCACGATCCTGGGATCGTGTCCCACATCGAGCTTCCTGCATGGAGCCTGCTTCTCCCTCTGCTTATGTCTCTGCCTCTCTCTGTGTGTGTCTCTCGTGAATAATAAAATCTTAAAAAAAAAAAAAAACCTTTACAACTTTCCTACCACAAAGGCCCCAGAGAGAATATATGGGAAAATATTTACAATACAAATTTTAAAAGTTAATTTTTATTAAAAAGTAGGTAAACATGATCCAAAGAGTATATTAAAATGACCCCAAAGATCATGTGTGTATGTGTATGTGTGTGTTTGTGTGTGTGTATGTGTATGCAAAGATTTTCTTGGAGCTCCAAAAGGTCCTCCATGAATAGCCTCCCTCTTTCTTGTCCAAGACCCTGAAAAAAATTGAAAGAGCAAAGAGTAAATATGGAAGCCAAAATATTCTATTTTTAATGACTGAGGCTAAGTTCCCCAGCCTGTATTCTCACCAGACTGTCACCCCTTTAAGCCTCTCCTCTATTATTTTTTTTAATAATAAATTTATTTTTTATTGGTGTTCAATTTGCCAACATACAGAATAACACCCAGTGCTCATCCCGTCAAGTGCCCCCCTCAGTGCCTGTCACCCACTCACCCCCACCGCCCGCCCTCCTCCCCTTCCACCACCGCTAGTTCGTTTCCCAGAGTTAGGAGTCTTTATGTTCTGTCTCCCTTTCTGATATTTCCTACCCATTTCTTCTCCCTTCCCTTCTATTCCCTTTCACTATTATTTATATTCCCCAAATGAATGAGAACATATAATGTTTGTCCTTCTCCGATTGACTTATTTCACTCAGCATAATACCCTCCAGTTCCATCCACGTTGAAGCAAATGGCAGGTATTTGTCATTTCTAATGGCTGAGTAATATTCCATTGTATACATAAACCACATCTTCTTTATCCATTCATCTTTCGATGGACACCGAGGCTCCTTCCACAGTTTGGCTATTGTGGACATTGCTGCTATAAACATCGGGGTGCAGGTGTCCCGGTGTTTCATTGCATCTGTATCTTTGGGGTAAATCCCCAACAGTGCAATTGCTGGGTCCTAGGGCAGGTCTATTTTTAACTCTTTGAGGAACCTCCACACAGTTTTCCAGAGTGGCTGCACTATTTCACATTCCTACCAACAGTGTAAGAGGGTTCCCTTTTCTCCGCATCCTATCCAACATTTGTGGTTTCCTGCCTTGTTAATTTTCCCCATTCTCACTGGGGTGAGGTGGTATCTCATTGTGGTTTTGATTTGTATTTCCCTGATGGCAAGGGATGTGGAGCATTTTCTCATGTGCTTGTTGGCCATGTCTATGTCTTCCTCTGTGAAATTTCTGTTCATGTCTTTTGCCCATTTCATGATTGGATTGTTTCTTTGGTGTTGAGTTTAGTAAGTTCTTTATAGATCTTGGAAACTAGCCCTTTATCTGATACGTCATTTGCAAATATCTTCTCCCATTCTGTAGGTTGTCTTTTAGTTTTGTTGACTGTATCCTTTGCTGTGCAAAAGTTTCTTATCTTGATGAAGTCCCAATAGTTCATTTTTGCTTTTGTTTCTTTTGCTTTCGTGCATTTATCTTGCAAGAAGTTACTGTGGCCGAGTTCAAAAAGGGTGTTGCCTGTGTTCTTCTCTAGGATTTTGAGGGAATCTTGTCTCACATTTAGATCTTTCATCCGCCTCTCCTCTATTAAATTCTAGGTTGCTCACAACCATATCTACATCCTTCTTCATTCCATTTTTAGAAAAGAAGGTGGCTTTTCTGGTAACTCCTGAGGCCTCTAGCTTCTCCTTGGTTCACTGTTTCTGAGTATACTCCCATACCTGAACTGATCATAGTTAATAAGTAGAATGAGAAATGATGACTGGTTTAAACAATCAGACCTTTGCCTGGAGCTAGAGAGAAGGGTGTCCATCATACTAACTGGGAGGCTAACTATGGGGGAAGAATGAATTTCCCAAATGGGGAGTCTAAGAACTTCCTGCAAGAGAGAAAACGGAAGTGCAGAAGCCATTTGCAAAACCAGCAAATGCTCCCTACCCAGCCTTGGAGAGTCAGACAACAGGCAAGCTGATACCGAAAGAACAAAAAGGAATTAGCAGGGCATAGGAGAGGTGGAAGGCATTCCAGGCAGAGCAAATAGCATATATAAAGCTCTGAGGATAACAGACACAGGACACAGGTAGAAACTGCTAGTATTTCAGTGTGCCTAAAGCAGAGACTCGCATCCTCACCCTCAAAGACCAAATAATACCTATGTAGTATCAGTAAACATTTATGGACTGAAGGACTAGCATCCCCTGTGAATCAGCCTCATCCCTGGATAAGCTTCTCACTTTAACAGTCCCTTAGCCTACCACTCCTATTCTGCAGTGCCCTCCCCAATCTCAAGGAACCCACAACTACCAAAAAGCACCCAAAGCTTAGACATAAAGGGCTGGGTCCCAGGCTGCTGGGCCTCCAGAGATGTCTCTGCCCCACTACCGGATCCCAAAATGACACAGCAACTAGAGCTGACGGAGGGCTGGAGAGAAGCTAGAAAACTAAAGGGAGTCCCAGCTACCTGAGGGAAATTTGGAGAAAGCTGGCTGAGTGAGACTTCCCAAAGTCTTTGCTAGCCTTCTCCAGAAGCATGGGAGACTAACTCCCTCCAGCATAAACCCTGGAGCCTTAACACCTCTTTCAAGGCAATTGGAGGTGAAAAGACCCACAGTGTCTGAAGATCTAGATGTTGGGTTTCTCACTCACCATCTCCCTAGAGGTTGAAGGCCTGTAGGTATCCCTGTTTAGAAGCTCCCAGATACAAACCTTTCCAAACTACCCACAAAGGGTCTAGGGAAATGGCTAGTGTTAACCATACCATACCCACCTGATCACCAATGTGCAGAGTGTGTAAGAGCTTGCGCTCTGAACTCACACAGAACTAGGTTTGAACCTTGGCTCTGCTACTCACTGTGTGACCTTGGGCAAGGTACTTTACTCCTGATCCTCAATTTTCTTATTTGTAAAATGGGGATGGTAGTGTTGAGATTAGATATAATAACATATATGAGATGTTAAATGTGCATATTCTTCATAAGTATTAGTTCCTTTCCTTCCCTTGATGCCACCAGGCTTCTTTCCCCTATCTTGGATCCTTTCTCTTGTTCTTCAGACCCTATCTTGTCTCCTATTCTTGCTGCGAACAGACTGCCAGGAAGCTTCATAGTCCTGTCTGCTTGGAATAACTGCTTCTCAACTCAAGGAGACTCAGGCAGTAATAACAGTTACAATCACTTAGTTATGTGAATTGAACACTGCCTGGTTTTATGGCAAGTTTGGGGAAATATCAAGGAGAATAAGGCACAGACTGTTCCTCAAGGATCTCTACTCCAGTGGGAGAAAATAGCACAGAAGACCTTATAATAATACGGCACAATAACTTAGATGTAAAAGGGGCCACGCCCACTGAGTTTGGGGGCATCAAGAGGAGATGACAGATGAGGTAAGCCTTTTTTTAATTATTTTTTTTATTGGAGTTCAATTTGCCAACATATAGCATATTACCCAGTGCTCATCCTGGCAAGTGCCCCCCTCAGGGCCCGTCACCCATCACCCCAACCCCCTTCCCACCTCTCTTTCCACTACCCCTTGTTCGTTTCCCAGAGTTAGGAATCTCTCACGTTCTGTCATCCAGATGAGGTAAGTCTTAAAGGATGAGTCGGTGTCAGCTGGAGGAAGGAAGATGAGGAAAAAGCAGAGGTGAAAGCATGAGCAAATTAAGGAAAGGACCTCGACCCTGGAATGTGCAAAGAAATGGGCAGTTCTGGGCTTGTGGAAAATAAAGTGGCACATAGCCTTTAGATGCCCAATTATGTTTGGATAAGGATTGAAAAGAGTCTGATGGGAAATATACCAAATTGTTTTACCTACCTTGAAGTTGGAAATATGGTAGATGGGACTCTTTCAGGTTTTTTTTTTCTTTCAGGTTTTTATATCTCACTACATCATTTCAAACTGTCACAAGTGTGTGTCAATTTTATAATTTAAAAGTATATTTTTGAACATGTAAAAACAGTTCATTTTGGCTACAATGCATAGAACAACTTCGAGTGGGGCAAGTCGGAAGCAGAAAGACCAGTTATAAGGCTACTGTAGGTGATGAAGTTCTAAACCAGAGAAGTGACCATGGGGATGAGGAGAAGTAGTCAAGGGTGTCAAGACTGTAGAATTGTGTAAGTGGTGGTACCTTTACTGAGACAGAGGCCATGAAGGAAAACAGATAGTGAGAGATCAAGGAATTGAGGACTCAAAAGTGACCCTGACATGCCCATCAAGATCTCTAGGTTGGGGATCCCTGGGTGGCGCAGCAGTTTGGCGCCTGCCTTTGGCCCAGGGAGCGATCCTGGAGACCCGAGATCGAATCCCACATCGGGCTCCCGGTACATGGAGCCTGCTTCTCCCTCTGCCTGTGTCTCTGCCTCTCTCTCTCTCTCTCTCTCTGTGACTATCATGAATAAAAAATAAAATAAAATAAAAAAGATCTCTAGGTTTCCTGGGAAGTGTCACTCTGAATGACCCTAGGTGGGAGAGATAGGCAATGGAGCCTCCATCCTGCTCATGGCTGTATCTGAGCCAAGATTTACTCTTTGCTTTCTAGTTTCAGCGGTGTAGGACCCAAATCTTGTCACTATTCTCTCAGCCTGGTGGGGTACATGTTGAGTTCTAGAAAGTCTCCTCAAATGGAAAGGGTTATTATACACCACCAGTATAAGCAAACACCTGGGCATCCTGGGAAAGGATGCATCCTGGTGCAGCCCTAACTCTCTGACCCTGAGCAACCCACACTTCCTCAGTGGGCCTCAGTTTTCCCATCAGTAACTTAGAGGGCCAGAGGGAATAATTTTTAAGGTTCCCTTCCAACTCTCACATTCCATGAGCCAATAAATTACATGAAGAGATAGATGCCTATCTAGCTTTTTCTAAGCGAGGAACACTTAAAAATCTGGTTTTCTGATGTAAAAAGCTTGCTCAAAGATCATAGGCTCTGTGTTAATTAGCCATGGGAAAAAAAAACTTAAGGCATGCCTGCATAACTCCCTCATTCTGCATCCAGGTACAGGACCTACAGATAACTAGATTTCAAACACAATGAAGAAAGGATATCACACTGAATAGATGTGTGACTTCAGAGAAAGCTCTATTCTTTTTTTTTTTAAGATTTTATTTATTTATTCGTGAGAGACACAGAGAGAGAAGCAGAGACACAGGTAGAGGGAAAAGGAGCCCGATGTGAGATTCAACCCTGGGATCACACCCTGAGCTGAAGGCAGAAGCTCAACCACTGAGTCACCCAGGCATCCCAAGAGAAAGCTCTATTCTTAAGCCCTTCTTTGGTGCCACGGTACAAGACCAACTTCAAATCTTCATTATGAGCTGTGTGACCTCGGGCAAGTTATCTAACGTTTCTGTATATTGGTTTTCCCTGACATTAAATAGGGATAATAATAGTACCTACTTCATAAAATTGATATGATTAAATGAGTTTTTATATATGAAGTACATAGAACAGCACCTGGCACATAAGAATCATAACACACAGGGCACCTGGGTGCTCAGTCGGTTAGGTGTCTGCTCATGTCATGATCCCCAGGTCCTGGGATTGAGCCCATCTGGCTCCCTGCTCAATAGGAAGTCTACTTCTCTCTCCCTCTGCCACTCGCCCTGCTTGTGCACTCACTCTCTTGCTCTCTCCCTCTCAAATAATTAAAAAAAAAAAAAGAAATATAACACACAAGTATTAAATAAAATAATACTAATACATACATATACACATATGCTGATTCACTCTTTGTCTCTGTCCTTCAGAATAGCAGCTTCATCTTCCGCATACAGCCCTCAGACATTTCTGGGCACCTCTTCACACTAGCAAAATGGATAAAGAATTCTACCTAAGTCTTTACACTGTATTATGTAAAGGAAGAGAAACACGTCTCTTCTAGGAGCTGTCAGAGACTAGAAAGTTTTTCTTTAAAAAAAAAAAAAAAAGATTTCTTCTCCTTTGCTGTAACTGGGTAATGTGGCCAGTAAAGATCTACCCCTGCAGGTGGGATTAGGTCAGTCCCACCCAAACCCATGGCTCAAGAGGAAGGCAGTGGACAGATCCCCAAAGGAAGATCAGATTTGATTTGACAAAGGGATGAAGATATTCACTGTAAATTTCTACTAGATGACAAGTACCAGGCTACACTCTGGGAATATAATCCTCAAAGTCACAAATCCTGTGCTCCAGGAGTTTACAGCCTAGGAAAAGGCCATTATAACACAGCACAAAAAGAGAAGCATGAACTTGATAGCACAGAGGAGGGTCACTTTACTTGGGCAGGCCAGAGGGCAAAAAGGCATAAGACAGTGAGTGGGAATGGAGGTTGTTACGGAGATTCCCAAAAGACATGAATCTTGAAAGAGAAGTAAAGGTTTATCAGGTGAAGAAAGGGAGAAGGAATTTCCCAGCACCGAGCACCAAATGATCAAAGGCAAAAAAATGCAAGTAGTTTAGAATGACTAACGTGTAAAGTACATGTAGGGATGGGGAGAGGAGGAAGCAGTCAGGGAAGAGTGGGGAGATGTGAGATGGAAAGGCCAGGAGACCCCAACTCAGGTCAGATTTGTCTGAGATCTACATATCATTGGCATGAACTCAATAGTTGAAAACCTGAAGTAAATTGAGAATAAGGAAAAGATCACGCAGAACAAAAAGAAACAGGAGAGAGCCTGAAAATGTGTTACCAAAGAGGTAGAAGTCTTTAATAGGAAAATATAGAATGCCAGTTGTTGCAGAGATTAGGCAGGATAGGGTCTGAGAAGACAGTGATTAGTAACTGATGTTGACCTTGAGCTCTGACAGAGCAGCTTCAACAATGGTGGACAAGCCAGGATTGCTTAGAAATCAATAACCAGGAGATAAAAGTTGAAGTGATGACAGTTGCCTATTCTATCAAAGTGTTTATATTTTACAATAAAATGTGTATCCAAAAACTTAAAATATACATCCAAGAACTTCCCTGCAGAAATTTATACTAAAGAAATAATTAGGACTATGTGCAAAGATTTACAAAGGTTATACTGTTATGTTAATTATAGCAAATAACTGGAAATAATCTTATGATTATGATTTAAAATGACTAACTAAATGACAGTGCATCCATACAATGGATGTATTTATTTAAAGATGTATTTATTTTATTTTAGAAAGAGCAGGGAGTAGAAGCAGAGGGAAGGGAATCTTCAGCAGACTCTGCTCTAAGCGCAGAGCCCCACACAGGGCTCAATCTCACAACCCTGGGATCATGACCTGAGCCAAACCAAGAGTCTGACCCAGGTACTCCCATACAATGGAAATTTTAATGCAATGATTCAAAATCATGCTGGAGAAAAATATTGACACGGGAAAAGTGTCAAGTTACAGAAGAGAACATCCAGAATGCCCTTTAAATCTAAGTTAATCTCAAAGTCTTAAAATCGATTGGAAGGATATAATACAAAATGTTAACATTTGTGGTTACCTCTAGAAGCAGGATTACAGGGGTCTTGCCTAAAGTGTAATACAGTGTAAAGACCTACACTGTATTATGTAAAGGAAAAGAAACACGTCTCTTCTAGGAGCTGTCAGAGACTAGAAAGTCTGAAACATGTTTGATTATTTGTACTTCCCAATTTTCTACTACTATATTACTTTTGGAATTAAAAAAAAAATTAGAGCTTGCCAGTAATGAAAAAAGAACACAATCAACTTCAAGACAAATATGGTTGAAGAAGACATGAGTTTGTTTATGTGTGAAGGGAAAAGAGGAGCAAGACTGAAGTTAGGAGAGGGAATTAATGAAAGAGCCAGGCTCTCAGAGATAAAGGGGATCCTGGGGATGAGGTGAAGATGGCAGAGGACTGAAAAGCAGTGGGAAGGAGACCTGATCACGGATGCATGATCACCTGCCATTCAGCATGTGGAGAACAGGGAGATTAAAGGGATGGAGGAGAGTGGAAAAGGTTTACAACAGCTGCTGTGGGGAATTAGGAAGTCAATTAACAATAAGTGAAGGGATTTTAGAGAGGCTCCAAGGGAGGGCCCAGCTGCCTCTGAGGAGCAGGACTTGATCCCACTGCCAGTTAACATATTAGCGGCAACCAAAAAAAAAAAAAAAAAAAAAAAAAAGTGCAGCCTGGATCCAAATAATTATTGTCCAAATAATATCCAGAACCTGTGACTCAGAATAACTGCAACACTAAAGACTTCATTAATGTATTAACTAATTTAAGCCCTGCTATTCTAGTTTGGTCTCAGGCAATCGTACATCTTCACTGTAATCATTATTTTAAAAGATAAAAGAGGTGAGAACAGGTAGTAAAATGAAAAAGGATTTAGGGAAATGACTTTATCAGCCAAAATGGTGAGTGTTAAAATGTCACTAATATATTGGAGCATAATACATAGCCAGCTGTTTCCAGGTTCTTGCTTCTTCATTCCCTAGATGAGTGTCTACAGAAGTCTTCCTAGTGTCTGATCATAAACAGTCTCTTTGCTTCAGCCTTGCAGGTAGGTAATTATAAAGTATTCCTGTCTCATAAATAAATGGTATCAGACTTTCCTATCTGATCAGTATAATCATTATAAATTACCTTAAAGTGGAAGTATCAGGAAATTCAAGATTGTTAGAACAAAGCAAAATCGTTTGTGCTTACTGAAATCACTTCCTGGACTGAGGGAAAGCAGCTACCATCTGTTAAGAATCTTCTTTGATAGGCCCTTTAATTTCACTATTCTCATTTAATCCTCCTGATAATTCTGCACGGTAGATATAATTTTCTTCATTTTACAAACAACAGAAGAAGCTCAGAGATGATAAAACAGTGAAAATGATAGCACTAACCTCCTAAGGGTAATTTGAGTATTAAATGAGATAATACATGTGAAGCATTTAAGAAAGAGCAGCACAGGGTACTCTCCTCATAAACATTAACGACAATAATGTCTATTGGCCATAATAATATTCCAGGATTTATGCTATTGTTTGGTAAAATAAGGTGGTCTTATCCACTATTTCCATTTCACAACAAATTAAACAGGTTTAGCCAAGGTTCCAGCAAGCTCTCTATAGTCAATATTTCAACTATCACTTTCACCAGGCTCTGCTGGCTACCATGCATCTGTACTAGATTCAAGTTCTTATATCTTTCCTATGTTCCCATTCAAATAACTTTACATTCCCTTGAACACAAACCAGCAAGGGTGACGAGAACCCAGAGAAGCAGCCTAGGTTCCAACAGGAATAAGCATGGAATCTAAAAAGCACCAAAGCATAAAAACATAGAGAAAGGAAAGTCTCTTCAACAAATGGTGCTGGGAAAACTGGCTATCCACATGCAAAAGATTGAAATTGGACTTTTTACCTTACACCATATACAAAAATTAACTCAAAATGGATCAAAGACCCAAATGTGAAACTTAAAACTATAAAATCCTTAGAAGAAAGTATAGGGAAAAGCTTCATGACACTGGATTTGGCAATGAGTTCTTGGATATGACACCAAAAGCACAAACAACAAAAGAAAAAATAAACCAGACTTTTTCAAAATTAAAACCTTTTGCGCATTAAAGGACACTATCAATAGAAAGGCACATTGCTCTACAAAATGGAAGAAAATATCTGCAAATCATATATATGATAAGGGATTGATACTGAGAACGTATAAAACCTCTTACAACAACAAAAATAACCCAGTTGAAAAGCCGGCAAAGGATTTGATTAGCTCTTTCTCCAAAGAACACAAACAATAGCCAATAGGCCCCTGAAAAGGTGCTCAATGTCACTAATCACTGGGGAAATGCAAATCAAAACCGCAATGACATACCACTTCACACCCATTAGAATAAAGATTATATTTTTTAAATGATAAATAACAAGTGCTGGCAAAGATGCAGAGAAATTGGAACTTTTGTGCACTCCTAATAGGAATTTAAAATGATGTTGCTGCTGTGGAAAACAGTACAGTAGGACTCAAGTAATTAAGCATAGAATTAGCATATGAACCAGCAATGCCACTTCTGGACATATATCTAAAAGAATTGAAATCAGGAACAGATATTTATACACCAGTATTCATAACAGCATTATTCACAATAACCAAAAGGTAGAAATTACCCAAATGTCCATCAATGAATAAATAAAATGTGGTACGAACTTACAATGGACTATTATTCTGCCCTAAAACAATGAAATTCTTATACATGCTACAACATGGCTGAACCTTAAAAATATAATACTAAGTAAAATAAGCCAAAAACAAGAGGATTAATATTGTATGATTCCACTTACATGAGGTAATAACTAGAGTAGTGAAATCCAGAGATAGTAAGTAGAATAGTGGTTACCAAGAGCTGGGGGAGAGAATATTGGGGGAACTATTGTTGACTGAAATTGAATTTGGTTTGGGATGAAAAACTTCTGGAGATGGATTAGTCATGATAGGTGCACAATAATGTGAATGTACTTAATGCCACTGAATTGTATATCTTAAAAATGTTTAAAATAACATTTTATATTACATAAGTTTTACCACAATCTACTAAAAAAGTATTGCACATAGAAAAAAGATGGGAGGGGCATGTGGGTGGCTCAGTCAGTTAAGTATCTGCCTTCAGCTGAGGCCATGGTCCCAAAGTCCTGGGATGGACCCCCGCTTTCGGCTACCTGCTCAGTGGGGAGTCTGCTTATCCCTCTCTCTCCCTGTACCCCTCCCCCTGCTCGTGCTCTCCCTCTCTCTCAAATAAATAAATTTTTTAAAATCTTAAAAACAAAAAAATAGATGGAAAAGAAATAAATTTAAATGTTCACGGTGGTTATCTTTAGGGTATAAGATTACAGGTTCTGTTTCCTTCTTTACACTTATTATTTTCCATATTTTCTTCAATAACCTTTTGAAATGAGGAAAAAGTATTTTTTAAAGATTTTATTTATGAGAGAGAGAGAGAGAGAGAGAGAGAGAAGCGCAGAGACACAGGCAGAGGGAGAAGCAGGCTCCAAGCAGGGAGCCCAACATGGGACTTGATCCCGAGACTCCAGGATCAGGCCCTGGGCTGAAGGCGGCGCTAAACCACTGAGCCACCAGGGCTGCCCAGAAAAAAGTATTTCTTTAAACCGCTGTACTGCCACTGGGATAATTTTTTAAATTATAACATTTTTTTCAGAGCAAATAATGGAGTTTATCTTAATACTATACAGAAAGGTATTCTATCAACCTAACAAGGAGGTAAACTGAGGCAAGGTCAAATTATCAGAAATTTGAGTTTATTTGGGCATAGCAGAGGAACTTCAATTTGAAAAACATGCAGTAAACAAGCTATAGGTGAGTCGTTTGAGGGTTTGAGGCAGCCTGTATTTATGAATAAGGACTGCAAAGAGGGAGAAGGCCAATCCGGGAGATTCTTGGTGGATGTTCACTGGTCAGGAGATAAGTCTCAATTGTCTGTAAATCAGGCATTTACAAATAATCAGTCTCTCCATTAAATTCCATTCTTCTGAGGGAGCATGCATGAGCATCCATTTCATATCCTCCAGTTCAAGTTTAGATTGAAATCTTCTCACAACTTCATTAATCTATTATTTTTTTTGGCCATTTCCTTATTGATGCATATCTAAATTGCCTACAATTTTTTTGCAATTACAAAAATGAAATAAAATCACTTGAATATTTATCCTGGTACATTCCTGTAACTATTTCTGAAGGAAAAAATGCCTAAAAGTGAAATTGCTGGATCGTGTCATGTACTTTTATTTTTTTTATTTTTATTTATTTATTTATTTATTTATTTATTTATTTATTTATTTATTTATTATAGAGAGAGAGAGAGAGAGAGAAAGAGAGAGAAAGAGAGAGAAAGAGAGGCAGAGACACAGGCAGAGGGAGAAGCAGGCTCCATGCACCGAGAGCCCGATGTGGGATTCGATTCCGGGTCTCCAGTATCGCGCCCTGGGCCAAAGGCAGGCGCCAAACCACTGCGCCACCCAGGGATCCCTGTACTTTTAATTTATGCTACTTAATCATACTTTCTAATCCATGTGTGCCAAACTAAATCTTTCTCAGAACAAGGTATAAACACACAGGATGGGTATTTTACTTCAATAGATACAAAACTGAAAGAAGGAACTTTGTGTCTTTTCAGGAAGCCCACAAAACTAGAAATGAGTGGGTCAGGAATGTTCGGTGGAGGCAGGACAGACTGAGAGATTTTACCTTATGTTCTTCACTCACCTTTTTACCTCCTTATTTAGACAATAGAAAATCATTTCGGATAACTGTCTATGGCTTGTGCCAACAAAAAGAAGGGAAGACATTCCCATAGAAGGGGTTGCCCAGCAACAGAACTAGGATCTCCTGACATAGCTTCCCACACTGGAACTGTTCAAGGTCAGGTGGAATGGTCCACAAGAGAAGCCACACAGTGTGCTAGTTACAAAAGCACAGTCCCTGGAGTCAGGATGTCTGGATTTGAATGCTGGTTCTGATTCTTAGCAGGGAGATCTTGGGCGAGTTAATTAGCCTTCTGTACCTCAATTTCTTCATTAGTAAAATAGGAATAATAACAGTACCTACCTTACAGATCGTTATGCATCACTCTCCATGTTTAAAAATATCTTTCAAAAGAAACACAGAGGAAGTTAGCTTTCTAAGATTATATACCTTGTAGCAGTTAAAAGAAAAAAATTACCCACAGAAGTTAAATCCAAAAATGATGCTGGGAGAGGGAAGAAGACCTAAGGATAAGACACTGATCAAGAATTTCGGCTTTCAATCTCCAGCACTAGGAGCACCATCATAACAAGGAGACTAATAAAACATAGGAATCAAAGAGAATATTATGAGAGAATTCAAAGTAATTTTAGGAGAGTCTCTGGAGGGAAGTAGAAAGGCATGCATCATATCCCACCAAGGTGAAGTGAAAAGAAAACCGGATGGCAATCAGGTACTGGGGTTTTAGTCCTAAATCTGAGACTGCCACCTTGGCCAACTGACTTCACCTGTTTGAGCCTCATTTTCCTTAAAACAAAATCATCTCTGCACTTTCCTCTCATCAGCTCTCAACATCTGTGATTCTAGCAATCAGTACTCAAGTTGAAGAGATTTGATGGTCAAAGCTCTCACACTGAGACAAATGAGTCTGTAGAATGCAAAACCCCTCCATCAAGAATGCAAATCAAGAGAACCCTAGAGAGCTGGGATGTAGAATTGGGTGCATATTGAGGACCCTCTTCTGTAGGGAACAATTTGGCTTAGTTGCCTTTTTCAAAGTCATAAAACCACAGACTGCCAGGCCTGGAAAGTACCCAGCCTCACCCTCTCATTCTACAGTTAAGAGTCTCAGAAAAGCTAAGTTACCTGGCCAAGGTCACCCAGCAAGATATAACAGACTAAACATCAACCCTCTTGATAAATCAGTTTTTCCCACTATATCTGCTGTCTGGAAATGTGGGAGCTCAGGGCCTAGGACACAGCAAGTGATCACTTACATTTGGTTTTTACTTGAACGCATCCTGGACATAAGCGTGGCTGAGAGCTAGGGTAAGCAAAGGAGACACTAGTGCCAGGCGCAAAATTAAAGAAGAGGGATCAAAAAAGCTCAGTATTCAAAACAGTATTTTTTTTCAAGATTGTATTTATTTATTCATGAGAGATACTGAGGCAGAGACACAGGCAGAGGGAGAAGCAGGCTCCCCACCAGGAGCCCCACACAGGACTTGATCCCAGGACCCCAGGATCATGCCCCAAGCCAAAGGCTGACATTTAACCACTGAGCCACCCAGGCATCCTTCAAAACAGTATTTTAATGCACTATTTAAAAATTTAAAAAATATACAAAATATAAAAACTTTAAAGACAGGGCAGCCTGAGTGGCTCAGCGGTTTAGCGCTGCCTTCAACCCAGAGCCTGATCCTGGAGACCCAGGATCCAGTCCCTGCATGGAGCCTGCTTCTCCCTCTGCCTGTGTCTCTGTCTCTCTCTCTCTGTCTCTCATGAATAAAATCTTTAAAAAAAAAAAAAAAACTTTAAAGACAGAATCTGAACTTGCATTGGTACAGCCTTAACTTCTCCATCTTGTTCTAATCCTGGACCCATTTCCAATAATTTTTTTTTATAAAAAAAAGGTTGATAAGCCACAAGTTTGAAGATTTGATTGTTCAAAATATTGCATTAAAACATTATTTATCGGGAACCCTGGGTGGCACTGCGATTTAGTGCCTGCCTTTGGCCCAGGGCACGATCCTGGAGACCCAGGATCGAGTCCCACGTCGGGCTCCCGGTGTATGGAGCCTGCTTCTCCCTCTGCCTGTGTCTCTGCCTCTCTTCCTCTCTCTCTCTCTCTCTCTCTCTCTCTGTGTGACTATCGTAAATAAAATAAAATAAAAATTTTAAAAAACATTATTTATCTTGATTTCTGAACTTTTTGATGTTCCCTTAAATTTTGTGCCCAAGACGAGTGCCTCACTTTTTTCACCCTAGTCCTGCCTGACAAGGAATGTCAGGTGCATGCCCTGAGGGCATGCTGTAGCTAAAATTCGTTTCCTAACCTTGGGTCCCTGGCTCCTCCATGGCAGTCTGCAGATGGGTTCTGGAGATTCATGAATCTCCTCAGATTATAGGCAAAATACTGTGTTCACAAATCTTTTCCTGGAAAAACAGCTTTTAATTTTTAGTCTCCAAACGACTCCTAAAAGGTTAAGAACCCTGCCACAGAACAGAGCAAAACCACCTCAACTGCCATTTTCCTGTCTTCATCCCTCTTTATTATTCTTCCTGCATAAAATGTGCATCTATAAGAAAAAATTAATATATTCATTCTCACAGGGGTGCAAAGGACATGATAAGACACAAAGCCCTGGGCACTCTTGTAGCTCAAAAACCTTGAGCCTGGCAGCCCGGGGTGGCTCAGCGGTTTAGGGTGTGATCCTGGAGACCAGGGATCAAGTCCCACATCAGGCTCCCTGCATCGAGCCTGTCTCGCCCTCTGCCTGTGTCTCTGCTGCTCTCTCTCTCTCGGTGAGTGTCTCTCATGAATAAATAAAATCTTAAAAAAACAAAACCAAAAACAAAAAACCTTGGGCCAACGTTGTCTCTTGGGGCACGTGGGTGGCTCAGCCGGTGGAGGGTCTGCCTTCCATTCAGGTCATGATCTTGGGTCCTGGGACGCAGCCAGGAGCCAGGCCCTCCCCATGGGGGCTACTTGCACAACCGAGGTCCGCTTCTCCCTCTCCCTGTGTGCCCCCCCCCCATGAGCTCATGTGTGTGCTCTCTCTCTCTCAAATAAATAAAGTCTCTTAAAGTCTCGCAATTTAAGTAATAGGTACAGGCTTCAGGGGGACATCTCCCACTCCCCACCCCCACCCCCCCAAATCACGTTTCGGAGACCTCCTTAACCCTCCCCCGGTATTTCTCACCCACAACAAGCACCCTTTCGACGAGTCCGTCGTGAAGAGTAAGGAAAGACAGCACTTACTAAAAATGCAAGGATTTCTGCAAAGGCAGCGGCTCACAAACCCCACAACCAGCCTCTACCAGGCTTCGCCCAGACGACAACCGCCTGCACAGGCCTCAGAGACACGCGGACGCCAACCGCGCAAGACCGGAAGCGCGGGGGCGGGACCCGCGCAGGGGCGGGACCCGCGCAGGGGCTCACGGGTAGGGCGGCGGGCCGTGGTCGGAGGCGGGTCCGTGGCTCCGCCGCCCACGCTACCTCTGTTCCTGCAATCAAAGTGGCAAATATTTACCTTGGAATCTGACTGACTGAAAATATTTGGTTGGAGCCAGATGCGTCGCGTGTCTGTCCCTGAAATATTAGCTAAAGGAGTGATTTAGGAAAATAAAATGGTGGGTGGGGTGCCTGCCTGCCTGCGCTATTTACTTTGCTCCGGCTCCCGCGCGGCGTGTGGAGCCTGTAACAATCCCCGCAGGGAACGGGAACAGCTGGGAAGCAGGCCAGCCTGCGGGAGAGAGAAAGGGTCTGTTTTGCTTTGGGCGGATAGTTTTACATAAATCAGAGATGTGGAAATAGACGTCTTTTCTTAAAGGCTCTTGGTTATGTTCTCCAGTTTACCCAGAAGCAGACTGCGAAGTTTGGTTACGTCTTTAGTTCTAGAGCGCATCTAAAACAAGGGCACTGGTCCCTCGGGAGCCGACAATTCCTTAGAGAATTGCTGTTGCTTTCTTTTTTTTTTTTTTAGATTTTATTTATTAAAGACGCGGGGGTGGGGGGGCGGTGCGGAGAGGCAGAGACACAGGCAGAGGGAGAAGCAGGCTCCATGCAGGGAGCCCGGCGTGGGACTCGATCCTGGGTCTCCAGGGTCACGTCCCAGGCTGAAGGCGGCGCTAAACCGCGGAGCCACCCGGGCCGCCCTGCTGCTTGCTGAGCAGCTCGTCTGTCCTCAGGTGTGGGCCAGACAAGTCCTATAGCTTGAGGTTGAGCAAGATACCTACGATGCCCCCGGCCCGGAGATCACTATTATTGGCCCGCTGTCTAGCAGTTCTCGCAACAGAGCAACCCCAAGATGCTAACTAGCCAACTCTATTTTCCAGAGGAGAATCAGCTTCAGAAACGTTGAATGACTTACCCAGGGATTCATGAGTGAAAGAGCTGGGATTGGAACCCAGACAGTGTGACACTCCGCTCTTTGCCTCCCCCTGAGAGTGCCAGTGATGGTGAGGGGGCATCGCTGGTCTGTAATTCTCCCGGCAAGAGGGATGAGATTCACACTGCTGATTAGGGAGGTTTTCTGTGTCTGTGCCCAAGGGTGACCTCTTAGGTTGATCCCCTTTGCTATTTTACGAGGTACTGGGATATGCTGCTTCCCAGCAAAGTAGAACTAAAAATAAATGTAACTAAAATAAACTTCTAGTAAAAAACTTTGGTGCGGCCCGGGTGGCTCAGCGGTTTGGCGCCTGCCTAGAGCCCAGGGCGTGATCCTGGAGACCCGGGGTCGAGTCCCGCGTCGGGCTCCCTGCGTGGAGCCTGCTTGTGTCTCTGCCTCTCTCTCTCTGTCTCATTAATAAATAAATAAAATATTTTTAAAAAATTAAAAAGGAGTCAATATTTTATCTCTTTTTCAGATGTAAAGAGAATACAAAGTATATGAAGATGTGGACTCAAGTGATTGACTCTTTGCCATCCAAAGGCAGAAACAAAGAATCCAAGGAGGCAAATTGAGCACTTCATACCCATTACAGACTGTGCCCACTTGCCCCAAACTTCCTTAACCTAGTTGTAAACTAGAAGGTGTCTAATAACTTGAGGTTTTAAAAGAGGTTACATTAATCAAAAAGTTACTTTGAGAACAACTGCTTGTTTTTAATTGAACTAATCATGTTGTTCTAGATCTGATTCTGTGTGTTAACAGAAGCCATTTCTCAAAATATAATTTCCAGCTTCCCAGTCACTTAGCCTAGGATCCTTCAAAATATCTTAGTCCCTGCCTCACCTTTGCTAGTCACATTCTCCTTAATACTTTCAGTAGCTCCCCTCTGCATTGAGATGACCACCTACTTCTAGGCATTTTCTGATCTGTCCCAGTGTAACTGGAAGCTCAATTGTGGGAGCCAAGAGAGCTTGAGATGTAACTCTATCCCCACTACTGAATAACTGAAGGGATTTCCCTTTTCTGTAGGCCTTAGTATCTTCATCTGTAAAATGAGTGTGTTGGGATAAATGATTCACTGGTCCTTACAATGGAACATTCTTTGCATCTGCCCCTTAAGCCTTCTTTCCTTAGTCTTCCTTTCATGTACCATGTGCTTCAGCCCGCACTATACCCAGGACCTAGCACATGCCCTGAATAGTCCTATCTCTGCCTTTCTGCCTTTATCTGGAATGTCCCTCCTCCTTCTCCAGATAACCAAATCCTTTGCTTAAAGGCTCAAATATAATGCCAACTTCTTCACGAAGCTTCCTTGATTTCCTTGTTGGGAAATCACTTATTAAGCCCAAGAATTACCTAACCTGGTGTCTTGACCTTCCTTTTGAGCACAGAACCATATATGGATTATTTATATATCTTTAGGGCCAGGTTATTTTTGTATCCTCCCCAATGCCAGGCAAAAAGAAGGCATTTAATTAAAGAACTGCAGGGCAACCCAGGTGGCTCAGCAGTTTGGCGCTGTCTTCAGCCCAGGACGAGATCCTGGAGACCCAGGATCGACATCGGGCTCCCTGCATGGACCCTGCTTCTCCCTCTGCCTGTGTCTCTGCCCCTCTCTCCCTCTCTCTCTGTCTCTCATTAATGAATAAATAAATAAAATCTAAAAAAAAAATAAATGTGAGCTATTGTTTTCAATACCAATGATGATAATTATAAATGTTCATTGAATGAATGGAATAAATGAAATAAACTGCAAACCAAAAAATCCTATGAAAAGATGTCACATTTTGTTAGGCTGGGTCTCAAGACATAAAGTAAAAGGACATACACTCCTTAGTAACATCCAGGAAACTGAGGCAATATTTGGGGTCAACTTTTCTAGTTGCATGCAAATAGACATGTTTAAAATGTAAAGAGCCACAGGAACCTTAAACTTTTGAACAACTAGTCAATATCAGATTTTAATCTCAGCTCTTTGAAATCCTCAGTTCTTTCTGTTGCAATAAATATCCTCACACATAAATAAATAAATTATTTTTTTTAAAGACTTCACTTATTTATTCGTGAGAGACACACAGAGAGAAGCAGAGATGCCGGCAGAGGGAGAAGCAGGCTCCCTACAGGGAGCCCAATGTGGGACTTGATCCCCCACTCGAGGATCATGCCCTGAGCCTAAGGCAGAAGGCAACCGCTGAGCCATCCAGGCATCCTACACTGAGTACTTTAAAAAACATTTAAGGGATGCCTGGGTAGCTCAGCGGTTGAGTATCTGCCTTGCGCTCAGGGCGTGATCCTAGGGTCCAGGATGGAGCTCCCCATCGGCCCCTCCTGCAAGGAGCCTGCTTCTCCCCTTGCCTATGTCTCTACCTCTCTCTCTCATAAATAAATAAATAAATAAATAAATAAATAAATAAATAAATCTTTTTAAAGAAATTTAAACTCTAAAATAGAAAAAATAACATGACCTCTTTGCTAATTTAACCAAAAATAATATATAAATAAATTTCAAACTTGGTGGTCAAGTATTATAGTGAGCTACCTTAAGTATTTTAATATGTAAATACCTACAGGTATATGTCCTATTGAGAACAGAGCCATTAGAAATGAATGAAAGCAATAAGCTGCTGTTACATGTTGTGGAAGAAAATCTACAGCTAGGGCAGCCCAGGTGGCTCAGCGGTTTAGCGCCGCCTTCAGCCCAGGGCATGATCCTGGGAACCCAGGATCGAGTCTCACGTCAGTCTCCCTGAATGGAGCCTGCTTCTGTATCTGCCCCTCTCTCTCTCATTCTCTGTCTCTCATGAATAAATAAATAAAATCTTGAAAGAAAAAAAAAAGAAAATCTACAGCTAGGCAAAAAAAATGTCTCTGGAGGAAAAAGCAATTGACCATTAATGCAACTCACCTTGGCTAATGAGAGCGTACAACATCAAGACCAGGGGGCCAGGGAATAGAGAAATGTTTCTCCCCAGATTCCATCCACTTCACCCCATCCCCAAATAATCATTGTTAACATTATGGCACGTGTTCCTCCATTTTTTCCCTGCATATGGTAACATCATTTCTATTGATTTTCCTAGAATAGGATCATAGTTTATATGCCACCCGGGGATTTGCTTTGCAACAAGTCAGATTCCTAGCATTATGATATATGAATGTGCCTGTGACTTTGCTGATGGGTTTTTCCACAGTCTTAAACCACGCTCTGGTGAACATCCTTATACACATATCCTTTTGCTGTGACACTACTTTCTGACAGGGCATCTTTAAGAGCTTTGGAGGAGGAACTTTAGTTCAGTAGTTTTTTATTGAACATAAAACAGTCAATCAGCAGGGCAATTTCAAGGTAGATTAGATAAAACCATATTTGGGAACACAAGGACTCACACCACACCCAAATTCAAAAGAACTTCCCAGGAGGCTCTCTGCCCTCCTTCAAGAGCTCTCATGCCTACCAGGCTTGTCTTTGGAAGCTGAGCCAGTTATCTTGCATACCTGAGTTCCTTCTGCAGCAAGTAGGGCTGGAGGCCATTGTATCAGAATGCGTGTAAAATGCATAAAGTGTAGGCACTCGTATCTATGAATTAGAATGATGACAGGGAGATTTAAGAAGTTTAATATTCAAGACTTTCAGCTAAAAGGGGTGCATTTGAAAAGTCTTTGTGTAACTGGGGGAAAGAAGAGTGGGTTTGTTTGACAACTGCATACTATCTAGCAGCCCAGCTCCAGTGCATTGGTGCAGAGCTGTGAGCCTGCCAACTCTTCTGAGAGCCTCTGGAATTCCTTCCACCCTGGCTGGGAAGGGTATCTTTAATAGGTCTCCTTTGAGTGGAGGCTTTGCTTTGACTCTGCTCAGTGGCCTCCAAGTTGGTCAGGTTCTAATATGAGCAAGAAGAGCCACTGCTTCCTATCTAATGGGGACTGAACTTATTGTGAGTACTTGTGGCAAGATGGCCACTCACCCAAATAAACCATTTCTGAACCTGTTTGTGTTTTGGGCTGAGTCAGGAGATTTCCTCTTTCTTTTGGTTAAAGAGGATTTAAAAGTATAGAACCATCCAAGATGAACCTCTCCTCCAATCCTCTCCAACTCCCTCATTCTACAGGTGAGGAAACTAAGGCCAGAATGTCAAGCAACTGGCTTAAGGCTATACACCTTGTGGGTAACAGAATTTTTAACTCTTCCAGGTTACTGCTAGTCTTTTAATTAGCATTATCAACTTGTTAATATCAAGGAACTGCCAGTATTAGTAGAACTTGCATGTTAGAGTCCTTGTCTTGAATGCTACAGAGAGATTTATCAGGACAGAAATAATAGTTGTGCTCACTTTGGCAGCACATATACTAAAATTGAAACGATACAGAGAAGATTAGCAAATCCCCTATGCAAAAATAACACACAAAATAGAAATAACAGTTATACTACTAATAAATTACTATATTATATAATAAATATAAAATGATAATGTGCCAAATGCTATTCTAAATCTTCTAGATGCTATTACTCTTACTTTTTTTTTTTTGGTATTTCTTGCTTTGCCTTCTCTTGAATTGATATTTTTTTCTTTTTCTAATTCCATTTCTCTTTAATTGATTGGAAAGTATGTGTGCTTGTGTTTATTATTTCAGAAATTAAACTAGCTAGTTTGGCATGCTGATTTAACAGAAAGTCTGAAGCTCATATCTTACCTTACTCCTAAATAATCAAGGATCTTGAATGATTTTGATTCTAGTCTAAGCCCAGTATTTTAATTATATTTTCCCTTCAAAAATTAAGAGCATTTTGTTACATTATGTTGTTCCATACTCAGTGTTTGCTGAGATATGCTCTCATATTTACCAAAATGTTTTTGTCCAATGTTGTTTTACATCTAAAGCTTTCAATTTTTCATTCTGCTAAAGTATATCCTTTATGATTTCATATAGTGATTCTCTTTGGGTCATGCATGCTCTTAAGTTATCAAAGGGGAAGAGTTGTTTTTACTAGTTGTCTCTGTTTTGTTTGCCTGGAAACAATATTCTTTATACAATCTTTTTTTTCTGAAATATAGCTTCATTGAATGTGGAATTCTAAGTTGATGGCTATTTTCTCTCAACACATTGAAGAAATTCTTACATTGTATTCTCTTCCTTAGTTGCTCTTATAAAATGTACTGTCAATCTAATTGCCCTTTTTTTCTTTTCTTTATTTTTTTTTCTAATTGCCCTTTTTTATAGATGGTTTTATTTTCTCTTTGGCTGCTTTAAGATCTCTGTTTTTCTCTCTCTGTTTCTGTCTTTCTGTACAGCTTTTCTCCAGTTCTTCTTGCCACTACCCTTTATCAAGCAACCACTGGTTCACTTTCTATCATTATAGATTAATTTGAATTTTACACATATGAAATCATATAGTTTGGCTCCTTTTTAGGGGGTCTGATTTCCTTCACTCAACAAAATTATTATGAAGTTCATCCGTGAACATTATTAGATCTATATATAGTTCATTTATTTTTACTGCTGAGTAGTACTCCATTGTATGGATATACCACAGTTTGCTTATCATGTCACTTGTCATTAGACATTTCCAGTCTTAGCTATTGCAAAGGAAGTTGCCACAAACATTCATGTACATCTTGTTATGAACATGAGCTTTCATTTTTCTCACATAAGTATTTAAGAATGAATACCGGGATTATATGGTAGGTCTATGTTTGAATTTTTAGACACTGCCAAAGAGTTTTCCAAAGTAGTTGCACTATTTTACATTCCCATCAGCAGTGAATGAGAGTTCCAATTGTCTACATCCTTGCCTTCATATGGTATTATGAGATTTTTACTTGTAGCCGTTCTATTACATATGTAGTTGTATCACACTGTGGTTTTAATTAGCATTTCTCTAGTGCTTAATGATGCTGAACATCTTTTCCTGTGCTTATTTGCTATCTATACATCTTCTTTAGTAAAATGTCAGTTTGGATGTTTTACCTATTTTTAAATTGGGTTGTCTCCTTATTATTGAATTATAATAATTATCTACATATTCTAGATATAAGAATTTTGTCAGATACATATTTTGCAAATATATTTTTCCCAGTCTGTAGTTTGTCTTTTCATTTTTTAAATTGTGTTCTTTGAAGAGCCAAAGCTTTTAATTTTGATGGAATTGAATTTATTGATGTTTTCTATTATAGTCTTGTTTTTTGTCATATTCTTAAAATCTTTGACAAAGCCAAGATAAATAAGATTGTCTGGTATATTTTTATGTAGGAATTTTATAGTTTTAATTCTATGTTTTAGTCAATGATAAATTATTTTTTAATTATTTTTTTAATATGGTAGGATGCAAGCCAAAGTTGATATTTTTTCATATGGCTACTCAATTTTTCTAACACTATTTGTTGAAAAGATTGTTCTCCTCCATTCTTTCCCATTGAATTACATCGGTAGCTTTGTTGAAAATCAATTAAATTTATATGCCTGGGTCTCTTTCCTGACTCTATTATGCTATGTTCATTTGTTTGTCTAACTTTATGCCAATACCATGCTGTACTAATTGCTGTAGTTTTTAAATAAGTTTTGCCATCCAGTGGTGTAAGTACTACAAGTTTATTTTTGTTTTCTGTTTTTGTTTGTCTTATTTTCAAAGTTGTTTAGTTATTTTAGATCCTTTTCATTTTTATATAAATTTCAGAATCCACTGGTCAATTTATCCAAAAACAGTCTATTGGGATTTTGATTGGGATTGTATTAAACCTATAAGTCAATTTGGGGAGGATTG
The DNA here is from genome assembly GCF_905146905.1 of Nyctereutes procyonoides. NCBI lineage: Eukaryota > Metazoa > Chordata > Mammalia > Carnivora > Canidae > Nyctereutes > Nyctereutes procyonoides. The sequence continues at coordinate 21,202,267 of NW_026575126.1, forward strand.
GCATTTTAATAATCTCTAGTCTTCTCCATGAACATGATATATTTATCTCTCCATCTTTTTAGGTCTTCTTTAATTTCTTTCATCAATGTTTTACAGTCATCGTTATATAGTTATTGTTCACCTTTTATCAAATGGATTCCTATTTCATATTTTTATTCTGTTGTAAATGGTATTGTTTTTGTAGTTTTAATTTCTAATTCTTCACTGCTTACTTAGTTGATCCTTAACACAGGTTTGAAATGTATGTCCACTTATAAATGAATTTTTCACATGTATGTAACTGTATTTTCTCTCCCTTATGATTTTCTTAATAACATTTTCCTCTGTCTAACTTACTTTATTGTAAGAATCCAGTACATAATATATATAACATACAAAATATGTGTTTATCAACTGTTTACACTATTGGTAATGCTACGGGTTAACAATAGGCTATTAGTAGTTAAGTTTTGGGGGAGTCAAAAGTTATATGCAAATTTTTTACCGTGTGAGGGGTTGATACCCCTAACCCCTGTGTTGTTCAAGAGTCAACTGTATATGGAAATAAAACTGATTTTTGCACTATGATCATGAACCCTGAAAATGTGCTCAACTCACATATTAGTTCTAGTAAGTTCTTTTTGTATAGTCCATTGGATTACCCACAAAGATAATCATGATGTCAGTAAATATAGTTTTTTCTTCCTTCTTAATCCATTTACCTTTAATTTATTTTTCTTGACTTATGCACTGGCTAGAAACTCCAATACAGTGTTGAAGAGAAGTGCTGAACCCAAACATGGTTGCTTGTTCCTACTCTCAAGGGAAAGAATTCAGTTTTTCACCACTAAGCATGATATTAGCTATAGATTTTTTTTACAGATGTCCTTTATTAGGCTGAGGAAATTCTCTTTTTTTTTTTAAGATTTTATGTATTTATTCATGACAGAGAGAGAGAGAGAGAGAGGCAGAGGGAGAAGCAGGCTCCGTGCAGGGAGCCCGATGTGGGACTCTATCCCAGGTCTTCAGGATCACGACCCGGGCTGAAGGCGGCCCTAAACCGCTGGGCCACCGGGGCTGCCCAGGAAATTCTCTTCTATTACTAGTTTGCTTAAAGTTTTTATCAGGAATAGATGTTGAATTTGGTTAAATGCTTTTTCTGTACCTATTGAAATGAGCATATGATTTTTCTATTTTTTAGCAGGGCAATATGATGAATTATATTAGTTAACCTCAATAATAATCTTTTTTCAAGATATATTTATGTATTTTAGAGAGAGATAGAGAGAGTGCACACGTGTAGGGGGAGGAGCAGAGAGAGAAGAAAATCTTAAGCAGATCCCGTGCTGAACATAGAGTTGGGTGCAAGGCTTGATCTTATGACCCTGAGATCTGACCTGAGGCAAAGCCAAGACAGATGCTTAACCAACTGCACTACCCAGGTGCTCCTATATTAGTTAACTTTAAAATGTTAAACCAAGTTTGTATTTCTGGACTATAACTCTCCTGTTATATTAACCTTTAAAAATATTTTATTTATTTATTTGAGAAAGAGAGAGAGAGCTTGAGTGGGGAGAGGGCAGAGGGAGAGAATCAAGCAGACTTCTAGCTAAGCATGGAGCCCAAGGTGGGGCTGGTCTCACAATGCTGAAATCACGACCTGAACTGAAATCAAGAGTCAGAGCTTAAGTGACTGAGCCACCTATGCGCCCCTATTATCCTTTTTATGTATTGTTGGATTTAATTGACTAAAACTTACGAATTTTTAGATCTATGTTCATGAGGAATATTGGTCAGTAGTTTTCTTATAATGTCTTTCTTTGATTTGGGTATCAGGATAATGCAGGCTTCATAGAGCGTTAAGAGTATTCTCTCCTCTTTACTTGTCTGGAAGAATTTCTATAAAGTTTGTATTATTTCTTCCCTAAATGTTTGGTAGAATTTACCAGTGATGCCAGTCATAAGTAGTGTTTTCTTTTAGAAAGGCTTAAGTTCAATTTCTTAAGTAGCTATAGAGCTAATTCATCTATCTCTTGAGTGAGCTTTAGCAATTTGTATCTTTCAAGGAATTCGTCCCCTGCTAAGTTGTTGGATTTAGTGGCATAAATTATTCATAATTTCTTGTTAACCTTTTAATATCTGTAGAATCTGTACTGATACCACCTCTCTCATTCTTGATGTGGTCACTTTTGTCTTCTTTTCATCCCTGATTAGTGGGGCTAGAAGTTTATTTTTCCTGTTTTCCATTTCACTGGTTTCTCTTATCTTTTTTATGGTCTTTATTCTGCTTACTTCAGGTATAGTTTGTACCTTTTCTAGTTTCTTAAGATAGAAGCTGAAGTTATTGATGTAAAATTTTTCTTCTTTTCTAATTAGGTATTCAGTGCTATAAATTTCCTTCTAAGCTCTGCTTTGCTGAATCCCACATATTTTGATATATTGTATTTTCATTATCAGTTAAAAATACTTTTTAACTCTCCTTTTAATTTCTCTGACTTGTGTGATACTTAGAAGTGAATTAGTTTCTAAGTACTTGGATATTTCAAGATATCTTTGTTACTGATTTCCAACTGAATTCCACTCTGATCAGAAATAAACTTTATATTATTTGAATCACTATAAATATATTGGTACTTCTATGTCTCAGAATATGGTCTATTTTGACAAATTTTTTTACTTTAAAAAGTGCATATTCTGTGTGTACTTTAAAAGCATATGTATTCTGCTGTTGTTGGATGGAATGTTCTATATATATATATCAATTGGATTAAGGTTTTTGTTAGTGTTGCTTATGTTTATTCTACCAATTATTGAGAGAGTAATGTTGAAATCTCTGCCTATAATTGTGGATTTATCTATTTTTTCCTTGCAGTTTTGTCAGTTTTGTTTCATGTATATTGAAGTTCTATTTTTAGCTGCATAATATTTTTGATTGTGACATTTTCTTGAGAAACTGCCTTTATCTCTATGAAATATCTCTCTTTATCTCTCATATTTTTGATCTGAAATCTGTTTGGCATTAAAATAGGCATACCAGCTTTCTTTTACTTAGTGTTATCATGGCATATCTCCTTCCATTCTTTTACTTTTAACCTATTTGGTTCTATATATATAAAATAGATTTTTAAAAATTCAGCATATAATTAGAACTTGCTTTTTCTATACACTCCAGCCATCTCTGACTTTTTTATTTACTTATTTGAGAGAGAGAGAGAGAGAGAGAGAGAAACCACAAGCAGGCAGAGGGGCAGAGGGAAAGAGAGAGGTATAAGCAGACTCCCCACTGAGCATGGGGCCCAAGGCAGGGCTCAATCCCAGGACCCTTAGATAATGACCTGAGCTGGTCAGATACTTAAGTAACTGAGCCACCAGACACCCAGATAATCTGATTCCTAATTGGGATCTTTGATTTTGGGAGGTTTTTTGTTGTTGTTTTCTTTTTTTTTTTTGAAAGAGAGCACAAATAGGGGTTGGGAGGAGGGACGGGGGAGAGGGAGAGAGAGAATCTTAAGCATGCTCCACACCCAGCTAGGAGCCTGACAAAGGGCTCAATCTCACAACCCTGAGATCATGACCTGAGCCAAAATCAAGAGTCAGATGCTCAACCAACTGAGCCACCTAGGCTTCCCCTAATTGGGATCTTTGGAAATGTGCTGCCCAATACAGTAGCCACCTGCTACATATGCCTATTTAAATTAACTAAAATTAATTATATAAAAATCAGTTCCAAAATAAATAAATAAATAAATATCAGTTCCTCAGGCACACTAGCCAATTTTCTTTTTTTTTCTTTTTTTAAGTTTATTTTTTATTGGTGTTCAATTTACCAACATACAGAGTAACCCCCAGTGCCTGTCACCCATTCACTCCAACCCCCCGCCCTCCTCCCCTTCTACCACCCCTAGTTCATTTCCCAGAGTTAGGAGTCTTTATGTTCTGTCTCCCTTTCTGATATTTCCCACACATTTCTTTTCCCTTCCCTTATATTCCCTTTCACTATTATTTATATTCCCCAAATGAATGAGAACATATAATGTTTGTCCTTCTCCAATTGACTTACTTCACTCAGCATAATACCCTCCAGTTCCATCCACGTTGAAGCAAATGGTGGGTACTTGTCACTTCTAATGGCTGAGTAATATTCCATTGTATACATAGACCACATCTTCTTTATCCATTCATCTTTCGATGGACACCGAGGCTCCTTCCACAGTTTGGCTATTGTGGCCATTGCTGCTCTAAACATCCGGGTGCAGGTGTCCCGGCGTTTCATTGCATCTGTTATCTTTGGGGTAAATCCCCAACAGTGCAATTGCTGGGTCCTAGGGCAGGTATTTTTAACTCTTTGAGGAACCTCCACACAGTTTTCCAGAGTGGCTGCACTATTTCACATTCCTACCAACAGTGTAAGAGGGTTCCCTTTTCTCCGCATCCTATCCAACATTTGTGGTTTCCTGCCTTGTTAATTTTCCCCATTCTCACTGGGGTGAGGTGGTATCTCATTGTGGTTTTGATTTGTATTTCCCTGATGACAAGGGATGTGGAGCATTTTCTCATGTGCTTGTTGGCCATGTCTATGTCTTCCTCTGTGAAATTTCTGTTCATGTCTTTTGCCCATTTCATGATTGGATTGTTTGTTTCTTTGGTGTTGAGTTTAGTAAGTTCTTTATAGATCTTGGAAACTAGCCCTTTATCTGATACGTCATTTGCAAATATCTTCTCCCATTCTGTAGGTTGTCTTTTAGTTTTGTTGACTGTATCCTTTGCTGTGCAAAAGTTTCTTATCTTGATGAAGTCCCAATAGTTCATTTTTGCTTTTGTTTCTTTTGCTTTCATGGATGTATCTTGCAAGAAGTTACTGTGGCTGAGTTCAAAAAGGGTGTTGCCTGTGTTCTTCTCTAGGATTTTGATGGAATCTTGTCTCACAGTTAGATCTTTCATCCATTTTGAGTTTATCTTTGTGTATGGTGAAAGAGAGTGGTCTAGTTTCATTCTTCTGCATGTGGATGTCCAATTTTCCCAGCACCATTTATTGAAGAGACTGTCTTTCTTCCAATGGATAGTCTTTCCTCCTTTATCGAATATTAGTTGACCATAAAGTTGAGGGTCCACTTCTGGGTTCTCTATTCTGTTCCATTGATCTATGTGTCTGTTTTTGTGCCAGTAACACACTGTCTTGATGACCACAGCTTTGTAGTACAACCTGAAATCTGGTATTGTGATGCCCCCAGCTATGGTTTTCTTTTTTAATATTCCCCTGGCTATTCGGGGTCTTTTCTGATTCCACACAAATCTTAAAATAATTTGTTCTAACTCTCTGAAGAAAGTCCATGGTATTTTGATAGGGATTGCATTAAACGTGTATATTGCCCTGGGTAACATTGACATTTTCACAATATTAATTCTTCCAATCCATGAGCATGGAATATTTTTCCATCTCTTTGTGTCTTCCTCAATTTCTTTCAGAAGTGTTCTATCGTTTTTAGGGTATAGATCCTTTACCTCTTTGGTTAGGTTTATTCCTAGGTATCTTATGCTTTTGGGTGCAATTGTAAATGGGATTGACTCCTTAATTTCTCTTTCTTCAGTCTCATTGTTAGTGTATAGAAATGCCACTGATTTCTGGGCATTGATTTTGTATCCTGCCATGCTACCAAATTGCTGTATGAGTTCTAGCAATCTTGGGGTGGAGACTTTTGGGTTTTCTATGTAGAGTATCATGTCATCAGCAAAGAGGGAGAGTTTGACTTCTTCTTTGCCAATTTGAATGCCTTTAATGTCTTTTTGTTGTCTGATTGCTGAGGCTAGGACTTCCAGTACTATGTTGAATAGCAGTGGTGAGAGTGGACATCCCTGTCTTGTTCCTGATCTTAGGGGAAAGGCTCCAGTGCTTCCCCATTGAGAATGATATTTGCTGTGGGCTTTTCGTAGATTAGCCAAATTTCAATAGCCACATGTGACTAGTAATTACTGTATTGGACAACACTGGTTTAAATCATTCTTGACCTTTACATATAAAAGAATTATTGATGTGGTTAGGTTTGATTCTAACATCTTGCTATTTGTTTTCAATTTATCCTATCTGTTCTTTGTTCTCTCTATTTCTGGAAATTCTATTTGCTTTAAAATCTGCTTGGTCCTTTTTTTTTTTAAGATTTTATTTATTTATTCATGAGACACACAGAAAGAGGCAGAGACAGAAGCAGGCTCCATGCAGGGAGCCCAGTGTGGGACTCGATCCTAGGACCATAGGATTATGCCCTGGGCCAAAGGCAGATGCTCAACTGCCAAGCCACCCAGGCGTCCCTGCTTGGTCCTTCTTTATTGTCATTATTCTCTGCTCATAATTTCAAATATTCATTCAATTTCTTTAAATGTATTAAGCATAGATATTTCATATTTTTTGTCAATTCCAACATCTAAAATTTTTGTGGGTCCCTATTTGCTGAAATTTGTTTCTGATAGTTCTCATTCATGGTGTCTTATTTCCATTATATATTTTGTGATTTTTTTTTAAAGCTGTCCCCTTTCATTGGAAACCAATTCTTTTGAGATCTGAATTAAATTATTTTGAGGTAGGAATTCTTTTGAGATCTGAACTAAAGTTAAATGCCTCTCGAGAAGTTTGCATTTGTTTCTATCAGTTTCCTGAGGTGCTACCAATGTGGGACTATAGTTAGACTAAAATTTCAACATAAATTCCCCATTTAAATTAAAGTAAATCCTGATAGAAAACACATGTGAGGACCTACTTGGTTTATGAATTCTCAAAGGGGAATTTTGTTCCTTCCACCAGCACCAAGGTGAGGATAGGCATTTCTTCATTATCTCCTGTGCAGTGTGATTTCTTAGTTAACCTTGCACTGAAGGTGTGATAAGGTGGCTTTCCTATCAGATTCTCTGCTTGCTCAGCCTACTTGTAACTCCTTGATCCATGCTCTGACTCATACAGGAGGAAAGACTCTCTAGAGTTTGAAAAAAGCCTTAGGGTGACAGCTGGCTTGGCATTTGTTTCCTGACCTGATTTCATACTTTCATTACTGGTTTTGAAATCAACAAAATATTTATTTTGAATACACTTACGATTATTTTTGAATATTTTACTCAGAATTTTAGTTGCTTCAAACTGGAGGGATATTTAATCCACAATACTACTACCACAAGAAATGGAAATTTCCAACTCTATTATTTTTCAAATTGGGTTCTAGGTGATGAATTTCAGAGCTATTGGTTAACAATAATAGCATATAACTATTGTAGAGGCCTGCTCTGGGTCAGGCATTTTGCAGATATAATCTCCGATCTTCACAATAATCCTACAAATGGATATTATTCTTTCCACTTAACAGATAAAGCAATGAGGATTAAATTACTCAAAGTCACACAACTAGTTAGCAAAGGAATTCTAACTCCTCTCTTTGCAGTCAAACCTGATCTCCTTTCCATGCTGCAGTCATCTTTCTTTTTTTTTCTTTTAAAGATTGTATTTATTTATTCATGAGAGATACATAGAGAGGCAGAGACATAGGCAGAGGGAAAAGCAGGCTCCATGCAGGGAGCCCGATGTGGGACTCGATCCTGGGTCTCTGGGATCACTCCCTGAATAAAGTCAGATGCTCAACCACTGAGCCACCCAGGTGTCCCCTCTTTTTATTCTTAATATTGAAAATACACTGTGGCTTTTATATTTAACAGCAGGTAGTGAAAGCAAGTTGAGCAGAGCAGAGATTTTAAAGGATAAGATTTTCCCAGTATGTAGGCTCCCATCGTTTCACCCCATATCCCTAAAACACTTCATCAGATTTAAAATGCTCTACAGGGGCAGCCCCGGTGGCTCAGCGGTTTAGCGCTGCCTTCAGTCCAGGGCGTGATCCTGGAGACCCAGGATCGAGTCCCACATCGGGCTCCCTGTGTGGAGCCTGCTTCTCCCTCTGCCTGAGTCTCTGTGTCTCTCATAAGTAAATAAGGTCTTTTAAAAAAATGCTCTACAGCAAGATGCCAGCAGAAACTCACTTTATAACATTAGAAGCCAGACCACTCAGATCTCCCTATTCAATACCCTTCTATTTCCAAAGGTCCAGGTGATCTTTATTTGTGTGAGACACAAAACCAATTCTTTCCTCTGAATTTTGTGTTAGACTCTGATATACCTAATAGGACTTTCTCATAACTGCAGCCTATAGATGTCATTTTTCTTCATTTTGGGGGTTGGTGGCTTTTGTCCTTAGCAGCTGTGGCCTTCAACTTTATCTGGGTTTGCAATCAGGAAGCTGTGATACTTCCTGAGACTGTTCAGGGTACAATTTACACAATACAAATTGAGTTCACTTTCTTCACTTTGGAGTTGCTCTGGGGTCCTGAGAGGGTTGACTGTACTTTGTCCAGTTTTCTACAGGTTGCATCCAGCAGTTGGTGAGAACCAACCTCTGTGGTTTACAACTACTTTTATTTCCTGAGCAACATACATAGAGAATTTGGAAAGAAGGCAATGATTAGGATTGGAGTCAAGAAAACCGTTAAGAAGGAGGAAGTTTATCAACTCAGTGGGAGTAAATCTCCAAACCACCTTCAGAATGCTAACACGCACACACTGCTTCTCATTGCCATGACCAATCAGCAGGTTGTTGAAGAAAACCAACCCAGTACCAGAGGCAGGCAGAAGTTAGAGAAGAATCATCATTTTTAAATATTCAGATTCCTTGGCTAAAGAGAGTTGTCATGGCATTGAATCATATACAAGCTTTTGCATTTGTGAAATGCTCCCAAAGCTGTGACTGTCATTCTGTATTTAAAAATTGTTTCCCTAAAAAAAAAAAAAATTGTTTCCCTACTAGCTACGCTTTGAAACTCAGTAGTGAATCAACCTATTTTTATGTTTATTGATATATTTATACCACTTTTAAATGCTGTTAAAATTTTTTATTAATTATTCCAATGACTAAAAAGAGGGGATAATTATGTAACATGATAGAAATACTAATTATCACTACAACGGCAATCATATTACAATATATAAATGGATCAAATTAACATATTGTGCACCTCGAATTTATACAGTGTTGTATGTCAAATATGTTTAAACATCGTTGTAAGCTGATTACTGAGTTTGTGTGCCAGGAGTCTTGTTTCTGGGCTTTCCTCCTTAAGGTCCTATCTTAGTTCATTTTGGTGAGAAGACGGGGGCGGGTAGGAGAGGGGCAAAGATACAAGTCAGAGTCTGTGTGAATAGATTTGGTAAAGAGAAATGGGTGAGCACAGGTATGGCCTGAGGTTTGGGATCATGTCTAAATTAGAGGTGTTGAGCTTTGCTGGTCTCCACAAACAAGGGTGTTCCAGAACTAAATGTCTACCACTCACTGCCTGACCACCAGAAAATAGCATGGTATTTTTGACAGCTACAGTGTCTGTCCTCTGAAATCCAAAATGTGCCTCATTGGGCCCCACAAAGTCCCTATAAAGTGAATGAGTAGTATTGGTATTACCATTTCTACAAGAGAAAGGGGTGAGGGCAGTTATCTAGGCAGAAGACTGCTGACTCTCATTAGGCTGAACTGTCTCCTCACCCATCACATCCGCAGAAGACTAGGCTTCAAATCTTGACTCCAAAACTTAAAACCCGTGTGACCCTCGGCAGCTACCTTTCTGAGTTTTAGTTTTCTCGTCTATAATACAGACATAATGAAAACTACCTAATAGGAATTTTGTATTGGGAAAATACTGGCAAAAAACTTGACACATTATCAGCTCTAAAGAAATGTATCTCTTCCCTTCCCCCACCGTTCACAGAGCCTAAGTCATCATTGCATGTTTTCTATACTTGGAATGGAACAAAAGCATCTGAGTATCCCTGAGGCTGGCATATATGCATTCAAACCACACTCTATTGAAGACATACTAAACAAGGTATTTAAGAAAGTGACCACATGGGGGAATAAAAGAGACATTTATAATGGCAACCAAAACAGAAAAAACCCACAAGGACACAATGAAAACTGAAACCACAATAATCTCTAAATAGAGAAGTAATAATTGTAGCCTATATTTAAGTGTACGGGAAGCAAGGGTTTGGGGAAGGGGGGTGCCTGCCATGGAGATAATACATATCTTTTCAAAGTCTGTGGGGAGAACTAGAGCTGATTCTTTTTTAAGTCACAAAATGTTTCAGCTCTTTCTTTTCTTACCCCAAAAGCATACAAATAAAAGAAGAAATAAAGCATGATGCTGAAAGGAATGTGCTAGGGTAGGGACTACACAGGTAGAGTCAATGGTATTGATAAAATTCTAGTATTTTGGTTTTTTTTTTTTTAAATTCTAGTTTTTAAGCTTGGGCTGGGATCATGGTTGCTCCATTTTATTATTATACTCACAACTTACAATTTCATTACATATATTCTTTCTGTAACAAATGTTACACAATAAAAAATTTTAAAGTGAATTGGAAATTGCTCAGTGAGTTCCACAGGAATAAAAAAGAGAATAATCAATATCTGCAAGGAGATTCTATCTGCAATCAAAATGATATGTGTAGTCCCACTTCCCAAATGCTGCCAGAGACATATTTGCTTTTCTGATTTTAGAATCATTAAGTTAGTGAACAAAGAGAGTATGTATAGCTTTACCTCTGGACATCAGTAAAGCTTTACCTCTGGATCAGGTGTCTCATTCAATTGTACTTATTCAGGTACACAGAGAAGTCTGGTCTCCATCAGATGGATGGAAATAACTCGGGTGATGGCATCAAAGGGCACCAGGCAGTGTAATAGTCTCAGGCTTGGGGAAGATATCTGTAAATTGCAGCCCTCAGCAATGAGTGGCTAATTTCTTAAATATCTTTGCGAATTGTTTGAAAGAATAATTATACTTCTGTTAGTTGAATGTTTGTGATTTAGTAAGTAAGATTATCAGGATTTCCAGAGTAAGAATTTGTCATGATCTAATTTATAAATAAAATGAATCAATCACATGAGCTGGCTGCGGAGAAGGGTACAAATCATCTGAGATCAGCCTTGAGAGCCAGATTGTCTGGTTGTGTCTCTCTAAACGGCCTTGATCAATATAATACCTCATAGGAATATTGTCAGAATTTTTTAAAAATATTTTGTTCATTTATTTGAGAGAGCACAAGCAGAGGGGAGGTGTAGAGGGAGAAGCAGACTCACCACTGCACAGGGAGCTTGATGTGGGATTCAATCCTAGGACCCACGGATGGTGACCTGAGCCAAAGAGTGACACTTAACCAACTGAGTCACCCAGGTGCCCTATTGTTAGGATTAAATGAGAAAACATATGCAGAGAATTTAGTGCAGTTCTTACCAGAGAGTAATTCTTTTTTTTTTCTAGAGAGAGACTGAGCACGCAAGCACGCATGCGTGTGTGTGTGTGTGTGTGTGTGTGTGTGTATGGGGGGAGGGAAGAGGGAAGGGCAGAGAGAGAGAGAGAATCTTAGGCAGGCTCCACACCCAGCATGAGGCTCAATCTCATGACCCTGAGATCATGACCTGAGATGAAACCAAGAGTCAGTTGCTTAAGCAACTGAGTCACCCAGCTGCACCTGAGATTGATTTTTAATAAGTGGCAGTTACTAACATTAGAACATAAAATAATGATAAAAATATTAATGATAGTAAGGCTATTTATTGAGGCTCTTCTCTGTACTAGGCTCTTGACATATAGATGATATTTTTTTTCTTTTTGCTATAGATTTACCTTATAAATGTGTTTAATTTGTAAGGTGGGTGGGTGGTGAGTAAAGGAAACCAGATTTTTCAAAGAGATAATAATCACAGTGAAACTGAAAGCATAAGCTAAGGAGAGATCAATCACACCTTTTTCTCAGGGAGAAAAAGATCTTTTGGATACCTACATTGAATGTGATACACAAATTAGGAGTAAAGGTAATTCCTTTACTCCATGGGACTAAAACAAAACAAAACAAAACCAAAAACAAAAAACCACACTTCACTCTCTAGTTAAAAAAAGGCTGTTCATACTCTGAAATTGGCCAGCATCTCATGTAGGTACAGTTTGGCACATACTCTACTATGATAATGTGGAGAAAGTGCAGCTCAACTGAATGCTGACAGCAGATGCTCTGTGGCCTGGAGAAACGGTACTTGTGCTCTCAATGTTAACCTTTTAGGGCCCCTACACTTAGGTTAAACTAGTCTATTATTAGCCTCTTGCTCATTATTCAAGAGGTAATGTTGATGATAGACTCAGGTAAGATTAAAATGTTACTCAGGTAAATATATGAATGTATTATTAACATACTTCCCCCAAGAAATTCTATTGTCCTGAACTTAGACTAAAACTTCACCAATTTTTAAGTAATATTTATTCATTCAAAAAAACATTTACTATATGCTAGGCATTTTTACAGGTCCTGAGGTTGGAGCAGTAAATAAAGCAGACATGATCTCTGGCTTCATAGAGTGTAAAATCCAGTGGGGAGTCAGGTAATAAACCAGAAAGCAAATTGCAAGGCATCAGAAAATGCAGTAAAGAAGAAAACTTGTGAACATGATTACTCTGACATAGCTCAGCCTTTTGTGAAACTTCTGGGGCTGGGTGTATATAGTTTGGGCCCCTCTGGTACTCTAGAATCTTAGGGAAGAAGTGCAAGTGGTCATCACTTTTCGCAGCATGAGAATTGGAAGAAGAGGAGATGAGGGGGAAGTTTTCTGGCCACATTAATATTTGCACACACACCTGGTAAAATGCGGCTGGCACCACGACCTAAGATAAGGCTACACCCTGGGAGAGGTGGTCAATTTGATCTTTGGGAATTTGAGGACGTGAATAAACTCCTTGGTGAATAAAATCCTTGGGGGTATCACTGTTCTTCCTTCTTGGACTGTCAGAGATCCTTTCCAAGCTGCGTGTTTTCAGGGTCCAGCCAGGGCTTTAACAGGATTACAGAACATAGATGGTCAGAGCTGGAAAGTCCCTTAGAAAGCACTTTGTCCATCTTCCTCGGTTTACAAAGAAGGAAACAGGCTCAGAGAGGGGATAAGCCTAAGTTTAAAAGCTAGTTAGGGCTGTGGCACAGAATGGCTAGATGCTCACCAGTCCCATTTTCTCTTCCTTGGCACAAAGGAAGATTACATTTTCCAGCCTCCTTTGTAGTTAGATTGGGATCATGTGTTGGCATTCTGGCCAACGGAACACAAACAAAAGTGACCTATCCCATTGTCCAGTCTGTCTTTATAAAGTCCCCATATGATCTTCTAAACATTCTCTAGCTTCATCAGCCAGCTAAATGCAGATAATCCAACAGAGGACCCCAAGAAATCCTTAGAAGAGGGCAGCAGCATTAGACAACCACAGATAGAAGTGGAGATCTCTCAATCACCTGTGAAGGCAGCAATCTGAACACACTCAAACAAATAAATAAACTTTATTGTGTAAGCCTTTGAATTTTGGGGGGTAGTGGTAGCAACTAGTGCTCTTTACTCTGACACATACATACACTGGCAGTTTAGAGGTTGTCATGGTTAATTTCATGTGTCAACTTAACTCGGCCACAAGGTGCCCAGACATTTGGTCAGACAGTATTGTGGATTGCCTGTGAGAGTTTTCTGGATGAGATTAACATTTGAATCAACAGACTGAGTGAAGCAGATTTTCATTCTTAATGTATATAGGTTTCACTCAATCACCTGAAGACCAAACCAATTGAATAGAACTAAAAGACTCAAAGGGAACTTTGTCTGCCTGCCTGGTGAGCTGTGACATTGGTCTTCTGCCTTTGCACTAGAATATATACCATCACCTCTCCTCATTCTCAGGTCTTTGGAATCAGACTGGAGCTACAAGGGCTCTCCTTCCTGGGTCTCTACTTGCTGACTGCCAATCTTAGGATTCTTCAGCCTCTGTATTCCCATGAGATGATTTCTCATAATAAATAAATCTCATAATCTGTCTCAAAGAGAGAGAGAGAAAGAGAAATAGAGATGTATCTTATTAGTTCTATTTCTCTGCAGAACTATGATTTATTCAGAGTCTGAACATCAGACCTCTTGACTCCTGATTCAATGCTGTTTTTCACAACACCATATTGTTTCTCCAAGCTAATAGAAGATTTCCTAGGAAACTTCATATCCACTTCTCATACCTGGAACCTCCTCATCTTGGACCAAGAGTGACCAATGAAAAATAAAGCTCCATGTGGATGCTAGGGGATCCTTAGTGAAATACAAAGTATAAGTTCATGGGTCCACTGGGATCAGCTACATCTCTGGCACGAATGTTTGGACTGTGGTGTGTCTTCCAATCTACTGTCCACTATTTCATGTAACTGATAAGAGCATATGTGCCTTGAAGTCTATCAGCTACTCTATTTTTTTTTTGAGAGAGAGAGAGAGAGAGAGAGAGAAAGAGAGGGAGAGACCAGGGATGAGGGGCAGAGAGAGAGAGAGAGAAGGAGAGAGAGAATCTTAAGCAGACTCCATGCCCAGGACAGAGTCCAATGTGGGGCTTGATCTCATGAGTCTGAGATCATGACTTGAGCTGAAATCAAGAGTCCAACGCTTAAACAACTGAGCCTCCCAGGTGCCCCAAGAGAACTCTGTCTTGATCAATCTTCTACAAATCAATAATGACCTGAGCCTTGAGTTGGGAATCAAGTAAAAATTCAGTAAAGTTTAGTGTTATATGACTTTGTTATAATTGATTTTCTTTAATGTAATACCCATATATGGTTCATAGAATCACAGTCCATTAACACAAGCTTTTAAGCATCTATTGACTAGAATTACTTATTCCTGTCCTTTCTGAATCACAGATGAAGAAACAGATTACCAGATGGAATAGCTAGTCACAGGATTTCTATTCTTGGTCAGTTGGCAACATGGAATAATCTGGCTCTCTCTTCCATAGCTCCCCAATGTTAACACTCCAAGGAGTGAAAGGACTTAGCTGGACACTCCTGAGATATGTCTCTCTAGTTGTCAGTTCAGATAAACCCTTAGAGAAAAAGGAAGGTCTTAAAACTAGAGAAGCTTTGGATTGGAAAAGTCTTAGAATTCACTTGATTCTATCTTTATTTTTATATTTTTATATGTTCTTTTATATAGTACCTAAACCCATGATACAACCAATGACGGTGCAAAGATAAATTAGAAAGAAGGTATGCAAAAATATGATAGTGTCATGGGATTCCCTCAGCTGAGTTAAGAACTTGTTGCTCTTGCTTATTGGAGTCCCATGAACAATTTTAGTACGAGGAAAGAGGAAGTCGAGTTTGTGTGAAATCTCTGGGAATGTATGTCCAAGAGGTGAAATACAGACAAGTCTATCAAGAGATAATGAAAGATTCATTTCTGACTTCCAAAAAGTCAAAGGAGATAACTAGTCAACCTTCCTTACCCTAAAAAAATTAATTGTAATTGCAGCAAAACCTTACAGAGGCATGTCATTCGGTTCTATTTCTCAGAAAGTGCAACCTAGAAAATTGTCTAATTCATGTTAAAAGACAGAATTGAAACTATGTTTCCTATTTTACCAAAAATTTAAAAAAATTCTCAATGAAGTTCATAAAACTAACATCAAGAAGCAAATCTAACTTCCTGCTTTTGTTTCTCTTCCACAGTTACAACAAATTCAGGCTTAAATAACTTTGAAAATTAGGATTTTTCCTTGAATGTCAGAAAATGAACAGGCAGAGTAAAGCTGTATCTTGTTCTTTTGGACAAAATAATTGAGTACTTTTCTCCTCCAAATGTGTGTGTGACCAAAAGGGGACACACACACACACACACACACACACACAAAGTGCACATACAAGTACGCACACACAAAATCAAACAGTATCAGAAACCAAAGGTTGTTTTTTTTTTTTAAGATTTTATTTATTTATTTGAAAGAAAGAGAGCACAACACAAGCAGGGGGGAGGGGGAGGGGCACAGAGAGAGGTAGAAGTAGGCTCCCTGCTGAGTAGGGAGCCCAGAAGTGGGACTCAATTCCAGGACTCCAGGATCATGACCTGAACCAAAGGCAGATGCTTAACCGACTGAGCCACCCAAGCACCCTCAGAAACCAAAGATTTGATTGGAAATTATATTTTACTCATGTCTGAAAGACTGTTAAAAAGTAAGCAATATTTAGTTGATGTTTTTTACAAAGATACACACCTAAAGCATAAGGACAAAACAGCTTCAAAATAAAAGGACAAGAAAAATACTATGTAAAAAAAACAACCAAAGGAAAGTTGACATAATTATATTATCATTGGTAATTAGGAAACATGCGTTCTTTTCAAGTACAGGTTATCTAGAAATATTGACCATGGATAAGGCTACAAAGTAAATCTCAACAAATATTAGAAAATTAATATCATGCAGGTCATGTTCTCTGGTCAAATGTAATTAAATTGTAATTCACTGGTAAAAAAAATACTGGAAGAAATGATTAGAATTTGTAAATGCACTTTTAAGTACTCCCTCTGTCAAGTAAGAAATCTTATTAGATAAACTGTAAAAATAAATGACGGGAAAATGTGCTGTAAAAATCAATAAAATAGAGACGTTTGACAAAATTGGGAAGAAAAAGATAATGGCACAAATAAACAATATTACAATGAAGTACTGAACATAATTTTAGATACAGAGAGATTTTTCTGAAATCAGAGAATACTATGATTTTTATACTATTTCATTCTGTTTTCATAGATTTTTAAATATAATAGCAATTAATTTGAACACTTAAAAGAAACAGAACATTTCCTGAGATATGTAATCTATTATAGCTGGTTTAAGAAGAAAGCAAAAATCTAAATACACATGTTCAAAGTCTAAAATATACACTCCCCTTTCTCTTTAAACACACACACACACACACACACACACACACACACACACACACACACACACAGGCCCAGATGAGCTTTGTCAAACATTCAAGGAACATATAATCTCAATCTTTCACAAATTGTTCCAGAAAACAGAAAAAGAGGAAATGCTGTCCTACTCATTTTGAAATGAGTTAAACCTTGATATCAAAACCACATATGGGTAATATAAGAAAGAAAGACTAAAAGCCAACTTCAGGGCAGCCCAGGTGGCTCAGCGGTTTAGCGCTGCCTTCAGCCCAGGGCATGATCCTGGAGACCCGGGATCGAGTCCCACGTCGGGCTCCTGTGTGGAGCCTGCTTTGCTTTCTGCCTCTCTCTCTCTCTCTCTCTCTCTCTCTCTGTGTGTGTGTGTGTGTCTCTCGTGAATAAATAAATAAAATCTTTATTAAATAAATAAAAATAAAAGCCAATTTCACCAATAAGCATAAATGTAAAAATCTTAAAGTTCAGCAAACCAAATCAGTAATGTAGGTTTTCAAAATAACCAAGTTGAGAGTTTTTTCCCCCAGTAATACAAGCATAATTTAACATTAGAAAGTCTATAAATGTCATCGCTGTATTGACAAAGAATAAAAGTCATCAGATTTAGAAATTAAATAACACACTTTTCTCAACAGATGCCCCAATATTATACAATAAAATTAAATACCCAGGCACACAAACATAAATTCTTACTAAACAGAAATAGAAATTCTTAACTTGATTTTTAAAAAGTTGTCTACCAAAACCTACCCAAAATATCACACTAAGTTATAAAAAATTAAAAGCATATTCCTGGAAGTTAGGAACAAGACAAGGATGCCTCTTATTCTGCCTTTGTTCAATACAGCCTTGTCTAGTGCAATGAGTCAAGAAAAGTATGTTAGAAAGGCCAAAGCTACAATTATTTGCATATGTTATGACTATCTTACATAGAAAATCTGAAATAATCTACAACAAACTAAAAAGAAGGTTCAGGAAAGTTACAGGATACATGATCAATATACAAAAAAATTAGAATTTTGTTCCCATATACCTGCAGCAGATTATTAGAAAATGTAGTTTTTAAAAAAGAACTACGAGAGCAGTGAACAAATAAAAAATTATGCCAAAAATTATTAAATGTTATTAAAAGACATAAAAGACCTAAATAAATGAGCAATATAGCTTATTTATGGATAGGAAGAATTAATATCAAAACAATTTCAATTTCCCCCAATTAAATAATAAATGTAGTACAAATAAAAAATCCAACAGTTTTTCACAAGCAAGAGACAAGATATTCCTAAAAAGAACAAAATAGTTCAGAGAGAAGCCTTCCTTACTAGCTCCTAAGAGTTTATCACAGGTTTAAGACACTGGGGAGAAAAAGATGCAATGGCTTTGGCATACAGATGGACAATGGCCAATGAAACAGATAAGGAAGCCCAGAGGTAGAACCATACAGAAATAGAAACTTGACATATGACAGAAATGATTTACAATTAGAGGGAAAAGGATGTAGTCTGCAATAAATAATGTTGGAGTAATTGGTTACCTATGTGGGAAACATTTTTTTAATTAGATTCTATTTCATATCATACACATATAAGTAGATTAAACAGCTAATCCAGGCATCTGGGTGGCTCAGTTGGTTGAGCTTTCAACCCTTGGTTTTGACTCAGGTCATGGTCTCGGTTGTAGGATTGAGCCCTGCGTTTTGATACCTGCTTGCAAGTCTCTTCCTCTGCCTCCTCTTCTCACCCCCCCTTCATGCAAGTGCAAGCATACTTTCTCTCAAATAAATAAATAAATAAATAAATAAATAAATAAATAAATAAATAAAATCTTTAAAAAAATAAGAAGCTAATGTTATAAGCAAACATTTTAATATTTTTAGAAGAAAATAGAGGGAATAAGCTTATGACTACCTATCAGAGAAGAGAGTTTCTTAATTAGTATATAAAAAGCATAAACCATAACCTGAAGACTGATATATTTGACTACATTGACACAAAAAACAAACAAATCCTCCCTCCAACCAAAACAAAAAGGCAACCTACAGATTGGGAGATGTGGGCAATGCATTTAACTAACGGAACAGTGAGTACTTAGAATATATTTTAAAATATTAATTGATATAGGGGTGCCTGGGTGGCTCAGTTGGTTAAGCGTCTGACTTCGGCTCAGGTCATGATCCCAGAGTCCTGTGATGAAGACCCACGATGGGCTCCCTGCTCAGTGGGGAATCTGCTTCTCCCTCCTTCTGTCTCTGCTCTCTCCTGTTCTTATGGTCTCTCTCTCTCTTGAATAAATAAATTAAATATTTTGTAAAATATGAGTTGATGTAAAGCAAACAACCCAACTGAAAATGGACAAAGTACATGAACTGGCATCTCACAGGAAAGGAAACTTATGAAAGAATACTCAACCTCATTAGGAATCGGGAAATGCAAATTACAAGAACATTTCACATCCATCTGATTGACATTTTTGAAGTCTGACAATACTAAATGTTGGTAAGGTGCAGAGAAATAGGGATTTTCCTATACTGTTGGTAAGAATGTAAATTGGTACAACCACTTTGGAAAGCAATTTTGTAATATCTGTCATTTCCACTCCCAGAAATATATCCTAAAGAATCTTGCTCACAGGAGATCCATGTGAAAGACTGCTTGCTTCAGAATTGTCTGTAATAGGGAAAATTGGAAATAACCGAAGTCTCCCAACAGAATACAAAAATAATCACCAAGTATCCATATAACAGAATTCTTTATGCAGTGGCTAAAGAAATGAACAAAACTGCACATACTAAATGGACAAATCTCAAAAACAAAGTGTTGAGTGAAATTAAAAAAAGGTTAGGTGGCAGAAGGATACATACACTATGACACCATTTATGCTGAATAGTATATACAGTATATGGTGTGATACGTGTAAGTAAAAGTATAAAAATAGTCAAAACAACAATATATACCAATTTTGGTACAGAGGATGCCTCTGAGGACAGAAGAAAGGGAAAGAGCTTGGGAGGAACATATTCCACAAGATATTCAACTATGTCTATAATATTTTTAAAATAAAACTTGAAGTAAATACAGAATTATGTTTATAATATTATTTGTAATTTATTATATGTTTGAAATGTTTTATTTAAGAAGTGAATACCTCTAAAGTAAAACCAGGAAATATAATATCTTAATGACTGACAAATCCTAATAAATACTAAAATTTCAATAAAATTTAACCATAAAGTCATCAAAATTCTCATTGTAAAATATAAATGTTTCAGTTTCAAGTATGTGTCCATATTAAAACATGAGCTATCTAGACATAAATTGTAAATTACCCTGATAATAGGACTTAAAAATATAGACTATAAATATACACACATGTGGGTAAAGATTGGCAAGCAGCACTAAAAATAAAATAAACTTTGAAGGTAGAAAGGTTTGGGTGAAATTTCTTTAATTTTTTTATTTTTAAAATCTGGCTTAATAATAGAAATGTTTCCAAAATAAATATATGGAGTACTTTCTGCAAAGTTTCTGCTGTAGAAATAATATAGCAGCAGAGATTTAAACAAATAGTTCTCTATTAATGCACAGCACAAAGTAGTCAAGTCCTTTCAGGCCTTCCTCTAAATTCTTTTCTTTCTGCTAAATGATCAGGTTAAACAAACAGGCACACAACAAAATGATGTGGGTCAAATCACTATCGCCACCCAAATTTCAAGGGCAATAGCAGTCAAGAATTCACCTGGGAGTGATACTTTGCTATGCCTTTAATTAAGGCGGGGCTTTTAAAACTCAATTGTTCCATTCCTGTCTCAAATCAATCAGATGAAATTCACCTTTTACGTGGCCTGAATCCTGATAGCTCGGCACACTTGATAGGTAATTTAATCATCTCTGGTGTAGATGAACGCAAACTCAAATTAGCTAGTGAAAGAGTTGGTCTTCGCTGAGATAGCTGTGCTTTTCCACTTTTATGCAAGAGCTGAGCTTCACCAACTGGCTAGCTGGAGGTGTTATTAAAAATTTAGTGAAAGAAACAAAGGTGTGCTCTGGTGTCTCTTGTTACCCTTTCTACTGTTACTCAGGCAGACAAAAGGCATAGAGCCTGCCTCATGAATAATGTGACATGGAATATTCACGATCTATTTTTAATGGAGTCAAGTAATAACATTAAGAGAGATATTTGCAATCTTCAAATTTCACACAGTAACAGGCGCAGTAATTTGTTTTGATTCTGAACTGAGGATATCTAGATGTATTTTTTCCCTATGAAATCACACTGTTAACATCAAAATTACAACTTCTCAATTATAGCATAAACGAGAATTATGAAAATGGCCCAAAAAGTTCTAAATGTCATAAGAGAAGGAGAGGACAGATAACTAGATTTCAATCAGTCTACTTACCTCTTCGATGCAACTTCTTTACTTTTCAAACCAGGTTGGAAATAATCAACCAGTGTGCACAGTGAATTCTGTGGGAAGGATGTTTTGTGCTCTTTATTCATTGGGAACCTTGTTTCCCAGGACACTAAGAAGAGGTTCCTGGATGCTGTAACTGTTCACTCATCAGTTCTGGAAAATTATCTTAAACTGTATTATAAACAAATTTAAATTTTGAATGACAGTAAACTGACATGGAAAGACATGGTGTTGAAAACCAGGTGAGCACAGCCAAGGACTGAGATTTGGAGACACTGGAGAAAAATAGCATCAAAGCCCCCTCACCCACAAACTCAGGAGAGTCCTGTGTGTTCAGTTGGTTTCCTGAAGTCTTACACAATTTCTCTTTTCATTGTGCTCCAGAAAGGAGAAAGTCAGGATGAAGCAGGATTTTATTTTCTTTGCTTATTTACCTATTATCTCAGCAAATACCTATTGATCTCCTATTGTGTGCCAGGCACTGTTCTGGGAGCTGAAGATTCAGCAGTGACCAAATAAAGGACAGGATACTGTGCTCACTGCTGTATCCCCACCACCTAGAACAGTGCCAGGCACATACTAGTTACTCAATCAGTATGTGTGAAGTTGATTTGAATTGAAATGTACAATCCACTGGTGCTCAACAGGGGCCACACTACCTCAGCTGGGAGATGCTAGAATGAGCACACAGGTAGTCAGGATCTAGGCCAGGACCTTAATCTGGTTTCATTCTTGTAAAGGACTGATTCATGCAAGAAACTCCCACAAGTGGGATAGAGCTAGAAATAACCCAAATTCCAATTTTACTGCCCCTAATGCATCTTTAGATTTAGACTTGCCTTAGGTGAGGCACCTAACTAGTATTACATACTTTCTCTCCCTTCCAGTCTCCACAGAATCAAATAGTCAGGGTTTGATTGGGATGACAGAACCATATCCACATTTTATGGTCAAGGAAACTGGAATCAGGAAGGCCAAAGAAGTTGCCTAAGTCATACAACATATTGGTGATAGAGCTGTGACTAAGACTCAATTTTCAGACCTAAGGCCTGTGATTTCTTTATTCATCTGAAATCTTCTAACCTATTAAACAACAACAACAACAACAAACCAACCAAACAATCAACCAACAAAAACATCCTTGAAGTCCTCAGAAGTACCTCTGTACATGTGGGACCACTAGGGACTCTATAAGGTAGGAGCTTAGTTGGGTATACCTAGTTTTTCTGTTAAGAAAGAAGTATCTTTGAAGTGTAGAAGGAAAAAGCAAATGAAAATCAGAGCAATTGGGTTTTTACTTTCTTCTGAATATTGGCTTGACTGCTTAACTTTTAATATCCCACTGTAGTTTCTTTCAATGCCAACTCCCACTACACACTAAAACAAAGATCTTTCCCAAATTCCTTGCCTAAATGAGAAACAATAGGTAAGAGTCTTAATACTTTATTAATTTAAAACATCATTCTAATAAATATGTATTAACAAACATAATGCACTCCAGATGTTCTAAAAACATTTACAAACCTCATCAAAGTAAAAATACCACTTTTTTTCTTTATAGTACACATGGAGGGTCACTCCACATGCCTCCTAGCTTAGACATCTTAAAAATATCAGCTTAACAATAAAAAACTGAATATACACACAAATCTTGGAAGTACCTGTTCAGCTATTTTTTTTATGTTTGATAAAAACCCAAACGTGTCAGAAAAGAAGGGTCAAGATTTTGTTTTGTCTTCTCTGAATTCCTTAGGAGGGGAAAAAAAAAGATCTAGCCACTTGGAGGTGCAACTGTTAGCTTCTGAGGGGCAGGGGCATGGGCCATAACTTGAATCTCTGGCTCCCCAATACCTAGCATAGGCCTGAGACCTGGTGGTCAATACACATTTGCTGAGTGAACGGATGGCATCTTGTCCAGAGGTGTTGCTCTGTGCTTCCACCTCCTCTGGTGAAGTCTTCACAAGCTTCACTGCAGGGAGGATTCTCCTCTCGCTACCAGGTCCACTTTTCTTCTGCTCCTTCTTGGAGCAGTCTGGACACTGTATTTTGTAATTTCAAAAGTATGAAACTCCATCCCCAAATCAGTTTCTGAACCAGTCTTCAAGGCGGAGAACTGATTCCTCCAAGATTTATAGGCAGCACCCAATAGAAAGAGGTTAACAGACTCCCCGGAAAGAAAAAAAAAAGTAACACTCATTTATCATTCTAGATAAAAATATTAGCCTGTGTCCACCTTATAAATGGTGATTCCTCCTTGTCCACACAAGTATCTGGAGTAAGTCAAGAGGAGGTAAAAAACCTGAAGGACTTTTCTGTCTGTGGAGCAGGGCTGGGAATGGGAAGAGCTGCAGGGCTCAAGATTTTATCTGATCCCCTCTTGACTTTGAGTCTTCGGGTGGCAGGGAGCCTAGTCGGGATGTCCAAAGCCATGAGTCCTTTGGTAGGCACTCTGGGCTGAACTTTGCATAGGTAATTTATCCCTTCTTGGAGTTCCAGGAAGTAAGGTGAAGGAGCTCATCCTGCTGGGATATTTGGACTGGAATGGAGGGCCTGAGAAGTCAGACGTGGATGGTGGTAAGTGGGGAGGCTGCCCTCTGTAGTGTTGTGTAACTGCCACTCCAGCCAGGGCCCTCATTTAAGCCCATGCTGTGTCTCCCGGTGCCGCCTGAGGTCCACCTTCCTCTGGAAGCCCTTCCCACAGAGGTCACAGCCAAAGGGTTTGAAGCCTGTATGTTTGCGGCTGTGGGTGATGAGGTTGGAGCTCTGGCTGAATGCCTTCCCACACACCTGGCATTTGTGGGGCTTCTCACCTGCAAGGATGGAGGAGGGGGAGGGAAGTATGAGTCTATGATAAAGCTAGAGGCGACTCACTGTGACCCACATGCTCCTGGCAGCAGCTGGCTGCACCAGAGTCTAAGGCGTTCAAGCAACTTGGAGGGTGACGTGTTGCAACGCAAGTCCTGGGAAGTCATGGGTGCACCAGGTGAAAGGGAGACTTTCTGAGTGGGGGTTCCCAGCAAAAGGCCTCAAACCGTTTCCTGCTAAACGGAAACAGAGCAGAGGCCACGTGCCCAGACTCACAGCTGAATCCACCCTGGCAAGACAGCCCTGGCTTTAGAAGCAGAGAGCTCCCACAGCAGATGTTCAATGTGGGGGTGGGGGCCTGTCCTTCAAACCATGTGACTCTGCTCTAATTCAGAGGAAGTTTTCAAATCTGAGTTTCCAAGTGGGTGTTGGTTTGTATGGACCAGTGAATCTGTTTTCTTTCTTGCTCTTGAAGGACAATAGAATGTATCTGAAGCATAGACACATCTCAAAGTCTTATTTTTAAAAATCCACATTTGGGTCACAAAGTATTCCTTAAATAACGATCCTTTTCTGTCTTGATTTTACTTTCTTTTTATAAAGATTCTTTATATCCTAGCAAGTCTTCACCATAGATTAATAAATAACAAACAGAAAAGGTTTGGCGGTACCTGGGTGGCTTAGTTGGTTGAGCTTCAAACTCTTGGTTTCGGCTCGGGTCACGATCTCAGGGTTGTGAGATCCAGCACCATGTTGGGCTCTGTGCTCAGCACAGAGTCTGCTTGAGATTCTTTCCCTCTTCCTCCGCCCCTCCCCCTCTGCCCCTCCTGCGCTCTCTCACGTGCATGCTCTCTCTCTCTCAAATAAGTAAATAAATAAATAAACATCTCACAAAACAAAAGAAAAAGGTTCTGTCTTTTCCCCCAATTCAGGTGATGTTTAACATTTGGATAAATAGCATGAATTTCCAAATAGCCTTAGCATGGCATTATTGTTAGGGATTGGTCTTGGACAGCTGCACAAAATAGATGAGGTTGGTTTTTGAGGAAACTTCTCTCTTGTTCATTCCTTTCTGTCTTCATGCTTCAGATTTCTTTGATAAAGAACCACCCAACAAAACTTAGCTATTCCCTTAGGGTCAAACAAATTTGAGAAACAAATTCTAGCTATGATGTGAATGTGTGATAAAGACTCAATGTTTCATTCAGTCAAGGTCCTAGTTGCATTTTGGCAAGAGTCTTGAAAACCTTTACTCAAAAGGAGTAGGTTACCCGG
The DNA here is from genome assembly GCF_905146905.1 of Nyctereutes procyonoides. Classification (NCBI taxonomy): domain Eukaryota; kingdom Metazoa; phylum Chordata; class Mammalia; order Carnivora; family Canidae; genus Nyctereutes; species Nyctereutes procyonoides. The sequence goes on from NW_026575126.1 coordinate 21,227,572, forward strand.
AAATTTCAGTTAAGGGGTCATGATTAAAGTAAGATATTTTTCTGGGTTTTCTGATGGGGCATCGACACTGCCCTAACATATTTATAAACTCAAAGGTAGGTGTTTGGAACACTGAAATCCGTTTTAAATCAGTGTTCATATTCTGAAACGAGAGAATTCTGGGTCTCTTGTACATGTTTTATTTACTATTAAAGAGACTTCTGACATTAAAACTGCCACCTATATACAATCAAAATGTTAGACAAAGAGTGCAGAATTGGAATCCAGAGCATTCCATGGCCCCAACATGCACTCTTAGTCTGATCTTTGGTAAATCACCCTGAGTTTCATCAAGCTAAGGCTACATTATGGGGTGGCAGTAAGGATCAAAAGAAGGGATGGGGCACCTGGCTGGCTCAGTCAGTGAAGTGTCTGACTCAGGTCATGATCTCAAGATCCTGGAATTGAGTCTCATGTCCAGCTCACCAGGGAGTCTGCTTGTCCCTCTCTCTCTCTCTGCTCCCCTCCCACACACACACACTCATGCCCTCTTTGTCTCTCTCTCAAATAACTAAAATCTTAAAAAAGGGGGGGGGAGGATAATTTTTTTTAAGAAGGAACAGATTTGAAAGCAGTTTATAAATTATAAGGTATTATCACAGGTAAAGAATTACCATTATTAAAAAAAAAGAATTACCATTATTATGGTATGAACTTGCTGATATTTTGAAAAGGGCAGTAAGTGAATAGAAGCTTTCTACATCTACCAACCCTCATGACTCTGAAAATAGAATACAGTAAATGGTGGTCAAGCTAATAGACAGTTGAGGTCAGGAAGATCTGAATTTAAGTCCTGGCCCTGCCACTTGCTATCAGAGCCTTGGACAGGTTACCCAACCCTTCTGTGCCTCACTTTCCTCATCTCTAGAATGGGAATAAGGAATAGTCTCTACCTCCCAGAGTTCTTGTGAGCATAAAATGAGATAATGCATTTAAAAAGTGCTTAGCAGACAGCTTAGCAAAATTTACCATTGTTTTTTCTTCCTCAATCAGAATAAGTTCTTAGACTGCAAAAAATGCAGCCATGAGACCACACATAAAACCTCTTGCTCCCCTGAAAGGCTGGGTGGGAGCCCTGGAGAAAGTCCTCTATCTCTGGAGCTTCGTATTTCACCCAGATCATCCAGCAGTTGGAACAGCAGCTAAACTATACGAAAATAGTCTTTGCAAGGATAGTGAACCTGAGGTTGACCAGCTGAGTAGTTCTGCAAATGCAGCCCCACCCCAAAGCCCTTCTGAGGAGAACCTTGTATGTAAACAAATCTAAGAGAATCTGCCTAATTTTCTTTTCTTTTTAAAAAGATTTATTTATTTATTCATGAGAGATATATATAGAAAGAAAGGCAGAGACATAGGGAGAGGGAGAAGTAGGCTCCATGCAGGGAGCCCCATGTGGGACTTGATCCTGGGACCTCAGGATCATGCCCTGAGCCAAAGCCAAACACTCAACCGTTAAGCCACCCAGGCTTCCCATGCCTCCTTATTTTCTTGAACACATTGCAGTGATTAACTCCATCTAGAAGGCCTCATCTACCACTCATCCTGTAGCCAGGATATCACAGCAAAGGTGAATTATATTGGCCTCAGAGGGAAGAATCATGCTCCTCCACACCAGCCTTCACCAGGAGTTTCCCTACAAGCCAAGAGCCTTCAGCTTACCAGTGTGGATGAAGGTGTGTTTCTTCATGTCTGACTTCTGGTGGAACCTCTTGCCACAGTACTGACAAGGGTAGGGCCGGGTGTCTGAGTGGATGAGCAAGTGTGTGGACAGCGTAGATGACCTCTTGAAGCTTTTGCCACAGATCTTACAGTCAAAGCTTCGTTCCTGTAGACAGAAAGACGTGGCATTCCTATTGTAGTCACCCTAGGCTGCCATCCTCTTCACCACTAACCCGACCATAAAACCCCCAAAGCCAGGGCTCCCCCTTCCTTCAGGCTCTCCCCTTTGCCTTAGCCTGCTCCATCATCCTCTCTCCCCAGATTTATGTCCAACCTCCACCCTCCCCACCTCTTCCTCATAACAGTTTTTCTGCCCAAACAGTTCGCCCACAACCCTCCACACCCCATGGCAAAAAAAGTATCCCCACCCTGCTTTTTTGACACCCATTTACAAACACTTCTCCACCCTCCTCAACAGGAGGCTTAGACCTCAGTCACTTGATGCCACTGCCCCTTCCAGCCAGTGTTGAGAGAGATGCGAGAATTGTTAAGAATTGTACTCTTTTTTAGTAAATAAGTCTCTAAGTAAGCATTCGCTTGTCATAGTTGTGTACTTAATTGCTTACCAACCCCTCTGTCATTCCGTTAAACTGAAAAAATCTGTGGGGGTAGAGTAGCCTGGGTGGCTCAGCGGTTGAGCATCCTTTGGCTTAGGGTGTAAGCCTGGGGTCCCAGGATCGAGTCCCACACGGGGCTCTGTGTGTGGAGCCAGCTTCTCCCTCTGCTTGTGTCTCTGCCTCTCTCTGTGTGTCTCTCATGAATAAATAAAATCTTAAAAAAAAATTCTGTGGGGGCATCCGGTCAGGGACCTGGTGTGTTGTTACTGGATTCTGAGCAGCCTAGCACGGGGAAGTTGCACCACAGATATGAATAAAGGAATGAATGAAAGAACAGGACAATTATGCTCTCCCATGCTCTAAATGAGGTGACATCCCTTCTTTTCAGTTGGGAGGGGTCAATACAAATGAAGTGACAGCCATTTGGTGAAAAGCGAGGCCAAAAAACCCCCAGAGCTAATACATCTGATAGATCAGCAGCAAGAGTGCACAAACCCTCCTCAGACCCAAAGCAGTGATCTGGATCATCCTCTGGAGAGGCTCACAACGAGTGACGGGGAGCTCTAGGGCTGCCTGGATGCCCCAGCCGGCCACCTTTCCCTACACACCTACATGTGGGCAAAGGGACGTGCTGGGGGAGCCTGGGGGCAGTCCGGGAAGTCCAAGGAAAAAGCTGCCAGGCGGAGAGTGGCGGGTGCCGCCCTGACAGTCAGACCTTCCCCGAACTCGGGAACCTCACAGGGCCGTGCGCGGCCATGCGCCCCGCGCTTACCTGCGAGTGCACGGCTTTATGCTGCTCCAGGCTCACCGCGTGCCCGAAAGTCTTGCCGCACATCTCGCACGCAAAGGGTCTCGTGCCGCTGTGGGACCTGCGCACGTGCACCTCGAGCCCGTGCGGCGTGGAGAACACCTGCGGCGGGTGGGGCCGGGGAGAAGGCCGCTGAGAGGGGCCCGGGGGCGCGAGCCGGGGGCGCGGGCGCGGGGCCGACAGAGCCGGGCGCGCGGGAGCCTCACCTTGCTGCACTTGATGCACTTGTAGGAGCCGCCGCCCAGCAGCAGGCGGGTGCACAGCAGCTCCGACTCCACCTTGACGCCTGCGCCCTTGTCCGCGTGCAGCCCGTGGCCGCGCTCCGAGTACAGCCCTCCCGCCGCCGCCGTGGGCCGCTCGTACAGCCCTGCCGCCGCGGGCCCGAAGTCGCCGTAGAGCCCCAGGCCCGAGCCGCCGGCAGCGCCACCTCCTGCGCTTCCTCCCCCGGGCGCCCCGGCCCCCGCGCCGCCCGCAGCCCGCTCGGGGCCGTAGAGCGCCGCGGGGTGGCCAGGCTCCGGGGCGCGCTCGCAGAAGAGGCCCAGGCCGGCGCCGCGATCCAGGGCCGCGCACGGCCGGTAGCTGTGCACCAAGTGCCGAAGGTCAGAACCCGCCAGGCCTCTCCAAGAGTACGGCTTGAAGGGCAGGGGGAAGGGCTGAGCTTCGTCCAGCGACGGGCACACCGACTTCTCCGAGGCTGTGGAGGCACAAGGGGGCGTCCAGTTAGGCTGGGCCGCCCGGCGGCGTCTGCAAGTTGCCCAGCCCCGGTGCGGAAAGCCGTGCGCCCGGTGCCGCGACGCCCCCGGGATGAAACGCGGCCCCGGTCTCCGGGGCCTCGAGGATCACTGGAGGCGGCAGGGCAGCAAACGGATAATTAAAATGCCATCGGTCGAGGAGACGGGTAAATTTGGTGCCAGGGCAGCGGAAACGTTAGGACGGCATTTTCTGGCGGGATCGGAGCACCTCGCGATCCCACAGAGAAAAGCGCGCCAAGCTGTCTGTGCTGGAGAAGTGCTGAGCTGAGCTGAGCTAAGCCGGGCGAGGCGGCCCCCGTTAGGGCCTGGACAGCGCTCCTGCTCCGAGGTCCCAGGGCCAAGCTCTCCCGGCCCCTAGAGGTTCCCACTCCGTCCCTTTTCTTTCCGGGATCGGTAAGGAGCGAGGGAGAGGACCAATAAAATGCAGCCTGGCCTACCGAAGACATCTGTTGTTGTGTGTTTTTTTTTAAACAAACAAAAGAAACGGGAAGGTGTTAACATTCCTAACGATTATTAAATACCCAAAGGGGCAGCAGAAAGAGGGTTTGGAGCTTGAACTGCCCGCCAAATACTACCATTCTCATTCCTGTCCTAGCCTGATGGGGAAAAAAAACAAATTCAAATTTCTCAGAGAATAATTTACAATTAAGGTTTTAGCTGCCACCTGCCAGGGACATAGCTGTCCCATATTCGTGGCCTTGTGCGCCCCAACGGGAATTTTGCTAAAACCAAATGCCCAAGGTATCCTTTCTCTATTTGCATACAGATTTATGAATCTGTTCCCACTGCACACTCCAGACTAGCTGTTTCAGTGACAGGCTGCACCCCAAGATTCCGACAGAGAAATTCCCGGAGCACTCAGTCTTGCAGGACGTGTCCTGCACAGCCAAGAAAAATTCTCTGGTCTCAGGCTCCCAGACACACTCGCTGGAGTTAGGGCTTTAGCCAGGTCAACGAATTGAGAGTGGGGTGGGGTTCAGGCTATCTTTTAAAACTCGTAAATGCAATCTGGAAATAACAGGCTGTGGGAAGAATCGGGTTGGTTTGCGTTCTTCCCCTGGCCAGGACCCAAGACATGCCCCCACCCAACGTTTGTGCAAACCTCAATTACTGTCTGGAAATTAAGCCAACGGACCGGGCCCCAGGGCTAGGCCAACCTGGAAGAACGAAAACTGAAACAGGCCCCGGATCCGAGCCTGCGAAGACTCAGAGGAGGGCAGAGATTTTCGTCCGACCCGTCCCTCCGGCTTGGCGCCCAGCTCTGCCAGGCCCAATAACTGAGGGAGCCAGGGGGAGTTTTAGACTGCCCAGGTCTCTGTTTTCTTTGAGACTCGGAGGTCTGGGTTTGAGGATCCCAGCTCTTTCTAAACAGTCAACTGATCAGAAAACGAAAAGTCGAGATTGCTGTTCAGACGCCTCATATATTTTCTCTCACCCACTATCTACACCAAACGAATATTAGGAATGAACAACCCGAGTCCCGCTGCCTGGGATCCAAGCAGCAGACATCGCAACGGGCTGAAGCAGTCCCAAAGAAGCCAGATCCCCCCTCTCCCCCACGGGCCCCTTACCCCTTGAACAAGCGCTAGCCTTTCGGAAAGACTCTCGGCCATCCATTTAGCAGTTCTGCACCCAAAGCCAAGTCAGTGTATTCCTCACCATGGGGTCCCTGCTGCCCCGGCCTCACAGCTCCCAACGGGCTCCTACCTGGAGACACAGAGGGCGACGGGGGCCTCCAGAAGTCCTCAAACTCTGAGCTCCGGTCGCAGACGCTGCCCTCACAGCTGCCCGGGGATGCGGAGGATCTGTCAGGGGCCTCTGTCAGCTGGGACTCGGGGGACAGACGACCCCGGGGCTCTGTCTGCGCCCCGCCTGCACTCGAGGTGCCGTCTGGGGAGAGGAGGCAGGATCGGAGCTCAGGCTGGGCCTGAGTGGACCCGCTGGTTCTGAAGCGGCGCCCTCCAGGCCGTGGCACCCGGGCGTCCTCCTCTCTACCCAGACCTGGCCGGGAACCCTTCCCGGTCCGAGGGCGGGTGCAAAGAGGCTGTGGCACCCAGGCGACAGCCCCGGAAGGGACCCAGACGGTAGGAAACAGAAACGAGCAAAAGGGGTTGTCAGGGTCTCCCTGCAGGGCTCCTGGGGAGGGCGGTGTGGCGGGGCTCGGAATCTACATCCCTGGGCGCACCCCGTACCTGCTCCGCCCGGTGCCAGCACATTCTCCAGGCGGAGGGAATAGTCGGGTCCCGGGGAGCGCGGCTGGTGGTAACTGTGAGCCTTCTTACTCTTGACAAGGAACGAACGCGGCATGGTGGTCGGGCGCGCTCTCCGCTCCGCTCCCACTGTCACCCCGAGGGCGTGCTCAGCCCCAGCCAGGCGGGGACCTGCGAGAGGAGAAGAACCGGGTGCAAACGCGGGTCAGCACGCTCCAGGGCCCGGGACTGGGCAGCCGGGTGGAGAGAGCGAGAGCGCCGGCCGGGAGGAGGGAGGAAGGCCCGCGGGAGGAGGAGCTTGGCCCGGCTGCGCCGCGCTCACCAGGTGGCACTCGGACAGGTGGCGCGAGCCCGCCGCCGCCACAGCTGAGCGGTACAACCCGTCCCGGGGCCCCGGCTCGAGCCTCTTCCTCCTGCCCTGCCCACACCCCTTGGCCCCTCCCCTTCCCTAAAAGGGAAAACTCGCTCTGGCGACCAAGCTCTCCGGACAGCCGATGTCCCCCAACTGGTCAGTTGCCCCAAGTCGAGCACCCACTGCCTGCCTGGCCTGTTACCGGGCTGGGGCGGAGCGCAGGGACGCGTCCCTCCGTTAGGGCCGCGGGGTGGGTTGGCGGCGGGGCACCTGGAAGGGGCTGGAAGACAAGCCCTCCAGGAGCCCGCGGGGGGCGGGAGGGGCGCACGGGGCCGGCTGAGGAGCGGGGTCCGGAGGCCGCGCCAGGGGGGCTGAGGGCGGCGGAGGCCGGAGAAAGAGGGCGGGAGAGAAGAGGAAGAGGAAGGTGGCGGGAGGGCGCGTGACAGGGCCCCGACCCCGGCCCCCGAGGGAGCTCGCACCCCGGTGGTCTCCCTCGCCCTCCCTCGCGCCGCTCGCCGGGAAGAAGGTTGGTCTGGAGACGCGAGAGCGGCCGCAGCAGCAGGCAAAGTCCGGGGCAGGAGGCCCCAGACTGTGGACACCGAACCTCAGAAACCAAGTCCTGGGAAAAAGCCCTTTTCGTTCTGCTCACCGAAAACCTTGTCTAGGGGAAGTGGAGCCGGATTCGCGCGCGCCGGCCGGAGCCCGCGAGGAACCGGCGGCTTAGCGGCCGCGGAGAGCCAGGGCGGCCCGCGGGGGCCGGGGCGCAGGGGTGCGGGGGGGGGGCGCGGCGCCGCTCTCCTGAACCCCCAATCAGTTCACCTAATCGCGGGGTCGAAACCTGAGCCCGGCGGCGAGGCGGGGCAGCGCCTCCAGCTCCGCGCGGGGCTGCTCGGGGGCGGGCCCGGACCCGGACCGCGGCTAGGTCTGGGGCAAACGAATGCGCCGTCCTCTAGCTGGCGGCCGGGTTCACGCGGGGGCCGCAGGCACAGCGGCTCTCTCCGCGGTCTGGCCTCGTTCAGAAACGAGGGTGCTAGGGGACCCGGGGCCGGGACGAGGCCCCTGGTCCTGGGCCGTCGCGAGGCTTAGGCCGGCGGCGGAGGAGCTGCGCGGCTCCCGGGCAGGACGGAGGACACTGGCCCAGGCTGCCGGATGCGCTCCGAGCCCAGAACGAGTCCTCGGGGTCTCGTTTGCCCTGGAGGGTTTGCACGTCCCACTGCGTCCCCCTCCCTGGGGTGGCGCGGGGACAGGCTTGGGAGCAAGGGCGGCTGGGGACCTGAAGCAGAATCCCAGAGAGCTTTCCGGAGTCCTAGGAGGCAGGAGGCCCCTGGGAGTGGGGAGGCCACCTGCCGCCGTCGGAGTCCGCCCCTCGGGTGGGAGGCTTGGAGGCGCCCGGGCTGCCCCGGGGCGCAGCTTGGCCAGCACACCTTTCCCTGGGCCTCTGTGCGTGAGCCGCCACTTCGGCCGTATAATTAGACACAACAAACGCAAAAACGAATTCTTTAGACAGCTATGAAACTCAGAGGGAAAGGGAAACGGGGTGCACCGGCCTCGAGGGCCCGGCTGAGGCCTGGGTCTGCGTGGGCGCGCGGGGGGCGGAGGGGCCCGGGGGAGCCGAGCGCGCGGGAGCCCGCGGGCCGCGAGGTGCCCTCTCGGCTCAGGCCGGCGGCCGGTCCAGGGCGAGGGGAGCGGGCGCAGGGCGGGCGGGCCCAGCGCCGGGCGCGTGGGAAGGAGACCTCGCGCAGCAGCTGGCAGCGGGAGGGCGGGGCGGCCCCTGAGCGCACGCGGGCCGGGGCCTCTCTCCGCGGCCGCCGGGGAGGCGGGAGCCGAGGCGCCCGGGGGCAGCCCGCTGAGCCCAGCTGCCCCCGCCTCCCCACCAGATGTTTCCTTCCCGGATGAATCCTGCTCCCCTGCGCCACAATCCCCTGCGGATGGGTCCTCGGGGCTCCCTCGCAGCGGCCAGCAGCGGGTGCGGGGGGACCCCGGCAGCGCCCTCTGGTCGCCCCCGCAGTGGCGGCGCCCCGTTGGTCCCCGCGGCCGCCCCCGCCAGGGGGGCAGGCGCAGAGCAGGCGGCGCGGACCTACCTGCGGGGTCAGGGCGCGGGCACTGCGCTCCGAGAGTTTTCAAACTGAGTTGCTTTCGGGAGAGGCTGCGCTTGTCTCTCTCTCTCTCTCTCTTTTTTTAATCTTCCGAGCTCAGCCCCCAAAACCACAAGCTTCACTTCCTGAGCGTTGAGGAGTAGCTCTCCTAGCCCTCTCAGACCTGCCCCCCAGCCCCCAGTCGGGGCGCGCTCCCCTTGCGCAAGGGGCGAGGCCGTGGACGGGCCCCCCGCCCCCCCGCCCCCCCGGCCCTGCCCGCCGCCCTCCCAGGACGTCCTCCGCGGGCTTGCTCCGTGGGGCTGCGGGGCTTGGAGAGCCCCGGAGGGCCCGGCACCCAGACACTAGAAGTGACTCAAAAGAAAATGAACCCTCCTTGGCTCTGGGAGACTTCCGCAGCGGGAAGTCACAGATTCAGGACACAGATTGACTGGAGCGCCGGGGAGCCGGAGGCCTCCCTCCCCGCCCCTCGGGCTCGGGACACCCTCCCGGCACCCTCCCGGCACCCTCCGGCACCCTCCCGGCCCCGCCGCCTGCCGGGGCTGTGCCGCCCCCGGGTCGCGGCCGTGAATCACCGCCGGCCTGGAGCCCGGCGAGCGGCCGCGGCGTCCGCGGAGCGAAACCTGCCCCGCGGCCCCGAAATAGCTTGTTGTGGAAACACTTCGGGATAAATACGCCCAACGAGGCTGAAAATACCTTGACACCCAATCCGAGAGGTTTGCTCATTTCCCTTCGGATTTAGGTAATGGTTAAATTTGGAAGAGGTGGGCGAGCGCCGAGCCCCCGGCGGAGAGGGCGCTGGCGGCGCGTCCCGCGGGCGCCCGGCTAGGCTGGCGCCCCCCCCCCCATCCCGCTCCGCCGGGTCCCCGCCGCCCGCGGCTAATTTCCGGTGGTCGGAGCTGCGAAATTAAAGACTGCGCGGGAGGGGGAGCGCGGGGCGGGGGCGGCGGCGGCGGCGGCTCGGCTGACCCCACCCTGCGCGGCCAGCCCGGGAGAGCCGGGCACCTCGGGCACCTCGGGCACCTCGGGCACCTGGTCCTGACTCGAGCAGTAATACAGCGGCCGCAAAAGCACCTCCACGATGGCTATTGAAGAGTGAATCTTCGCTGGGATGGTGTGTTCCTTGAGGGGAGGCGCGCATCTTCACTATTATGTCCCTGGCAGGCTCTTAAGAAACGTCTGTGGACTGAGTCCATGAATGAATGCAGTTAATTAATTCTATTAAGAGAACTGGGGGGAAAGAAAAGAACTGGGGGGGAAAATGTAAACCTCATCCATAAATAAATGCAGCAACCTCCAACGCTGAGTGTCTGCCAGGATCCATAGAGTGTGGCCTGTTGTGTCTGCGTAAACCTAAACCCTTTCCTGACGGGGGTGGGGGTGGGGGTGGGGGGTTGAGGGGGTGGACACCGCTGTTTTTAGGTTACTTCCCCAAGTGAATGGAGTTAGATTTTGATCACTACTTGGTGCGCAGTAAGTCTCCAGCGTCAGATACCGGGAAAAGGGAGTGTTGCTCCTCAGTTCTTGCAAAATAAAGTGCCATATTTTAGGTTAAACCAAAGTTGTCATGGAAAAACAGGGTCCTTGTAGCCGTTTCTCTAGAGAGAAATGTTTTTTGAAATGATTTTTAATTTGCCTTGTAAGCCCGAAGATTTGCAGAAAAATATTTGGTTACCATGGCAGTAGTTCAAGCATGCTTTAATAGATCAGATATTTTATATAGCAATGGTCCTACACCTACTGTGTGCCAAGTGCTGGGCTAGACGCACATCTTAGTGGTCTGCTTAGCTATTCTTCTTTCACTACTGTCCATTTGTTTAGCACCCCAGAGGTAAACAATCTTTTTTTTTAAAGATTTTATTTATTTATCCATGAGAGAGAGAGAGAGAGAGAGAGAGAGAGAGGCAGAGACACAGGCAGAGGGAGAAGCCGGCTCCATCAGGGAGCCAGATACAGGACTCGATCCCCGACTCCAGGATCACGCCCTGAGCAGACGCTCAACCGCTGAGCCACCCAGGCGTCCCGAGGTAAATAATCTTAACCAGCATTACAAATATTGAATAAACTGAAGGGAAATCAAAGCACGTTACATATAAACTTTTAATTCTTATATGCTCTGTTCTGGCCTAAAGTATAAAAAATCTCAAAGCAGTCCAAAACAAATCTTTCCCTTAGTTCTCCTATCTTATGCAACAGTAGAAAAAGACAAAATGTTAAAAGAAAATTATAAATGGAACAAAAGAAAATTTATTATCAACCAAGTTCTAGAGAAATGGTTGAACCATTTCCTTTGCACAAGAGCAAGTTCAAAGTAAAAATTTCTTGAAAAGGCACTGTGACTAGTAGTTTAGTTGAGTGTTGATGTTTGAAGTCTCAGAAAACATGAGGGAGGCTATGCAGGGGACTATACAAGTATTACTTTAGAATAAATCCCTTTCATTCAGATTAAATCTAGTCATCTTTCTTAGTTGGCCATGCACATCCTCTGAATTTGCAAAATAAAACTGAGGACTGTGACAGGGACATTCAGAGAAAAGCAGGAGGGAATGAGGTGGCATGGAATTTCTCTTTATAATCTTAAAAGTTTTTAACCATATGGGTGTATTACCGATTCAAATAAATACATATAAAATATTTGACTAGAGATATTAGGTCATTTCCCAGCTGTCTAATGTTGACTCCCACACTTGGGGGGAACAGAGGAGAAAAGTAAGAAGAGGGCACCAAGAGAGGTTAAGAAACTTGCCAAGGAGCAGCTAATCGCCAGCACTGGAAATGATTGATACAATGAACTTAATTTCCCGCTACTTCAAACTACCGCTCATTTACCACTAAACGGAAAATGAAGAGAATAAGACACCCCTGCCCCCAAAGTGCACATTTTTACAAGCTAGAAAGATTTTTCCCCCAATGTGCCCCTTTGGAACTGAAATAGATTCTAATGGTAAGCGGAATTAGGCTTGGAGCATAATTTTTTTACATACTGGTTTTCAAAAAAAGGATGTAAAATTTGCTATTTTTTGTCAGTAATTTACTAATTATTATTAAATAATAATCGCGTATCTGTAGATGCCAAATAACAAATGATGCTCTTCACTATCACAAACATTTCCAAGCCCTGGCCAGTGGCCCATTTATTTCAAGTAGCATCTCATAGATCAGAATTCCTCTACAATAAAAGATTTGAGGCTTTCAAAAAAAAAGAACATTGTAACAGGCTAATCCCAGTTTCTTGTTTATATTTTCACAAAGCTTTACAGCTACCAAATCTGTTCTATTTGGGGTAGGCATAAGAAAAGGGGGGATCTTGAAACCACAGAAACAGGCAATGCCCCCATTTCCAGCATACCTTTCTGTAATATTTGCCTCATTTGATGCTCATAGCAGTGCAACCAGGAGGGAAAAGAGTCCAGGCTTTTTGCAGACAGTCATTTGTAGAAATGGGTTTCTCTTCTGTCACTTACTAGCCCTGTGATAGGGCTCAACCCTCTCAGCCTGTTTCTCACCTGTGAAGTCAAAATAACTACTTACCTTGTAAGACCATGGAGCAACTTTTTGATTTCCGCCCTTCACAGGTTCCTCTGGACACCAAGAATGGACAAATCTCTCAGGGAGGCTGTCCTAGATTTAACCTTCTTGTTCCAAGTCCTGCTTCAATTTACTCAACTTTGCATAAGTTAACTTCATTATAGTAATGTGTAGGGACTTGTATTTTTTTTAAATCAAAGATTGGAGAAAAATGAATCAAGGAACAATTTTTTCATTTCTGGATTTCTATAGATTTATTTAGGGGAAGTTAAGTGAGTAACTGTGTCAAGACTTAGTTTGCCCATCTTTATTTTTTTTAATTTTTATTTATTTATGATAGTCAGAGAGAGAGAGAGAGAGAGAGGCGCAGAGACATAGGCAGAGGGAGAAGCAGGCTCCATGCACCGGGAGCCCGATGTAGGATTCGATCCTGGGTCTCCAGGATCGCGCCCTGGGCCAAAGGCAGGCGCCAAACCGCTGCGCCACCCAGGGATCCCAGTTTGCCCATCTTTAAAACAGGAGATGCCTTCCATGTGTCAGAGACCATGAGCTATTGGCTGAGAATAGCTATGGAAGACATGCTGAAAGTAAAATCAGTGTTTAATAAACACAGTAAAAAAATAATCACAGGATGGGACTGAACATGAAGCTCCTTCATAAGCCAGACAAGAGATTTTGTGTATGAGAACGTAGTGGTTTGTTTTTTTAAAATAATTTTTCACGAGGTGCCTGGATGGCTCAGTTGGTTTAGCATCTGCTTTCCGCTTAGGTTGTGATGCTGGGGTCCTGGGATTAAGCCCTGCTCTTGGAGAGCCTGCTTCTCCCTTTCCTCCCCGCTCATGCTCTTTCTCGCTATTCTCTCTGTCTCTCAAATAGGTGAATAGAATCTTTTAAAAAAAAAATTAAAAACTATTTTTTCACTATAAATTACTATATATTTAATTTGATAAAGAAAAAACAAAAGGGGGATCCCTGGGTGGCTCAGCAGTTTAGCACCGCCTTCAGTCCAAGGTGTGATCCTGGAGATCTGGGATCCAGTCCCACATCGGGCTCCCTGCATGGAGCCTGCTTCTCCCTCTGCCTGTGTCTCTGCCTCTCTCTCTGTCTCTCTCTCTCTCTCTCTCTGTGTGTCTCTCATGAATAAATAAAATCTTTAAAAAAATCCACATAATTATAACCATATCATAGCCACAAAAGTGTATCTTTTTTTTAGTGAATGTTATAATCATACTTCTTTGTACTCTCTTTATTTTTCATATTTTCTTTGATAGTAAAAATAAACTCATTTAAGTAAAAATCATAACAGTCATTTTCCTTGCTTTAATATTATCTTTTGTCATCCTCAATTGCTAAAGTAGGGTTCTATCATCTAGTTTACTGTAATTCATGCAATCACTCCCATCTTGGGATTTAGCTTGTTTTCAGTTTTTACTATTTTAAATAATGCAATGGAAAGTTTTCCAGATATAGCTTTGCCCACATTTTAAATGGTTTCTTTAGGATATATTTTTAGAGATGGAATTTCTGGATTTAACAATGAATATTTTTAAGGCCCTTGATACATAGCAGAAAAATTGTTTTGGATAACATGTTTATGTAATGCATAAGCCAAAAGAATTCATATCAATTAACAAACAGTTAACGGGTTATAAAAATCAACTATGGAAGAGTCAGACTTTGGTTAAAGACTAGACATAGAACAGGTCTTTATTTTGTAAACAAGAAGCATTTGTTAGACAGTGGTTACACCCTGTCATATTGCCATGGTTTTTTCCTCTTGGTATTAAAAAACTATTTAATTTTTGTCTCTGGATTAGCTATTTTGGTGAGTGTAGTCAGAAACACAAGTGTTATGTATTTTCTAAATTGTATGAGTTCAAAGAAAATAAATGCAGAGTGATAATTATGTGATACCTTATTGCAAATGTTAGATATTATAATTGTCTCCCTTCTACTCTTGCGGGTGGCAGGTTATCAAAATAAAACACAAATGACACTATAAGTCAGAATAAGATAGATGGTATCATCATTTATGGAAAGTGGGTAATGCTTTTTTACCAACATACGCAAAAATTGGGAAATGGGGTAAAGGAGAAATTAGGAGATAAACAACTGAATACAAGACTTATGCTATGAGTAAGACCCAATCTCATATTATTATTTGGAACCTTTTCTAATATAAAGAAAACACTGTTTTCTTTTAATAAACATTTTGTGATTGATATATGTAAATGTTGTCACATTATAAAAATACTCCATTACTATGAAAAATTTAAATTAAACTTTTACATTAAGGATTTCAAACAACTGAAGACATAGAGGCTCTCAGACATAGAGGAGTTCAGAGTTCAAATAAGAACGTTGTTAACCTCACCGCATATATATTTTTACATTGTTCCTAAGAACAGATTGACTGAATAAAGTGTCATCTTATGTGTGGGCTGTATGAGATGACTCTTCATAGAAACATACTCGGCGTGAACTTTTATGGAAAAAAACAAAGGAGTAGATTTTACTTGGTGAATGGAAAATATAATGAGAGAGAAAGGTAGAATTATTTTTCTTTTGAGTTTTTCATCATTTCCTCCAGGATGTTTGGTTATCATTTTACCCTACCCCAGATGAAACACTTCACTTTAAAACAGTAAAGCCTCTATATTGTAACTTTGAAAAATCATTCACAAAACACAGCTCCCCTGGGGGAATGTTTGACCCCATACCTAAAGGTAAGGTAGGAGCTGGGGATCCTGGAAACCTTAGGCCAGCTGTGAGGCTCACATGAATACCCCAGGCTCAAGTTGAGAGGCAAATCCCTGGGCAGATGGCAAGAACCCATAGTAGGCAGGTGCAGCCCACTGGGTACTCACAGCTTTGCTGTGCTGGCCTCATGGAGGAGAAGCGAAGGCTGAGAGTTCTTTGAGGCAGACGTTAGAGTCACTTGTTTCCTGCATAAGGACACCAGTGTTTAAGAAGCCCAGGTTCTGATAACTATCAGCTTTTTGAAACCCAACCAAATCTGTTGATTCCAAATCTTGTCTCTTTCTACCAAACCATGTTGAATCAGTAGATTGAGTAAAGAAGATTGCCCTCACCATTGACTGGCTCATCCGATCTCCTGAGGGCCCTCATAGAACAGAAAGGTGGAAGGGAAGGGTGACTCCCCTCTCTCCCTCTATCTTTCTTGAGTTGGGACGTTCATCTTCTCTTGCCCTCCTGGTTCTGGGCCTCTGGGGTCCAGGTACACCAGTAGTCCTCCAGTCCTCACGTGTAACTGGAGTTACACCATCAGCTACCCTGATTTTCAGGCATTTGGACAGAGAATAAATTATACCATTAGTCCCTTGGTTCTATAGATTGCAGATGGTGGCACTTCTTGGCCTCCATTACAGTGTGAGCCAATTCCTGTAAGAAAATTCTTCTTATATACTGATATACCCCATTTTTTCAAGTTTACTTTATGCCACTTGCTTTTACAAAAGACCTAGTTAGTACCTGTTTTTTGCTAACAGAATGGAATCTGAAGAGGATCTCAACTTGGGTGTATGTCTATGTAAAAATTAACCAAGCCAGAATCTTAAGATTTATGCCCTTTTACAGTAAAAGTTTATTAAGTACTTTTAATCTTTTTTTTAAATTTTTATTTATGATAGTCACACACACACACACACACACACACACAGAGAGAGAGAGAGAGAGAGAGAGGCAGAGACACAGGCAGAGGGAGAAGCAGGCTCCACGCACCGGGAGCCCGACGTGGGATTCGATCCTGGGTCTCCAGGATCGCGCCCTGGGCCAAAGGCAGGCGCTAAACCGCTGTGCCACCCAGGGATCCCCAGTACTTTTAATCTTTATCTACAGTAAATATTACATACAGTAGACGTTTATTAAAAAGAATAAAGCACTGAAGACTTTATTTCTAGAACTGTTTAAGAGGATATAAAGAAAGGCAAAAAAAGTAAAAATAGTATTCAGCATATGTTTTGCATCAAGCACTTACAGAGGGAGCACATACTCTGAGCAGTGAGAGTGATCCCACTAAGTTCCTTCCTCAGAAACTACACTTGGCATCTCAGCATCAAGTTGCCATAGTTTTGTTTGTTTTTCTTTTAAGATTTATTTATTTATTTTAGAGAGAGAGGGCATGAGTGGGAGGGGCAGAGCGAGAGGGAGAGAGAATCTTAAGCAGACTCCCCCACTTAGCCCAGAGACCAAGCTGGGGCTCCATCTGATGACCCTGAGATCAAAACCTGAGCCAAAACCTAGACTCGGAAGCTTAACCGACTAAACCACCCAGGTGCCCCAAGTTGCCATAGCTTTGAACTGTGTCTGTGAGCATCTGTGCTTTATCTGGACTTATTTTGTTTATCCATTAGCAAAATGTGTCCTAAGGTGTTAGAAAAGCCTAAGAGGGGTTATTTTTGAGTCTGGGAACACTCAAAAAATTTTCCATATAAATGAAGAGTAACTCCTTTTTCCTTTACACCAGTTCAGCTTACAAAAGGTTTCATATGAATGCTCTACCTTAGGAGAGTGGGGAAAACCTGTAAGTCTATATATATATATTCTATTGATCCTGCTTCTCTGAAGAACCTAATATAACCAGTTGACACCTGGCAGTTTGTGCTACAAATCTGACACTCAAGTGATATGAAGCAGGGGTTAGGACTTGGGAGCATCAAAATATTCTACTAGTTGTAGAAAAATGTGATCTATTTTATGCACAAAGACATGTTTGCTTCTGCTTTGGGAAGCATTTTGCAGTTTAGATTGTAGAAAGGAATTGATTTTGGCATATACCATGCTACTTTTCGTACCAAAACTTAATGTTTTTGCTAGGATTCTTTGAAGAAGGGACCAGAGAGAGGAGGTGGAAATTTCTTTCTTTCTTTCTCTTTCTTTCTTTCTTTCTTTCTTTCTTTCTTTCTTTCTTTCTTTCTTTCTTTCTTTCTTCTTTCTCTCTTCTTTCTTTTCTCTCTCTTTCTCTTTCTTTCTTTTCTTTCTTTCTTTCTTTTCTCTTTCTTTCTTTCTTTCTTTCTTCTTTCTTTTTTCTTTTTCTTCTTTCTTCTTTTCTCCTTTCTTTCCTTCTTCATTTCTTTCATTGCCAAGTTGAGGTTAAGTAATACTATTAACTATTTTTTGTGCCAAGATCAGATATGTTTTCCTCTGGGGTCCTAAAAATTATTATTGTGACAGAAATAAATAATGTTTTCAGATATCCTTAAAATAGATGCAACAAGGGATGCCTGGGTGGCTCAGCAGTTGAGTGGTTGCTTTTGATGCAGGGTGCAGGGCGTGATCCTGGGGTCTGGGATTGAGTCCCGCATCAGGCTCCCTGCATGGAGCCTGCTTCTCCCTCTGCCTGTGTTTCTGTCTCTCTTTCTCTCTGTCTCTCATGAATAAATAAATAAAATCTTTTTAAAAAAAATAGATGCGACAAAAGTTTCTGTGTCTCATAATACTTAATATACATTGTTGACATCACACAAAAGTACAATTTGGTAAAAATTATACTTTGGGAAACTATGGCACTGTCTAGCAAGGTACCAGCTGTCTATTGATCTGGTTTAATCCATGGATAAGTTTTAGCCTAGACTGTCTGAAAAAAATGCATAGGTTGATGTATACTTGGAATAATCCTCCCTGAAAATTGCTTCTCCCTACTGAGTTTTTAATAAATACTCAATGACAAAATGAGATTATACTCCCATCTAAATCCTGGAATGTAGCTGTCTGAGTTGTCAAAATTCGGACACATATACCTTAATAAACAATTCATAGTAGAGTGTGCCCTATTATGAAAGCTGAGGTACTAAGGACAGCTGGCTGTTTAAAAGGCTTTTCTCACCTGCAAGGGAAAACCAAGGCAGGTGTAAGGTTTTTCAAGGAAATTGTTTTGAGTCTGCATAGCACAAAACTGAGACCCTAAAACATTACTTCCATAGAACATGGACAAAATAATATTCTTCCAATTTTATATTTTTATATAGACAAGTTTAAATGATAGTATAATTATATAAATGATATATAATTTTTATATAAACAAGTTTAAATGATAGTATAATCCAAATAATTTCAGCTACACTCAGTATCAATATAACCTTAATATAAAAACATCTTTTAAAAATATTAACACTGGGATGCCTGGGTGGCTCAGCGGTTGAGCATCTGCCTTTGGCTCAGGGCTTGACCCTAGGGTCCTGGGATCGAGTCTCGCATGGGGCTCCCTGCATGAGAGACACAGAGAAAGGGGCAGAGACACAGGCAGAGGAAGATGCAGGCTCTATGTTGTCTGGTCCTTATGTGCACAGCTTTAGCCTGATGAACCCAGGCTTGATATTTGTCAACCGAGCTAATAACTAATTTGTTTTGGTTGTTGACTATGAGACTGTACCTGTTCTCTCACCATATTATCTCACTGAATACAACCACCCTTGAGGTAGGCACAATTATCATTATTATTTCTATTTTATGGGTAAGGAAATTTTGCCCAAAGTCACAGTTATTTATTTATTTTTTAATTCATGAGAGACAGAAAGAGAGGCAGAGACATAGGCAGAGGGAGAAGCAGGCTTCCTGAGGGGAGCCCGATGCAGGACTCAATTCTAGGACCCTGGGATCACAACCTGAGCTGAAGGCAGACGCTTCAACCACTGAGCCACCCAGGTGCCCCCACATGATTATTTAATGGCTTTCAAACTTAAGTGATTTGGACATTAAAGCCCAGACTTTTTTTTTTTAAGATTTATTTATTCATGAGACACACACACACACAGAGAGAGAGAGAAACAGGTAGAGATACAGGGCAGAGACACAGGCAGAGCGGGAAGCAGGCTCCATGCAGGGAGCCCAATGTGGGACTGGATCCTGGGTCTCCAGGATCACACCCTGGGCTGAAGGCAGTGCTAAACCGCTGAGCCACCTGGGCTGCCCAAAGCCCAGACTTTTAACTCTGGTTATGCTGTCCCCTATAGTAAGCAAACATTAAATTGTCTTTTATTCAGGCTGGCTTTATAAAAGATGAGATAAATGATGCTATTCTGCTGGGTATGATCATGCCTGTAGAGGCAACAAGTCAGCAATACCACTTGTTTATGAGGATCGGAGCTTATAATTCACAGCAATTCTTAAACAGCTCTAGAAATTGTGTTGGGTGCTTTATTCTCTTTTATAAACTTTTATTTTTTATTTTAAATAAAATATTTTATTTATTTATTCATGAGAGACACAGAAAGAGGCAGAGACACAGGCAGAAGGATAAGCAGGCTCCATGCAGGGAGCCCGATGTGGGACTCGATCCTGGGACTTCAGGATCACGCCCTGAGCTGAAGGCAGATGCTCAACCACTGAGCCACCCAGGCGTCCCTATAAACCTTTATTGATGTATAATTTACATACAGTAAATGTGCATAAATCTTGAGTATAGCTTGGTTAATTTTTACATAGTAATACATCCAAGTCAAGGTCTTTCCAGCACATCGGGTGTTTTATTGAATTCATATTTTTAAAAAAGATTTATTTATTTATTTATTTGAGAGAGAAGGATAGTGTGAGCAGGAGGAGAGAGTGGAGAGACTCCCCAGCAGACTCCCCACTGAGCTTATATCCCAATGTAGGGATCCAGCCTAGGCCCCTGAGATCATGACCTGAGCTGCAATAAAGAGTCAGTTGCTTAACTGAGTGAGCCACCCAGGCACTACTGAATTCATATCTTTTAATTAATTGCTTCTAGTGGAAGACCATTACTGAGTTCCAGTTAGAAACTGGCTTGTGAGCCTCAAAAATCCAGGCCATTGACCATGGTTTATAGAGTTAGGTACAATGAGTAACCTCTCATGAGCCAACTCACACCTAGGATATGACTCCATCATTTTACCTCAGAGACTGTGTTTACATTGCCAACTCTAATGGCAATTTAAATGAAATATAATGGCCTACATAATCATAGAAAAGGAGGTTTTATTGTTTTTGCATCATTTTGGTTTTTGTGGGAAATAACAAATATATACAGAGAGAGTAGTAAAATGTCACCTGTGTACTCACCATGCAGCTTCAACAGTAAATCTATGGCCATACTTGTCTTATTTATCTCCCCATCCACTGCTTCCCTTCTTCCCCTGACTATTCTGAAGTAAATCCCAAATGTCATACCATTTCTTCTGTAAATATTTCAAGATGCCTCTATAACGAATAAGGACATTTCTTAGAAATAGCTTTTGAGGCAAGGAAAATTTACAGCAGATATCTTTACTTTTATAACATTAGGTGGTTATTCTATTTTTGTTTTTTTTTTTTTATCACTAAGCCTACTAAAATTTTCTTGTCTATCTTCTAGTCCTTGACAAATCACATCTAGGAAGGTGGTAACTTCATTTTTGGTGAAAACTGATTGTACGTTTTCTACATCCAAAGCAGTTTATTTAAATTCAGCTAATAATAATCAATGGAACAGAATAAAGAGCCCAGAAATAAACCCACAATTATATGGTCAGTTAATCTTCAACAAAGGAAGCAAGAATATGTAATGGTAAAAGGATAGTTTCTTCAACAAATGGTGCTGGAAAAACTGGACAGTTACATGCAAAAGAATGAAACTGGACCACTTTCTTATACCATACACTAAAATAAACTCAAAATTTAAGGACCTAAATGTGAGGCTTGAAACCATGCAAATCCTAAAAGTAAGACCATAGGCAGTAATTTCTCTGATATTGGCCATACTGCATTTTTCTAGATATATCTCGTGAGGCAAGAGAAACAAAAACAAAAATTAACTATTGAGGCTACATTGAGATAAAAAAAAACCACTTCTGCACAACACAGTAAACAATCACTAAAAGAGAACCTACTGAATAGGAAAATATAGTTGCAAAGGACGTATCTGATAAAGGGTTAGTCTTCAAAATATATAAAGAATTTACACAACTCAATACCACCAAAAACAGATAATCCAAAAAATGGACAGAAAACATAAACAGACATTGCTCCAAAGAAGACACCCAGATGGCCAACAGACACATGCAAAGATGCTCAACAGCACTCATCATCAGTGACGCACAAATCAAAACCACAATGAGAACCACCTCATATCTGTCAAAATGGCTAAAATAAAAAACGCAAGAAACAAGAGTTGGCGAGGATGTGGAGAAAAAGAAACCTTGTGCACTCTTAGTGGGAATGCAAACTAGTGCAGCCTCTGTGGAAAACAGTTATGTAGTTTCCTCAAAAATTTAAAATTAGAACTACCGTATGATCTAGTAATTTCACTACTGGATATTTACCCAAAGAATATAAAACCACTAACTGGAAAAGATATATGCACTGCTATGTTTATTGCAGCATTATTTACAATAACCAGATTATGTGAGCAGCCCATGTCCATCGATAGATGAATGGATAAGAATGTGGTATGCATATATACAATGGAATATTTACTCAGCCATAAAAAAGAATGGAATTGGGGCACTTGGGTGGCTCAGTTGGTTAAACGTCTGACTCTGGTTCAGGTCATGATCCGAGTCCTGGGATTGAGTCCTCAGTTGGGCTCCCTGCTCAGTCGGGAGCCTGCTTCTCCTTCTACTCCTCCCCCTCTGCTTGTGATACCTCTCTCTCTCTCATGCTTATGCTCTCTCTCTCTCTCAAATAAAAAAAATCCTTAAAAAATTAAATCTTACTATTTGCAACAACATGGATGAGTATAATGCTATGTGAAATAAGTCAGAAAAAGACAAATACCATATGATCTCACTGATATGTAGAATTTAATAAATAAACAAAGGAAAAAAGAGACAAAAGAAAAAAGACTTTTTTTTTTCAAAGTAGGCTCTACATGCCCAACATGGGGATTGAAGGGATTGAACTCACAACCCTGAGATCAAGAGTCCCATGCTCTACATACTGAGCCAGCCAGGTGCCCCACAAAAAGCAAACTCTTAACTTCAGAGAACAAATTGATGGTTATCAGAGGGGAGGTAGGTGGCGTGATGGGTGAAACAGATGAAAGAGATTAAGAGTATACTTATGGTGATGAGCACTGAGTAATCTGTAGAAGTGTTGAATCACTATATTGTACATCTGAAACTAATTTAACATTGTATGTTCACTATACTAGAACTAAAATTTAAAAATAAACAATAAAATTCAGCTAATGGTAAATCACCAGGTGCTTGAAAGCTCTTGGTCACCTTACTCTTTTCAGTGCCTTTCACCTTAATCTAATGCCTTAGTATCACAGCTCTAGGACAAGGATGCTTTTAAATAAGCCAGAGGAAAGATAACTATGTGTAATCCAGAGCATTTGTTCTAAAGATGGTTAGAAGCATAATAGTGTTAATATATGTTATAACTATAGTCTATGAAGCTATTGCTCAGATTAGAGAGGAAAATTTCCGCAAAATATATTCAATCCCTACAAGTTTCCATTTATAACGAATATATCTTCAGTTTTAAATTAGGTTATCTGTTTCCAAAAGTATGTTCTATAAGGAAAATAAATATGCTTTTATATTGATAATGGAAACGTTAATTCGTGAAGGGTAACTGACATAATGTACACAAAAAAGTTTTTTTTTAAAGATTTTATTTATTTATTCATGAGAGACACACACACAGAGAGAGAGAGAGAGAGAGAGAGGCAGAGACACAGGCAGAGGGAGAAGCAGGCTCCATGCAGGGAGCCCGACGTGGGACTTGATTCCAGGACACCAGGATCGTGTCCTGGACCAAAGGCGGCGCTAAACCGCTGAGCCACCCTGCCCCACAAAAAAGTATTTAAAATTTCTAGGAATTAAGTTTTTAATAATATAAGGAAATAAAGATGTGCCTTATAACTTATTTTAAGAAGTTTCATGGCAATAATAGGAAACACATACGCAACAATAGAACATTGGTTAAATAAATTTAAGATTGTTTATATGATGTACAGCCATTAAAATATGTAAAAAAAAAAAAAAGAAAGTTAAGTTAAAAAATCAATGTGAGGGATCTGTGAGTGGCTCAGCAGTTCAGCGCCTGCCTTTGGCCCAGGGTGTGATCCTGGAGTCTCGGGATCGAGTCCCATGTTGGGCTCCCTGCATGGAGCCTGCTTCTCTCCCTGCCTATGTCTCTGCCTCTCTCTCTCTCTCTCTCTCTCCCCCCCCATCATGAATAAATAAATAAAATCTTAAAAAAAAAGAAATCA
Organism: Nyctereutes procyonoides; assembly: GCF_905146905.1. Lineage (NCBI taxonomy): Eukaryota > Metazoa > Chordata > Mammalia > Carnivora > Canidae > Nyctereutes > Nyctereutes procyonoides. The sequence continues at coordinate 21,250,806 of NW_026575126.1, forward strand.
ATGCGATAATATTCCCAATTTTGGAAAATGACTAATTCAATAAGGAAAACAAGAGAGAAAAAGACAGAAAAGTCAGAGGATCAATCCAGGAGCTCCAACATTTCACTAATAGAATGAGAAAGGAAATTATCACAGAAATAAACACAGTGTTTCCAAATCTGAAGGACATAAGTCTCTCTATGGAAAGGATCCAGTAAGAGCCCAACACAATGAATGAAAAAAGCCCCCATACCCAGAGACAGCATTGTGAAAGAATCCAAAGATACTGGGGGGACATGGGGCAGTCTCTACCATACTGCCTAAACTGTCAATCACATAGAATAAAAACATTTTCAAGCTGGCAACATCACAACATTTAACTCCAGGTAGCTTCCTTGGGCAGCAACTGAAGGATGTAGTATATAATTTATCTACAGTTAGGGATTGATGACAAAGATGAGAACAATTTTATCACTTCTTTATTTTTTTATTTTATTTTTTTTATTTTCCATTCCATCACTTCTTAGCTATATAACCTTGGGCAAGTGACTTGGGCTCTTTGTGCATTAATTTCCTCATCTGCAAAATGAATTACACTATTGTGAGAATTAAGTGACTTAACATATAAAAAGTACTTAGCTTAAAAAAAGTACTTAGCTAAATGCAATGTGGCATCCTGAATTAGATTCTGGAATAGAAAAAAAAGAACATTTGTAGAAAAACTGGCAGGATCTAAAAGCCTATAGTTTATTTTATTTTTTTTAAGATTTTATTTAGCTTTTTTTAAATAGAGATTTTATTTATTTATTCATGAGAGACACAGAGAAAGAGGGGCAGAGACATAGGCAGAGAGAGAAGCAGGCTCCATGCAGGGAGCCTGATGTGGGACTCCATCCCAGGTCTCCAGGATCATGCCCTGGGCCAAAGGCAGGTGATCAACCGCTGAGCCACCCAGGGATCCCTAAGAGCCTATAGTTTAGTTAGAACTATCATACCATTCAAAAATAAAATAAAATAAAATAAAATAAAATAAAATAAAATAAAATAAAATAAAATAAAATAAAATAAAATAAAATAAAATAAAAAAGAACTATTATGCCATTAATAATTTCTTATTTTGACAGATATATAATATTTACCTTAGGCATTAGGTGAAGCTGGATAAAGGCTATAGGGGAACTCTGTACTATCTTTGCAACTTTTGCAAATCTGAAATTATTCCAATATAAAGGTTTATATAAAGAAACTACTTCATCCCTACCTTATACCATATACAAAATGGATCATCAAACTAAATCTAAGGGCTAACCTCTCAAACTCCTAGAAGAAAATAGAGGGACCTCAAATTAGGCAACTGTTTCTTAGATATGACATCCAAAGTACAAGCAATCAAAGGAAAGATAGACAAAATGGATTTCATCAATATTAAACACTTTTGTGCTTCAAAGGATACCATTTGGAACGTAAAAAGACAGCTTATAGTATATGGAGACAATATTTGCAAATCAAACATGATAAGGGACCTCTAGGCAGAATAAATAATCTTGCAACTCAATAACAACAACAAAAAAAACCCCAATCCAATTAAAAAAATGCATAAAAGCTTTAAAAAGACATTTCCAAGAAAGATATACAAAGGGTCTTTAAACACATGAAAAGACAATATCACAAGTCATCAGGGAAATGCAAATCAAAACCACAAAGAGCTACCACTTCATACCTACTAGGATGCTTATAATAAAAAGAATAGACAATTATAAGTGTTGATAAAGGTATAGAGAAATTGGAATCCTCATACATTGTTGGTGGAATTGTAAAAATACTGCAGACACTTGAAACAATTTGGTAGTTCCTCAAAATGTTACCAAAAAACCGAGTTCCCATATGACCCAGAAATTCCATTTTTAAGTATGTACCCAAGAGAATTGAAAATATCTATGTCCAACAGAGATGTATACACAAATGTGCATAGCAGCATCATTCACAATAGCAAAGAATTAGTAACGACCCAAATGTGTATCAATGATGAATGGATAAACAAAATGTGGTGTACCCATACACAGGAATATGATGGGGCGGTGGGGGGGGGGGAGGAATGAGATACTGATATATGCTACAACATGAATGAGTCCTAAAAACATTATGCTAAGTGAATTCCACACAAAAGGTCATCTATTATATCCTTCCATTTATGTAAAATATCTCAAATAGACAAATCTATAGAAACAAAGTAGACTAGTAATTGCCTAGTAGTAGTAGAGACTAGGGGAAGGAGAGAATAAAAAGTGACCTCTGATGAGTATTCTCATTTCTTTTTTGGAGTAATGAAAGTATTCCAAAATTGATGTGAATATCCTGAAACCAGTGGGAGCCATTGTCTTTAGTGATGCTGATTAATTCTGCAAGTACTAAAAATTATGTAATTGTATACTTTCAAGGGCCAAATTATTTGGTGTATGATTTATACTAAAGTTGTTTTTTAAGAAATGTATTTAGCATAGTTAACAAAGTAGGTACCATGTTTCCAAATATTCATCACTTCTGTCTGGGGGTGTGTGAATCATGGGACTTATGTTAGCCAGTGAAATATAGCTGGAAGTGATGTATATCACTTCCTGGCAAAAGTGTTGGGGGCTAGCATGTCATCACCATATCACTTTCCCCTCTGCCATAACAATCAGCAATATTCAAAGTAGAAGTGGCTTTCCCAGCCTTGGTCCTAGGGTGAAAACAATGGAGAGCAGAGCAGTGGGCAACTTTTGATGGACATGTAGCATGAGTGAGAAAAGATACTGTAAGCCACTGAAATTTTAGGATACGCGAACAAAAAGAACCACAAGAACAAGTGGTACTATTACCACCACTGGCAGAAATAGGAAATAGGAAAACTGTCAGGCCAACACGTCAAACAACACATTTATGTGGAAATACCATGTAGACAGTGGTAAAACAGAACTGAAGTACAATGAGAAGTCAAGGCAGGAGGAGGTACATTCAAATCAAAACTATTTTCTGAGAGGCCCGTATCGATCGGTTCTGGGGATCCAGAGATGCAATACACAATCTCTTTTAGCTAACATTGATTGAGCACTCACTCACTCACTATGTGCCTAGCCGTTTTGGGTTTTGGCACACGTGTGGTCTCCAGTCTCACCAAAGAGCAGTTTGGTGATGAACAAGAAGCTTCTCCAATTTTGACCCACAAATAGACAATTCTATTTTAGAGAAATTAGTGAAGCAAATGAAAGGCTGTGGGATACATTTAAAATAGCTACAGATTGTTAAGGGCCATGAGCTAGAGCAAACAGCACACCTTCCCACACGCCCCACTTGGCCTGTGATTACTCAAATCCCAGCATTGGCCGGGGCTGCTGCCCGTCGGGAACATCCCTGCAAAGAGCACCACTGGAAGGTAGTTTGCCAGGAAAGGGAAGAGCTAGACTGTACCTGGGCATGACATTTTCCCTTATATTTATAAATTTGTGCTTAACATCACGACTCTCCACTGTTTGGTTTTCCATCTCCTCCGCTGGCAGTTTGCTTGTGTAGCACCAGCAGGAGCTCGGCCAGGCTGAGGAAGGGCTGGGAGAGGGACGTGGCTCAGGGGCTGCTTCAGGCTGAGCAGCCCAAGCGGGACCAGAAGCTCATCTGGTAGTAAGGAGGCTGCAGGGATGAACATTTATTCATGCACCAAAGGTTTTAAACAACTTGTAAATGGAGTGTGGTTGGTCCAATCCTGAGCTCTGGTGAAGGGCACAGGGGGCAGAAACTGGATCTCGAGATGTAAAAACATAGGTGACAATGTGGGACAGTGGGGAACAGATGCTATCTCTTTTACTCACAGGAAGAGTCGGCCTGGTGGAGGTTAGGCCCCCCACAATTGTGTCTTGAAGGGAGATGTACAGCAAACACCAAGGCACCTAGTCCTGGGGTGGGAGGGACAGAGGGGACACTAGAGACTGGAAAAGCCTCTGCCTGAAAAGGAAGAAGAGCCCTTGGCCAGGTGGGAGACATCGGGTTCGAGGCCCGGTGACTTCACTGGTTGCCCTGCTCCGGTCTGCTGTGGAGGGCTGTGTGCTGCGGCTGCCTGTCCCACCCCCTGAGGCTGAGCCAGGGAACAGTTGGGGGCTCCCAGGTGCATCTCAACTGCCACAGCATCTTTCAGCCTTGGAGTCTCTCATGTGTACAGTATGCATTTCCTTTAAAAAAAAAAATCAGAGAAACAGCATCTTTAAAGCCAACTAGTTTTTTTCCACCTCACTCTGATCAGAGAAGATCCCTCGCAGTTCTGAAAAAGTGGCCAGGCTGGGTGACAAGGAGGTGGGGATCTTACATGGACACAGCAGCAGCTACCTTGTGAAAATCGATTCAGGAGGATTTAGAATGGTTCTCTGGGCCTGAAATCCCACATTGTGACTGGTTGAAGAGGCTTCATTTCTAGACAGGCAGGAAGGATGTGGCCATGCACTCAAATCAGGAGATATTAGCACCTCTGTATGAGCAGGCCATTAGACTAGGAGATAGTGGGGCACACCAGGCAGTCATGACAGGGATCATTGGCCCTGCCAAAGTGCAAGATGGGGCTTCTGAATGGGCAGGGAGCCGGGAAAGGAATCAAAGAGACCATTCCTCTATTCTGGACATAACCTTTGAGTTCCCACGACATTGTGTCAGTACAATTGCATCTCATTCCACGTGTGAGGACAGGAGTTGGTCTGGTTCCCCTGTGGCCTCCTCACTGGTGCCTGCTGGATGTCTTGTGCCAAAGCAATATTCAGTACGTAAGGTCCTGGGAGCTAGGTTGGCTGTATTGGGATTCTGGGTTTTCCACTGACATATTTCCAAAGATGTTTATCCCAATTCATTCATTCATTCATTCGAGACACACAGAGAGAGAGAGACGCAGAGACAGAGGCAGAGGGAGAAGCAGGCTCCACGCAGGGAGCCCGACGTGGGACTCGATCCCGAGACCCCAGGATCATGCCCTGGGCTGAAGGCGGCACTAAACCGCTGAGCCACCGGGCTGCCCTATCCCATTTTAATAGTAAACAAACTGAAGTATCATGATTTATTCAACCATTCATTCAACAAATATTTATTGTGAGCTAAAGCAGTATTTTGAGTAACCAGGGATAGAGATAAACATCATAAAGCTTTCGGTCTAGAGTGGGTAGACGAAAACAAATGAAGGCGTAAAATGTGTAGAATGTGAAACAGTCGTCAATGCTATGGAGAAAAATAAGCCTGGAAAGAGACTTAAAAAGGAATGGTCACAAAAGGCCTCCTCTGTGGATGACACCTGAGCAGAAACCAGGAGGAGGGGGGGAGCTAGCCTTGTGGGAATGTGGACAAACCCATTCCAGGAAGGGCAAGGGTCTGGATGGGAGTGTGGTGTTCAAGGAGCAAGAAGGAGGCCATAGGGTTCTGTGATCTGTCCAGGTTTCGTCAACACAATACTTGAGTTCCGGTCTAGTGTTAGAAATCTACATCTAAAAAATTCTTTTTAATGGGTACTGTAAATCTTATAACTACTCAGATTTTAGTTTTTTTCTCCTATAATTTTTATTTGAACATATTTAATTATAAGCTGACTTTAAGTTAACATTTTTTTTTTACGTGTACAATTCAGCAGCATTAAATACATTTGATGCTGTGCAACCATCACTACTAACCATTTTCAGGACTTTTTCATCATCCCAAACATAAGCTCTGTATCCATTAAATAACCCCCCCACACACCTCTATTCCTTTGTAACAGCTACTCTGTTTGTCTCTTTTGAATTTGCTATTCTAGTTACTCCACATCAGTGGAGCCATATTATGTGTAGAGCTTATTTTATTTAGCATGTTTTCAAGGTTTATTCACATTGTAGTATGTATTAGAATTTCATTCTTTTTTTGGTTGAGTAATAGTCTCTTTTATATATGCCTCATTTTATTTTCTCATCCGTTAATAATGGGCATGTTGTTTCTATCTTTTGGCTATTGTGGATAATACTATTATGAACACTGGTGTACAATTATCTGTTTGAATCTCTTTTGAGTACATATCTAGAAGTGGAAGTGATGGATCATATGGTAATTCTATGTTTAACTTTGAGGAACTGCCAAAATTTTTCACAATGGCTGCAACATTTTACATTCCCAACAATGCAGAGGTCCAATTTTTCCATATCCCTGCCAATACATTTTTTTTTCTTTTTAAAAAGATTTTATTTATTTATTCATGAGAGACACACACAGAGAGAGGCAGAGAGACATAGTCAGAGAGAGATAAGCAGGCTCCATGCAGGGAGCCCAACGCGGGACCGTATCCTGGGTCTCCAGAATCAAGCCCTGGGCTGAAGGCAGGCACTAAACTGCTGAGCCACCCAGGGATCCCCATCAATACGTTTTCTTTTTTTAAAACGATTTTATTTATTCACGAGAACACAGAGAGAGAGAGAGAGAGAGAGAGAGAGAGGCAGAGACACAGGCAGAGGGAGAAGCAGGCTCCATGCAGGGAGCCCGACGTGGGACTCCATCCCGGGACTCCAGGATCACGCCCTGGGCTGAAGGCGGCGCTAAACCGCTGAGCCACCCGGGCTGCCCAATGTTTTTTTTTTTTAATTGCCATCCTAGTTAAGTGTGAATTGGCACCTCACTGTGGTTCAGGTTTTACTTTTCTTACTACTAAAGAGTCAAATTTGCAAACTTTCTTCAATAAGTATATATATTTTTAGTTTTGGTCCTAGTGGCTTATAGTTTTTTGACCCACTTCTAAATTATACTACAGATTCTCAACCAGGGGTGATTTCCATTCCCAATCCTCCTGACTGGGGACATTGGCAACAAGTGGAGGTCCTTTGGGTTGTAACAACTGAAGGACGGCTGGTACTGGCATCTAGTGGGTAGAAGCCATGGATGTTGCTGCATATCCCTACCATGTATACGACAGCCTCCTGCCACAATTTGGCCTCAAACGTCAGTAGTGCCAAGGTGCACAGACCCTGGATTACAACTATCTTGTCATATTTCGTGTACCTTTATAAATAAGTGTCTTAAATCCTTCAGGAACAAAGCAGAATAAATAGTGAACTGCTTCTGAAATAAACGATGTTAACATTGTGAAAAAGATGCAGAAAGCCTAACTTTTCACAATAGCATTTTCAAGTTATATATTTGAATATACTTATAGACTTAGTTGCTAATCAATTCAATCGCCTAAAATACAATGTGAGATGAAAATATTGCTATTAATATTTTCAAAGAGTTAGCATGTTCCTGATTATATCTTGCCTTTCATTAAATTGAAAAATGTCATGTACCCGGTTCTCTGGCACTAATTATACATGGGTGGACCATGTGGATATGGTCCTTGTACTCGTGGAGCATAAACCTCACTAATGAATATGTGACGTTAGGCCAAGCATAATTTTTTAAAAAATATTTTATTTATTTTTTCATGAGAGAAACAGAGAGAGGCAGAGACACAGGAAGAGGGAGGAGAAGCAGGCTCCATGCAGGAAGCCTACTGTGGGACTCGATCCCAGGACTCAGGGATCACGCCCTGGGCCGAAGGCAGATGCTTAACTACTGAGCCACCCAGGTGTCCTGCCTCTCCCCTTTTAAGTTGAATAGTTTAAGGAAACAGAAATTCTTATAAAATGAAAAACTTTAATAATTGTTTAAAGTAAAGGCACAAGTAAACATTTCAGGTTATCATACAATGTTACAATAAGAAACTCCAACAGTAAAATGAAAAGCATAATTTTGCATCTCTATAGTATATCTAATGTATTATCCTATCATCTTTTCTTTGGAGTGAAAAGAAAGGATAGGTCGATCAATGGATGGGATGTAAAAAGTTGGATTATAAAGAGCATCCACTCTACTTTTAACCAGGAACTTTAATTCCAGGACAATTAATTAAATTAAAATTCATTAGTTTTAAAAACTGTTTTGTTAATGATAGAGCAGCAATAACTTTCAGGCTAAAGCACACTGTCTTAATAAAGTAAATCACTGATTTAATAAAATGTACCTTACACATGGTACTACACAATGATTAAGTTGGCCGTGAAAGGGCTTTACTGAAACACAATTCATATACTTATTTTACTTTAAATCTGAAAATGATAGTGTGTTATGTAAAAGGTAAAGCAGAAGATGGAACCAATTCATTTCTTATGATGATAGAAATAAAATACTTAAAAAGGTCTAGACCTTGTTTTCAAAGGCACTATCTGGAGAGTAACAAGCTGTATCATGCTCAGAGCTAAGTTTTTTTTTTTTTCCAAACTAGCGTGCCAGGTGAGACTTGATGTCCCAATAGTCATCGAACATTGAATACTTAATATCTATCAATAGAAAGGGTAAAAATTGTGTAATGTTAGATCTTTGACTGCTTTTTACAGGAAGAAAATATTTACCACTGATTTTTAAAAGGCTGCTGAAATATTTGCTTGATCTAAAAGTTCTGTTTCATCACCCCATGCAATTTCCATTTCATTCAGATCCTACTTAGTGTTTCAACCTAGATGGCAACAACACCAGGAAGGTAACTACCCTGAGAGAGTACTTTGTGTGCTATTTATTTTATTCACTTTTCCTCCCTGAATATTCTTCAGCTCTAAGTGTTTAACTGAGTAACATTTAAATGACACAGAGTACCAGGGATTAAATAAAATCTATCAAGAGAACGTTTTCTGATACCTCAAAAGTCTTAATATTAAATCAGGGCATAGTATCCTGTTGCATCCTAAAAACCAGGAAGACTCTAAACGCTTCTAAGGAGTATTTGAATCAAAGCTCTTAAATGAGACGACTGTTGTTTCTAGTTTTTCTTTGTCCAAATTACAAGATCAATGGATTTACTTACTACGATTCTTGTTAACACCTAATTCCTAACCGGAAAACAGTATGTAGGAAATTCTCTAAGAATTATCTTTCAAATTTAGAATTCAAACATGATTCTAGAAAGATGTTATTTTAAAGTCAAATTATAACACTGGCTCATTGAAGCATACACTAAAGGTATGCCTGCTTGCAAGAACAGTGCTGGGATTCTGGAATTCTTCCCTTTGTCCATTTCCAAAGGTACAGATGTCCTTCCAAATTTGTCTTTGGCATCAAAGACTTCATGATATAAAACAGCTGGAACATTTTCCATTTTGAATAGTTATGAGTTTAAGATCCACTAGGAAATTTTAGGCTTCCAAACCATTAGTTCTACAGCAGAAACAGGTAGCTTGAGCTTCTACTGAGACAAACTTAAGATGTAAACCTACATTTTGGACTGTTTGTACCATTCAGTACCTGTTGTAACTACTCAACTTTGCCATGGTAGCAGAGAAGCAGCCACAGATAAGATGTAAATGGACAAGCATGGGTAAGCTCCAATAAAATTTTATCAATACTGAATTTCGTATGATTTTCATGTGACATAAAATATTGTTCTTTTGATTTTTTTTCTCCCAAGTATTTAAAAATTAAAAAGCTCTAAGCTTGTGAGTCATGTAAAAACAGGAAGCTGGTTGGAATAGCCTCATGTCCTGTATTTGCTGACCCTTAGTCTAGATCATTTAGATTTCTTATTGTGGGGGTCAAAGCAATCATGTGGCCATGACTCACCTCATTTTACCTGGGCATCAACAGCCCCTAGGCTGACAGTAATGAACTCCAAAAGAGAATCCCAATAGCACCAGACAGGCAATTCTAGTAGATGATTCTAGTAGAGCTCTGCAGAGTTTATGAGTGTTGATACATCTATACATATAGATCTATATATATTCAGGAAACCAATGAAATCACATTAATCGCCAGAAAAGCAGAGAATTGAGAAATTCATTAGCTGAACCTTTTCAGCTTGGTGTCAGAGAGATCTTGATGAAAATTTTGGCTTCTGCTACTTACTAACTTGTAACCACAGGTAAATTACTTAACCACTAGAATTTAACCTGGTGATATGGACACAACAGGCATTATTTTCAATATTGTTTCCCAAGCAAATAGCTACAAAGTGCTTGCTGGAAAAGCCTAATCCATAAATATACCATAAAGCTTAACTCCTGGCTTTAGACACAAAAATGATTCTTTCTCTTCTACTCCATCCTGTCATACAAATTTTTTTTTCTGCATGCAACATACTGTGCAAAGTTGTATCTCCATATATATACTGAATTCTACTTTCCTCTTATCCTTGAAGGCTATTTTTTTTTCATAGGCTGCTGATGAAAATGGAAGTGGAAAGCATCCAGTCAACACATTCTTGTTATCTTTAAGTAATCTAAGTGTAATTTGGTGTTTCCACCAATTTACCATTGACAGTCACTCAAATTTCCATGAAAAAAAGTCTAGATAAAAAGGAAGAATTGGTAGGAAAAAATTCTTATGGCTTTATCTATGGATTAGTAACTAGAGAATCTGAAGATAATGTTCATAGATTATTTGCAGATAAAATTTTTGTGTATCTTGGACCTCAGTCCATTGTTTAAATTATATTAAGTAGATATTAGCACTAAGTAATACGTGCTATAACCTCTTTAATCATGAAAAATTTATTAGTTATATACACATGAAGTAAAATATGTCACCAATAGTGTTTCTGAACAAGCATTAGTTCACTTATGAATCTGCTAGTGTTGAATGCTAAGCAAAATACTAAAGCTATTAAAATATTAGTGTTTGGTTTTATTTTCAATTTTCTTTTAACCTATTATTTACAGAAGTCCTGTTGGAATGCTGAAGGCAGTCATTTTGCAACATGTACATTCTTCATATAAAATGATGTTCAATGTGGGTGATGTAGACTTATAAATATGTACAAAAACCCAATTTATTTTTAGTTAACCTACTATTCTGACCAGTAGGCAACACATAGAAGCATCATATGTACATAAAAATTAGAAATTAAAACAAAACTTAAAACCCTCAAGACAAATGACCATTAATTTGTGTTTGCAAAATTATATGGAAAAAAGGCTTTGTGTTTGGGAGCTTTCAGTGGCTCATTACCAAAGCAGTAATTTTAACTGAAAACAACAAAACAACAAACAAAAAAAAAAAAAAACAATCCAAAAAACTCCCCCAACACAAAAACACAAGATTAATTAAATGTTTATATTGGTCAAATGTTTGTAGAAAGCTGCCCTGAAAACAAATTGATAAACAGAAATATGTAATTTGTTGAATGACCATGAAATATTGCACTAGAGCAGTTTTATCTGAAGAAAATTCAATTTTCCATAGTTCTGAACTTCAAAATACTTCTCACATATAGATAAATTGCATTTTCTAAACAAGAAACATTAATATTCAGTAATACTGTTAGAACCTTATTTTTCCCATTAACCATATTCCAGTCTACTTTATGGCAATGGTAAGTCAGTGGTGAAGATTTGGCAAAGATAAAAAGGCAGATAAGACTGTAAAATATATATATATGTGTGTGTGTATATATATATATATATACACACACACACACACATATATATATATATATATAGGTATTTAAGTATGTACATATGAAACAGATATGTTCCCCAAACCCTTAATCATATGATAACTGATCCCTTAAAAAACCCCACAGTCTAGGTCACAGTGATGGTCAGACAGTGGTTGAGTACGATTCTCTTCTTGGGGGCTGCTCCTTTCGAGTCACTTGATTGCTGTCTCTGGTCTCCAACACACTGTCTTCTGTTTCGCTTTCAATACCATCTGCCACAGCGGGGTCCAAAGACATTGGGCCAGATTTTCTGTGCAAAGGAAAACCAATGCCACCTTCCCGTAAGGAATTATCCATAAAATCTTCATCAGAGGAATGGAATGATTCATCATCTCCTATTAAATGGTTGACAATGTGGATTCCATCAAAAGAAGGCTGGCCTGAGAAGACCCTCTGGCCTTTTAGGCACCTGAGCTGTCAAAACAAAATCCAAGTTAATATACTCAACTGGGGGAAACACACACTAAGAAAGCAAATGTTTCATGTTTAAGAAGGAAGATACATTTTTTTCCATTTGTAGATAAAATAGTAACTACTAATTTTTGTGTGTCTCCTATGTGTTATGTAATGGGCACGTAACTTATTATTTTAATTGAATTATCACGACAGTCCTATGTGGTAGATTCTATCATTCTCATTTTAGAGATTAGGAGACAGAAACTGAGATAGAGTAACTTGCTGAGGACACATATCTAATAGCATAATTTAGATTCAAACAGAACCTTCATTATATTATCGATAATATAATGAACTCCATGTACCCATCACCTAATTTCAATAACAGAACAACATTCTTGTTACATTTGTACCTCTCCTGTCCCTGGATTACTCTGAGGTAAATCCCAGACCTTCTATCAGTTTACTTGTAAATATTTCAGCATGCATCTCTAAAAGATGAGGATTTTAAGACCATACTCTGATCACTCACACTGTCTTAAGAGCACATCTCCCTAATTCTGTGAATGATGAAAATCATTTACAAAAGAAAATTTGCTGTGAGTCCCCGTTCTATTATAATATCCCAAAGACCACCAAACCACTCAAGGCAGGGATGCATCTTTCAACCAATGAGATTTCTCTCTGCATGGGAAGAGTGTCAGTAGCATAGAATTTTTTTAAAAAGATTTATTTATTTATTTATTTATGATGGGGGGGGGTGGGGCAGAGACACAGGAAGAGGGAGAAGCAGGCTCCATGCCGGGAGCCCGACGTGGGACTCGATCCCAGGACTCCAGGATCGCGCCCTGGGCAAAAGGCAGGTGCCAAACCGCTGAGCCACCCAGGGATCCCCCGTAGCATATAATCTTATCTTCTTTCCCCTACTCCTCCCCAGGGAGAAGGAGCAACTTCTCTCATGAGGGAATAGGGGAGAGGAATGGCATACACTGCTCAGCTATTTTTCTTCTCTTTCCACCTTTCAGAACCAGGTCTGGCTATCCCAGGAGTTTCACATGGCCAGAAGTTCATGTTGACACCTTATGTTACCTGTTACGGGTGGGCAAGCCTAATTCTAGAGATCACCAATGAAAAATCCATTGTTGTCACAAATCCAAACCACATTCTCCAAAACAAGCTTCTTCAGGAATAAAGGTGATTTCTTTCTATCATCTCCCACTTCTTTGCCTAAGTTATCTTAAATTCCCAAACCTACTGGCATGCATACTATGACTTCTACTAGCATATAATTGAGACATCACCCCCGTCATCAAGAGCTTAGGTTTTAAATATGAAATTTAATTTGATATTGTTACTTGTTCAATTTTCCCCACACACCATGAATTTTCTCTTAAAATAGAGAAGAGCTAAAAACAAAACAACCCAAACAATAATAGAAAAAAAACTAATTACCAAAATCTACCTTGACTTGCAAGAATTTAGCTGAAACAGATCCCAAGCCTCCTACCCTTATTGCTGTTAACCTTCAACTTTGTTTCTCAGGGGCAAATTCCTGGTCACTCATTATCTCTCAAATCTTAAGATAAAGCCTGTGTGAAATATTCAGGAACTATTACGTATACTTTCAAAACTAACGGTTCTGAAAGAAAAGACATTACTGCCTTGCTATCCACCTGCCAGCTTTCCTGACAGACTTCCAGGAAGAAGTGAAGAAACATCAACTCTTCCTGGCTGATGTGTGAACAACGGGAAACAAGAAGGACGCTGAGACTCAGTGCAGCCATGTCGGCCTCAGGCAAACCTTCAACCTTAAAGAAATTCTTATGCCCTGGGCCAAAAGAACAAAATTACAGTGAGGTACAATGTAATTTAAGTTACACCATCTCCCTTGGCAGAGAAGAAAGGACTTAAACTTGTAGTTGAATTTTTACCAAAAGGGCACAGAGCACCAAAAAAACTCTGCAGAGCTGTGATACCCACTGCATTACTACAACTGCCACGTTCTGATGCAACATCCTATCACCACATTGCAACACACGATTTATAGCTCCAAGTGTTAAATTAAGTCAGTTAATCTCTTTCTTTCTTTTCTTCCCAGATCCTTTTGAAGAAATAATATGGAACACATGTTTTCCTTTTCCCTGGCTGTTACCAAAGGAGAATGGCAGGGAAACCACAACTTCCCAATTGTTTGGAAGGCTGCAGCTCTAACAAATTTTATTGCAATTAAAAATCTGCAGCCTCCTATCAGATGTAATAATGACCTCAAATATTATATAAAACTCACTTTAGGTTGAGGGGTCATTTCCTCACTGTCAAAGGGGATGCAACTAAGGCTTTTTTGAGAACTGCTAATAAAGAATAGCATTAGCATAAAGGAGCTCTGGAGAGAAGGACAAATTGAAGATAAAGGACTATGTGGTAAAAACTGAAGCTATCCCTTAGTTAGCTCTTAGACCCAGGAGTGTGCTCATTGGTTCTGAGAGGAAGGCCTGTACAGGCCCTGAAAGGGGACATTCGGGCAAGGAATTTCAGGGTACTGAGAACCCATATTGTGGTCTAGAAGGGGCTGAACTTCAGGTGAGGATATCCTGGGGGACTCCTCATTCTGTGAAGAGAGGTTTGGCTAGAGGAAGGCCACAGCTGGGCCCTCTAAAGTGCAAAGCTTTGGGTGACTGGATCTAAGAGCTGTACTGCTAATCCTATTACTAGACTTTTAGGAGCTAATTATATTTAAACAACAAAATCCAGACAATTTTCTCAACACTATACCCCTCAACAAAAACTTCCACAGATATTATTGTTATTCTTGGTAGCACACTTAGATTAGTACAGCTCAAAATATGGTCCACTGCTCATCTCCATCAGGATAACCAAGGATGATTATTAAAAATGCAGAATCCATTCTCAGATCCTCAGATAAGGAATCAAAATCTGGAGAGTGAAACTTTTTAAAATTTGTTTATTTTTTTTTAAAGATTTTATTTGTGTATTTGCAGGAGACACAGACAGAGAGAGAGAGAGAGACAGAGACATGGGCAGAGGGAGAAGCAGGCTCCCCACAAGGAGCCCCATTGGAGACTCGATCCCGTACCACGGGACCTTGCCCTGAGCAAAGGCAGATACTCAACCACTGAGTCACCCAGGAGTCCCAATTTATTATTTTTATAGATAATCTCTACACTTGCTGTGGGGCTCAAACTCACAACTCTTAGGTCAAGAGTTGTAGGCTCCATTAACTGAGCCAGCCAGGTGCCCTGAGAGTGAAACATTTTTTTTTTTTTTACAAGCATCTCAGGAAATCTTGATATCTCAGTTTGAGAATCACTGTGGTAGATTGTTCAAACCAAATGAGGCTGAGTCAGAAAGCAGTTGATTTACCTGAAATGGAAGTCTTATTCACAATTTAAATGCTTCTGAACAATGAACAACTGCCTGTGTGTATCTGACATACAGAAGAGGATACAACCAAGTAGTACAACCAAGCTGTTCTGAGAAAAATCCACTACCTGATGGTTGAAAAAAGGACCAGTCTGTTTAAATGCCTTTTCTTGAAACTTTCTCTTGGTATAGGGTAGGATCTAGGAATGTGTATGTTCAAAAGACCAGGGTAATTTTGATGCACATCCCAGAAGTAAGGGCCACTACTTTAGGCAGTGCTTTGTCTGGTATCTCCTTTGAATCAATTCCTGTCAGGATCAGGAATTTGACAAAAGCTACTGATTGTCTTTCTTGAAAAGTACATATATATACTTTAATATACCTTTCTGCAGCCCCTTGTCTTTTAAATTTTTGGTTAAAGAGCATTTTTATAAAACAACAACAAAACAGCAAAACTTTGTGAAATGCCAGTAACACACTCATATCATAAAAAAGATTTTAAAAGTATTATTTTTTCTAGGTGAAACCAGACATAGGCTTTAAAGTCACTGAATGTGAATACAAGTACTTTTGAGACTCAACAAGGAAACAGAGGAACCAGGACTCTCTGGAATTTTAGGCAGAGAGACTCTATTCTGGTGAATCTTGGGATTTTCCCAAAGAAGGGTCTCAGTAAATCACAGTCAACAGAACCCTATCCAGGCATTCAGAATTTTCTCCCAGCTTTTTAAAGTTCTCTAAACCTAAAGTTTGAGCAGGGAGTCAATTATTTTTTACAAAACCACCTAAGAGACGCTAGGGGGAAAAGGCAACTAGGAGGAAACAGACTATTGGTGAAAAGAAAACTCTTTAAAAATCATTTATTTCCTCTGAAGAAACTGCATCTGTGTTAAAAAAAAAAAAAAATCCAGGCTACTCTAAAAAAGAGGTTTCAGACATAAATTTCTCTAACCTGACAGACATGAGCTTTGAGATTGAAAAAGCTTATCAAGTATCCATCACAATGGATAAAAGTGGACTTACACAATGGTATCTCACAATGAAATTTCAGGATACTGGGAACAAGAAAAGATAAAGCATCTAGCCAAAAAACAAAAAAGATGTTTTATATAAAAGATTAATAATCACAAAGATAGGGGATCTCTGGGTGGCTCAGTGGTTTGGCGCCTGCCTTTGGCCCAAGGCACGATCCTGGAGTCCTGAGATCGAGTCCCACGTCGGGCTCCCTGCATGGAGCCTGCTTCTCCCTCCTCCTGTGTCTCTGTCTCTCTCTCTCTCTCTATCATAAATAAATAAATAAATAAATCTTAAAAAAATCACAAAGATATTAGACTTCTCAACTGTAAAGAGAGTATAGCAAGGCCTTCAAAATTCTGAGAAAAAATTTCCAACATATATGTAAAATATTTTAATTATCTTAAAAAAATGTTTTAAATACAGGGAATAATTTAGTGGGTTCCTGTGTTGTCATCACCTAGCTATTTGGAAGCAAATGAAAAAGGATTTTTATTTTCATGTTTTTTTTCTCCTGATCAATATGATCACATTTATCTTCAATAGCTTTTATTCTGCCAGCAGGAGTATTTGAGCATGCCTATTATATCTGGCCCTGGCCAGCATGACCGTTACATATTTTTTTTCTCTATTATAATTCACACTATTATGGTCACTTTGTTTCTTTGATTACTGCTGGGATGATTGAGAAATGCCTTCTAGTTCTGTAACATTTAAAAATACTTACTTTAGGTATTAAGCAGATTTGCCATTTTTCAAACATAAGCTAAAAGAGCCACAAACTACCAGAGATGATCTCAGGGACTATTCAACTCAGTAGGTCATTCTGGAGTCCTTACTTTTGGGAGAATGTTGGTGATGTTAATAGCACCCTCTGACTTCCTAATTCTCTAGAACAATAATTAATAGTGTTATGTATAAAACCTGAAATTCTTACTTTAAAATATGTAGATTCTTGGGCCCCTCCTCTCAGACACCTGGATTCAGCAAGTGGGACTCAGGAATCTGTATTTTAAACAAGTACTGCATGTAATTCTGAATAGGATGATCTATAGATCACTTTCTGAGAGACATTGGTCTAAATGGATCATATTTAGGGATTTACTATATTAGGATTATGATTTTTATAAGATTATTTATTTATTTATGATAGACACAGAGAGAGAGAGAGAGAGACAGAGAGAGAGGCAGAGACACAACACAGGCAGAAGGAGAAGCAGGCTCCATGCCGGGAGCCCGACGTGGCACTTGATCCTGGGACTCCAGGATTGCGCCCTGGGCCAAAGGCAAGCACCAAACCGCTGAGCCACCCAGGAATCCCCTATTAGGATTATGTTAAGAAAATTTGGGAAGGAATAAATAAATTTGAACTTAAGATTTTTTTTTAAAGATTTTATTTATTTATTCATGAGACACACACACACACACACAGAGAGAGAGAGAGAGAGAGAGAGAGAGAGAGAGAGAGGCAGAGACACAGGCAGAGGGAGAAGCAGGCTCCATTCAGGAAGCCTGACGTGGGACTTGATCCCGGGTCTCCAGGATCAGGCTGAAGGCACTGCTAAACTGCTGAGCCAACCGGGCTGCCCCTAAGATGTTCTTTTTAATTTATCACTGCCATCATAAAATTGGCCACTGTCATATTTTAAAAATACAATGGCCTGATGTACACAACCAACTGGGGGGGGGCAAATAAAAATGCAAAGAGCTATGAAGCTAATAAATATTTTAATATATGATACCTTCACCATCTAGTTTCAAATCTAGTTCCCATGGGATTCATTACTGAGGAACATCATCCAGTTTTAGACATCTCAACATCTCAGTTTATATCCAAGTGAGTGAACACGTGTTCAGAGTCAGAGCCTTCTCTTCTCCTCCTATCAAACGTCAGTCAGCTTTCAAGTTCAAACTTTATTCTGAGAATCAGCTTCATTCATATCCAGGTGACAGATTATGCCTTTTAAAGCATAACATGTCTAACCTTAGGAGTATAGTTCTAGCTTTACAGCTCTTGATTGAAAAACTATTTCTTTTTTTTTTTTTTAAGACTTATTTATTTTATGGAGGGGAAGGGCAGAAGGAGAGAGAGAGAGAAACTCAGACTCTGCACTGAACCCAATGTGGGGTCAATCTCAAAACCCTGAGATTAGGACCCAACCAGAACCAAGAGCCAGTTCTTTAGCCAACTGTACCACCCAGGTGCCCATAAATAGCCTGATACTATATTCTATATGGTTCCATTGCAATAGTTTAAAAAAAATGTTCAAAAACAAGCAAAAACAAAAAAAGAGAAAAAGAAAAATTTGAAGTTTAGTGACAGAAACACAAAGTTCATTAGATTTATTCTCCCTGCATTTGTAAATGTTTGAAAATTTCAATAAAAAACATATACATTAAAAAATAAGGTTATCAATGAAACCTCTCAAAAATGCTTCCAAATTCATTTGTATCTGATCATTTTGATAAGCAGTTACACTCACAAAAGTCTCAATGAATCCAATGACAAAACAAAACAGAAA
This sequence comes from Nyctereutes procyonoides, assembly GCF_905146905.1. Taxonomy (NCBI): domain Eukaryota; kingdom Metazoa; phylum Chordata; class Mammalia; order Carnivora; family Canidae; genus Nyctereutes; species Nyctereutes procyonoides. The sequence continues at coordinate 21,269,583 of NW_026575126.1, forward strand.
AAACTGCTTCCTTTACATTTAAAAGTATTTTTTTTGTTTTCTGGTATTATTTTGGTATTAGTCTAAAATATTAGCACTTTACTCATTTTAAAACATATTTAATACATTAACAGGCATAAATATTTTCATAAACTTTAATACTGTATTGATTGACACATATTTGAATGTATTATTTACAGATAAGGTTTTTTCCAAGTTATAATGAATATTTAGAATCAGCACTGGATGGTTGCTGTATATATATTCTACCTCCTCTGTTAGCCTCTGATGATGGAAACTGTTTCTAAATCATTTTTGTATCCTAGAACTCAGCATTTTGACTTGACAAGAGTGGACACGTAAGAAATATTGATGAACTACATTGAAAAGATAACAGGATTCTTGAGAAAACCCCCAGGTACTAATTATTCATCCCATCTTTTTTGAATGAGAATATTAAGAAGACGACAAAGGGGAGTGCTAATATACAAGACCCCAATAATGTACTGTTTCTTACCTGATATGGACTGCTTCATCATGTTATGCATAAAGAGAGTAAAAAAATAAAAGCATGTAGAATTTGTTTAAATAATACTTCAGATATTCTGACATATTCATTACAACTTTAAAGGCTAACAAAATCTTAACCTCTCACTAGCTTCAGAGAGATTGGACTTTAAGATTTCCCTGCATGTATTCAACAATACAACCCAAAGAGAGTATTTAGTAAGTAGAAAAAGAAAGTGTTAAGATATTATACAAACTTCTAAAAAATATAGCACAAGAGGCAGTATAGCTAATAAGAAAACAGGAAACTGTCATGTTCATAGTCTGATGAACGTAGGTTTTGACAGGAAACAGCAGAGTTTCTAACTGCATGATAGTAAAAATTCAAACACTTAAAAATGAATATTAAAAACTATTATAGTTATTTCACATAAAGATTATCAGTAAAAATTGAAAGCAGGGACACAAACCAGCAGGAATGAATATTCTGAAGGCCCAAAGGACTCACAATCATTAAAGATACACAAGTATTTAAAAAATTTCTTATTAGTCTACTTCATTAACTAAATCTCTACATGTTAAGATAGAAATTTCTTTTGTAAAACAGAGAAATGTCATAGCTTTAGATACTTGTAGCCTTTAAATATAACTTCCTAATAAATAATAGAGAAATCTGTGCTGAGAAATTTGATCACCTGGGCTATGCCCGGGTGGATAGAGTACACATGTTCTCTCTGTGTTTGCTTTCTTTCAGTAATTACAGAACACTGGTAACTTGAAAAGTTTTGGGCTCATTTTTAGAGTTGATTTTAAAGAGACACAACAGGTTATCCTTCCTCAATTTTAATGTGTAGGGGTAATAGAATTAATAATAAACCCTTATATTTATATGAGGTTTTACAGTTAAAAGTGCTCCCATGCATATTATTTCAAGTTAAAAAAAATTTCCCCTGTGTGTGACTGGAGGCTGAATTGTACAGACAGCTACCACTTTCTGAGATTCAAAAGAATTAAGAAGGGCTGCACTGAATATTCTGAAAGACAATCAGTCCACAACAAAGTGGAAAAAAGTCATCCACACACCAAAAAAACCCCTAACCAAATGAACTTTGATCACTACTAGACAGGGTTTAAACCATTTAAGTGAGTCATGTGATAACCAAGTGAACTGCAAAACAGATGCAGTAAGTTTCCAAGACTGAGTCATATCAGATTATAAAAGCTCCTATTTGTACATTTGGGTTTATATAATCAATCTTTGTAAAACACTGAACTATCACTGTTAAAGCTAAATGTAACATTTCTGTAAGTAATGTAGAAGTTATAAAATTTTAAATAAGTATACGTTATACTTTATATGAGAAGATGGACATAAGTTCAACAATCACAAAGATTTGTATTTCTAAGTTCCAGAGGCTTTGCTCTTTTCCTTCAAAGAGTAATTAGTAATTTTGTTGAAATCCTTAATACTTTTAATAGTTTTTCTCAGTTTTCAAAATGTAAAAGGGAAATGGTGTGCTAAATTAATTCTCAATTATCAACTTCTTCCAAAAATGAATTGTACGTATGACAAAGATTAAAACTGGCCATAAGCACACAAACCAAAAGATTTCCAGTGAATCAGAACAGGAAACCAATAAAAGCAATCAATTGGAGGTCATGACTTCTTGATCAGTGTATTACATAGACAAGAATAAAAATTCAGACCTATAGTCCTTAAAAGTAGATTAACTTGAAAAATGCAAGAATTTTTTTGAAACAATACAAAACAATGTTGAAAATGGTTTTGGCTTTAAGCTAAGTAAATTATTTTTAAAAACAAGATAAAACACTTAAAATTTAAAAAGCATACAGATTCTGTGTTAAATGTATAAAATGCAACAGTTAAAAACCCATGCTTTTAGAAGCAAAGAAAAAATATGTATACACGACAATAAGTGAAAAAGGTGGAAAGGAAAGAAAGTCTGGCACTGAAGAAATTTGTTACTAGAGAAGGAAAGAGAGAGAAGAACGAAGTCATACACAAAGAACTTAGTCTTTCTCTAGTGTATGCTTAGATTTACCCAGTATACTACGGCAAACAAAATGAAACTGCATTGTACTCTTCCTGGCAGCTGACACATCTTGATAAAATTGAAACCATTAACATTATTTAGAAGGTACTCTAATGTCAATGGTGATGAGGTTAGGAATATATGAGCTTCTATGTAAATTTATGACCAATTACAGGAAATAAATCACTTCACACTTGTTTCACTCTGAACTTTTAAAGCTACATCAAAGTACATTTCATTTGATTTAACCTTTAGCTGAAGTACTGAAAAAATTCAAATGTTTAGCAAAACATCCTCATTGAAATGAAGTACTTCTTTTCTATCTGGATTGAACAGCCAATCTCTAAAGATAAGTCATAGGTTTTATCAGTCTAATTACTTACCCCCAAATTTTTTTTTAAGATTTTATTTATTTATTCATGAGAGAGAGAGAGAGAGGCAGAGACACAGGCAGAGGGAGAAGCAGGCTCCATGCAGGGAGTCCGATGTGGAACTCAATCCCAGGACTCCAGGATCATGCCCTGGGCCAAAGGCAGGTGTTAAACTGAGCCACCCAGGGATCCCCATACTTACCCAAAATTTAAATCATTTATCTGATAAAGGGCTTATATCTAAAATACATAAAGAACTCTTACAACTCAATTATAAAAAGACTACCCAATTATGAAATGGGCAAAAGATCTGACTAAATAGTTCTCTAAAGAAGATATAATAAGCCTATCACAAGATGCCCAATATCATCAGCCACCAGGAAAACACAAATCAAAACCAAAATGAGATGACATTCATAGTTACTAGGATGACTATAACAAAAAAGAGAGATAATATCAAGTACTGGCAAGCATGTGGAGAAATTGGAACCCTCATACACAGCTGGTGGAAATGTGAAATGGTACAGCTGCTTTGGGAAACAACTGCAGTTCTTCAAATGGTTAAACATAGAGTGACAACATGACCCAGCAATTCCACTAGTAAGTAACATTCAACACAAGTGAAAACATATGGTCACAATGAAATATGTACACTCACATCAGCATTATTTATAACAACCAAAAGGTGAAAACAACCCAAATGTTCATCAATCAATAAATGGATAAATAGGATGTGGTATATACCCTTTTGATGGAATATTATCAGGCAATAAAAAGGAATGAAGTACTGATACATGCTACAACATGAATGAACCTTGAAAACACTATACTAATGAAAACCCAAAGATGACCACACATGGTATAATCCCATTTACATGAACCGAATAGGGAAATCTACAAAGGCAAAAAGAAGAGTAGTAGTTGCCTAGACCTGGGGGAAGGGAGCTTGGGGGAAATGAGGAATGACTGCTGATGGAAACGGTATTAATTTTTGGAGTGATAAAAACATTCTAAAACTGTGGTAATACTGCACAACTCTATGAAGATACTGAAAATGACTAAAATGTACACTTAAATGGGTGAACTGTACTATGTGAATTATACCTCAAATAAACCTGTTCTAAATATATATGTATGTATTAAAATATATATTAAAAAATCAGATCACCATATTGTGTGTTTCCTTTTTTTTTTTTATTTTATTTATTTATTCATGAGAGACACAGAGAGAGAGGCAGAGACACAGAGGAGAAGCAGGCTCCATGCAGGGAGCCTGATGTGGGACTCGATCCCAGGTCTCCAGAATCACGCCCTGGGCCAAAGGCAGGTGCCAAACCACTGAGCCACCCGGGAGATCCCCTGTATGTTTCCAATGGAGATACTGCCACACTGAAAATAAGTAATTTTCTCTTTAGGAAATATAGAAAATTTAATTGATTAAAAAATTCATCAACAGTTTTAGTCTTCAACGTCCAATTTTTTCCTCAACAGAAAGAAGTGCTGGCTATTTTCTACAGCTTTATCTTAATAGGCAGAAAATATGTGCAGTAAAAAGTTTAATACTTTAGACAGAAGTATTAAGTAAAAGGAGATGAATGCATTTGTAGCTTTTGCTTTTTTCCAGAAACTAAAATTAACTCCTGATGGAAAAATTATTTTAAAAATACGTAATATACACATATAGCTACAGACCTACAGTATTTTGTCACTGAACACAAAATGAATTTTCACACAGAAAAGGTTAGTAGCCCTCTCTTCCTCATTCTGAGGTGCTCATAAGCTGCTAAGTTAAGATTGGGCACTTGCAAACCACATGACCTCATGAATGCTATCTTATCATATCACAGGTTCCTCAGACTGACCACAACAACTTAAATCAGACAGGCAGCAAAATAGTGCTAAGTCTTTGACACATATTATTGGTATGACATTTTTAGCTGTCCAGTTCGTGGGGGAGTGAAAATCTGATTATCTCAAGTCCAACTGCATCTGTGAGATAGGGTCCATGGAAAGCACATGATTTACTGCACTAAAGACTTCCAACCACATTTAAATTTTTAGTTTTTCTAAATCTGAGGGAGCTAGCTCATCTTTTATCAATTCTCCTTTAGTTGACATTTAGTAAGTTTGCAGAACACATTTACAAATGTGCCTACTTTGAAAAACTGTCAATACTATGTTACTGTTTCTTTTGAAAACTAGCATTTTAAAACTGAAATACTTGATGCAAAAGAAAATAAGGTTTTAAAAAAGACTGGTTAGGGATCCCTGGGTGGTGCAGCGGTTTGGCACCTGCCTTTGGCCCAGGGCGCGATCCTGGAGACCCGGGATCGAATCCCACGTCGGGCTCCCGGCGCATGGAGCCTGCTTCTCCCTCTGCCTGTGTCTCTGCCTCTCTCTCTCTCTCTCTCTCCCCCTGTGTGACTATCATAAATAAATAAAAATTAAAAAAAAAAGAATTTAAAAAAGAGTGGTTATATTTCAAAATCTTGGCATAGCTAAAGAAGCTAGACTTTTAGATTTAAGAATATACAGCAATAAAAAACAAGTGTGAAGTATTGGGTAGCTTGGATAATAGGAAGAGAACATCGAAATTAAACTGAAAAGATTCAAACTGGCTCTCAAATGCACTGTGGACCAAGGGCTTAAAGAGAATATAATTCAAAACATAATCAAGGAAGAACATTCTAATTTATGAATTTCCCTCTTGTCTGATTAGGAAAGCTTTACTCTCAGCCCTCATATCAATCTCTCTAAATGCTATTTTCAGGACCACACACTAAAAACCAACTGATCGAGCTAAGTCTCCAGTTTCAGAAATGCTCCTCTCTACTTATTTCCCTGCTTTTTTTTTTTTTTTAAGATTTTATTTATTCATGAAAGACAGAGAGAGAGAGAGGCAGAGACACAGGCAGAGGGAGAAGCAGGTTCCATGCAGGAAGCCTGATATGGGACTTGATCCCGGAACTCCAGGATTATGCCCTGGGCTGAAGGCAGACGCTCAACTGCTGAGCCACCCAGGTGTCCCTCCTTGCTACTTTTATAGCTGTTCCTTCTGTCTCCTTTCTGAGCTCTTTATTTGCCTCCAAACCTTTGCATATGATGGCCTCTCTGCCTAAATACTCTTCTACTCTCTTTTTCTTGGCTATTTTCTCCTCCTCCTCCAACACAGTGTAGGTAGCCCCACACCCAGAGATTTTTGGATACATTTCTAGGCCATGTTGCCACATGGTTCTAGCACAGCATTGCCCATACATACTGTTCTCCCTACCAGTCCGAATTCCTTCACAATTCGGACAATGACTTTTATATACCAAGCACAGGACTGGGATGGAAAGCACTTTAGCTTATTTAGCATGACTGCTTTAGGATGTAGTAAATGAAGCAAGGCCTGAAGCATGCTTGGGAGCTAAATGATGTCTGAATGCTCATTGACCGACTGAATTTATGAAGTAAATTGGCATCCTAAGGTTACACAGTTAACCAGTGGTAGAACTATGCCTATAATCCAGGTCTCCTGACTCTATGTCCACTGTTCCACAAATGATACTTTTCTCAACCACGTGTAGTAAATTTTTTTTGGAGAACAAAGACACAAAATTCAGCAACAAAACTAAACTTAATCAATTTAAAAACAAAAAATCCAGAACTGTCATTAAGAACTTGATAAATTGCACATGTACCTATAAATTTCCCCTCTTGGGATCCCTGGGTGGCACAGCGGTTTAGCGCCTGCCTTTGGCCCAGGGCGCGATCCTGGAGACCCGGGATCGAGTCCCACGTCGGGCTCTCGGTGCATGGAGCCTGCTTCTCCCTCTGCCTGTGTCTCTGCCTCTCTCTCTCACTGTGTACCTATCATAAATAAATAAAATTTAAAAAAAAATTTCCCCTCTTCTCGCTTTTATGGATGTGTTTAGAAATATTGGTATGGGGATCCCTGGGTGGCGCAGAGGTTTAGCGCCTGCCTTTGGCCCAGGGGGACCTGGATCAAGTCCCACATCGGGCTCCCTGCATGGAGCCTGCTTCTCCCTCTGCCTGTGTCTCTGCCTCTCTCTCTCTCTCTCTCTCTCTCTGTGTGTGTGTGTCTCTCATAAATAAATAAATAAAATCTTAAAAAAAAACACACACATTTTCATTAGCAAATTTAAACATCTTTTTTTTTTAACCTATAGTAGGAATAGAATACATAGAGGCATATAATTGTGTTGAACACTGCCCCCTTTTATGAATATAGCATAAAACTGGAAAGTGGTTAAAAGTCTTGAATAAAAAGTCAGATTTCCTGTGTGGGATTATTATAGTTTTCCTCTGTGTTATATATTCTTTTTGGAGACAAAGAATGAATGGGAAGATATATAGCCTTGGAGATTTAAAAAAATTAATCTAGAAACAATTGTTGGAAGTTTGGTCACAAGTTAAATAACAAACTCTTGCAACAGAATGTATTGAAGAGCTGAGCTAATTTATGTCCTTGAGTAAGCTTGTATTTCTTAAATAATAGGTATATATGAAATTGGGTTAGCTATTTTTATCTAGTTCTATGTTTCTGGGAATGTCAAATTTGGCTAGAAAATCCAAGTTGCCTCTGTTTTTCAGAAAAATCATCTAATATATAAACGTTAAGATTTTAGTAGCATCTACTGGAAACTGAAACAAAATCTGAAGGGTCAAGTCATACCAATTCCCCAGTTTCAGATGGAAGAGAAATCCAGAATCTGATGCTGGAAGAATAAAGAATACTAGGTGATAACAGTAGAGTTCTATTAACTAGACATTAGGTTTCCATCTGAGAGAAGTAATTTATTTTAATTTAATTAAACACTTATGGGACTCCTACTACATCTAACTAACATTGACAATTACATGGGTCGGCAGGATTGTAGGGCAGTGGGATGTAGTAGATCAGAAGTCACAATGCCTGGGCAGTAGTTCCGTCTTTGCCACCAACTAGCTGTGTAACTTTGGGTAAGTCCCTTAACTCTTATGCCCTCAGCTTCCTCATTTATCAAGTGAAAAACTAGATAAACTTTGGGAACATGCCGGCTTAAAAAAAATATGAATCTGAAATCTCAGCTTTAAGTCTTCTACATAGTGATATTACTGCAGGCATAATATACTGTACACTATTCAGTATTTTTTTATCTTATGACTTCAAATAAGATAAACCAATTATCCAAGATTAAAAGTAACATATAAGAGGAATAGGAATAATAACACTAAAGGTCATTAAGAATGAATTTTTATTCTATAAATGGAGGTTGTAAGATTTAAAAACAGTGCTAAATGTGTAATTCAAAGAGCCTTAAAGCAATTTTCATAGAAGTACAAATATGATCTTTCATTATCTATATGAGACTTTTTGGCAGCAGAGAAAATTTTCCTGTAGTGAGACTTGTGTGAACTTCTGCATGATACTTTACACTGCTTTAACTAGAGAAAAAGCAAATTTAAAGGAATTTGTTCTTTTATTAAGAAGTTGCAACACTGGGAAACTGGGTACTTTTTATTGTAACAACAGGCACGAATACTTGTAACTCCCTGTATTGATATTAAAAAAAAAAATAATTCTAGGGCAGCCTGCGTGGCTCAGCAGTTTAGTGCTGCCTTCGGCCCAGGGTGTGATCCTGGAGATCCAGGATCGAGTCCCACTTTGGGCTCCCTGCATTGAGCCTGCTTCTCCCTCTGTCTGTGTCTCTGTCTCTGCCTCTCTCTCTCTCTCTCTCTCTCTCTCTGTGTCTCTCATGAATAAATAAATAAAATCTTAAAAGTAATAATAATTCTAAAATTAAGATTCAATTATCAGCAGACACCAATACAAAAGAAAACACTACTTTTGTTTTTTATTTCTGCCTCCACCCACTAATACCCTATTATAAATGCAGTTTGTAAAAGTGTCAATTCTATTTTAGGTTATCTTCTGTAAACTAGGTATATAATACTTGGGGTTTTACAAGACTTTCAAGGAAATAAAGACTAGTACAGGCAATCAATATAGAATAAGCATAAAGTTAAAAAACCAAAAAATATTATTTATTGTTTGAAATAAAGAGAAAAAAATAGCTGCCAATAACTAGAGCCAAATCACTAAGTTCTTTTCTACTTTTAATATTCTAGTTTTGATGCCTAGATGAAGATCAATGTCAAATGAGTCTTTAAGCTTCTTTTAAAAAATTCAAGTTTGGACAGCTCCGGTGGCTTAGCGGTTTAGCGCTGCCTTCGGCCCAGGGCGTGATCCTGGGGACCCAGGATCAAGTCCCACGTCAGTCTCCTGGGACAGAGCCTGCTTCTCCCTCTGCCTGTGTCTCTGCCCCCCCCCCCCGTGTCTCTAATACATAAAAAAAATCTTTAAAAAAAAATTCAAGTTCAATTGATTTTATTAACTATGTTTAAACTGGAGAATACAGAGCAAAGAAGAAAAGATTCAGTTTTATAAAGGGCAGTCTGTCATTTGATTCCGAAAGTTCCTCATTTCAAAAATTCTAGTTTAATAACAAATGAGTATACACATTAAACATATTAATAGTGGTTAGGATATTCAAAATGACTTTTTGGTAGATATTTAACTAAATCTATAGCTCAAGCATACATAAACAGTTATCAGAATTTTAAAAAGAATACTCATGTATAAACATTTTCTAAGTCAAACTTCAAAATGGGTTTTTTTTAGATTTTATTTATTCAAAATTTTAATTTTGTACTTGGTTTGTAGAAATAACAGAAGATTCTTATAACACAGGATAACTTAAAAAACTGTCTCCTCAAGAGAGAAGACAGGATGACAGAAGACCCTTGGGTACTGGGAACCAGCACAAAGGCTCTCCTTAAAATGAAAGTTGGGTTTACCTACCTGGGTTGTATATTATTTATAGCATCCTATAATAGTGTTTTATATTGTTTTGGGTTTTGGCCAGCTTTGTCCTGAAATAGCTGACATTTCTGTTAGTTTTTCAGGAAGGGGGTCTCAGTGCTTGTTCAATGAAAGACAATTCCTCCTGTCAAGTTCTTTTATAAATTATCTGTCATTCTCTGATAAATGGTAAAAAAAAAAAAAAAAGTGCTGAAGATAACTTTCTTAATACATTCTTCCTTGAAAAAGACCAAGGAGGTTTAGAATCAAATTAAAATAACTATGTTGAAATGCTCCCTTCTTGATAGTCTCCTTTCTGGGGCTCCTTATCCAGAGCTGCCAGTTTCCCTCCATGAGTAGTTTTGATCTCCTTTATTGGCTCTTGATCTTATAGGTCAAGAGTGCCATACACTTGCTCCTAGAACCTCTTCCCTTTATCTATGAATAACATTTATATGCCAATAACTACTATACCTATTTTTAGCCCCAACATCTTTTTTAGAACCTCATACACCTTATATTTTCATTTTAATGTTTAATAGGAATCTCAATCTTAATATAAACAAAACAGAGCTCTTGATATTCTACTCCTTCCCAACCTCAGTAAATGGCACCAACCAATCACTCAGATGTCAATCCAAAAATCTCTGGAGTCACTATTTTATCTTATGTCCCTCATATAATCCATCAGCAAGTTCTCAATCTCTAAAAGTATCTTTAATATATTCGTGTGGCTAACATTTTCACTTTTCTCATCCTTCTAAGTCACCTTTGCTCTTACCTAGACTATTTTAATAGCCTTCATTTCCCCATTTCTATTCTTGCTCTCCTACAATCAGTTCACCATATAGAAGGTAGGGCAAATCAGATCACATCACTCTTTGCTTAAAACCATCCAAAGGCTTTCCAATGAACCAAGAATAAAACACAATCTATTTATTCTGGCTTATAAAGCACTATATAGGATTTGACCTCATCTATCTCTTTAACTTTATCTCACATTATTTTTTCCCCACCCTTCACTATACTCTAGTCACATTAGTATGATTTCTCACAAAGTCCATTATGTTTTCTCCTAACTTCTTTGTGCTAGTTGTTTCTTCTGCCTGGAATGTTCTTTTTCTTTTTTCTTTTCTTTTCTTTTTTTTCTTTCTTTTCTTTTCTTTTCTTCTTTCTTTCTTCTTTCTTTCTTTCTTTCTTTCTTTCTTTCTTTCTTTCTTTCTTTCTTTCTTTTTTCTTTAAGATTTTATTTATTAATTCATGAGAGACACACACACAGAAAGAGAGGGATAGGCAGAGACATAGGCAGAGAGAGAAGCAAGCTCCATGCAGGGAGTCTGATGTGGGACTCATCCTGGACCTCCGTATCACACCCTGAACCAAAGGCATATTGCTCAACCACTGAGCCACCCAGGCATCCCTGGAATGTTCTTTCCACTGATTTTTGCACAGTAGGAAGCTTCTTAGCATTCCTATTAAAGCTTTTATGTAACCTTATCAGCAAAGGTTTTTGAAATCATTTATTCATTAAATTTTTTTTCATGGAATATCTACTACATGGAAACATTGTTCTAGATGCCAGGGGAAAAAAGTTACTCAAGTACACATTAAAACCATAATGAGAAACCTCTTCAAAGCCAGAGAATGATAGAAATTAGATAAAGACAATCAATTCTACATGTTGATGAGGATGTAGAACAATAAGAACTGTCTTCATGACTCAGGGAGTGTAAAACGGCATAACCATTTGCAGTAGTGTTCTTAACAGACCAAACTCGAAATAATTCAAATGTTCACCAACAAAAAGATAAATAAATTGTAGTATTCTTATACAAAGGAAAATTACACAGTGATGACAATGAATAATCTGTAGCTACATTTTAAAATAACATAGTTAAATTTCACAATTTTAAGCAAAAGAAGACACAAAAGAATATATATTATAAGCAGCCATTTATATAAAATTCAAAAACTTAAACTATTGTATTAACGATGAGATCATGGTTATCTTTGAAGAAGAGGGTGTGAATAGTGGTTTCAAGAGTGTATGATGGGACTTTGAGTTTATTTCTTGGACATGGGTAGTAGTTACATGGGTGTGATCACTTTGTGATAATTTATTGAGCTGTAAACCTATCACCTGGGCACTTTCCTCCATGTTATAATTCTATCAAAAAATTTTCAAGGCTTTAAACTGTTCAATTTTTATGATTATGAATCCATTTTATTATAGAATGTTAAGGGTAATAGCTCATCTATAATAGTTGGTCATACTAGAAGGTTTTGTTCATGAATAAGCAATGAAGAAACTTGGTGTTTGGATTTACCATCAGGAACAGTTGCAGCTCTCCTAACCAACTGGTCTGTTTTCATTACACATTCACTCTGAAATGTTCAAAGTGACCAGGTTTCCCCTTTTTTTGTGTTGATTGCTGGAAACCCTAGAGCCAAGTTTGAGGCCCACTTTTAAGAAATATCTAGATACTCCTGTGGTATGCATTTTTGTATGGGTCTTATTCATGGCTCCATATTATATTCCCACAGTTTTCTTTCCTTTTGTCTCACAAAAATAGAGTTTGCTATTCTGCATCTTTTACAAACTTGCTTCATTATGTCTAGAACAAGGCAAGGTATGTATTAATGAACAAAAATGCTCTAAAGGTTTTTTCTCTTTCTTTTTAAAAATATATAGTTTGTTTTGGTTTTACTTCATTTTAAATTTAATGCATTACAGTCAACTGAAAGTCCTACTTGATTTAAGTTTCTGCTACTTACTGATTATATGACTGAAGACATGTTATTTAGCCTCTCTGAGGCTATAAAATAATTTTCACAGGATAATTGTGAAAATTAAAATAATCACCCAAAATATCTACACCCAGCAGAACAACTACCACTAGAAAAAAGCTTAATGAAAAAAGGGAAAACTTGCTCCATACTGAAAACTTACTAAACAAATATAACTAGAATTACTTTTGGGAGATTTTAAGGACATAAAGCATATTAGAACTATTATGACATTATAAACATTCAGCAAAGCTGTTTAATAAAAAATATTTAATTTTTAGCATAAATAAACTATCTTTGGACTGGAATAAATTTATGTATTCCTGCAACATCCACCAGAACATATCACCATCAAGAACAAGTGAAAACATAATCTACATCCAAAAACGTTTTCAAATCAGCTATGTAGTATGCATTTTCCTATAAAATAATACTGTAAATAGCAGCAAGGCTTCAAAGGACCCAGAAAAGACTAGTCAGCTGGTAATTTGGCTAAACCACAGGATTATACCTACATAAATCCTGAGTGTATTTCTTTTGGCTTCTAAGTGGGAGTAACTTTCTACCTTCTTCTAGCTCCCTTTCCTGGCATTTAGAAAATATTCTTTGTCTTTAGTGGTCAGTAGCTGTAAGTAGACAGACCTACGTTGCAAAAGTACATGGCTTATTCATTCCTAGAACTTACAATTTTGTTTTTTGTACTGACTTATATGCTTGTGATGCCCAATCTTCGTGACAAATTTTTTCTCAATTTTCAAAGCCCAACCCAAGTGCTGTCACCATTTTATTCCATATGTTTCAAAAAATGCTATAATATATGGCGTTAAGTACATGAATAGGCTTGGAGTCATATAACCTGAATTACCTCTATCACTAACTAGCATATGACCATGGGGAATTATTTAGTACCCCAGAACCTCAGTTTTATTAAATGTAAAACATGAATAATAATGATGCTACCTACTTCATAGGAATGTCATGAAGATTAAAAGAAACAATGTAAGTATAACATTTAGGACAGTGTCTGGCACAGAGCAACTATTAAATGAATGCTAACTACTATAATGCTATATTTTTCATTATATATTACAATCTATTTGTATACCTATCTCTGTTGTTAGGCTGTGAACCCGTTGAGGATATGAGTTATATTTCAATCTTTAACTTCAGTTCTAAACTAAAGTGCCTAGTAGAGGCTGTCATGATAGATGGACAGGAGTTGTAAGAGGTGGGGAAGATGGAATAAAAAAAGCACTTGAACTAGGATGCATGTTCTTTTTGTATGCCATGAGGATAGGATGTAAAGATAGGGGAGGATTTAACCTAGGTTCTTGTCAGATCTGGGGCAGCAAGGGTTTCCACAGTGGCTTCTATGAGGGTCCTGGCAGGGTTTAAGAGGCTCCAAATTAAAATATTTTTATGTGAAGTAGGTAAGATTAAGAGCATAATTAGTTAGGTGATGATGATAGGAACTGCAGGAGTTGGGAGTCAGAGAAGGCACACGGACCGATCACAGTAAACTGCAGGAAGTGAAGAACTAGGGGTGGTGGAAGGGGAGGAGGGCGGGGGGTGGGGTGAATGGGTGACGGGCACTGAGGGGGACACTTGACGGGATGAGCACTGGGTGTTATTCTGTATGTTGGTAAATTGAACACCAATAAAAATTAATTTATTAAAAAAAATCTCCATATGCAATGCTAACAGGGAGAGAGACTCCTGTGGCTAGGTCAACTGCAGAATTCACTCACTGAATGTATACAAAGTAATGTTTCTGGGAGGAACAACACAGTTAAAATACTGTCATTAGTTTCCACTCTAGATTTTTAAATATTGATGACATGTTTTCTAATATCATGTCTGTAACAGCACAGAAAAAAATAAACCAAACTTGATTCAATCCTGGTTCAACCATTTACTACTTGTATAACCCCAGCAAGTTACTTAATTATTGTGTCTTTTTATTCAACTGAGAATACTGCCATCATGTGGGATTATTATGAGGGTTAGTAACAACAAATATAAAGTGTCTGATACAATACTTGACCAATAGAGGGGTACTCAATAAACAGTAACTACTACTGTTATTTTATAGATCTGCAAAGTTTCTCTGAACATTTCCTTCAACATTTTGAGAAGTATAAAAATCAGCTAACAAAGTAACTGTTAACAGTCACATGTTCAAATATAACATGAATATTTTAAAGTTAATTTTTATGTTGAAAGGTAAAGATTCCGGCAGTCTGGCTGGCTCAGCAGTTTAGCGCCGCCTTCAGCCCAGGGTGTGATCCTGGAGACCCAGGATCGAGTTCTGTGTTAGGCTCCCTACACGGAGCCTGCTTCTCCCTCTGCCTGTGTCTCTGCCTCTCTCTGTCTCTCATGAATAAATAAATAAAATCTTAAAAAAAAAAAAAAAGGTAAAGATTCTGGCAAATTATAGCACACAAGGCAAAAGTTAAGTTGTAGAGATCAGACTAACTTCGGTTATGGTTTTCCCCCCATTATGAATTGCTGTAGCACAAGAATGAAAATCACTAGAACAAAAAAGTGATACCTTTTTAACCCTCTTAAGAAACTGGCCCAGCCAAAGGAAATGTGTATAGTAGGTGTACTTATAACCTATTACATTGGTTTGAAATTTCACTTGTTTTCATCTATCCTTTCTTCAGTTGGAAAATTTTGAAACAGGTGAATGTATTAAAATCTGTTCAGAAAACATAATGAAAAGGAACCTCTAACTAAAGACCTATAATGGTTTCATCTTATTTAGTAAATTTAATCTCTCCTGGCTTTGAAGATTCACCATAAGCTGGTTCTATGCAATTTACCCTTATTTACCACAACTTAATTTCATTAATTCTTAATCGAGTCTAGCCTCTAAATCCTACACCCATGCTGGCTCACTCTCACCTCTGCACTCTTGTGTGGTCCCCAGCTGCACTGTACTCACCCTCTATCTGTTTTCTCACCAGGGCCTGCTTATGCCCAGGACCTGTGCACTTTGAATAGCACAATTAGCATCTCATCACAAACTGTTCTAGTTTTTAATTTACACAATCCAGCTCTTTAACAGTAGAAAATTCTACTCTATTAATTTCCTTTCCATGTTTGTTCAAGACAAAAGACTACCTTGCAGGCCACACATTAAAAAAATGACATTGAAGTGAGACCTCTCATGAACCATCTTCTGCCAGTCCTGACGAGGAGATTATAATTTTTTTTTAAATTTTTATTTATTTATTTATGATAGTCACAGAGAGAGAGAGAGAGAGAGAGAGGCAGAGACACAGGCAGAGGGAGAAGCAGGCTCCATGCACCGGGAGCCCGACGTGGGATTCGATCCCGGATCTCCAGGATCTCGCCCTGGGCCAAAGGCAGGCGCCAAACCGCTGCGCCACCCAGGGATCCCGAGATTATAATTTTTTTTAGTGAAGTTACATGACAGGCAAAGTTAGTATTTGTTGGCTGATTTTTAGACAAGTCTTGGAAATAAAGTCAATCCTGTACAATTTTCTTAATTCAGCAACGTTAAAGCTTTCTAATCGCTCTAAATCAAAATTATAAAAAATTATAAAGGGAGAGACTTCTTTAGTCAAAATTTCCTTTGAGAAAAGCTTTTGAACACAAAGAATAATTCCTAGGGTTCTCAAAACAAGAAGAATTTCTACATCTTATTTGTAACTTGTTCTTTCACACATGGCTATTAGATCAGCATAGATTATAAAAACTGCACACAAATAAGTAAAAATTAAATATAATCCTGAATTCCTTAAATGTTATTATTGGTTGAAAATCACAGGAATGACTCCCAAAATTTAGGACAAGTTAAATTAAACCACATTTAAGATTTATCATTTTTGTTACTGTTTTGTTTCTTCATTCAGAATTTACTTAGATTGACTACCTCCAGGAGTTATTACCCAAAACACTCAGACTTTAACTGAAGGGTGTAATATCAGGAAAGAGTAATGTCCAAACTTTTCCTTTGAGGTTTTAATTAATTTAGTGGTCAAAATGAGTTTCTTTCTTAACAAATGAAGTTGTGTTACCTGCTCAAATCTTATCATTGTGAATCAACCTTATTGTACAAATAATTTAAGATAAGAAATATGCTTTTGTATTCATGTTTAGATAAGAACTTATCATTAAAAAATAATAAGGGAATAAGGGATGAGGAAATTGACCTAGAGCCCCATTAACAAAAAGTATCTCTCTAATCAAAACACATGAATTTAAATTACTTAGGAGAGTACTTAATAATACTATTTGAAAATTTCATGAGTCAAATCTCATAGATTCAAGGTAGTGCCAGTTTAAAAAGTACTTAGATACTAAGAAATCTGTTAACTGATATTAGGCAAGTATCCTTTTTTGCAATCTCAGTAATACCACCATGAAGGGAATAAGAAGACAAGAGTAAAAAGACTTCCCTCTATCCACAACGGTAAATTACACAAATCTAGGTATAAAGAAAGGTATAAAGAAAACTTTAGTTTAACAAAAGTAACTTATGATACCTAGACAAACTATCAAAGGTTTACAGATGACAATTTAAAAAAATTGCCATGCCAGTATTAATCATTTTAGATCATGATAAAAAGGCTTAAGGAAAATTATTCTCAATATTGTAATAATTCTTATTAAAAAGACAATTTTCTAAAATATTATTATTTAATCATAATCAAGGATTCACAGAAAATATTTATCATGAAAGAGTCAGCCACAGCCAGTAATACAGTGTTGTTACAATACAGAGGAAGGAAGAAAGAAATATGTGAAGATCAAAATTTATCACTTACCTCATGATTCAGCTCTGCTATCTGATCTTTCAGTTCCCTAATATACTGGTTAGAATCAGACTTGTTAAGCTGTCCTTGAAGCTTTCCTTCTTCTTTCTGTTTTGTGACAATAGAACAAACCAAAAACAAGAGACAGCGTTCACAACATGTACTCAAATATTTGAAGATATAGGACAGCATAAAGGCATATCCTTTAACCGGCTAAATTCTGAACTAATCTGGAAGGTATTCTCAAACTATGTCTGGAAGGTAATTTATAGTAAACTATACTGAATATTTCTAAATAATGCTTAGTGGAAGTTGTTTACAACAAATACAACTTGTAAAATGTACCTTTTGAGAGACTCTTAGAAATCAACAATTGAATGAAAACCAGTGAAAAAATTACCCTAGAATTTCAAAGGCATTCTCCTAGTTACATTGGGCACAAATGATTTTCTATCTCTACTATAAGAGATTCAACTCTTAGTTGATAAGGTAGTGGGCCTCCCACAGCTACCCTGGGAATTAGCTTTTGTTTGGCGAACAGAGAAAAGAAAAAAGAAAAGGTTCTGCAACCATTCTTAAAAGGAAAAGGATAGCTCTGAATCTCTTCTGTTTAATTAATTTAGGAAAGTATGTTGGGAGTCCTAGATATAGCTGATAAAAAGGTACTCCAATAATAACAAATAGATCTAGAACCATACTGTGACCATTTTCCAGGGATACAGATCAGGGAGGAGAGAAGCTGCCTTTTTCTTTATCATTGGAAAACAAATGTGACTTTTAAGATATAGGGCTTATGAGAGGATGAAACTGAATTGTTTATGACATCTCCAGATTATTTTAAGTTGATGCTTAAAATGTGAAGAAGCTGTGATCCAGAAACATCTACTGAAATTACTAACTCCTGATAGCAGAAAAGTACTGGTTTACTTTTAATAGTCACAACCACTCAGTTTCCTTCCAATGGAGACAACCACCATTGACATTTTTTTAGTGTAATCTTTTCATGATATTTTGTACATACGTAATCAAACACAATTATACACACACACATATTTTTACCTATACTACAGACACTCTATACACTGTTCTACACTTGCTATTATTCTTAAAAATCCAATTTGCCCCAGGTCAGGCTCCCTGCTCAGCAGGGAGTCTGTCTCCTTCTCTCTCTGCCCCTCCTCCTACTCCACACAGGGTCTCTTGATTAAATAAAAATTTTAAAAAAACCCAAACAAACCAACCTGAAGATCATTTAATATCACTACATACATATAGGTAAAAAAGAGCTACATTTTGATTGAAAGAGTTTTTAAGTCTCTGTAAAAGTTATCTTAGTGCTATCTGAATATAAGTTTTTTAAAAGTAAATTTTAAAATGTACTGTAGGCCCATAAAATTACCTCAAAAGTAAAGGGTTATACTGCAGAGCACTTTCCAATGTGGAGATCTCTATTGCAATCTTTCCATTCACAGTAAGAAGGGACCATAGACATCACCTGGTTTGGTCCCCTGACTGTAGCTAAGTACATGCTCTACTTTCCTTCTTATATACCTTCTCCTAATATCCTTGGTAGAAAGAAGAACTAACTAGAATTGCTCCAGTAACAGAATGGGTGACTCCCCTATAAAATCAGGGTACCATTCCAAAAGAATTGCTCTTCTTCATTAACTGTCTTTCTCACCTTGATTGCATTCTTGTGTACCTTAGTTTACTCTTCAAATCCTATCCAATTATTCTTACAGGCCAACTCCTTTTTTTTCTCCTTCTGTTTTTGGCAATCTGCCTTAAAAATCTTTCACTAGAATATGGCCTGCTGAAGCAGTTTAGCTAATATTTGTATAGATATAAAGGAAAAACTATAGTTTCTATAGGCTTTAAGAGTCTCATGTTCTACCGAATGAGCTAGCCGGTGCTTCTATAGGCTTTAAAACTTTTCTTATATATTTGAACACATGAAAATCACATATTATCATCTAAGCAAAGAACTGTCTAATTTAGGGGTACCTGGCTGGCTCAGTCACTGGAGCATGTGGCTCTTGATCTTGGGGTTATGAGTTTGAGCCACATGCTGGGTGTGGATATTTCTTAAAAATAAAATCTTATTTACAAAAAGGAACTAATTTAACAATTATATTCCAAATGCACTAGGCTTCTTAAACATATTAAACAGACCTTATGATTTTTAGTCATAAGCCTATATTTAAGAAAAAAATATTTTTTGAAAATTTAGTTAGAAACATTGGTTTAAGCCAAAGCAATCCTGATAAAGAAGAACATCTTAAAAAAAAAAAGATTTATTTATTTATTTATTTATTTATTTATTTATTTATTTATTTATTTATGAGAGAGAGAGAGAGAGAGAGAGTGAGTTAGAGGCAGATACACAGGCAGAGGGAGAAGCAGGCTCCATGCAGGGAGCCCGACGTGGGACTCGATCCCGGGTCTCCAGGATCACACCCCGGGCCGAAGGCAGGTGCCAAACCGCTGAGCCACCCAGGAACCCCAAGAACAAACATCTTATAATACCAGATTTCAAAATATACTACAAAGCTACAGTAATCAAAACAGTATGGTACTGGCAAAAAATATATATAGACACATAGATCAATGGAGCCCCAGAAATAAACCCATGATTATATAGTCAATCTATGACAAAGGAAGCAAGTATATATATAATGAGGAAAAGACAGTCTCTTCAATAAATGGTGCTGGGAAAACTATATAGGTACAAAAAAAAAAAAGAAACTGAACCATTTTTCTTACACCATACACACACACAAAAAAAACCTCAAAATGAATTAAAGACCTACATGGGACACATGAAACCATAAAAATCCTACAAGAGAGCGCAGATAGTAATTTCTCTGACATTGGCTATAGCAACATTTTTTTCCTACATGTTTCCTAAGACAAGGGAAACAAAAGCAAAAATAAACTACTGGACTACACCAAAATAGAAAGCTTTCTGCACAGCAAAGGAAATCATCAAGAAAAAGGCAATAAAACAAAAAGGCAATCTACTGAATGGGAGAAGATATATGCAAATGATGCATCCAATAAGGAGTTCCTATCCCCAAACCCAAACAATCCAATTTAAAATGGGGAAAGGATGGGATCCCTGGGTGGCGCAGCGGTTTGGCGCCTGTCTTTGGCCCAGGGCGCGATCCTGGAGACCCAGGATCAAATCCCACGTCGGGCTCCCGGTGCATGGAGCCTGCTTCTCCCTCTGCCTGTGTCTCTGCCTCTCTCTCTCTCTCTCTCTCTCTGTATGACTATCGTAAATAAATAAATAAATAAATAAGACATAAAAAACAAAAAAAAATAAATAAATAAAATGGGGAAAGGAGGGCAGCCCCGATGGTCCAGCGGTTTAGCGGAAAATGTAAATCAAAACCACATGAGTTATCACCTCACACCTGTCACAACAAATGGCTAGAATTAAAAAGAGAAGAAATAGGGCCAAGCAGTTTGGCGCCGCCTTCAGTCCGGGGATGATCCTGGAGACCCGGGATCGAGTTCCATGTCAGGCTCCCTGCATGGAGCCTGCTTCTCCCTCTGCCTGTGTTTCTGCCCCCCCCCCTCTCTCGCTGTGTCTGTCATGAATAAATAAATAAAATTAAAAAAAAATAAAAGATGTGAGAGCCCAAAATAAACACTTATATTTTTTAAAAAAATAAGAAGAAATAACAAGCGCTGACAAGGATGTGGAGTATAAGGAATCCTCATGACCTACTGACAGAAATGTAAATTGATGCAACCACTCTGGAAAACAGTATGGAAGTTCCTCAAAAAATAAAAAAATAGAATAACTGGATCATAGAATATGATCCAATGTTTCCACTATTGGGTATTAACCCAGAGAAAACAAAAACACAAATTTAAAAAGTATATGCACCCTTATGTTTATTGCAGCATTATCTGCAATAGCCAGGAAGGAAGCAACCTAAGTATCCATCAATAGACAAATAGATAAGGAATTTGTGGTATGTATATTCAATAGAATATTGCATATCCATAAAAAGGATAAGACCATGCCATTTGAAACAATGTGGATGGACCTAGAGGGTATAATGTTAAGTGAAATAAGTCAGATTGAGAAAGACAAATACCATATGATTTCACTTATAAGTGGAATCTTAAAAGAAAAAAATTAATAAACACATAAAAAGCAGAATCAGACCTATAAATAGAACAAACTAATGGTTGCTAGAGGGGAAGGGGATGTGGGTTTGGGCAAAATGAGTGAAGGGGAGTGGGAGATACAGGCTTCCAGTTATGGGAATAAAGGCACAGCATAAGGAATACAGTCGATGATATTGTAATAGCAATGTAATGGGACAGATGGTAGCTATATTGGTGGTGAACATAATGTATAAACTTGTCAAATCACTAAACTGTATACCTGAAACTAATATAACATTGTATGTCAATTATACTCAATTAAAAAAAACAAAACCAAAACAGCAGAAATATCGACTCAGAGCCCCAATCAAATCATATATGAAGCTGTGTTTTTTTTTTCATTCATATGTTCCACAATTTCCCTTGGTTCTAGACTTATTCCATCTCAGTTCTCTATATCCTCAAAGTAGGAGAAGATTATGTCAAGTAGAAGGGAAAAGTAGTGAGTGAATCAAGAGGGGAGAAAAGGAAGAATGAGGAAAAAAGAAAAAAATATATGGAGAAAGAATATTCACTGAAAATTAATTTTATAGAATGTATTTTCCAAATTCCATATATGGCATGAGAAATGGCAACTTCCAAAGGGGACTAATTCGATAAGAATCACTCCTTCGGTTATTATGTGTTTAGCTGTCCTCTGATGGCTTTTAATTTTAGCCTAATTTTAGCATTGTGCCATATTAACTGTCTTGAAATAGTTGATTAAATGGAAAGTATAATTGCCAACTAGGAAGAAATCCTCATGGAAGAGATGGAAAGGCTAGATATCTGTGGTTTGGGATTAGATTTAGAAAAGTTTTCTTTATATCTGGTCTCCAGTGAAAGCAAAGGTCTTGACAATTTTGAATATCCCAAAGTAAGAGTATCATGCAGGACAAAATAAAATTCTCAGGATGAATAAAATGACAATGTCCAAAGTAAGTACTAATGTAAGAGAGAAGTTCAAGAATGCAAAATACATTAGGTCTGAAAAGCTGTCAAATGACCAATAATCATAATTAATACCAATTCTTTCCTATAGGGAAACCTGCATGAAAGAAAAGTTTGGCATGTAAGATTAAATTTGGGATGCCTGGGTGGCTCAGTGGTTGAGCAGCTGCCTTTGGCTCAGGGTATGATCCTAGAGTCCTGGGATCTAGTCTCAGGATGGAGTCCCACATCGGGCTTCCTGCATGGAGCCTGCTTCTCCCTCTGCCTCTGTCTCTGCCTCTCTCTCTCACATTCTGTGTGTCTCTCATGAATAAATAAAATCTTAAAAAAAAAAAAAAAGAATGATTAAATTTGTTTTGCAAAAAGTGACTGACTTCAGAGATATGTTTCCCCCAAAGGTAGGTCTTAGTAAGGTTTAGCCAAAAATTTTGCACCTTGATTTCTTTAGAGGAAAGGCAGTATTTAATAAAAAGCAGGGCAATTAAGAAATTTTACAATAAAGAAATGGAGTGTTTTTTACTTAAGAAAAAAAAAAAAGACTCCTGAATGATATTCGTGAAAAGTCAAAGAAGCCCTCTTATGGACTTTATGACTAAAAAAATCAAGTGTTCCTTGAATTTCAATTCAATGTAGAAAAAAGGCAGAATTTCAAAGAGAAAAATTTTATATATTTGATTAAATATAATTGTATATAATTGTTCTTTTAGATTTAAACATAACTATTTAAGCTTAATATTAGGTTTCTCTGGAAAGCTTTTAACATACATTCAAAAGTTTAGCAAAAAAATCTGATGCCGGGCAGCCCAGGTGGCTCAGTGGTTTAGTGCCGCCTTCGGCCCAGGGCGTGATCCTGGAGGCCTGGGATTGAGTCCCATGTCGGGCTCCTGCATGGAGCCTGCTTCTCCCTCTGCCTGTGTCTCTGATGAACAAATAAATAAAATCTTAAAAAAAAAAAAAAAATCTGATACCCATCAAACCATTATTTCTGTAGGTACACACAAATACACACACACCCAAATAATAACTTGTAAGGCACACTGACTAAACTGAGGGCAAAGGAAGGGTAATTAAGCAGCTCTACACTCTAGCACTGACCCCATCCCTGCATAGTTACCATATTTTAATAGCAAGCATGCCAGTATGACAGGCACACTGGTTGAAAAGCTCTGCATAAGGTTCTGATTTAACAGTCTGCTGCAAGGGAATATGGCTGGTTCTTCAAGAAGTGGAGTAAAGTGAGAGATGTCCTACATGCTAATTAATAAATTTAAAAATATAAGTAACATTTTCTCTAAAAGTCTGATTTTTATGCTCTGCAAATGGGCTCTTATTTAAATATGTTAATCGAAGCTCTTTAGGGTCTTCCTTAAAGGTAACTAAATACACATTTACAATGTCAAAAAAAAAAATCCAGTTAACTATTATAAAAAGTGGGTAACAATTTAATTTCACCTCTGAGAGAGTTTATTCAATTATCTAATGTTTAAGGGTTTTTTTGCAAAAATTTTTAGTTTTCTATTTTCAATCATGTCTACATGGTTCTTTTCTGATAAGCAGGTGGGAAAATGTCAGCTATACTAATAAATTTACCACTAACCTGGATTTTCTTGACATTTTCTTTTGGCTCAGCTGATAGTAACAACAGATTGCCAGTTAAGTGGTTTCCTAAGCAAAACTAATTAGGCAAGCAACACACTTAAAGTAAGAGCTCCAATACATCTACAAGTTTGGTAATTCTGTAATTTCACTGAACTGACCTTAAGTATATTAGCTTTGTCATGCAATAAAAGAAACTTTAGATTAAAAGAACATAAAGTGATATTTATAAAAGGCTTCAATTCACTTTCACTCTTGGATCTTTCAATAATTATTTTAGCAATTATCATCATGATGTCCATAATAATCTAATTCATATTAAAGCCTTAAGCTATAGTTCCATGTAGAAGTTTCTTAGTCAAAAGTTCATCAAAAATCTAAAGATAGGCATGATTAAGTGATTAGGGAGAGAGTATAACAACTTTAACTTACTCTGAAATGCATAAAAAAAATAAAAGGTAGCTTGAATGGTGGATAGGTAAGTATCTAATAAAGCAACAGATAAAACAAATATATAAAAATATTAATTCCATATGGAGGTGGTGAATGTTCCCTGTCCAACCCTTTCAACTTTTGTATGTTTGAAAATCTTCATAATAAAATACTGGAAGAAATCATCAATACAAAAAGAATACATGCCTCCCATCCCTCTAGAAAACAAGCACTTAGGCCATACTGTAGTTCATTTCCATATGTGGGAGGTATTTATCTCCCAAAGGTTATTTACTGGTTCTTCGTTTATAATCTACCTGTTGCTCTAAAATTTGAACTTTCTCCAAATTTTACTAGAAACTTAAGAAACTGAAAATATTAAGTCATAAATTAGTACTTCATTAAAACAATGTAATTTTAGAGACTAAGCTGAGTTACAGTTTATCTCTATAGTATTTTAGAGTAGATTTTACAGTTGTTATATCAGGATCTATTTTCTCTCCTTCATTATGTAGTGGTCATAGGATAGGAATTATCCCCATCCTTAACCTCATAGGTAGGCCCTGATTGGTAGGGTTTAAACCAAACAGGATAGTCACATCTGTTTGTACTGTGTGTCTGGTTCAGGTCTTACTCAAATAGTGACTCTCAAAACTTTAACTGGAAATTATGGGTTGTAGCTTCTTATTCTGGATATTATGATAAGTAGGTATAAGGCTTATTTGTCAGCCATTTTAACACAATGAGAAAAGCCTTCTAAGGATAAAAAATGACAAGCAGAAGGGGGCTTGGCTAGCTCAGTCCAATAAGTGACTGACTCTTGATTCCGACTCAGGTCATGATCTCGGGGTCCTGAGACTGAGCCCTGCATCCAGCTCTGTACTCAGCAGGGCATCTGGTTGAGGATTCTCTCTCCCTTCTCTGCCCCTCCTCCCACTCGCACAATCTCTCCTAAAATGAATTAAAAAAAAAAAAAGATAAGCAGAGCAAAGCCTTTAGAATCACGTCTAATGAAACATGTTGGAACCCAAACCAAACTTTTCCTGAAATATATCCTATTTCTGGACTTTTCAAATACATAAGCCAATAAATCTCCTTCATTATTTAAGCTATAAATACATCCAGAATAGAGTCTCTTATTATCTGCAATAAAAACATCCTAAGAAGGGATCCCTGGGTGGCACAGCGGTTTGGCGCCTGCCTTTGGCCCAGGGCGCGATCCTGGAGACCCGGGATCGAATCCCACGTCAGGCTCCCGGTGCATGGAGCCTGCTTCTCCCTCTGCCTGTGTCTCTGCCTCTCTCTCTCTCTCTCTGTATGACTATCGTAAATAAAAAATAAAAAAAAAATAAAAATAAATCCTAAGAGATATATTTTTTAAAGATTTTATTATTCATGAGAAACACACAGAGAGAGGCAGAAACACAGGTAGGGGGAGAAGCAGGCTCCATGCAGGGAACCTGACGTGGGACTCGATGCTGGGTCTCCAGATTCACACCCTGGGCTGAAGGCAGTGCTAAACCACTGAGCCACCCGGGCTGCCCTAAGAGATATTTTTTAAAATGTGGTTAACTAAATGAATACAAATAAAATTTATGACATAAACAACAAGGTAAACAAATATACTACAAACAACCTAACCTAGGAAATGCTTAAAACAGTGATTCCCAAAGATGATAATGGTTAGGCGTTTTGTAAACACACAGATTAAGAGAATCTATTTCTGACCTAATGAATTCTAAACATCTGTGAATGGGGTTTGAAATTCTGCACACTTTGATAGTTATATAAGTGGTAGTTCTGATATAGCTATTGTGTAGATCTATACTTCAAACACACTGGCTGGGCAGCCCCGGTGGCTCAGTGGTTTGGCGCCGCCTTCAGCCCAGGGTATGATCCTGGAGACCCGGGATTGAGTCTCACATTGGGCTCCCTGCATGGAGCCTGCTTCTCCCTCTGCCTGTGTCCCTGTGTCTCTGTCTCTCTCTCTCTCTGTCTCTCTCATGAATAAATAAGTAAAATCTTAAAAAAAAAAAAAAAGATTATTAAAAAAGAAAAGAAAGAAACACACTGGCTTGTACCATCTTTGAAAATTTTGAATACAAATTCAAAATTTTATTTATATGCCAATTTTGAAACACTTTCACCTTTTAAGATTCTCAAATATTTTACAAGTGTATGATTATAGCATTTACTTACTCTACCTTTGTATATAAAAAAGAGGTAACTTGACGGGATGAGCACTGGGTGTTATTCTGTATGTTGGCAAATTGAAAACCAATAAAAAATAAATTTATTATTTAAAAAAAATTTTTTTAAAAAAGCACACAAAACAATCCCCCCATATAAATAAATAAATACATACATACATACATACATACATACATACATACATAAAAAGAGGTAAATATTTCTTTTAACTACCAGCACAAAGTTTGGTAAATGACCAAGACTAATAAACTTATTTACAAATAATCTCTACATTCCAAGAGTGAATGTATTTTAAAACAAAGGAAAACTGGTAAGGTTTCTTAAATTAGTTTCTTTTAATTCTGCTATCAGTTTCACTTCATATTATTTCTATATTAATTTCAGCTGGTCAGTTCCCTGTCTATAGAGGTTGGTTCAATTTTGAACTCAAATCCCTTTCTTGGTTAACTTAGCTCTCAAATAGAAAATATTATTATTTTAAAGTTTAGTAATGTATGATGAGGAACTAAATAATGTTTAAGATCAGAAAAACAGGGATCCCTGGGTGGCTCAGCCTGCCTTTGGCCCAGGGTGTGGTCCTGGAGTTTCCGGATCGAGTCCCATGTTGGGCTCCCTTCATGGAGCCTGCTTCTCCCTCTGCCTGTCTCTCTGCCTCTCTTTCTCTCATGAATAAATATTTTAAAAAATATATCAGAAAAACAACCCACATATATGAACACTATGACTGAACACTAAAATACTTGTTCATAAGAATGAAGGAAAACCAAAGATCTGAGGACTAGCAGAATAATTCTTTAAAAACTTAAAAGTATTGGGGCACCTGGGTGGCTCAGTGGTTGAGCATCTGCCTTTGGCTCAGGTCGTGATCCTGGGGTCCCAGTGATGGAGTCCCACATTGGACTCCCTGTGGGGAGCCTGTTTTTCCCTCTGCCTATCTCTGTGTGTCTCTTGTGAATAAATAAAATCAAGAAAAAAACCTTAAAAATATCAATATCTGTGAGGGGATATGCCAATAAATAAGGGATCCAATCAGCTAAACTTTTTATCAGGTAACAGGTTGATACAGTTGAAAACTATGTTCTTTAATATAACCATAAATGTGTGTAAAGGAGCATTTTCCTAAGAGCATTGATTCTGGTGTTTCACTACTTGGACTGTTTTAATGACTTTAGGTATATACATTCATCTGTTTTATCCCTACAACCACTGGGAGCTGCAATCCAGGGAAAAGATGAGGTAGAGATGGAATGTGCCCAAGATGTGTCACATATTCATTACGATTGATTGGAAAATCAGTAAATGCAATAGTCGACAGGAAAAAAATGACTATGTATTTGTGCAATGTGTATACAGTTACAGTAGAAAGTGGACTTTTTAAAAAAAGATTTTTATTTATTCATGAGAGACAGAGAGAAAGGCTGAGACAGAGGCAGAGGCAGAGGGAGAAGCAGGCTCCCCACAGGGAGCCCTATGTGGGACTGGATCCCCAGACTCGGGATCACGCCCTAAGTCAAAGGAAGACGCTTAACTGCTGAGCCACCCAGGTGTCCCAGAAACTGTACATCCTAATCAGAGATTTCGTCACCTACATCTACTGTATTCCAACATGCTCTTTAAAAAGTTGAACAATTAAAACATGCTAGGGCACTGAGCTAGAAATGTGAAACGTTTTCTCTATAGCTCTAAAAAGCAGTATATTTTTTGTGTGTTACACTAGCAAAACTGAGGTGAATACAATGTTAACTTGCTTTAAGTGTTTGGAAGAAAAAATGGGGTTTTAATAATATTAAAAAATATTGTGGAGGTGAGAGAAGAGGAGGCAGGGTCTCAGGTTTGTATAAACTCACAAAGCCTCAATTTTTAAGTGAAATTGTAATAGGCAAGTCTAAGAGTCCATTCGTGCTTGTTTCTTTATCTATGTTTTTAATGCTGGTTATAACTTACCCTATCTTGCCACAGGAAGGACACTTCCTTAGAGACAGGAAGATAGCAGATTTTAAAAGCTGTGTTTCAAGCCATAGGCTTTTTAATACTCTGTGCAACCAGATAGTTTGCTTAGAAGTTTTTGGGTTTTCTTAGAGAATTTAACCAGTTAATACCCAGTTAATGTACTAGATGCATAGATGAGGTAGTAGAAGACAACACGTAAAAGCACCTAGTCTATTATTTATAGCTTGTGAATTTTTCTTCTAGCTTTTCAGTTTTCAAAATTTTCTAAACTACAAGAGGAGCTGAAATAGTACGATACCCATATACTCTTTAGCTATATTTACCAATTACTATTTTGCCACATTGGCTTTCATTCTTTCTTTCTAAATGTAGAGATATCTTCTGAACCATTTGAATATAAATTGGAGATATGACATCTCACTACTATATATTTTAGCATGCATTTTCTAAGAATAAGGAACTGTCCCACATAACTAAATGCCATTATCACAGTTAAAGTAACCGTTTAATTCCACAGTATCACTGAATATGTAGTTCCTATTCAAATTCCCTTAAAAGGGCTCCAAATGGATTATTACTGTCCAGAATTAAACCAAGGTTTATGGTTACATTTGGTTATTATATCTCTTTACCCTCTTTAAATCTATAATAGTTCCTCCACTTTGTCATGACTTTGTCAATATTTTTAAGAGTCCAAGTCTAGAGACTGTATTATGCAAGATGAAAGTTTCCCATTCCAACAAAACTCCAAGTATAGTACTGTTTTTAATCCTTTTTTCAACCAAATAGGCAGCAGGATAAAACTAATATATGTATATTTAATTGTTGGTTAAGGGAGGAAGCATAGAAGACAGGAGCACAAAAACTTAAATATGTGAAGCCAAAGACTAAGAAAATATATAGAAATAGCACAAGAAGACAGCATTTTATATATTATACTGGTAAATATTTACTTGTTATTTATATATATTTGATAAAAATGAGAAACATAATAAATATCGGTTATTTATTTATTTATTTCCTTAAGAGACTAACCTACATGTTTAACTCTTCAATCCCTTAGGAGATCCAAAGAGCTCTCTCCATATGTCACATCACTTTAAACCCACACAAAAGCCTTTAGCCTTTCTGTCTCTGCAAAATTATTCTGTCATCAGTAGATGACTTTAAATTCTGGGAAAAGCACAGGGCTAGTCACAAAGAAATCACTAAAGAAAGGATTTGTCATAAAAGGAAAGCATCAAACAGCCGCTTATTAAGCTTCACTTTATTCAGTGTAACAGTGCTCACAGTTGGAAAACTCTGTAGCTGAAAAAAATGTGATTTATCTTCTGGATGGCTGGAACTGTCATATTTTAATATCCTCATATTCCATTCACAAAGGTTTATCACTCAGTGAAAGATTCATCTCTGCTTTTGTTTCTTGGCTTTGTATTTTGTTTTTGCTTTTAATACTACAAAGTTAAACACCAAATTGGTGCTCTTGTGAACTATAAACCAGTTTTTGTCTTGCTCTTTCACCTATGAGGAAAGGATATATGATATCTTGTTTACTAATGATAGACACTCAGTCATGCTAGGCTGAGTGAAGACCTGACAAGTCCTTTGGGAGTGCTGTTTTGGGATACTGAGACTTTTGAAGAATTAGTTCCCCAAAGCCTTTCTAAAACTAAGCAAGCATCACTTCATCTTGTCATTCTACTACTCAGCACTGTTATTTCTTGAGATCCTCTTCTGTCAGCTTGAAGACCATTATACTCTAGACCTATTACTTTCATATTCTAGACTCATATTACCACGTCTTTCTCTTAGCAGGATTTTTTTCAGACTGATAAATTAATAAGCCGCCCTCTCTTTTGGCATGGCCCCCATACCTGTGCATATCTTCATAGGTGGTTCGACCTAAGCATGGCCTAGATCCAACAGCACTAGAGGACTAAAGAGACTCGGTGGCTAACTGATTTACCAAGGATCACATGGCTAGCTAGGAAAAAGCCAGGGGCAGAAATCAGGTTTCACTCCTTCCATGTTTGTGAGACAAACCACAGCAGGATATGTGTTAGAATTGTTTCTAAAAATGGTATCGATAATTTTCTGTTTGATTCATTTATCTTTTCCTGGACATCCCATAAAGAGTGAATAGTAAGCCAAAGCTGGGGAGTACAATCCTTAGCTGTCAAAGTCTGTCATATGTCTTCCTTTGCATCACATTATCAGACAGCTTCCTATATATTCATCTGGTAAAACATGCTCTTCTCTCATTTTCTCCCCAAATTTTTATTTAAATTTTAGTTAATTAACATATAGTGCAATATTGGCTTCAGGAGTAGAATTTAGTGCTTTATCACTTACATATAATAACCTGTTATCATAACAAGTGCTCTCCCTAATACCCAACACTCATTTAGCCCATCCCCCATCCACCTCCTTCCATCAACCCTCAGTTTGTTCTCTATCATTAAGAGTCTCGGGGTTTGCTTCCCCCTTTTTTCCTTCTCATATGTTCATTTATTTTCTTAAATTCTACAGTTGAGTGAAATCATATGGTATTATGTCTTTTTCTGACTTATTTCACTTAGCATAATACACTTTAGCTTCATTCATGTTGTTGCAAATGGCAAGATTTCATTCTTCTTGATGGCTGAGTAATATTTCCTTGTATTCAGAATAATTATTAATAGATACAAATTTAGTGCCGCTATAAAGCTGGTGTTTCTGGTGATGTTCTCTGTTCCTTTCTAGTCTTTATTGCTTTTGGTCTCCCTCACCCTCCTCAAAAGTCCTTTTTAATATTTCTTGCAGGGCTAGTTTAGTGGTCATGAACTCCTTTAGTTTTTGTCTTGGAAACTTTCTTTCTCTGAATGACAGTCTTGTTGGATAAAGTATTCTTGGCTGCATATTTCTTTTTTCATTTGTTTGAAGGATACATAAAGAACCGATTTTGCCAACAAGAAGTTTTATCAACTTATTAGATTATTAAGGTATTGGAATTTGATAGGGACCCAGCCATTTTTATCAAGTAGAGGAGAAGGCCAGTATGAAAAACCAAATTAGAATTACTTATCAATTCAGTAATTCCTTCTCATATGAAGTCAAGGGAGAACAAGGTATAAAATTAAAGATAGCCTATATAAATATAGTACCAATAATATTTTATACATTTGAGATTAATAACTCATACTATAAATTGTTCCCTCTCAACAATTTCAATGAGATGGTTTGGCTTGGCTGTGAATAATACAGTTATTGAGCCATTTTTTTCCCCCTGCATATGTTCCTCCATCAAACATTCATCACCTTTAGCTTATGATTTGGAATTCATGTGTTATATAGAGGAATTTAAAGGCCTGAGGGAAAAAATAGTAGAAAAAAACAATTTTATGATCAATGTTACCATCCTGGAAAATGTACAGCCAGGTTTTTTAAAAAAGAGAAATAATTGTTTCTGTAAAATTATACCCAGTTATCTTAAATAATTCAAAGGAAAAAATATGAAGATGAAAATTAAATCTTAAAGTTGAAATTGACAGAAACACATTTATGTGGGGCTTGAATTTACAGCCCCAAGAACAAGAGTTGCACACTCTTCTGAATGAGCCAGCCAGGTGTCCCTGCTTCTTAAATTCTATATATGAGAGAAATCATATGATATTTATACCCAACAGAATATTAGTCATAAAAAACAATGATATCTTGCCGTTTACAATGACACAATGGATCTAAAGAATGTAATGCTAAGTGAAATAAGTCAGTCAGGCAAAGACAAGTACCACAATTTTACTCACATGTGGAATTCTTCATATTTTTGAACATATCTTCTTTCCATTTGTTGTGGGACACCAGTTATCCTTAGTGTTAGATAATCTACCTTTCACCATACTTGCTAATACTTGTTTTACATTCTTAATCTCTGCATTCACTATGATTACCTTAAGCTTTTCTTCTATGCCAATATTCTACTTTTCAGCATTGCTTATGGAATAGACTATTCTTTTGTTGTTTTTGCAACGATGTATTTATTGGGTTTTATTTCCTTAGCAGTACAATCTCACTTCTTATCTCAGTTTTATTTTTTTTTAAACATTTTATTTATTATTCATGAGAGACACACAGAGAGAAGTAGAGACACAGGCACAGAGAGAAGCAGGCTCCCTGCAGGGAGCCCGATGTGGGGTTCGATCCCAGGACTCCAGGATCATGGCCTGGGCCAAAGGCAGGCACTCAACTGCTGAGCCACCGAGGTGTCCCCCTTATCTCAGTTTTAAAAAGTCATTTCATATTTTGATTTATGTTATTGAATTTGGTTTTCTTTTAAAGATTTTATTTATTTATTTATTCACAAGAGACACACAGAGAGAGGCAGAGACATAGGCAGAGGGAGGAGAAGCAGGCTCCATGCAGAGGCCGATGTGGGACTTGATCCTGGGACTCCAGGATCATGCCCTGAGCTGAAGGCAGATGCTTAACTGCTGAGCCACCCAGGTATCCCTATATTCATGTTTATTTTATAGTGGGAAACAACTGTAATTCCTCTCTTATCCTTGAATTACCTTTCTTCTCGGTTGAGATCCTTTTGAATGGTATTTGTTTCTCTTTCTTCACTATAACAATATAAACCAAGCTGCCATGCCATTTCTTTGCATCATGGCTAGGTGACTGTCCAGACATTCCTAATGCTTTAAGAATACGTGTTACTTATTAACTCTTTCACCATATATAAAATCTATTTTCTTTGCTCTCCAAGCTCAAGTTTGACTTTTCTATAGCCTGAGGGGATAGCATAGGGAAGGAAAGAACCTGGCTAAACAAGGGCTCTGCTTATTCTTCTGAGATTTTGCTAAATATCTGTATTCCCTAACTGGAGGGATATAAGTCAAAACCTGGGTTTAGGGTTCAAATAGTTCTCCAAGGGATGCCTGGGTGGCTCAGCAATTGAGCATCTGCTTTTGGCTCAGAGTATGACCCCAGAGTCCTGGGATCGAGTCTCACATCGGGCTCCCTACATGGAGCCTGCTTCTCCCTCTACTTGTGTCTCTGCCTCTCTCTCCCTGTGTTTCTCATGAATAAATAAATATTTAAAAAACAAAACAAAAAACCCAAGTAGTTTTCCAAATTCAGTGTGTTGTCCCTAAGATCTTCACTTCAGTTAAAAATTCATATGTTTACTTTTTAATCTCTTTTTTTTTAATTTTTTTAAATTTTTATTTATTTATGATAGTCACACAGAGAGAGAGGCAGAGACACAGGCAGAGGGAGAAGCAGGCTCCATGCACCAGGAGCCTGATGTGGGATTCGATCCCGGGTCTCCAGGATCGGGCCCTGGGCCAAAGGCAGGCGCCAAACCGCTGCGCCACCCAGGGATCCCCTACTTTTTAATCTCTTTGACTGGGTTGTCCCTTCTAGAAATTTTTGTAATTCCTCAGTCAGAAAATTATATATTCATTTTCTTTCTCTCCACATTTGGCATATGAATGAATGCTCTGGGGACTTGCTGACTTACCTATATAGCTCAGTGAATAGAATAGGAGAGGGAGACAGTTGAGGTTAGAAGCCAAGCCCTGGTAGACCTCTTTGCTCTAGACTAGTCTATTTCTTTCTTAGCTGTCATGTTTAAAGTTTATTATACTATCCTTTGCTCCTTTTCCTCTCAGGCTGCTTTTAGTAGAAAAGTATTTGCTTTAAAAAAAACAAAAACAAAAACAAAACAAAATGAAAAAAACAACAACCCTATTATTTACTGTTTTGTTAGATGGATGGATAGGAAAATATAGGATCAATTTCAATCTATTTCTGAGGCACCATTTTAAGTAAACAAATCTTTATACATATACAGTCCTTAGAACATGCTACTACCTCTTATGGCATAGAATATCAAACTCCTTTATACATGGCTGTTTTCTGCCCCCTAAAATTCATGCTGCAATTATTTTTGAGTACCTGTTATATGCCAGCCATATCTTTATCTTATTCAAACAAGGTTCTAATATATTGTATGTTGGAGTAAATTAATTCTTAAGGTGAAGATAATTAAAGACTCTGATAGTAGTCATAAATAACATAAAAAATCATGATGAAATAGAGAGTAACAGTGTGAGGGGCCAATTTTACAAAAGTGGTCAGGGAAAATCTCTATGAATGGGTGGCTTCTAAGTTGAGATAAAAATGATGCAAAGGAACTACCAGGGAAGCTCAGGTGTTCCAAATGTAGGGTAGAGCAAGAGTGAAAGCCTTTTAGGAATGAATAACCTTGGTCCAAGAAAGGAAAAGAAGGATGGTGTTGCTAGAGTATAACATGTGAAGGGAGTGTAATTTACGATGTAGTCAGAGAAATAGGCAAGAACCAGAAAACTCAGGGACCTCAAAGCCACAGAATGAGTGTGGCACTTTTGCCAGGTGGACCAAATTTTCTTTGTTGCTATTTTCCTTTGATTATTTGGAAGTTCTAATCCTTATTTCCATTCTAGCAATGATTACCTTAAAAGTTATTTAAATGTATATTCATTTAAAAATTACAATATAATAAGTTCATAAAGTCTAAAAAGTGAATTCCTGCCCCTTACTCTTTGCACCAAGCCCTCTACTCTCCCCAGAGGGAACACTGTCAACAGTTTTGATAAATCTCACAGGAGACACTCTAATGCATTTAAATATGTGTAAAACATGTAATACACACACATACACTTGTAAAAACACACACATGGAATGATCTACATTCTGTCTATAATTTGTTTTTCTCATTTAATATGTCTTGCAAATCTTTCTTCTTAAAGACAGAGACTATTCCAACTATGGATTTACTGCGGTTTAAAAATTCTCTTGATGAGTAGTTACCAGTGTTTTTAAATAATAAAAATGATGTTGGATTTAGGCATCCATCTTAAGAAGTTACATAAAGAACACAAAATAAGGGATCCCTGGGTGGCGCAGCAGTTTAGCGCCTGCCTTTGGCCCAGGGCGCGATCCTGGAGACCCGGGATCGAATCCCACATCAGGCTCCCGGTGCATGGAGCCTGCTTCTCCCTCTGCCTGTGTCTCTGCCTCTCTCTCTCTCTGTGTGTGACTATCATAAATAAATAAAAAAATAAAAAAAATTAAAAAAAACACAAAATAAGCCTATAATGGAAGGAAATAATACAAACAAGAACAATAAAACAAAAACAGAGGCTTATCATTAAATTTGCATTTGCTTACTAGTATTCTCCTGGCCAGTGGTATCAGAAGTATTGGCTACTGGAAGTACTATTGCTTTCTCCTTTCTTGAATGTTCTACATATGTCTAATATACCACCCAATTCTCAACTGAAACTTATAATTAGTTATTACATTTTTATAACTTTAGAATAGGAAATCAGTACTTAAATATACTTCAACATTTTAAGCCTCACATATTAAAACATGGTTTACAAATAGACATCACACCCTTAAAGGAAATAACAGAAACAATTAGTAATCTCTCTATGCTCTCTTCATAGAGATTTCAAAATAAATCTAAGGTTATACATAGGATGTGGGTTTTTCACTGGGAGTAGTATTACAGAAAGTTTGTGGTATTAGAAGGGTCATGACACAATGCAGGTTGCTTAGTCTCAAATGCAAGTGTAAAGCTTACATTTTAAAAATATTTTAAATTACACTCACATATGAAAAATGTAACACAAATGGAGGCTATGCTAAAGATAAATCCAAGTTCTCTCTCTCCTTTGTAAAAGTTAAACTATTTCAGACTCCATTAAGAAGACAATATCTTGACTGTTTTTAAGGTTAAATAATACTTTTTTTTAAGGCTATATTATGAAACTATGCTCAACGGTCACAGAAGGAACCATATTAACTTGCAGCAGGGGAACAATTTTTAAGACCTAATTTGATATTTTCAATGCATATATTAAAGCAAAATGTATTAAGCGAATTATAACTGCATATGAAGTTACTATAGTAGAAGAAAACCCAATGATTTGAGTAAATCCCTGACAGTTGATAAGTAATCACTGTGATTAATCAATATAACCTTACTGAAACATCAATAGCAACCACTAAGCTTTAGTAAGTTATTACTGATTTGTACTTTGCCTCAAGAAAAATTAATCATAATAGTAAATGTGGTAAATGGTAGCCTTTCTGTGACTTCAAGGTGACTCATTTGAAACATCTAAAAACAAATCATACTCATATCATGTACCATCCTAAGTTTCTGAAACAGTTTCCTGTAATCTAAAGTCACAGACAAAAAGGTTTGAATATTTTTTATGGTTTAGTAACTAGAAAAAAAAGTACATATAAATATTTAAAGAAAATAATACGGTAATTTGAAAAGTATGGAAGGGAGAAAATAAATCTAAAAATGTTTTAATGCTAAACTGATTTAATTCCATTTGAGAAAAGAAACATGTACACTAATAAACATTTTAGAGTAATCTTTCTTATAGGACCAACCACATGCCCACACGAATAATCAGGATTTGCACAAAGTCCAAAAGCTAGAGAATATTTCTTAAAAATAGTAGTTTAATTAGAAACAAATCAATTTTGTGACAAAAACTTAAAATTTATATAATTCTTAGGTTCCTAAAAATTATGAAATTATATAAACTAATTTTATAATAGACTTCTTAAAGAACAGTTTTGGATACAGAAAAAAATGAGAAGACAAGAGTTCCCATATACCTCCTGCACTTAATTTCCCCTATTATTAACATCTTCTATTAGTATGGTAAATGTGTTACAATTAATAAACTAATATTGATACCTTATTACTAACCAAAACCTATAGTTTATTCAAATTTTCTTAGTTTTTTGTTTGTTTTTAAGCTAATGCCTTTTTTCTGTCCTAGGATTCTGTGCAGGATACCGTATTACATTACATTTTGCTATCATGTCTCCTTAGGCTCCTCTTGGCTGTGATAGTTTCTTGGACTTGTTTTTTATGAACTCTGAGGAGAGCTGGTCAAGTATTTTGTAGGATGCCCCACTATCAAAATTTGTCAGATACTTCTTCTCATGTTAAGATTGGGGTTTAAGGGTTACTGGAAGACTATAGAAGTACCATTTTTATCACACTATATCAAGGGTACATACTATCAATATGATTGATCACTACTGACGTTGACCTTGATTATCTGTTTGAGATGGGATTTGTCAAGTTTCTCCATGATAGGGGATCTCTGGGTGGCTCAGTGGTTTGGTGCCTGCCTTCCGCCCAGGGCGTGATCCTGGAGTCCCGGGATCGAGTCCCACATCGGGCTCCCTCCACGAAGCCAGCCTCTCCCTCTGCCTGTGTCTCTGCCTCTCTCTCTCCCTCTCTGTTTCTCATAAGTAAATAAAATCTTAACAACAAAAAATTTCTCCACTATAAGGTTATTCACTTTCTCCTGTTCTTTCCATACTGTCCCCTTTGGAGAGAAGTCATTGTGCACAGTCTACACTTAAGGAAAAGGACTTCTTCCTCTCCTTAAGAACAGAATATCTACAACAGTTATTTGGAATAGTTCTGCATAGAGATTTATCTTGTCTTTCCCATTTATTAATTTATTTAATCATTATTTATATCAGTATGGACTCATGGGTATTTTATACTGTTAGTTAAAATCTACTATTACTTTTAAATATTTTTTCCTACTTTGGCCATTAGGAGCACTTTCTGTTGGCTCTTCTGTCCTTTTAAGACACTCCTATTAATGTAGTGATTTGCTTTGTTTTGTTTGAAGCCCTTCCTTTCACTAGTATCACAAAATGTCTAGGCTCATCTTTGTCCTTCCTATGTTTCCTGCCCCAGTCCTGGAATCAGCTATTTGTCTGAGAAGCCTTGGTTTCTTTCATTAGAATACGGTATGAGAAACCAAGATGTGTTTGCTAGGCATACATAAACTAACTTTTAATAAGACCAAGATGATCGCTGATATTATGGTACTTAAGAGTCTAATTCTCCTTCACTAATTTTTCAAATGCTACTATGAGCTCGTTTTGGGTACTTGAATGATATTTTTCATTTCTAGATACAACAATACCTTAAAAACCTCTAGGTACTTAATTTCTCTATATTTAACTGCATACTAAAGTTGCATACCAAAGAATTGAAGCACAAAATTTTGAGAAAATCATTTAAGAAAAATACCTTAATATTTAAGTAAGTTGCTCAAAACGGAAACCATTATACTTTAAGGGGAAAAAAACAATCTTCCAAAAAGAAGTTAGCCAAGAGCTGGCATATAAACTACCACTTGTGAAATTACTAACAAATTAGCTCAGGAAATATTGAAAAGCACAAACTGATCACAAAGTTTTATGATAAACTCCATCATTTAGTAATGCCACTGTAATTTAACATTATTAAAACACATATTTTAAAGTTCAGCAATAAAGATTTTATCACTTCCTCTCCATCTCTGCCAAGACTACATACTGATCTGGGCACACTGATTTAAACCTAACTCACTCATTTTATGTCAGAACAGAATTTTGAGTGGGTGTTTCTTAAGTCAAGAGTGGTTGGGGTATTGCCCATCTGAGGCATCCCTAGAGGTTATCTGCTGGGCAAAGTAACAAAACTGGGTAAATGTTACTGGGTACCAGGAAAGAACAAAAAGTTGGATTTGAGTAGAACTACACTGTTTTAAATTTAAAATTTTCCATTACTTATAACAAAGCAGCATTCATTTTACAGATATGCTTGATCCACAGAAGCTTTTAATATAGTTATGACAATTAATATGCTTATCTTTATAATAACCAAAATACAAACTCAATTCTGGGTTAAATACCAGAAAGCTTTTAATTCCCACCTATTTTCTTCAACTACCTGAGCAAAAATCAACTTTTCAGTGTTTTTGTTCTACCATCTGCAAAGTAGAGTGAGTTTTATTTAGTGTGAATATAAAGTCCTGGACAAATAAATAACATTTGGATCAATAAAGGTGGAAAATTCCACTATAAGAGGAGGAAACACTTATTAACCACTATTTCCTCCCTCTTAAGTACTATGAATTACTCTTACAAGCATTTTTTTTCTGAATTAAGTTCAATTAAAATTTTTTAATAGGTTAAATGTCTTCTAGTTGATCATTCCTATGCTCAAATGACTTTCCAACTTACTCACAGAAAGCCAGAGTTCTTAGGCCTACATAATCTGCCCTATTTACCTCTTAGACTTTTCTACTTCCCCTCTTACTTCACCCAGGGATTTTACTCAGACATGCTACTGGCCTTAGGCTCTTTGGGCTTACTAGCACCTTAGCAGGGAATTCTTTCCCCAAATCTGCATGACCTACAAATGTTTTCTCATTTAATACCAACAACTGTAAAGCAGATAACTTTCAGATACTCAGTTCTGAATCAGTAAATTAAAAAATAGGTTAAACAACTTGTCAAACATAAGATACTTAATAGTTTGACTTCAAAATCTATTCTTAACAAATAAAGTATCTCTAGCATTAATAAGAAAACAGAAAGACAAAAAGTTGTGACCACAGAATCATGTAGGATTTAAAATCCTCTTGCTCTTAATAATAAGTAAATTTCTTAAAGTTTTTTATTCTGGTAAGGTTCTATCATATTTATTTTTGCAGGCTGCTTAAAGAAACAAAGATACATTCAACCAGAAAATCAGTTTGTAAAGTATATGTGCAGATAGGAAGAAAAAAACAAATTTCTTCCTTAAAAGGTAACAACTCGCATCACCTCAGATGTAACTGAAGCCATTGACACCAACAATAAATGTACACGAATTTTCAGAGGTTTAAATTCTATTCAACAACCTTTCAAAGAAGGGACTCATGCTCAGTCACTCATTTATCATCCTACTAAGTATCATATGTTGTTCTTGGGAGTGTAAGATGATAAATGTATTTATAAATGAATTCATTTTTTCATCCTCATCAGTGACCTAATGCTAAAAAATGTATGCAAAATGATGCAAGTGTGAATACGGTAATGATCTCTGAATTTTAAAAATTTGAATACTCTACATACAGTAAAAATCACTTGTAGAAACGGATGAGTTAATTATTGTATTAACATCGAATACAAGTAGTTTAGATCACTTAACTACTTAAGGTTATGCACCAGCCATTATATACCAAGCCACTGAGGAATATACAGCAACTGAGTAAGACAGGCCAAAAATTCCTCTCACTGCACTTCCACTCTGGTGGGGAATGTGAACAACAACAATAACAAGAAATGTATATTTTTATGGAAAGAAATAATTGTTTTGAAGAAACATAAAATGACAGACGAGCACAGTGATTAGAATAGTAGTATTATTTTGGATGGAAATTTGGCCACAGGAACTTTATCTAATAAAATCATAGAGATCTGAATGAAATGAAAGGATTACATAGTATTGAAATTTCGAAATGGTAACTTAGAATGATCAAAAGATTAAAATGATATACATGGTATATTTTTTATATTTAATGAAAACTTAAGAGTTTAACCTCTTAATTTCATAGGTGTATATCTGCTCCAAACAAGCATTATAATAGAATGATGACTAAAATCCATCTGTAAAGTGGCATTCTGCTTGAGAAGGAGGAAACCCAACTAACAACTTTCTCAAACAGTTCTAAGAAAACAGCTAAAATCTGCAAACTGCTACACTTAAAAAAAAAGATTAACTTCACTGTAAGACACTAATATAAAACAGCTCCTCCAAAGACAGGGGGGAAAGATTATAAAAATCTTAAGTACATTACAGATGTAGATATCTCAATCACATAGGGAAGGATTATAAACTTTAAATCAGATCTAACATTTCACGATAACTGAAGAATCTTTGAAATCAAACTTAAAACTTCAGCCTCATAAGTGTATCTACCACTGAAAGCTGGTGTTTATAAAAATGACTATTTGTTCATCTAATGTACTTCCTCATCTAAATACGACACTTATAAAAGTATAATTTTCATAAATACTTTAAAAAGCAGGTCTACTTATATTAATAACAGATTATATAATACGATAATTTATTAAATGAAGAGTTTGAGAGAAATTGGTTTATGGAAAAAATTTTTATTCATGAGAGTAACAATTGGAAGAGTTGATCCGAAGAGATATGAAGTACATAATATTTGACAGAGTTCTCCCCCTAGTGGAACTTGAAAATGATCTAAAACATTTCCATGACGAAGAATAGCCTAAGATGTATTATTCTTATAATTGAAAAAAAAAGGAGTTTCAGATTTTAGCAAGAGATCTATTATGGATCTGTCTGTAATAAGCAAATAAATGAATGATAGTTGGATCATCAAGAGGTTTACTGAAAACACATTTACTAAACGTATTAATAGCAAAAGAACTCAGAAGAAACACCTTAAAAGCAGAAGAATGGAGGTATAGAGAAACAGCAGTTTAGGAAGACATAGTAGCTCACAGAATGATACAGAATTATGAAAGAATGTAAAAATTTTGATAAGTGTGTGTGTGTGCGCGCATGTGTGTAATGGGTAGGTAGTGAGGATGGGGAGATAATGCTGAGAGATGAGACAGGACATGCAGGTCTGGGCAACAATGAAAAGGTAAGCATTTTATGCTCAGGAATTTTGATATCATTTGCTAGGTAAAAGGCAGTCAATAAAAGTTTTTATTTTTCAGAAATAAATTCTGATAGCTCTGTGGAATTGCTGAGGCTAAAGAAGAGAGAACTGACTAGGAAGTTACTATAATAGTTTAGGTAAGGCTGAAGAATTCAGAGAATGGCTAGGGGAATAGAAAGGCTAAGAGAGATTAACAGAAAAGTTTATGAAATTAAAATTATCTTTGGTTTAGTTTTAGATTTACTCAGGACTTTTCTCTTTTGGAGGAACTGAAGAGTTGGGCAAGTCTGTATGAATTATTAACAATTATCTGAAAGCAAAACTACAAAAATAGGTGAGCAGGTAAAATGTTGGTAATGTTCACTAGGACAAGCACTTTGTAAAATAATTTGATATTATCCACTAAAGTTAAAAGTTTACATATTCTCTCTATATAGCTTTGATACACAGCATTAAGAAAGGCATAAGTGAAGCTCCTACTAGGCTGAACAATTCGATAAGAGATGCCATCACTAATCAAGACTAAAGATATAAAAAGAAAAAATTTGGATAAAATAGGAACATATATAATTTGAAAGTCTGTTTCTTTTTTTGACAGAGAGAGAGAGAAGAGCGCACGCACATGCACAAGCAGGAGGAGAAGCACACAGAGGAAGATAGAGAAGCAGACTCCCTGCTAAGCAGAGAGCCTGACATGGGGCTCGATCCCAGAACCCTGAGATCATGACCTGAGCTGAAGACAGATGTTTAACCAACTGAGCCATCCTGGCACTCTGGAACACATATAATTTTAGACATGTTGAATTTGACATGCCTGTGCAACTTCTAGGTGGAGTGGTCTATTGTCCATTAAAACTACTGGTATACTCATCAAAAGACACAGTATGTTAAAAAGCAACAAAAGACAAGAGTAGAAATAGATATTTGCAAAACATAACATCAATAAATAAAGAACTATATATCCAAAGATAAAGACAGAAACTTAATAGAAAATATATATACAAAAAGACTTCAGCAGGCCTTTACAAAAGAAGAAATTGAAATGGCCAGCCTCATTAGTAATCAGGTAAATGGAAATTAAAACCACAATGAAATATCACTGCATA
Source organism: Nyctereutes procyonoides (assembly GCF_905146905.1). Taxonomy (NCBI): domain Eukaryota; kingdom Metazoa; phylum Chordata; class Mammalia; order Carnivora; family Canidae; genus Nyctereutes; species Nyctereutes procyonoides. Next base: position 21,312,848 of record NW_026575126.1, read on the forward strand.
CCCACCAGAAAGGCACAAGTTAAAACATCTGACACCACCAAGTGTTGAGGAGAATATGGAACAAGCAAGAACTTTCATATGTTGTTCCTGGGAGTTTAAACTGGTACAAGCACTTTGGAAAATAAAGTTGAAAATTTGCATGCTCTGTGACACAACCATTCCACACTAGAGAAATATATACATGTGGTCAGTATAGTGCATAAGATTGCTCATAAATACAGCACTGTTCAAAACAGTCCTATACTGGAAAATCCCAAATGACTGATAATATTAGAGTGGATAGAGTGGATACGTTGTGATTATTCATAAAATGGACCATATACAACAATAAAAATGCTTACTCTTACTAAAATAATGTTGAATAAAGGAGAGCCAAAAAATATTTAAGAATACTCCATTCAAAATCAGAAACAGGGGACGCCTGGGTGGCTCAGCAGTTGAGCGCCTGCCTTCAGCTCAGGGTGTGATCCTGGAGTCCCGGGATCGAGTCCCACATTGGGCTCCCTGCATGGAGCCTGCTTCTCCCTCTGCCTGTGTCTCTGCTCCTCTCTCCCTCTCTCTCGCTCTGTGTCTCTCATGAATAAATAAATAAAATCTTTAAAAAAAATCAGAAAAAGGGAAAACTAAACTGTACAGATCAGAGAGGCATACAAAGATAACACAATTCTAAGGAAAAGTAAAGGAATGATTATCACAAAACTTAGGATAAAGGAGTGAGGTGTGACTGGGTAGACTTCTGGGGCACAGGAAATATTCTGTATCTTGACCTGAGCAGTGATTATATGGGTAATATGTTTACCCATATTATAATGTAGCCTTTTATTATGAACTTCTTGGTATATTGTGCTAATAATTTTTAAAATAATTTAAAAAGATTTTAAAACTATTGTTTGGGGGAAACATACTAGGGTTGGAGTTACATAAGGATTTGTTGTTGTACAGATGGCTCCTAAGCCATGTAACTGAGACCCTTCATTTAAATTCAAAAGCCAAGAACTTGGATTCTCAGGGGAATACAATCAGAAATGATAAGACTGAAAACAATAAGGAAGAAGAGAGGCAAAAGTGAGTGGTGAACAGAAAGCCATGGGAGGAGAGAACATAAAGAGCATGACTACTCAGCAATGACAAATAAGATAAACTCAAGCAGGATAAATACCAAAAAAACTCCAATGAATTTAGCAATAAGGATTCTAGTGATTATTTAATCAAGAGCCATTTGATGCCAACATATTCCTGACAGTAAAAATTCCATGCATTTTCTATTTTCAGAAATGATGGAACATGTTATACTTCGTTTTAAACAAAACATGCAGCGTATCAGGCTCTTCTCTTTAATAACTATTTCAGAATAAATAAAACAGTGATATACATCTTACTGTTTGTGACTAAGATGTACAGAATTTTAAGAATATCTAATTATAAGATATCTTAGAAGGAATCTTTTAAAAAGATTTATTTATTTGAGAGCGCGCGCACAGAGGGAGAGGGACAGACTTCTCCTTGAGCAAGGAGCCCGATGGGGGACTCAATCTCAGTACCCTGGGATCATGACCTGAGCAGAAGGCAGATGCTTAAGAGACTGAGCCACCCAGGCACCCCTATAGTTTTCTTGATATCAGAAAACTACAGGCTTAAACTAGAATTGCATATGATAGCATGATATAATCGCTGATTACAAATATATCATGCAGCAATACCTACCTATCTGAAGTTTTTCTGAATATGTGCTACTTTACAGGGAATATTACAAAAAGAACATAAAGGCTATATTTTTTATAAACTTACACAAATCACAGTGTGTTATGATTACTTTTGACCCAGATCAAAAGATGAGGCTATAATATATATCAGTCTTAGAAATGAACCAAATTTTAAATTGAAACTTTAATTCAAAGGATATTTCAAGTGGGAAGAAAATTCTAGATGTTGCAACAAAAACTGTATTATGGCTTGGAATAGAATATGAGACATTTTGGAAGAAATAAGATTTCAAACATAATGTTTTTCCCATATTAGAAATTTACTACTTTATTAAAGATTTTATTTATTTATTTATTCATAAGGGGGGGGGGGCAGAGACACAGGCAGAGGGAGAAGCAGGCTCCATGCAGGGAGCCCGACATTGGACTCAATCGTGGGTCTCCAGGATCACACCCTGGGCTGAAGGCGGTGCTAAACTGCTGAGCCACTCGGGCTGCCCCCAAATTTACTACTTTATGTTGTACAATAAGAAATAGGACATATAACAACAAAATGGTTAATTCTGAATGTTTTGAAAATTGCTTTGGCAATGTACAAATATGGTAAACTATCACTCAAAAATGGACTTAGAGTAGAGGCAACAAAAGGAAAAGAGGTAAGTTGGACTTCAACAAAAATAAAAACTTTCATGCATCAATGAGACACTTGATGGGATGAGCACTGGGTGTTTTACTATATGCTGACAAATTGAATTTAAATAAAATAATATAAACAAAATAAACCTTTCATGCATCAAAAAACAAAACAAAACAAAAAGGCAACCCGCCAAAAGGAAAAAAACTATTTGCCAACTATCTATCTGATAAGGGACTGACACCAAGAATATGTAAGGAGCTTCTACAACTCAACAACTACCTGATTAAAAACTAAGCAAAGAAGTCACATAGACATTTCTTTAAAGAAGACATACAAACAGCAAGTAAGCAAATGAAAAGATGATCAACATCACTAACCATTAGTGAAATGCTAATTAAAACCAAAATGAGCTACCACTTCACACTGATTAGGATGACTACTATAGAAAAACAATCAACAATCAAAAACCCCAGGAAATTAACAATTGTTGGTGTATTGGCTCTTGTGTATTGGCTAGCAAGAAGGTAAAATGGTGCAGCTGCTGTGAAAAATAGTACAGCAATTCCTCAAATAATTAAACACAGAATTACCACATGATCTATCAATCCCACTTCTGGGTAAATCCCAAAGAAATGAAAGCAGGGATTCAAAGAGATTGCACAACTATGTTCAGAGCAGCATTATTCACAATAGCCAAAATGCGGAAGCAGCCAAAGTATTCACCTATGGATAAATTAACCAAAAGTGGTGAATATATATAATATGGAATATTATTCAGTCAAAAAGGAAGGAAATTTTTTCGCATATTACAACATGGGTAAACCTTGATGACATTACGCTAAGTGAAAAGAGCCAGTCATAAAAAGACAAATACTAGGGCACCTGGGTGGCTCAATCAGGGGGCCAACTCTTGATCCTGGCTCAGGTCATGATCTCAGGGTCCTGGGACTGAGCCCTGTGGTTGGTTGGTGGGTCAGGAGAGTCAGCTTCCCCCCTCTCTCTCTCCCTCTGCCCCTCCCCACTCCTTGTGCATTCTCTTTCTTTAAAATGAATAAATAAATCTTAAAAAAAAAAAAGACAAATACCATATCATTTTACTTATATGAGGTAACTAGAAGTAGTCTAATTCAGAGATAAAAAGTGGAATGGTGGTTTCCAGTGGTTCGGGAAGATGGGCATGAGGTGATACTCAAGAAGCAGACTTTCATTTTTGCAAGATGAAAGAAGTTCTGGAGACTTTTACATCAATTTGAATGTCACAGAACTGTAAACTTTAAAATGGTCAATTTTATGCTGTATTTTACCACAATAAAAAAAAGGACTTGGAAATGAGTATGTGTTGAAAATAGAATCACAGTCATCAGGAGGAAGATATAAATAAATCACTCTTCAGGTGCAGAGGGAAAGAGAAACTACTGCATTATTTTTATGTGTACTTTATTAATTTCATATGGTACCTGGATTTCCAGCTCAGCAATGTGCTGCTGTAATTCAGCCACAGCAGCAATGCTATCTGCTTCCCGGAGTCTCACAGCCATCACTTCTTCTTTGTTCTAGGGCAGCAAACAAAATAAACCAAAAATAAAACATGCAATAAGTCAAAATAAAACCTGCTTCAAATTTAAAAAATAACAAATAGATCTATGATTAAATGAGAGGAAAAAGTGCCATTATTTCCTGAACTTGATATAAAATGAAGACCGAATATATAGGATTCCATCTTTAAGCATTAATAAACAGCATTCATATAAATAAATATTGCATAAAAAGCTAAAATTAAAAATGAACTTATTTAAAACAATTCAAATCACTGGTGACAATGAAAGCTGCTCACTTTTTATGCAAGAACAAATATCGAGACCTTTCAAACACTGAAATAGGACAACAGATTAACAGAGACTATGGATACTGAGAGACTATATTAGCTAGATAATATTTTAAAATTATATTCTTTCTGAAGCAATAAATGTTAATGAGTATTTACAATATACAAAAGAAAATAAAAATTATATTATAATTCTAAACTTCCTAGGAAAAGCATAGCACTTAACTTTACCACCTCAAAATTTCACTAAGAAAAACCCCCAAACTATTCAACAATATTTATGACAAATAATACTGATCCAGAAATAACAAAATATGAAGAAAATATGTCAAAGTAGGTATGCAAAAATATTTTTCTCCTCCATTAACTTCAGTTGAAAGTTAGCAATTATTCATATAAAAAATGTATAGCATGGTGATCTTAGGAGAAATTTAGCACCTGACAGTACTATAATACCAAAATTTCTAAGAATACCAAATTTAGAAGTGTAATAAACTTTCAAATAAAAATTCATATTTATTTTTGTATCTCAGATACGATATTGCTGCTTGACATTAAGCAAATACTGCTTTAAATATTTTGCCAATTTGCATATGGTCACATGTATACCCACTGCTGTGCTAGTAAATGTCTAACAGCTTTCTCCTGGAGGGAGTGTGTGTGTATACACATACGTGTTCAAGCATAAGGTTATTGTACTTTTTAATATAAACTGATACATAGCATATACAGAACATTCAGATAATAAGAGAAAAAATACTCATTGCCAATTCTGTGTAGTCACAATATTCTCACAGAATGCTTTCACTGATTTTTTTCTAAACTACTGTATCCATAAGCCATCAATGGTTGAAAAAGTAGTAAGTGAAGTTTTGATATAAATGTTAAGTATTTTTGTTAGAAGATGAAAAGTGAAACAAAGAAGACTTATGTTAGAATTTCACACATTTGTTAATAATGTAAGAGAGAGTTTTTTTGTTGATTCTGGCAATAGTAATCAAACACTAAAAGAAAATTTCCTTAAAAATTCTGTGTTATTCATAATGTGTAGGTCGAAGAAACAACCCTTTTTTAACTTTAACCTGCATTTAAAAATCTAGCACAGGAGTCAAAAGCTTTTCCTTAAAGGGCCAGGTAGTAAATATGTTAGATTTGTGGACCATACCATGTATCACAACTATTCTACCTAGCATCAATGCAGTGTGAAGGTGGACAATATATAAATAAAGAGGCAAGGCTGTATTCCAATAAAACTTCATTTCCAAAAACATGCAACCAAACAGATTTGGGCTATGAGCTACAGTCTCCCAACATTTGGTCTAGATAATTTACAAAATAATAAATCCAGCACTGATTTATAGTTTGACAACTAATATGATGTAAATCCTCCTTTACGATGTAAATGGCTCCTTTCAAGATACCAACATACGTTACTGAACACTGAGTTGGGAAAAAATGTGCAGTAGAAAACTATTATATGGTTATTTCCACCATACAAGAGATATAAATAACTTCAAAAGCACAGATAGTGGTAAAATGTAAAAACTAAGTAGGAAATGATGAAGTTTGAGTATTTATTATTTTTGTTCTACCATAATTTAATTATGCTATATAACTTAATTGTTAATATGGCTGTTTTAATAAGTGAGTCACAGAATTCCTGAAAATTTAACAACTGGTTCTTATAAGCCTTTCCTGGCTGGCACCAGCACACCACTGTGTCTATATTTCATAAAATTCAAATCTCATTTTGTCACTCCCTTATTTTAAACACTTTATGGCACTCCACACAGATCTTGAGATAATGACTCAGGTCCTTATATATTGATAAACTAGATTCTATGTGATTTTACTCCTTATTCACTTCTCTAGCCTTGTATCTTACCAGTATTCCTCATGACACTTACCTCTAGCTACAATGAACTTTAGTTCAAGCAACCTCTTGTTCCTTCTCATTTTACTCTTCACACATTCTATTCCCTTTCTTCAGTGAGCTCTATTGTCATTCCTTAACTCCTACATAGTCTTAATGCTTTAATCACTCCTCAGTTAGCCATTCTTGAACGATTACCCTAACACTAAACTCCCATTATAATGCCCTGTATACCTCCTCAATCATAGCACTACTCATACTGCATTGTGCTTGTGTGTGTACTTGTCTAAATCTTTTACTAAGAGAAATCCCCTTGAGGGCAGTAATGTCTCCAACAGTCCCAGCACCAACTTTCAGCCTGTGAGCTACCTAAAACACCTTATCCTTTAGCTCCAGTTAAGCCACTGGAAGACTGCAGCCTCCTTAGAGATTCTAAGTCAGAACCATTTGGATAAGCTGCTCCTCAATTTCTGACCCATGGAAACTCTAGAATATTGGTGCTTATTGTTATTTTAAGCCACTAAGTTTTAGAGGTAATTTTAAAAATAGTAATAGATAACTAATACATTTATACTCTACTAATTTTATACAATTAACAGTGTGTAAAAATTATATCAAGTAAAACTTTTATTTATATAAGTATATATAAACTGAATTATATAAATTCATAATACTTACAAATGTATATATTATAAATCATACAAAATTATGTTAATCAAGTTAAAAAAAAAACAAAGCTTCCCCTAATCTTCTCCTTCTCCAATCTAATCACCAAGTCTTGTTGGTTCTCTACAAAAACAGACTGTACATTTATCTACTTCTCTTTATTTAAATGCTAATATCTAAGCCCAAGCTAGCACCTCTGTCTTGTACTATTTCCTGATGATTTCATATCAAATCTCTCTCAAACCCTACCTCAAACCTATCTCCAGTGGTATATGTGTTCTTTTAAAAAATAATTACATTAATTGCTATAAGCAATATCCCTTAATAAATGCTAAAAGTAATTGCTGAAACTTTACAGATATTTGCACGGCCTCAAAATAGTTCCCCCCAAATATTTATTAATTACTGTGGTGGTTTTAATATGCATCCATAAATTCTTTGATATTCTTTCCTTGAGGAGGTATAACTTAACAGCCCTGCCTGCTGTTGGACTATGGGCTGGACTTAATAACTTGCTTGTAAAGAAGAGTAGCAGAGGAAAAAAACTCTGTAGTGTTTGAGAAAGCTGGCAGACATCAACTTAAATGATGAAGGTTAACAGCACTAACCATACGATATATTAATAATATATGTCTTCTAACATGATATGTTGTGAAGGACACTTCAACTCTGTACTCTTTCATAAAATATATTATCTCAGTCTAGTCATGAGAAAACAGACAATCCTAAACTGAAGGATATTCTACAAAATACCTGACCAGTATTCTTTAATAATCAAGGTAAGGAAAGATAAGAAAACATTAAGAAACTGTCACAGATTGGAGGAGACAGAGACCTAATGGGGAAATCTAACTAAAGTCTATAGTTTAGTAATAATATTGTATCATTATTCATTTCTTAGTACTCATAAATATATCGTGGTTATGTAAGATGTTAACTTTAGGGGAAGCTGATTAAAAGGTATATGGTAACTCTGTACTGTTTTTGGTACTTTTCTGTAAACAAAAATATTTCAAAAGTAAAAAAAAAAATGAAGCAAATACAACAAAACAGAAAAAAAAAATCATAGTTTTCCTGCCTAAAACCTTTCAGTGGCCTCTCATTGAGTAAACCCAAATTCATTAGTATGAACTCTAAAATTTTACATGGCAAGAAATGGAGTTCCAACCTACTTCCTTGGTTTTATTTTACTAGCTTTTCTTTATTTTTTAAAAGATTATTTATTTATTTATTTATTTATTTATTTATTTATTTATTTATTTATTTATTTATTTATTTATGAGAGACAGTGAGCAATAGAGAGCATGAGCAGGGGAGAGAGGCAGAGGGAGAGGGAGAAGCAAGCTCCCTGCCAAACAGGGAGCCTGACATGGGGCTTTATCCCAGGACTTGGGGATCATGACTTGAGCCAAAGGCAGATGTTTAACCCACTGAACCACTCAGGCGCCCCTAGCTTCTCACTTTATAGAAGACTCAACAACCAACTTCTTTCCTGCTTCTGGATCTTAAATTTTGTGACCCTTTTCTTGCAAGGATCTTCCCCTGGCTCTTCATATGTCTGCTTCTTTCCTATTCTTCATGTCTCTCAGCTTTCACAATCACCACCTGGCATTCCATCTTAACCACCACTTCCCCTTACCTCCCACTTTAGAGTACATCATTAGGAATGATCTTATGTATTTTTTACTTCCTGTCTCAATAAACGTTGTGCTCATCTTCTTCACTACTGAATACCTAGAACCTCTAAGACTGAGAAATAAGGGCTGCCTAAGTATTTGACAAATATGTAAATAGATGCCATTATTCTTTGAAGTCTCATAATTTCATCTCCTACCATCCCTACTTGAGAATCACTGTCCTAAAATAAGCAAGTTATATCTATTTAAAATGAAAAGGTTTGGCTCTATGCTTTGTAAGTAACATAATGGAGAAACAGGTACTATCATGTCCGCTTGGTCAGAGTACAAAACAGTACAATCCTAAGGAGTGTAATCTAACAAAATTTCATGAAAGTACAAATGTATTTACCCACTAACCAAAAATCTACCTCCATAGGAATGTGGATATAACTCAATGTGTCTGAAATTATACATGTACAAGGTCAGTCACTACACTGCTTATGGCAGCAAAACACTGGGAAAATCTATATTCCCATCAACAACGACCCAGTTACTAAGTATATTAAAGTACATCCATGCAATGGAAAACAATGTACCTTAGAAACTAATGAGAAGACTCTTGAAACACTGATATTGAAAGTTCTACAAAACATGGTTACATAAAAACATAGTGACAAAAAAAGCAAAGAGAAGAACATACAGTATGTTAACTTTCATGTAAGAAAATGAAAAGAAAAATTATGTACTTTTACTCTATAGTATTTGCCTAAAAGAAACTCTGAAAAGATGTATCAGAAAATAATAAAAGCAGTTACCTAGCAAAAAATAAAAGAAGGGGTATGTGGTAGAGTCAGGAAGAGAATGAGATAAAAGGGGAAAGAGCGTGAGCAATGCTTTCATTTATACTCAAATTAAAAAATCAAAGCATTATGAAAAAATGTGTATGTATTAAGGTATTTAAGTTTATATTACATATAAGCACCAGATTTCTTTTCTTCCAGCTCCCTTCCTGTCATTATTCCATATATGTACAATATTATAATCAAAGTAAAATATTTTTATTTTCTTCACTTAAAATCACTTATCATACAATTTTACAAATTTATATATGAATTAATATATCTTTTCTCATGGATATATACAGATCTATGTTGGTATATCTATATATATATAGAACCAGAGAATATAAAATCTTTCTATAATCTTCAAACTTAGATTTATATAGAAAATTCCACAATTTCATTACTAAAATCTTGGGGGCTAGGTATGTCATGGAATTTCAGAATTTTTAGATTTTAGAAAAATAATAAGGTACATAAACCATACATTAATATGATCCAGTGGCAGCATCCATAATGAAATACTATGTTCAATGCTAAACACAAAGAAACCATAAAGTATAAATATCTATACGAAGTGGGATAAAATAAAAACTATAAATTGCCATTCAAATGAATTTGTGTGAAATTTATGAGAAACGCTTGGGTTTCAGTGTTTTGAATTTTCATATTGGAGATGACAGACTTACTATTTTCACCTTTAAGTGGAAACATTCAAATTCAGTAATAGAGGGGGAAATAACATTAATATTAAAAACAATATCCTGATAATGAAAAATAAATGAAATAAAAAATAAAATGAAATTTAATAATTATTTATCAACAAATTATACTATAATCATATAAAACTAAATGAGGGGCTCTTGGCAGCTCAGTTAAATACCTGCCTTTGGCTCAGGTCATGATCCCAGGGTCCTGGGATGAAGCCCTGAGTTGGCCTCTCTGCTTAGTAGAGTCTGCTTCTCCCTCTCCCTCTGCCCCTTCTCCCAACTCGTGCTCTCTCAAATAAATAAAATCTTTAAAAAAATCTGAATGAAAACGAATCAGAGTTTCTATAATTGAAGGACTAACTTCCTTGAAAAAGTTAGGGTTTGTTCCTGAACTGTTCAAGTGTAACAAGGTAAAATACTTAATTACAATGTACTAGGTGCTACGGTAACAATGAACACACTGGTCATTCTCAAAATCTGCCAAAAGGTATTATAAAATATTGAATAAATCAATACACAGGGTAAATACGGGGAGATATCAAAGTCAGCATCTGTAACATATTTCACAGAATTATTAATGAATTGCTAAAAATTAAATAAAAGTTCATAATGGTTCTTAAAATTTTCTAAAATTCTGAATCTGAGTCCATTAGTTAAATTTAAAAGAATATATATTTTTATCAGCAAATCCCATAGATTATTTCCAAAGAACACTTTGCTTAAAAGGTGCTAAAGCATTTGAGAAGGAATATTAAATCCAGTAACAATGTGAACAACCTATGTTTAAGGAAAACTTACACCAATAATGAAAAAAGACTAAGTTTAGCTCTTTATTAAAAATAAATCAGCACAGACAATATGGCATTATGAAAATTCAGTCACATATTAGAAGGGCAAATCAAACTGATATAACCTCATGTCACATAATTTTATTTTTAAATTAGTCATATCCTTCTAAAGGGACTAATTTTAAGTTAGTACAAATTTCAGTACTGCCTACAGATTTCTGTCAGTGTAAATTGCAACAGCCATGCATATTTATTAGGATGTAATTTCATCTCTGGATTTCAGTGACACTGATAAACCACTCAAGCTTCATTCTTGGTTTTTAATGACACCAGAACAAGTTGATGGAATTACAGCTTCATATGTACCATTGAAAGTCTTATTTCTTATCATAGAATAATAAGGCTGGAATCTTTAAAGAGCATCATTCCTGCTGTCCTATCATGAAAAGATGGATATCTAGTTTATTTTTAAAATCCCATAACTAGTCCTCAGTAATCTACTCTAATGCTCAGACCGTAGTCATCTCTTCAGTTATTTCTTTCTCTAACACTCACTTTCTCTCCTTCCACTCCCTCCTCATCCCACCCCACTCCTTATCCCCCTTACTCTCTCACCACTGTTGTACTGTAAATTGATTTTAAAAAAAATTTACTTGCATTCAAATACTTTTTGATGCTTTATAAATCCAAACACTTCACACACCTCTCTAAATCACCTATATTTTTGGTTGCAATTTTAAAAGCTTTTCTTTTAAAAGGTTACAAGTCAAAAGAAAAATTGCAGAAAGATATCAATTTTCAACTACTTGTTTAACTTAATTTCCTACACTGGCATTTAACCAAGTGGGTGAAAATGAGGTTTCCTGCCTGAAATCCACCTCACAGCAAGATGAGCTAACCCTGTCTGAAAGCAACCACTAAACCCAGTTCAGGAAAAGTGGGGGGAAAAAAACTAGCTCTTTTTGGTTTTATTTGGTTTTAAATAACGAAGAGACAAAACAAAAAGGCATTATTACATTGACAAAAACAATAGGTAGCTGATATATTTACCTTGCATTCAATCTCTGCTTGTTTGCGTTTTGCTTCACTTAATTGAGTAAGCAGTCCTTTGTTCTGTGCTGAAAGATATTGCACCTTCTCGTGTAGACTGATCACCTCTTGTTCTGCTCTTCGAAGATGGTTACTATTGATCTGATTCTAATAATTAAAAATGTAAATACTCAGACATTAAAGACTCCAAAAAACCTACAAATTTCTATCTCCCTATTTTATAAAATGCTATTATTATTAGTTACAGTTGAATTTTATTTAATAGTTCAATACTAAAAAAAAGTTATAAAACATGCTTAAAAATCAAGTCATCCAAAAGAATACTTAAGGTCCATATTACAAACTCTTCCTAATTTTCTGTTTATACAATACATATCTACAAACTTTAAAAATGTTTACAGAGAATGTTTCCAGTTTCCAAAAGAAAGCACAGACGGATTGAAAAGTACCATCACCATATACTGAACTGTAAAATCCTTGGTGTCATGAAATTTGTCATAGGCAGTTCTATATTCCTCTAACATACAGAACAGTCTTTTTATGGAGCATGAATTGGTCTTGAATTCTGACTTTTTGTCTGATGATTAGGCAAACCAGTTATAATATTTGAGTCTATTTCCTCATTTGAAAAATGTATATAAAAATACTTCCTATTTCACATTTGATTGTCTTCAGTAATAAATGAGAGATTACATGGAACAGAGCTTAATATATAGAAAGAACTCAATGCTAGCTACTTAATGTGTTACAATTATAGAACATGCTAAAAATATATATATAGGCCTTAAATTGGCTGACATGAGGTAGTTTCCCCATGTAGGTTTCACGTAGCCTGTTTCTCTTAACCCCAAAATATTCTATTAGGGGTCTGAAAGAAACAGTAGGGATTTTATAACCAAAGATGAAAATCTGGATCCTCATTTTACAGCTTTTCAACCTTGCTAAACTTATCTAATCCCAACAAGTTTCAGTACACTGGTATAAGCACAGAAACTACTACTTGACTTTAAAGGCTGTGTTTTAATAATCATATGAGAAAAGTTTATGAAAGGAGTCTCATATAATGTCTGAAATTAAACAGATACTTAATAAATTCTTGGTTGTTACCATTATTATAACTATTCTACCTCATTCAATAAAAACAACCCTGCCTTGATTTTTAAAAATCTGCATCATAGAATAGATTTAAGGTCCAAAACTTTCTACCACTTCTGAGTTTCTTCATCTTTAGTTTTATTCATCTTCCTATCTACAAAATAATGAACTTCTTAGTACTCAAGTACTTAGTGCTTAGATTCAAAATGTTCCACAACTTCTTTTTACGGTCTTCTTTCCTACCACTAAATACTTCAGAAGGACATACCTTCAACATAAGCTTCAAAGAATTCTCAGAGAGAACTCTTCCTTCCACCCCTCAATACAAGTCTATGACCCAAAATTATAAAGCTCCACACATAAGCAAAACTGAAAATTGACAATGAGTGAGAAATTGTAGACAACAGAACAAAAGAATAAATTTTTTAAAAACTCTAGTTGGAAAATAATCATGTAAGGACTTATATGAAATAGTATATTTAAAATTATTAGGCATAAAAAGAGAGAGCAAAAACCTAAGCAAAGAACAACTAATTATCAAAAAACATTTAGCAAATTTGGGGGCGCCTGGGTAGCTCATTGGTTAAGCTTCCAATTCTTGATTTCGTTTCACTTCATAAACTCAGGGTTGTGGGATGGAGCCCTGCACCAGAGGCCTCAGTCAGTTGTCCCTCTCCTTCTGCTCCTCCCCAACTCATGCATGCATGCTCTCTCTCTCTCTCTCTCTTTTTTTTTTTTTTAAGGTTTTTTATTTATTTATTTACGATAGTCACAGAGAGAGAGAGAGAGGCAGAGACACAGGCAGAGGGAGAAGCAGGCTCCATGCACCGGGAGCCCGATGTGGGATTCGATCCCGGGTCTCCAGGATCGCGCCCTGGGCCAAAGGCAGGCGCCAAACCGCTGCGCCACCCAGGGATCCCGCTCTCTCTCTCTCTTAAATGAATAAATATCTTTTAAAAACCCCACATTTAGAAAATCTGAAAAATAATCAAATACAATTTCTAGAAGTTAATGTGGCCAATAATGTTTAAAAATTAAAGGGTTAAGTAGGTGATTAGCTACACTGAAAAAAATAGTGTTCCAGAAGAGGTCAGAAGACATAGAAGAGAGTAAGGAGGTACAAAATACACCCAATGGGGGGGTTTCACGATAAAACAGAAAACAAAGAAAAAGGTAAGAAATGATTGTCTAAGAGTTGACTATAGTTGACAATTTTTACAACTGATAAAGATATATATATGAATCTACATTTTGGAAAGCACAACTAGTCCCAAACAGGATAAATACAAATAAACCCTCACTAAGACACACTTTAACAAAACAATGCTAACGAAGATGCAAATTAAGGGCAAAACTGAGTATCTGTGAAAAGGGAAAGTGAAATATGCAATAGACATTGCAACAGGAAAACTCTGTAGTGCTTTAAAAACTAAATTTCAGGGGGATCCCTGGGTGGCGCAGCGGTTTGGCGCCTGTCTTTGGCCCAGGGCGCGATCCTGGAGACCCGGGATCGAATCCCACATTGGGCTCCCGGTGTATGGAGCCCGCTTCTCCCTCTGCCTGTGTCTCTGCCTCTCTCTCTCTCTCTCTGTGACTATCATAAGTAAATAAAAAAAAAAAAAAAAACTAAATTTCATCCTACTTTAGTGTATTCAAATAAACTATCATATAAAGGTGAGAAAAAAGTATATTTACTGTTAAGAAAGTGAGACTTTACAACTCATGATTGAAATCGGAAAGAAAACTGTTAAGAAAAGAGCAAAAACTCAGCAAACAGGCAGACAAATCCAAATAAGCACTGACTCCACAAAGCAATAATGTCTCGTAATTTGGAGATATAAAAAAGATGTACAATAATAGTAAGATATAAGATTGGAAAATGAAAGAAGAGCACATGAAGATCTTCCAAGGCCCTTTTACATAACTTAGAAGGAAGATGGGGATAATTATCAACATCAAACTTTGTTCAGTCAGGTGAGCATTTTTTATTTTTTTATTACATAGGTAACAAACACTAACAGAAAAGGAATTATAAAAGTCAAACCAGTAGCAGAAAAAGAAACATCATCTAAATTAATCCAATAAAAAAGGAGGGAAAAAATAGAAAAAAGGGAATAAAAAAAGAAAACAATTTAAAATACATCATAATAAAGAGTTTGGATTCCTGATGTGGTTGTAGAATAGAAAGAGCATTATTCTCACTCTTTAAATTAAAAAAAAAAAAAAAAGAAGCCAAAATCGAAATTCATGACTTCTCTTGAAATCAGAGATGAGGTCACAAGGCAATTAACTATCCCTAAAATATAAGGACAGACAAGACAGATGAAGCCAAAAGCTGTTAAAAATAATTCAGCCAGAATATAATCAAATTGGTAGAGACCAAGTGTTGACTGGCTAGAGAGTGTGGAGCCTAAGGGAGCAGGAGAGTTCACAAGCTCTTACACACTTTTTCTTCATGGACCACACAAAAAAGATGGATGAGAGTCTTGAAAAAGAGATCTCCATTGCGCAGGCTTGAGGGAGGAGAATAACAGCTAATGCGAAAGGAGCATTAAACCTTGCTTGTCTCCTCTAGGGAACATAAGCTTGAAATGGGGCAAAAAACACTATTGCCCTTAGAGCACTGGAGAAACTACTACATGTGAGGAAGGGACAGGACGATATTGTGGACCTAGGACTATAGCTGGTGGTAGGGCAGGAGCACCAAGAAAGTCAAACACTCTAGATCCAGGGACACTATGCAGCCTAAGACTGAGGCTTTATTAGAAAAATGGGCAACACTTCTGCCCCTCCAACCTCCTGTAAAAAGTAATAGAGGAACACTTCTGAATACTGAATCTCTCTGAAGTGCTGTGTAAATGGAAGACCTAAAGACACTAAGAAAACCCTCTGGCAAACCAGCCCCCATTCTAAAAATAAGATCATGCTAGAGGAATTTGAAGCCTGTGGTGCAATGAGGGTAACCACAGAAACAACAAACCTCAAACCCAGCCCAACTCCTGACTGTATTAACTCAAATCCCCCACATTAAAGGCCTAGCAGAGGAAAAGGTATGCCCATTTCCAGGCATAAAAACTACTTACCTATGTCTATTGTCCTACACAAGATACTCAGTTTTCAACAAAAAATTACAAAGCATAGGAAAAGATAAGAAAAAACAAAACACTACCAAGAGACAAAGTAATCAACAGAATTAGCCTCACATATGACACAGATATTAAAATTACCCGACAGGGAACTTATAATAACTGTGATTAATATGCTAAAGGCTCTAAGAAAAAAGTGAAAAGCATGAAAGATCACATAGTTACTATCAGCAGAGAAATAAAAACTAAAAGAATCAAATGGAAATGCTAGAAATGAAAAAACACAGTAGTAGATGTGAAGAATGCCTTCAGTGGCTCATTAGACAACTCACAGAGTGGAAGAATCAGTGAACTTAATGATAAGTCAGTATAAATATTTAAGTCAATAGAAACTGAAATGCAAAAAGAACAAATAATGAGGGGGAAAAAAAGAACAGATCATCCAAGAGTTACCATTAACTACCATTAATATCAAATAATCTAACATATGTGTAATGGGAATCCCAGAAGGAGAAAAGAGTATGGATAGGACAGAAGAAATATTTGAAGAAAGAAAAACCAAGAATTTTTCAAGTTTCATGACAGGCACAAATACACAGGGCCAAGAAACTCAGGATAAAAACAAAGCAGAAAACAAACAAACAAACAAACAAGTCATTTCATCTTTAAGCTCCTAAAAACAAGAGATAACCTTAAGAGTAACCAGAGGGTCAAACACATTACATGCAGATGAAGAAAACCAGAATTCTGGCTTGCATGGTTTCTGACAAGAAGAATAACTTACACCGTTGAAGAAAAACAACAAGAAACAACTCCAAATACAATATCCAGCAAATATGCATTTTAAAATTGAAGAAATACTTTCCCAAAGAAATAAAGGTACTGCCAGCTAACCAGCAGTACAAAAAAGTTAAAGGAAGTTCTTTAAGCAATAAGAATATGCCACCAGACAGAAACGCAAATCTATACAAAAAAATAAAATGCCAAAATGCAATAATTGAAGGGAAAATGTTAAAAATTTTAAAAATTTCTCTGAAAGGTAATGATTAAAGCAAAATTAGTAGCACATGACATGGTTGACTATATGTAAAATATATGAGAACAATAGCACAAAGAAAGGGGGAAGAACTGGGAATATACTGTTGAAAGGTCCTTATTACGTGTGAAAGGTACAATATTATTTGAAGAAGCTCTGATTAGATGTATAGTGAAAAACCTAGAGAAACTAGTAAAAAAGAAAAAAAATGTACGGAGTATAAATAAAGACAATTGTGGAGATAAAACGTAATTATAATAAATGCCCAAAACCCAAGAGAAAGTAGAAAAAAGAAGAAAAAAAATACAGATAATGGAACAAAGAGAGGATAGGCAGCAAGCTGATAGATATTAATCCAAACTGAATCATCAAACATGTACTACACATGACAGCTAAAAGAGACCGAGACTGCATTTTTATAGCTTTATTGGGATGTCCACATCATAAAATTCACCTAAAGTGTACCTATACTTCAGTGGTTTTAGTATATTCACAGAGTTGTATGATTATTTGTCAGACTGGATTTTTAAAAATACATACCTATATGAAGTTCATCAGAATGTAATTAACAGGTTGGAATTTAAAGGATGGAAAAAGATATATTAAGGCAAATGCTAAACAACAAACAGCTTAGATAACTATGTTAAGATGAACAGACTAAATCAAAATGCATCATGAAGGATAAAGAGGATTAGCATATAGTAAGATACATTTTACCACAAAAGAAATAACAATTATATATTTGTATGTCCTTCTAAAAGAGGCTCAGAATATTTTAAGCCAAAAAAATTATTATTCTGAAGAGAAATAAACAAATCAATAATCACAACAGAAAATATCTACTAGTTAGTATTTCAAAGATAAGGTGACACACACAAAAACTAGGAAGGATATAGAAAATACAAACAATACATTAAATATATTTAAGATACATTAAATAATTAAGAAGTTTGATCTAATGTAAGACTCTACAGACCACATTCTGTGACAACAAAGCAAGTTAGTTAACATAATGACATAAACTACTAATGAAGTGAACCAGAAATCTATACTTCTGGAAATAAAAGAAAACATAATAGGAGTACAAAGAAAGGGGAAAAAGATGAAACCCAAGCAACATATAATAAAAGAATATAAGGAATAGAACTAAATTATACAGAAAACAATGGTATTAACATGGAGTACCAACAAAAACTAAAAACCCAGTCTTTAGAAATATATATATTTTTAAGATTTTATTTATTTATTCATGAGAGAGACAGAGAGAGAGGCAGAGACACAGGCAGAGGGAGAAGCAGACTCCATGCAGGGAGCCCGACGTAGGACTCGATCCTGGGACTCCAGGATCATGCCCTGGGCCGAAGGCAGGCTCTAAACAGCTGAGACACCCGGGCTGCCCCCAGTCTTTAGAAATATTAATAAAAATGGCAAGTTTCTAAAAAATATGGTCAACTTCTGTGCCTTTCCAAGAAAATACACAGGCACAAATAAACACTATTAGAAATGAAAAAAGAGACAAATATTGATCCAGTAGAAAGAAAGGATATTTCTTTAAAAACTACTCTGAGGGATCCCTGGGTGGCGCAGCGGTTTGGCGCCTGCCTTTGGCCTAGGGCGCGATCCTGGAGACCCGGGATCGAGTCCCACGTCGGGCTCCCGGCATGGAGCCTGCTTCTCCCTCTGCCTGTGCCTCGCCTCTCTCTCTCTCTCTGTGACTATCATAAAATAAATAAAAAATTAAAAAAAAAAAAAAAAACTACTCTGAACTCTAAGTGATAAATTTGAAAATTTAGATGAAATGGAAGGGAAACATTAACTTACCAAACCAGACTCAAGAAAAAAAACAGAAAACCTGAAAAGACTTGTAACTTTTCAGTAAGTAGGATTGATAGTTACTATTCACACAAAACAAAACAAAAAGATAACACTGTTTAAAGGAATGGATTCCAGTAAATACTGAAGTGACAAGTAATTCAAATCTTAGATAGTATTTTATAAACTATAACAAAAAAAGATAAAATACAATCCAATTAATTCCATAAGCTTTTTATAACCTTTGTATTGAAACTAGTAAAAAGCCTCCCCCAAAAGAAAAATTGTACATTTTAACTTAGGTACAAAAAAATCCAAAATATTAAAAACCTGAATCCAGCCATGTGAATGTGTTGTGTACATCTCTGTGCCTGTAATATTGACAACTGTACCTCAATATAACTAGTTTGCTTTGCAGTCCTATGTATTTTACTTTATGCATTAAAAACCATTATTTTTGAGAAAGAGTCCCGAGGCTCCAGACTGCCAAAGGGGTTCATGGTATTAAAAAAAAAAAAAAAAAAAATCTGTCCTCAAGAAACTCTTAGAGCTATCCACTAGGAAATATGTGCAAGAATGTTCAGAACAGCACTATCTGTAATAGCAAAAACTGGCACACAGAAAGAAGAGTGTGGTTCAATAAACTAAGATGTACTTCCTCGGCATTTTCTAAAAGGCACTAAAATTAAGGAACTGAAACTACATGTATCAACAAGGACAAATCTCTTAATCTGGATGCTCTGTATGGACCATCACTAGTTCGAGCACTGGCATTTAGGAAAAAGTGCCTTATGCCATTCCTCTTCCAGCAAAATCCATTCAAAATCACACTTAGGTACAATTCAAAGTACAAATTCCTCAAGCTTTTCCCTAAACTGTCTAGTTGGAATTTATTTTCCCTTCCTATTTTCCGTAGCAATTTCTATTGAACTCTTTAATTACCAAATTTCTAAATTATACATTTTCCAATTTTATTGAGATATAATTGATATATATATTGCTGTGTAAGTCTAAGGTATACAGAATAATGACTTGATTTACATATAGTGTGAAATGATTATTTAACAACCATCATGTAATATAGTGAATTATAATAAATATATTTTGTGCATGCCTGATTTCCCATGTGCTAAGTTTTCTAATGGCTGGACGGTGCTTTGCATTCAAAAGTTCTCAAAACGATATTTGTGAATTTGATTCGTTCACCACTTTGAAATAAAACCTAGGGGTGCCTGGGTGGCTCCGTCATTTAAGCGTTTGCCTTTTGCTCAGGTCCCCCCAGGTCCTGGGATTGAGCCTGCCTTGGGCTCCCTGCTTGGTGGGATGCCTGCTTCTCCCCTTTCCCTCTCCCCCTGCCTGTGTGCTCTCATGATCTCTCTCAAATTAGATAAAGTCTTTAAAAAAAAAAGAACGATAAAAACCCTGAATATAGGCTTAAAGGCTGTATTGCATCTTTAATGTGTGTACAAGGAGATAAAAATCTTTTATGAAATAAAACCTCCCAATACAAAAGCTAGATTTCTTTTTTTTTTTTTTTCAGATTTTATTCATTTATTCATGAGAGACACAGAGAGGCAGAGACCCAGGCAGAGGGAGAAGCAGGCGCCATGCAGGAAGCCCAATGTGGGAATCGACCCCAGGACCCCGGGATCATGCCATAAGCCAAAGGCAGACAGATGCTCAACCACTGAGCCATCCAGGCGTCCCAGAAGCTAGATTTCTACTTTTCGAAATTTTACTGTTATTTTTAATTATAATGAAAAATTCAAGAAAATAACTTTGAACAGTGTAAAACAAGGTATATTGTTTAACCTAAAGGATTTACAGATTCGTGTGACCATATTCAAGTTCAGACAATTTTACCTATAGGTATACAGAATGATACGTGAGTTAACTATGCCCCCTACTGACTAAGTACTTAGAAAACCAACTAACATTACAGAGAATACAGAAAGAATATGGTCCACACAAATGTACCACATAAAAATCAAATGTACTTTATAATGCAAGTGAGTTCCATTAAAAGAATTTTTCAGATCTTAAATCAAGTATATTTAAGATAGAATTTATTACAGAAAGGGGAGACTTGAGAAAAAAGAAGTATAATTTTGGAATTAACTGCTCAGAGTCACCACATTACACATACGGAAGCATCATTCACATTATATTCTATGCCAATTATTCTCAACCAGGGGCAATTATGTCCCCTAAGGACATTTGGCAATATGTGGAGATGCTTTTGGTCATCACAACCTGGGGTGGGGAGTACAGTGAAATTGGATCTAGTGAGTAGAGGACAGCGATACTGGTAAACACCCTAAAATGCATAGGCCAGTCCCCCAAATAAAGAATTACCTGGTTCAAAATCTTAAGAATCAAGGTTGAGAAATTTTGCTCTACATGAATATTTCCTCTCAACTTGTGCAATAAGGCAACAAGTTAAATACAGTTTTATGACTTGCTTAAACTTTGCCGATTGGGTCAAAGAAAACATTAAAATCTCTGATATCAAAGACTACAATTTTTAGCCATTTTCATTTGGGCTAGGAAATTATAGTCTAGACAGTTTCATATATCCATCTTTTATATCTATTCTACATCTATTCTAGAGATGATATAACCTGTGCATAAATTTTGACCTCCTCATGACGTTTTTTTTTAAGGGGGGGGGGGGAGGAGAGAGAGAGAGAATATCTTAAGAAGGCTCCACACCTGTACTCCTAAGGTCATGACCTGAGCCAAAATCAAGAGTCCAAAGTTTAACCAATGGAGCTACTCAGGTGCCCCACGCTAATGGCCATTTTTTAAAGGTACTGGGCTTTCCCATCATACCTGTGTTTCCATTTCCATCATCCTTTGTTTAATTTCTCTTATTTCTGCCTGAGTTTCAGCTTCTCTAAGTCGAATGGTCATCAGTTCATCCTGTAACTCATTTACAGCATTTTTCTTAGGTGGGTCTTTCCACCTCCCAGTAGTACGAGCTAAGTGGCGCTAAAAGACAGAAAAAATTATATTGCAACAAATATTCCCAGTATCAAAATAAGAGCTAACTTTCCTGGAACTTATTTCATGTCCAGTACTATATTTAGCACTATATATACATTATTTTATTTAATCCCCAGAAAACTTTAATAGTTATGTACTATTATCTTCATTATACAGGTCAGAAAATGGAAATGGTGATTAAGTAACTTCAGAAAGGTCAATATAGCCAGTAAGTGGCAGACCTGAAATACAAGCTCAGATATAGTTCAAATCTGTTTATACTGTGGATCATTGTATAGAACACAATTTTCACCCTAAATTTATTATGACAGATTTCCAAATTTTTAATGAAATCCCAAGAAAAGAAAAAACAGGGCCATTCATGAATTAAGGAATATTAGAAATGTTCTCAAAGTATCCATGGTGAAGGATCGGTTTTGTTTTTAATTTACAGTTTATTGCTGCCTGATACTTCTGGGAAAAAAGAAAAATGTTGTGGAAATATCAAGGACTAATTTCAATCTTTGCTAGAGGTAACCCTACCCCAAATTCAAACCAAAGTCACTAATCTGAAATGATATGTAGTGTTTTTTATTTTCCTCTCCTGCTTCTAGATTCTGTTTTTTGGTTCCTTATCAGCACTTTTCCTCATATGTGTAAAAATCTGTGGGCATATAAATGCCTGATTTTGTGAAACAACCAATTTTCAAAACAGTTTACAAATGTATAGACAAATTTATATTGGTGTCATCCTGCTGTTTCATACTGACCAATGGATTTAATATCAACAGAAAAATGTCCTATATAAAGGAAAATTTTCTTTTCTCTTCATTAGAAGAAGTTACATAAATCACAATGGTACAATAACAACAACTTGACTTGATCTCTATTTTATCTTTTTAATTATATGAATTAAAAAGGAAGAAACAGCTTAAAGGTTCTTTCAATTTATAAATGCCTTCATGTTTTTGCATTTAAAGAGTTTCACTTTAAACTCAAATCCTAATGATGATCATCAGCACTTCAAACTCATACAAATTAAACATTTAGGCTTCACCTGCTTTTTAAAAGCACACAAAGTATACTGATATACCTGCCAGTGTTCCTCTAAATCCTTGACCTGTTGTCTCAGCTCTTTCAATCCCATAATAGCTTCTGCTTCTCTCAGTTTCACAGCAATGAGCTCCTCCTGAAGCCTTGCAATGTTATTCTCATCAGGAAAAGAGTTGTTTCTCTAATGCAAGAGAAAATTTGGGATTTTTAAATTTAAAGAATGAAATAAAACATATGCTGTAAGAACTATTTTGTCCCATACATAATTATATTTAATTTTATACAGTTTTACTAAAATATAAATCACAAACAATAAAACTTACCCTTTTAACGTACACTAGTCAGTGGATTTAAGAGTATTCACAGAATTGTACAACCATCATCATGATCTAATTTCAGGACATTTTAATCACCCCACAATGAAACCCTTTACCCATTAGCAGTCCCTCCACATTTCCCCTCCCTCAGCCCCTGACATCCACTAGACTACTTTCTGTCTCTGTGGATTTGTCTATTCTGAACATTTCATAACAATGGAATCACATGATATCTGACCTTTTATGATTAGCTTCTTTCACTTATCATGTTTCAAGGTTCATCCCTTTCTTTGACAAATAATATTCCATTGTGTGTGTATGCTACATTTTATTTATCCATTCATTAGTTGACAGAAATCTGGATTGTTTCCATTTTTTTGGCTATTATGGAAATGCTGCTATGAACATCTGTGTAAAAGTGTTTGTGTGAACTTATATTTTTAATTCTCTTGAGTTTATACTAAGGAGCAGAATTGCTGGACCAGATGCTAATTCTACACTTAACTTTTAAGAAACTGTCAAACTTTTCCAAAGCAGATGTACTGTTTTACATTCCCACTGGGAATGTATGAGGGCAATTGTACTTAATTTTGAGGACACAAAAAGTCTAACTGCTTTGTTTAAGAAAACAGTAATCAGAGTTTTGAAGCAACATAATTAAAATGTTTTTAACATGGCAATAAGCTTACTAACCTCCGATTAGGACTCCAAACAAAGCATGAACATCACTTATATTTTAAAGACTTATAGAAAAGAATAGTCCAAAATCTATTTGTAAAATAGATTGTGTACAATACAAAATACAAAACGTATTTTCTCAACATGTCACTTTGGAAAGGAGTATAAAATCGTTGAACATTAGTTATTATTTATATCAAGATTAAGAAATTAATACTAAGGTGATCTACATATTTGCTTAAAGAGTACAAGATCTCTTACTCCACTGAAAGACCCAGCCTAGATACAGGGTAGCCCCTATTACACTGCTTTGGGCTATGACCAACAGATCCTAAATTAGGCCACAGTAAAAGCTCCTTGGGTAAAGTGGGGTACTACTGAGATTTCAAGCACTGAGTCTATGAAATTTTATAACTCTAAAATATTTCACAGTAGGACATGAAGATTTTAGCTCCTAGAGATAATGAATAAAGTTATTCTTGCCAATTACACATTTTTACGGTGGACTATAAATACTTTCTCGATTGAATACCAGAAATTTACTGTATATGCATAAAAAGAGAATCCTGCAAGAAGAAATTAACCATAGGAAGCATGAAGACTTCTAATTTCCTCTCTATAATATGAATACAAACAGACCTATTTAAGAACTCCATTTCTAAGTTGGAGCCAATGACATTTCTTTCTACCACATACTCAAAACTAACAAATTGAGATTCTTATCTACATTATGGTACGCAGAGTACTCCTAACTTAGAAACCAAATATTCTCTTATGCATTTTTTATAACTCTCTTGCTGCCTTTTTCTCAACAAATAGGAAAATAAATTCTCTAAAAATAATATAAAAATAGCAAGCAGATCTCTAGCAAAATTATTCCACTACTTTTTTTTTTTAAGATTTTATTTATGAGAGACACAGAGAGAGAGGCAGAGACACAGGCAGAGGGAGAAGCAGGCTCCTTGTCGGGAGCCTGATGTGGGACTCGACCCCAGGATCCAGGATCACAACCTGAGCAGAAGGCAGACACTCAACCATTGAACCATCCAGGCGCCCCAATTATTCCACTACTGATGGTTGTTACACCCTGCTTTATTTCATTAAGAAACAGGAACAACTTGAGGCTGTCATGTTCATTATTTATAAGTCTTTGATTTGATAGCTAGATACTACCTGGTAAAAAGAACAAAGAGCCTAAGCCACCAGTGATTTTATAGAGGACAAAAAAAGAGATTCAGGGTTTGTGATCTAGAACACAGACTCTCAAATCTGAAAACTATGAGAAACCTAAAAACATTTCTTTTTTTTTTTTTTTAACATTTCTATTTCTATTACTTATCTAATCCTTAAAGTTCTTTAATAACCTTGAAAAGAAGTAAATTAGCTTCTGTAAGTACACTTCAGGCTAAGATCTTCCCATATGTCCTGAGGTGGCTTATAGTAGCTTGGAAATTTTTAACAGTAACACTCGGATGAAATTTTTTTTGAAGTGTTTATGTATTACTCATATCCTATCTCTTACAGATAAAGATATACTATTTGAAGACAAACATTAATATGTAACCCCTAAGTTTCATTTAAATATTAAATCATCTCAAAATTACCGTGGTTGCTTTCCTCTAAAAGCGTTCCAATTTTTTTTTTTTTAAACCCTTAAAAAAGGGGCTTTGAGTAGTATGGCAACAACAAAGAGTAAGTGAGAAGCTTATTTTCTTTCTCCTTTTCTCTTATGGTAACTAATGTGTAGGGTTTCCAATGTAGAAAAACACCAAGTCCAATTTAACTGTTCAATAAGTACATCTATCACATGTCTCCTCTAATTTGGGAATGACAGTATTTATATTGTTCTCACCTTCTCTATATCCAGGACTTTATCCTGCATCTCCTTTAGTGCACACTGAGACTCAGCTTCACTCAGACGGGCTTGGACCAATTCCTTCTCTAGTTGCAGCACAAAATCTTCATTGTAGTTGGAATTGCATTTATGCTACAAATTATAGGCATATAATGAAATTTCATAAAGTATGAACATGTACATACAATAAAAATAAATGCAATTACACAGTACAGTTACTAAGAGCAATCAAATGTAAAAGTCTGATCTCCCCACTACTTTTAGTTTATCTACTCCAAA
This sequence comes from Nyctereutes procyonoides, assembly GCF_905146905.1. Lineage (NCBI taxonomy): Eukaryota > Metazoa > Chordata > Mammalia > Carnivora > Canidae > Nyctereutes > Nyctereutes procyonoides. The sequence continues at coordinate 21,338,754 of NW_026575126.1, forward strand.
TAACTTTCCAATGAATAAAAAAGTCCAGTCATGGTATCTATGGATAAAACACATTACTCTTTGCTGGTAAACAGTTATTATACTAATCAAATCCAATTCATGAAAGATAAATATCTCCTTTTATCTGTCCATCCATCCAGATACTAAGAACTTGTTCTGACTCTATAGACATGCCCTGTATGAGAATGTAGCCATTAGCCACATATGGCTACCCAGCACTTGAAATGTTGCTAGTCCAAATAAGAAAGGATGTAAGTGTAAATACAAACTGAATTTTGAAGACTTATTATGAAATAAAAGCACAAAATATCTCATTAATAATTTTTATATTGATGACAGGATGAAATAATATTTTATACACACTGAGTTTAAGAATATTAATTTCATCTATAATTATGACTCCTTTTAATAAAGCACTTTAAAATGCGTATGTGGCTCACATTCTATTGCTATGGGACAATACTCTTATACACTAGACAGGTACACATTTACTGAAAATTCTATTTTAAAGTAATTCTTTTTTTAAATAAAAATAAGGCACTCACAAATGACGTGAACCACCCTAAATCCCAACAGAATAAAAATGTATTTGTTCTTAGAAATGTAGAGCTCTTTAAGGATATGCATGAAAATCACTGCTGGAAACCGAGAAAAAGAAGATGCTGCACAAAGAAATTAACCACAGAAGCACAAAACCTTTCCATCTCCTTTCCTGCTCTTTAATGTGAATACCAATGCAGCCACTTAAGAAATCCCTTTTTAAACCAGTTTCTATAAAAAGCTGTTCTAAGAAAGCAAAAAGATATCTAATTCACCATTATATAAGACTTCTTAAAAGAAACTATCATTTCACATTTAAATGACATAGTAAAGAAACAACTCAAAATTCCAAAATAGTCACAGAGAATCATCTCCTGATGAATTAGCTTGAATAGAGAATAGTTCCTTCTTCAATTAATAGTTTACTCTTTAATACATTAGGAATAAGACCGATGTCAAATTAAAACTTTATTTAAAAACTATTAAATGTTTAATTAAGACATAATACTCCCTTACCCCAGTTACTCAAAAAGATGGTTTTTTAAATGAATAGTTGACTTATTAAACAAAGGAGGACTTTTTAATTCAATGTATTACACATTATTTTTCCTAGTAATTTTCTGGTACGATTAAAACAGTATTCTATTTTTTTTTTAAGCAGTATTTCTATACAAGGAGTATATGTGCAACAGGTATATCTCTTTAGTAAATACTTACCTTACTAAATAGGGAAAAGGGACTCTTTTGGAATAACCACATCCAAAATGCAGGTGCCACAAATTTTGTTTAATGGGACTCTGGTTATTCCATGAGTAATACTAGAATTTCTTGCCCTAATCTAAAGCCCTGACAACTGTAGTTCAGGTGTGTTTGCCAAGATTCGATATTAGGAGATCCCCAGGAAAACATCAAGCCCTGATGGCCCAAAAGAGAATGGAGTCACTGATCTGGTGTAAACCAACTGATATACCCAAGCACAAAAAGACCCTTGTACTAATATTGGGAACACATTTTTATCAATAAAATTTTAAAAACTTCTAATTGACTTCTATTGTTCAAGAGACAAATTATAAATTTCATAGTTTATATGTTACTTCTTCCTTCATACTTCGCATTGAGTTGAGGGTTGTTCCTCAAACCACTGTAAACTAGCTTTAGTTCTTATCCCGTATTGAAACTGATCTCATCACCAACAACATCAATATACAGTAACGATATAAAAAGTCAATGGTAAGCCCTTTTATTCAGCTTTTACTTTCACTAGACAGTATATGGAATTTAATACAACTGATCACTCTTAAAACTTTTTACTTAGATTTTGAGGTGCTACTCCTCCATAGTTCTACTATCCTATCTTCTCTGCTGCCTCTGCCAACTCTATTACTTCATATAGGTATATATGACTATATGTACATGTATATATGTTTATCAGTCCCCAGGGGTTCAATATTGTTTTCTGTCGATCTGTTTTTTTTTTTTTAATTTTGTAGATTCACCCTATGTGATTTCACCCGCTATCTAATATAGTCTGTGTACAGGCAGTATCAACTGCTGTATATATGTAGTCTGTGTAGGCAGTGGATGAACTCACCAAGGAAAATTCTGTATAACAGTTAAAAAGGGAAGGTAGAGGGAAAGAGGGACAGTAAGAGGGAGAACATACAATGATGAAATTCCAGGGACAGTATACACATAAATACATAGAGTGCATAACACTCAAATCTGTATTATCAGCCCAGATCTTTCTACTAAGCTACAGATCCATATTCATAAGTTGTTACTAGTCTCTGCTATCTGGCTCAAAGCATCTCAAATTCACCTCACATTCAACATGTAAAAACTGAACTCCCCATCTTTTCGTCCTCAAGTATTTACTCTTCTGCTAGGGATCCAACCATGTAACAAATGACCAAGTCAAAACTTTCCCTCTTCTATTTAACCCATACTAATCACAAAACCTTAATTTTTCTTCCAGGTATCTTTTGAATTTGTCCGCTCCTCTAATCTCTACTGTCCTTGTTTTTATTCATGCCCTCACCTCTTTCTCTGAACTGCTGCTATAGTCTTACACAAATCCCCTCCTATTATAGCACTTACAGTGGGTATTAATATTCTGTTATATCTCATTGTAAATTATAATAAAAACAAGGCATTCTTACAATTCTACCACCTGGACTAGGTATGTGTTTTGTGATCCTACTGTTTTGAGTCTGAGGAAGTTTTGATTCTGTTTATTAATATAACTATGTTACTGAAAATTATATAAACATCAACATACTTTAATAAAGTATTCGGAATGAATCTAACTCTACGAAGTCAGTTTCACCCAATTATCAGTTTTCTAAATGGCAATTAGCCTTGTCCAATTATATTCATATGCATTTTTACTGAACAAAAAGTACTTCCATTGGAATCAGTTAATATTCATATAGGTTCAATAAACAGAGATTCTACATTTAGACTTAGGGAGTTAGAAAAGGTTCTAGTGGGCAGCCCGGTGGCTCAGCGGTTTAGCACTGCCTTCGGCCCAGGACGTGATCCTGGAGACCCAGGATCGAGTCCCATGTTGGGCTCCCATGGAGGAGCCTGCTTCTCCCTCTGCCTGTGTCTCTGCCTCTCTCTTTCTCTCTCTCTCTGTGTCTCTCATTAATAAATAAATTTAAAAAAATAAGAAAAAAGAAAAGGTTCTAGCATTTGTTTGGTTGTCTGAAACATGGAACAAAATGTGGCCCACAGTGAGTGTACTGGAAATGCCAGATATGCCTTGGTTTAATGTAGAAGGGAAAAGTGATGACAAAGAAATTCAGGGAAGATGTAGACAGATCTCTTTGAATGGGCTAAAAAACATGAAGACATTTCTTTGTGCCCCATGGGAATGTTCACCAAAGGGTGACCTCAGCAAAGGATTTTAAAAATCAACTGGATAGGATGACCCACTTTGTGGGTATCAGTCAGCTTTTTTCCTCAGTCACCGATCACTGCCCAATAGACTTATGAATGAAGCAGCCATGGTGGGAGGGATGGAGGTTATGCATGGACTCAGCAACCTAGACTTCCATTCACCAAGGTTTTGGCCACTGCTGAGAGCCCAATGTGCCAGCAGCAAGGGCATCTTCAACCCTGAGGCCCTAATAAGACACCATTCCCTGGGATGACTAGCCAGCTATTTGGTGGCAGGTTGCTTACACTGGACTGCTTTTATCATGGAAGGGCAGCACTTTGTTCTTACTGGAAAATATACTTAGTCTAGATACAGATTTGTCCTCCCTGCACATAAATGGTTTTGTCAAAACTACTATCTATGGACTTACAGAATGCCTTATCCATTATCATGGTATTCCACAAAGCATTGCTTCTGATCAAGAAGTTCACCTAATATCAAAGAAGTGCATCAGTGGGCCCATGCTCATGGAATTCACTAGTTTTGCCATGTTTCCTAACATTCTGAAGCAGCTGGCTTGATACAATGGTGGAATGACCTTTTGAAGACCAAATTACGGTGCTAGCAAAATGGCAATATTTTGGGCTGGGGCAAGATTCTCCAGAATGATGAATGTGCTCTGAATCAGTGTCCAATATATGGTGCCTTTTCTCCCACAATCAAAATTCACAAACTCAGGAATTAAGAGGTGGAAATGAAGAATATGTGTGGAACACAGAAGATCCTTTAGAGTGTCTCTTAGCATTATCATGCCCTGTGATTAAGGTCAATGAAACATTAGGAAGGATTAATAATGGCCCAGACCCTTCAGGAATGAAGGTCTGGATTACCTCCCCAAAGAATCATGATCAGCTGATGTGCTTGTTGAAAGCAAAAGGAATAGAGTGGATAGTGGAAGATGGTAGTTATAGAAGCTATGAGTGTATGACAGAAATGAGGACTGTAATTGTCATGAGTATTTCCTTCTAATTTTGCTCTGAATATGTGTGTTTTCTTTCTTCCTTATCATATAAAATGTCTTGACTATATCCAAGTATTTATTGTTAGTTTTACATCATAGTATTTAAGTTATAGGATATCAAGAAAACATCACTGAAAGACTAACTTCTCTTCTGGGGAAGGCATTAGTGCATTTTCAGTTGTGCACAGGCTAATCATATCATGTTAGTCCAAATTATGACTTTGTTGTTGTCTTCATGTGGAGACTAAGTAGGTTTATATGGAGATGCACATGGTTGCCAAGTTGACAAGAGTTGGACTTAATGATGGTTAATTTTGTGTGTCAACTTAAATTTGGGGGCCCAGACTAAACATTATTTCTGGGTGTGTCTAAGGGTGTTTCCAGATGATTCAATAGATTGCCCTCTCAATGTGGGTGGGCATCATCCAATCTATAGAAGGTCTGAATAGAACAATAAGTGGAGGAAGGGAGGATTCATGCCCTGCCTGCTTGCCAGCTTGATCTGGGATATGGGTCTTCCCCTACCCTTGGACTGGAATTTATACTATCAGCTTCCCTGGTTCTTCGGCTTTTGAACTTTTACTCTCAAAACTGTGTGTGTGTGTGTGTGTGTGTGTGTGTGTGTGTGTGTGTGTCTCCCCCTACTGACTCTGCGTCTCTGAAGAACTCTGACTAATGTATGATAAATTTTACAAATAAGAATTAAACTCACTGATTAGAATTTGATCCATTTCAAATTGGACCCATTAGAGCTTCTGCAATTGAATACTTTTTTGGTCATAATTTCCACCATTTCCAATTTCTTTCATTCAAATTATTTTTTCTTGGTTCAAATTTTTGCTGCTCTAAATACAGTCAGGAAAGTGATACTTCTGTCAATATTCAGCCTATTAAAAATTCTGCCTTGTCAGTTCTAGCCCTAAGTTTTGCTTTTTATTACTAGCAGTCTATGACATTCACCAAGCAAGTTGGCAAATAATGGAATAATGTTAATACTAATCCTAATAAGTACACCATTTATTTAACACTCACTATGCGCCAGGCATTACCCTAGAGAACCAACTCCCTTAAGTCTCAACAACCTTCAACTATACACAGGACAAACTATACCACAAAGAATTTAAGTAACTTGTCTTAATACACACAACCAGCGAGTGGAAGAATTGGCATCAGTGTGGCAATGTTAAAATATGCTGCTGTGGAATGTAAACTACCTGTTTCAAGGGATTTGTTTTTGTTTTTAATTTTACACAGGAAAAAAGAAAGTGTTATTTACAAAACAGGGTGGTTTTTTTGGTTTGTTTTTGTGAAGCTTTTTAACTCACTCACAGTAGAAATAGAGATGTCAGGAAAGGTGACTGGTACCACACAGCCTGAAAAAAAAAAAAAAAAAGCAGCACATGTGGGCAACTGCCGGTTCCTTACCAGGAGGAAGTGCCATAAGGGGCAGAGGCTGTGAAACAGGTGAACACTGAGGAACAAAAATCCCTAGTTCCATGTCTATTTAGGAGAACTTAGCATGGCTCATCCACCTCTTTTTATAGTTTTTCCAGACCAAACAGACAAAAAACCAAAATCCTGAAACCAACAACATTATAGCAAAACCTTAAATGCAAACCAAAACAAAAACTAGGCTTCTATGAGGTCGACTGGAGTTCAGAATGATAAACTTTTGAGAGGAAGAAAGAAAACCATCAAAGCCAAGAAAAGCTCAGAGATTTAAAAGCAGCTATATAGCCATGTCCAAACCTTGACCATTCCTGATGCTGCTGTTTCATTTTAAGATGTTCTGTTCCACTTACTATAAAACAAGGTTTTTTTTTAATATGAAAGGTGTACTTCATATTCACATGAGTAACCTGGACAAATATATGATTTATCAAATGAAAACTGCTACAATTATGATGGCTAAGTCAGCAAGGGACAATTTATTCAAAAGTCTATAAATAATGACTTCTTTACACTTAACATCAAATTCACTTTTGTCAGTGAGTCTCTTAATGCTTCTGTGATACCAGCAATTCCACTCTAATGAAACAAATTGTCTTTAGTAGGTGAAGTCTCTGCTTTTCAATTCCATAAGCTTTTTTGGTGTTACAAAAGTTACAAAGGTAGGATGAGTTACAGTAAAACCCTTAGTAATCTTTTTCTCTTGTGTCTTGGTAAAACAAAAAAAATAGATTTTCACATTTAATGTCTGAAGGATACGTGAGTGATATAACGAAAAGCAAAAATTTGTATTTGGAGAGGTTCTTGTATTATGAAGTAAAAAAAATTCCAACTGGAAAAATGTTTGTCTACACAAATGTATCAAATATTCCCTGAATTTAATTATGTATCAAGCAACTATGTTCAAAACCTGATAATTATGTGTCCTATTCAGGAACCCACATTTCGTGGAACTCTATATTCTTTTTTATAGTATTTATCACAACTCTAACTAAATAATGAAGTGTACAATTAATTTTTAAAATATCTACCTCTATATATACAAGCAGTGCCAGGAAGTTTGGCTGATTTGCTACTGTACTGTCAGAACTAAACTGTGCTTTTCATAGTAAGTGAGCAAACAATATTTAGTGAATAAATTAGTGAGTCAACTCTTGGTTCAAAAAACAACAATATGGGGGCCTGGGTGGCTCAGTCAGTTAAGCATTTGACTCTTGATTTTTTTTTTTTTTTGACTCTTGATTTTCACTCGGGTCATGATCTCAGCATCATGAGACTGAGCCCCATGCTGGGCATGCACCCTGCTTAAGATCCTCTCTCTCTCTCTTTCCCTCTGTCTCTCCCCCCACCCAAAAAAGAAAAGAAAAAACCAACAATATGAAAAGTACAGTACAGGGAATACAGTCAATAATAACTTTGGTGACAGCATTTCATAATGCATAGAATTTTTGAATCATTATGTTGTATACCTGAAACTAATATGTCAACTATACTTTGATTAAATAACATCAACATTCCCTCTATTATACATTGTATGTTAAACATAGGTAGTGGTAACTGAATGTTGCAAAAATAACTTATAAAATCTATTTGTTTCAAAAATAAAATTTATAATAATATGGAAATATGGTACATTTCTACTGTCACATCTAAAGCACTTGAAAAAACTATTATTACACAAGGCTAGTAGTCCAGACTAGGATTTTTATCACAAAACAAAATCATAACAGAAAAAAATTAAGTAAAAAATTTTATTTTACAACAATAAAGAGAGAAAGAGACTCATAAATGTGAGTGGTTGCCAAAGGGGGAGGAAGAGGAGGAATGGGTGAAATAGGTAAAGGGAATTAAGCAGTACAAACTCCCAGTTTTAAAATAAGCAAGTCATGGGATGAAAAGCACAGCATAAGGAATATAGTCAATAATACTGTGATATACTTTTATTGTGATGAGATTTTGTAATGTATAGAATTACTGAACCACTACGTTGCACACCTGAAGCTAACTTCATATATCAACTGTACTTCAATTTTTAAAAAATGTTATATGGGGGAGCCCGGGTGGCTGAGCGGTTTAGCGCTACCTTCAGCCCTGGCCCTGATCCTGGAGATCTGGGATCAAGTCCCATGTCAGGCTCCCTGCATGGAGTCTGCCTCTCTCTCTCTCTCTCTGTCATGAATAAATAAAATTTTTTAAAAAAAATGTTATGTCTTGCTCTCAGCCTCAGCATATGACCCCAAGAAGATTTCTATAATCCTCCCTACAAGCTCCAAATAGCTATTAAAAAAAAAAAAATCCAAAGCGTGTGGGTGGCTCAGTCAGTTAAGCATCTGCCTTCAGCATTGGTCATGATCCCAGGGTCCTGGGCTGGAGCCCCACTCTGGCTCCCTGCTCAGTGGAGAACCTGCTTCTCCCTCTCCCCCTGTGCTTGTGCTCTCTCGCTTTCTCTCAAATAAATAAAATCTTTAAAAATTATAAAAATTCAAGCAATATGGATGTACTATTTAAAGATCTACTACACTGAATTTTTTTGAAACTCAAATAAAATCTTTAAAAATCATAAAAATTCAAGCAATATGGATGTACTATTTAAAGATCTAATACACTGAATTTTTTTTTTAAAAATTGGTATATCCTTTTAAAATGATTTGTTCCCAATATCTGAAAAATTATATACATCCTTTAAGGTCGAAGTTTGTCTCTGCTTATATATATATATACTCAAACTGCAAGGGTTTTTTTTTTTAATGTTGAAGAAAATGTTTAAAAAAAACAATTACTTCCATTAAAGTGAATGCTCATTTATCATTTAAACTGATAAAAAAAGATGACCACATATGAATGTAAAACATTTAATTTTAGACTAATGTCAAAATTAGTTTTGAAAGAAAACTTCTTAAAAAGGGGGGGGGACTCCTGTCCACATGTATAGGCATGCTGATGAGCAGTGTTAAGAGTCTGCTAAATTTGTAAAATCATTACTCTATTTGAAAAAAAGATTTATGTAAACTTACTAATAATTACAAATTAAATGCCTTTTTCTTGAAATGTCCCTGAAGTAGAGCTAGAGCGTTTAGAATGCAGGAAGACACGTTAAACGTTAACTTCCATATTCCTAAAGAAAAGTAGTCCACTAGGTAAGTCAGGTGTGAGGCAATTCCTAATGCCGCTAAACACTTTTTCTAAAATAAATCATCTAGAAAATTTCGTAACTTCTACTGAAAAACCGGTTGGTTTTAGTTTATTAACCTTTATTTGTGTGTTCATTTTAGGTAAGATGAGTTTTTATTCCTCATATCAAATCCTTGGTTTTCTTTTCTTTTTTTTTTTTTTAGGATTTTATTTATTTATTTGAAAGAGAGAGTACAAGAGCACAAGCAGGGGGGAGGGGCAGAGAGGCGGAGAATCCTGCTGAGTAGGGTAGGTAGCTCGAGAGAAGCTCCATCCCAGACCCCGAGATCAGACCTGAGCCAAAGGCAGATGTTTAACTGACTGAGCCACCCAGGTGCCCCAAATCCTTGGTTCTTAAAAGTATTACATAATTCTTTCATGTTTTATTCTGGAATTATAGGAAAAGGAAGGACTGTCTGAAGAAATCTTTTCTAGCCTCCCCTTAAGTACTCCCAAGTACAAAGGTCCTGAGAACTTCAAAAGGCAGTCATTTCAGCACTCAGCAGTTTTAACTGTTACAATTCTTGTTGATGCTTGATCCTAATAAACAAACTGCTGGACAAAACTGCTTCTTCAGAATAATCTGAATGATAAGCTCTCAGGTATAGGTTAAAAAACTTAAATAGATCAAGCAAGACTCAAAGACCATTGGTTACCAGGAAATATTGTCTAAAAATACATTTATGCCCCACCACACTCAAAAGGGTCAGAGTCAAACATGGAACTATATGAAATACCACTGGATCGGGCAGCCCCAGTGGCTCAGCGGTTTAGCGCCGCCTTCAGCCCAGGGCCTGATCCTGGAAACCCGGGACTGAGTCCCACGTCAGGCTTCCTGCATGGAGCCTGCTTCTCCTTCTGCCTGTGTCTCTGCCTCTCTTTGTGTCTCTCGTGAATAAATAAATAATCTAAAAAAAAAAAAAAAAAAAAAAAAGGAAGAGAAATACCCCTGGATCATTTCTATTTCTAGGGGGTTCATGGAACATGTAAAACAAATACTTAAAGGAACAGTTTAATCTTAATGTTTGGTTTTATCTTATGGTTGGTTTAGTATTTCATGTAATACTACTAAATACTAAGTATTAAATTTTATTTAATGTCCTAACTAGTAAATTTGCTAATAAATTCACTTGATCATTTTTGAAAACAACAATATCAGGTTTAAGCTATTAAAAGCCAGCACAAAATGAAATCAATGATTTGTCAAAGGCAATCATTCAGTATTTGTGACTGCAGAAATGCTTTACAGGGGCACCTGGGTGGCTCAGTCGATTGAGCATCCAACTCTTGGTTTTGGTTCAGGTCATGATCTTGGGGTTGTGATATCAAGCCCCACGTTGACTTTTACCTCAATGCAGTCTGCTTGAGATTCTTTTCCCTTCTTCTCCCTGCCCCTCTGTTCCTTGCCCAACTTGGGCACATGTGCTCTCTCTAAAACAAATAATCTTTAAAGAAAATAAAGAAATGCTTTTCAAACAACATCAAGGATCAAAACTAAGTAAAAATAAAATTTACCTTTAAAAACTGCTGCTCAAAAGTTAAATTTATTACTGTGAAAGAAGTATGGCATATCATTATAACAACAATATTAAAAATCATTAAAAAGTACATAAAACATTAAACAAACTAAAGTCCATGAATCTGGAGTGATATGAGTACATAATAAGTGAGTATAAAAGATTAAGGAGGAGGGCAGCCCCGGTGGTGCAGTGGTTTGGTGCCACTTACAGCCTGGGGTGTGATCCTGGGGACCCGGGATCGAGTCCCATGTCTGGCTCCCTGCATGGAGCCTGCTTCTCCCTCTCCCTCTGCCTGTGTCTCTGCCTCTCTCTCTCTCTCTCTCTCTCTCTCTCTCTCTCTATGAATAAATAAATAAAATCTTAAAAAAAACAAAGATTAAGGAGGGAAAAAAAAAGAAAGACTATAAAGGAACATTAGCTAATATGTGTAGAAAAAAATGAGAAAAATACGAAAATCACCATTTTGGTAACCTAGTTAGTGGATACTAAAACCATCAGGTAAAAGGTGAACAGAGGACAAGATATTTATGTGGCACAGAAGTATTTCCCAATAGATTACTTAATAGTCGCAAAGAAGAAATCTTATTTTTACAAGGCAGAGAGTCTGTGGTAAAGTCAACACGATAATCAAACTCAGTATCATTATAGTGAGAACAACTTATGTTATGTGCTTCCTGATTTAAAGCAAAATAAAATTCACATTATTGATCATTTAGGTGTTAATATTTTTTAACTGACTCTAATTTACAGTAAATATAATACCATGAAGAACAACTCCAGAATATGAAACTTGACAGTCAAGTCATCTCTGACATTGGTTACTGTTTCTTCTTAATTAGTCAGTCTAGACAGAAGTTTATCAACTTTATTAATGATTTCCAAGAATCAGTACTTGGTTTCATGGATATTCTCCATTTTTGTTTTGTATTGTTTTCAGTATCACTGATTTCTACTTTTTTTTTTTTTTTTTTTTTTAGGATTTTATTTATTTATTCATGAGAGACACAGAGACACAGGCAGAGGGAGAAGCAGGCTCCACGCAGAAAGCCCGATCCGGACTCTGGGATCACATCTGAGCTGAAGGTAGACACCCAACCACTGCGCCACCCAGGCATCCCTACTCTTTTTATTTCTTATTCCTTCTACCTGCTTTCGTTTGAATTTCCTCTCATATGTCTAGTTTCTTAACCTTAGAATATTAGTTTGAGACTTATTTCCTTTCCTAATAGAAGCATTTAATGCTATAAATTTTCCACTACATACTGCTTTAGGTGAATCCTACAAATTTTGATAATGCTGTGTGTTCAATTAATTCAATACATTCTAATTTCCTTTGAGATTTTTCTCTTTGACACATGGATAAAAATGCATCAATTTCTAAATATTTGGGGGATTTTCCAGATATCTATTATTAATTTCTAACTGAATGCTGTTAAAGACAATACTTTGTATGATTTCAATTATTTTAAATTTGTTAACATTTATTTTATAGCTCAGAATATGATCTATCTTTGTAAATGTTCTATGTGCACTTGAAAACAGTATGTATTCTGCTGTTACGTTATGCCAAACAGGTCAAGCTGGCATAGTTGCAAGTCGTTGCACAGGTCTTCTTACATCCATATTGATTTTCCAACCACTTGTTTCATCCATTACTGAGACAGGGATATACTGAAGATAACAACCATAACCGTAACTGTGGATTTGTCCATTTCACCTTCCAGATCTACCAGATCAGCTTCACACGCCTCTATTGCTGGGAGCACACATTAGGATACATATATTCCTAAATACATACTATCCTAAATAAGATTATGTCTTCTTTGTGAATTGACTCATGAAATGTCTCTCTTTATCAAGGAACTATTCCTTGTTCTGAAGTCTACGAGGACACCTGAGTGGCTCAGTAGTTGAATATCTGCCTTTGGTTCAGGTCGTGATCCTGGGGTCCTGGGATCAAGTCCTGCATCAGGCTCCCTGCAGGGAGCCTGCTTCTCCCTCTGCTTGTGTCTCTGCCTCTCGAAAGAAAGAAAAGAAAAAAAAGAGAAAAAGGAAAAGAAAGAAATCAGCCTACTTTATGTGATATTAATACAGACACTCCAGCCTTCTGCTTAGTGTTTGCATAGTATATCTTTTTTCATCTTTTTACATTTTTCCCTAATCATAACTAGTAGTTGTAGCCAACAGTTATAGGTAGACCTCCTTGGTCCTTCACTCCTGTAAATTCACTGTGAGGGAGTCACCCGTATTAGCTACTATGCTATCTAAATTTCCAATGTTCATCTCAATGCGACCATAACTCTTGACTGAGACATGCCCAACCCCAGCCCTGAGGAAGCTCCCGTTCTTCTCAGGCTCCCCATACAAGCAAGCTAGCTCACTTGCTTCTGGTCCTACTCTGACCTTAACCAATGGGTTCCAGCACTGCAATGTAATATATTTTCCCTTTTTCCCACCTTCTACTGTAATCACAAACTAAATGTGTCATTTCTTTGAGACACATTTCTTGACTTCTGCAGTCTCTTTTTCTTTAAACATTTAGGTAAAATTCAAATAACCATTTTCAAGTGAACAGTTAGGTGGCATTTAGGCCATTCAAAATGTTGTGCAACTACCAATTCTACCTAGTTCTAAGAACATTTCCATCACTTCAAGTAAAACCTCTTACAGATAAAGCAGCTTCTCATTCCTTTCCCACCCCAACCTTTTGGCAAACACAAATCTGCTGTCTCCACGGATTCATCTATTCTGGATGTTTCATATAATAGAGTCATGCAATATGTGATCTTTGTGTCTGGCTTCTTTCACTTAATTTGGAGTTTCATCCATAGTAAAGTACTTTAATCCTTTTTGTGGCTGAATAGTATTTCACTGTATGCATATACCACAATTTGTTTATCCATTCTTCCACTGATAGACTTTTGGGCTATGTCTACTTTTTTTGTAGACTATGTTGCTACAAATGTGTGTACACATACTTGTTTGAGTATCAGTTTTCCATTATATTGGGTATATACACACAAGTTGAATTTTAAGTCATATGGTAAGTTTAACTTTTTGAGGAACCGCTAATTTCCACCAGCAGTGTACAAGGATTCCAAGTTCTCTATCTCCTCGCCAACAATTGATTTTTAAAAATTATTATTATAGCTGTCCTAGTGTGAATTGGTACCTCGTTGTAATCTGCATTTCCCTAATGACTAATGATGTTCAGTTCTTTTCATATTCTTGTTTTCCACTTGTATATTCTCTTTGGAGAAAGGTGTAGTCAAGTCCTTTCCTCATTTAAAAAATTTTTTGAGGCACAACTGACATATATTAGTTTTGGGTGTAAAATGTAAAGATTCAGTATTTGTATATATTGTGAAATGATCACCACATCAAGTGGTGGATGCTGTTAACATTTGTCACCATAAGGTCACAAATTTTTTGTAATGAGAACTTTTAAGATCTATCATCTTTTAAACATGCAACACAGTAACTATAGTCACCATGCTGTACATTAAATCCTCATGACTTATTTGTAACTAGGAATTTGTAACTTTTGACCCCTCTTCATCTGATTTCACCTTCCCCTCCCCATCTCTGGCAACCACCAAACTGTTCTCTATGAGTTTTTTTTTTTTTAAGATTTCACATATAAATGAGATCACATGTTGTTTCTTTCTCTGATTTATTTCACTTAACACCCTCAAGGTCCATCCACGGTTGTTGCAAATGGCAAGATTTCATTCTTTTGTGGCTGAGTAGTATTTCTGTGTGTGAGTGTGTGTGTGGCATGCACACACATGCATATGTATATGTGTGTACATGATCTTTATCCATTCATAAGACGCTTAGGTTGTTTCCATGTCTTGATTACCATAAATAATGCAGCAATCTTTTGTTCATTTTAAAATTGTGTTGTCTTTTTTTTAGTTTTAAAAGTTCTTTATATATTCTGGATGCTAAATTTCTATCAAATAGGTGATACAAGTATTTGCTACCATTCTGTAAGATGCCTTTTCATCTTCTGGATAATGTCCTTTGATGCCCAAAAGGTTTTAATTTTAATGAAGTCCAATTTACCTGTTTTCCTTTTTGTTTATTTTTTTGGTATGAAAAAACTCATATTCAAGAATCCATTGCCAAATTCAAAGTTATGATGATTTATTCATATGCATTCTAAGAATATTATATGGCTTTAAAACCATAAAAGTTATTTTAAAAATGATAAAATCTCTTTTTAAATCCATTTTAAATTAAATTTTTATATGTTATGTGGTAGGGGTCCCAGTTCATTCTTTTTCATGAAGATACACAGTTTTCCCAGCACCATTTGTCAAAGAGATTATTCTTTCCTCATCAAGTGGTCTTGGCATCCATGTTAAAAAATCAACTGGCCACAGATAACATGGGTTTATTTCTGGACTCTCAAAATTCCTAACCCATTGATCTATATGTCTATATTCATGACAGTATCATATTGTTTTGAATACTCTAGCATTGTAGTAAGTTTTCAAATTGGGACATGTGAACCCTTCAACTCTGTTCTTCTAAGATTGTTTTTAATATTTAGGGCTCCTTGCAATTCCATGTGAATTTCAGGATCAGCTTTCCCATTTTTGCAAAAGACAATTAGAGTTTTGTGAATAATACTGGATAGTGTTGATATCTTAATATTAGTCTTCCAATTCTTAAACATCAGACATCCTTCCATTTATTTATGTCTTCTTTAATTTCTTTCATCAACAGATGAATAAACAATGACTCACAGTTTTCAGTACAAGTCTTTCATCTTCTTGGTTAGATTCATTTCTAGGTACCACAATAAAATATCACCGCCAATTAAGGGATGGCTATACTATAAAACAAAAAACAAAACCCCAAAACACAGAAAATAACAAGAATTGATGAGGAAGTAAAAAAATTTATTAGAACTCCTGTACATTGCTGGTGAGAATTAAAATGGTACAACCATTGTGGAAAACAGTTTAGTGGTTCCTCAAAAAGTTAAACAGAATTACCGTATGATCCAGTAACTCCACTTCTAGGTATATATGCCAAAGAATTAAAACAGGGATTCAAACAGATACTTGCATGTTAATGACCACAGTGGCATTATTCATAATAGCCAAAAGGCAAAAAACCAAAATGACCAAAGACGAACAAATGGATAATCAAAATATGGTATAACCATAAAGTATTATTCAACCACCATAAAAACTAATTTAATTATTATACCCTGAAGATACCACACTAAGTGAAATAAGCAAGACACAAAAGGGCAAATATTCTAAGATTCCACTTATATGACTTACCTACAAGAGGCAAATTCATACAAGACAAAAAGGAGAGCAGAGATTATCAGGGGAAGAAGAAAGGGGAGACTATTTTTTAATAGATACAAAGCTTCTCTTTGGGATCATGAGAAAGTTCAAGAAATAAATGGTGGTTATTGTTCACAGCACTGTAAAATATATTTAGTGCCACTGAACTGTGCACCTAAAAGGTAAATTTTATGTTTTATCCATTTTATCACAATAAAGAAAAAATTGCCAAAAAAGAAAAAAGTGAGTGTATATGCTAACTGAAAGAAGTCAGACACAAAATCCTCATACCTTATGATTCCATTTAAATGAAATCCTAAAACAAGGCAAAACTACAATGACAGAAAGCAGAACGGCTGCTAGAAGTGGAGAAATGAACTGCGAAGGGACATGACAGAAATTTGGGGGGTGAGAGATATACTCTATTTTGGTTGAGGTGATGTTATACAACTAGATATATTTGTTAAAACACATAAAACTATACACTTAAATTGGATGAATTTTATTGCATGTGAATGTACTCAATTAAGTTCATTTAAATAGTCAAAGAGACTTCAGATGGTCTAGCCCTATGCAATCATTTATTTTTTTTAAAGATTTTATTTATTTATTCATGAGAGATGCACACAGAGAGAGAGAGGACAGACATAGGCAGAGGGAGAAGTAGGCTCCATGCAGGGAGCCTGACATGGGACTCAATCCCGGGTCCCCAGGATCAGGCCCTGGGCTGAAGGCAGCGCTAAACCACTGAGCCACCTGGGCTGCCCTATGTAATCATTTTAGAGGAAAAAAAAAAAAAACCCTAAGTCCTTGAATATCAAAATCACACAATTCAGGGGCTGCCCTAAAGTATTTCATATATAAAATTCTTTTTTTTTAAAGGTTTTATTTATGTGAGACACACACAGAGAGAGAGAGAGAGAAAGAGAGAAGCAGAGACACAGGCAGAGGGAGAAGCAGGCTCCCTGCAGGGAGCACGACGTGGGACTCGATCCCCCGTCTTCAGGATCAGGCCCTGGGATGCAGGCGGCACTAAACCACTGAGCCACCCAGGCTGCCCCTCATATATAAAATTCTTAAACATACCTTGCATATAAGGGTTTAATAACATTAAAATACTTGGAAGCATAGGTTTAGGAGACAAAACATATCTGACATCTCTTTGCTTCAAAATAGACAACCTCTTGATATGGTTAATTACCTATAAAACCACTTAAGTTTACTACTTTCATCTATATTTCTCTACCTTAACTAGAAAGATACCATGAGAGTACCTAACAACTTTTAAAGCTGCAATTATGGCACAGTTTTTGTTTATTGCAGAAACAAAGTCAGTTTGTTCTGACTTATACATAGTAAATTCCTTTTTAATGAGTAAAAGTTATTTTTCTAACTGTTCACAAAGCAGATGTTCTAGGAATTTTTAATGAAGCATCATCAAAGTCACTGATTCTCTTTTCAGATTCTCTTTCTGAAAAGACCATTATTACTAAAGAGCTATGAAAGAGCTATCTGAAAAGACCATTATTACTAACCATTATTTACTTAAAGAGCTATGTTTGACTCACCTCAAAGCCTTTAGTATCTCTTATTTTCTAAAATCCTTTAAAAATAATATTCCTGTATTCTGCAAATTAGTTTATTATCTAGAGATATGCACTTTGCTTTGAAGTTGGAAATTTAACCAAGGCTCTGTTACTTTCACCTGTTTTGTACATCACTGCTTTCTATGTTTGTTTTACATTTTATTCCAGTTTAGAAGAAAGTCTGCCAAGTGAGAAAAAAAATATAAACAAAATCAAAGTAGAGATCTGCATTCTACTTGTTACATTTTAGCCCCATAATGTGAGACTATCTTGTCCTGGAAACAGCACAAAGATTCTTTTGTTATATTTTATTTTCAAAAGCTTCAGTGCATTCTGGCCAATTTTGCTTGCCCATTTTACTTTTTTTCATTATAAACCAACATTTTTATTTTTATGTCCAAAGGTCTCAGTACTTGAAAAACTATGCAAAAAACCCAGTAATTGATAATTCTAATGTATTAGCACTGTAGCTTATACTAAATGCAAAAATAATACTATCTTTCCCTATAACAAAATCACATTACACTGATAACTCAGCTCAACTTAATCCCCAATAGGATGTCCCCAATTCTTTTTTTCTATTTTTTATGCTCTGATATTGACATTTCATACAAAGGCAGAACAAAATATTTGAGTTCCGAATGTTTTAGTATTCTTTTAATCCTTTGTATTAATTTTTCTTAATACCTTCATTAAATAGAAAAATATTGCTTGTCAATTTCTTCTTTTTGCTTTCAATTTTCTGATATTCATAGCCAGCTTATGATAGTTTCTTAATTTTACTGAATAAAAGCTTAAGTCCAACTTTGAAGTCATTCTATTTGCCTTCCAGACTTGTACAGAATTCTACATTTAGCATAACTTTTTCTGTCTATTCCTGTTACAATCCAACTCTTACCTGAGAGCAGAAAATGGAAACAAGTAATATCTTTTTAGAAATACATAGTCGGCCTTTTTAGCCCTCATATCCTTGCTCAAGATCACACTAGTCTCAATTTGCCAATGGAAAATGATGTCTCAGTTGCAAAAGATAAAATCAGTAGCTATTTAGTAACCTAAATTACTTAACATAATTTTTTAAAAGTTCATTTTTTTCATTTTGAGACTTCTCTCTTCTTGAAAAAATGTAAGCATATATCTTAATCCATTATTTGATGTCTTGATGAAGGAAGTTAAGGCTGTAGTTTTTCACAAGACATAAATCCCCAAATTATCAAAACTCTGATGAGGTAATTACATATATTCTCCATGTTGGATAATATTTCATCTGCACAATTAACAAGAATTAGCTGGAATTAAGACTCAAAAATTACCCATAGCAAAATACCAACATGAAACAGATTTCTAAAACGTAAAAAGCAGGTCTGACAAACATCATTTATTTTCTGTGACTTAAAATATAATGTAAGAAAAGATTACCTATTTCTAACAAAACTGTGTGGACAGAGAAAGAATGTTAGAATGTAAGTCTTTAGACCACAGTAAGATCCCTCAGTATTATAGAACATAAAATTAAGAATTCAATTAAAGTAGAAAACAAAATTACTTAGAACAAGAGCACAGAAATTGTGCTTTCCAAAAAAAAAAAAAAAGAAAGAAAAAAGTTTAAAGGAAAAGGGATGAGAAAGGTGAGAAAAAGCACTACCAGACTCCTTACCCATTGTTGTTGGTGCTGGAGCTTCCTGATGGTATTTTCAGCTTGCTCCAGTTTAGCACTGGCCTCATCACTCTGCTGTTTGATGGTGGCCAACTCCCGTTTTATGAGGTAGTTTTCCTCAGCCTCCTGGGCTCTTGTCACTTGTCCCTTAGGACATAATTTGTGTGTGTGTAAAGCAATTTAGGATAGATTCAAGAAAGACTACCTTTGTGAGGTTTAGTTATTTACTGTGACATGTTAAAAAAAAAAATCACCTCAGAGAACAGAACAGCCTGAGTAATTATTAACCAGCAGCTCATTATTGCTCCAGCAAATTTGGGGAAACTAAATTTAAAAATTCATCTGATAATCTTAAGAACAATTCTCTCAGTCAATAAAAATTCAATTCATGCAATATTACTGAGTACATGCAGGACTAAAATTTTCAATGAATAGTAGTTAATTTTGCAGAATCCACTGATTGATATTTTGGAATAAGTATTTTTAAATAAAGTTAGCTTTAAAACGTGCATAAGGTGTTTAATAAACCAGGATACCACTGTTATCAAAAATTAAGTTTACACGCATATATACCAGCCCAAAAAATTATTTCTAGGAAAATGCATGTAAAATTGCATGCGTTAAAATGTGAATCTCTAGGTTTAGGGCTTTCCTTAGAAGTAAAGTTAGAGAAAATGCTAAAAAACAAAAACAAAAAAACTATACCTGTATCAATCTATCTGCCAAGGAAGCACTTTCCTACAAAAGGAAAAATTCAGATAGAAATTTAAGAAAAAGAAATAAAATAAAGGTGCATAAAATTAGGAATAAGAAGAAACAAAGCATACCCAAATTCCATCTACTTTTCATTGTAATTAAATCAATGTTTAGGTTTGATTTTTAAAGCTTTTTTTTTTTTAATTTTAATTTTTTACTTTTTACTGTGTCTGTTATTCTTAACCCTTAAGAAAAATATATCAAAATAAGCATAGACTACCAAAAAATCATATGCTTCTAGAAGACCAAACACAAGAGGGTTTTTCATCGTTTGGGACAAGCAAATAGCTTCTTTTTAAAGCATACTTTTAACTCTTCATGTTTGGGAGTCAGCCATATTGTCAAACCACTTATAGGAAAAGGAGAAGGAATTTGAGTAAGCAATTCCACTTATAAAGTGTGACAGCAATTTGTATAACAGCAACTTCCAAAGAAGCAAAGCAAGGAAAATACGACAAATGAAATTAATGAGCTCACCGTAATAAGCTAGCAATAACTCAGTAAGTAAACATTTTAGTTACAGAATTTAATGGATACCTAAGCATTTGTAGAATTCTAAGTGCTAAAGGACAGACCTAGGCCATGTAAGCCAGCAGAAAGGTACTTAATTTTCTAGAAGTAAAATCAAACTTAACACTTTCCTACAGCACCTTTATCTTTCTGACAGTTCAATGAAATGAAAACACTTTCTCTGTGAAAATATCTCATTCCAAAGATAAAAGACCACCTAAGAAGACAGATATTTATAAACTGAGTATTTAAGGGAAAAAACAGTATGCAATTAGAACAACTTAAAAACTAAATTAAGCTCATCCTTTTTTGCAGAGTCACCAGAAAAGTAGAATTATCCTCAAAGCAACTCTAACAAGATGAAGGAAATACAAGCAAACTATTTTTTATCTAATATAATGTACCTGAAATTTCTATACAACAAAAAGACATGTAATAAACATCCTATCCTTGTGTGTAGTGCAACGCTTTCAAACAAAACACATATCCAAACTATCCATTTTTTCATGTCTTCTTATATCCAAACTATCCATTTCTTCATGTCTTCTTTCTTACCAATCTGTAGATTTTCAGGGAAGATTTTAAGATACTTGGCAATATCATTTATAAACCTACTTACTCTCATCTTTGGTTTTAAAAAAAAAAGCCCCTCCAACACCAAAAGACTTTGTGAATTTAGGTTTTTCTTTTTAATAAACCAAAACTCTTAGACTATACTTTTATTACTCAATATATTCTTAAAGCATCAGAGCAAGACTACAAAAATAATGCAAAACTTTCCACATCTGCCCAGTTATTTTATATGATACAAAGAGGAAGAAAGAGGTAATAAGTAGTATCAAAATAAGTCTGAGAATCAAATGTTTAAGCATAATTCCCCTGTGTTGAAAACCAACAACATGGTGAATTTTTATGAGAAATCAGTCATTCTGTCTTAACTCAAAGGAATCCTAGGCTTTAAAAGAATCACTGGCACATTTAATATGTGGCTAGAAAGTCAGGGCAACATTTTAAAGTCATTTTCAAAATACTATACAGAATGAATTCTTAATTAGGTTACCTCTAAAGAGCATACTTTTTAAGAGATTATACATAAGGAAAGCAAATGATATCAATATGTCACTCTAATAATAACTTTAATTAAAACTTTAACCTTAAAGTTCAAGGACTCATAGTGATCAATTTTTATTAATGACAAGTTATTTAGTTAAGTAGTAAGCTAGGCAAGCTAAGCAGTTAATGCCACAACTTTGGAGATTTGTGATAGAGTTCTTAAGCCTTTATTAAAAATAGAAAATAATGCTGTGCATTCAACAGAAACTTGCATAAGTAGTTATTTACTTACTTTTTCTAATGTTTCAATGCGCTGTTTTAAAAGTCTATTTTCTGTGCGTAACCTCTGCAAAAAAAAAAAAAAAGAAAAGGAAAGAAAAGAAAAAGAAAAAAAAGAAACAAAACAAGAGGTTTGTTTGCAAGCATTCCTGAGAGGAAAAGATTCCTAAATCATAGCCCTTAAAATGTACCACCTTTAATATAGCAAGGGTCTAAGGAATGATTATTATCTGTCAAACTCTTACAGGTTCAGAGTAGGAAATACATAGTAAAGAAAATGACCACATTTAATCAATCCAGCTGTGACTGCATTTTAAATATAAGCTACATTACATACAGAGATAATCCCTTTCTTTTAAAGTACCTACCATGACTCATAATCAGTATTTTCTCATCTATCTTAACATCCCCATCATATAGAAAAGATTCCAATTCATTTACCTCTTACAAAGACTATCTATACAAATAGAATTCAAATGTTTATCAAATAAATAAGAATTCTGAAAAATGCAGCTCATAGAAAAAATACCAGTCAGTTCAGAACTAGACCAGCCTTCATTTATGCCTTGTATATGAAAGCTGCAAAATTCCTCACATTCTGAAAATATAAAGATTGAGTTACTGTCATCAAATTAATTATGAGTTGTTCTGAACGTAAAAAAATGGCTCAGTCAGCAGAGAGTATGTGACTCTTGATCTCAGGGTCATGAGTTCGAGCTCTATGTTGGGCATGGAGCCTACTCAAAAAAAAAAAGATTAAAAAACAACACACTACCAAACTTAAAAAAAAAAAAAAAAAAAAAAAAACACTTCTGATTACTAGCATTTTAAAATAGTTCCAAAAAGCAAAACCAGATTTGGAACACCTGGGTAGCACAGCTGGTTAAGAGCCTGACTCTGGATTTCAGCTCAGGGCCTGATCTCAGGGTCAAGTCCCAAGTTGGGCTCTGCGCTCAGCAGAGTCTGCTTAAGACTCTCATTGCCCCTCCTCCCTCTTGTGCTGTCTTTCTCTCTCAAATAAATAATCTTTAAAAAAAAAAAAAAGTAAAACCAGATTTAAAAAATCTTCACCTAACCGCTCAATACTCAACTCCCTAAACTATCAATTACTGCTATTAAGTATCAAAACTAAAACACTCTACATAAAAAAACTGCCTTTTGGCATATTCCATCAACATATTTTTGTATGAATCCTGATGTTATTCTTTCATTTTAGAATCTTTTAAGTTACCCCTTCATTTTGCCATCATAATTTCAAATTCCCCTTACCTTTTGTACAAATTTACTCCAGAACTCAATCCAGCCTTCTTCCAACCCTATCATCCTCTATATTTCTGCTTTTAAAAATGTCTTCCTCAGAAATTTCTATTAATTCAATCTACCATTTTTCCAGTAAAGACTAAAATATAGTTAATATAACATATAAAGTCTCAGACCAAGGAAATAGAGATTCTATGAATTACTGTATCTTGTTAAGTGAACCACAAATTGGAAGAAATAAATCTTAAGAGTTATTATAAAGATCTGCAAATTAGATTTTCTTATTCTTGGAAGACACATATTTACAACATATTTAGGTGGTCTGAAATCATTATTATTTTATGTGTGATTTCAGACTACAAAATAGCTTAAGAAGAAAAGTTTCTCATTTCTTGGCTATACATATTATGTGTAGCACAATGGTCTAGGCAAATAAGCAATTATTAAATGCCTTTAAAAATCTGCAAGTCCAAAGAAACAAATGTGATTCTCAAAATGTTCTCAACATACGTAATTAGAAAAAAAAATTTTTTTGTTTATCCCAAAATACTTAGAAAGCTAAGTTCAACCAGACAATTGAGTGAATAAAGTTAATGTTACAACAGAAATAATGCTAAAACATAAAATTTAGAACTAAAAACATTCATCTGGGTTTCCCTCTCCATCTCCTTTAAATCTTCTGAATGTTTGCTACAGATTAAAGTCTAAATTGATTTCTCCCACACACATACACCCAAATGTCTGAATACCACTTTTTAAATAAACCAATTCCCCATTTATGTGACATCTACTTCATCATAAATTGATAAACTTTATCAGTTATTAAAGACTATTTCAGGATTACCTATTAAATTACAAGTGTTTCTTTTTCTGGACTAGTACCACAGTATTCTGGTAATTATAGCTTTGCGATCTCCTTTTGGTCTGGTGGAGCTAATTTCTCCCATTCCTATATTATTTTGTTTATCCTTCCCAAATCCTAAGTGCTAATATACTAAATTAGTTGAGAGAATGGGTTTTGAAGTTAGATGGGTGTAGGTTCAAATCCTCACTCTAAAATTAACACCTGTGCTTGTTACTCAATATTGTAGACTCTCCATTTTCTCATCTAGAAAATTAGAGTAACGCCTGCAATGATATGGGAAGAATTACTGCACATAATACCAAGAGCTTGATTAATGATAAACAATGCTCATAACATTCTTTAAGTCAGGCACGAGTAGAATTTTATTATTTTTCTCTATTTTTTACAACTATCTTTAGATTTTTTTAATGTTCTGCAAAATCATGGGGAATTAAATGACTGGATGTGTTAATATGTATTTGATGGGGAAATAACTTTATTTAACACAGAATTCTTTTTGTTTCTTCCCTTTAGTCATCCTTTTTAAATGCCTTTATGCAAAGTTTTTCAGTGATAATTTGTTAGGCTCTATCCTATTTTTCATTTAGGTGAACCCTAAATACACTTTTATTCTTATTTTAAGTGGAATTTCTTTTTCTAAGATATTCTGGAAATGTTTATTGCTGAAATATAGGAAAGTGAATATCTAATATCTATCACTTGACTGAATTCTCATTAATTTTTAAGTATTTGTCTTTTTAATCACATTTGCCAGAGTGAATTAAGAATGTTTTCTAAACTTTAAAGTGAAAACTATAAAGAGAAAGACTAACAGATGCATATACTTAAAAGAAAGAGAGAGGGAGAGACTTTTTTGACCTACCAAATTAGAAAAGAAAAAATGAGATGAAGTGTGACAGCAAAAATGAAATAACCAATGTAGGCAAGATGTTAGTGGAATGGAAAATTGCTGCCCAAAAAAACATACCCTGGAAATACTCTTTAGGAAATTTACTTAGTACATATCAAAAGCCTGAAAAATACTAATATCCTATAATACAATAATTCTACTCTTTACAGCTGGCTAAAAAAATATAAGGTGCCAGAAAACTTTATACATAAACATGCTAACTATATGTGCTATTTTTAATAATGAAAAATGATTTAAAAAAAAAAAAAACTAAATATCTCCAAATGGGGAAATTTCAGTTTCTAACAACTCACTTTATTCTTGCCATTTTATTCTTACTCATTTTATGAAATAAACACAATAATCTTCCTTATGGGGACAATTCATTGCTCCTATCAACTTTTCATTGTCCCACATCTGACGTGCTCCCTTCCTTCTTTACAAAGTTTAATTTCCAATCGTTATAGATAGATATTCCCTTGCTTTTATCCTCCTCTCTGCACTCTCTCCCTTAGGAGTTAGTATACTTGCCTGGTAAAACCACTACTCTGGGTCAGCGTACTGATAACTCTGTGTCTGCACCTATGCTGGTACATATAACTGAAGAAAAATAAAACACTGAAGTTTGTTTAAATTAACAATCACTAAATTCAGTTGGACTACTAATGCACTGTAGCAGTAATAATGTATTTCCATAGGCCATTCCTTCTCTCACTCTCTCAGGTCATATTTCGTACTTACTCTTCTTTCTTTAACCCAGGAACCCTTCATCTCACTATCACTCCTAAATGATAATCCTATTTCAAATTTCACTGAAAGAATTAAAACAATAAGAACAGAACTTAGCAAACTCCCACAACAACATTCTACATCTTACCTACATTTTTCCCCATATATTTTAGATTCTTTCTTGTTCTTGTGGATTAACTATCCATGATAATAGACCAATTCTCCTACCATGGTCTAAATCCTAAACCATGCTGACCCTAGTAATTACTCCCTGCCATTCACACATCATCAACTTTTCCTACTTGGTTATCACCATAAAAACACGGTTATTTCTCCCATCTTAACAAAAAAGTAAAGAATAACCCAAATCCCCTCAACATCATGACCCTCTCTCTAAGCTACTGCCTGTCCCATTTCTCTCTTTATAACTTATATCCAATTTTTTCCAGTTTTTTTAATTTTTTTCCAGTTTCATTCAAGTTTTAGTTGCCACGTCTTCTCTGCTGTTTTCTAGCTTATCTCCATGCTGACAAATTCAATTACTATTTCTCCATCCTCCTCTCACAGGAACACTCTTTAGCACTGACATAGTAAAATAAAATTCTTCTCTTATGGAAACTCTCTCTTCTCTTGGCTTCTAGGACACTATACTTCCCTAGTGTTCTGCTTTGCTCTCATCTTTCTAACTTAAATGTTGGCTTACGATCAGACTCAATTCTTGAACTCTCTTCTCTATCTCATCTATACTCAATCCCCAGATAATCTCAACCACTCTAAAGGTTTTTACTATCCTCATTCTGGCAATAACTGCAAAATTTATATTTTGAGCCTGTCCTCTCTTACACTCAACACTGAATATTCAAGGGGCTCCTTGAACATCTCCTAGGCATCTGATACTGAAAATACTTCAAACTGGGCTCCTGATATTCCTCCCAAAACCAGATCCTCCCATAAACTTCCCACCTCAGGCACTGGGAACTCTATTTTTCTACACACTAAAGCCAAAATGCTGAATTCCTATCCTCTCACACCGCCACAATCAACTTGTCAGCTTTATCTTTAAAATCTATTCAGAATCCAATCACTTCTTACCACCTCAATCCAATCCACCATCATCTCTGGCCTGTAATACTTCATCAGCCTCTACTTAGTCTTCCTGTCCCCTGTAATCTACCCTCAACCTACCTTCTCCTCCTTCACTGAAAACCCAAATGGCTTTCCGGATTCAGTTATTGACTTCACATGTTCAATGACACCCTACTCCTCTCACTTTCCTCATCATGTATGCTGTCCCATCCACAATGGTTTCCTTACTGGGCATACTCCTGACTGGATTCTGCTCTCCTTCCAGATATTTATATACCTAGGTCTTAAACTTCCTTCACGTACTTATTCAAAAGTAATCTAGTCAACTTCTCTAAATTTTTAATCCAAACACTAACATTTTACCCTCCCTTCCCAGACATATTCTTTTCTCTGTTTAACACTTATCCTCAACAAAGTATTATATATTTTACTTGTTTATTGTCTGACTCCTATACTAAAATGTAAGTTCCATGAGGGCAGAAATTGGTCTATTTCATCAATACATTTCAAGGGCCTAAAACAGTGGTTGGACAAGTAGTAGGCTCTACAAATATCTGTTAAATCGATGACTTCTTGAATAAATTATGCTATTGTACCCCCCATGGATATTATTATATAGCCATCAGATATTTAATGAAAGTTTGTGATGCCACAGAAAAACGGGCATCCAAAACCTTACATCACAATGCATTAAGTCTTTTTTGGAAAGCAGCACAGTGTATACACTGAAGAATATATGGTCTTAGAAAAACATAAATCAGATTTCAAATGCTTGACTTTCACCATTTTCTAGCAATATGACAACTAGCATATTTTTTGAGCTTCAGTAGATGATGCATGTAAATGACCCTTCACATATTAAGTGTTAAATAAATGTGTCAATATAACACTTCACACTGTTAAATATAACTCCTGGATGACTCAGATAACATTAGTCATATTTTCCTTTTTTATGCCAGGCAGTGAATACACAAGTGTTTTTATATTATTCTGTTTGTCAACATATCCAGAATACTTCATAATTTTTAAATTAAAAAAAAATCGACCTTCTGGTTAAAAATCCGTCAGAATCTCTAATTCCTCCCATTTGCAGGACTTATATGTCCCACAGCACAAAATTTAAATATGAATATTAGATTATCAGTTCATATGTCAGTCTTAAATAGAGTGGGGGAATAAAAGTTTTTTGTTTTTAAAGATTTGTGAGGTACCCTAATATAAGCTAGAATTTTAATATTTCTTACCTCCTCCCCCTCAGGTGGAACATCAATAGATTGGAAGATACTGAGAAAGCTGTTTCTATTAACAAAAAATTTCACACAATAAAATGTAAGATTCTCCATGTGAAACCATTATTATCAAAATCTTTCTGTTACACTTTCAGAAAAGGGTTGGAAAATAATTAAAAGTTATTATCTTCATCAGGGAGCCTCCAGATATAACTGTTAGACTAAAAGGTCCACAACACAAAGGTCTTAGAATTTTAAGTTCAAAAAAGGGAAATGTTAACAAATCAATGGCTGATTTTTTACTTCCGTATCAAAACATCAAATAATTTGATGATCATACCATTTACTTGTGTAAAAAACAGCATAAGATTATCTCGCTGAAGGCTTCTGAGGAGGACCAAGACAAGAAAGTATGAATTTAAGAGAACTCACTTCCTTGTAAAAGGGACCTCGGGGAGAAGGGAAGAGAGTGTGACTAAGGAAGTGGCGTGTCCTATTATAGAGAAAGGCTCCAATAATACATGGCTAACTATCTGTAAATGCGGTGGTCATCTGATTGTGACTGAGATGAATTGCCAAGTCAAATATCAGACACACCCAAGCTTATATAAAGGAAAAAAAGAGGGGGGACAGTCCTACAAAAATTATCATGGCTTTGTCCTTTTTGGTGACCAGAGGAGTGAAGAGAGAGAGATGCAAATGGTATGAGAGTAATAAAACACTATGTGGAAACAAAATTTTATAAAAGGAACAAACTATCTTTGAGATCAGCAGATTTTATTTACCCAATGTGTTTCTAACTTTTTGAACTTTCATTTCTCCCCTCCCCCCACGATTTCTTCTCTATAAACACTTGTGCCATCTGTTTTTCCTTAAGACACATGGAGCTGGCATTCAAAAGTACTCTGTGAGGTATATGAACTATAACTTTCCCCCAAAACTGAAGTTTGAAAAAAAAAACTGCAAATACAAGCTAAATTTTGCTAAAGATCTTTCTGAAAAGGCCTCTTGGTATTCCTACTATTCATGTGATTTAATTTTAGCAGAAACTTCTTTAAGAGCAAAAATTGTTCATAGAACTGTGTTTTGTTTTGCAATAACATAGCATGGTGAAATGAACAGGATGGCTTCCCATCCTCAGATTCTTGATTTGCAGTTCCGAATATTCGTGGTATGCGATAACCCATACTCTTTCCCCACTCATCAGGATGACGTACTTTTCCACTTTTAGTAGGTTGAAGTGGAGGGTATGATTTAATGTTACTCTTACTCATGGTACCTAAAAGAAAAGCAAATGGTAGAGCAGCAGTTGGGTGACAGAATTTTTAAAAAGGAGGGAAAAACATCCACAAAGGTCTTTTCTTTCTCTCTCTGAAAAATGTAGAAGTATATATTTCCTATTGATAGGGAATACGGATAGAAATGAAAATAAAACATCTAGAAAAGGGAGACAGATGAGAGAGAGGTCACACATAAAAAAGGGAGAGGTTGTCTCCAAGAAGGCTTTTGAGAAGGACCATGGCAAGAAAGTATATCAATTTCATAAAACCTATTCCCTTCTTGTAAAAAGGGCCTGTGGATGTGAGTAATGAAGAGGTACTTTATAGCAATGGTGAATTAAGACATGGCTAAAGAATCATAAATAAGGTGATCATCTAACGTCTTGCCAGGTTCAAGTCAAAACTCTCAGACACATCCAAATGTAGAGTTTAAAAAAAAAAAAGTGTAGTCACTCAAAACTTGCTTTATTTTTGTTTTTTTGTGGGTTTTTCTTTTTGGAAGGGGGAGAATATAAGACAGATAAGATCCAATGATCAGCAAGTCAGAGTTTCTTCACTAACTCCTACTTTTACTCATTACCCTCATCCTGAAATATCAGCATAAAGCCTATAGAACTTTCCTTAACTCTCAGCTCAAACAATGCCAAAGATCCTCATCTTAAGAATTTCTAGCCTACAGGGGGCACAAATAAGAATTCTGAGATATACATAGTAATTTACATATCCCTTAAAACTGGCAATCTACCTGTTTCCATGGACAATTCAAAAGTATAACCTTTGCTTAGAGATGAGAAAATTGGCTAAGAGAATTAGCCAAAATTTCCTTCAGCTTTAAGGCATCTGTAATTGGTTTTGGTGCAAATATTTGTTCTATTAATCTACGCATGTTATAGATGAACTTCTCTGCATTTTTAAAAATATGCTTATATTAAGTGGTAATTATCTTCCCCATAGAAGTATTTTCGCTTCATGACCCAACAACAAATCCAGAAATACTGCTGCTCTCACGCTACAATAAGAATCACTTGTTATATTATTCTGGTTTTTGAAAGGTCTATTTTAAACTATAACCTAGTGAGATGGTAAATATCAGTAAGTAGTAATAAACATCACTGCTAAATTTGCTACAGGAAATAAATATATCAACATAACCAAACAACTGACTTTAATAAGTTTATGTTTGGCACTTTTAAAAGTCCTGAGATGCTTACTTTAATTTCAACTTGTTCTTCCATTTCTTTAGTTTTTATTGTAGTGTATTCCTTTTCAAGCCTAAGAGGAGGAAGAAAAAAAAATCACAGATATGTTTTTACTCCAAAGTAGTTACTAAATTATAAAATTTAAAACTACATATTAACACAAAATATAATTTCAGTAGGTTCCAACTTTTAACTTGAGATACTTGATATTAGAAAAATCATCTGAATAGTTACATGGAATTTTATCAAAAAATTACTTCACAAGTAAAAATGAGAACCACACAAAAAACTTTCAAAAGTGAAATATACAAGGCACCAGAGAAGTGAGTTTACAGATTCTATTCAGTCCTAAACTTATGAAAAGAACCATCTTTCTTCCTCAAATTAAAATTGTTATTTTAATTTGTGTTATTGATATAGTTCAACTGGATTTTAACAACAACAAAAAAAAAGTACTAAAAACTGAGTGTAAAATTTATAATGGGGGAAACGGAACAAGTCTTCCTAACAAAAGGATTCCTAAACATAGAAAGAATGAGGCAAATATTAAAATCACCATTAAAAATAATGATAATAAAACATTAAAAACACCATTAAAATTCCACAATAATCCCCACAGGCAAGAAAAACCAAAGGATGTTAAAATTAATGGGTAAAAACTTAAGCACAGTCTCAAAATATTTCTCTCAAAATAGTAAATTTGCAGTATATTGGTATCCTGATAGCACCTGAGCCAACTGATCAAGATTAACACCACCAATAATACATACGGACATCATGCATCCCGTTTAGATGTACTGAGAAGGGTACTTCGCTTCCATGATATGCACACCCTCAATTTAATCAAGAGAAGTCATCAAAGAAACTCAAACTAGCAAACCCATTGACCAGCTCACTTCAGAAGTATCAAGGTCAAAAGGTAAAGACTGAAGAACTGTCACTAATTGTAGGAGAGTAAGAAATGACAAACAAATGCAATGTACTATTTTTGCGACTCTACTCTTAAGTGTAAAATCATCTTTACAAAAATTTATAGGCCATACAAAAATTACTCCCACCAAGTTACTTTTAGATCTTACTCTGGACCAAAAATATTAGTAACTTTAACTTCTCCTAATACTAACAAGCCAAGGCCCCCAAAAAGCTTACACCTGCCATCAAAAATCAAATTCTCCCTTAAAGGAGAAAAACCCATTACTTACTATTTATATATAAAATTTCATTTAACTCACAATAACTTTTTTTTATTGTGATAAAATACACCTAGCAAAATTTACCATCTTAACCATTTTTAGGTATACTGTTATTAAGTATATTTATAATGTACAGTCATCACCACCAGCATGTCCACTGTTCTGTTCATCTTATGAAACTGAAACTTTTTGTTTCTCAAATTCAGCAATTTCTAATACTCTGCCTTCAAATTCACTTATTTTTCTGCCTGCTCAAATCTACTTTTTAATCATTCTAGTGAATCATTCATTTCAGTTACCAGACTTTTCAGATCCAGAATATTTTTTTTGTTCCCTTTTACGTATTCTATCTCTTTACGGATATTTCCATTTTGTTCATCTATCTTTTTCTCGATTTTCCCCACATCTTCCTTTAGTTCTTTGAGCTTCTTTTAAAGTCTCTACTTTTCTACTTTATCTGCCATCGAGTCGCTTTCAGATATAGTTTCTATTTACACCTGACCGTTGAACAACATGAGAATCAGAAGTGCTGACATTCCTGTGCAGTTGAAAGTCTGTGTGTAACTTTTGACTCTCCAAACACGTCACCACTGTCAACTGGAACTCTTACAAATAGCGTAGTCAACATATTTTGTAAGTATCATATTTTGTAATCTTAAGATGAAGGAAGCTACAGAAAAGGAAGAGTTATAGGGAAAATTATAAGAGAAAATACATTTGCAGTCCTGTGCTGCATTTCTCAAAAACAATCTGCATATAAGTGGATGAGCACAGTTCAAATCCATGTTGTTGAAGAGTCAACTATATTCTTTTCCTTTGGGCCATACTTTCCTTTTTTTTAAAATATGCCTTGTGATTTTTGTTACAAGCTAGATATTTGCTTTTGTTTTAAAATATTTTATTTATTTATTCATGAAAGACACACAGAGAGAGGCAGAGACATAAGCAGAGGGAGAAGCAGGGTCCCTGCAGGGAGCCTGATGCGGGACTCGATCCCAGGACCCCAGGATCATGACCTGAGTTGAAGGCAAACCCTCAACCACAGAGCCACCCAGGTGCCTTTACAAACTAGACAAAGGGGGAAAAGGAAAAATAAAGGGAAGAGAAGAATGATGGCCCTTCAAATCTCTTGGCAATTATTTCAGCTGGAAGATAAGGGGACTTGCAACAATGGAAAGTGGTGCAACACTAATGGCACCTTCCTTGCACCTGTGATCAGAAATGGCACAGCAATCAGATCAGAGCACATAGATTCCAGGTACCTGGAAGACAAGGTCACTTGTGCCCACCCTGGTTCCAAGTTGCATGAAAGTTGCTCCAGAAATACAAGCACAGCTGCATACCATGGGCTGAAGGGTGAAGAGCGATGGTGCTAAGGGGTACTAATGTGCTAAGAACTGAAATTGACTAAATTAGCCACAATTCAGTTCAAGCCTTCCCCTAGAAGTTACAAATCTTCAGTAAGCCCCAGAGTTCCAAAACAATTACATCAGATTGTGCCACCGCAATTGTTTTCTAGGTGGGAGTCCGATCCCTGGCGATTTCTACTCCATTTTCTTACAATCCTCTGTCCACAATGACTTTTTAATGCTGGTTGTTATGCCCATTTGTAGGCTTAGAAAGACTGAGAAACTTGCCTAAGGTCACACCTTTGACTGTTACACTACCATGTCTATATTACTTTGGTGTATCTAAAAGAGTAATATATTCAAAAGAATTTACAAGACTCTCAAGAGGTGCAGAATGTTTGAACAATGGCTGCACTGCTGAAGTAAGTTTATAGTCCTCACAAGTGCCTGCTTTGTTATGTATTAGGTGATAAATGTTATCATTACTCACTCATGTACCTAAAACACTTGAAATCATCATTTAATCTTAGCTTCCCAATTCAGTCACCAAACACGTTCAATTCAACCTTCTTAACAATGCTCTCAAATACATTATTTCTTCTTCAACTGCACTGATGTTTTTTAAATAAACTTTATTTTTGAGAAGTGATTTTGATTACAAAATAACTGAGCAGAGTGCAGAGTTTGCATACCCCCCCGTCCCCAGTTCTATGTTTAACTTACATTAGTATAGTACCTTTGTAACAATTAATGAACTAATATTAATACACTGTTAACCAAAGTCCATACTAAATTCAGATGTCTTAATTTTTGTCTCATGTCCATTTCCTATTCTAGGATACCATCCAGGGAATCATATTACATTAAGTTGCCATGTCTTTTTAGGCTCCTCTTGTCTATGACAATTTGTCAGATTTTCCGTATGTCTGATGACCCTGATAGTTTGAGGAGTACTGGTGAGGCATTTTGAAGAATATTCCTCAATTGGGATTTATCTTATTTTTGCTAATGACTGTATTGGGGTTATGGGTTTGGAGGAAGAAGACTACAGAAATCAGTCCCATTTTTATCACATCATATCAAGGGTACAAATTCTCACCAGATATCACTGTTGATGTTGACCCTGATCATCAGTTGGCCTAAGTATGCTTATGAGGTTTCTACAAAGCAACTTCAAAGTAACTACAGAGCTATATCATTCTTGTATTGGCAACATTTTTAGGCCTTCATTATAGCTTGACTAAATTACTAGAGGAATCTGACAACTGTCCTCTCTACTGCCAGTTTCATAATTCAATCTTTTCTGCACACTATTACCAGGATAATGTTTTTATAAATGTCGATTTGGATCATGCCACTCCCGGAGTTCAACTGCTTCAGTGTTTATCCATTATCTTCAGGCTACATTTCAAAGGCTTATTACTAAAAATAATCAAGGCCCTTTGGAGAAATGATTTGCTCCTGTGCAGGAACAGGAAAGGCACAAGATGAGTCTGGAGCTTGCTGTTGCCTTGCAATAAGGAAATTCTCAAAGAGCCATAGGGACATGTCAAAAGGACCCCACAGCCAGCTTGAAAGGGCTCCTACTAGACAAAGCAGGGTAACTGGAGAGTAATGATTTATAATTCACCAAATAAAAAAAAGAGCCCACAAGCTCACACTTATATAAATAAATGAGTAAATCTATCAGAAGGAAAAGCTCTTCCTTACAGTAGAATGTCAATTAATAAAGAAGGAATGAGGGAGTGAGAAAATCTAAGTGGATATAAATCTGGTGAGGGAAGGCATGGTAAAGAACAGGATATTATCTCAAAGCATCTGGATATAAATACTTAATAATAAAATACAAAATAATAACTTTGTAGTAAACTTGGCAGACATCACCTTAACCCAGTAATTAGAAATACCATCATCAATTCTGAGCAAACCAGTATCATATACCCACTGCATGGTTAACTGAGAAGACCCATCATTGGTATGCCTACCAAAAATGCACAATCTGAATCTATTCAAGAGGAAATGTCAGAAAAACCCAAACTGTGGGATTTTCCACAAAGTAACTAGCTTGTACTCTTCAAATCTATCAAGGTCAAGAACACAAGAAGAATAGAGGGAGTGTTTCAGATTAAAGGAGATTGATCTGACACAATTAACGCAATACATGATCCTGGAGTGCTTAAAGTGGATCCAAAACCTAGGTGATGAAAGGTAGAGACTGGATAGGAGAGAGAATTAGGTGGGGATTTGAAAGGGGAGATAGTTACAAAGAGTATTATTGAGACAAGTGATAAAACTTGAACATGCTTTGGGAATTAGGTAATAGTACTGTATCTATATAATTTCCTGATTTCAATTAACTATTAGATTCTGCTAAAAAAAATAAAAGTCCTTGTTCTTAGGAAGTACACATTCATTCAAGTATTTAAGAAAAAAGGGCACAGCATCTTAACTTACTCTCAAATGGATCCCCTAAAAAGGAGTATGGATTTTACTTACATGCACACATATTATTTATAACTCTTAAAAGGTTTAAAAATATACCAAAATGAAATTACAACAAAAAAACAAAGCCTAAGAATGATTGCTTGCAAATGTCTTGTCTTAAAGGAACCTCTGAGCCTTTGTACATATTACTTTTCTGCCTAAAATGCCCTCCTTCTCTTTACCTTGTCAACCTCCACCTACTCTTCTAGACAACAAAAAGAGTGAAATTTTAAAATAAGGTGATGTCATTTTTGTCAAAATTCTCTAATGCCTTCCCTCAGACTTAAAATATAAGTCTGGTCCCTGAGGAGATCAGTATGTCCAACAGAGCTTTACAATAGTGAAAATGTTCTAGATCTGAGTCTAATATGGTAGCCACTAGCCAAATGTAAGTGACAATGGGCATTTGAAAAGTGGCTAATATAACAGATGAATTAAATCCTCAGTTTTAAAAATTTTAGTAGATACATGTAGGTAGTAACTACCTTATAAAAAAAGCCCAGCTTTAAATATCCTTTGCTCTCTACTATGTTTTAGATTTCATTAGCCAACATACTCCTATTTGCCTACACTACAGTCACGTTGGCTTTTTGGTGTCCTTTAAACATATCGATCACATTCTGGCCTCAGTCATCATTACATTTACTCTTCTATCAACATGGAATACAATCACATGGTTCACTCTCAATTTTCTCAAGTATCTGCTCGAATGGAACCTTATCAATTTATGTGTTCTATCCTTTTTTTTTTTAATGTGTTCTATCCTTGAGTGCTATACCTAAAATAGCACTCCATCACTCTATGTCCTTCATCCCGCTTTTCTCTACTGAATATTGGAGTGAAATGTCATAATATCCATAATTTACTTTCAAGTAAAATAGAATTTTATCTAATAATGCAGATGAAGTAAATGACAAAGTATTAATGTGGCACTATATTGTATGCCTGAAACTAATATAACACTGTGTTAATTACAGTAGAATTAATTTTTTAAAAGATTTTATTTATTTATTCATGAGAGACACACAAAGAGAGAGAGAGAAAGAGAGAGAGGCAGAGACACAGGCAAAGGGAGAAGCAGGCTCCATGCAGGGAGCCTGACATGGGACTCGATCCCGGATCTCCAGGATCAGGCTCTGGGCTGAAGGCGGCACTAAACCGCTGAGCCACCTGAGCTGCCCTAGAATTAAAATTTTTAAGAAGATAAATATTAACTGTTTAATCTAGATGATAAGCATATGGATATTTACTATTCCATTATGTCTCTGTATATTTGAAAAATGTCCCAAATGGAAAAAAATAGCAGATGAAATATGTTCTGAAGCTAATAAATAAATTATTCTTTCCTTCACAATTAAATTTCATAAAAAGAGAATGAAATGCTATGTTGAGGTCAGTTTTGTTTTGACACTTTTAAGTCAGAAATCAAAAATACCTTTGTACATTAAAGAAAATGAAACAGAAAGAAGGGATGAAGATAAAAGTAGAAACAACTAGTTCAGCAAAGACCTGGAAGAGATGGAAATAACATACTGAATTAGCATTGTAAAGGAATAGAAATACTATATTCTGAAAAGGGAAGAAAAGAAATATGGCTAATTCTGCAAGCTGCAAATTATAGGAGAAAAAGTTCAGAGAGCTTGAAAAATGATGGCTGATGAATTAATTAACAAGCAAAATAACCTGCCAAAGAGTTAGGGCAAAAATGGGGACACAATCTAGGGAAATGGCAAAGTTTGAAATAATCACCATGGGGAATGGGAGAATTAATCAAGGTCAATAAAAATACACAAGAAATGGCAAAGAGATACAATTTACTGCCAGCAATCTGTTTATGCAATTTTCTCCAGCACTTGACTACATGAATACAGGGTACAAAACATAGAGGTATACTTATTTGGATCAGAAGAAGGCTATCTAACATCAGAGTAGAGATCTTAAAGTTGAACAGAGACATCATATGAATACGAATGAAAGAACTAGGGTGTCAGAAGTTTAAGTATAGAGAATAAAATTTCAGAAATGGGATTACACTGGTGATAAAATCTAAAAGGAAAATCAATTATGTTGTTTTCTGTAATTAAAATACAATAAATTCTATTCTTGGCTAGTGTGATGTAATGTGGTTTTACCAAGAGCTGAAAGTTGATATGGCTCCTAAAGGTTTTATCAATTATAGAAGGGAATAGCTTTTTGGTCAATAATGTCTCAACATTATGGTGTAATGTGATTTAGAAATTTCACAAGTTAAATAACTTAAGTTAAATATTAGTGAAAGCTCATAAATTTGCTTGTTTTTGCAAATTAGAGCTAATTTTAATAACTTCACAAGTTATTTATTAATACTAGTGAAAGCTCATAAATTTGCTTGTTTTTGCAAATTAGAGCTAATTTTAATAACTTCACAAGTTATTTATTAATACTAGTGAAAGCTCATAAATTTGCTTGTTTTTGCAAATTAGAGCTAATTTTAATAACATAATTCTCACTTATATACTTTCTGGGGTAGGAACATCCATGGGAGTATGTAAGAGATATGAATGTAATTTTGTTACAACAGTGAAGATACTGAGAACTGTTAGCATATAGTATTGCTATCATTTTAAAGTATCTTGTACCATAGAAACTAGTGTCAGGAGTGGTAACTATGACCTCTGGCTAAGACTGATCTAAATATCAGAGGCTGGAGGACCAACAGCTATCATTCTTAATTACCTTTATCACATTTCAAAAAATTAATCCTTGGGATTTCCTTGAACTTCCATTAAAAACATATCAAGAAAAGCTTTATTCAAAAATAATTCACAATAAACAAAAACTTAAATTCTCAATCTATACCTCATGCCTATCTTGTTGGTTAGACTAATCCTGAACTTAAGTGACACTCTGGAGTTGAGCATAAAAGAATGTCAGTGAAGTGGATCACACCACAGAAGTAGTTTTCAAAGTAAGAGCACACTCACGTATATACATTTACCAGGTTCCTAATTCCAGTCAATGTGGAATGGGAAAGGGCAGTTTTATAGGTAATACATAATGGTCCCAAGCACCAATACTAAGAGAAGTATGAAATTCCAACATTAAATTTATGTTACCACAAACCAACACCATGAACTAAAATGCTACAGTTCTATGAACTGAGGAAGAAAACTGCACTTACCACTGGACTGTTTTGACACTTCTATTTAATCTCCTATATGCTTCAACAAACACTCATGACTAAAAATCAAAATATAAAATACTTACTTTTTCATTTTTTTTGAGTTATATTTGACTTGGTAAGCTGCCTGGATTAATTTGTCTGGTCCACCATCAAACTGATGTGGAATGACCTTCTGAAAGTGCTAATAAAACACAATAAAAGAAAAGCATAAGAACTACTTAGTGTTGCTTATTATTAACTAACTGGCAGTAATATCTAAACACACTCAAGAAATCATGAACTGACCTAC
Organism: Nyctereutes procyonoides; assembly: GCF_905146905.1. Lineage (NCBI taxonomy): Eukaryota > Metazoa > Chordata > Mammalia > Carnivora > Canidae > Nyctereutes > Nyctereutes procyonoides. The sequence goes on from NW_026575126.1 coordinate 21,377,501, forward strand.
CTGTAACATCCCTTCCATGTCAAGTTGCATCAGTTCTGCCTGATTCATTTGAAGAAGTGCTAATCCTACTCGAAACACTATTTCTAAACCCTGTGGAAACACATTTTAAAGCCAAATTTGTCTTACTCTGCCATTGACAAAAAATAATCATTCAAAAGAACAGCAAGGTAAACATTTAGTGATCTTACTAGAAATTGGCAATTTTGTAAAAAGTCAGATAGCAAATATTTTAGGCTTTGTGGGCTATTTGGTTACTATCACAAATACTCAACTCTGCCACTAAGCCCGAAAGCAGACAGAGATAACACAACAAATGGGCATGGCTATGTTCCAAGAAAACTTTATGTACAAAAATAAGTGGTAGGACAGATTTGGTACCTGAAAACAGGGTGGTCAGTACACGAATCACAGTTTGCTGGCTCCAAACTAAACTAATTTAACTAGGTAATATAATAAACTAATCTTCCCCAGATCTAATTAATAACAATGAACACTGGGTTTGATTAAGATGTTGTGTGTTTTTTTGTTTATTCATTTATAAGTTCTACGCCCAACATGGCTTGAACTCACGACCCTGAGATCAAGAGTCACATGCTCTCCCAAGCTGAGCCAGGCAGCCACCCCCTGATTAAGATGTTATTAACAATAATACTTCCAGGTGCTACCATTCATTGCCTAACCTTGCCTTCCTACCTTATCATCCAAAATACAGAATAAAAGACAAAGGATGACTACAACATGACAATGACAATTAAAAGGACTACCTGCAATATATTCATGGAATAGAAGAAACTTAATTATACATTCATTACTTCTTGCTCTTTGGGTAACAGATGCAGTGCAATAATTATTAACTATAAGGCAAATTTCACTTCTCACTAATTCTCACTGAATCATTCAGGAAGTGATACAGAGGTTTGCTTGAGTGGGAGCTCCAGATTTTGACAGCCTGTATTTGAACAACAGTTACTACACTACTACTACATGCTATGTATCCACAGACAAGCTATTTAACATTCCTTGAAGTCTCAGCTTCCTTATCTAACATCCATTAAATGTACTGACAGGTTTAAAGGAGAATATCCGTATGAGTAGTTTAGTATGGAACACATGGATCTCCTTTATTTTCTCCTCAATGTCCTGCTCTAACGATTAACCCAATGATTACTCTGCTCAGCTTGCCCATTAGCTTACCTCAGACATAAAGATATCAAATATTCTTGTTGCAATTGGTAATGGAAAAGTCGTAAGAAAGATAGTCAGAAACCAAGATGATGCATACATTGAGGTATGAAAACTCTGAGACTGAAAATGTACAAAGAGCTCTGGAAGATGCTCCTAAAGAGAAGAAAAGAATTAATTAAAACATAATAAAATTGAACATTTTAAACCAGATTACTGTGTATATACTAGAAAAGACTTTATCAAACACAAAGATCAGGCATCAATTATGATGTTGAAATTGATATTCAGGATGATGGTTACTATCAGGGAAGGGAAGAAGGGGAAAAGGATGTAGAGTTGGAACTTAGGCTGTATCTGTAACATTTATTAATAAAAATAACAATTAAAACAAGTAAATAAACTTTAATATTTGCTTAATCCATGTTGGTGGAAACACCAGTGTCTAGTATTTTTAATACTTTTCTATAAACTATAATAATTCCAAAATTTATTTTATTTTATTTTTTTAAGATTTTATTTATTAGAGACACACACAGAGACAGAGAGATAGAGATAGAGAGAGAGAGAGAGAGAGAGAGAGAGAGAGAGAGGACAGGCAAAAGGAGAAGCAGGCTCCATGCAGGGAGCCTGACACAGGACTCGATCCCAGGTCTCCAGGATCATGCCCTGGGCTGAAGGTGGCGCTAAGCTGCCGAACCACCCCAGCTGCCCTCCAAAAAAAAATTGTAAAGGAAAGAAATGCTATGCTGAAACACTTTCAGGTGCTATCTATCCTTACCTTCCTACCTTTTCATCCAAAATACACATGCTCCCTCAATTCTAGTAATTCAAAACATTAACTGACACATTGAACTGAAAATAACCAAGAAAGATTAAGGTTGGTTAAAACAAGCCTACATCGGTGCCTGGGTGATAAGTCTCAGTCAGTTAAGCGTCTGCCTTTAGCTCAGGTTATGATCTCAGGGTCTTGGGATTGAGCCCCACATAGGGCTCCCTCCCTACTAGGCAGGAAGTCTACTTCTCTCTCTTTACCTCTGTTCCTCCCCTCCTCATGTCCTCTTTCTCTCTCTCTGATAAATAAAATCTTAAAAAAAAAAAAAGCCTACTATTTCAGAAAGAAAAATTTAAGAATCATCTCAAGATTTTATCTTCTCAAAAAAAAGACTTTATCTTCTCTTTTTCTTTAAAAATATGTGCAAACACACACAAAAAAATGTGCAAACACTTTGCATATCCCTTTTTTCCCACTACACATACAAAAGATAAAGGATTTTAAAATTCTTGCAGGTAAGGCTGCCAGGAAAAGGAGACTTGTAAAAGTGGCTCTCATGTCAGCTGAATCATTAACCTATATTCTTAAGTTCTGCTTATCTAATTGAAATTTAAGTAAATGAAAATACACTATTATATTAAAGGACAATATAGTAAACTATATATGTGTGTGTGTGTATACTATATATATACTATGTATATGTATTATTATATATATGTATTAGTTAATACAATATATATATTAGTTTACTACATATAAATATATAAATTAACTCCAGAAAGGTAAAATATTACAAAGAATATTTTTCATTTGATTTTGATTCCTCTGCTCTTCTCTACACCCTCACACTAGACTCTCAGTTTTAAACTAGGAACATAAAAGCCTTATTTTAAGAACAGATTACAGGCTAGCAAAAAAGTGAGATAAAAAAAGAAAGGCAGGAGAGAGGACTGAAAGAACCAGAACAAACAAGTCTCAAAGGAAATGAACTGATGTCAGTGTCATAATGTCAGGAGCTCCTATGAGAGCACAGTCTATATAACAATAGAATACAATAGGGCATAAAGGGGAAACTCATGCATTCAGGCAATGTGGTTGTGACAGATTAGGCACAAATGCATAAAGTTTGAATATGAGAACAGCAGTCGAGTTCCAGACTGTGATCTACTTGTAAACAGTATCTAACTGGGAAGTAGGTCTAAATTGTGTTAACCAATGAATGATCATGTGATTAAAACACTGATTTTTCAATTGCTATAACACTTTAAACATTAAGTTTACTTAGTCATCACTCAAACCAAGATGACAAAAATTCACAATATGCCTGTGAATACTACTATTTTACCTGTATCATGCATTCAAACTGGTACATACAAAGGCCCAATTCTGCCATACTTGGTTTAAAAAGTTCACGAAGTCTATAATCTTGCATTAATTTAACAAATACACAGAAAGCTTCTTCTTCTGGCATCTACATTAGAAGGGGGGGAAGCAATATAGGTTAATGTTCTGTGATATACAAATAAGCTAAATTCTATTTAAACTAAGTACCCTTCCAACGAGAAATAGAGTTTTGAGAGGCCATGTGATACAATGTTAAGCACACTGAACCTGGAATCAAAAGGTTCTGATCTCCCATTCTCAGAATGAAAAGTTAAACAAATCTTATAACCTCTGAGACTAACTGCCTCACTTGCCTGATTTATGAATTCAATAAATCAATATTCAGTTAGAGCCAGATACTTCTGTTTTTCTGGGTATATACCACTGAACGAAATAAACACTCTACTCTCATGAAACCTGAACATCCTACTGAGGGGAGATAGACAATACATGTAATAAACCAATTCATATGTATGCCTAATGGTTTTGAGTACTATGGAAATAAAATAGAGTAGGGTAACAGGAAATGCTGGGGAGATACATTATTTATGTAGGTAGGTTAGGGCAAGTCCCTTGATAAGGCAGCATTTCAACAGAGTACTGAAGAAAATAAGGGAGCAATTGAGGAAAGAGTAGTCCTGGGAGAAGGAATAATATAAGGCCTTTAAGTAGAATCACAATTGGCATGCTCAAGCAACAGCAAACAAGAGACTACTAATTAGGAGGAATTCTACAAGGGGTGGTTAGGTTATGAAGGAGAAATACAGGGAACCAGAATACATAGGGTTTTAGAAGTCACTGTAAGATTTGGGCTTTTACCTTACATGAAATGGGAAAACTTTCAACAGTTCTGAGCAAAAATGATATGATACAGCAAAAGTATTTTTAAACACACACACACACACATAAAATAAATTTTCAAAGAATCTGTAAGCAAGGTTTAAAAGTACCAATTTCAAATTTTATGTATAACTCACAAAAAAAAACTATATCAAATAAGATAATGAATGTAAGAGCTCTTAAAAGACCTCACGGATATTCAGAACATTTGCTAATTTTCCAATGCTCATTTACTCACATTATATCAAGGTGTTTTAAAAGAGAAAACCTAGTCTCTCTAGGTAGTTTTCTTACTAAAGACTGCTTCTAATTACTTTTCTCCTGGTCTTGCCACAGCCATGGATAGAAGTGTTACTGTTGGTAAAACCTGTACTTCCTTCCTTCTTCCAAAAACATATAGCCACAATTCTGCCTTGGAGACCATTCTTATCAATCCCATCATTCCCATTAGTTTACTTCACTGCAAGAAGCCCAAGAACCCAGAACTCTCATTTCATGTGGTTCTACTGCTCTTTAATCTAACCCCATATCCAGCCTTCCCTATACCTTTTCCATAGCACTTTCTGGAACTCATAACCTGCCATCAACAAAATATCCTAACTAGATCCTCAATCTCTTTACCAAATGTTCTTTCATCTTTTTCCTCTAACTGAATCTTGTCTCCCCTAAGATGGCTGTTTCCTTTCCCATCTCACTGGAAGAAACCAGGAAATAGGTATATGCCCTTCCTTGGACCTTGCTGACTCATCGTCATTGCAATGACTCCCTCTTCTCTCTGAAACAGATACTTGTGGGTATTACTTACTACTTCTCTTTTTTGTAGTAACTTCTAGGTCACGTACCCAAACCCCACTCATTTCATGAGGACTAATGCCCTGGCCTAGCAGATCTTTGTCTTCCTTTCTTCCAGTGATCCCTGCTCAGGCTCTAGAGCCACACCACTTAAGATTCAAAGTCCACTTAATAGCTATGTGACCTTCAGCAAATTAACCTCTCTATTGCTCAGTTTCAATATACATCAAATGGGTAAAATAACACTTAATTTCACAGCGTTGTGATGAAGATTAATACCCAAGGAGTATATATGACTTGCAAGTCTATTACTCATTTATACCACATTACCTTTTTTCTGTTCCCAGCTCTTTTGTGTGGTCTTTGCTATATTTATTCACTCATTTAAATCCACAATTGCACGTCTTTCTCTCTCAGTAATAATTCCAACTGAAAAACTCCACCCTTGAATAAATCCAACTCTACAACTACATTTAGGCAGGAGAAAGTGGCTGGATAAAAACAAAACATTTAACCATGCTGGCTAGTCTCACTTTGAATTCTGTGGACCTTTAATGCTTCTGGTATATTTTATTTCCCTACTTCAATCACTCTCATTCTCCTAGGCCACCATTGCAAACTTTCTTCTCTGTCCTCAAGCTTCCATTACCTCCTTCCCACCAACTCTAAGTTAATGATCTTATTGGTATTTCAGTTTTTTAAAAATTAGAAGCAATTACAACAGAATTTTCCCATTCTCACCTCACCACAATACCATTCTACCTGCATCTGCAACCATTTTATAGCCCCCAGTCTCTCTCTTCTATTGGCCTGAACTTTTAGTTCTGGTCTCATATTTCCAACTACCCTACTTATACTTCCACTGGGATGTCCAAAAGACATCTCAAACCACTCCTAGTTTCCTACCTGCCATTCTTTGCCCAAACTTCCACTCAAAACCTTTATGCATCATCACTGTCTCCTTTCTCTTTTACTACACATCCAATCTATCAGTAACTCCTGTTGGCTCTAAATTCAAATTATTTCAAGAATCAACCACTTCTGACCAGAGATACCTAGTCCAAACCACCATCAAAAGAGCAGTGCATTGTCTGGACAATTCCAAGAACCTCTTCACGGATGTGGGAAGCAAAAGTGGAAGAAAAGTCTTTCCATTCCATCCCACTGACAAGTCCTTGAAACAGGCAAAGTGACATTCCTCCAGGAACTCAGCTGTCTCAATGTTAATAATTCGCTAAGGGCAAAGGCAATCTTAGCCTGACCCCAGAATTCTGTAAGTCTACTTTGACAAATAAAAAGTCCTTTGGAAACTTCCTTTATCTCTACCTTCCCAGATACATGTTGGCAATCATCCCCCAAGCATATGACCGACCCACCAATACATATCTAAAGGGTTTCATGACTAAGGTTTCATTAGGCAGTAATAAGTGACCTTTTCCCAACCATAACTAGCTCCATCAAAGTCCTGGAAACCCTGTTTTCAAAATTCCTTAGAGACCTACACTATCCCTAACCCCCTCCCAACTTGAAAGTACATAATAGGCCACTCCTCATGAACCCAGTACAGCTCTTTCTGCAGATGGTCCTGTCCCCATGCTTTAATAAAACCAGCTTTTTGCCCCAGACATCTCAAGAATTCTTTCTTGGTCATCAGCTTTGAATCCAGTATCTTTCCTACATCATTTATGGGTCTCTCTGCCACCTTCCCGTGTTTCCTTCCCAACTGTCTGTTCCCCATCAGCATGGAGCTGCAAAGTGATCCTTTTAAAGCATGAATTAGACAATTTCACTCTACTGCTCAAAACACTCTAGTAGCCTGTCATATCCTCAGTAAAAGCCAAAATCCTTACAAGGCCCTACATTATATGACACCTTACTATTTCTCTAACCTCTTCTTCTACCACTACCTTTCCCTTTCCATTCCACCCCTACCACCCCTCATTCTAGTCACAGTGAGGATGAATCAATTTTTTGTCTTATAAGAATTTCTTCTCTTCTGAACATTATCAAAAAAGTTTCATTCCCTCCCTCCTCTGCAATAGCACTGATATGGGAACTGACAATATTTTTTAAAAAGTTGAAGTAATTGAATAAAAGAAAAAAAAATCATTGGGTCCTTCTCAAGAAGACTGAAACAATAGTCACAAAACAAAAAGTGTGATACCAAGGAAAATATAAATATGAAGAACAATCACCCAGTTGTTTTATAGCCACTCCTTTCCATTAAAAATCTGAGCACCGAATCTTAGAGCTGCTACATATTTTCTCTATGACACTGACTTAATGAGAATCCATGCCTTTTGCAAAAGTCTAAAGGAGACAAAATCTACCTAATTTTATAGGAGTATTAAGATATACACCAAACATATATCCAGCACTTGTAGCTATTTTTAAAAACATGTATTAATTAAGCTAACTTTGCAAAAATTTTTCTCAGACTCTAAGTTATTTTGCCAAGCTAACATGTGGGAGGCACTATAGCACACAGTATTAAAGAATATACTTTAAAAACAGAGGGAGCTTTTGAATCTGGCTGCACCAAATTTTCTAGTTTATGGCCCTGGGCTAGAAAATTATTATATGGTAATATATTAGCTGCCATTGATAATTCTAGCTAAGGAAATTAATCATTAAATAAAAATACTGCTACCAGCATTGCCTACACTATCCTGAAGAAAAATGTAATGGCGCCTTAGGATTCATACAGGCCTAGCTCTGCAGTTATGAGATTCCTAACTCAAGTAAGGAAAATCCCGTTCTTTAAATGTTTAACAGAAATAAATACTGAAAGGTTATTTTGAAGCTAATTTAGAAAGTAAAAAGAATAGAATTATGAAAAAAAAATCACTGGATTGATAATAGGAATGCTTGAGAGTTCAGTAGTAAAAACCCTACCGAATACAAATTAGGAAAAATCACAACTGTGCAAAGCTGTTATACCTCAACAAATCTAGTTTTGTTTTTATTATTTACAATCCAAATGTCACCTAGAAATGGACAGTTATCTTACAACAATCAGTAGTAGTTATTATGTTATAAAACAAAATAAAAATCTGTCACTCATTAATCTTATTAATCTGTCACCAGTGTCTCTGACATCAGGTTTTTGCTACTCAGAAAAGTAGTTTGATAGTTACAGAGGTTTAAAACTCAGGCAGAACTGCTGGGAAATTGAAGCAAAGCAAGGGGAAACAGTTTCAGGTTCCTACTCTGCTTTTATCTACCAAGAAGAGTGATCTTGGGCGGCAAGTCACTGAACTTTGACTGCATGTCTACTATGTGGCAAACACCATGCTAGATTTTTACATTTATTATTTCATATGACCTCACAATGCATCGGAAAGTAGATAGTATTATCTAATTAAGGCTCAAAGAGAGATTAAATAATCTAGCCCACATTCACAAAACTCAGTGTAGTACTGAGATACAAAAACCAACATACATACATATATGAGTATCATATATATATATATGTGTAGTACTGAGATACAAAAACCAACATACATACATATATGAGTATCATATATATATATATATATATATATATATATATATATGATACTGGGTTCAAAGCTGATGACTATGTGTGTGTGTGTGTGTATGAATGACTCAAATCAAGCTATCTCCAAGGTTTCTCTTCAGACTATATTTTAGTCTGAGAATCATATAGAGTACGATAGACTTTTAAAAAAAATTTCAACAAAGGTGAAGAGAAAACACTATTAGTCAATTCCCTTAATTCAATTTATAAACTGAGGATCTGTTCATGACTTCTAAAAACATCCCTCCTAAACCCACTCCAAAATTAGTTGCTGCTAATAGAAATATAGGTTATATCTTCAGGACAATAAAAATAATTGAGTACCTATATTTTAGAGCCTATATAACAAGATAGGCGTAACAAGCCCTCAAATCTATGACAACCAAAATTTCTGTGTAAATTTCAAAGATGGATGCTATAAACAAGATTTTCATACCAACACCTCAATCATGTCCTCCTTGGATGAGAAAAGATTAGTCTTTATTAAACATTAACATATAATTTAAGATTTAAAAGTAGATACAGGCTTTAGTGGGATATTATGGCCACAATGAAACTGACATTTCATTTAGTGGCAGGATATTATTGCATATGTTACTTTCAACACTTTTAATATTTTCAAGTGCAAACTAAATATCCCTATTTAAATTATGCCTAGGGAAAAATTCCTAGTATCAAACAATAAAAACAAGTTTGATTTTTAAATTCACCAACCCAACTTCAATAAAGAACTTAATCAGACACTTAATACTTATACTAACTTACCTGCATAAGCAACAATCCAACTATAAAAGCACTTCCTTGACAGTAACCAACCTCACGATCCACTAAAGAATATGCCTAAAAAGTAAAAAATGTTCAGAAGACTTTAACATGCTATATTATATTATATCTTCCTTCTCTAAACACCTAAAAATATAGAGTGGAGTAAAGACCATTTATTTTTTAGAAAAGCTTTTGCTTGCTGGTTGTAGAGATTATCCTATAAGTGTTTAAAAAGTAGGTGATTTATTACATAAATTTTTTTTTTACAATTTCCCAATTAGAAACTGAGAGCTCCTAAGGACAAGAAAATAAATCAGTGAAGTAACAAATCTTATAAAATGTTTACCTGAGGTAAAACCAGAGTAAGGTTAAGGTAAAGCATTGGAAAAACTGAAATGGTTTAAGAAGAAATTAATATTTCACAGAAGTAGTTGAAAGGGAAAGGAATTATGAGAAGAAAAAAGGCAATATTGAAAGAAAAAAATGACAATGGCACACACTTTTAAGAGCTAAGAGCTTTTAGCAGTATTGGCCACAGTAAGCAGAAAACTTTGTTCCGAGATTATGGAACTCACATAAGATAAATGATCCATTTTCATAAAGGATCTTTCTATGGTGTATATTGATTTATAGGCTATTTGATTTTAACCAACTAATACCAAGCAAAGGGATGAATTTTGTAAGTTCTCCAAAATTAACAGTAATGTAGCATTAAAATTAAAACAGAAATTATTCTAATGACAAATTTCTGAAAAAGAAACTTGTGAAGGTTCATGCTTCACTATATGTATAATTTCAGCCTTCTGAGAATTCACTTCAAAAAATGAATAAATAAAACTTACCTTCATTACATTAAATAAAACCTCCTGTCCAAGGCTATCTTTTTCCTTAAAAAAATTGTGTTCAGGATAAGTTCTAGCAATGTCCCTTCGGATCAATTTTTCACACGGTGAGGTCATTTTCAGGAGTTCTGAATACTGATCCTTAATTGGCATACTTTGTGCGCTACATAAAAGTTGCCAAACTATTGCTCTAAAGTGGTGGGGTATCCCTTTACGAACAAGCTCCTAAAAATAAAAAGATAAAATTTTTAAAATGAACCATTTAAGTCTCCTACCTTAAAAGCCATGGAAGACATATTGGGCTTTGGAATGGAATGGAACACTTTATCAAATTTATAATTTACAAAGCTACCCTTAATACTAGGGAACCTTTTAACCAAGGCTAAGACTTGGCCCTTGAGTGTGTCCTATTCTGGTCAGGGGGCTACAATACCATGGATAAATTCTTGGCATTTCTCCCAAAGTATGGCCTCTAAAGCTATTAAGGAAGGAATTGATAATCTGCAGAGCTGTGAATGAAAGCACAGTAACCATTAACTATCAAAGAGGTGTTGCAGGCCAAAAAAAAAAAAAAGTAAAATACTAATAATTCAAAGATGCTGGGTATTACAACTTCATTCCTGAATATTAAAAAAATGCAAAAATTTAATTTCTAAAATAATTTTCAGCTATATATTTCTGCCATTAGGAGACACTTATAAAAACTGGTATCTACAAATCAAAACTTTTACAGGCACAAATAAATGAAAACATATAAAACAGAGCTCTTTATTATAGCACTTGGAAAGTATTAGAATCTGATTTTTTAAAAATCTATTAACTCATGCCTTGATGCCCCTTTGGGATAAGAGGAAGAACTTCAAGAAAGAATATGAATACCTTAACTTGCTTTTCCTTTTTTTTGCGTACATCTTCCCATTCATTTACAATTCTTCCCCAAAGAATCCAAGAATCTTCTTCAAGGTGGCTGAGGTTGCTAGAGGCTGATGAACTTGATACAAGGGAGGAGCCACTGTTTCTTCTTGACCCATTTACAGATCTTAAAGACTTACTATCCGTCTCTAACAATCTAAAACATAATTAAAAATTGCTCAAGATCTAATTTCACAGTGATACCAGATGAAGTAATGATGATACTTAGAGCTGCACTATAGCCATGGTTTTAGAATATACACAATTTCAATAATCTTCTTGGCATCTATAAAATTACTGCTATATTTTTTTCATCTAAACATGGCAATTTCAAAAACTTTTTAAAGACTTTGAGAGATAGGGAGAGAAGGAAAGAAAAAGAACCTCAAACAGACTTCTGCACTGAGTGCAGACTCTGTCTGACACAAGGCTCAATTCCACATCCCTGAGGTCATGACCTGACCCAAAACCAAGAGTTAGATGCCTGACTGAGCCATCAGGTGCCCCAAATTTCAAAACTTGATAGTAAATTATGTGAAATATTTTAGTGCTATTAGTCCCAACATAATTTCCCTTCATCTCACTAAAAAATACAAATTAGAAGAAATTCGGTGAGAAAAGTAGTTGGGAGGGCTTCAGAAATAAAGAAACTACAGTTGGAACAGGTATAACAAATTTTACGAAAGAACTAATCCTAACATGTTTCGAATGTGTCGTAGGCTAAAAAAAAGCAAGGCAGGGCCATACAAATCACCCAAAAAGACCACTTCTTTTTTCACTTTTCTCTACCCACGTATAAATCTGCCCCCCAAAGTGTTTTGTTTGGCCATACAGTGTTTGTATAAACTGAACAATTATTAATATTAAATTGGAATATTTTACTTGTTTATATACACATATATTCATATTTATTCACAACTCTGGCGATTCTCTTGAAAAATAAAAAGATAGGACAAAACCAGGCCCATATTCCTGCACAGGAACAACAAGGTATAGCAGAGTAGGTGCTTCACTCTTTAGATGGAGTACTTTAACCCACTCAGTCTCCAAAGTCCCTACTATTTTTTTTTAAGATTTTATTTTATTTATTCATGACAGACAGAGAGAGAGAGTGAGAGGCAGAGACATAAGCAGGCTTTAAGGAGCCTGATGTAGGGGATCCCTGGGTGGCGCGGCGGTTTGGCGCCTGCCTTTGGCCTAGGGCACGATCCTGGAGACCCGGGATCGAATCCCACATCGGGTTCCTGGTGCATGGAGCCTGCTTCTCCCTCTGCCTGTGTCTCTGCCTCTCTTTCTCTCTCTGTGTGACTATCATAAATAAATAATTTAAAATAAAAAAAAAATTAAAAAAAAAAAAAAAGGAGCCTGATGTAGGACTCAATCCCAGGAGTCTGGGATCATGCTCTGAGTCAAAGGCAGACACACTCAACTACTGAGCCACCCAGGTATCACGATAATCCCTACTATCTCCCAAAAACTCAGGCAACTAACAGCTTTTATTTATCATTGGGTTTGCACTCTCAAAGTGAGACCTCTTCACTCTTAAGGCTCTATCAACTTTATGTTTCCTTATCTGTTGAAAGATGAATTAAGATAATTTCAGAGATCAAGTCCATGACTCATCACATCAAATCCATTATTTCTTTCATAAAGAAACAGACTATCAAGAAAGGTTGGAAAATGTGGCTTCATCACTATAAAGATGTAAATTACATGTCATTCAAATAAGAACCCTAAAAGATCTATTTGTGTTTTTAACATGGCTACCATATACTTCCAGTACTTTCTTGAGAAAGTCATCTGCTTAGGATACAAGAAATGCTCCCAATAGTAATTTAAGATAAATAAAAACTAATAAAGAAACATATGTGTCAAATCCTACTGAATAGACTATAGAAATACCCTTTGTGTGGGAGATTTATAACTTAATCATCCTTTTGTTCCTGACAGGATTTAGCTCAGTGCAAAGTACATTACTGAGTTAAAATAAAATAAAAATCTCCATATTAAAAAAAACTTCAAATCCCAAATATGTCATATTCAATAATAAAACTCAATAACATAAACTGAACAAATTCTATTCTTATTTATGGGATAGTTTATTTCCATTGCAACAATAATTTATATAAAATATCTCAAATGTTGCTAGAAACAGAAAAATTAAGGGTCAAACTATTTGCTATAAATATTCTTTATTAGAAAAAATAATTAATGATGGTGTTTACTTAACTTCTGTTTTTTCCATAGATATTATTTCAGTAAGTCCAAAATATATCTTATGGAAAAAATTAGCCTACCTATGTAAATACTTTTATGTATGAGTCTAATCCCTCTGAATTCTAAATAGTATAGAAAAACAAACTTTACTGAAATAACTTGAGCCGAAGTTATTTATTTCAGTTAATTATTCATTAAGTGCTTGTTATATGCCAAGTAATTTAACTACTGCACTACCATCAATAGAGACATGTAGTTAAAAAGGAAATACTGGTATTTCCTAAGCTAAACATAAGTTTGAGATACAAAGGAAGTATAGATGAAAAAGTCCCTTAACAGAAGGCTTTTAGAGAGTTAGAAAGGTCTCAGAGATTGCCAAGTTATAACTTTTGGTGTAAGCAGGAATGCCAGGTGCAATCATGGGTGTGAGTTAGAAAAGAGGGTAAAATAGCTTATCTTCAGAGGACACTGAAATAGGTCCTAAATGAGAAGAACATGCAGCCAAGAATACTTTATCCAGCAAGGCTCTCATTCAGAATGGAAGGAAAGATAAAGAACTTCCAAGACAGGCAGAAACTGAAAGAATATGTGACCACTCAGCCAGCTCTGCAAGAAACACTAAGGGGGATTCTGTAATAGAAAGAGGAAGTGGAAGGGAACAATCCACTAAAACAGGGACTGAATAGGTATAATGATGACACTAAATTCATCTTTCAATAGTAACTCTGAACGTGAATGGGCTTAATGACCCCATCAAAAGGCACAGGGTTTCAGACTGGATAAAAAAGCAGGACCCATTTATTTGCTGTCTACAAGAGACTCATTTTAGACATAAGGACACCTACAGTCTGAAAATAAAAGGTTGGAGAACCATTTACCATTCAAATGGCCCTCAAAAGAAAGCAGGGGTAGCCATCCTTATATCAGATAAACTAAAGTTTATCCCAAAGACTGTAGTAAGAGATGAAGAGGGGACACTATATCATACTTAAAGGATCTATCCAACAAGAGGACCTAACAATTCATCAATATTTATGCCCTGAATGTGGGAGCTGCCAAGTATATCAATCAATTAATAACCAAAGTTAAGACATACTTAGATAATAATAATACACTTATACTTGGTGGCTTGAATGTAGTGCTTTCTATAATCGAGAGATCTTCTAAGCACAACATCTGGAAAGAAACAAGAGCTTTAAATGATACACTCTGGACCAGATGGATTTCACAGATATTTACAGAACTTTACATCCAAACGCAACTGAATACACATTCTTCTCAAGTGCACATGGAACTTTCTCCAGAATAGACCACATAATGGGTCACAAATCAGGTCTTAACCGATACCAAAAGATTGGGATCATCCCCTGCATATTTTCAGACCATAATCTTTGAAATTAGAACCAAATCACAAGAAGAAGTTTGGAAGGATTTCAAACACGTGGAGGTTAAGGACCATCCTGCTAAAAGATGAAAGGGTAAACCAGGAAATTAGAGAAGAATTAAAAAGATTCATGGAAACTAATGAGAATGAAGATATAACCTTTCAAAATCTTTGGGATACAGCAAAAGCAGTCTTGAGAGGGAAGTACATCACAATACAACCATCCATCCAAAAACTGGAAAGAACTCAAATACAAAAGCTAACCTTGCACCTAAAGGACCTGGAGGAAAACCAGCAAATAGATCCTACACCCAGCAGAAGAAGAGAGTTAATAAAGATTCGAGCAGAACCCAATGAAATAGAGACCTGAAGAACTGTGGAACAGATTAACAAAACCAGGAGTTGGTTCTTTGAAAGAATTAATAAAATAGACAAACCATTAGCCAGCCTTATTTAAAAGATCAGAGAAAAGACTCAAATTAATAAAATCATGAATGAGAAAGGAGAGATCACCACCAATATCAAGGAAATACAAATGATCTTAAAAACTTATTATGAGCAGCTTTACGCCAATAAATTAGGTAATCTAGAAGAAATGGGTGCATTTCTGGAAAACCACAAACTACTAAAACTGGAAGCAAGAAATAGAAAACCTGAACAGAGGACAGTGAAATAACATACACAAATATACAGAAGTATAAGAAAAAAACGTATAAATGAAGTATTCCAAATAAAGATACTACATTATTTAAAATACTGTCCCTGACATACAGAAGTGACTCAAATGGACAACAGCTATGAATATAAAAGTTAAAATTATTAAAACTCCTTGAAGAAAACAGGAAAAATCCTTTACAACCTTGGAGGAAACAAATGTGTTCATGGGACACAAGGAAACACTAACCATAAAAAAAACTGATGAAAAAATAAAGTAGACTTAATCAAACTTAAAAACTTTGCTCTTCAAAAGATACCCTTAAGAAAATGAAAAGGTAAGTGATAGATTAAGAAAAAAGTGTTCTCAACATATGTATCTAACAAAAGATCAGTATCCAGAATATACAAAAAATCTTACAATCAGAAGTTAATACAGTTTTTAAATGAGTAAGACCTAAAATTGACATTTTACAAAAGAAGATCAAGTGGCCAATAAGAAATCAAAAAACATTGAACAACTTTAGTCATCAGAGAAATGTAAGCTAAAATCACACTATGTATTAGAATGGCTAAATTTTAAAGATTGACCATAACAAGTGTTGCCCAGGATGGCAGCAATTTTAACTGTCATATATTGATGGTCATACTTCAACCACTTTGAAGGACTAAATACATTTTCATATGACCCAGCAAGAGAAACGAATACCTATGTCCTCAGAAAGACTTGAAGAAAGTTCATAGAAGCTTTATTCATAATAGTTAAAACCCAAAACAACCCAAATATCCAGAAAAAATAAATGATCAAATTGTGATACATTTCATTCACTGCAATACTACTCAGCAATAAAAAGAAAAAAAAAACTAAAAAAATGAAGAAAAAAGAAAGTAACAAACTGCTGATACACATAATAACATAGATGAATCTTACAAATGTTAGGTTGAGTGAAAGAAGCCAGATGCAAAAAAGCATATACTACATGATTCCATTTATATGAAGTTCAAGAACAAGATAGAAGAAAATATAAGAGTAAATCCTCATGACTCTAGGTTAAGTAAAGTCTTCTTAATATGACACCAAAAGTATTGAATAAATAAATAATACACAAACACACACAAATTGAACTCATCAAAATTAAAAATGTTTCATACCTTACTAGATCCATCAAGAAAGTGAAAAGAAAACCCACAGAATAGGAAAAAAAAATTGCAACTCAGAAGACTTTTATCTAGAATATATAAGAAATTCTTATGACTCACTGAAAAGACAAACAACCCAATTAAAAAATGGTCAAATAATCAGAATAAACATTTTTCAAAAAAATTACAAATGGCCAATAAGCATATGAAAAGTTGTTCAACATCACTAATCATTTGGGAAATGCAAACCAAAACCTTAATAGGCACCACTTCACAACCACTAGGATGGCTATAATCAAAAACACCTAATAACAAGTGTTGGTGAAGAAATGTAGACACAGGAAATCTTAGGCACCAGTTTTAGGAATGTAAAATGGTAAAAACCATTTTGGAAAACAGTATGGTAATTCTTCAAATGATTAAACAAAGAATTATCATGTGAACACCAATTCTACTCCTAAGTATACAATCAAGAGAAATGAAAATCTATGCCCAAGAAGGGAAGGGAAGTGACTGCTAATGGACACGCAATTTCCTGTGGTGACAGTGCACAAAAGTTACATAACACATGTTAGCGGCAGCATTATTCACATTAGCCAAAAAGTGGAAACAATGCAAATGTCCATTAATTGTTAAATGGATTTTTTAAAAAAAACCACACTGGTATAGCCATACGATGAAGTATTAGTCATAAAAGGGGATGGAAGTATTGGTACATGCTACAACAAGGACAAACCCTGAGA
This sequence comes from Nyctereutes procyonoides, assembly GCF_905146905.1. Lineage (NCBI taxonomy): Eukaryota > Metazoa > Chordata > Mammalia > Carnivora > Canidae > Nyctereutes > Nyctereutes procyonoides. Next base: position 21,394,671 of record NW_026575126.1, read on the forward strand.
ACATTATGTAAAGTGAAAGAAGTCACAAAAGGAAACATTGTATGACTCTACAGATATAAAATATCTAGAACTCAGAAAGTAGATTAGTTTTTGCTGAGAAATGGAGTAGAAGTGAGAGGAGCAAGAAGGAATGGAATAGTAACTGCTTATGGACATGTGCTTCCTTGTGGTGATGGTTATACAACTCTGGATATGTGAAAAAAACAGAGTTGTATGTATACTTTAGATTGGTGAATTGCATGTATGTGAATAATATCTCAAAAAGTGTTATATAAAAAAAGAACAGGTAAAATATATCAATGGAAATAAAAATCAAAATAAGTTTCAGAGGGGTGAGGATGCTAGAAAGGGAATGAGGGAATTTTCTGGGATGACAGAAATTTTCTAACATGATAGAAATCGTCTATGTGTTAATGGACGGTTTACACACAAATGTGTCAAAACTCAAATTAAAGAACTGAGCATTTCTCTGATTGCAAATTATACACCAACTTTATAAAAATTTATAGAAAATACTATCTATGGGGGCAGCCTGGTGGCTCAGCGGTTTAGCGCTGTCTTCAGCCCAGGCGTGATCCTGGAGACCTGGGATCGAGTCCCACATCAGGCTCCCTGCATGGAGACTGCTTCTCCCTCTGCCTGTGTCTCTGCCTCTCTCTCTCCTCTCTGTGTTTCTCATGAAGAAAGAAAAGAAAGAAAAGAAAGAAAAGAAAAGAAAAGAAAAGAAAAGAAAAGAAAAGAAAGAAAGAAAGAAAGAAAGAAAGAAAGAAAGAAAGAAAGAAAGAAAGAGAAAATACTATCTATGGTTAATGACTCTAGGAGTAGTGACAATTAGGTGAGAATCTACTGCTTTTCTATTCCTGAAAGCCCTTTCAGGAAGGCTAGTTTGTTTCTTTTTATTGCTGAGTAGTTTAAGCCCTTTAAAACTTTTTTTTAAATGACTATTACTTTGTAAAGGACTGTTTTTTATATATTAAATATATGTATTTTGTTTTGCTGTTGTTGTTTTTTAAAGATTATATTTATTTTAGAGACAGAGAGATAGCACAAATAGGAGGGGCATAGGGGTAGGAAGAAAGAAAATCCCAAGAAGACTCCATGCTTAGCATAGAGCCCAATGCAGGGTTCAATCCCAGGACCCCGAGTTTAGGACCTGGGCTGAAACTAAGAACCGGACTCTTAATCAAATGCACCACCCAAGTGCCCTTCAATGTATCTATTTTGTAAAGAAAGGAAAATATGAACATTATTCCATCTTTTCCTTTTCAAATTCATTGGTCACTCTAGCAAATTTCAGACTTTTTTTTAATTTTTTTTTTAATTTTTATTTATTTATGATAGTCACAGAGAGAGAGAGAGGCAGAGACACAGGCAGAGGGAGAAGCAGGCTCCATGCACTGGAAGCCCGATGTGGGATTCGATCCCAGGTCTCCAGGATCGCACCCTGGGCCAAAGGCAGGTGCCAAACCGCTGCACCACCCAGGGATCCCTCAGACTTTTCTTTTCTTTTTTTTTTTTTTTAATTTTTATTTATTTATGATAGTCAGAGAGAGAGAGAGAGAGAGACACAGGCAGAGGGAGAAGCAGGCTCCATGCACCGGGAGCCCGACGTGGGATTCGATCCCGGGTCTCCAGGATCGTGCCCTGGGCCAAAGGCAGGCGCCAAACCGCTGCGCCACCCAGGGATCCCGCCCTCAGACTTTTCTAAAGATGAACTTCAGAATTTTTTTTCAATGCTATAGGTATAATAAAGAAGTCTTTTGTTAGAGAGTTGGAACATTTTCCAGAAAGTAATACTTGAACTGATTCTGTCAAGACTCTCCCCATTGAGCTACTAAATCATGGTACACAGAAAAAGAATTTACACATTCATAAAGAAAATGTAGACTTGGGGAGCCTGGGTGGTTCAGTTGGTTAGATGTCTGCCTTTGGCTCAGGTCATGATCTTAGGGTCCTGGGATCAAGCCCAGTATCCGGCTCCCTGCTGAGCAAGGAGTCTACTTCTCCCCCTCTCTCTGCCTCCTCCCTCCTGCTCATTCTCTCTCTCTCTCTCTCTAATAAACACATACAATCTTTGGGGAAAGAAGAAAAGGAAAGAAAGAAAGAAAGAAAAGAAAAGAAAAGAAAGAAAGAAAGAAAGAAAGAAAGAAAGAAAGAAAGAAAGAAAGAAAGAAAGAAAGAAAGAAAGAAAGAAAGAAAGAAAGAAAAGAGAATGTACTTTACAGAATATGTAGTTAGAATCATGTCTTCTTATTCCTCTTTGCTAAATACAGTAATGAAACAACTCAGGAAGACTCCTAAAAGGTTGCCACCTAGTTGTAATATAATTAAAATATTCTGACATGGTAGTAGAAAGTATACGCTGTCTGAAAATGTCAACAATTTCCAAAGACTTGAGGCTAGTTGGGATGCCAGAAAGGCTCAGTGGTTGAGCTTTAGCCCAAGTTGTGATCTTGGGTCCAGGGATCAAGTCCCACATCAGGCTCCCTGTGAGGAGCCTGCTTCTCCCTCTGCCTGTGTCTCTGCCTCTCTCTGTCTCTCATGAATAAACAAATAAAATCTTAAAAAAAAAAAAAAAAAGACTTGAGACTAGCAACTGGAAAAATGGTAATACAGCATTACTCACAGGTCTGTGTACTGCTGAGAAGTCTATTCAAAACGTACTTATTTCCCTTTTTGCAGTGCATGTGGGTTCACTGCCTTGTACAGACTTATTGCAGAAAAAGAAAGTACCTTTCTATCCCATCATAATTTCCTTATGACTAATATAAGAAATTTAACAGATTCAAGGAAAAGAATACTGACCCAGCAGGAATATTGTATATGCTACAATCAAAGGCATTCTCCACAGGGTTGTGTGGCCTCCTGGCCATTTTTTTATCTTCCACTATTATACAGTAATTCATAAGCCCAAATTTATTCATCCTCCCAGAATGCTGCCAGACTAAAACATCAAAGATTGGATGTTTATTTATTGGAGAATACATAATCCTCAGCCTAAGTAAGCAACTCCAAGTTTTTGCTCTAAGGACAGCATTTACAATGGCTATAACCCCACATTAACTGAGATGGGAGTGCGAGAAAGCTAATTTTCAGTTGGACTACGCTTTAAGTGAATCTACATTTGGCTGCTCCAGAAGCTTAGAAGACTCAGGAGAGAAAAAGAACTTCCATTTCCCTGATGGACAGAACTAGTGACTAAACTGAGAACAAGCGAATATGCTAACAGAAAGTAGTTTCAATTTTATCTTATTAGGCAGATTACCTTCACCATAATTTTGCTACTGAGGAACTGAAACTTATTCTCACCAACGGGTCACCTATTTAAGGAAAACAGTAGAGGGTGTACTTCATGATGGGCATACGAGAAAAAAAAGAGTAGCTTGATAAACATCAAAGAAAAAGCCTCTCACAATAATACCATGATTGAAAAATATAATGGAGGAGAAGGAAAACAATGGGTTCTCTTTTGGGTATCTGGAGTATGAAGTACTTGGGGGACATCAATGTAGGTAAGACGCACGGCAATGTAAAAGAACCTTAGAAAAGAAGTGAAGCCTACAAATAGAAATCTGGCAATTATCATAGTCCCCCCCGCCCCCTTATCCACAGCTTCACTTTCTGCAGTTTCAGTCACCCACAATTAAATGCGGTCCATTAACAGGTGATTCTCCTTCTGACTTAAAAACAGAAGATCAACAGTGGCCTACCGCTATGTCACAATGCCTACGTCACTTACCTCACTTCATCTCATCAAGGTAGATATCTCATATCACCACAAAAGAGTACGTTAAGATATTTTGAAAGAGACCTCATTCACACAACTTTTATTACACTGTATTGTTATAATTGTTCTATTATAGTATTAGTTGTTGTTACTAATCTCTTACTGTGTCCAATTTATAAATTAAACTTTATCATAGCTATGTATGTATAGAAAAAACAGTACATATACAGAGTTTGGTACTATCCACAATTTCAACTAAGCACTGGCATTCTTGGAATGTATCCTCCACAGACAATGGGGAACTACTCTATTTATGGTATCTTATTTTACTCAGCATAATGCTTTCCTATGGATATCAGAACTAAAAGATCAGGATACACAGCAACAGGTCATCATGCCGTTTAGAAATGTGTAAACTGTTAAGATAATTTACAAAGAGATAAGGAATGATCCAAGAAAAGCTAATGTAAAAAATTACTACATAAACTAAATTCACTGGCACTTGGTTCAGGGGGATCAACTTTCCAAACACTGTTTACGTATCTCTAGTAATGTTACATCAAAGAAACAGGATCTGAATGTACTAGGAGAAAGAATAGCAAGTAGCAAGTTAAAAGAAAGGCAAATCAGTAGCAACAAAATATCTGGCTGATTCACAGAGGAGGCACACATTTTCTCATCAACACCATCAAGCACAAATTCGAGTCTCAAAGCAACAGAAACAAAAAGGGGAGAATTAAGAGAAAACCCAACAAATTAGCACAGGAAACAATTCAGAGACAACTTACAGTGGGGATACCTACACATGACAGGGATGGCTCCACTTCTGAAAGCATGGGAGTTTTCTTTTGCTTCTGTTTAAGATGGGGTCTCAAAGAAGGCAAACACAGGAGACTCGCACCTCCCTCCCAAATATCCTGATCATAAACTGATGGTTTGGGGATTACTTTTATATAGACATTCCAGACAGACAAGCAAAGCAGACTTCTTACTTTTCTTAATTTTAAAACAATAGGAACATAAGTTTAATAAATTCTTTAAATTATATTATCAAATTCCTTAGAAATCAGTTGATAAAATTCAACATAATCCTCAATAAAAAGAAAAAGAATAAAGAGTTTATGTGAAGATCTTAAAGGCCTCTCATACAATTGAAATTACATGAATTTTTAACAGAGAGATTTGAAAAGATCTGTTTTTACTTCCTTAATAGTCATGGTTGTGTTATAGAGAGTATCCTCAGGAAAACGAGGTAATGCTTTAGTAGTAAAATTATAAAGATAAGATGAAAGATCATCTAGATTAGCACTGTACAACAGAAATATACTGCAAGCCCTTTATATCAGTTTAAGTGTTCTTAGAAGCCACATATAAAGTAAAAAAAAAATTTAATGTAATTAATTTTAATAATTTTTACGAAATATAATCAAAATATCATTTTACCATGTAATAAAAAATTTAATTGAGATATTCTTTTTTCAAATCAACTCTTCAAAAATCCGGTATACATTTTACTCTTACAGCATATAACAATTCAGACCAGCCACATTTGCCACATCTGGCTTGTGGCTAACATACTGGACAGGGTGAATGGTCTTACAGATGTTGGTAAGAAAAAGATATGTAAATTAAGGTTTCAAGGATTCTTGCTTACTACATTTAAAAATACATAAAATACATTTACTTTAGTTTAAAAGAACCCTTATTCATTTCCTTATTCTCATATCTCATCTCCAAAAATCTGTTAAAAAGTAAATGTTTATTCCAAATAGTCGAATATAAAAGGAGCAAACATGGTTGCATTGCCGAACTTTTGAACCATACAAATAATGGCTGACCCATTAAAAATTTAAATCAGCAACATTCCCACCTTAATTAAAATGCACTGCTATCACACTTGAACCTTACCTTCCTAAATTCATCTCTGCCAAAGCCTTTGTATTTTTAAAATGAAAAACACATTTAACACATTAGAAAAAAAGAGCTGTCCCATTTCAACTTTAAGGCTATCAATCATTAACTTTCATCAAACAGATCTTTGATATTTCTTCACATTTCTTCACATCTTTCTGGGATTGCCACATGCACTGATTTTTTTAAAAGTCATAATTGCAGTAAAAGTATAAGTAGGAAAAACTATATAAAAATGTGGTACTTTCGGACGCCTGGGTGGCGCAGCGGTTGAGCGTCTGCTTTCAGCTCAGGGCATTTCCGGGATTAAGACCCACATGGGGCTTTCTGCATGGAGCCTGCTTCTCCCTCTGCCTATGTGCCTGCTTCTCCCTCTGCCTATGTCTCTGCCTCTCTCTCTCTCTCATGAATTAAAAAAAAAAAAGTTGGTATTTTCATGTTTCTTAAATCATTTTCTAATACATTGCCATTTTTATACTTTCTGAATTAAAGAGAGTTAAGTAACATAACCAGAGACTCATCTATATTTGGAGAAGAGAACAAAAAATCCTAAATAAAAGCATATCCATATATCCCTTATTTTAAGTAGTAGTTACATCTCATAATTTTTACTTTAGTTATGTAACTTGCATATCTACATTATATACCCCAGAAGTGGTCAAAGAAAATTTAAGTTATTATTCTTATAATTTTTCCATGGGTTTAATAGGTTAGCAGGATAGTAGGGCAGAACAGGGAGAGGAGAGCTAGACCTAGTGTTTGCCATTTTACTTTTTGTTAGAGTCAGAGATGTGTTTTTCCAGCAAGACTATTATGTAGATCACTCCCTAATAGACATTTCAAGGTATTCCCACTCTATTTCTTTTCCATTTGCTGCAAGTCTGATTTATCCTGAATAGGGGCTGATTACTGGTCCTAAAATGAAGAAGTGTGGAACAAAGATGTACTTAATCTGCAGCATGAGATGAAAATGAAATGAGAAACAAATAAAACTTTGTTGTTACAATTTTTTAAAAAGTAAATGATGTAAATATGCCAATTAAAAGGCAAAGATCATTAGTCTGTATTTTAAAAAGCAAGACCCAACTATATGCTGCCTGGCTGACAAAGATTAAAAAAAAAAAAAAAGGATGGAAAAATATATAAAATTTTAACACTATTCAAAAGAAAGCTACAATAACTATACGAGATAAAGTAGATTTCTTTTTGAAGATTTTAATTCTTAGAGAGAGACTGTGTGTACACATGAGTGTGGGTGGGGAGAGACAGAGAGAGAGAGACAGACTTAAGCAGACTTCCTGCTGAGCAGGAAGATCTACCCCAAGATCACAACCTGAGCCAAAACCAAGACTCAGATGCTCAACTGACTGCAACACCCAGGTGCCCCGGGATAAAGTCGATTTCTAAGCAAACAATATTACCAGGACTAGAGAAGACATTTCACAAGAGGGCATAACAAACTCAAATGCTTATATACTCAAAAACACAACTTTAAACTACATGAAACAAAGACTACAAAGAATTTAAACAGAAATAGTCAAATCCACAATTATGGTTGGAGGTTTCAATAGTCTTCTGTCAATATCCAATATCAGAAGTAAACAGGAAACCAGCAAAGATACAGTACACTTAATATTATCAAATAAATTTAATTGATTAATGTTTACAGAATACTCGAAACAACAGCTGAATATACCTTCTTCTCAAATTCACATAAAATGTTTACCAAAATAAGATCACATTCAGGATCATAAAACAAGTCTCAACAAGTTTAAATGGCTATTGCTAAAGGAGGGCTTAAAAAGAAATATACAGCACCAAACATTTATATTAGAAAAGACAATAAAAAGACACAAACATTACATACAAATGTCAAAAAAAAAAATCACAAGACAACTACAGATCAATATTCACTCTGAACATAAATGCAAAAATCCCAAATTCAATTTTAGCAGATCTAATCCAACAATATTTTATAAAGACAATATATCATGACCAAGTGAGTTTATCCCAGAATGCAGAGTTGATTTAACATTCAGAAATCAATGTAATTCACCATATTAAATAAGAGGAACACCACATGATCATCTCAATAAATGCAGAAAAAGCATTTGACAAAATCCAAAATCTATTTCTTTTAAACTCTAAGCAAACAAGGAAGAGAAAGGAACTTCCTCAATCTGATAAAAGCCATCTACAAAAACCTAGTTAACATATTTGATGCTTTATCCCAAGATGAGGAAAACAAGAATGTACGTCCACCACTTATATTCAAATTTGCTAGAGGTACTGGCCAGTTGTGATAAGGCAAGAAAAAAAAAAAAATAAAGGCACCCAGATTTAAAAGAAAGAAGTTCAAAGTACTTTATTCAAGATGACATGCTCATCTACATAAAAAATCTCATGGAATCTAAAAACAACAAAAATATAAACCTACCAGAACAAGTTTAGCAAGGCTAAAGGATACATAAGGCAATACAATTCCAATCAAAATCTCAGCAAGTATTTTTGTGGAAATTAACAACTTGAGGTAAAATTCATATGGTAATGCTAAGTTCCAAAAACAGTCAAAATGGGTGAACTAAGTTGGAGGATTAACATGATCCGATTTCAAGACACAGTATAAAGCACAGTAATCAAGATAGAACTGTACTGGCATTAAGATAGAAAACAGATCAATGGAACAGAGTTAAGTCTAGAAATAAACCTATACATACAATAACAACTAATTTTTTACCAAAGTGCAAAAGTACTTAAGTGAAGAAAGAATAGCCTTTTCAACAAATGGTACAGGAACTATTAAATATGCATATTCAAAGTATAGATATTTGAATCCATATACTTTGCTCCATAAACAAAACTAACTCAAAATAGATCAGATCTAAACATAAAGCTATTAGAACTTCTGTAAGAAAATACAGGAGTCAAGCCCTGTGACCTTGAGTCATCAAAAACACAATCTGGGGGCAGCCCCAGTGGCGCAGCAGTTTGGCGCCGCCTGCAGCCTGGGGTGTGATCCTGGAGACCCAGGATCAAGTTCCACATCGGGCTCCCTGCATGGAGCCTGCTTCTCCCTCTCCCTGTGTCTCTGCCTCTGTGTGTGTGTGTGTGTGTGTGTGTGTGTGTGTGTGTGTGTGTATCTATGAATGAATAAATAAAATCTTTAAAAAAAAAAAGCACAATCTATAAAAGAACCATTTCAAAATGGACTTCATCAAAATTAAAAACATATGTTCTTCAAAAGATACTATTAAGAGAATGATAAGCCACAGACTGGTTAAAAATATTTTAAAACCATATAGCTGTTAAAGAACTCATATTCCAAATATACAAAGAACTCCTAAAATACAATGATAAGAAAGCAAATAACCTAATTTTTAAGAGGCAAAAAATTTCAAATTTCTTTTATCAAAAAAGATACTTCAATGGCAAATCAGCACATAAAAAGATGCTCAACACCATTAGGAAATGCAAAGTAAAACAATACTGTTAGAATGGCTAAAACTAAAGACTAACCAAGTATTAGCAAGGATGCAGATGAACTGAAAATTTCATAGTGATGGTGGGAATGTGAAAAAGTATAGGCCCTTTTGAAACAGTCTGACAGTTAAATATGCATCTATCATATAAACCAGCCATTCCAATCCTTGGTATCCGCCCAGGAGAAATGTAGCATACATCTATGTATACTAAGGCTTTTACACACAAATAAATAATATTCACAGCATTTCATAACAAAAAGTGAATAAATTATGATATATCCATAATAGAATACTACTAAGCAATTAAAAATGAACTATTCATACACATTACAACATGGATGAATCTCAAAATAATTATGCTGAGTAAAATACTCCATGTAAAGAAAAGTACTTATTATATTATTCCATATTTCTATAAAATTCTAGAAAATGCAAACTAATCTACAGTAACTGAAAGCAGATCAATAGCTGTGTAGGGATGGGAAGGGGGATAATAGATATGTTCATTTTCTGGACTTTCGTGATTATTTCACAAATATATATACGTATGTCAAAACCTATCAAACTGCACACCTTAATTATATGTACTCTATTATGTCAATTATATACAAAAAAAGTTACTAAAGGTTATCTCTCTTGTTACCCTTAAAGCCAGTGGTAGTATATATCTTGACTGAACATAAAAAGGAAGTCTTCCAATAATTCTTTTGTAGCTAATGCCCAAAAAGAGCTTCTGATAATAATAATGTGAAAGGGTTTATAGGGTCCAGAGTATACATTCCTAACAACTATTCTATTTCATTCCCATTAAGAGAAAAGGGCATTTTGCCTTCCATGAATAAATTGAATGAAGAGATTTCCCACTCTAAACCATAAATCAGATATCTAAATTAAATTACTTTATAAATTAACCAAAGGGGACTGGTTAGAGTTTAAATTAAAAATGGCAGTTTTAGGGGCACCTGGGTGGCTCAATTGGTTAAGCATCTGCCTTCAGCTCAGATCATGATCCCAGAGACCTAGGATTGAGCCCTGCTTTTGCATCAGGCTCCCTGCTCAGTGAGGGGTCTGCTTCTTCCTCTCTGTCCTTCCCCACCCTCCCACTGCTCATGCTCACTCTCTTTCTCTCTCAAATAAATAAATAAAATCTAAAAAAAAAAAAGAAAAGAAAAAATGGTAGTTTCTTTGCCTTAAAAAAAAAAAATCCTAAAATTCAGGAACTTAGGGAATTTGCTATATTAAGAAAACAAATCTCTAAAGCAGGGATCCCTGGGTGGCACAGCGGTTTGGCGCCTGCCTTTAGCCCAGGGCGCGATCCTGGAGACCCGGGATCGAATCCCACATCGGGCTCCTGGTGCATGGAGCCTGCTTCTCCCTCTGCCTGTGTCTCTGCCTCTCTCTCTCTCTCTCTCTCTCTCTCTCTCTCTCTGTGTGTGACTATCATAAATAAATAAAAAGAAAAAAAATTTTTTTTAAATCTCTAAAGCAATCTGAGCCAGGAGAAAATTTTAGTACAACTTTAGTTTTAAGACCAACTCTTCCAAAAAAGACTTGAATACTCTTGTTAAATAATTTTGATAAACATGGAGCCAAACACTAGAAAATAAACATTCATAGTATGGGTAAACTTATATATACACATATATACATAAATGAATGATTGAGCGTGTATAACTGCAAAGAAAGAAAAGCCAAGCAACCTCACTCACCTGTTTTGTTCCTCCAGTTTAGCCAGGAGTTCTAAGTCGTCTGGACTCAACTGTGAAGGGGAAGATGGAGAAAGGGCTGGCGTGGATAGTGTGGTAGATGAGGATGTAGTGTGTAATGAAGCAGATGGACTTGCCACCTGACTGGCCATCTGACTGACTGTATGTGATACTGTGTTCTTCACCCATGAGAGAGTAGAACTCAGCTTTTCTGCTACCTTGTCTGTCGCCACCTACAAATAAAAATGAAAGTTGAATATATTTTAGTTTTATTGCATTTATTACCAAGAAGGTAAGAAGTTTTACCTAATAAGTTAAGTTATACCTAATAACCACCATCACAATATTTTCTTTGAGGTTATAAAGGTAAAACCTACTTTAGCAACAATTGTCCTAACATCCATATTTCAGTTCTGCAACATGAACAAACTAGAACAGTGTTTTCCAAACTACATGCTAAAGTTCTTCAGAGAGTAATAAAATCAATAAAATCAATATGACAGGTAATGCCAGCACCTTTTAAAAATGAAAAAGAAAATATCAATGTAAATATATACTGTTATTCTTATGAAATTGTCTATATGAACATATATTTCATATATGAAATTGTTGGTTTAGTTACATATATGTATTACAACTACATAATACACATACATACATTTTTTAGTATACTGAGTTGGAATATAAAATGTATTCTGTAATGAAAAACATTTGAAAGCCAAGTAATTAAAACATGTCCAATGGGTGATGAGGACCCAGAAATGCTGTAACATAACTAATAATTCAACAAAAACTAGGGTTGTTTAGCATAAATTAAAATGTAATAAGACCCATGATACCTGTCTTCAAATGGCTAAAGAGTATTTTTATAGAAGAGGGACTTTTTCTAGAAGAACAAAATTATGATAAATGATTGAGTAGAGTGGGAGAGATGCAAGGCACAATTTTCACATAGTTAGAACAATTCAGAAATAAAATAGGATGCTTAGAAAGAATAGACATCCCCATCAACGGCTATAACAAAGCAGTTATTATAACAGCCAAATGTCAGAAGTTGAAGATAACTTTCTGTTTGACGTAGGTAACCAAAATTTAAAAAGCCCTTAAGATCCCTCCGGTTGCTAAGATTCTGATATCCATATATTCAGTATAAATCATGCCCATCTCCTAAGCAGATATGTATACAAATTCAGCTGAAGAACAAAATATATATAAATAATATTCAAACATGGCATTATCACTTCACTAATGAAAAACAATATACATAATAACCATATTTGAATATCTATATAAAACTAAACATTCTTAATGATATGTTTATAAAATAAGGTATTAATAGGCTTTTTAAGGGCCTACATTTTCTAAAAACTATCATAAAAAGAGCTTTTTTTTTTTTAAGATTTATTTATTTATTCATGAGAGACAGGGAGAGGCAGAGACACAGTCAGAGGGAGAAGCAGGCTCCATGCAGGGAGCCCGACATGGGACTCGATGATCCCGAGACCCCAGCATCACACCCTGGGTGTGAAGGCAGGCATTAAAACCGCTGAGCCACACAGGGATCCCCATAAAAAGAGCTTCTTGATTGTGAAGTACTTATATAAAAGCTAATAACTATGAAGCACTTTTATGTGCTTTGAGAAGATCTTAAATTCTATATCATAGGTAAATGGCTAAAACACTGTGAATTATTTTCGGAATCAGCATAGTCTCAGCTAATCTTAGTTATATATAGCAATTCATGCTACAGAAATTACAACACCAAGACATACAATCCCACTGAAACTATTTTAGCAAACACTATTCTCATGGTTTGCCCAAAGCCTTTTTTGTCACCTCAAAACATAGATGACTCTCTCTCTATCCCCCTGCCCTATTTCTTCCATCTCAACCCAGCAGAATATTTTGATGTAAGGAAAGAATAAAATGGAAAAGGGATTCTAAGGTCATATTTGAGCAACTCAATATGAGACTGGAACTTCTAAGACAAAAATGTGATTACAAGTGTTGAAAGGGACAGAAGTTTTTTTTAACCTTAGAACACCTCTTATCTTTAGTAACTCATTTTAGAACTTACTTCTCTTAGAAACAGTATTATAGGTGGTATAAGGGGACCCAAACTGTTGAGGGAAGAATCTCCAAGAAAGACAAGTAGGATACAGTGTGGAACCCAAGGAAAAGAAGTATGGGGCAGATCACATAGGCTTCCAGGCAAAAGAAGTCCTCGCCAATGCACAGAGCAGCAGCATACCTCCTCAGGGCAAAAAGCCTGACAGGAACCAAAGGATAACTTAGCCAGAACTTCCTTTAAATAGTAGGAGTCATGGTAGACCACAAAATAGCCTATTGTGATTTGTTATCCTTTTGATCTCCTCTACATAATTACAACTACAAATTTATTTGTGAAGATGGCACTAATTTGCATCACAGTAAACAGAAAACCTAATGTAAATCACAGTAAACACAGTAATCACAGTAAACAGAAAACCTAATGTAAAATTTACAGAAAACTGTTACCCTTATTAATACTAACCATTAATTTCAAATATACTTACAAACTTTCAAAAATTAAGACTTCACATTTCCATTACATAAAAGTTCTCTACTAGAGTTAACTGTAGGAAAAGCAAAAGATTCCTATTTGCTTATTTTTCATTTGTTAAAACAAATAAACTTTTCATACCCCTTCTGCACACTGTAGCAACAGGCTTCCATTTAAAGAGTTTGAAATAACCAAGAGCACAATCCTGACATCCTTTCAACTTTGCTGAAATTCAACTGATACGAGATTCAATCTAGATCTAATGAAGGCTCATTATCTCATCTTTAAATGTTAAATACTTAAATATAACTGGAGTATTTAATTGCAGTTTTATTTCAATAAAGTTTAATACTCTTGGTTCTAAAAATCCCATAGGACTGATTCATTTTTCAATATCATCATGTTCTATTTTTCCTTTAACTCTACAGTACTTTTCCAAATCTCCACCCTGTCACCTCTAAATCTCCTTCCCTCATCCTATGGTAAACTGAGGTGATGAAGACATAGTAAATCTGACAATGCCATTACATCACAAAGTTCCTGTCTACCTCATAGAGAGGTTATGCATTTATTTTTAAATATTGAACATACTTTGAAAAGGTTAAAACCACCATTAAAAATGCTTAGTAATCAGGCACAAATGACACATATTGTAGCACTTCATTTTTATAAAATGTCCATAACAGGCAAATCTAGAGATTGAAAGTAGATCAGTGACTTCAAGGGGATAAGGGATGACTGCTAATGTGCATGGGATTTCTTTCTGGAGTGACAAAAAAGTTCTGGGATTGGATTGTGCTGATGGCTACACAACCTTGTGAATGTACTAAACGCCACTGAACTTTAAGTGAGTGGATTTATGGTATGTGAATTATTATCTCAATTTTAAAAGGGCTTAGTTAATCTCAGAAAACTACATAATCTATGATTACGGAATCTATGATTCCAACCATATAAAAAAGGCAAAACAATGGAAACAGTAAAAAGATCCATAGTTGCTAGGGGCTGGAGTAAGGGAGAGATGGACAGGCAGAGCACAGAGATTCTCAGGGCAGTAAAAACACTCTGTACGATAGATACCACCTGATGGACACGGATCCTTACACATTTGACCAAATCCATCCAATACACAACACTAAGAGCGAACTCTAATGTAAACTAGTGGATTTGGGGTGATTATGATGTGTCAATGTAGGTACGTCAATTGTAACACATGTACCATGCAGATGGGGAATACTGAAAAAGGGGGAAGCGAAGTATGTTGGAGGACAAGGGAGTATATGGGAAATCTCTGTACTCTCCACTTAATCTTGCTGTGAGTCTAAAACTGTTCTAAAAAAGTAAAATCTTAATAATAGAGTTTAGTAGGATTCTCAGATATTACTACAAGATTTTAATAGGATCTCCCATGAAAAACGATCATGGTTCTTCTATTGTTCTGTATTTTACTATAAGGATGCTCTTTACTCCCAAAAATGACTATTTTATTCTTTTAAAATTTATTTTTATTTTAATTCCAGTGTAACTAACATACAGTGTTATATTAGTTTCAGGTGCACAATATAGAGATTTAGTAATTGGGCATATTAGTGCTTATCAAAATAATTGTACTTTTAATCCCCTTTGTCTATTTCACCCACCCTCCAGCCGCTTCCCCTCTGGTAACTATCAGTTCTCTATAGTTGAGTCTGTTTTGGGGGGCGCCTGGCTGGTTCATTTGGTACAGCACACAATGCTCAATCTCAGGGTCATAATTTCAAGCCCCACATTGGGCATGGAGCACTATTTAAAAAACAAAACAAAACAAACAAGGTCTGTTTTTTGGTTTTTCTCTACTTTATCCATTCATTTATCAATAGACACTTGGGTTGTTTCCATAATTTGGCTATTGTAAATAATGCTGCAATCAACATAAGAGTGCAAATATCCTTTTCAGTTAGTTTTTCATATTCTTTGAGTAATATGCACTAATACCCATTATGATATGGGAATTCGATTTTTAATTCTTTTAGGTTTAGGAACCTCCTTACTGTTTCCATAGTGGCTTGCATTCCCATCCCTGCTGCAAGAGGGTTCCTTTTTCTCTACATCCTTGCCAACACTTGTTTCTTGTGTTTTTGATGTTAGCCATTCTCATAGGTATGGAGTGAAATCTCATTGTGGTTTTGATTTGCATTTCCCTGATGAGGGGTGATACTGAGCATCTTTCACTTTGTTGGCCATCTGTATGTCTTCCTTGGAGAAATGTTATTCATGTCTTCTGCTCATTTTTAATTGTATTGTTATTTAGGTGCTAAGTTGTGTAAGTTCTTTATACATTTTAGATACTAACCCTTTATTGGATGTCATTTGCAAATATCTTCTCCCAGTCAGTTGTCTTTTAGTTTCATTGACTGGTTCCTTTGCAATATACAAGTTTATGCTTTTAAATAGTCCCAATAGTTTATTTTTGCCTTTGGGAGGGCTTTATATTTTGCTTTAGTTTCTCTTGCCTCAGGAGACATATCTAAAAAAATACTGCTATGGCCAATGTCAGAGAAATTACTGCCTGGGCTCTCTTCTAGGATTTTTATGGTTTCAGGTCTCACATTTAGATCCTTAATTCTACTTTTGTCTACAGTATAAGAAAGTGGTCCAGTTTGATTCTTTTGCATATAGCTGTCCAGTTTTCCCAACACTATGTGCTAAAGAGATGTCTTTTTCTCATAGCATATTCTTGTCTCCTTTGTCAAGAACTGATTGACCAGAAAATCATAGGTTTATTTCTGGGCTATTTTGTTCTAATGATCCATGTGTCTCAAACTCTGTGCCAACACCAAACTGTTTTGATTACTGTAACTATGTAGTATATCTGGAAATCTAGGGCTGTGACACCTCCAGCTCTTTCTTTTCCAAGATTGTTGTGGCTATTTGGGGTCTTCTGTGGTTCCAAATTTTAAGATTATTTATTCTAGTTCTGTGAAAAGTGCTATTGGTATCTTGATAGAAATTGCACTATATCTGTAGATTCTTTGGGTAACACAGGCATGTATCAGTATCTTCCAATTCATGACTATGGAATGTCTTTCCATTTGTTTATGTCATCTTCAATTTTTTTCATTGACGTTTTATAGTTCTCAGAGTATAGATCTTTCATCTCCTTGGTTAAATTTATTCCTAATATTTACTATTATTGGTACAATTGTAAATGGGATTTTCTTAATTTCTCTTTCAAGCTTTGCTATTCATGTATAGTAATGCAAAGGATTTCTGAATATTGATCGTGTATCCTGCAACCTTACTGAATTCATTTAATAGTTCTAGTAGCTTTTTTTGGTGGAGTCTTTAGGGTTTTATATATATAGTATCATGTCATTTGCAAAGAGTGACAGTTTGACTTCTTCCTTACAGATTTGAATGCCTTTTATTCCTTTTTTCTTGTCTGATGCTGTAGCTAGGATTTCTAGTACTATGCTGACTAAAAGTGATGAGAGTGGGGGTGCCTGACTGCCTCAGTTGGGAAAGCAGGCAACTCTGTCTCAGGGTTGTGAGTTCCAGCCCCACATTGGGTCTGTTCACTTTCTATTTCTTCCTGATTCAGTTTTGGGAGGCTGTATGTTTCTAGAAATGTATCCATTTTTTCTAGGTTATCCAATATGTTGGCATATAATTTTTCATAATATTCTGTTATAATTCTGTTTCTGTGGTATTAGTTATTTCTCCTCTTTCATTTCTGATGCCTTTTTTTCCTTTTTGATGAGTCTACCTAAAGGTTTATTAATTTTGTTGATCTTTTCAAAGAACCAGCTCCTGGTTTCACTGATCTGTTCTACTAGTCCTGGTTGGTTTTTGTTTTGTTTTGTTTTATGCATTCCATTACCCTGTGTCTTTTGACATTAAGTCCATTTACATTCAGAGTACTTACTGATAGGTATGTACTTATTGCCATTTTGTTACTTGCTTTTCATGTTTTTAGTAGTTCATTGTTCCTTTCTTCCTTTGCTCTATACTCTCATAATTTGTTGGCTTTCTTTAGTGATATACTTGAGTTCCTTTCTTTTCTTTTTTTATACCTATTACTGGTTTTTAATTTGTGGTTACCATTCAGTTTGTATATAAGGACTTCTGCATATAGCAGTCTATATCTTCTCTCCATCCCTGAATCCCCATCCATGTTTTAGATACATGGTGTCATACTTTACGTCCTTTTGTGAATCCCTTGATTGATTTTTACAGATATACTTATTTTTACTGCCTTTGTGCTTCCTACTTTTCTTACTCTTATTTATGGTCTTTCCTTTCCACTCAAAGAATGTTCCCCTTTAACATTTTTTGTAGAGCTAGGTTGGTGGTCAGGAATTCCCTTAGCTCTTGTTCCTAACTGGCTAGGAACTCTTGATCTCTCCTATTCTGAATGATAGCCTTGCTGGATAGAGTATATTCTTGGCAGCAGATTTTCTCCTTTCAGCACTTTGAATACATCATGCCACTTCCATCTTGGCTGCAAAGTTTTTCCTGAAAACTCTGCGGATAGTATTATGGCCTTTCCCTTGTATGTAAATGTTTTCTTTTTGCTACTTTTAAAACTCTCTTTATCACTATTTTTTTGCCATTTTAATTACTATGTATCTTGGTATGACCTCCCTGGGTTAACTTTTGACTGCCTCAACCAATAATATATATCAAAAATGGCTACCGAGACTCACTTTTGGAACCCAGCCACCATGTTGTTGAAAAACCTAAACTAGCCCACACAAGGACCACACAGAAAGGTCAAGTACAGACATTCTGGCTAACAGCCCAGCTGAGGTCCCAGTATCAACCAATGGACAGGAATGAAGAATCAACTCCAGCCTCTAAGTCTTCCCAGCTTCTCTGCTGCACAGGCATTTTGAAGGAGAGACAAGCCTTTCTCCTAATGCTCTGTCCAAAACCCTGACCCAGAGAATCCACAGACACAGTGAAGCAATTATCTTAAGCCACAAAGTTTTATGGTGGTTTGTTATACAGCTATCGTAACTGGAACAGTATATTATCTCACATAATTATTTAACAATACTTAAAATTAACTGAAACCAGGAAACTAAAGTATAAATTATTAGTAAAGACATCATTCTGAAATTGTTTGAGGGGATCGAGGGCTCACATAGTGGAGAAAGACCATCTTTTTATATACTTGTAGTGTGATATAAGTAGATACAAGGACAGTACACTAAAAATAAAATCAGTAGACATTAGAACCAGAAAATTACATTAATGCTTCGGAGGCCTGAGAGAATAGAATTTAATTCAGTTAGGAAAATTTATCCTTGATTTGTGGCTCAGAGTCAAATGCATTTAAACCACATCATTACTTTTCCACTGCTATTAAAATGGCATTTTGATTAGCATGCTAAAGCAATGCCAAGAAAAAGGAATTTCAAGGAAGCCTTTTCTTTAACAAGTAGGCTATTTTCTTAAAGTTAAGAATTTGGGGTTTATTTTTTAAAGATTTTATTTATTTAAGAGACCGAGACAGACAGACAGGCAGGCAGGCAGAGGGAGAAGTAGACTCCTTGCAGGGAGCCCAATGTGGACTTGATCCCCGGACCCATGATCTGGAATCACTCCCTGAGCTGAAGGCAGACACTCAGCCACTGAGGCCCCCAGGTGCCCCAAGAATCTTTTTTGAGTGATACAGGATATAAGTAATTTGAAGACTTTATTATAAATAGTTATATTTTCATTGAGACTAAATTAGAAACATTTCAGTAAAGATATACAGGAGCTTAGTTCAATGGCAAAGCAGTTTGTAATTAAATTTACACTTTACAAACTTATGTCACAACTATAAAAAGAAATGAAGCACTGACATATTCCATAACATGGATAATATTGAAAACATTATGCTAAGTCAAAGAGTCACGAAATACTGCATTTGATTCCATTTGTAAGAAATGTCCAGAATAGGCATTATCTATAGACAGAAAACTGATTAGTGATTGCTTAGGACTTCAGAGAGAGGAGGGTCAGGGAGCTAAAGGGTTCAAGGTTTCTTTTTAAGGTAATGAAAATGTTCTAAAATTGACTCTGATGATGGTTGCACATATCTGGACAAATTAAAAACCACTGATTTGTACACTTTAGATGGGTAAACTGTACAGTACATGAATTATATATGTAGGAAGCTGTTTTTAAAATTTTAGGTTTGGGGCAGCCCGGGTGGCTCAGCAGTTTAGCACCGCCTTCAGCCCAGGATATGATCCTGGAGACCCAGGATCGAGTCCCATGTCAGGCTCCCTGCATGGAGCCTGCTTCTCCCTCGGCCTGTGTCTCTGACTCTTTCTCTCTCTCTGTGTCTCTCATGAATAAATACACAAAATCTTTAAAAAAAAAAATAGGTATGAATGAATTTCTTCGTAAAATAACAGAGGATATTATGATGCAGGGAATGCTTGACAACCCTCCTCATCTCTAATCAAGTTTTTATTCTTGAACATTCCCACTTTAAAACACTCTGACCTGCTCCATTCTGAACTGGCTGCTATTTATACCTGGTGCTCAACTACCACCTGGGGATCTCCCTTCACTAGGATCCAGGTTTTTCCTTCACCTCTCTTTGGGTTGGATAATGTTTCCTAAATCCCATGTCTATCTTCCTTTTTCTTGATACATTCTCTCATTTTGGCGGGTTACCTCTTTTCATAGCTACCTAAAAGGTAAATATAAGACACTGCCTATGTGAAAATACCTTTATTCCACTGTAACACTTGAAAGTTCAGCTGCATTATAAACCACATTAGAAATAATCTGGCCTCAGATTTTTGAAGACCCTCAGTTGTCTTTTATCTTCCATTACTTTTCTTGAAAAGTCTGAAACCACTCTAATTATGTTAATTATCCTATTTCCCTTCACCTCTGGGAACTTCATCTTCTCTTTGATCCTTAATTGCTAAAATTTGCGATGAAATGCCTTGATGCCAGTATTTATTTATTTTATTTAGCACTTTGATGGGCTCTTTTAACTTAGAAAACTCATGTCCTTCAGTTCTGGGAAGTTTTCCTGATTTATTTCTTTGATGATATACTCCCTAAATTTCCTCTTTCTTAAATCCTTATTATTCAACTATTGTATGTCTTGAACTGGCTTTCTGATTTTACCTTTCTTCCCAATTTAACTGCTACTTTCCACAAGTTCTCATCTCACACAGCCTCACTTGATATTGTTACAAAGCATGGCTCAGTGGTTGAACACTGGGCTATGACATTAGAGACCTGGGTTCAACCCCAGGTCCTCTGCTTACTGCTGATATTAAGCTTCAGCTTCTTATTTGTAAAACAGATAATAAAATGTACACAAAATACTTGGCATAGGGCAGCCCCGGTGGCCCAGCGGTTTAGTGCCGCGTGCAGCCCGGGGTGTGATCCTGGAGACCCAGGATCGAGTCCCATATCGGGCTTCCTGCAGGGAGCCTGCTTCTCTCTCTGCCTGTGTCTCTGCCTCTCTCTTCGCTCTCTCTGAATGAATAAATAAATAAATAAATCATAAAAAAAAAATACTTGGCATATTTAGCACTCAATAAATGCAGCTATTTTCCTACTATCATTTTTTCTTCTCTCTCTTCCCAAGGCTTTTATGACAACCTGTTCTTAGGGCTTTCCTTCTACTTCTCAGGAATTTTCTTTGTTGGATCCTTTCTATGCTTTATCAAATGTTGTCCCCCATAAATCTATCTTTGGTCACTTCTTATTTTTATTCTAGGCTGGATCAAATACAAACTCCATACGCAGGTTCTAATCATCTTTACCACTTAACTAGCTGTGTGACTTTAAGCAATTTACTTAACCAATTGACACCTCAATCTCTCATCTGAAAAGAAGTGGATTAATAAGTATATCAATGCCTGGGTGGCTCAGTTAGTTAACCGTCTGCCTCCTGCTCAGGTCATGATCCCAGGGTCCTGGAATCAAGCACGGGATCTGGCTCCCCGCTCCGCTCAGAGGAGAGCGGGATTCTCCCTCTCTCTCTGCTCCTCTCCCTGACTTGTGCTCTCTCATGCTCCTGTACTCATTCACTCGCTTTCTTTTTCATGAACAAATAAAATATTTGTTTAAATAAATAAGCATATCAATCCCCTATGCTTTGCATGAAAATTAAATGTTTTGTGACACTCAGAACACTTCTTGGCATAGTAAGCACTCAAATGTTTGTCATTATTACTACATTACTATCTCTACTGCTTCTACTATTACTACTACTATGATTACTATTAAAAAGGCCCACCCAGGTGCTCCCAACAGATCTCCTAAGCTTTTTCAGAGATGTAAACTAATCACACATTTCAAAACTGTATTTGGAATCTTGCTTGTTTTTTGTCCTCATCTTTAACAGTTTACAAAGAATTATCTTCCTCCACCTCCTCCAGACTTCTGCCGTTATTGATGGTCTCATAATCAGTAAAGTTACAAACTATGTTAGTCACCCTTTGTTTTCTTTTGGGGGGACAGGGGAGGGCAGCAAAGCAAGGTTTTTTGAACGATAGTAAAGTGATAATACAAAACTCCTGAAGAGGAAAGGGACTCGAGAGGGTTGCTCTCACCCTTTGTTTTCTTATATACAAATACAGCTGTATAACTACCAAAGGAAAAAAAATCAAATTAAACTAAACTTTGTGACAAGTATCCTTCCTACAGAGGTAATTTCTTAAAGACTTTCACTCATAACTTAAGCATGAAAGATGCCTGAATACTTACTAGCATAATGAGCTGTATTCTGGAATTGCCAAGAAAAATATACTGCCAAAACTGAAAGGAACAGGCGTTCATTTACAAGTATTTTAGCACCTGCTATTTCTGAGGTCTGATACTATTTAAAACACCTAACTATCCCTACAAAGAAAATTAAAGGTATAGAAAAAAAAAAAACTTCTAAAGGAAAGGAATAGAAGTAATGGTTTTTAAAGAATATTTACAAAACATAACTCTCAAAAGCTCTAGGTGATATAATACATGAATAATGTGTCAAACTATTAGATGAAAAATTTGAAGAACACACTGAAATGCAAGCTAAAGTCACAGATTTTGCTGCATCCAATTAAATCTTAATTTCCAGAAGTATACAACCAATTTATTCAGCTTTTCTACATATAAATTAGTACAGCCCTTCATAGTTTATAAAATAGCTCCACACAGTTGATCCTTAAAGCAGATTTGAGAAGATAGTCCTGTGTTACTCATTTGATACGTATTTATTAAGAACCTACTCTAAAAGAGTACTTTATCGGGTATTGAATACATATGAATATATAGTCATAAAATAGACATGTTCTTTCCCCTCATGGAGCTAGTTATGAAGTAAAAGACTGAACAAATGTGGAGAAAGATATATGACTTAAAGGCAACAAACAATAACTTAATTTGATAGACTGGTTAAAGACTGTCTTTCCCAAGAGGCAATGTTCAACTTAAGATCTAGAAGATGGGCAAGAAGCAGCCAGCTGCGCAAAGATCTAGGCAAAAAAACAGAGTTAGGGAGACGACATGTATAAAGGCCCTGAGGAATTTAAAAGCTTAGTGGGTTAGAGAAGGGCTATCCCATACAAATATGAGGTAGACCACAAATGCAAATATTATTTTAAATTTTCTAGGAGCTATACTTTAAGAACACAAGAAAGTGAAATTGTATCTTTTATTTAACCGAAATATATCCAAAACATTATTTTGACAGATTTTAATGAAATATTTTACATTCTTTATTTAATACTAAGGGTGAAATTCAGTGTATATTTTACACTTCTAGCACATCTCAATTCAGACTAGCCACAGTTCAAGTGCTCAATACGTGGTTAGTGGCCTCCATATTGAACAGCACAGGTTAGAAGAACTAAGATAAGAGGAGACCATTAGGGGGGATCCCTGGGTGGCTCAGCAGTTTGGCACCTGCCTTTGGCCCTGTGCGCGATCCTGGAGTCCCGGGATCGAGTCCCACGTCGGGCTCCCGGCATGGGGCCTGCTTCTCCCTCCTCCTGTGTCTCTGCCTCTTTCTCTCTTTGTGTCTATCATAAATAAAAATAATAAATCTTTAAAAAAAAAAGAGGAGACCATTATAGCTAATACATAGTAATTTAAAGGGAAGTGTAGAGGGACATCTGGGTGGCTCAGCGGTTGAGCATCTGCCTTCAGCTCAGGGTGTGATCTGGGGGTCCAGGGATTGAGTCCCACATCAGGCTCCCTGTGGGAAGCCTACTTGTCCCTCTATGTCTCTGCCCCTCTGTGTCTCGAATGAATGAATGAATGAATGAATAAATAAATAAATAAATAAATAAATAAATAAATAAATGTGTAGAAAGATGAGAAGTCAATGGGTGCCCAATCAGTAATAGTCTTACAGGAAAGGAATTTGGAATCTATTTGGAGTACAACTGGAAATCACAAGATGCAAATATGCAAAGTAAAATCTGCAAAGTATGCAGAGTAAAATATGCAAAGTAAAATCTGATATTTTCTGTTTTATAAAAAGAGTACTCTCCTTTTAAACTACAAATTACATTAAAAAAATAAATAAATAAAAAATAAAAAAAAAACTACAAATTACACAGAATAAAAGCTGAAGTCGGGAGATTAGGAAGAAAGAGAAATCTAGGTGAGAAATCATTAAGGTTTAGGCTATTATGAGGGCAGCAGAGATAAAGGAAACAGATGCATGCAAGATATTGTAGAAAATGAAACAAAGTAACTTTATGATTAAATGAAAGTGAAAAAGAATGAAGGAGAAAGAAAAAACATGAGTGTAATCTACTCTGACTTGAGCAATCAGTGGTGCCATTTACTGTGACAGGAGAAACTAGCATTCTGTGGTTATTTGGCAAGGGGTGCTGAAATTGGTGGAACTGAATCAAGAATTTTTCCAAATACAAAACAAGCTTGGAGAGGCTTAGACTTACTAATAAAAACTAAAAGACTCAAACCCAGATATTCTAAAATTGGATATAATACCCTCTTGCTGGTAATATATTATTTTTCCATAATTCAAAAACAAAAAAAAAATCTATTAGGATGTAAGTAGTAATGCCTCCTGTACATACACCAGCAAAGTCCTCAATTAAAAGGGCTATATAGGTCTTTATAACTCTCATATTTTGAAAAAAAGAAAGGAAATATTTAGCTTCAGTTAATATGCCTAGGAGTCTGAAATTAAATCTACAGAAAACATTCTCTAATCCAAGCTCCAGAGAACAATAGCAAAGTAGAAGTCAAATATCAGAGCACCTGGGTAACTCAGTCAGTTAAATGACAGACTCTTGATTTCAGCTCAAATTATCATCTTAGGATTGTGATATTGAGCCCTGTGTGAAGCCTGGTTAAAATTCTCTCTCCTCCTTCTGCCCCTCCTCCACCCTCTCTCACCAAAAAACAAAACAAAACAAAAACAAAAAAAAACAAAAACAAAAACAAAAACAAAAAAAACAGCCAAATAGCCAAATATCATGACTTCAAAATCAGTGCCAAACTCCTACAGCCAAATCAGAAGTTGTTCAGTAGTTCAGAAGTTGACCAATGACTACTTTTTAGAAGAAATAGGGCGGTCTTAACATGCTGACAACGACTCAAAAATCTGGCTACGTAAGCTTCAGGGATTTAATATTCCTTCTAAGGTCCTTACCTCCACTACAAAAATACTTAGGGTAAGTACAGGGCCAGGCACTGAGTGGGATGATGAGTAAGACACATAGTTCTTGTCTTGTCCTATCCTCAAGTAGCTCACCCTAATAGAGTGTGAGGAGACAAACATGGGAACAATTAGAATATGGCAAACGCCACAGAAAAGTATATACAGTTCACCCTTGAGCAACACAGCAGTTAGGGTGCCAACCCTCCCACTACTTGTGCAGTCAAAAACCTATTTACAGTTGACCCTTGAACAACACAGGTTTAAACTGTGTGTGTACACTTATACAGACCTTTTACAATACAGTACTATAAATGTATTTTCTCTTCCTTATGACTTTCTTAATAACATCTTTTCTCCAGCTTACTTTATATAGCATATAATACATATAACATACAAAATATGTTAATCAACTGTTTATGTTATCAGTAAGGCTTCCAGTCAACAGTAGGCTATCAGTAGTTAAGTTTTCAGGGAGTCAAAAGTAATACATGGATTTAACAGTGCAGGGGTTCTGCATCCCCTAAGCCCCATGTTCTTCAAAGGTCAACTGTGCTGTCATTCTTTCTGACCACCCAACATCTGCATCCCCATTAGTATTCTGGAATTTCCCCCATCTAATTCTAAAAAGTACCAGATAATCATTCTCCTGGTCTCTCTTGAAAATAATTCAAAGCATGGACCAAGGTTCCCATATCTACCTATTTATCTCTCTCTTTCCTTCGTCCGTTACCCCCAAATCTAGAAGCTTAATATACCAAATATTAGTTATCTCACAGTTTCTGTGTGGCAGGATTTAAGTCATAGTTTAACTGGGTGATTCTGGCTCAGGACCTATCATAAAATAGCAGGCAAGCTCTTGGTCAGTGCTATCATCTTTGAAGGTTTGACTAGGCCTAGAAAATCTGCTTCAAGATTTCATCTGCACATGGTTATTAGCAGAGGGTTGCAGCTCCTCACATGAGAACCTCTCTAGAAAACTGGTGAGTATCCTCACAGTGTGGCAGCTGACTTCCCCCAGAATAAATAAGTAAAACAGAAGATGTAATACCTTATATGACTTTGCATCTTAAGTCACATTCTTTCATTTCTGCAATAACCTATTTATTCCACAAGTCATTTTTAGTGTAGAAGGAAACTATACAGAATGTAAATATCAGGGTTATCAAAAACCATGCTAACTACCCTATGAAATATATTATGGCTATATGTTGTATTGTTTATAAATATATACATATTCATGAGCATAAAATATTATGGTTGGAAGGAGGGGGGCACAATGGTTAGAAGTGCTTTGTAATGCCTTATTTGTTAAGGTTGGTGATGGGAATATAGGCATTTATTACACTTTTTTTAATACCTTCTGAGTTTGAAATATTTCATTATAAAAAAAAATCCAATGCTTTGAATAAAGTAAATGAATATTTTCAAACATATTACTGTCAGCACATACATTAGTAAATGAAGTTGTTTTGAAAGACTATATGGAAGTATATATAACAAAATTTACATGTGCATAAGTTGACTCAGGAACGTGTCTAAGGATGTATGTACTAAAATTAATCACAGAACTATTTCTTTTTTTTAAGATTATTATTTATTTATTCAAAGGGGGGCGGGGCAGAGACACAGGCAGAGGGAGAAGCAGGCTCCATGCAGGGAGCGTGACGTGGGACTTGATCCCGGGTCTCCAGGATCACACCCCAGGCTGCAGGCAGCACTAAACCGCTGCACCCAGGGGTTGCCCTCACAGAACTATTTCTAATATGAAGCCACTGGTGATAATCTCAATGCCCATTAAAGAATGAGCAAATAAATGACAACAGTATACAACAGAATGGAGCCATTAAAAAAAAAAGAAATTCCCAATATGATGGAACCAATCAGTTATTGGTGAAGAACAGGATGTGCAGTATAATTTCATTTTTTGATAGGTTATTTTTCAAGCTATTAACAGCTACCTCAAGAAAGTGAAAATTTAGCAAGGGAA
The DNA here is from genome assembly GCF_905146905.1 of Nyctereutes procyonoides. Classification (NCBI taxonomy): domain Eukaryota; kingdom Metazoa; phylum Chordata; class Mammalia; order Carnivora; family Canidae; genus Nyctereutes; species Nyctereutes procyonoides. Next base: position 21,421,655 of record NW_026575126.1, read on the forward strand.
ATAAAAGCAGACAGAGAAAACTTTCCTTTTGTACTTTAAAGACTTCCATTCTCAAAAATTTTTACTCTGTCCTCTATAGGCATACCTCAGAGATATTGTGGGTTCAGTTCCAGACCACTGCAATAAAGAGAGTTAAATGAATTTTTTGGTGTCCCAGTATATATAAAAGTTGTTTACACTATATTGTAGTCTATCAAGTGTGTAAAAAGCATGTCTAAGAAAACAATGCATATACCTAATTTAGAACTATTTTAATGCTAAAAAATGCTATCATCTGAGCTTTTAGCAAGTTGTAATCACTGATCACAGATCACCATGACAGATAATGAAAAGGTTTGAAATATTGTGACAATCACCAAAATGTGACAGAAAAATGAATAAGGAAATGCTGTTGGAAAAATGGTGCCAATAGACTTGCTTAGCCAGAGTTACCACAAACCTTCAATTTGTAAAAAATAGTACCTGCAAGCACAATAAAGCAGAGCACAATACAACGAGGTATTTTGTAATTTCTGTGGTTGTTTTGGTTTTGTGTTAAATAGACTTTATTCTTTAGAACAGTTTTAGGTTCACAGCAAAACTGAGCAGAAGGTACAGATTTCCGAAATATCCCTTGCCCTCATGCATACATAGCCTCCCAACACCAACATGCCCCACCAGATAGAGTATCTGCTACAACTGATAAAAGTAATGGGATACCATTATCATTCAAAGCCCATCGTTTACATTAGGGTACACTCTTGGTGTCATAGTTTTGGACAAATGTATAATGACAAGTATTCATCATCATAGTACCATACAGAGTAGCTATACTGCCCTGAAAATTCTCCTATGCTCTCCTTCCAATCCCCTCAACTCTTGGCAACCACTGAGCATTACATTATCTCTATAGTTTTGCCTTCTACAGAATGTCATGTTAATGGAATCACATTGTGTATAGCCTTTTCAGACTGGCTTCCTTCACTTATAAATAGGCATTTAAGGGGTGCCTGAGTGGCTCAGTCAGTTAAACATCTGCCTCCTGACCTCAGGGTCATGAACTCAAGCCCCTGCACTGGGCTCCACCCTGGATATAGAGGGCAGGAGGGAGAAAGAACATTCTCCATGTATGTCATGGCTTGATGGCTCCTTCTTTCTTAGCACTGAATATGATTCCATTGTCTTGATGTACCAGTTTATTTATCTATTCAACTATTGAAAGATATCTCGGTTGAGTTCAAGTTTTATCAACTAGAAATAAAGCAGGTTTTTCTGTGGACATAGTTTTTCAAATCATTTAGGTAAATACCCAGAAGCATGACTTCTGAATTGCATTCATATAAACTTCTGAATTTAGTTTTATAAGAAACTGCCAAACTGTATTTCGAATTGAGTGTACCATTTTGCATTCCCACTAATAATGAATGAGAGTTCCTGTGGCTCTACATTCTTACTAGCATTTGGTGTTTTCAGTGTTCTAGATTTTGGCCATTCCACTAGGAGTATAGTGGTATCTCATCATTGTTTTAATCTGCATTTTCCTGATGACACATTATGTGGAGCATCTTTTCATATGCTTATTTGCCATCTGTAGATTTTCTCTGGTGAAGTATGTTAAGATTGTTGGTCTATTTTTAAATTATGTTGTGTTCTCAATGTTGAATTTTAAAAGTTCTCTGAAGGGATCCCTGGGTGGCGCAGCGGTTTAGCGCCTGCCTTTGGCCCAGGGTGCGATCCTGGAGACCCAGGATCGAATCCCACGTCGGGCTCCCGGTGCATGGAGCCTGCTTCTCCCTCTGCCTATGTCTCTGCCTCTCTCTCTCTCTGTGACTATCATAAATAAATAAAAATTAAAAAAAATATAAAAAAATAAATAAATAAAAGTTCTTTGAATATTTTGGGTAACAGTATTATCAGATATGTCTTCTGAAAATATTTTCTCCCAGTCTGTGGCTTGGGAGAAATTTTTAATTTTAATGAAGTCCAGGGATCAAGCCTTTGATGTTGCATCTAATAAATCATTACCAATCTAAGGCCACCTAAAATTTCTACTGTTATCTCCTAAGAGTTTTTATAGCTTTGCATTTTACATTTTCGTGTTGGATCTATTTTGAATTAATTTTTGTGAAGGATGTAAAATCTATACTTAAATTCATTTTTGTGCATGTGGAAGCCTAATTGCTCCAGCACTATTTATTGAAAAAATGATCTTTTATCCATTTTATTGCCTCCGCTCCTTTGTTAAAAATTAGTTGACTATATTTTATGGGTCTATTTCTGGGCTTTCTACTCTGTTCCATTGATCCATTTGTCTATTGTTTCACCAATATCTTATTGCCTTGATTACTGTAGCTTAAGAATGTATCTTGAAGTCAAGTAGCAGCACTCTTCCACCTTTCTTCTCCTCCTTCAAAACTGTGCTATTCTGAGTCTTTGGCTTCTCCATATAAACTTTACAATCAGTTTGTCAATATCCACAAAATAATTTTCTGGGATTTTGATTTGGATTGCATTGTATCTACACAGTTGGGAAGAACTGACTTTTTTACAATATTGAGTAGTCCTATCTATAAACATGGACTATTTCTCCATTTATTCAGTAGTTCTTTGATTTCATTCACCAGAGTTTTAGTTTTCCTCACATACACTTTGTACGTATTTCATTAGTTATGTCAGACCTTGAACATATTTCATTAGATTTAAATATGCTTCATTTTTGAGATAGTAAAAATAGTACTGTTTTCAATTTCAAATTCCACTTGTTCATTCCTATATACATAGAAAAATCAACTGACTTTGTGTACTAACATTTTTCCTGTTACTCTACTATGAAAACAGTCCATGATTTAACTTACAATTTTTCAACTTTATGATGGCGTGAAAGCGCCACACACTCAGTAGAAACTGTATTTTGAATTTTAAATTTTGATCTTTTCTCCCAGGCTAGCAACATGTGGTACAAATGCTCTTGTGAAGCTGGGCAATGGCAGTGGAGCCACAGCTGCCCATCAACTGCACAGTCATGACAGTAAGTTATGACAACTGATAAAACCATTCGGTATCCCTACAACTATCCTGTTTTTCACTTTCACTGCAGTATTCAAGAAATTACATGAAATATTCCACACTTTATTATAAAATAGGCTTGTGTCATGATTTTGCCCAGTTGTAGGCCACTCTAAGTGTTCTGAGCATGTTTAAGGTCCGCTAGCTGAAGCTATGATGTTAAATTAGGTTAGGGGTGTTAAGTGCACTTTTGACTTAGATATTTTCTACTTACAATGGATTTATTGGTTACCCCATCAAACACAGAGGAAGACTGGAAGTGTTTATTAGTCTCAGAGGAGGTTTTCCTCCTACGTATCTCAGATTTTCTACATAGATAATTACAGCATATGTGAACAAAGAGAGGTTTTTTTAGTTCTTTCCCAAACCCTGTACACCTTTTCTTTTCCTACCTTATTGCATTAACTAGGACTTTTAGTATGATGTTGAAAAGCAGTGGTAATAGGGAATATCCTTGTCTTGTTCCTGATCTTGGTAGGAAAGCTTCAAATTTCTCATTGGTAATTAAGTATGATGTTATACTTAATGTTGTAAAATACTGTACACATTTTTATATGTCTTTATCAATTTTTTTAATATATCTTTATCAAGATATATCCTCATCAAGTTCTCCTCTAGTTTATTAAGAGTTTTTATCATGACTAGGGATTAGATTTTGTCAAATGCTTTTCTACATCTATTGATAAGCTCATGTGATTTTTCTTCTTTAGTCTGTTGAAGTGATGAAAAGTGTGAAAAGTTATTTTCAAAAGTTAAATCAGCCTTTCATATTTTAGATAAATCCCACCTGGCCATGGTATGTGATTCTTTTTACATATTATTGGATTCCATTTGCTAATATTTGAGAACTTTTGTACTAAAAAAAATATATAAAAACTATATTCAGGGGATCCCTGGGTGGCGCAGAGGTTTGGCGCCTGCCTTTGGCCCAGGGCGCGATCCTGGAGACCCAGAATCGAATCCCACGTCAGGCTCCCGGTGCATGGAGCCTGCTTCTCCCTCTGCCTGTGTCTCTGCCTCTCTCTCTCTCTGTATGACTATCGTAAATAAATAAAAAAAAATTAAAAAAAAAAAACTATATTCATGAGATAGGAGTCTGTTTCTTTTCTTATAGTATCTTCATCCAGTTATGGTATTAGGGTAATGCTGGCCTCATAGAATGAGTTATTAAGCATTCTCTCTGCTTCTATCTTCTGAAAAAGTTTGTAGAGAACTGGTACTTCTTCCTTACATATTTGGTAGAATTCAGCAGTGACCCTATCTGGCCCTGGTATTATCTGTTCCGGAAGGTTATTAATTATTGATTCAATTTAACACATATGACCTATTCAGATTGTTTATTTCTTCTTACATGAGTTTTGGCAGATTGTGTACTTCAAGGAATTGGTTTTACGTTCCAAAATGCGGTCATCTTGATGAGTGTTCATGTGAGCTTGAGAAGAATGTGCATTCTGCAGATGTTGGATGAAGTAGTCTATAGACATCCATTATAATCAATTGATTACTAATGTCGTTTAGCTCAATTATGTCCCTATTGTCTGTTAGATCTGTCCATTTCTGATAGAAGGGTAATCAAATCTCCAATTTTGGTAGTAGATTCATCTACTTCTTGGAATTCTATCAGTTTTTGCCTCATTTAGTTTGATATTCTGTTTTTAGGTGCATATTAAGGATTCCACCTATTAAGGATATTAAGGATTGTTACGCCTTCTTGAAGAAGTGACTCCTTTATCATTATGTAATTCCCCTCTATCTCTGAAAGCTTTCCTTCACCTGAACTTCCTCTATCTGAAATTAATATAGTTACTCCTGCAGGGTGCCTGAATGGCTCAATTGGTTAAGCCTCGGTTTCTTGATTTCAGCTCAGGTTATGATTTCTGGATCTCGAGATTAATCCATGCATCTGGCTCCACACTGGGCATGGAATCTGTTCGAGATTCTCTCTCCCTCTCCTTTTCCCTCTGCCCCGCTTCCACTCATGCATGCTGTCTCTTAAATAAATAAATAAATAATTTAAAAATATATACATATAGTTACTCCTTTCTTTTAACTAGTGTTAGCCTGGTTTATCTTTTATATCTTTTTCTAACCACTTTTTAATCTATATGCATCTTTACATTTAAAGTGGATATCTGGGCAGCCCAGGTGGCTCAGCAGTTTAGCGCCACCTTCAGCCCGGGGTGTGATCCTGGAGACCCGGGTTCGAGTCCCATGTCAGGCTCCCTGCATGGAGCCTGCTTCTCCCTCTGCCCATGTCTCTGTCTCTCTCTCTCTCTCCCTCCCCATGTCTCTCATGAATAAATAAGATAGATAGATGGATGGATGGATGGAAGGAAGGAAGGAAGGAAGGAAGGAAGGAAGGAAGGAAGGAAGGAAGGAAGGATGGATGGATTTCTGAGGCACCTGGGTGGTTCAGTTGAGCATGACTTGATTTCAGCTGAAGTCATGATCTCAGGGTTGTGAAAGTGAGGCCCTCATGCCCTTGAGTCTGCTTGAGATTCTCTCTCCCTCCCCCTTTACTCCTTCCCCTGCTCACACTTGCTCTGTCTCTAAAATATAATAAACATCTTTTAAAAAATAAAGTGGATTTCTAGTAGACAACAGAATTGGATTTTGTTTTTTGATCCACACTAATAACCACTATCTTTTCATTTGTGTCTTTAGACCACGGTTATTCAAAGTGAATACCCATATAACTGAATTAACATCTACCATATCCATTACTGTTTTCTATTTGTTTCCCTTGTTCTTTGTTTCTATTTTTGTCTTTTACTGTTTTTCTGCCCTTTGTATTTTTTTTTTAACTGATTCATTTATTTGGGAGAGAGTGAGTGTGCACAAGAGGAAAGCGCAGAGGGAGAGTCTTAAGCAGACTCCATGCTGAGCAGGGAACTCAGGTCAGGGCTCGATCCCATGACGCCAAAATCACAACTTGAGCCAAAACCAAGGGTCCAAGGCCCAACCAACTGCACCACATAGGCACTCCTGCCCTTTGTGATTCTGAGAGACCATTTTATACAATTGCATTTTCTGTCCTTTTTTGGTATATCCCTTATACACCTTCTTTTCCTTTTCTTTTAAGATTTTATTTATTTATTCATGAGAGACACACAGAGAGGCAGAGACACACACACACAGAGAGAGGCATAGGCAGAGGGAGAAGTAGGCCCCATGCAGGGAGCCTGATGTGAGACTCAATCCTGGGACTCCAGGATCACACCCTGAGGTGGAAGGCAGACGCTTAACCCCTGAGCCACCCAAGCATCCCCTCTTTTACTTTTCCTCATGGATGGCCTAGGGTGTGCAATATACATGTATAGCTAATCAAATTCCACTTTTAAATAACACTATACCATTTCCAGGGTAGTGTAAGCACTCTATAATAATAAAATAATTGTAACTGTCCCCATCCCTTGTATCGTTGCTGTCATTCATTTCACTTATGACTAAGCATATATATAAACATAAGCATTTATAATCATATACACAGTTCCTATTATTTTGAAGAAACATCTGTTAGATCAATTAAGAATAAAAATAAAAGGTATTTTGCCTTCACCTATACCTTTTCCCATGCTCTTCCTTACATTATGTAGATTCCAGTTTCTGATATGTATTATTTTTCTTCTCTCTAAAAAAGTTAACATTTCTTGCAAGGCAGGTCTACTAACAATAAATACTCTTAATTTTTGTTTGAGAGAATATTTCTCCTTCACTTTTGAAGGATAGTTTTGCAAGATACAAAATTGTAGGTTGAGTTTGTTTTTTTTCTCTAAGCACTTTATTTTTTTTTTTTTAGGGCAAATCTTCCATTTTTATTTTTGTACAACTGTTTCTCTTTTATTTTTTTTTGTCATTTAGCAAGTTTCCCTGTCGTCATTTATTTTTTTTATATAAATTAATTTTTATTGGTGTTCAATTTACCAACATACAGAATAACACCCAGTGCTCATCCCGTCAAGTGTCCCCCTCAGTGCCCGTCACCCATTCACCCCCACCCCCCGCCCTCCTCCCCCTCCACCACCCCTAGTTCATTTCCCAGAGTTAGAAGTCTTTATGTTCTGTCTCCCTTTCTGATATTTCTCACACATTTCTTCTCCCTTCCCTTATATTCCCTTTCACTATTATTCATATTCCCCAAATGAATGAGAACATACACTGTTTGTCCTTCTCTGGTTACTGTGGCCAAGTTCAAAAAGGGTGTTGCCTGAGTTCTCCTCTGGGATTTTGGTGGAATCTTGTCTCACATTTAGATCTTTCATCTATTTTGAGTTTATCTTTGTGTATGGTGCAAGAGAATGGTCCAGTTTCATTCTTCTGCATGTGGATGTCCAATTTTCCCAGCACCATTTATTGAAGAGACTGTCTTTCTTCCAGTGGATCGTCTTTCCTCCTTTATCATATATTAGTTGACCATAAAGTTCAGGGTCCACTTCTGGGTTCTCTATTCTGTTCCATTGATCTATATGTCTGTTTTTGTGCCAGTACCACACTGTCTTGATGAACACAGCTTTGTAGTACAACCTGAAATCTGGCATTGTGATGCCCCCAGATATGGTTTTCTTTTTTAAAATTCCCCTGGCTGTTCGGGGTCTTTTCTGATTCCACACAAATCTTAAAATAATTTGTTCTAAGTCTCTGAAGAAAGTCCATGGTATTTTGATAGGGATTGCATTATACGTGTAAATTGCCCTGGGTAAAATTGACGTTTTCACAATATTAATTCTGCCAATCCATGAGCGTGGAATATTTTTCCATCTCTTTGTGTCTTCCTCAATTTCTTTCAGAAGTGTTCTATAGTTTTTAGGATATATTTTGAGAACCATTTGAATGGTAAATGGTTCTCCAACCTTTTATTTTCAGGTTGTAGGTGTCTTTCTGTCTAAAATGAGTCTCTTGTAGACAGCAAATAGATGGGTCCTGTTTTTTTATCCAGTCTGAAACCCTGCGCCTTTTGATGGGGTCATTAAGCCCATTCACGTTCAGAGTTACTATTGACAGATGAGTTTAGTGTCATCATGATATCTATTTAGTCCTTGTTTTTGTGGATTGTTCTACTGAACTTCTTCTTAAAGGGGAATTTTAAGAGTCCCCCTTAAAATTTCTTGTAGAGCTTGTTTGGAGGTCACATATTCTTTCAGTTCCTGCCTGTCTTGGAAGCTCTTTATCTCTCCTTCCATTTTGAATGAGAGCCTTGCTGGATAAAGTATTCTTAGTTGCATGTTCTTCTCATTTAGGACCCTGAATATATCCTGCCAGCCCTTTCTGGCCTGCCAGGTCTCTGTGGAGAGGTCTGCTGTTACCCTAATATTCCTCCCCATGAAAGTCAGGGACTTCTTGTCTCTTGCTGCTTTAAGGATCTTCTCTTTATCTTTGGAATTTGCAAGCTTCACTATTAGATGTCGAGGTGTTGAACGGTTTTTATTGATTTTAGGGGGGGATCTCTCTATTTCCTGGATCTGAATGCCTGTTTCCCTTCCCAGATTGGGAAAGTTTTCAGCTAGGATTTGTTCAAATACATATTCTGGCCCTCTGTCCCTTTCGGCGCCCTCGGGAACCCCAATTAAACGTAGGTTTTTCTTCCTTAGAGTGTCGTTCATTTCCCTTAATCTGTCTTCATGGTTCTTTAATTGTTTATCTCTTTTTTCCTCAGTTTCCCTCTTTGCCATTAACTTGTCTTCTATGTCACTCACTCGTTCTTCCACCTCGTTAACCCTCGTCGTTAGGACTTCTAGTTTGGATTGCATCTCATTCAATTGATTTTTAATTTCTGCCTGATTGGATCTAAATTCTGCAGTCATGAAGTCTCGTGAGGCCTCAATGCTTTTTTCTAGAGCCACCAGTAGCTGTATAATGGTGCTTCTGAATTGGCTTTCTGACATTGAAGTGTAATCCAGATTTTGTAACTCTGTGGGAGAGAGGGCTGTTTCTGATTCTTTCTTTTGAAGTGAGGTTTTCCTTCTAGTCATTTTGCTCAGTGCAGAGTGGCCAAAAACAAGTTGTATTGGAACACGGGGGAGTATCACTGGTCCGTCCAGCTGGTCTTCTGGAGGAGGGGCCTGCTGTGCTGATTCTCAGGTGTTAGCACTTGGGGGAGCTGCTCTGCCCCTGCCTGGGGCAGGGCTCAGCGGGGGTTGTTTACCCCGTGGGGCCCCAGGAGGATCAGCCGCAGTTGCTATGGCAACTCTGGAAGCCTGGATTCAGCCTCCGCAGGAACTACGGGGCTCTCCGTCCGCAGGGCCTGGAGGCTCCGGGGCGGGGCCGCTGATCTGCTCAGCTCGGGGCAGGAGCGTCCTCGCTGTCCTGGGCCCTCCCGGCCTCTGCCTGTCCCGGGGGAGGCCGGATCCTGGGGCCTGCGCTGGTGGCCCCGCCGTGCGCGCTGCAGCCCTTAGGGAGCTCGGCGCACTCTCCTGCGCTCGCAGGTGTCTGTTAGTGTCCCCGGGAGCCCGAGGGCATCCCCGCCCTCCTGGGTCCTGCTCCAACTCCCTGCGAGCCCCTTTCCGCCCGCCCGGGAAGGTTGGTGCAGCTCCTGCTCCTCCGGGACGGGGCTCTCCTGTCCTGGGGACACTCGCCCCGGCCTCAGCCCGGCTCCTCGCGGGGCCCCTCCCCCTCGGAGGCCTTTTGTTCCTTTATTTCTTTTTCCCCGTCTTCCTACCTCGATAGAAGCGCGAACTCTTCTCACTGTAGCGTTCCAGCTGGTCTCTCTTTACATCTCAGGCCGAATTCGTAGATTTTCAGGATGGTTTGAAGGTTATCTAGGTAATTTGGTGGGGACAGGTGACTCGGGGACCCTGCTCTTCCGCCATCTTGCCCCTCCTCTCTCTAAGCACTTTAAATGCTTTACTCCATTTTCTTCTTGCTTACATGGTTGCTGAGAAATTGGCTGTAATTCTCATCATTGCTTCTCCATTGATAAGGTGTGTTTTTCCTCTGGCTTCTTTCAGAATTTTTTCTTTATCTTTGATTTTCTGTAGTTTGAAACTGATATGCCTGAGTGTAGTTTTTCACAGTTATACTGCTTGGTATTCTTTGAACTTCCCAGATCTGTGATTCACTAACTGATGTTATTTTGGGGCAATTCTCAGTCATTACTGTTTCAAATATTTCTTCTGTTCCTTTCCTTTTCTCATTATGGAATTCCCATTACACATATGTTAAACCTTTTGTAGCTGTCCCACAGTTCCTGAATATTTTGTTCTGTTTTTTTTTCCCATCTTTTTTCTCTTTCCTTTCTAGTTTTAGCAGGTTCTATTCAACATCTTCACACTCAGAATCTTTCCTCAGCCAGTAGTAGTCCAATCTTCTAAGCCCATCAAATGGTTACAGTATTTCTCTGTTACACTGCTACAATGTCTTTGATCTCTAGCATTTCTTTTTGGTTCTTAGAATTTCTATCTCTCATCTAACATTGTCCATCTATTCTTAGATGCTGTCTACCTTATCCATTACAGTCCTTAGCATTTTCATCAGTTATTTTAAATTCTTTCTTGTTCTGATAATTTCAATACCCCTACCATACCTAAGGCTAGATCTGATGCTTGTTCTAGCACTTCAAACTGTCTTTTTTGTCTTTTAGTATATCTTGTAATTTTTCTTGATAGTTGGATATGATGTACTAGGTAAAAAGAGCTGTTGTAAATAGGTTTTCATTACTGTGGTGTTAAAAATGGGAAGGGGGGAAATACACAAGATTAAAACCAAGGTTTATGTTAGAATTTGAATGTTAGAATTTCATTCTTTTCCCAATTATCTCCAATTTTGTTATATAAAACTTGTATAATTAAAGAATATATATATCAAAAATAGTGAGAGATGATCAGGAAGAGATAAAGGATAACAGAAAGAAAAGCATACTATTTATAAGGTATACTAAAGATAAAAAAAGAATTTTTCTGATTTCATTTTGTTTTCAAAATGTTTATTTATAGATTTTGTCACTGAGTGATGTACATTTATAGCAAAAAAATTTTTCTTAAATCAAGAAGAAAAATTAATTATCCATAAAATACCACTCAAATAATCAGTGCCAGCCTGTTTTTAAAAAAATTATGGAGCAGGAACTAGGGGAGCATGATGGAACATGAATGAGAGAGATCACCTCACACAGAAGTAAAACTGTGAACTAGCCACATGCCCTTAAGAGTTCTAAATAGATTTTTTTTCCTAATTATGGTAAAATATATTTAACATAAAATTTACCACTGTAACCATTTTTAGGTATACAATTCACTGGAATTAATTTTCACAATGTCGTACAACCATTACCACTGTCTATTTCCAAAACTTTTTCATCACCCCAAAGAGGAACTCTGTATCCATTCTTCCTTCCCTCCAGCCTCAGGTAATCTCTCATCTACTTTCTGACTGTATAAATTTATCTATTCTAGATTCATAGGTAGAATCATATTTGTCCTTTTGCATCTGGCTTATGTCATTCAACAATGTTTTCAAGAATTATCCACACCACAGAATGTATCAGAGTTTCATTCCATTTTGTAACTGAATAATATTTCATTATATATATGCTTCTCTCATTCTACAAGGTGTTGGAAACTCTGGACTATAAAAAACTTGATATATTTAAGGTTGAAAGATAGGTATAGATAAGTAGGTAGATAGATAAATAGATCTCCACTCATCTGTTGTTTATCCATTCATCTGTTGATGGACATTTGGCTTGTTTCCTCCTTTGGCTATTGTGAATAATGCTGCTATAAACATTGGCATACAAGTGCCAAACATACTTTTAATAGTCTGCTCTGGCTGGAACACCAACAGAGGGACTATAAAGGCAAATAGCAATAGAAACTGCCAACAGGAATTACCACAACAAAATTAAATAGACTATCAGGCTATATTCTATTAGATATAATATATATATATATATATATATATATATAATATACAGAGTATAATATATATAATTATATTTTCTATAATATTCTATTAGATGTAAAATATATATACATATATAGAATATACAGAGTATAATATATATAAAATTATATATTCTATAATATATAAATGTTAACTTTATGGTTTCACACTAAAACCCATATTTATATTTCTTATTTTTTACAAATTTTCTTGAAAATATGTATTATTTGCATAAATGAAGGAAAATCCTTTTCGTAAAGTCCTTTGTCATGACAGGATATATATGTTCTAACCTGAAAAATAATATATAATAAGGAAATAAATGGGAGAAAGCAACAAAATGCTGAAGTAAGATATTAAGAGATCAATACTGAGGTCAGGATTGCAGATTAGGTATACTACTGAGAAGGGAGAAGAGTTGGAACCTGACAGCATCTTTTTTTTTCGTTCTGACCAAAAAGAAGGTACTACTTTGCCCTTCAGCATGCCTAACACATACCTGCTATACACTAGACACTCAACAACAAAAGCCGGCCTTAAGAATAAATAAATGGACTAATCTATAGATATTCAAGGTCTTCCACCTACATCTTACTTTTTAAATTATTTATACAGTTAGTCTGAAATTGATTATTATAAGCATATCAAGTTTTACCATAAGCTTCATAGGAATCCATAAATTCACAGGGAATCTGGGAGGTAGGTGAATGACAGGATGTTGTATTTCTGGGATTACTTAAGCTACAACTCTGCTTATACAGGATTACAAGTCCAGAGCTCACCAACTTCTAGCAACATGCTTTTTTAGTAGGTTTTTGAATAAGTGTTTTTAATGGCAAATGGATGCAGAAAGGTCTTTTATGCTTCCAAAATAAACAACAATGTACCAAACTTAGAAGTACATTCTAAAACGTTTGCTCAAATTTCAAAATGGTCTATATCAATGTAAACATAAAAAATTAACGTATACCTGTATACATTGTTATTTCTCTTCATTCTTCAAAGTTCTGGAAATTCTGAGCCCATGAAAAACTTGATATTCAACTGAATAAATGTGTGAAAAGAAAAAAAATTATTTATGCTTAACCTTGTTTCGGTAGGACTTAAGGCTGGTACAAATGTAATATACATCTTCAATCTTTTAAGCAGGATATAAGAAAGTACTGTTCCTGAAGCACCAGGATGGCTTAGTCGGTTAAGTGTCTGGCTCTTGATTTCAGCTCAGGTCATGATCTCAGGGTCCTGGGAACAAGCCCCGCATTGGGCTCAATGCTCAGTGCAGTTTGCTTGGGATTCCCTCTCCCCTTTCCCCTGCTTGTTCTCTCTCTCTCTCTCTCTCCAAAATAAATAAATAAAATCTTTTAAAAAATTAAACAGTAAAAATCATATGTCATTTTTTAAAAAAGTACTGTTACAATTCTGTAAACATAGGCATAAATATTATAAATAGCAATGTCTTGCATGTTTTGAGTTATTATCAATAAATATAGGATACAGATTTATTTTTTAATGTTTTTTGTTTGTTTGTTTAAAGATTTTTTATTTATTTATTCATAGAGAGAGGCAGAGACACAGGCAGAGGGAGAAGCAGGCACCATGCAGAGAGCCTGACATGGGACTCAATCCAGGGTCTCCAGGATCACGCCCTAGACTGCAGGCGGCGCTAAACTGCTGCGCCACCTGGGCTGCCCAGATTTATTTTTTTTTTAAACATTTTATTTATTTATTCATGAGAGACACACAGAGAATGAGAGGCAGAGACACAGGCAGTGAGAGAAGCAGGCTCCATGCAGGGAGCCTGATGTGGGACTCGATCCCAGGTCTCCAGGTCACACCCTGGGCTGAAGACAGGCGTTAAACCGCTGAGCCACCCAGGGATCCCAGGATACAGATTTAAAAACATAGCCTTTAATATCCACGAAGAATTTCAAACTATGTCTTTCATTTATGTAAGTTAACAGCTGTTAAACACAGATGGAGGAAGGGAAGATACAGAGCACTGCCTTCAACAGGAATCAAAAAACAGAACAGATATTACAGTGAAAGGGGAAAAAAAACAGGAAATAAGAGCAACACTGCTGACTAGTTTCCTTTAAGTGTCTACATGACAAATTTCTAATTTATTTTCTGTAGGCATACAGTGCATTTCCATTTCTATGATCCCTCCTACGTCTAGAGCTGAATTTCAAAAAAGTGAAATTTGTATACAGATTTGTACTTACTATTGCAACCACCACCATCATCTACAATATACTTTATTATGTACCAGACACTGTGACATGATTTGCATCCACTATCTTTTTTTTTAATATTTTATTTATTTATTCATGAGAGACAAAGAGAGAGAGGCAGAGACACAGGCAGAGGGAGAAGCAGGCTCTATGCAGGGAACCTGACGTGGGACTTGATCTCCGGTCTCCAGGATCACATCCTGGGCCAAAGGCAGCGCTAAACCGCTGAGCCACCCAGGCTGCCCAACATCCACTATTTTATTCAATCCTCACCATAACCCTAATATAGGTTTTACTGATGTTTGTGTAGATTAAACAGCTTGTCTAAGATCCATTAGCTAATAAATGATGAAGCCAGAATACTGACCATTTGGCCCCACCCAAAACAAAAACATCCTGACAAGTATAAATCACTGATAGGAAGGTGAGCTAAAACTGTAGAACATCAAAGTAAAAAAATAGCACTTTTGAACATGTCATATCCCTGGGGATTTTGATAGAACAGGGCCTGCCCAAAACCAATCTGATTACCAACTTAAGAACTAAAATATTGAGATGGAAATTCTATTTAAAAATGAAATTGTCAACGTATCACATGAAGATCTGTATGTCCTTTGTAAATAGTCTATTATAGACTGCAATAGTTTTTAAGCCATGTAATACTAATACAAAAAGTCTTAAGAATATCAACAAAAACCTCTTTTATAATTTTTTTGTATTAACAGAGCAGATCTGTACAACATATCTAGAGAAACATTGGTCATTTTCCTGACTTTAACATTATGCACAAAAGGAAACCTTCCCACTTTACAAACTACAATAGTTTCTAAAGAAAAAGGAAGAAAAGAAAATGAACAGAGAATAGAAACCAATGGCCACCACAATTCCATGCCTATGTTGGAGGAAAACAGAATTTTACCATGGCTACCAACTCCAACTAACCTGTTTATGGGACTTGAGTTTTTTTCAAAAGCTCTTCTAAATATAAAATATCAGTTTGTTGCTAATATTTTATATTTAATGCTCCAATAATAGGTTTACGGTTTAATAGTTGCAAATCTGTATTTATAGTTAAAGAACTTTTCTAAAGGGTGCCATGTGCAATGCTCTCCAGCTAACTAAATTCCCTTAATTCTTTTTTTTTTTAAGATTTTATTTATTTATTCATGAAAGACACATAGAGAGAAGCAGGCTCCATGCAGGGAACCCGATGTGGGACTCGATCCCAGGTCTCCAGGATCACGCCCTGGGCCAAAGGCAGGCGCTCAACCACTGAGCCACCCAGGCGTCCCTAAATTCCCTTAATTCTACTGGACTTTGCTCAGAAATACTGTAAGCTACATATAAAGTTACCCCCCACACACACACACACACACTCTTCCAACCCATTCAAAACATCTGAGTATTGCTGATATTTATAGGCTACATGATTGAAACATTTCAAGTGAATGAAGTACTACTCAGTTTTAATATTTTAAATGTTTAAAGTATCTGAAACTGTACTAGAAATAGCATGCAATTATCCTGAAGAATTAGCATTCACTTAGCATTTAAAACCTGAGTTAGGGCAGCCCGGGTGGCTCAGCGGTTTAGCACCGCCTTCAGCCCAGGGACTGATCCTGGAGACCCAGGATCCAGTCCCACGTCAGGCTCCCTGCATGGGGCCTGCTTCTCCCTCTGCCTGTGTCTTTGCCTCTCTCTCTCTCTCTCTGTCTCTCATGAATAAATAAATAAATAAAATCTTTAAAAAAACAAAAAAGAAAAACTAAGAGCTAAAAAAAATAAAAATAAAAAACCTAAGAGTTATACAAGTTCAATCATATTCAAAAATTTAATAAAATATTTTAACTGGCCATTTCAACTACTGCCCAGTATTAAAATATTTTTCATGTTTATGAATTCATATATTAATTACTAGGTAACACATATTTCTTAAGAAGAAATAGTGCTCCTTTAAGCCATCTTGATTAAATGACCACAATTACAATGAGCTATGGATCTGAATTAAGTTTGTTCATGCTAAAAAAATAAAGTCTTACTTAATGCTATACACTTCAGTAAAGAATCCATAAAAGGTATTACACAAACCTAGAATCTCTCCTGCTACTATGCCAACTAAAACCATCCAAAGAATAAGATATTTTTAAGCACACACAATAATCAAACAATAATTAGGTATATTATTATTTATCACCTTAACATATGAGAAAATGATCTTACAGTTAGTTTTGGTAAAGCTATTTTGGTAATTCAAAACTGAATACAAACTTGAAACCAACCTTGCTGTCAGACTGATCTTCCTTATATACTACCTTCCATATAAATTTCATTTGTCCTTTCTGCATTTTTTAGTCTTCCTTTAATAACATCATAATCATATAATAACAGCTGCTATTTATATTGGACATCAAAACACATAACAGCTACTACTCCAGGAACTTTACATCTATTACTTGCACTCCTCATGTCCATCTTTGCACAGTAAACATGAAAACATACTTTCTGGTTAAAAAAAAAAAAAAAAAAACAGACCCAGAGGGATGCCTGGGTGGCTCAGCAGTTGAGCATCTGTCTTCAGCTCAGGGCATGATCCTTGAGTCTGGGATCGAGTCCCACATCCTGCTCCCTGTGAGGAGCCTGCTTCTCCCTCTGCCTGTGTCTCTGCCTCTGTCTCTCTCTCTCTCTGCGTCTCTCTTGAATAGATGAATCTTAAAAAAAAAAAAAAAAAAAAAAAAAAAAAAAAACCAGACCCAGAGAGGTTAAACAATGAAAATGACAAAGCAAAATGCTTGTTCCACTACATCATGCCACATTTTTTCCACCCATCAATTCTTATAATGAAATTATTTATAATACAGAATTTTACTAGATTTAACAAAAAGATTGTTTTTCCTTTACAGAATGGGAAATTATTATTCTGTAAAATATTTTATTGTATTACCATATTACTGATGTAATTTCCCCCAAAATATTTTTGTATTATAACTGAGAGGAGAGAATGCTATCTAAAGAACACTGAATAAGAGTGCTATCTAACTAAAATTTGATCCTTTGAGCTGCACCTAAAATTGCTATAGCTGAGGTGCTGAAGTTCATGGGTAAGGAACTAAGTCTGTTCCCTGACCTCAACCTTCCACTGTTACAAACACAAAACTCTTTATTAAAATTAAAAAAAAAGGACATATCCGCATACACAGTTTTTTCCTGGCAGCAATAAGAGTATGTACTAAAATACTGGTTTACCTATGTCTCAATCTTGTCTGAAAAAAAAGCACAAATTCAGAACAAGTATCTCCTAAAATCTATCATATATTACACAAATTTTTTATT
The DNA here is from genome assembly GCF_905146905.1 of Nyctereutes procyonoides. Taxonomy (NCBI): domain Eukaryota; kingdom Metazoa; phylum Chordata; class Mammalia; order Carnivora; family Canidae; genus Nyctereutes; species Nyctereutes procyonoides. The sequence continues at coordinate 21,439,138 of NW_026575126.1, forward strand.
CAGTATACACACTATATCAAGCGTTGTGTCAAAAAGTATGTTAAGGGGTGCCTGGGTTGCTCAGTTGGCAAGTGTCTAACCCTTGATTTCAGCCCAGGTCATTGTCTCACAGTTGTGAGGCTGAGCTCAGTGTGGGCTCTGAGCTAGGTGCCACGCCTGCTTAAGTTTCTGTCTCTCCCTCTGCCCTTCCCCCCACTTGCTCATGTGCTCTTTAAAAAAATGTGTTAAGCACTGTCACTCAATGTGAAATAAGAAGGAATTACCACTGTTTGTAAAAATCTTAAAATGTCAATAATAATCTTTAACATAGGGACGCCTGGGTGGCTCGGCAGTTGAGCGTCTGCCTTCAGCTCAGGGCGTGATCCCGGCATCGAGTCCCACCATTGGGCTCCTTTTGAGGGGCCTGCTTCTCCTTCTGCCTGTGTCTCTGCCTCTCTGCCTCTCATAAATAAATAAGTAAAACCTTAAAAAAAAAAATCTTCAACATAATTCTCCAAATGAGTAAATAGTACACAGATCATAGCAAAGTCCTAAAAATTCTACCTTAATGCTAGTCATGTTAATTAATTACACGGATACTAAAAAAGGAAGAGTGATCAAATCATGAGGGGGAAACATATGTTAATCAAAACTAGACAGAAAAATACATATGAAAAATCAGGAAATCCTAGCACCAATGAAAATTATCAATGAAACAATAATTTTTAAAAAGGTCCTCAGCAGGGGATCCCTGGGTGGCGCAGCGGTTTAGCGCCTGCCTTTGGCCCAGGGCGCAATCCTGGAGACCCGGGATCGAATCCCACGTCAGGCTCCCGGTGCATGGAGCCTGCTTCTCCCTCTGCCTGTGTCTCTGCCCCTCTCTCTATCATAAATTTAAAAAAAAAAAAAAAAAAAAAAAAAAAGGTCCTCAGCAGGGGGATCCCTGGGTGGTTCAGTGGTTTAGCATCTGCCTTTGGCCTAGGGCGCGATCCTGGAGTCCCGGGATCGAGTCCTGCATCGGGCTCCCGGCATGGAGCCTGCTTCTCCCTCTGCCTGTGTCTCTTCCTCTCCATATATATCTATCATGAATAAATAAATAAATAAATCTTAAAAAAACAAAAAAAAGGTCCTCAGCATCTCAACAAGGTAAAAGTACCAGGGTGGCTCAGCGGTTTAGTGCCGCCTTCAGCCAGGGCGTGATCCTGGAGACATGGGATTGAGTCCCAGGTGGGGCTCCCTGCATGGAGCCTGCTTCTCCCTCTGCCGGTGTCTCTGCCTCTCTCTCTCTCTCTCTCTCTCTCTCTCTCTCTCTCTGTGTGTGTGTGTGTGTCTCATGAATAAATAAAATCTTTAAAAAAAAAAAAAAGTACCAGGTTCTATTTACAAGACACATGTGGACTCCTCAAGTCACTTAAGCTACTCAAAAGTTATTTAAGCTCTTTTTCCTTGTTAGGAACTTGAAACTAGTTGGAAGTGAATGTTATTTCCCATGCTTTCCTCTTGTAACATTCTAGAATCAAGAGAAAACTGATACAAACTTATATAAGCAGATCTTTATTTTTAAGATATTATTTATTCACGAGAGACACATAGAGAGAGGCAGAGACACAGGCAGAGGGAGAAGCAGGCTCCATGCAGGGAGCCCAACGTGGAACTCGATCCCGGGTCTCCAGGATCGCCCTGGGCCGAAGGCAGGTGTTAAACGGCTGAGCCACCCACGGATCCCTAAGTAGATCTTTTAATGCAAAATTAGTTCGAGTAACAGTAAAAAAAATCCCAAAATGTTGCACTTAGAAAACTATGGTCTTATCTCTGAAACTCATATGCTAGACTACTGAAACAATCAGAAGTTTTTTTTTTTTTTTTTTTTTATTTATGATAGTCATACAGAGAGAGAGAGAGAGGCAGAGACATAGGCAGAGGGAGAAGCAGGCTCCATGCACCGGGAGCCTGACGTGGGATTCAATCCCGGGTCTCCAGGATAGCGCCCTGGGCCAAAGGCAGGCGCCAAACCGCTGCGCCACCCAGGGATCCCAACAATCAGAAGTTTTGAGGACAGACCAAAACAGTGAGAGTGCATTAAAAAGACTAAATTTACATAAACAAGAACCTCAGACTTTCAGAAGATGCCAAAGCAGCAAACTGGATTACAAGAGATTTTTTTTTAATCTGATAATACTGAATAAAACTAAAACAAATTTAACTACTATGCATAGCCACACTCCTCTAGGTCTTAGCTGCTACAAGCAAGTGGGTCTTCTGCTTAACCAAGTCAGAAGACCTCAGGCCTCATGCTCTTTGAATTATCCTGGAACTCAACTTCTCTCTCTTCCTCCCAGTTTCTGCCCTCAACTTTCAAACCTGCTGCTCTGCCATATTGAAAAATCTCACTGGATCTTATTTATCCCTCTAAGTATCCCAGTCTCACAGCATCCTGCCACCCCTCATAGCGAAGCAACTGGAACGGTATTTAGCTGTTCATTCTTCCCTTCGTCACCTCCCACTTTTTCACTGCAATCTGGCTTCTATGCTACCCTTTTACTGAAACCACTTGCTAAGGTCACTCACCAAGAGCCTCTATCTCTCTACATGTGACCCAGTTTAATACTCTATCCTTTATTTTGTGCCATTTCTCTGTTTAGAAAATGTTAGTTAAGAATTGAAATATCTTGGGATCCCTGGGTGGCGCAGCGGTTTGGCGCCTGCCTTTGGCCCAGGGCGCGATCCTGGAGACCCGGGATCGAATCCCACATCGGGCTCCCGGTGCATGGAGCCTGCTTCTCCCTCTGCCTGTGTCTCTGCCTCTCTCTCTCTGACTATCATAAATAAAAAAATAAAAAAATAAAAAAATAAAAAATAAATAAATAAATAAATAAATAAATAAATAAATAAATAAAAAAGGGATCCCTGGGTGGCGCAGCGGTTTGGCGCCTGCCTTTGGCCCAGGGCGTGATCCTGGAAACCCAGGATCGAATCCCACGTCAGGCTCCCGGTGCATGGAGCCTGCTTCTCCCTCTGCCTGTGTCTCTGCGCCTCTCTCTCTCTCTCTCTCTCTCTCTCTCTCTCTCTCTCTGACTATCATAAATAAATAAAAATTAAAAAAAAATAAAATAAATAAAAAAAAAAGAATTGAAATATCTTGATGAAGTCCCAATAGTTCATTTTTGCTTTTGTTTCTCTTGCCTTCATGGATGTATCTTGCAAGAAATTACTGTGGCCAAGTTACAAAAGGGTGTTGCCTGTGTTCTCCTCTAGGATTTTGATGGAATCTTGTCTCACATTTAGATCTTTCATCCATTTTGGGTTTATCTTTGTGTATGGTGCAAGAGAGTGGTCTAGTTTCATTCTTCTGCATGTGGATGTCCAATTTTCCCAGCACCATTTATTGAAAAGACTTTTTTTCCAGTGGACAGTCTTTCCTCCTTTGTCAAATATTAGTTGACCATAAAGTGGAGGGTCCACTTCTGGATTCTCTATTCTGTTGAGACTTCATCAAAATAAAAGAAGCTTTTGCACAGCAAAAGAAACAGTCAACAAAACTAAAAGACAACCTACAGAATGGGAGAAGATATTTGCAAATGACGTATCAGATAAAGGGCTAGTATCCAAGATCTAGAAAGAACGTATTAAACTCAACAGCAAAGAAATGAACAATCCAATCATGAAATGGGCAAAAGACATGAACAGAAATCTCACAGAGGAAGACATAGACATGGCCAACAAGCACATGAAAAAATGTTCCGCATCACTTGCCATCAGGGAAATACAAATCAAAACCGCAATGAGATCCCACCTCACACCAGTGAGAATGGGGAAAATTAACAACGCAGGAAACAACCAATGTTGGAGAGGATGTGGAGAAAGGGGAAGCCTCCTGCACTGTTGGTGGGAATGTGAACTGGTGCAGCCACTCTGGAAAACTGTGTGGAGGTTCCTCAAAGAGTTAAAAATAGATTCTGCCCTATGACCCAGCAATTGCACTGCTGGGGATTTACCCCAAAGATACAGATGCAATGAAACGCCGGGACACCTGCACCCCGATGTTTCTAGCGGCCATGTCCACAATAGCCAAACTGTGGAAGGAGCCTCGGTGTCCATCGAAAGATAAATGGATAAAGAAGATGTGGTCTATGTATACAATGGAATATTACTCAGCCATTAGAAATGACAAATACCCACCATTTGCTTTGACATGGATGGAACTGGAGGGTATTATGCTGAGTGAAATAAGTCAGTCGGAGAAGGACAAACATTATAGGTCTCATTCATTTGGGGAATATAAAAAATAGTGAAAGGGGATAAAAGGGAAAGGAGAAAAAATGAGTGGGAAATTTCAGAAAGGGAAACAGAACATGAGAGACTCCTAACTCTGGTAAACGAACTAGGGGTGGTAGAAAAGGAGGTGGGCGGGGGGTGGGGGTGACTGGGTGACAGGCACTGAGGGGGACACCTGATGGGATGAGCACTGGGTGTTATTCTATATGTTGGCAAATTGAACACCAATAAAAAATAAACTTATAAAAAAAAGAACTGAAATATCACAGAAAAAAATTATTATTTTTTAAAGATTTTATTTATTCATGAGAGACAGACAGAGAGAGAGAGAGAGAGAGAGAGAGAGGCAGAGACATAGGCAGAGGGAGAAGCAGGCTCCATGCAGGGAGCCTGACGTGGGAATCGATCCCGGGTCTCCAGGATCACACCCTAGGCCCAAGGCAGCGCTAAACCGCTGAGCCACCGGGGCTGCCCAATCACAGAAAAAAATTAAAAGTTTAAATACTCTGTAATCCTACTCTCAAAGATCACCCATTAGCAGCATAGTCTATCTCCATCAAGATTTATTCTTAAAAAAAATTATTTTCTATACATATACTGAGTATATATGTATTTTTAACTTAAAAATTAGATCATACTATACATATATTTGAGAATTTTTAAAATGCATCTCAATCTTCTGTCCTTGTTAGTATTATGTAGTAGCCTAATTAATAGTCTCCTAGAGAGCTCCTCATCATAATACCCAGAACATATGAATGTTATCTTAAATGGCAAAAGAGGCTTGGTGGATTAAGTCAAGGATTTTGTGATGAGTAGGTTATCCGGATTATCTGGATTGGGCCCGTCTGAAGATACTAAACTCCTGGCTTAGAAGAGAGGAAGAGGCCACAAAAGACAACGCAAGTAATACAAAGAATGCAATTCAAACAGCTGGAAAAGGCAAAAGAACAGATTCTGCCCTTGAAAACAGCCCTGCCAATATCTTGACTTTAGCCTAGTGAAACATTTCAGACTTCTGGCCTCCATAACTATAAGAGACTAAGTCTTTGTTTTAACCTAAGTCTGCTAATTTATTACAGCAGCAATAGGAAATGTAGCAATAAATATACAGCATATTACATTAGCTGTATATGTACCATATTTTATTTAGCAACCCCTTTTTTTTAAGATTTTATTTATTTGACACAGAGAGAGTGAATGCACAAGTAGGGGGAGCAAAAGAGGCAGAAGCAGGCTCCCCACTGAGCAAAGAGCCTGATGTGGGGTTCGATCCCAGGACCTCATGACCTGAGCTGAAGGCAAATGCTTAATCGACTGAATCACTCAGATGCCAAATTTAGCAATCCTTTATTGACAGCTACTTGAGTTGTTTTCAATTTTTTATTATTATATACTAGGTGCCATGAATACCTCTAAACACACCTTTCCATATTTCTGTGGTTCTCTAGGAGTTGTTCCATAAAATAAGAGATCAAGAAATGTGAAATTTCAGTGTGCCTGCCTGGCTCATCAAGAACGTGCAGCTCTTGATCTCGAGGTTGTGAGTTCAAGCCCCACACTGGGTATAAAGATTACTTTAAAAATAAAAGGAGAAAAAAAAAGAAATGTGGTACACCTGGGTGGCTCAGTCAGTTGAGCATCTGACTCCTGATTTCAGCTCAGGCCATGATCTCAGGATCATGAGAACAAGCCCTTTATTGGTCTCATGCTGGGTGTGGAGCCTGCTTAGGATTCCTTCTCTCCCTCCCTCTCCCTCTGCCCTTCACCACCCACCTTGCCCTCCCTGCCCACATGCATTCACATGCACTTTGTCAAAAAAAAAAAAAAGTGATATTTAAACTTTTTGCAGATATACATAGAAAAAATTAACCTCCAAAATGGCTGTACTTATTTTTTACTCACAGGCACTACATTCAAGCCCTTCTCTCCTTCTTCAAAGTTCTCAGCTTCTGTTAAATCAGTTTCCTGGTTTTCCTTCTTTGGTGGCTACTCTTTCTGTTCTTTAGCAGACTCCTCTTCATCAGGTCATTTCTGAAACGTCAATGGCCCCCAAAGATCCCATTCTAACCTGGGCTTTTTCCTCACTACATGCACTTCCAGAGCTATCTCATCTACTTCCTTTTACCCCCAATTACTACTTATAAACAAAACAGAATTATTACCCTCTTTTCCCTCCAAAATCTACTCTTCAATGGTTCCATTAATGACTGCCACACCAATATTTACCAGCCTAGAACAGATACATGGAGGTCATTCTGACTCCTCCCTTATCCTCACTCCACATACCCATAGCTCTAGAATCCCCTAAGATTCTCTCTCCCTATCAATTACTTGAAACAGGAATACATCAATTTTCAACTATATTACTTTACTGTGTGTTTTCCCTATCTTAAGTCCTGTGCCCCACTGTACCAGAACAATCTTTCGGAAACTCACTTCTGATTTGTCACTTAACTAGACCTTTCACAGACTGCCCATTAGACTGTAGAATGGTAGAACCACTCAGGAAAAATATATGGCAACGTCTTCTAAAGTTAAACACATATCTGCCCCATGACCCAGTAATTTCACTCCTAGTTATTTATCCAAGAGAAATAAGAAAAAGTATGTCTATAAAGAGACCAATAATCATGTGTTCATGACAGCTTTATTCACAAAAGCCAAATGGCAGAATGGATAAACTATATCATAGTTATACAATGGATAACACACCAACTAAAAAGAACAAACTATTGATATGTGCAAAAACAGTTAAATTGGTTAAATCAAAACAAAACATGGTTGAATTTCAGAAACATGTTGAACAAAAGAAGCCAGACAGAAAAGAATACACACTTATTCTATTTTTATGTAAAGTTCAAGAACAAGAAAAACTACTCTGTGGTAAAAAAAAAATAACAGAGCAGGAACTGACTAAAAGAACCATGAAGGATTATTGCGGGGAGAGGGTGAGAGATTCACAAAGGCATAGGCATTTATCAAAACTCACTGCATTGTATAGTTAAGTTCTATGCTATATATAAATTTACTCCAAAAACTTTTAAAGCAAATATTAAGATTTAAAATTTATTTCACTCAGTATTTTCCCTTACTAGTTATAAAAAGCCTCAAGATTGAGGGGCACCTGAGTGGCTCAGTGGTTAGGTGTCTGTCTTTGGCTCAGGTCATGATCCTGGGGTCCTGCAATTGAGTGTCACATCAGGCTCCTCACAGGGAGCCTGCTTCTCCCTCTGCCTACGTCTCTGCCTCGCCTCTGTGTCTCTCATGAATATTTTTTTTAAAAAAAGCCTCAAGATTTAAGAAAACTATTCATTTACTTTTCTTTTTTACAAAGCTATCATCCCACTTAGAAACAATGTATCAACTGTAACTTCCCCTAGTTGTAAATTTTGTGAAAGGATTTTATCTAGGGATCCCTGGGTGGTGCAGCGGTTTGGCACCTGCCTTTGGCCCAGGGCGCGATCCTGGAGGCCCGGGATCGAATCCCACGTCGGGCTCCCGGTACATGGAGCCTGCTTCTCCCTCTGCCTGTGTCTCTGCCTCTCTCTCTCTCTCTGTGTGTGTGACTATCGTAAATAAATAAAAATTTTAAAAAAAAAAGAAAGGATTTTATCTATGTAGAATAGATCATCATTATCTTCCCAATACCTATCATTATGTTAGACATTGGAGATGCTCAATATGTGTTATCTTGGTGGTTTTTAATGACTTATTGACAATTTTATAGCTTCTTTGTATTTCTAGATCACTTACCGATTCATTTTTCTGATTTTGTATGTTAACACGTAAATGTACCATCATATTTGACAACCTTTATAAACTTTGCTCATTGACGGTAGAAAAGAAGCTTCTCCACATTTTCAAAAAGGCAGTCAAGTCTTTAACTTTGTGCTCATCCCTTACATGTATTTCAGATAAATACTCAAAGGCATTAGACTTTTCATGGGCTTATTCCCTAAAACTCATTTTCAATTTACTTTAAGGGGAATTTCTGGGTGGCTCAGCGGTTTGGCACCTGCCTTTGGCCCAGGGCACGATCCTGGAGTCCCAGGATTGAGTCCCACATCGGCTCCTGGCATGGAGCCTGCTTCTCCCTCTGCCTGTGTCTCTGCCTCTCTCTCTCTAGGTCTATCATGAATAAATAAATAAATCTTAAATATATATATATATATATATTCAATTTACTTTAAGCTCTATCTTCTCACCATCGTGTCTTCTAAACTATCTTGATTTCTAGTATACCTGGTAGTATTAAATTTTTCTCTCATGCAGCTCATTTAAACATACTATATAATTGTTCATTAAAACTACACTTTTATCCAGTATCTATTAACATTTGATCTAACAAACTTACTAAGCATAATTCATGAGAATGTTGGATTCATTTTTAACATAGCAAAAGATCTGTACTAGGCCAAAAAAGAAGACAGCTATTAATCTCTTGAACACCAACTGAAAGTTAAGACAAAATTCCCATCTTCACTTCTGTATCAGTGCTTGCACTTTGCTATGAAAAACAAAAAAGAGGAATGATCAATAATAAAACCAGTTCTGTTCCTATCTCTCATCAAGGTCTCTTCCAAGAACACAGGAATTAGCAGGTCCTCAAGGAGACAGTCCTAATCATGAACCCACAAGACGATGAATAGCGAAACCAACAATGAAGACCAGATAATGGCCAGTTTGACCAGCTTTAGGGAACACGTTTCAGAGTACAACTGTCAGAGCTGGATTAGTACAAAGAACAATTAACAAGCACTAAATCCACATTATCTTTGGCCACTTAAAGGATAAACTGCAAATAGCACAGGCAGGGGAAAGCTCTCTTGAACTACAGATACAATATTAAAAAGACCTGGAAATGGCAACAAATAAACACACCAGGCAATTTGAAATCATGAGAATGGGATGATCCTTTCTGAGCAAACATATGGGGCCACAGCGAACAAGTTCTACCTACAAAACACTAATTAACCTACATGCTTCAAAGAAAGAATTAGCATATGACCAAGATAGACAGTGATAAATGCCAGTGTTATCTTTTATTTATATTTGAATTTTATATGCAAACAGAAGGAAAATAATTGGTGGAGGAGCAAAAAAGGCCATTGAGAATTGTGGGCAGTGATAAGCAAACTTTTACATTTTACAAAACTTGTCAGAAATTAATTTGAAGAGCAAAACGGGGCTGGCAGCTTTTGATGTCAAATAAGGACATTAAGTAATAAAGACAGTAAGAAATCAGTAAAATACCACCACAAATTTCTTATGAAAAAAGACATTTTGGCACAGAAAAGGGCGGACACAATTTAAAGGTAAATACTTTAATTTGTATAAATTTAGCCTAAGAGAAAACAAATTATATTGAGAATAGTCTTTTCATTTCATTGTAAACTTTATGGTAAAAACTGTCTCAAAGACCTTTTGGAAACCTAGAGACTTAATAAGTATTTTAAAGAAAATAAAGAGTACAAAGAACAGCAAAGCTATTAGCGAAACTTAACATAAAGCTTTTAACGGGTGGTTTTATCAGTTTATGTTAACTACAAACTAAAATCGCTACAACTTTATCTTTAGCAATAGTTTCCAATATTTTCTAGTATATAATCTTTCTTCAAAATATTCTTCCTTCAAGGGGAATATAAGGGAAGGGAGAAGAAATGTGTGGGAGATATCAGAAAGGGACACAGAACATAAAGACTTCTAACTCTGGGAAATGAACTAGGGGTGGTGGAAGGGGAGGAGGGCGGGGCGTGGGGGTGAATGGGTGACGGGCACGGAGGGGGACACTTGACGGGATGAGCACTGGGTGTTATTCTGTATGTTGGTAAATTGAACACCAATAAAAATTAATTTATAAAAAAAAAATATTCTTCCTTCATCACCATAGTTGAAGTATTATTGACTGAAAAGACAAAACCACCATTATTTTTAGTAACTTTTATATGTTACAAATATGCAAGATTACTTATTCTTTCAATATTAAATGTTTGATGTCTATATGGATTTTTCACACCCCTTGCAGAGATCCACTATCCTGTTTCTCCAATCATGAATCCCCTCTTCACCAGGAGATTCCCACTTTATACAAAGTATCAGTTCACTAGACTGGCTTACCTTTGAAACCATTTCCAATCCTAAGAATGTACAATTCTGGGACAAGAACTTCTTGAAAGAATTTGGGGACTTCTATAAAAATGACAGTTTGGTCCAATATTTAGGTACTCTCCCTCCTGACACTCTACTTAGATAACAGTAAAGAGATTTAAAAGATATAGCCCTACAAGTAGAAGACAAGAGTGAACAGCAGATGGCAACACATTTTTGTATAAAGGAAAGCAGATGATGGACTGCAGATTGAACACACACATCTAATTTTCCTCTCTCCCCAAAACTCTACTAAAACAAGGATAAAGAAAATGATGTTGTGTTCTGTTTTTAGCTCATAAACCATAAGGACAGAAGAACAGAAGAGATGACAGCAATAAAATTTTGGAAGCTGGAAAGAAGATGGAGAAGTGGTAACCGACTTTGTTAAAGACAGCCAAATTACAAACTAGCAGTGCTGGCAACTCAGAACAAACCTAATTTATACTATACACTCCTCAAAAGGCTCCAGGACTGCCAAAACAAAGAGGGGTATGGGAGACTAAAGAAAAGGATCAGGTGAAAGCTATGAACATTTAGAAACCTAGACCCCATTCCTCCTCAAGCTGCTGGGTGGCCCATCCTCAGTGCAGCAGCTGATTGGAGATTTATTCTCTCAAGAGGGTAAACCACACATGGTGGAAGACACAGGTATCCCAACAAAAAAAAAAGCAAATTATGTGATCTTATATACTAAATGTTCTTTTTTTAAAAAAAAAAAAAGGTTTTATTTATTTATGAGAGAGAGAGAGAGGCAGAGACACAGGCAGAGGGAGAAGCAGGCTCCATGCAGGGAGCCTGACATGGGACTCAATCCCAGGTCTCCAGGATCACGCCCTGGGCTGAAGGCGGCGCTAAACCGCTGAGCCACCCAGGCCGCCCCTATACTAAATGTTCTATGGCTCATTACCTAGTCCCTTTTCTAGAGTTCTCAGATCACTGGCAACCAAACTGCTACCCTCCAAGAACAAAACTGAAAGATACTCTCTGGGAAATCTGGCCAGACCAAAAGGAAAGACGCTAGAGTAACTCCAACAGTCCACCTGAACCAATGGTTTCAATCTTGGCCACAAAGGGGAATCACCTGGACAACTTTAAAGAATATGATGTTAATCTATGGGGATAGAAATCAGAATATCGGTTGCCTCTGGGCAGGGAGTAAGGAAGACAAAGAGATATAAAGGAATTCTTTCTAAGGTTCTCTGTATCCTGTGTTGATGACATGGGTGTATACATGACAAAATCAAACTATACTTAAAATTTGTGTATCTTTCTGTATGCAATCATACCTAAATGTTTAAAAAATATTGCTACTTGGGTCCTAATCTGAGTGATTCAGCTGTATTTAGTTTAGCTATGTGTTTGTGTATTTTTAAAGTTCCCCATATGATCCCTGGGTGGCTCAGTGGTTTGGCGCCTGCCTTTTTGCTCCAGGGCGCCATCCTGGAGTCCCGGGATCGAGTCCCGCATCGGGCTCCTGGTGTGGAACCTGCTTCTCCGTCCTCCTGTGTCTCTGCCTCTCTCTATCATAAATAAATAAATAAATAGATAGATAGATAGATAGATAGATAGATAGATAGATAGATAAATAAATAAATATTTAAAAAAATAAAGTTCCACATATGATTCTAATGTGCAACTAAAACTGAGAACCACTGTTCTATGGAGTTCATAGAGTAAAACTGGAAGTAAGCCCCACCTACAAGCTCAGGGCTTCCAATCGGCTTTCAGTTGTCCACTCTCACTCATGAACAAAAACCAAGTATTATCAAAACTCTGAGGAGGATCTCTAGTGCTGAGGCTATGCCAAACAGAAAAAAAGTAACTTGGAGGAAACAAACTATGCAAGGAAAAAGAAAGCTTAAAGAAACTATCTTTAACATTCTCAGATAGATAAAAGATAAGGCATTCATGAAACAAGAAAGACATAGAAAAATACACAACTGAGTAGAAAAGAAGCCAAACCTACAGGCCTGCATAAGGGAATATGGTCAAAAGCTGATATGCTTCACTCATAGAACCCCAGGCAGGGTCAGGACTTGGAGTTTCCAGACAGTATGTGGTCAGTCACTGGGGGAGAGGTATGGGGCTGAAGAGCAGGTTAGCAATTTAAAGTCTGCATCAAGGGCAGCCCCAGTGGCTTGGCAGTTTAGCGCCACCTTCAGTCCACGGCGTGACCCCCAGTCCACGGCGTGACCCCAGAGACCAGAGATCGAGTCCCATGTCAGGCTCCCTGCATTGAGCCTGCTTCTCCTTCTGCCTGTGTCTCTGCCTCTCTTTCTGTGTCTCTCATGAATAAATAAATAAAATTTTTAAAAAATTTAGTCTGAAAAAAAAAAAATTTAGTCTGCATCAAATTTATAAAATATAGACCCTCTAGTTCCCTTCATTTATGTCAACTCATAAATTTATTCTCTAGAAACAGTGACTTGGAGAGACTCCAGACTCCCAAAGACTGGAGTGAGGCTAAGGTTGAAAGCCAAGGGATTAAGCAGAGGCTTGTATAGTGAATAGCAGCCCCTACCCACCCACAGCCTACTTCCTTTGCTCAGCTCTCAGAACAGTGCGAGCCAGTCATATTACCTCCCCCACTTTCTCCCCTGTCCAGTTTAAATGTCTTTTTTGCATGCTGCCAAACCAATTTTGATAATAGCACTTTTGGAGGATAAAGGTCTCTTCTTGAATTTCTACTTACCCCTCCTAGACTCTAAACCCCTTAAGGGCAGGGGCAGCATCTTAATCAGCTTTGTATCTACAAAGGCCTAACACAGTGATTTTCAATATACTCAATACTATATACTCCTTAATTGGTACTAGACTAGACACCACACACACACACACAAAAAAAAAAAAAAAAAACCCTTGGAAAACTAGAACATACAAAGTATATAATTTGGATTCGGTCCTGAGTGAAGATTAAAGTCTTAAATCAGCTGTACTTCTATATAGTAGCCACAAATGACATTTTAAAATATCATTTAAAGGGGATCCCTGGGTGGCTCAGTGGTTTGGCGTCTGCCTTTGGCCCAGGGCGCGATCCTGGAGTCCCAGGATCGAGTCCCGCGTCGGGCTCCTGGTGTGGAACCTGCTTCTCCATCCTCCTGTGTCTCTGCCTCTCTCTTTCTCTCTCTACATCTATCATGAATAAATAAATAAGTAAATCTTTAAAAATATATATATATCATTTAAAGTGACATCAAAAATTTCAAATAGCTAATAAAAGATATGCAAGACTTTTACACAGAAAACTACAAAACATTACTGAAATTTTAAAAAGACTTAAATAAATACAAGTATATGCCACGCTCATAAACTAGAAAACTCAATGTTAAGATACTCTCCAAATTGATATATATAGATTCAATTCCAATTTCCAAAATCTGTTGAAATTGACAAGCAGAATCTGAAATTTATACGGAAATGCTAAGAGGCAAGAACTGACCAATATTTTAAAAAAAACAAAGTTAGAGGCCTTATACTATCACATATCAAGGCTTATTATACAGTTACATTAATAGTGATACTGGTGCAAGGATAACAAATAGACCAGTAAAACAAAATACAGTATCCACAAACAGATCCACACTTAAACAATCACCTGATTTATGAGAAAGTGCCACACAGTGCAGAGGGACAAGTATGGTACTTTATTTTCAAAAATGGTGCTAGGTCAAAAAGATATTCACCTGGCTAAAAGTGAATCTTGATCCCCTACAATCCACCTGAAATTTACTCGAAATTGCACAAATTAAATGTGAAAAGTAAAACAAAACTTCTGTAAGGAATAAAACTTCTGTAAGGTAACATAGGAAAATATCTTCATATTCTTAGGCTAGGCACGATTTCTTAAATAGGGCACAGAAAGCAGTACTCAAAGAAAAACAGTAAATACATTTCATTGAAATTAACAATGCCCATCAAAAAAAAAAAGAAAACACTATTAAAAGATGGAAAGACAAAATGGAATAAGATAAACTATGTATAGGTTAGAGATATAGATGTGTGTGTGTGTGTGTGTGTGTGTGTGCGCGCGCCTCCCAGAAAGGGAGGGCTCTTATCGAAAAAATCCTAAAAAATAAGACTCAGACATCTCAGAAAAGACATACAAATGACCAATAAAAGATAAAACCACAACCATTAGGAAAACACAAAATAAAACCACACTACTATATTATTGCACCTCTACCAGAATAGCAAAAATGTTTTGAACTGACAAGCATCAGCAAGAATGTGGGGTAATTGGATTACCATTCCCTGCTAATTAGCACAACCACTTTGGGAAAATGTTCAACAGTACCTAATGCTAGAGGTTTATTATTCAAATACCTCACAAACCAACAATTCCACTCCCAGGTCTAAACCCCAACCTAGGGATCCCTGGATGGCCCAGCGGTTTGGCGCCTGCCTTTGGCCCAGGGCACGATCCTGGAGACCCGGGATCGAATCCCACGTCGGGCTCCCGGTGCATGGAGCCTGCTTCTCCCTCTGCCTGTGTCTCTGCCTCTCTCTCTCTCTCTGTGACTATCATAAATAAATAAAATAAAATAAATATAAAAAAAAAATAAACCCCAACCTAGAAATATTGTTTCCTGAACTGCGATGGCACACTTAGTAATAAAAAAAAAATCCTTTACCTGCACTCTGGATTGTGCACTTTTTCTGTTTATTATTCTTCAATAAGTTTTCTAAGTTTTCTTGACACAAAGTTCTCAGAGACCGTAAGGCTAGCGTTCTAGAACAAAAAAGGAGCTTCAGGTGAACTCAACAAAGTTTACGAATGAAATTAAAAACCAAAAAGAAAAAAAAAACTACTAACACATATCAGTCCAGAACAAAAGTAAAAACCACCAACAGATAGCTTTTCTTGATTTTCAAGGAGCACTGGGTTTCTCTCATTTCAGCGAAGAAAGGAGTTTATTATTCTACAGTGTAACCCAAAGAAATCTTTGCAAGAAAATGCTGCTTTTTCAAAGTCACCTCTAACGGCAAAGGATACAGGGAAAAGCAAAGGAACCACTCCAAAAGTTTTTGTTAACTCTTCGTTGAAAGGGTGACAACTGACTTAAGACGCCCCCCCCCTCAAAAAAAAAAAAGGCACAAAGAAATCACGGCAATTCTAAAGCAAGCACCAACACCACAATCCAATGTAGCGGAAACTCTGCGGTCAATCTGAGGCTTGCCCGGCTAGTCATGAGGTGATCCGGGCACGGGTGCGATCGCTGCCCGAGCGCATCCCTGGGGCTCACGCAGCACACCTGGCGAGCCCGTCACCCACCCGCCCGGAGAAACGCCTTGCGCAGAATCCCGGGGCCCACGTAAAGACGCCAACTTTGCAAGTCAGGGGCGCCGGCGGTCTCAGTCCGCGAAGACGCCCGGCGAGCATGGACTCCCGGCCTCGAGGGCGGGGCCGAAAGGTCAGCGTCTCCCGGGAGCCGCGGGCGAGCGCCCCCGAAGCCGCCCGGTCCCTCCGCCTCGCGGCGAGTCCAGTGCAGGCGCCGCCGGCGAGCTTCCTAGCCGGCGCCCGCGCGGGGAGGGTCCCGGGCCGCCGCGGCCTCGGCGAACTTAGGCCCCGGCGGCGCCGAGCGCGCCCGCCCCGCTCGTGCGGCAAGTTCGGCGGCGGCCCCCGCGCGCCGCGCCGCGGCCCCGCCGTCCGCCGTGCGCCCAGCGGAACCCGGGCTCGCGGCCCGCCCGGCCTGGCGCGGCGCCCCTCACCTTGGAAACGTTGGGTGGACTCCGCCGTAAACATTAACTTCCCATCCAGCCGGCAGCCTCGCCGCCGCGTCTCAGCGCCTCGGCCCCGCTCCGGCTCCCCGGGCCGCCTTCCTCGCCCCCCGGAGCGCCGCGCCCGCCCGGCAGCTCAGGGCCGCCTCCGAGCCTCGCGCAGCCTGCGGGCGCCGCCGCGGCGCTGCTCCCCGACCCCCGGCCCCCTGCCCTGCCCGCCCGCAGGCTCCTCCGGGGTCCGGCCCGCCGCGTCAGGAAAGCCCAGGGCGCAGGCGCGGCGGGGCCTTAAAGAGACCGGCCGCCTCTACCGCATAATGGGTTCGAGCAGGTTAGGGGCCGGGCGGCCGGAGAAGAAAAGGAGAAGCCGAAGGGATTGGGCCGTGGGGGAACGGGGGCGGGGAAATCCCGCTCCCTCCTCCGCCTCTCTTTGAAAGCGCTCAGCCCTCGGCCTTACAAGCTGCAGACTTCCCGGTCTCTTGAACCGCCCCCTTGCGCGTGTGAGCTGCCCCGGACACACACACCCCCCAGCGGGCCCCGCACGACCCCGAGCTCGCAGCCGCGGGCCTCCCGCTACCGCCTCGCCCACGCGCCTCCCAGGCCGCCGGTCCGCGGCGCCTAGCGCAGGCTTCCGAAAGGCCCCCCGAGCTCCCCGAGAGCGACCTCGGTCACTCTCCAAAACAATGATCACTGTGCAAATACCATTTGTGATGGCAAATGCTTCTACCTTCAGTCGTCGGGACACGCTGGGTTTATGCAGAGTCCGACAGGGGGCGGAACATGGGCACAAACACGTGAAGTCCAGCCGGGCGGCCATCCAGTAGCAACGAAGAAATAAATTCTTAGAAGTAGTGAGTTTGGGACCGAAACTATCTACCAATTCCAGTCCAACTCCAAGAAAGGCGAACAAGAAAAAATGAGAAGAGCAATATAAATTACTTTCATTACACATTTGTAAGTTACAAAATGACAACTGCCAGCACAAAAGGAGGACTCCAAAATTGTTTGCCTAAATATTAGATAGCCCCTGGTTATTTTCTGATATAAATTTACAGTCTCCAGAAGGGATTCCACTGTGGTAAGCATTTTAGAGAAAAGAACTCTCCTTTAAAAAAAAAAAAAAAAAAAAAACGGCTTAGGAAATACTAAAATATAGGAAGTAGAAACATGCCCTCCACCCAGCTAGCAACTTTGAACCCTTGAAATTTTAAGGGGCAAACTTTTTCATGACTTTTAGGTCATGCCATTATTTAAAGTCAATTTTGGTCAACAATTTTATGGAAACTGAATCCATTTTGTATAAGAAAGTTAAGAGATAGGGCAGGCCGGGTGGCTCAGCGGTTTAGCGTCTGCTTTCAGCCCAGGGCGTGATGTGATCCTGGAGACTTGGAATCAGGTCCCACGTAGGGCTCCTTGCATGGAGCCTGCTTCTCCCTCTGCCTGTGTCTCTGCTCTCTCTCTCTCTCTCTCTCTCTCGCTCTCTCTCTCGAATAAATAAATAAAATCTTAAAAAAAAAAAAAGAAAGTTAGATATTTTGAAAATCTACTTCTCCTTCCTGTATTATATCTATCAGCAAATCCTCTGAAATTTTCCTTGAATCTGTTCTCTCATACCTCCTTCATCACCACCCTAGTCTAAGCCACCTGGGTGAAGGGGGAGTGCCTAACCTACTCTTCTAAATGGCTTACCCACATTCGCCCTAGTTTCTCTCTCATCTCTTCTCCACACAAAAGACTACATGTGACCCTGTCGCTTCCCAGGTAAACCACTTACATAGCTTCCCATTCTCTTAGACAAAATCCCTTACTAACCAAGCCCTGCATATTCAGGTGCCTTGTCAATCAATCTCTTCTCTCCATCTTATCTTACTGTTCAAACTACTTCTGTCTCTTCCAACCTGCTCTCTGTCCCATTCACACTGGCCTCCTCCAATCCCTCAAATCTTCCTCTTTCCACAGAGCTTGTGCATATGCTTTGTTCAGTGCAAGTAGCATTTCCAACCTTCATCCTTCTGACTTCAGTCAGCTCTTGTCTCTACCTCTGAGAAGCACCTTCAGACCTCACCTTGGTCTCTTCTTATCACAGTGTGCTAAAATGGTAGTTGTATAATTTTGTTGAATTTTTATTCCCCACCACTGGACTATTACATTCATAAGTCCAGGAGCTTGGTTTTCTTTGGATCATGTTTATATTTCCATATTTGTTCAATATGTTTCTGTTTAATTGATGAATGAAAATCATAGAATGTTAGAATTTGAACAAGATGTGGCTTAAAGATTACCTAAGTCATAGAAAGGTAAAATGTCACAGTTTGACATTTGGAATCAGAAACTAAAAAAAACTCGTTATTTTTAAAACCGATTTTATATTGTTTTAGCTGGGCTATCACAATATTCTTTGGGTAACCTATAAAATGGAGTTCTCAAAGCTCCTGGTATAAACCCCTATATTAATGGTAGCTACAGGACAGGCCCACATGGAACTAATAACATTGGTTGCTTCAAGAGAGGAAAACTGGGTGCCTGGGAGACAGGACTGCCCTTTTGTACCTTTTCAGTTTCCACCCATGTGAATATATTACCTTTTAAAAAATAAATAAATCACACAATAGAGTGCTTACTGTATGGTTTTATTTATTTGAAGTTCCAGAAAAGGCAAAACCAAATCAGTGGTGAAGAAAGTATAACTGGTTGCCTCTGGTAGGGAATTTACTTTGAAGGTACATGAGAGAAATTTCTGGGTAATAAAAATGGTTTAAATCTTGATAGGGGTATGAGTTACAAAAGTGTGTTCATTATGTCAAAAACCGTACAGTTAACATTTCAATTAATGTGAATTTTACCTTGAAGAACTATATAAAAATAAACAAGATTTACTATTTTAAAAATAAACTAACACACGGTTGAGTACTTTCTGTGTATGAGTATTGGCAAGGGCTGTACAAATGTTATTTTAATCTTTGTAGTATGGTCATGAAGCAGATATTATTATAACTACCTTGCATATGAGAAAAATGAGACAGTAAATACCAAGTAACTTGCCCCTATATAGACTGGAAAATGGTGAGGCAAGGCTTTGAACCCAGTCAGTCTAATGCCAAAAGTAGTTTATATATATTGTCCACTAGATCAAGAGCTTTTAATGATTGAAATCATACTGTCTTACTTCTCAGTAGCCCCAGTACTTGCACAGTAGCTGTTCAATGTTTTTTGAATGAATGAAAAAGAACACGCTTAGTGTGATTTTATTGATACAAATTATATATTTTTTAAGGTTTTATTTTATTTACTTGAAAGAGAGGGAGGGAGAACACGAGTGGGGAGGAGGGGGCAAGAGGAGAAGTAGGTTCCCCTCTGAGCAAGGAGGCCCGCGCAGGGCTCCATCCTAGGACCCTGAGATGGTGACCCGAGCTGAAGGCAGACACTTAACTGACTGAGCCTTCCAGGTGTCCCCAAATTATATTTTTTTAATTGGCACTATATAAATATTAATATGTATGAATATAAAATACATATACGTATTCCAAATAATCTAAATAATCAGCATCGCTGTGTTAAATGCCTGAGATATTTTATCTTAAATGGCTGGAGGAGAGAAGCTCCATTAGCTCTGACGCTCTAGCAATCTCCCTGCTTTACCCCTTTCCTGCATTCACTCAGTTTATTTGATGAAAGAGCTTACACTTTAACTTTTCACTGAAATAGCTCAATCCAACCAGAGAAATAGCTAATTCTGATTTCTCACAAGTGCTTGAGCACTTGCGTAAGTGAAATTCTACCGTGTGAATTCCACACCAACACCACCTCTGCTCCAGCTCGCAACCTCTCTGCTGTTCGCACTCTGGGACTTCAAAATAGAGGAAGCATGGGTGCAGTGGGCAGTGGCACCCTCCTTGAAGACTGTTAAATTTGAAGTAAATTAAGTTAGAAATTCAAAAGTTTTCTATGTTCTAATGTCATACACCTTGGCATTGATTTGTGTCACCACACAGGAGAGGGTCTGAGCTCTATTCCCTCTAAACCCAGCAAGGGTTAAATCTCAAAACACCAAGCATTCAACTGCCAAAGGTGTTTTATAAGTCAGCCTCGTGAGTCATTGCTCACAGAAAGGAAAAGCAAAGGAGGCATTCTCCTGAGAGGCAAAAAACTACCCAGTATACGGAAGAGGAACTCACCAGTGGAGTGGAACCACACCCCACCCTCACCCTGGGCATCTGGCATTTGGGGCTTCCTTAGAGAACCAGGGCATCTCAGTTACATTCTAGGATTGCACTGTCCCATACAGCAGCCACTAGCCACATGTGCTTGTTTACATTGAAACTTAAATTAAAATTTGTTTCCCACTCACACTCACACATTTCAAGTGTTCAGTAATAGCTGTATGTGGCTATTGGCTACTATCTTGAACAGCACAGATATAGAACATTTCCATCTATCAGAAAGTTCTCCTGGCGGCACTCTTCTAGAAAAAGAAAAAAAACAACACTCCATTGAGACTTCAGCTAATGTTCAAAATCTCTTGCTTTGAAAAATGAAAGCTCATGATGAAATAGGGAAAGCCTATTTCACTTGGCTCATTGATTTCCACAACTTGAATCCAAATTCACTTGAGCACCAAAGTTGTGGCCTCTCAATGTATCAAAGTTTTAAGAATGGCTTTAACCTCACTTATTTCTACCACAGTCCATTGTTTGCAAGATACATTATCTTAGAAAAGAACATTGTTAAGAGGCACACAGTTCTCTTGTCATCTCTTGGCACTTTGTGCACAGGTAGAGACTAGATCTGCCACAACTGTGGTAAAGAACTAGCTCTCTGGCTCGAGAAATGGGACATTTGTATATGTGATATTAGACATTCACACTATCAATCCAACAACTTTTAAAATTGAGGCACCAAAATGGGACATCAATAGAGGGCCGGTTTCCATCCCAGCAAATCTTTTCTTTACTTTCTGAGATAACTGTTTTAAAGCAAGATAAAATTTGATGCAACTAAAATAGTAATTTCACTTAAACTATCCAATTATCTGAGAATTAGTAACCTCTACTAGACTGTGACCTAAAATTTCAAATGTAAAAAAAAAATAAATAAATAATAAATAAAATAAAGTAAAATTTCAAGTGCTTGCCAAAACTGTGCTTTAACCTCTTTGAGATCCAATCTTCTCATCCATAAACTATGAAATAATAATCATATGGACATAAGCACTGAAGCGACAATTAAATGAAATAATATATGCAAGGCACACAAGCAATTCAACAAATGGTAGCAATTGTAATTGCTATTAAACAAAGCAATAAAGAACCAAGGTGCGAAAATAGATTAAAGATTTTTTAAGACTCTGAACTAGAAAAATCCTGACTCTACCCCCTGCTAATTGGCCTGTAACTCCTGTAGCCTTCAGTTACTTCGTCAAGCAATAAGTATAATAGTTGCCAAAGATTGAGATACTGAGATGTGTTATTTCATGTGAAAATGGTCTAACAGTAAAGTACAAACTTTAGCCAATGTTAATTAACACTCTGCCCTCATCTCCACAAAAAAAGGATGAGGAAACTACATTAGGAAGGTATTGCTTTATGATCAAATTAATTTAGCTTTTATTATAAACTGCACTCCCAAACAACAGGGAAGCCACCACTGCTGAAGTCATCACTGAAAGACCACACAACCTTCAACACTGCCACCAAATGGAATTTGTGAATGAATACTATGGCAACCCAGGCATTTTTCTAGCTATTCTTTCTCTGCACATGAAAAATTTGAAGCCCTTATGTACTCATCAGTTCTACTCTGAGAATGCACATTCAAGAAAGATAATCAGTAGCCTCTTACAGCAAGGAAAAGAAACAGTATTGAATTACAAAAAGTCAGTTACTAAAATACCTCTCCTACGGGTGTGAAATTAAACCTAATGCTCATAAATTCGTATTAATCCCTTGAATGGTTATAATACAATAATATCCTTAAAACTGAAGAAGTGGTAACAAGCTGTTCCTGTGTTTTGAAGACTAAGTTCAGTATATAAACCCCAACTCAGTAATAAAATATCTCATGTTGCAGTGCTTACATTTTTAGAAGTTTTGATAAAATCAAACATTGTAGACATTTAACTGTTTCCCACTAGCATTTCTAAAGGCAGCATTTTGGTGGTAACCATGATAAGCAAAGACAGGGAGACTGGGGATTTGAATTGAATTTATAGCTGACTCACAGGGAGTGTTTACAGTGACTGCCACTGGGATCCACCCATTTAACACCCTTTCAGTTCCACCTTATACATTTGTTTGGTAGAACCTTTAGAGGAAGTTGGGAATGTGGAGGACTAGAAATGCCTCAAGTAATCAATGCTTTTTTGGTCTTTTGAGAAACTAATTGATTTTGTTTTTCTTCCACCTTTCCTTCCTTTCTCCTTCCCTCCCTTCCTTGCCTCCTTTCTTTCTTCCTTTCTCTTTCCTCCCGTAAATGGCTTGACTTGTCTCAGGATGACAACTGTCTATGAACTGCTGTATTCTGAGGCATGGGCTAGAAACTGATGCTGATGCTGATTCTGAGGCATGGGCTAGAAACTTCTAAATATTAGGTGGTCTTAGATACTAGACAAAATTATTAATCCGGTAGGACTTACATTTTGGGGTTTGTTTTTTTTTAATACCTCAACTCTTAGAAAACTGTAGGCTACTGTGTTCTATTAATGGATATAGCATTTGTACGACTCAGGGCTAGTAGTTGAGAGTTTACTGTGAAATACAGAAGCAAGTGATATGCTTTTTGAGAGATATCTAAAGAGACATATTCTCTTCTCCATTATTCTCCCATTGTCTCGGAAGAGACCCAAAATGTTAATTTCAGAAAACCACTTCTCTAATAATGATAGCTTTTTTTTTTTTTTTCAGAAGTCTTACCATGAGTTGTGCTTTGGAAGCACTTTTCATCTATCATCTCACTTAATCTTCACCATAACAATATTATAATCATCATTTGCAAGTGAACCCCAAGCAAGTCACTAAGAATGTTTCATTTATTTACTCATTCATTCACTCACAAATATATTAAGTATATACAATTGTGTCAGGCACCTTCCTAAGGAGGACAAAAACTAACACTCTCATTTCCTACAATATGTCAACAAAAACATTCTGTGCTTCCTGTGAGATAGCCATTATCAGGCCCATTCACAAGATGAGGAGATTAAATTAAGGCTGGTCCAAAGTCACAGTGATAGTAAAAGGAAAAGTAAAACTGCAAGCATAAGTCTCTCTTCGCTACAAAGCCTATGTTGTTTGTAGTTACAAAAATGTAGTACAGGTGTTCAGGCTCTAGTTTTTTGTTTTTGTTTTTTAAGATTTTTGTATGTCCATTCATGAAAGACACAGAGAAGTAGAGACAAAGGCAGAGGGAGAAGCAGGCTCCCTGTGGGGAGCCCAACGTGGGACTCAATCCGGGGACTCTGGGATCATGCCCTGAGTTAAAAGCAGAAGCTCAGTTGCTGAGCCACCCAGGTGTCCCTGTTCAGGCTCTAGTTTAAGAACATATAGTCTGGTGTAGAAGACAGACGTTTGAAGAAATAAATGGACAATAATGAATATTATATATGGTGATACGTTATGGTGGAAATATACAAAATGGGGAGTACCTAACCTGCCTGAAGGAATTGTACTATTTTTATCTGCTCACACCCCCTTCCATCTTCTATTAACAGATGTAGGTGCCTCACACAACCTAACTATTCATGTTACCCCATGACCACACTGACTGGTTTAAGGGGTAGGCCTGGGAAAGTTGTGCCATGGGATTTTTCAAACCAGACTTGGACAAGTAAAGGCCCTTTTTCTTCTCATTATGAAGCTCTAAAGATATGAACCCGGGACGCCTGGGTGGCTCAGTGGTTGAGCGGCTGCCTTTGGCTCAGAGTGTGGTCCCAGGATCCAGGAGAGTCCCACCCACATCGGGCTCTCCGCAGGGAGCCTGCTTCTCCCTCTGCCTGTGTCTCTCTTTCTTTCGGTGTCTCTCATGAATAAATAAATAAAAATCTTTAAAAAAATAAATAAATATATGAGCCCAGAGATCCTGACTATATTCAGAGAAACAAAAATGAGTTGGAGAACATCCTGAAGATATTAGAATCCCTGAGTCTAGTCAATCTTGCTTTTCCCAAACTTTATATATAATATATAATACTTTTTAAAGCTGATTATTTTATTTTTTAAAAGATTTTATTTATTTATTCATGAGAGACACAGAAAGAGAGAGAGGCAGAGACATAGGCAGAGGGAGAAGCAGGCTCCATGCAGGAAGCCTGACATGGGACTCAATCCCGGGTCTCCAGGATCAGGCCCTGGGCTGAAGGCGGCACTAAACTGTTGAGCCACCCGAGCTGCCCAGCTGATTATTTTAACAGGCACTATTCTAGATACATGTGTGCTACCCATCCTCTAATTTGGCCCAGTGATTTTTGCTGCCTGTTTTTCATGCACACCTACAGACCCTTATGTATTGAATGAGGCTGGTCTGTGGGACCAATAAAATATGGCAGAGACAGAGTACAACCTCTGAGGCTAGCATCAGGACGCTGGAGTTTTTGCCTTGTTCTATTAAACCACATGCTTTGGGAGAAGCTGGCCAACATGTGTGCAGAACTCTATGAAGAAAAAAAAATCCCATCAGCACCGAAGACAAACCTGACAGCCACTCAGTGAGTCACTATGGAAGTGGATCCTTCAGTCCCCCCAGGAACTTCTTCAAACGACATGTCTGCATCTCATGTGAAACCTCAAGCCAGAACCAGTCAGAAAGCTGATCCCAAATTCCTGACACACAGAAACTATAAGAGAGGGACACCTGGCTGGCTTAGTTGTAGAGCATGTGACTCTTGATCTTAGGGTTTTGAGTTTGAGCCCCACATTGGGTATAGAAATTACTTAAAAATAAAATCTTAAAAAAAAACTGTAAGAGACAACGTTTACTGTTGTTTTATGGCACTAAATATTTGGTGATTTTTTAAAACCACAAATAGCAATAAATAGAATAGCAATAGATAATTAACATATCAGTGACAAAAACAAACATAAACCCTGCCAGACGGAGCTTAAATTATAGTGAGAATAAACAATGAACAGATATGTACTGTAAGTTAAAAAATATAGTAGGAGGGGGATCCCCGGGTGGCTCAGCGGTTTAGTGCCTGCCTTCGGCCCAGGGCGTTGATCCTGGAGACTTGGGATCGAGTCCCATGTCGGGCTCCCTGTATGGAGCCTGCTTCTCCCTCTGCCTGTGTCTCTACCTCTGTGTGTGTGTGTGTCTCTCATGAATAAATAAATAAAATCTTTAAAAATATATATAGTAGGAATACTGAATATATCACATGCAAAAAAATAAAGTTGGATCCTCACCTTATCCCGCACTGAAAAATTAATTCAAAATAAATTGGAGACTTAAACTCAGGAGCTGAAACTATAAAACTCTTATAAAAATAGGGAAAATCTTTATAACATCGAATTTGGCAACGATTTTTAAATGACACCAAAAACATAAGCAACAAAAGAAAATATACATAAATTGGACTTAATAAAAATGTAAAATATTGGTACATCAAAAGACACTATCAAAAGAGTTAACAAAAATAACCCATGGAATGGGAGAAATATTTTCAAGTCATATTTCTGATAAAGGATTATCAGATTATAAAAAGAACTGCTACAAATCAACAACAAAAATAAGCCAATTACAAAATGGGCAAAGGACTTAAATAGACGTTTCTCTAAAGAAAGTATATAAAGTCAAGGGAGGCACGATGGCAGAGAAGTAGGAGACCTTATTTCATCTGGTCCCCTGAATTTAGATGGAAAACTATCAAATCATTCTGAATACCTATGAATTCAACCTGAGATGCAAGAAAAGAATTGCTGCAATTCTACAAATAGAAAAGCAACCACTTTTTGCAAGGTAGGAGATGAGGAGAAGTGAATCTGAGGGGATACATCAGAAGATAAAGTCTGGGGGAGCTTCCATAAGCCGCCTACCAGAAAGTGATATAGCATCGGACCACAAAATCAGAAACTTTAGAAATCTGCTCCAGAGAGAGACATCCCAGGCTGAAAGGTGCTCAGGTGGTAAAACAGAGCAGAATTCTAGGTGGGACAGTGTGGTCTCAGGATCCTGAGGCTCACAGAAAGAACAGGGGTCCCGGAGGCGACAGAGTTCCTAAGCTTTGGAGCAGGAAACCCAGTGAGGTCAGTGAGCAGGGGTGGGGATCTCAGCTCAGGTCACCATAAACCTCAAACCAGCACGATGGGGAGACAGCTCTATTGTTGGGGGGGGGGGGCTTACAAAGGACAGAGAAGTGACGGTCCTCTGCCTTCCCCGAAGAGTGTGCATGACCTAGTGACTGCTGTCTATGCAGGGGCCCTGCAAAAGACAGAAATGCAGACACCCCACCCCACCCCCACCCCCGCCTTCCCCTGGGACGATCTGTGCCATAGCGCACCAAAGGAGTGTGCAGAACTTGGCACAAACGAAAGCGAGGACTGCTTTCTCCTGAGGGCTTACGGAAGAGGGAACCACGATCTTTCAGCTCTGGGGCTGGTGACCTGGCATGGCTATTTTTATTTTCATCCTCTAAAGAGGCGGAGAAGCCTTCAGGGAACAAAAGCCACACGGAGCAACCAGTAGTAGCTCACACTGAGCCCTGCGCCCTGGCAAGGGGCGGATTAGGTCCGCCTAGGCAAAGCCCCTGAGATTCTGCACAGCACACCCCTCCCCCAGAAGACCAGCTGAAATAACAGGTGAACACAAAGATTATGAAGCACGCAGGACTGCAAAACTTCAGACTAGGGGAAACTAATATACAGAATTTGAGGGTTTTTTTTTTTCTCACAATTCACTTATTTTTCAGTTTAAAATTGTCCTTCTATTTTTTCTTTTTTCCTTTTCAACCAGTTTCTTATTTTCTTAAGTCTTTAAGTTTTTTTTTAACTTTCATTTTTTATATTTGCATTTTATAGATATATTCTTCATTGTTGGCTTCCTTTCACTGTATTCAATTTTATTTGGGGATGTATATAAGTTTTGTTTCCTTTATAATTTTGGGATTTAGTGTCTCCTAACAAACAGACCAAAATACACCCAGGACCAAGCAAATCACCCTGTTTTGTCCACCTGTGAGATTATATTCTCTCTCCACCCCCCACCCCACCCCTGCTTGCTTGCTTACTTTCCTTCTTTTTAAAATATTTTATTTATTTATTCATGAGAGACACAGAGAGAGAGAGAGGCAGGGACATAGGCAGAGGGAGAAGCAGACTCCCCTCAAGCTGCCAGATATGGGACTTGATACCTGAACCCCAGGATCATGCCCTGAACAGAACGAACAAAAGCAGAGCTTAACTGCTGAGCCATCCAGGCGCCTCTCTTTTTTTCTTTTCTTTTTTGGTTTCTGACCTCTTTGGATTTGTCTAGTGTGTATTTTGCTTGGATCAGAGTTGGTATTTTTGATTTTGTTCACTTGTTCACCCATTATTCTCTGGGAAAAATGACTAGATGGAGGAACTCACAGCAAAAGAACCAGAGGTAATACTCTCTGCCACAGATCTAACTGATCAGATATAAGTAAAATATCAGAGATGGAATTCAGGATAACAATTATAAAGTTACTAGCTGGGCTTGAAAAAAAAATAAAAGAGACTAGAGAATCTCTTAGTCCAGAAATAAAATCTAATCAGGGTAAAATAAATGTTTTTAACTGAGATGCAGTCTAAAATGGATGCTCCAACAATTAGGGTAAAGGAGGCAGAAGAGAGAGTAAGTTACCTGGAAGGCAAGTTGATGAAAAGGAAGGAGGCTGAGGAAAAAAAGAGAAAAACAACTAAGGCGAGGCTTCAAGAAATCAGCAATACCATAAAATGAAACAATATAAGAATTATTGGGGTCTCCAAGGAAGAAGAAAATTAGGGACAGAAGGTTTATTTGAGCAAATCATGGCTGAGAACTTCTCTAATCTATGGAAAGAAACAGGCATTCAAGTCCAAGAGGTAGAGAGAACCCCTCTAAAAATCAATAAAAATAGATAAACACCCAACATATAAGGGTGAAACTTGCAAATTTCAGAGATAAAGAGAAAATAATGAAAGCAGCTTGAGACAAGAAGTTCTTAACCTACAATGGTAGAAACATTAGGTTGACAACAGACCTATCCACAAAGACCTGGCAGGCCAGAAAGGGCTGGCATGATATGTTCAGGGTACTAAATGAGAAAAACGTGCAGCCAAGAATACTTTATCCAGCAAAGCTGTCATTCAGAATGAAAGAAGAGATAGAGAGTTTCCAGGACAGTCAGAAACTAAAAGAATTTGTGACCACTAAACCAGCCCTGCAAGAAATATTAAGAGGGATCCTGTAAGCAAACAGAGAGCCCAAAAGTAACATAGACCAGAAAAAAACAGAAACAATCCATACAGAAACAGGGACTTTACTAATACAAAGGCACTAAATTCATATATTTCAATAGTTTTCTGAATGTAAATAGGCTAAATGCTCCAATCAAAACACACAGGGTTTTGATTAGATAGAAAAGCAAGATCTGGGACACCTGAGTGACTCAGCAGTTGAGTGTTTGCCTTTGGCTCAGAGCGTGATCCCCGATCTGGGGATCCAGTCTACCTCTGGCTTCCTGCGGGAGGCCTGCTTCTCCCTCTGCCTATGTCTCTGCCTCTCTCTGTGTGTGTCTTTCATGAATAAATAAATAAAATTAAAAAGGAAAGAAAAGAAAAGCAAGACCCACCAATATGCTGTCTACAAGAGACTCATTTTAGACCTAAAGAAACTTCCAGATTGAAAGTGATGGAAAAATAATTTATATGCTAATGAACATCAAAAGAAAGCTAGGGTACCAATCCTCATACCAGACAAATAAGATTTTAAATCAAAGCCTGGGGATCCCTGGGTGGCGCAGCGGTTTGGCGCCTGCCTTTGGCCCGGGGCGCGATTCTGGAGACCCGGGATCGAATCCCACATCAGGCTCCCGGTGCATGGAGCCTGCTTCTCCCTCTGCCTGTGTCTCTGCCTCTCTCTCTCTCTTTCTCTCTCTCTCTCTCTCTCTCTCTCTGTGACTATAATAAATAAATAAAAAAATTAAAAAAAAAGAACATTTAAAAATAAATAAATAAATCAAAGCCTGTAGTAAGGGATGAAGGGGTACACTATATCATACTTAAAGGGTCTATCCAACAAGAAGATCTAACAATTATAAATATGCTTATAACTTGGGAGCAGCCAATTATATAAACCAATTAATAATCAAATTAAATAAACATATTGATAATAATGCAATAATATTAGGGGACATTAACACCCTACTCAGAGCAATGAACAGACAATCTAGGCAGAAGATCAACAAGGAAATAAGGGCTTCAAATGACACACTGGGCCAGATGGATTTCACAGATACATTCAGAGCATTCCATCCTAAAGCAACAGAATACACATTCTTCTCGAATGTGCATGGAACACTCTCCTGAATAGATCACATACTGGGTCATAACTCAGATCTCAACCAATACCAAAAGACGGCGGGATTATTCCCTGCAAACTTTCAGACCACAATATTTTGAAACTTGAACTCAATCACAAGAGGAAATTTGGAAGGAACTCAAACACTTGGAGGTTAAAGAGCATCATACTAAAGAATGAATGGGTCAACCAGGAAATTAAAGAGGAATTTTTAAAAATTCATGGAAACAAATAAAATGAAGGCACAACTGTTCAAAACCTTTGGCGCAAAGATGGTCCCTTTTCTTTTTAAGATTTATTTATTTATTCATGAGAAACACACACAGAGAGAGGCAGAGGGAGAAGCAGGCTCCATGCAAGGAGCCCAATGTGGGACTCGATCTTCGGTCTCCAGGATCACACCCTGGGCTGCAGGCGGCGCTAAACCACTGCACCACCGGGGCTGCCCGCAGAGATGGTCCTAAGAGAGAAGTACATAGCAATATAAGTCTCTCTCAAAAAATGTAAAAAGTCTCAAATACATAAGCTAACCTTAACACATAAAGGAGCTGGAGAAAGAACAGCAAATAAAGCCTAAACTAAGCAGAAGAGAAATAATAAAGATTAGGGCAGAACTCAATGAAATATAACCAGGACAGTAGAACAGATGAATGGAACTAGAAGCTGGGTCTTCGAAAGAATTAATAAAATCAATAAACTCCTAGTCAAACTTATCAAAAAGAATAGGACCCAAATTAATAAAATCGTGAATGAAAGCAGAGAGATCATGACCAATGCCAAAGAAATACAATTTTAAGAACATATTATGAACAATTATATGCCAACAAATTGGGCAATCTGAAAGAAATGTATGCGTTCCTGGAAATTTATAAACTACCAAAACTGAAACAGGAAGAAATGGAAAACCTGAACAGATCCATAACCAGCAAGGAAATTGAAACAGTAATTAAAAACCTCCTGACAGGGATCCCTGGGTGGCGCAGCGGTTTGGAGCCTGCCTTTGGCCCAGGGCGCGATCCTGGAGACTCGGGATCGAGTCCCACATCGGGCTCCCAGTGCATGGGTGCATGGAGCCTGCTTCTCCCTCTGCCTATGTCTCTGCCTCTCTCTCTCTCTCTCTTTGTGTGTGTGTGACTATCATAAATAAATAAAAATAAAGAAATTTGTACTTAACTAAAAACAGCTGTTAAAAAAAAAAACCTCCTGACAAACGAGAGTCCAGGGGAATTCTACCAAACATTTATTTATTTATTTATTTATTTATTTATTTATTTATTTATTTATTTATTTTAAAGAAATGAGGTTTGCAGGGTTTTTTTTTTAAAGATTATTTATTTATTTATTCATTCATCACACACACACACACACACACACAGAGAGAGAGATTGGCAGAGACATAGGCAGAAGGAGAAGCAGGCTCCATGCAGGGAGCCTGATGCGGGACTTGATCCTGGAACTCCAGGATCATGCCCTGGGTCAAACGCAGGCGCTGAACCACTGAGCCACCCAGGGATCCCCTCTGTCAAACATTTAAAGAAAGCCTAATACCTATTCTTCTAAAGCTGTTTCAAAAAACAGAAATGTGAAGAAGATTTCCAAACTAGTTCTATGAGGCCAACATTACCTTGATCCCAAAACCAGACAAAGACTCAACCAAAAAAGGAGAATTACTAAAAAAGGTCAATATCCCTGATGAACATGGATGCCAAAATACTCACCAAGATACTAGCCAATAGTATCCAACAGTACATTAAAAGGATTATTCACCACTACCAGATGGATTTATTCCTGGGCTGCAGAGGTGGTTCAACATTTGCAAATCAATCAATATGATACATCACATTAATAAAAGAAGGACAAGAGCCATATGATCCCCTCGATGTCTAAAAAAGCATTTGACAAAATACAGCATTGTGTCTTGATTAAGACTGTCCACAGTGTAGGTAGGAATAGAGGGATATACCTCTACATCATAAAAGCCAGCTATGAAAAGCCCACAGTGAATGTCACTCTCAATGGGAAAAAACTGGCTTTTCCCCTAAGGTCAGGAACAGGGGATGGGATAACAGGGTAATGGGCATTAAGGAGGGCACAGGATATGATGAGTACTGGGTGTCATACACAACTGATAAGTTGTTGAACACTACATCTGAGACTAATGATGTACTATATGTTGGTTAATAGAATTTGAATTAAAAAAAAGAAGGTATATGAAGCATGTGAAAGGATGCACAATACTATCAGCCATTAGGAAAATGCAAATCAAAACCCATAATGAAATGTCATTTAATACCCACTATGATTACAGTTATGAAAAAAGCAAAAAAATCACAAATGTTGGCAAAGATGTGGAGAAAATTGGAACCTTGTGCATTGCTGGTAGGAACGTAAAAACTGGAATCAGCCGCTGTGGAAAACAGTTGGCATGTCCTCTGCATATGACTCTGCAATTCTACTCCAAGCCACTTAATGGAATTCAAAACAGGATCTCAAACAGATACACAGATGTTCACGGCACTACTTTTTATAATAGCCAGAAAGTAAAACAACTCAAGAGTCCAAATCAAATATGGCATATCCATACAATTGAATAGTATTCAGCCAAAAAGGGAATAAAGTTTTGATCCATGCTAGAACGCAAATGAACCTTGAAAATATAGTCATAGAGACAGAAGGTAGAATTGAGGTTACTAGAGCCCAAGAGAG
Source organism: Nyctereutes procyonoides (assembly GCF_905146905.1). Taxonomy (NCBI): domain Eukaryota; kingdom Metazoa; phylum Chordata; class Mammalia; order Carnivora; family Canidae; genus Nyctereutes; species Nyctereutes procyonoides. The sequence goes on from NW_026575126.1 coordinate 21,471,475, forward strand.
AAGTAAATGAGGAGTCATTGCTAAATGGACACAAAATCTCTGGTTGGGGTGATGAAAAGGTTTTGGAACTAGATATTCATGATCCTTATGCCATATTGTGAAGGTACTTAATGCCACTGAATCATATACCTAAAAAGGGTTAAAATGGTAAATTTCATGTTTACCAAACTTCATGTCATGTCTACTTTTCTACTATAAAAAAATAAAAGAAAAGAGGGCTTCCCAGGAATTTAGATCACCTAAGAAGAAAAGAATGGAAAATGAGGAGAAAGAATCTTGATTTGACTTAGTTGAAATAATAAATTGAACAAATAAATAACAACTAAAATGTATAGAATATTAGATGGTATAAGTGTATGGAGGAAACTGAAACAGGGAAGGGGAAAGAGAATATAGAGAAGAGTTATTTTTTTTTTAAATTTATTTATGATAGTCACAGAGAGAGAGAGAGAGAGAGGCAGAGACACAGGCAGAGGGAGAAGCAGGCTCCATACACCGGGAGCCCGACGTGGGATTCGATCCCGGGTCTCCAGGATCGCGCCCTGGGCCAAAGGCAGGCGCCAAACCGCTGCGCCACCCAGGGATCCCCGAGAAGAGTTATTTTTTAACTGGGAGAGTCAAGGAAGACCTCACAAAGAAGGTGGTAAAACAGCAAGCCATCTGGCAAAGAACATTCTAGGTAGAGAAAAGCAAGTACAAAAGCCTTGAAGGAGGAATGTGCCTGGTATATTCAAGAAACAGCAAGGAGGCTGGTGGTGTGGTTAGAATGGCACAAGCAACATAGAAAATTCTAGGATATGAAATCAGGGAGAAAGCAGAACCAGACAACATAGGCAGCTTTACTGGCCATCTTTTACTCTAAATGGGACAAATAAGCAGATTGACGTGATCTAACTCATGTTTTCTGTTTAAAAGCATCATTTGGCTCTCATGCAGTGAATTTACTCTCTAGAAGGGTAGAAACTTGGTGACCAGTCACCAGAAGCTATTGAGAAATGATGACTGTGTGGACTAGAGTGGGAAGTGCAAGAGGGTGAGAAAAAGCGAGCAAATGTGGATATGATCTTAGCCAATGTAATTCCCCTTCAGGTTAGCTAAGGGAAGTGAGCAAATGTGGATTTGTTTTCAGCCTATGTAATTCCCCTTCAGATTGGCTATGGAATAAAGATCAAAGATAACTTTGAGGTTTAGGGGCTAGTCAACCAGAGGATAGAGTTGCCATCTGCTATGACAGGGGAAGACTGAGGGAGGAGGAGGAAGGGATGGTAAGGAACTAGTTGGAGTTGGGTTTTTAATTAAGAATTAAAGAATCCTGACTAATACTAGGATGGTCAAAGAAGTTTTCATAAAGTAAGGCAGATTGTAGTGAACAAGGAGTCTATGAATTTCTAAAGGAAATACTTTGGGATAGTCCTTCTCAAACTTTAATGTGTATGCAAATAACCCCAGGGATTTTCATAAAATGCAGATAATGTAGACAGTAGATCTAAACAGGGAACCTAAGAGGCTGCATTTATAATTGCTCAGGTAATGCCAATGCTGCTAGTCTCAGATCAGGAGCAGGAAAAGAGAAGAAAAATAATCCTTTGCTGGGAGATGGGAGATGAATTAATGAGCAAAGATATAGGCAAACATGTAGCTAGATCTAAACAAATATCTGTTTAATGCTAATTTAGAGGATTAAGAAAAGGATAAAACTAAGAAGCTGGAAATAATGACATTTAGGTTGGGATGACCAGAATTAAAGGGTTCAAAGTTTGTTATATTGTTTTGGAGGGAAGATACTAACCTTGGATATTGTTAAGTATGCTTCAAGGGTGATCACTAAGAGAACAGAAATAGACAATGCTATTTCCAAGCTAGTAGAGAGGATAAAACGGAATATGATCATATACAAGTTAACAATTTTTTTAAAACCTTAATGTAAAAAATGAAAGGCGTCAAAGAAGCAAAATAGCATATGAAAAAGAAAAAGAAAAAATAGAAATTGGAAACAAGTAGATATGTTACTAATTTAGTAAATGTAAATGGGTTGAACTAGCCTATTATAGATTGGATTAAAAAATAGAAATAAAATCAGAGATAAACTACAAGAGACAACATATCTAAAACATAAGAACATGAAAAGATGATAGAAAAAAGTGATAGAAAAAAGGCAAATTATCCATGTTAGTAACCTGGTTGCAATATACTATAGTATTGCAAAAATGTTATTGCAAGAAACTGGGCAAAACACAGAAGAGATTTCTCTGCATGATTTCTTATAATTGCATATGCAATTATCTCAATAAAATTTCAACTAGAAAAAAAATCAGGCAAATATCAACTACAAGATAACTGTGGTAAGTCTTAAACTTTATTTGGCATCACAATCACCTGGAGAGTTTGTTAATTCAGTAAGTCTGAAGTTTCTGATTCAATAGGTCAAAGGTGGGACCCAAGATTTTGCATTTCTAACAAGTTCCCAGGTAGTTTTGGTGCCGCTGATTGGAGACCACACTTTTAAGAACCCTGGTATGAGGCTCCCTGCATGGAGCCTGCTTCTCCCTCTGCCTATATCTCTGCCTCTCTCTGTGTCTCTCATGAATAAATAAAATCTTAAAAAGAAAAACAAACCCATTATGATAGAATAAACCCCTAAGTACTATCATTCATTTTGGTAATCTTACCTAAAATATCTCTCCAATTATTTCTGAGGGAGTTAAGAAGAACTGGAATATTTTAAAACAAATTCACTTCACATATAAATACTTTTTAAAAGATTTTACTTATATATTTGAGAGAGAGAAATAGCGAGAGAGAACAAGAGCAGGGATGGGGGAGGAGAAGCAGGATCCCCACTGAACAGGGAAGCCAATGTAGGGCTCAATTGCAGGACCTGAGATCATGACCTGAGCTGAAGGCAGACAGTTAACTGATTGAGCCACTCAGCACCCCCCAACCTGTAAACATTTTAAAAAATATACTTAGAGGTGTCTGGGTGGCTCAGTCAATTAAGCGTCAGACTCTTGGTTTCCACTCAGGTGGAAGGGTAGTGAGATCAAACCCCACATCAGGCTCAGAGCTCAGCAGAGTCTACTGAAAATTCTCTTTCCTTCTCTCCATGTCCCTCCTCCTGCTTAAACATACATATACACACACACTCTCTCTCTCTCAAAAAAGTAAGTAAATATAAATAAATAAATAAATAAATAAATAAATAAATAAATAAATAAATAAATAAAATCTTAAAAATATGTTTAAATGGGGGCACATGGGTGACTCCGTCAGTTGGGTATCTGGCTCTTGAGTTCAGCTCGGGTCATAAGAATGAGGTCCAGGGATTGAGCCCTAGGATGGGCTCCATGCTCACCTGGGAGTCTGCTGGAGATCCTCTCCTCCATCCACCTCTGCCCTTCTCCCTGCACCATGGACTTGTGTATACTCTCTCTCAAATAAATCTGTAATATATATATATATATATATATATATATATATATATATATATATATTTTAAAAGACTTTATTTATTTATTCACGAGAGAAAGAGGGAGAGAGGGAGAGAGAGAGAGAGAGGCAGAGACACAGGCAGAGGGAGAAGCAGGCTCCATGCAGGGAGCCCGACGTGGGACTTGATCCTGGGACCCCAGGATCATGCCCTGGACTGAAGGTGGCGCTAAACCGCCGAGCCACCGGGGCTGCGCTATATATATATATTTAAACAATGTAAGAATCTTAATTTATCACATAAAAATAGAAGCCTATATTCAATAACTTGAGAATACTCACTCATCTCAAGCACTCATAGAACATTAATAAAAATTGACATAGAATATTTCTAAAACCTCACCACTTTTCAGTCCATAAATCATGTTTCAACAAATTTCAGACAATTGGTATTATATGGAATATTTTCTCTGAACAAAATGCAGTTAAATTAGAAGTCAACAACAAAATTTTTATTTCTCTTTCTATATTAAAGATGAAAAAATATTGGGATGCCTGTGTGGCTCAGTGGTTGAGGGTCTATCTTCTGCTCAGGGCATGATCCCAGGGTCCCAGGTTTGAGTCCCACATGGGGCTCCCCACTTGTAGTCTGCTTCTCCCTCTATGTCTCTGTCTCTCTCTGTGTGTCTCTCATGAATAAATAAGTAAAGTCTTTAAAAAAAAAAGATGAAAAGATAGAGAAATCAATTTTAATCTCCAGAGATCTCAGTATTTGAATATAAACTTCTAAGTGACTTCTATTTTCCAGCCATAACTCTACAGCATGGAAGCATATAACAGCTAGCCATCTGTGCCATGCAGGTGTACTGAATTACTGAGTAAAATATACTCATTATTTGGGTTGCAGTGAAATGAAGCACAAAAGCTATTGGCCTAGAAAAACTTTAACCCATGTGTATCAGGAGACAGTTTTAAGAAAGCTCAGAGTAGCATTGTCAGTAATAGAAAAAACTGAAAACAAACCAAATATCCATTGATTGGTGAAAGTATATGGTATATTAACACAATAGGATATTATATAACAGCAGAAATGAATGAACTACAGCTCCATACAACAATGTGGATGAACTTTAGAAACATAATATTGAGTTGCAGAAGCAACTTACAGAAAGCATGATAAGGTATGATGTTATTTTTTGGAAGTTCTAAAAAGAAATAAATAAGAAATTGTTTAAGAAAATATATATACCAAACAAAACTATTGAAATAGATATGGAAATGATAAATTTAGATTAGTGTTCTTTTTCTCCAGGGAGAGAGACAGGCAAACAGGATAGGAAGGGAGTGGCATAAATATATGCAAAGATATTGGTAATGTTTATTAACCAAGTGAAGTTCCAGGTTGAAGTTTGTCTGTTTTAATTGTTGAATTTCATTACACCCAATGTTTTTTTGAACAAATATTACATGATAAAATTGTTTTAAAAGAAAAACTCTGATTTTATAAACAAGAAGTAATACTACTGAAATTCCAATTTTAGGAAACAAAAGCATTCAGTGAATTTTCATTCTACTTCAAAGAAAATCTCCAAGTCTAAGATTCTTGAGAGGATGAGATCCTTGAGAGAATGAGATCCTTGAGCCTTCGGATCTTCCTGTTTTCCTTTCCCAGGAGAATGTCCCTCTCAGTCACTTAACACCTAGGAAATATAGTTAGGTCCCCTCCTGGACAATGCAAGCAAGTTGGCATAGTTTTTGTTGTCCAAGGCTCCTTCTCTTCCATCTCTAAAGAATTGTTTCAAATCTGCATGGCTCTCATTATTTTCGAAGTGTTCTGATGCTTTGGGTGGGAAAAGACTGTTTTATTTTATTTATCTATTCATGAGAGACGTAGAGACACAGGCAGAGAAAGAAGCAAGCTCCACGCAGAGAGCCCAACATGAGACTCGATCCCAGGACTTCCAGGGAGTCGCCCTGGGCCCTAAACCGCTGAGCCACCCAGGGATCCCCTGGGAAAAGACCGTTTTAAAGTTTATTGGGTGAGGTGCCTGGCTGGCTCAGTCAGTAGAACATGGTGTTGGGGTTGTGAGTTTGAGCCCCACATTGGGTGATCACTTAAAAATAAAATATTAAAAAAATAATAATTCAAAAATGCAATTAAAAAATAATAATAGAGGTTATTAGGTAATTCTCCTTGCATTCCTCCAGCCATGAATCTTTTTTTTTACCTGATTACAGAAACAATACACATTAATTGATTACAAAAAAAATAGAGATTAAAAGCATTTATAATCTCATGACCAAATGATAATCACCATTCCTTTTTTGGCCTATTTCCTTTCTTTTCTTTTTTTTTTAATTTTTTTTTCCCTATTTCCTTTCTGTCTCATTTCTGAGTATTGAAAACCTACTGTTTTTTTGTTTATTTTAAACAATGAGATCAGACTTATGGACACTTTTGAAGACATGAAGTTGAATTAAAGGAGTGAGTATAGATTAAAAAAAAGAGAGAGGAGAGGATCAAAGACTGATTCTTAGCCTGGGGAAAATGAAAGTTTGGGCTGAAGAGGAACCAATGAAAGACAGAAAGAGCAGCCAGTGAAGTGGAAGGAAAACCAAGAGAAAAAAAAAGGTGTTTCAAGAATGCTGAGTCACTTGTTATTGATAGGTCAAGAGAAATGGTCATAGGATTTAGCAATATAGAACTCACTGGTGATCATGAGCTGTTTCCAAGAACAGTGTGGGCAAAAGCCTGACTGAAGTGGGTCCAGGAAAAACTAAGAGGAAAGGAAGTAGAATTAGAGAAACAGACAAGTCTTTGAAAGGGTTTTGCCATAAAGGAAAGGTGAAAAATGTGGGAGTGGTTGAAGGAAGTGTTTTTTGTTTGTTATTAAAGCGAGACAAATACCAACATGTTTGAATGTGTAGACATTCTTTTCTGGTTGTGCTTATTTCTTGGTGAATTAAGAAGAGATGTCATCATCTGAGAGTGGAGGTGGAAAAAATATTGGCAGTTTAAGGGGCCAAGAAAAGGTATGAAATAGTCGTCTACGAGAGTGAGAAAATGAATTCGCTAAAGAAATATAGTATGATTGCCAGGCATCATCAATGATCCACCTGACGTTCACAGTCATGAATTTAAAATGAGAGCATTTGGTGCGGTTATGTGTTTTACCCTAGGCACGTTGAATTACCTGGGTGTAGATACAGAGTAGGTGGTGACATAAATGAGATCAAAACTCAGATTTTGGTCAAAATGAACAATAATTTTCAACAGTTTTATAGCTGCATTCTTCCTCAAATTATTTCTTCCATCGAAAATAGGATGAAACATATTTCCAGCCTAGGAGTGTGACAATGGTACGCCATCTTTGGTACTTCATCTTGTTCATGTCCACGCAATGACCTCCCTCAGGGCTACGTGTTTCAGCCCCCTCAGAGATTGATGTATGCCCTGATTGGAATGAAGGAAGGTTTGTTCTGATCTTCCCTAAAGTTCCTTAGATAACTAGTAGAGATAACATAGTCTCTTTCCCTCCTTCGCCTCTGGCTCTCAGATGGTGCACGAGGTCTGCTACATGTTAAACCCTTGACCTCACCTCAGTGACCTCTGCACATCCCTTCCTTTATAAAATTTGTGGATTAAGTACCAGACTTTGAGGAGAGTAGCTGCACAGCATCTGCATCATTGTCTGCCTGGTCTCCATGCCCTCCATTCCTGTCAGTAAGTTATCCGGAATAAAACCCACGTGTAAATGATATGAAGTAGCTTCCTTAGCTTTCTGGTCACAGAGTGCCTTTCAGTTTGGAGGATACTTAACGTTCTTCTTCCACCTTCTAACATCTACCAATATAAAATTTTATCCATATGTGCTCAATATTTGCCTCCTCAATCTAGTCTTTCAGTTTTATGGTCATCAATTTTGCTGTCTAGCCAATTCATCCTCACCCCTCAGTATGATTCCTCAGTCAACTCCCCCAAATTTTTTAAAAGATTTTTTATCCATTTATTTGTGTGTGTGTGTGGGAGAGAGAGAGAGAGAGAGAGAGAGAGAGAGAGAGAGAGAGCATGAGCAGGGGGAGGGGCAGAGAGAAAGGGAGAAGCAGGCTAAACAGGGAGCCCAATGCAGGGCTTGATCCCAGGACCCTGGATCATGACCTGAGCCAAGGCAGATGCTTAGCTGACAGAGCCAACCACGGCCTGAGGAAGCTCATTGTTAATCATGATCTGATAAAACTGGAATTTCAGGAAGGTAAAACTTAATGGAAGAACAGAGGGAGGGCATCTGGTGGTTCATGGTTGGGCATCTGCCTTTGGCTTAGGTTGTGATCCCGAGGTCCTGGGATCGAGTCCTGCATCAGGCTTCTTGCAGGAAGCCTGCTTCTCCCTCTGCCTGTCACTGTCTCTCATGAATAAATAAATAAAATCCTAAAAAAAAAAAAAAAAAAAAAAAAGAACAGACTGAGGGGAAAAAATGCTGATGAGACCCATGTAATAGAAATTTAAGTGAGATAAAATTGGCCATATTTAATCACCTACACATTTAATATGTATAATGCAAAAAAATCTTTTTTATCAAGACAATCCACACTGGTAGTATGCCTTTTAGGTTTCCATTTGTTCAAATGGTCTTCAATGCACAGTAATATCTTGATTTTTTAAGTAATTTTAAGTAATGTGTGAAATGAGTGGTTTTTAAGTCATTTGACAAGTTGATTTTTAAAATCTGAATCATTAATATGATTAATGTGTAAAGAAAATCTGAAGTAACTGCTTCATTGCCCAGATACAGTAAGTAGTTTATCTGAGTTTTAATTAAAAGCTAGGTGCCCTTTGGGACCCTAAAACAGCAAATTCCAACTCTGATTCTAATCACTATATTGTATGTATATTTGTTTTGGAAACATATAAAAACTAGTACATGACATAAACCAGGAAAGAGTCAACCCTTGGAATCCTTAGGGGTTGGAGGAGAATTGTGTTCCCGAGCATTTTGTTGCCATTTACCTTGTGTCCAGAACCACTGAGGAATAGGAACCTGGGAGGGCCAGACTTCCTGCAGTGTTTCTTTTTTTTTTTTTCCTCCTCCTTAAGTAGGCTCCACACCCAGCATGGAGTGAACTCACAACCATGAAATTGAGACATGAGATTAAGAGTTTGAACTCACAACCATGAAATTGAGACCTGAGATTAAGAGTCTATACTTATGGCACTTAACCAACTGAGGCACTAAGGCACCTGATTCTTGAACAGCATCATTCAGTCTTCAGATTAACTGTGAAGGGCCTGAGCCATGAAAAAGAGGCAAGTCTGATAGCTCCTTCCAGTGAATCCCAGAGGGCCACCTTGGAAGGGGTATGGTAGAGCAAGCAATTCTCCATGGGAGAAGATCCTCAGTAATAGTGAAGTGAAAGTTTGAAAGTTCTCCAGGGAGACCAGGCCCAGCTTTGCGTAGACACTTTGGGTTATGCAAAAGTTGAGGGATCCTACTTCCTGGAAATTTTAATTGGGTCTAGTGAGCATCCTATATAGAGGATGCTATTTTTCTTAGAACTTCTCTTGTCCTCTCTCCTTCCTCCACTATCTCTAATGGATTTTCTAAAACTCTTGTATTGATCTATGGCCAAACTACATTTCATACATATACAATACTATTTGTATCAGTCAGGGTTCTCCAAAGAAACAGAACCAATAGGATACACACACACACACACACACACACACACACACACACACATTTATTTTATTTTAAGGAGTTGGCTTATGTGATTTGGAGGATTGGCTAGTCTGAAATGTGTAGGGCAGCCTGGCAGGCTGGAGATTCACACAGGAGTTGATGTTGCAGTCTTGAGTCCAAAATTTGTAAGGCAGCTGGCAGACTAAAAAGTCAAGCAGGATTTTATGCTGCATACTTGAGGTGAAACTTCTTCTCCAGGAAGCTTCAGTTTTAACTCTTAAGGCCGTCAACTGATTAGATGAGGCCTACCCACATTATCAATGATAATCACTTTTACTTAAAGCCAACCAACTATAGATGTTAACCACATCTACAAAATACCTTCACAGTAGCACCTATATTTGTATCTGATTAAGTAATTGGATACCATAGTCTAGCCATGTTGACACATAAGACAAACCATCATACCCCCACCATAAAAATAATTATAAAAATAGCTATACTTTATTATGTATAGCTAGGTATACATGCTAAGCACTTCACATGAACTATGCATATATATATATATATTTTTATTTATGATAGTCACACACGGAGAGAGAGAGAGAGGCAGAGACATAGACAGAGGGAGAAGCATGCACCGGAAGCCTGATGTGGGATTCGATCCCGGGTCTCCAGGATCGCGCCCTGGGCCAAAGGCAGGCGCTAAAACGCTGCGCCACCCAAGGATCCCTATGCATATATTTTTTAATTGGAGTATAATTAACACACAGTGTTATACTGGTTGCAGGTGTACAACATAATGATTTGACAATTCCGTCATTACTCACGGCTCACCACAATAAGTGTAGTCACCATCTGTCATCAGTCAATGTTATTGTAATATTGACTATATTCCCTATGCCGTACTTTTCATCTTTGGAATTTATTTATTTTATAACTGGAAGTTTGTACCTCTTAATCCCCTTTATTTATTCTACCCATCCCCCTTCTCATCTTGCCTCTGGCAGCCATCAGTTTGTTCTTTGTATTTAAGAATCTGGGGATTTTTTTGTTTGTTTTTTTTGTTTGTTCATTTGTTTTGTGAAATATATTACTTAATACTCATAACTCCATGAAGTAGTATTAATCTTTCTTTTACAGATAAAAAAACCCCTGAGGTTTAGAGCAGTTAGGCAATTTGCTAAAGTCACACAGTGAGTAAGCCATTGAGTCAGGACTCAAACATAAGCCTGTCTAACTCCTGACAAGTCTGTGATTTAGGAAATCTCTTTGGTCTCCAACAGATCTCCTATGCTTGCTCAGTCTCCAAGACTCTAGTGAAATCATGGAAACTACATCAAAGCTGAGAGCCATGGGTCTGAGTGGGGCCGCCATACTCATTGTGAGCCTCAGTTTTAATCCTCAGTTTCCAGAACCACTTGCATCTGCCAGATAATGCCAACAGTGTGGGTAAGCAATCTAAGGGAGGTAGATAGGGAAGCCTAACCACTCACCCTGCCTTCTAAGACAACACCTACAGACAGCAGTTTCCACTCTTCATGTTGACTTATCTCATTACCCAGACTCATAATCTGCTACAATATCAGGATTTTGCAAATGGACTCTCTTAACTCTGACATTTTAATAATTAAACCTTTTCATTTGTCCTTGGAATACTCTCTTCTCAATATTCTAATTGTTTTTTATGATTATCAGAAGTCCATTGCCCCCCATATTTTCTCCTTTATAATCTCATTCAAAATCCCTCTTCTTAGGAAAGAGGGATTATTCTAAGAATTATTCACTCCATTATGTTCCCCAGCAGTATTTATTTATATTTATTTTTGAGCAAAATTCTTACCTAAGCAGCCAGATTTCTGCTTATGGAATATTAGCCACCAGTGAGAGAAACATTTAATAGCTATGAAGCCTTCCAGTTGCAGTCCTGAAGAGTCCCTTTTACCACTTGCCTGCTTTGTTTATATCTAGTGCTATTCAAGAGAAACTCCCTTTAGGCCCTAACACTTTCTCCATATTGATTTCAAGAGATAAACCTGAAAACCAAGAAGATGATGAAACATCAGAGTAAAAATTAGGTGTATGTGTATTTTCATCAATACTACTAATAAGAAAGAGCAATGAGGGGCACCTGGGTGGCTCAGTTGGTTAAGTATCTATGTCAGCTCCGGTCCTGATCTCAGGATTCTGGAATCGAGCCTACATTGGGCTTCCTGCTGGGTGGGAAGTCTGCTTCTCCATCTCTCTCTGCCTACCCCCTACTTGTGCTCTCTTTCTCTCTCTGAAATAAATAAAATCTTTTTAAAAAAATAAGAAACACTGAGTATTTCTCTAATCCTCATAGTAACTCCTGGAGGTAGATACTATTATTATTGTCATTTTCCAGATAAAGAATTTAAGGGTCAGAGAGGTAGTGAATGCTGAAGCCATGTTGAAATGGAGAAACTGCTCACTCTGAAGCCTAGGACTTAACAAGTATAGCTAAACATCCAACTCAGAGAATAGGATGCAAAAGAATAGAGTATGAAAGCAACATAAATTAGTTTTCATACCCAAAAAAAACTTTCAACATAAATCTGGAGAGATTTAACAACATTAATTCTTAGGTGCATTGAAATTCCAGTCTTACATCCTATTTTCTAATAGTTACCTACATTTTTTTTTCAAATTTTTATTTAAATTCAATTTAGTTAACATATACTGTATCATTAGTTACTGCAGTAGAATTTAGTGATTCATCAGTTGTATATAACACCCAGTGCTCATCTCATCATGTGCCCTCCTTATGGCATAATCCTCCTTAATCCAGTTACCCCATCCCCCCACTCTTTCCCCTCCAGCAGCCCTCAGTTTGTTTCCTAGAGTTCAGTGTTTCTTATGGTTTGCCTCTATCTCTATTTTCATCTTATTTTATTTTTCATTCCCTTTCTTTTTTTTTAAAGATTTATTTATTTATTCATTCAGAGAGAGAGAGAGAGAGAGAGAGAGGGAGAAGCGGGCTCCATGCAGGAAGCCCCACGTGGGACTCGATTGGGGTCTCCACGATCACACCCTGGGCTGCACATGCGCTGAACCGCTGTGCCACCGGGGCTGCCCTTCATTCCCTTTCTTTATGTTCACCTGTTTTGTTTCTTAAATTCCACATATGAGTGAAATCATATTTTACTTAGCATATCCTCTGGTTCCATCCATGTCATTGCAAATGGAAATATTTCATTCTTTTTGATGGCTGAGTAATATTCCAATATGTATATATATTCCCTACCTCTTTTTTTTTAAGATTTTATTTATTTATTCATGAGAGAGAGACAGACAGACAGACAGAGAGAAGCAGAGACACAGGCAGAGGGAGAAGCAGGCTCCATGCAGGGAGGCCAACGTGGGAATCGATCCCGGGTCTCCAGGATCACACCCTGGGCTGAAGGTGGCACTAAACCACTGAGCTACCGGGGCTGCCCCTCCCTACATCTTTATCCATTCATCTTTCAATGGATATCTGGGCTCTTTCCACAGTTTGGCTAATCCACTGCTGCTATAAACATTGGCGTGCAGGTGCCCCTTCAAATCACTATGTTTTTATATTTTGGGTAAATATCTAGTAATGAGATTGCTGGGTCCAAGGGTAGCTCTATTTTTAGCCTTTTGAGGAAGCTCCATACTATTTTCCCGAGTAGCTGCACCAACTTGCATTTCCACCAATAGTGTAAGAGGGTTCCCTTCTCTGCATCCTTACCAACATCTGTTGTTTCTTGACTTGTTAATTTTAGCCATTCTGACCAATGTGAGGTGGTATCTCATTGTGGCTTTGGTTTGGATTCCCCTAATGTGAAGTGACATTGAGCTTTTTTTCCATGTCTTCATATGTCTTCTTTAAAGAAATGTCTGTTCATGTTGTCTGCCCCTATCTTGACTGGATTATTTGTTTTTTGGTTGTTGAGTTTGAGAAGTTCTTTATAGATTTTGGATACTAGCTCTTCATCTGATAAGATATTTGCAAATATCTTATCCCATTCCATAGGTTACCTTTTAGTTTTGTTGATTGTTTCCTTCGCTGTGCAAAAGCTTTTTATCTTGATGAAATCCCAATAGTTCATTTTTGTTTTTGTTTTCCTTACTTCCAGAGACGTGTCTAGTAAGAAGTTGCTACAGCCAAGGTCAAAGAGGTTGCTGCCTGTGTTTTCCTCTAGGATTTTGACAGATTCCCTTCTCACATTTAAGTCTCTCATCCATTTTGAAATTATCTTTGTGTATGCCGTAAGAAAGTGGTCTAGTTTCATTCTTCCGCATGTGGTTGTCCAATTTTCCCAACACCATTTGTTGAAGAGACTGTCTTTTTCCCATTGGATATTCTTTCCTGCTTTGTCAAAGATTAGTTGACCATAGAGTTGAGGATTCATTTCTGGGTTCTCTATTCTGTTCCTTTGATCTATGTGTCAGGTTTTTTTTTTTTTGTTTTTTTTTTTTTGTTTTTTTTTTTTTTTTGCCAGTAACATACTGTCTTGATGATGACAGCTTTGTAATATAGCTTGAAGTCCAGAAGTGTGATGCCACCACCTTTACTTTTCTTTATCAACATTCCTTCGGTTGTTTTATTTGGGGTCTTTTGTGGTTCCATACAAATTTTAGGATTACTTGGTCCAGCTCTGTGAAAAATGCCAATGGTGTTTTGATAGGGATTGCATTGAATGTGTATATTGCTTTGGGTGGCATAGACATTTTAACAATATTTGTTTTTCCAATCCATGGGCATGGAATGTTTTTCCATTTCTTTGTGTCTTCCTCAATTTCTTTCTTTTAAAAAAATATTTTATTTATTATTATTTCATGAGAGACACAGGAAGAGAGGCAGAGGGAGAAGCAGGCTCTCTGTAGGGAGCCTGATGGGGACTTGATCCCAGGACCCTGGGACCATGCACTGAGCCAAAGGCAGATGCTCAACCACTAAGCCACCCAGGCACCCCCTCAATTTCTTTCATAAGTGTTTTTATAGTTTTCAGAGTACAGATCCTTTACCTCTTTGGTTAGGTTTAGGGTTTTTTGGGTTTTTTTTGTTTGTTTGTTTTTTTAGATTTTATTTTCTTTAACTAATCTCTACACCCAATGTGGGGCTCAAACTCACAACCCCAAGATCAAGAGTCACACTCTCAACGGACTGAGTCAGCCAGATATTCCTGGTACCTACTTTAAAATAAGATATATTTGGGACGCCTGGGTGGTTCAGCGGTTGCGCGTCTGCCTTTGGCTCAGGGTGTGATCCCAGAGTCCTGGGATCCAGTCCCACATCGGGCTTCCTGCATAGAGCCTGCTTCTCTCTCTGCCTATGTCTCTGCCTCTCTCTCTGTGTCTCTCATGAATAAATATTTTAGTATATGTGCTGCCGAAGCGAGCACGTCTCATGAATAAATAAAATCTTAAAAATAAAATAAACAAGATAATCTAAAAAAATAAAATAAGATATATTTCTGCAAAAATTGGGGGGTGGGAGTTTTATTTTTTTATTTTATTTTTAAAAAAATATTTTTATTTACTTATTCATGATAGACATAGAGACAGACAGATGCAGAGACACAGGCAGAGGGAGAAGCAGGCTCCATGCAGGGAGCTCGACATGGGACTCGATTCCGGGTCTCTAGGATCAGGCCCTGGGCCAAAGGCAGGGGCTAAAACGCTGAGCTGGAGTGGGAGTTTTAAAAAACGGAACCAGTAGATTCTTTAAGGTAATGCCAAAAAAGCCAATTCTTATTATATGTTTTAAATTTCAAAGTGATAAAGTTAGTAGTAGTTATCCTTCCTTTTAACTTGAACTGTCAGGCTTCAAGATTTGTGTCAGGCAGTGCTCTACCTTTCTAAAATAGTTATCTTTGAGGATTATTTCAGATTCACCTGGGAACTCCATTGACTCTCAGAGAGTTCAGTCCCTCTGTTTCTGATAGCTATAAAATCCAGCGTTCTAATCAGGATTTCTGCTAATTCCCAGTGTTTATGATTTCATGGTCATATCTGTCTTTGGCTCCTATTTTGGGGCTTGCTGTTTTTGTTCCTTTTTCATTGATACCTTCCCAGAACTCAGCCCTTCATAAGTTGTCACAAGAAATTCGCTTCCAACAACTTCTTGTGAATTTTAGTAGACTTTACTGAAGATATGTGGAGTCATTTAGAGGGATGAACCCATAGAAAGCCATTGCAATGGCTTCACTCTTTTCTATCACCCTCTCCCCTCTCAGAAGAAAAGCAAATGTCACCTGGCTTTCTGCATAGCAATTTAGCAAGCTTGCTGCTTGAACATGTCCTTAAGGTCTCACCCTTCACCAGCATCTTTACCAAGTATTTTCTCCAGTAAATACTGGGCTCTACCTGAGAGGAATTCTAGGAGATAGAGAGAGAGAGAGACAGAGAGAGAGAGAGAGAGAGAATATAGTCTTTTGTAGAAAAAAAAAACTTACTTTGGGGGATCCCTGGGTGGCTCAGTGGTTTAGCTCCTGCCTTCGGCTCAGGGAGTGAGCCTGGAGTCCCTGGATTGAGTCCCACGTAGGGCTTCCTGCATGGAGCTTGCTTCTCCCTTGGCCTGTGTCTCTGACTCTCTCTCTTTCTGTGTCTCTCATGAATAAATAAATAAAATCTTAAAAAAAAAAAAAAAAGAGGGATCCCTGGGTGGCGCAGGCGTTTGGCGTCTGCCTTTGGCCCAGGGCGCGATCCTGGAGACCCGGAATTGAATCCCACATTGGGCTCCCGGTGCATGGAGCCTGCTTCTCCCTCTGCCTGTATCTCTGCCTCTCTCTCTCTCTCTGTGTGTGTGTGTGACTATCATAAATAAATAAAAATTAAAAAAAAGGTCTATCTTAAAAAAGAAAGAAACTTACTTTGTTATGGGGAAAAGAATTTATTTTATGATTATTTACCAAATGTGTTGAGTAGCCTGGGTAGCTCTGTAGGTTAAGTGTTAAGTGGCTACCTTTGGCTTGAGTCATGATCCCATAGTTTTGGGATAGAGTCCCTCATTGGGGCTCCCTGCTCTTCCCTCTTCCTCTACCCCTCTCCCTGCTCGTATGTGCTCTCTCTCTCTCTAATAAATACATAAAATCTTTAAAACAATAAAAACAACAAATGTATCAAGTAATGGGAATAGCAAAATGTAAAAAGTCTGTCATCTAGAAAGTCATGTGAATTTTACAGTCTTAGTGGACAGAAAGTTACACTAAATTGTTTGGCTTTAAAGTGAAGAGCTATTTTAGAAGTTTTTTTTACCCGAGACTTTACCTATGATTTAATGCTTTAATGATCACTACTGTAATTAAAGAACCAATGAAGTACACACAGTAAAATAAAGGCAAACATTTCAGTTTAGTAGAGAAGTTAAAACTATACCTACTTGTGCCCAACTAAAGCTGATCAGAAACTATTATTCCAATGTAAACATTGAAACTACACTTAAAGTTGGGCAAAGTTCAAGCATTCTCAATTGCATTTACTCAAAAACTAAAGATAAGACTGTAACCATCAAGCCAAGACAGGAAGCCAAATGTTGTGGGTCACTACAGATAATGAACTAGCAATGGCTTTAGGATTTCCACATAGCAGGGGCATGGGACAGACAGCTTTCACAGTGGGGAAATTAGACTGAGGGGTAAGATCTTGAAGCTGCATTTACATGACACTTTAGAGAAATTTAGAAAATACTAATTGTCTATATCAACTACTGTGGTGCTAAAGAAGATTTTGTGCATCCTAAACCTCATTCCCCCTCTTTGTTGCTACTCTGGCTCTGGGGCCCAAAATGGTCTATAGTGCTTCTGGATTGTTGGTTTCAAACTTGAAGCCATCTCAAAATTGATTCACTCCCTTAAGGTCTTTAAAATATACAATTCACTACTACTGAGCCTTAGATATTCTTGAAAAGGCGTTCCATCCTGAGTTGGTCTTTGCCTCAACCAAAGACTGGCAGCACATATTAATGCTTTAAAGAAAGGGACAAAAATTAGGAGACAATGGCCAGGAAGTACAATCAATTCCATACTAAAGAGAGAGTGTCCGGGCAGCCCCAGTGGCTCAGCGGTTTAAGCGCCACCTTCAGTCCAGGGCGTGATCCTGGAGAATCCAGGATCAAGTCCCACATCAGGCTCCCTGCATGGAGCCTGCTTCTCCCTCTGCCTGTGTCTCTGCCTCTCTCTCTCTCTGTGTGTGTCTCTCATGAATAAATAAATAAAATCTTTAAAAAAAAGAGAGAGAGAGAGTGTCCATCTGTGTTATAGATTAAAATACAATGAACAGCTGTGGCACATGTAGAGATTGTGTCATATTTTAGGGCCAAATGCACAAATGTACATTAATATGACCTGCATAATGTCCATAGAGTCTTGTTCTTACTTCCTGGTTTTAAGAAAACAGCACTTTGAATTGTAAAGTCACTTACTGACACCTACTGAGTCTATCATTAATCAGTTTCTGTTCCTAAGACATTCACCATGCTCCCCCAAACACACACACACACACACACACACACACACACACACACACACACACACAGTCAAACTGACCCGCTCCTGCCCTTTGGCTATTGGAAATAGAGAAATCCTGACAAGCTTCTCCCAGCCTACATCCTCCTCTATTTCACAGTTTTGGGGACAGCAGCTAGTATCTGCCCTCTCCTTCAGGTACACTTAGGTGTAGAGGAGTTGGTCATTAGTTCATTTTTGCTATTTGTCTTTTGCTTCTTGAAATACAGTTTTATGTTCCGGCAGCTTTCTGATTGCACTCCTCCTTCTGGTGCACAGAGGCACTGCAAGCAATATCAGACCAGCCAGAATCCGTTGTAAACTTATATATGTTAACAAATACTTCACATAAAATTGAAAGGTGAAAAACAAACCAGGAGGGAAAGATTTAATGTTCTTGTTACATTAAAAAAAAAAAACCCACTTATGAATCAAAAGGGGAAGACACTAACAATCCGATAGTAAAATTGACAAAGATTGCAAACAGGTAGTTCATAAGGTTTGTTCAGGTGGTATTTGCAAAGGTCAAAATTTTAACCCATATCTATTCAACTGCACAGGAGGAATATTTGAAAAAAATTTGGTTAAGAATCAGAACATTTGGGCAGCCCCGGTGGCCCAGCGGTTTAGCACCGCCCTCAGCCCAGGGTGTGATCCTGGAGACTGGGGATGAGTCCCACGTCTGGCTCCCAGCATGGAGCCTGCTTCTCTCCCTCTCCCTCTGCCTGTGTCTCTCTGTGTCTCTGCCTCTCTCTCTCTCTCTGTCACGAATAAATTAATAAAAAATCTTAAAAAAAAGAATTAAAAAAAAGAATCAGAACATTTAAGATGTGTGATCAGAATACATGTATTGAATTTTTTATTGGTACTTTAAATTTTATTCAATATAATTGTTTAATAATGGAGAAGAAAAAAGAGCAAGAATTCAGTCCTTCTTGAAGTCAGGGTTTGAAGAGGTGTTTATCGAAGATGGAGAAAAGCCACCAGAGGTAAAGTCTGGAGAGAAATTGGATTTTTTTTTTGAGCATAACTAAGCATAACTTGTATTTAACATGAACCCAAGAAAAGTGCAGCTATTGTATAGGATAGTTCCATACACATCAATATTTTTGTTGTTGTAATTATTTTATAATTTCTCCAAAATTGGTTTAATTAGCATAGCAGATTATATTCTTAAAAGATATCAAAAGATGTTGCCCATTCTGCATGTGTTTCTAGAACCATGCCACTCCCCCATTAAGAGGTGAAATCCACGTCTCTTTTACTCTTGGTTGACCTTTGTGACTGCCTTGACTAGCAGAGTACTATAGAAATCACACTATGCCATTACTTTTACCTTGTTCTCTTAGAACACTCAGCCTTGGAACTTAGCCATCATTCTGTGAAGAAGCTCAAGAAGTCACAGAGAGCCCACATGGAGAAGAACCAAGCTCCTAGCCAATACCAAGCTCCAACTTACCAGCCATGTGAATGAGCCATCTTGAATATGGATCCTTCCAGCCCCAGCTGAGCTGTTTTAGCTGTTGCCAAATGGAGCCAGAAATAAGCCTTCCAAACTGAGTTCTGTCCAAATTGCAGATGCATGAGCAAAACAAATGAGAGCTATTATTTTAATCCTCTATGTTTTGAGGTAGATTATTACATACCAATTGATAAATGGAATGATTAGAATAAATGATCAGATATTACAGAGTGCCTAACATATCATAATCATTTCATTTACTCAATTTATTTCATAACAAGTTTTGTTCTTCATGTTGAGGATACAGCACTGATTGCAACAGATAATGTCCCTTTTCTCCCTTCATGCAGCAGGAAGGGCAGACTATAGGCAAATAAACAGATTTATAATTGCTATAGTGCTATAGAGAAAAAATAGGAAATGGGAAATTGAGAGCAATGGAGCATTCTAATTTAGATGGAATGGTTAGGAAACATCTTTATGAAAAAAATAATAAACCAATTGAATAGAGAGTTGAAAGAAGCAAGGCAGCGCACCAAATGAATATCTAGGGGATGTGCAGTCAAGGCAGAGGGAATAGTTAGTGCAAAGGCTCTGATATGGGAATGGCTTAGAGGCTGGTAAGTTGGAATAGAAAAAGAAAAGAATGGAAAAAGCAGAGATGAAGTTAGAGAAACATGGGGTGGGGGACAGAGCATATAGGGCTTCATAGGCTCTGGTGAGGACTTTGGCCATTGTAAGGGTTTGAGGACGAAAGTGACATATTCTTTTCTTTTTTTTAAATTACGGTAAGTGTACCCTTTAATCCCCATCTCCTATTTCTCCCATTCTCCCATCCACCTCCCCTCTGGTAACCATCAGTTTGGCCTCTGTAGATAAGACTCTGTTTCTTGGTTTCTCTCTCTCTTTACCTTTACTCTTTTTGTTTGTTTGTTTCTTAAATTCCATATGAGTGAGGTCATATGGCATTTGTCTTTCTCTGACTGACTTATTTCACTTAGCATGATACTCTCTAGATTTTTAGCACAATTTTAGAGGCAGACTTAGATCTGAAAACTACCCTGATGACAGCCATCCACGTTCCGCTGTGATTGGCTGCAGCATCCACTTCTTCATTTGTAAAATGAGGCTAATAATGCTATCTACTAGACTAGTTATGGGATTAAATGAGATAATGTAAGAAATACTTACCATAGACTCTGGCATATATTAAGTTTTCCATAGATGTTTGTTATTTATATTATGTAGAAACCCTACAGTCCCCTCTCTTATCCCTACTCACTAATCCTCCAGTCAAATCTGAGTCACTGAGATGATTCCCGTAGAGCAATACAACAGGAGGGGTCTTTTGAAGCAAAGAGACCTATTAAGAGGTTGATGCAATGATTCAGATAATAGATAATGGTAGCTTGGACAAGGACACGAGAAGTAGTGTATATTTTGTGTATATATATATTTAAAGAGTAGCCATGTACTTTGTGGATGTGGAACTTGATTAAAAAAGTGGCATCAAGTATGACTCTAAAGTTTTTGGTGTTACTTTCTCTATAGCAAATGCGTCTTAAGTGCTTGTTCTGTTTCCTGCATCAGAGCTCCTAGGGTAGTTCTGTTTATTCAAACACTCTCGTATAATGGCTATGATGTCAGTACTGAGTGCCCTTCAAGACACTGTGCCTTTAAGCACAGACTCTCGGAGATGCTGACACACAGAAATGCAGGAATGACTCAGAGCATTATGACCATCACTTTGAAGTTATCTGTAACAGATATAATTACACCTTTTTTGTTTGCAATCTTTCTTTAAAGAAGTTGACCTGGGAGATAGGTAGAATCCGGAAATTAGCTTTACTGCCATGTGCTATGGGGACAATCAGCCACAATAACTTATGATGTTTCTCCCAAAGTACTTGATCAGCTCTCAATGGATCCTCCATATGTGCCCAAAGTAACTGAAGAGGGACACAAATATTATTAGTGTCATTTAACAAGTGGAATCTCAAAAGGATTTATGAAGTTAGTCATTAGTCATATTTTTAGCCTTGAAGAACAGACAAAATAAGGCTATTACTTTTGATGATTTCAAGAATGATGTAGACACATACTTTTTTTTTTTTTAAGATTTATTCATTTATTCATGAGAGACACACAGAGAGAGAGAGGCAGAGACACAGGCTCACAGAGAAGCAGGCTCCACGCAGGGAGCCCGATGTGGGACTCAATCCTGGGACTACAGGATCACGCCCTGGGCCAAAGGCAGTCACTAAACCACGGAGCCACCCAGGGATCCCCTAGACACATACTTTTAATTCCCAGGTAGATTTCTTACCACTTAAAACATTCCTAGTCAGCTGCTTCTTTCCCCTTATTTCATACACCCCTCAATCTTGTGGGAATAAGATATTTTTTTAGGGTAGCAGTATAAAGGGTAACTGCCCTTAAAGCAGCATTTCTAAAGTTTAGCAATCCCCAGACATTTCTAACTTTTTTCTTAATGATTTATAATAAACCTAGTTTTCAGGAAACCATCTAAATATTAGTGAATCATTAAAAAATAAATATTCTGAATCTTTTGATTTTCATATATTAGTTAACCATCTAATAAAGTGGTGCTGGACTTCCCAGATTTTTCCTGAGACCACCTTCTTTAAGCTTTAAGCACTTCCCTCTTAATTTTAATAATGTAGGCTTCATCTGGTGAACAAGTCTATGTCTCTCAGTTCATTTTGGTCAGAGTTTTTTTTTTAATTTTTTTTAATTTTTATTTATTTATGATAGTCACAGAGAGAGAGAGAGGCAGAGACACAGGCAGAGGGAGAGAAGCAGGCTCCATACGCCGGATGCCCGATGTGGGATTCGATCCCGGGTCTCCAGGATCGCGCCCCGGGCCAAAGGCAGGCACCAAACCGCTGTGCCACCCAGGGATCCCCTTGGTCAGAGTTTTGTAAGTTTTCACTTTCTGGAATTTTTTAATGCCCCAGGTTCAGAAAATGATAAGCAGTTGGTGAGCTGCAGTTTCACTTCTATTTCTAAACTAAATTATTTGTAGCTAGACTAAGCCAAATAATGTTTACATCTTTGCCAAACAAAAAGACATCATGGAATATGTTCCAAAGTCAAATATACAGGCTTAGGAATATTTATAGTCCTTCTTTTAGCACAATTTAAAGGCAGACTCAGATCTGAAAATTACTCTGATGACAGCCACCCGTATTCTGCTGTGATTGGTGGTGGCATCCACTTCTTCATTTGTAAAATGAGGCTCTAATAATGCTATCTACTAGACTAATTATGAGATTAAATGAGATAATGTAAGAAATGCTTACAATAGACTCTGGCATATATTAAGTTCTCAATAGATGTTTGTTATTTATATTATGTAGAAACCCTAGTCCCCTCTCTTATCCCTACTCACTAATCCTCCAGTCAAATCTGAGTCACTGAGATGATTCCTGTAGAGCAATACAACAGGAGGGGCTCAGACATTTCAGATCCTATGATCTTTGGTGGGTATGAAGCTTCCTCCCTTTGGCCTAGCAAAAGGGGCCCATTCTCTGGCCTTGCACTTTGTAATACCCTGCATGTCACAAAACACACAGAAAAGTAAATTTATTAAAGAATGCATGGCTCTGGCTGCTTCAGTCATGCAGGACTTGATATTCACCTCTGACCAGAAACCCTAAGCATCTACCTTGGTAATCAACACCTTCCAGGACCCAGGGAAATGCTATCCCACTTTTCTTGTGCTTTGTCCTTGAAACAAAAGTCAATTGTATCTGAAGGTCATGAAGGTTTTGGGTTTGTGCTGCTGTTGACATTTGAAATAGACACTGCTTTGGAATGTGGGAGGATTTCTGTAATGAAAAATATTTTAGGAAAGAGGAAGAAAACAAATTAACTTGTCAAATCCTTTCTTTGTGATAATGTTAAACCCCTCAAATTCTGCTATAACAAAATTCCATGTCTGAGTAAAGCCCAAACTCCATTTTTTTGTCTACTTCTATGTTCCAGTTCCTGGTTCCAGAGGTATTCATCATGTTAAAACAGTTAGATTGGATTTAGATAAAACATGAGGTGCTGTAGAAGGTTAAAGTGAAAGAATAGAAGGTGCTCAAAGAGCAAATCAGAGGCTTTGGAAGAAGAATGAATTTTGAATTTGTGCTATCTAGTTATTTGATATATAGTATTGCTTGCTTCTTATAATACTTAAATGTATTCAAAACTCAAAGACATCTAATTCTTAAAAGGATTAAAATTTTAGGGATGCCTGGATGGCTTGGTGGTTCAGCATGTCTGCCTTCGGCTCAGGGCATGATCTTGGAATACCAGGATTGAGTCCCACATCGGGCTCCCTGCATGGAGCCTGCTTTCTCCCCCTGCCTAAGTCTCTGCCTCCCTTTTTCTGTGTCTCTCATGAATAAATAAATAAAATCTTAAAAAAAATTTTAGACAATTTTTTCTAAATTAAATGAAAATGCATGAGAAATATTCAACATTCTTTTTTACAATTTTATTTAAATTCAATTAACATATAATGTATTATTGGTTTCAGAGATAGAGGTCAGTGATTCATTAGTCTTATGTAATACCCAGTGCTCATTACATCACATGCCCTCCTTAATGTCCATCACCCAATTGTCCCGTCCCCCCACTATCCTCCCCTCCAGTGACCCTCAGTTTGTTTCCTATGATTAATAGCCTCTAATGGTTTGTCTCCTGCTCTGATTTTGTCGTTTTATTTTTCCCTATCTTCCCCTAGGATTTTCTGTTTTGTTTCTTAAATTCCACATATAAGTGAGATCATATGATAATTGTCTTTCTCTGATTGACTTATTTCACTCAGCATAATATCCTCTAGTTTCATCCATGTCTTTGCAATGGCAAGATATCAATTTTTTTTAATGGCTTAGTAGTAGTCCATTATATATATATATATACACACACACACACACACACACACACACACACACCACATCTTCTTTATCCATTCATCTGTCAATGGATATCTGGGCTCTTTCCATATCTGGGCTCTTTCCAGTTTGGCTATTGTGGACATTGCTGCTATAAACATTGGGAGAGTGTTTTAACATTTCTCCTTGAAAGCTTTCTTGACATTGGCCAGAGTGGACTCGATGTACATTTTTCCTGCTACATAAGAAGTTACAAACTGAAAGCAGAGGAAATTGGCATCATAATTCTAATTTATTCTAGTGACAGTTTTCTGGAGCCACTTAACTTTGTCATCCTGTTTGCCAGACCCTTCTCTCTGCTCTGACACTGAGCAGTTTAAACACTGATTTATTTTTCCTGATAGATTAAACATATACATACTCATCTCCCAAGAGTAGGTTTAAATTACTGAGCAATGGGGGTATAGAGTTAACATTCATTCTGAGGATGGGAATATTTTAAGCAGCTGTGCCAGTAAGTAATCTGTCTTCTTTTCCTGGTAGAGTCAGTAAATTCCATTATTGGGCAAAACAGGATTTGTTTTCTGCTTTCCTGAGACCTCCTGAATTGATTAAGATTGAGGCCAAGTTAAAAACACTGATTCCTGGTCCCCAGACAAGCAAGGTTGATTCAGTAGAGGTGAAGGATATTCAGATACCTGCATTTTAACTAGTACCCAACGATTCCCATGCAATAGCCCAAAGACCACCTTAGAAATGCTGTTAGGCAAGGGAATACTTTCTCTTGAGGTGCTTTTTTGTTTGGTTGGTTGGTGGTTGATTGGTTCTCCTCAGTCTGCGTGTGGAGAATGAATCGGCTCATTCCCTAGTTACAATTAGTTGTAGAAGAATGGGGGAAAAAGGACTTACTGAGAAAAGTTGACTAGTTCAGAGCGATGGAGGGGGGGGGGGTAAAGGAATGTAGCTGTCAGGGATCAGGGAACACAAGCAGTTCTTTACAAGCAGTTTTTTTATCATTTAACAAACACGGAGCACTTTCGGGATGTCAGCACTTGTGCTTCCAGAAGGGACTCTGTATGCTCTGGAGCAGGATGCGCAGTCCAGGTGGTGGTGTCCTGGAGGGGGCAAAAAGGCTCCATAGCAAATAGATTCTACTTAACTTTAAACTTTTTTTCCTATTTTCAAAAGCCATATTGTCTTTTACGAAACAACTTCTTAGCATAGGAAACTGCAAACCTCCCATTATCCTCCCTGCTGTTTACCGCCCATCCCTGTGGGATTACCAGTCAGCGGTTTGGGGACTCCGTGGCCTTGAGCGTTTCCACACAGCGAGGGCGGGCATCGGTCCTCCCGCCAGCAGAGGGCAATCCAACGCACACCTAGGGCCGCGCGCTCTCTCTTCCACACGTAGCTCGCGTGATCGTCAGTGCTACATACTGCGCCTGCGCACGGGCTGAGGCCTTTTCCCCCCGCCGAGCGCTGCTGGGCCTGCTGGTCTGTGGTGAGCCGCGGCCGCCGGACTCTGTTCCGCAGGATGGTGAGTGGATATCTGGAATCGGGGCTACGTCTGCACTGGGTTTCCCTGTCTTTGCCCAAACGCTGACCTAGGGTCCGTCTCGCGCGGCGCGGGGGTTGGATGGCGTTGGATTGTGGGCTCTGCTGTGGTAGGGTTGCCGCTCCCAGCGTGGCTTTAATGGCTGCCGCCCGGCGCGCAAGCTTTGGGGGAGGGGTTGACGAAGAAGTTCGGGAGCTAGGGCGGTGGATTGAGGAGGGGGCGAGTTCAGGAGACCTGCTGCGGGGGTAGTGCCGGCTCGGCTCGGCCGACTGGGCGCCGGCAGGCGGCGAGGACTCCGTGCAGTTGGTCTCAGGCTAGCAGAGGGATGCCTGAGTGGACGCGGCTTGTGGGCCCTCGGACCCGTCCACCCCGACTGCTTCGTGGGTTTTTTCCGGGAGTATCGAGTTGGTGGGTCTTTGGGAAGTGGCTCCTAGACCCAGCAGTCAGCGGGGAGGCTGGGGCTTCTCTGGGCCTCGGAAGGAAGCTCGTTTAGTTTGGCATGTGCCTCCTGTCGCTCGCTCTAGATTGTTGCTGGCACCAGTGTTTCGTGATTTTGCGGATGAGGTGTTGCTTTGGTTGGTGGCGGGGACAGTGCTGTTTTAATCGGGAGCAATTGCTAAATAAGGCCTTGACCAGATGAGTTTTGTGGTAAGTGATTCGGCTTTTGAAAAACGTGCGTGTGAACAGCGCAGGAAATACGAGGGTAGGTTTTCAAAAACGGGGCATACAGCGTCCACAACAGACTGACGTTAGGCAAGACTGCTGGCTGTCTGGAGCAATGCTCTGGAAAAGTGACTGATGGGAAGTGGAAAAGGTGATGCTGGACTCCCTGTGGTGTGAGAAACTGGGCTCTGCAGAAGTGACAGTTGTGTGGATTCACTCTTGAAGTTAAAGTGTTTTTTTGTTACACAGTTACTTCAGATGTCAGAAGTACTATCAACCATTTATCAAAGTTTTAATGACTTTTTTTTTCTCTTAAAGGGGTTTGTTAAGGTTGTCAAGAATAAGGCTTACTTCAAGAGATACCAAGTGAAATTTAGAAGACGACGAGGTATGGTTACTACCCACGTTCACAATATTAGAAGAACTTGCAGTGGAATAGACTTTCTTAACTTACTTTTTTCTTGCAGAGGGTAAAACTGATTATTATGCCCGGAAACGCTTGGTAATTCAGGACAAAAATAAGTACAACACACCTAAATACAGGATGATAGTTCGTGTAACCAACCGAGACATCATTTGTCAGGTAAGTTGTATTCTGAACTCCAGCAATGAGTGCTATGCCTCACCCCTTGAACTCCCTGCTAGAGAAGTTGTACTTGGGGAAGCAAAACGTATATATGGATTGGAAGGTACCTCTAGTGCCTGGCATTCTAAAAACATTGAGTAGTTTCTTTTCCTTTTGGTAGGTCTGGAGTTGGAGCTGGTGGGGGTGGGTGGTACTTTAAAATACTTGATTGAAAATCAGTTGTGTTTGGCAATCCTGACCAAACTAGTTTAATCTCATTTTCTAATGGAGGAAAAGAGGATTAGAGAAATCAAAGGTATCGCCCTATTTTATAGGGGTAGTATAAATTTGAGGTCAAGTAGAAGGTTCTTGCACATTCCATTTCCAGTAGAATAATAGAATTTGTCATGGATTAAATCCCAACATGCTGTACAGCCCTAGGTGCCACATACCCCGCTCCACATCGAAGAGGTAGGTAGTTGTGAAGGTTTAATTAGGCTCTTAAGATTGCTTTTACTCCTGCTTATTGTTTGATACATAAAATTTTGATAAATAGGTATGAAAGTTTCTCCCATATAAAAGACCTCTAGAAAACGGCAGTTTGCTCCTTTAGAAGCTAGTTTTCTGGGCTTTTACAAATAGAGAAAATTTTCAATTAAGATTTACTGAGCCTTTGCAGGGAAGGGGGCAGGCACACCTATTTTCTAGGCAAACTAATGTTGGTTGTGAAGACCATGTTCCTTCATACCTAAATTAGATAACCCTATCCATATTGGACTTTGATATGCTGAGTTCAAAAGATGTTTGAAATTATTGGAGATTCTTCTTTTGACTTTTCATGGTGCCTCTTTAGTTCATTGGCTAATGCAGCTAATCCTTTTCAGTATTTAGAAAGAACGACAGTCTCTAACTTCAGAGGCATTTCAGTATTCACTGTTTAGGTCATAATTTTAGCTCTATTTGTGATAATCATTCTGACATTTACAGAAAACCTACCTGCTATAGTTGACGAAGCCATAAACTGTCATTGTGTAGTAGGATCAACAAAGAGATTCTAAAGTGTTGTAGATTTGTGTCCTTTTTTTTTTTCTCTCCTTAAGTCCTTTGAAAAAGAAGGCCCCTAGGATAAGTAATCAGATAGTTGAAAGCACAGATGATTAATCTGGTTTTTCTCTTACAGATTGCTTATGCCCGCATAGAAGGAGACATGATCGTTTGTGCGGCTTATGCTCATGAACTCCCAAAGTATGGTGTGAAGGTTGGCCTGACAAATTATGCTGCAGCATATTGTACCGGCCTGCTGCTGGCCCGCAGGGTATGCAGAAGATAACTTTAATATATTTGGAATTAGCTCATTGTTTGGAGTTCACTGCAAGATAAATGTTCTTATATATGAGTAAGATACCCTCAGCTCTGGCTTCTGGGGAATGCCTGCTGTTGAGCTTGTTGGTTATGGGGTCATCGGGGAGGATAGTTTTAATAAATCCAGAATTTGAGGCAGCCATACATTTTCTAATACTCTGCGGAGGTAGTTTTTCTGGTTTTTTGCCTGTTGGGTAGATCTAGGTCAGTGGAGTTTTTTTTTTTTTTTTTCTTCAAAGATTTTATTTATTCACGAGAGACAGAGAGAGTGGGAGAAGCGGGCTCCATGCAGGGAGCCCAATGTGAGACTGGATCCCAGTACTCCAGAGTCACACCGTGGGCCACAGGCAGGTGCTAAGCCACTGAGCCACCCAGGGACCCCATAAGTCAGTGGAATCTAAACGAAAGAATGGTGGCTACTAGCCACAAATGGATATTGAGTGCATGACCTGTGCTGTTCCGAGGAACTGAATTTTTAACTTAATTTGAATAGCTTTTTGTGGCTAGTTACTGGCTGTCTTGTTGGACAGTGCAGACCGTTGCTACTCAGAAGTATAGATCTTCTGTCAATCAGTGTACATTTAAAATGCAGGCTTTATTACTTCACACCCTTGAAATCTGTATTTTAATAGGATGTCCAGGTTACTTATATACATGTTAAATTTTGAGAAACAAGGTCTTCAATTTGGAGGGTGGGCAGGCATAGGTATGGAATTCAGTTTTGTTTTAATTATCTTTACCTCTGGGTGGCAGCATTTCCTGTAATAACACAGAAAGTAGGTGAAAATGTGATTTTGCCTTATTTTTGTTCTCTTACTGATCTTGTTTGCAGTGGACTTGTTAAGCATGCATCATTGTTAGGAACCTATATCCTCATTGGTTATAAATGTTTGAATAAGGATGAGGAATAATGTCCTTCTATATGAAAGCGACATGTTCTACAAAATCACACTGTGGTGAAGCGGTAGCTAGATAGATGTACCAGTAGAAGAGTCTCCCTTATTAACATAATGTGGTTGGAGTAGTAGAGCCATAAAAGATGCTCTGTTCTGCCCACTATCCTGCTAAGATTTTAATCAAATTAATCAAAATTGCACGTGATACCACTTAATATTTGGTTCTTGAGTTACTGTGGCCAAATAGGACTGAAGAAATATGGAGAATATCTTCCTTGAATAGATAATGGTATGGTTACATCTTAATTGATTATTACGTAAATCAAGTATGGGCATGTAGCAAAGATTCAGAAGCTATAAGACAGTTGTGGTGAGTTTGAATATTTGAAGTTTTCTTGTAGTTTTTTTTTTCTTTTTAAGATTTTATTTATTCATTAGAGACACAGAGGTGGGGGGAGGGGGCAGAGATACAGGCAGAGGGAGAAGCAGGCTCCATGCAAGGAGCCCAATGTGGGACTTGATCCCAGGTCTCTAGGATCATACCCTGGGCTGAAGGCTGCACTAAACCGCTGAGCCACCCAGGCTGCCCTCTGGTAGCATTTCATTTATTTATTTGTTTATTTGTTTATGCATTTTAATATTTAAAAGTAAGTTGGTACAGAGGGATAAGTGAATTGGAAGGTAATTTTTTGTGGGCATTGGGTCATTAAACGTGACTTGATAATTTTAGAATTGTTTGAATATATTTAGACTGGCTTTTTTGTTAATAGCTCCTCAATAGATTTGGCATGGACAAGATCTATGAAGGCCAAGTGGAAGTGACTGGAGATGAATACAATGTGGAAAGCATTGATGGTCAACCTGGTGCCTTCACCTGCTATTTGGATGCAGGGCTTGCCAGAACTACTACTGGAAATAAAGTTTTTGGGGCCCTCAAGGGAGCAGTGGACGGAGGCTTGTCTATCCCTCACAGGTAATACAGTATTCAAGGCTTCATTGTTTAGACTCCCAGTAGTTCTATTTCTAACTGGTTGGACTGTGGAGATCACTGAGTAGGTATACAGCATTGTATACCTGCTATATGCTTAGTACTATGGTAAAGGAACCTGGCAGGGCAGGAGGGAATTGTAACACATTATATAAATGAGATTGAGGTTCAGAAGTATAGGGTTTGTTGAAGGTTTTGGAGCTAGTAGTGGAAGAGCCAGGGTTAAAACCACTAGCTTTTGTGTTGTGGCTTAGTTTTGATTAGAAATGAGCAACTCCATTGCATTTTTTTTTCATTCAGAATAAAATAGTTTTGCTCAGTTATGGAAAACTGTCAACTCTAGAAAGAGAAAAGCTGAGAGCTTTCAACTGGAAATAAGATTGTAGACCATCTTCTAAGGAAGTTAAGTAGGTTTTAATTTGGTAGTTCTTTGGTTTTGAGTTAAGGATTTTTTTTCTTGTTGAGTAGGTGCATCTTTAGAAAGTGATTTATTAGCTTCTTAGGGTTATCTGAATTTTTTTTTTTTTTTAATTTTTTTATTTATTTATGATAGTCACACAGAGAGAGAGAGAGAGATAGGCGGAGACACAGGCCGAGGGAGAAGCAGGCTCCATGCACCGGGAGCCCGACGTGGGATTTGATCCCGGGTCTCCAGGATCACGCCCTGGGCCAAAGGCAGGCAACAAACCGCTGTGCCACCCAGGGATCCCGTGGGTTATCTGAATTTATTAGAGGTTGGAGAAATCCCTAACCACCAAAATTTTTTCTGGCTATAGGTTTTGGGATTTAGCCTACAAAATGTAACCTAACTGGAACTTTTATAATGGTGGGCCATATTTTTTTTTTGAGGACCTTCAGGTCTCTTGCAAGACACCTATTAGATGTGGTCTTGAACAAATCACTTAATTCCCATGTACCCTGAGGCAGCACTAAGAAATTCTAGGATTTAAAGGGAGCAGTTTTGAAATCCTTTCCTATGTTAATAAGGAGAACTTACTTTAGTGGTGAGAACTTGGTTTATTTCATGGCTTTGAAGGTGTTTGTGGCATCATTTCCTCTTCTATCCTGGAATTCAGAGATGAGCTGCTGAATGATGATATCCCACTAACTGAGCAGTCAGTAGTTGGTCCTTTGGTTGCATATGATGCAGTTAATTGTTTCAAGACGGGACTGATGGCAGCTACTGAAATGAATTCCTGCTAATGAACTGATTTCAATCATTATGTACTAAAATATGAAAATCTTTATTTTAGTACCAAACGATTCCCTGGTTATGATTCAGAAAGCAAGGAATTCAATGCAGAAGTTCATCGAAAGCACATCATGGGTCAGAATGTTGCAGATTATATGCGTTACCTAATGGAGGAAGATGAAGATGCTTACAAGAAACAATTCTCTCAATATATAAAGAACAACGTTACTCCAGACATGGTAAACATTTTTACTAAAAATGTCTGTATTGGGTTTACTATTTGGTTTCGTGGATATATTTTATTTCAGGGTTACAGTTAAAAGTTGAACATGAGTATGTTAAGAGGTATAGACAGACTCAAGCAGTTCCTTAAAATGGAATGACATGAAATTGGAAAATAGGGTGAGGGTAAGTTAAGAGTCAGATGGGATAAGAATAATTACAAAGAGTCTTAACATGCTTTTAGGAATTTTTTAGATAGTGAAGGGTGGCAGACTTCAAGCATCTAAATCTAAAGATGGCTTTTACACATTTTGGCTGTTTTAAGTTTGCAGACTTCATTCCTGTAGTCATAGTTAAAAGTCATCTGTCTGATTGGAGATGCTAGTTACTAAATTCATTTTGAAGCAATGTGGAGGAAAGGTTCTTTTCTGTAAAGCAAGTGAAGTTCTATGTTCAGGACTTTGTGAATATCTCAGGCTATGCACATGGAGAGTTTGTACTGAGTAGATGACTAGTTCTGCATGACTTTGCAAATAAGAGTTTAATGTTGGAAAATTTATCAGCCTAAAGTTGTATCTTTGAGGCATCTATTGACACATTGTAGTAATGGAAGAGGATAGGCATAGAGCACAAAAATAGCACTGCTTATTATAAAATTATGCAACTGTAGAGTTGTAGATGAATTGATGGTTATATATCAAAGGTTCTGTTAGTGCATAGTTTCTATTTTGATACAGTTTTGATTATGGAAAAAAAATTTTGAGAGCACATGGTGAGGGAGGGGCTAAGGGAAGGCTTCACGGCCAGCATGGAGCCCAATAATGAGGTCTCAATCTCAAAACCCTGAGATCATGACCTGAACTGAAATCAGAGTTGGATGCTTAACCAAATGAACCACCCAGGCACCCTGTGAAAATTACTTTATTTATAAATTTATTTTTATTTTTTTTAAAAAATTATTTATATATTCATGAGAGGTGTGCATGCGCGTGCGCGCGCACACACACGCAGAGATGTTAGCAAAGGGAGAAGCAAGGCTCCGTGCAGGGAGCCTGATGCAGGACCTGATCCCAGATCTCTAGGATCACGCCCTGAGCCTAAAGCAGACGCTCAACTGTTGAGCCACCCAGGTGTCCCTATTTTAAAATAGAGTTGTTAGGGACACCTGGGTGGCTCTGGTTGAGCAGCTGCCTTTGGCTCAGGGTGTGATCCGGAGTCCAGGGATCAAGTCCTGCATCGGGCTCCCTGCAAGGTGCCTGCTTCTCCCTCTATGTCTCTGCCTCTCATGAAATAAAATCTTAAAAAAAAAAAAAAAGAGTTGTAATTAGAAAAGATAATTGCCTGTTATTCATATGCTTAGTTACAGTCTAGGGATCAATAAATACATAGCTTGAGTTTTTGAGCTAGGAAAATGGTAATAATGCAAATGCATGTTAATTTTCAGAAATCCATACTTTTTTTGTTACTATTGGCATTGCCCTCATTCACTCTGGTAAATAGATCTTTTACTTGTGACTATAATTCTACTTGGCCTGCATAATTTTTCTTCTGAAGACCTCTCTTGCTCTGGTAATGTCACACTTGTTCACAACTTTTCAAATTCCCAAGCTGCTTTGAGCTCCCACTTCATGTTTTCCTAAATATATGGTATACTTCAGCTGGACCACTCTTAGGCTAATGTACTTTTCCCAGCTAGCTCATTAATTTGATCTTTGGAGGCCTCTTATGCGTGCCTGCTGAAATCCTCTATAGACATCTGACATGTCTTCTGAGGAAGTGGTCTTTACCTAAACTCATGTTCTTATCTATATGCATGGTTGTGTATCCTATTTGTCTTTTGGAAGGAATGGACCAAATTGCTTAGATTTATTAAATAACTGTATTTGAAGTCATCAAATGGATTTGTTAAATACAGTGGAAAGCTGTAATAGAGTGCTTAAAAGAGGTAGAGAAATTAAAGGAATTAAAGTAATTCCTAAAGGAAGGGATTTAGGTAGTTGAGGTCTCATGCAGTGTTTGCATTCTTTTCATTTGCTCAGTTTTCTACAAATGCATGTAGTAGTCATATTTTCTTCATAATGAAGGAGTAGTTTTAGAGATTTGAATACTTTGGTTTATTCTTTGGGGGGGCTGTAATTGTTACTAGATTTTGATAGTGAACATTCAGGCATTTTATAGCTGCTTCATGACCTGCTCTACCATAGAATCAATAGTCATTTATTTGGAGGAGGTAATTGAAACAATTCCAAGAATTTCAGCATTAGTTTTTGATGGGTTTTAGAACATAATTCTCATTAAGAGATAATTGGATGGTGTTTGAGCATTTTGTAGGAAAATTCAAACCTTCTGTTTCCATAGACACCTAATATTAGTAGATATAAGAGGTCCCTGGTATGTAGTTCTGGGAGTAGTACCGAGAGACCTATTAGGTACTGATGGAAAATACAAATCTGAGGAATGTGGTAGAAAAAAATGAATTAATAGCAAATGCTTGTTGGCCCCATATCCTGTTCATCTTAATATCTTAAATACTTTGTTTTAGCACAAATCCTCCCCTGAATAAAAGAATTCGGGTCAGACAGTATTTTAAATGAACATAAATGTTTTTGCAGAAACCTGTTGGCTCTTGAGTGACTTAAAGAAGTAAAGCTGAATTCCTTAGAAATAAGTGGACATTTTTTGAGTATGAGTTTTGTGAATAGTGTCAATTCACACTGCCTCTGGAAATTTCTTAGGAAAATGTGGGTTACATGCAGAAATTTGAGATACCAGTGTTGACCCGGTTTAGTTCCCTTTGACAGTCTGGTTTAGGGACAAAATTGAGCAAGTGGTAGAATGCAATATGTTACGTGACTGTATAGGGCATGTGAAATGAAACCAAGTACTGTTTGCTTTGCTTTCTTTCAGATGGAGGAGATGTATAAGAAAGCTCACGCTGCTATACGAGAGAATCCCGTCTATGAGAAGAAGCCTAAGAAAGAAGTTAAGAAGAAGAGGTATGCATCTTACTATTACTGTCTTTTTAAGAGAGGTTGGGAGGAATTTCTTGCCTTGTTTGGTCTTTATCAAACTCATTGAAGTTGTGCAAACTCGATCACTAGCTCTGCATGATGTTGCAGAAGTGAGGGGAACCAGGTTTGCTAAAGTAATTGTGGTGATAGAAATGTATTAGCCTCAGAAGGTACTTACTGAGCTGACCTATTCTATCCCATTACAGTGTAACTACCAGTTACAGCATTTAAAAAACTTTTTTTAACCAGTTCCTGCATTTTGAAAGTTCCTTTAAGATC
This sequence comes from Nyctereutes procyonoides, assembly GCF_905146905.1. NCBI lineage: Eukaryota > Metazoa > Chordata > Mammalia > Carnivora > Canidae > Nyctereutes > Nyctereutes procyonoides. The sequence continues at coordinate 21,506,173 of NW_026575126.1, forward strand.
AGAAGTATGTATTAGAACTTGGATTGTTTTGACCTGATCATAGTCTTTTCCAATCAAAGTTAATTTTACTTTGTTTTGCAGGTGGAACCGTCCTAAGATGTCTCTTGCCCAAAAGAAAGATCGGGTAGCTCAGAAGAAGGCAAGCTTCCTTAGAGCTCAGGAGCGGGCTGCTGAGAGCTAATAAACCAAACCATAATTTTCTATGAAGATTTTTCAGATAAAGCCAATAATAAACTTATTCACCAAGCAACTTTGTGTTAAACTCTTGTTAATGAAAGTGTAGGAGATACGTGAAGTACAAAAGTAGAGGAGTTAAGTTTTTCTTCTTCAAGAAACAAATATAACTGCATATTGACTCAAAGTTCACACCGGCTTCTCAGGCTTCTGTTTTTCCTAACAGTTATCCCTTCAAGTGTGACGTCCAGCTCCCTCTAAACAGTCTGTCAAGCAACAGACCAACCATCCACTAGGAAATATTTCTTCCATTCATTTATTGTAACCAGATGGCTAGTGGGAAGAAAAAGTACCTTCAAAGTACACAATTTTAAAGTAAGCAGAACTGGTGCTAATCAATGGCTTTAATTTTGAGAGAGAGCTGTCCAATGAAGTTCACATAACGTTCACTTTAATCAGGTGAAACCTTTGAGCAGAATATCCTTCAAAAGAAGTGTTCATTTTATGGAGATGTTGAAAGGTACATGCCAGATCTTAATAAACATGAAAACAACATTAAAAGGGCAAATATTAACTTGCATATCAAGTTTACATGAAAAAATTTGCATGCCTCTTAAGAAATAGCCCTTTGGCCAACAGGAAATACTGTTCAAAAATGGAAAATTGTGAACTAAAAAGTTCCATGATTTCAGAGTCTGGCTCCTAATGTCCTATTTCCCCATAGCTCAAATTCAGTTACATGGATCTGGATTGGGTTGATGGCCTTAATACCAGTTTTGGAAAAAAATCAGTTTTGATGGACTATAGCACATTGACAACTAAGAAGGACCCATGAAAATGAGGATGACGAATGCTCATCTAGTTTCAGCCTCTAAAATTGGCAATTCTATATTGTCAAGTAGAACATTTTCTTACTGATTAAGAGGCTAACAGCCACTCAATATTCTGAAGCCATATAACATTTGATGTCTAAGTGTTTTAAGTAGAAAAAAAACCATGCTATTAACCCAACATCTGTTTGTAAAGGAGTAACTTGACCTTTGCAGTCTTAATTTCTGTTAATGTGCAAACTTTACCATGCTAAGACTTTTTAAATGTATATTTTTTTTCAACAGCTTCAATGCAAAAATGTTTCCAGCAATGGTATTTTGGCTGACAAATCTACAAAATACTCCACTGTCGATGTTTATGGAATGAGGCTTTTCACAGCATTATTTTAGGTCATTAGTTAAAATAGTTACACAGTGAATACTGGAAAATCTACCAGGGCTTCTAACAGCAGGAATGAAATCTTTGGACCTGGTCATCTTTTACCTCCTGCCATTATTTCAATCAACTTGTATCTTAAGATGATGGCTTCTTAAAACCAGGGGAAGGGGGGTTTTGTGTAGCTGACAGGGACTTGAATCAGAAGCCTTATTTTTTTTTAATGCTCAAAGTTTTTCCTTAAAATTTTGAAGTTTCCTATAATGCTCACGATGTCCAAATGAACTAAGAGTCATTTGTATAGGAAATTTTCTTCCACAGTAATGTTTTTAGGTTATTTAGTATCAAAGAATGTTCCATTTCCATTTGATTTGCAGTGACTTTGAGAGCAATACAAGAATAAAGCTGCTTTTCCAATTCCTCACGAATTTCACTTGGAGCACCACGCAATAGGTAGTCTTTGAGTAACTGACAGGCTTTTGCCAAGTTTGGTTGTATCACTTCTGAAGTACACTTCATTGTACTTTGATCACAGCTAGTTCGACAATCTGTGCCATAAACACAGTCCAAATCAGACTCACAGTGACGATCCTTCATAAGTTCTTTCAGGTTTGTCTCTGGTACAATTTTTCTCATGTCCACCATTTTCAAATCATATTTATCATTATATCCTAGGTTTTTGGCACTAATATCACACATAAGGAAGTTTCCATAGGGGCCGTGAAAAACATCTTCCACAAATTCTAGAAGTCCTATGGCTATTTTAGCCTTTCTAGGCCATGATGGTGTGAATAACTGGTCCATGCTTCTTCTGAACCCAGATGGAATAAAAAGTTCAATGACCCATGGAAGGCTTATTCCATAAAGAGAGGTATATTCAACACTTTCCATCACATAGAGATCACCACAGAATCCCATTAATTTGGGAGTATGTTCTTTATCTTGAAGTATCACCATGAGAAGAAACTCATTTAGTTGAAGAAGTGCCCATGCTGACTTTGCTTCTCCCAAGGAAACTTGGCCATCTTTGTCTCCATCAGCCACGGTCAAGATGAGATTAACCAGTTCAGAGAGGTTTCCTTGGTCACCCAATTTTGCCTATAAAGGTAAGAATTTAGCTAAATACAGAAAGTTTGCAAAAATATCTCATGTAATATACATACTAACTTTATATGGGAATTATGCTAAGTAATAATTTTGTTAGTCTCCATAAAGGTACTTAATACAGCTCCAATTTATGATGCTTTTACTAAGAAGTATGTTTTATATAATTGTAGTAAAACGCACTCTTGAGTATATTTGTTTAAGAAATGGCAAGCTTCTTGGTCCCTGTTGATAGTTACTCAACACACTAATTCTATCTTACTCATATATTTACTTGCAAAATTGCAGTGTAATGTGCTCATATCCAAAGTTATAATAAGGGTCAACTGAAAATTATTTTCTCCTATTTTGTAGTTAACACATTAACAACTATTTTGTTCAAGTTGTATTGTTCCAATGATGAAAGTTAAAAAGTATTTCCCTGTGAAGGTTCTTAGGATAAAATAGTCCGAAAATGTAAACTTAAAGATTTTGAATGAAAATATGACAGCAATAAAAGAAAAGAGACTTTTTATAAAATTTTAACTACTTTTATCTTTTAATATACTTAATCTTTGTATGATTATTTAATTTTTAAAAAATAATTTGCTATCAGATATGTATACTGATTTTAGCCCTTCTCCCACATTTAAAAAAATGTGTATCAGCTATAGTGTCAAACTATAGAGCAGCTCACCTACTTAATGAACTCCCCTTTCATATCTGGACACTTTATTATAAATAATGTAAACATCTTCTATACATTTTTGAATTGTTTCAAGATGGAGCCCCTGATATGTTAAAGAATAGCAACACTTTTGTGGCTTAGGATGAGGTCTTGCCAACTCTTCCAGAAGAATGTACCACTTCATAATAGTAACATGGGAATGGATATACTTACTTTAAAGAGACTGTAGACCATTTCTTTGAATTTCTGTACAGTAGTTCCCCTCGTTGGCTTATCAAATAGCACTATTTCCTTCCTTGGTTCCAATTCAGTCCCAAAATCAAGGTGAAGTGCTTGTTCCATTTGACATTTCACAACACCTGGTAGATTACCCCAAATCCCTAAATACATCTATGTGGAAAAAGAATGACAAATCACTCTTTAGGCTGAGTAGAATTATACACCACTGTATTTTTAGTATCTTCTTCCTCTTACAAAAACACAAAAGTAAGTAACAAAACACAGAGATTTAGCTTTTTTCTATAACTTTTTGATTATAAAAGCAATGCATGCCTAAATATATACATTTTTGACCATGGATCAATTTTATTTATTTATTCCAATTTTTAAATTGTGGTAAAATATTAAAAACATAATTTACCATCTTCACCATTTTTAGTGTACAGTTCAATGGTATTACATTCACAATGCAGCCATCACCACCACCCTTTTGCAGCACTCCATCTTGTAAAACTGAATCTCCATACCTATTAAATAATAACTTCCTGTTCCCCCTTTCCCCTTTAGCCCTTGGCATCACCATTCTGCTCTCTGTCTTTATAATTTTGACTAAGTATCTCATATAAATGGAACCATATAAAATTTCTCTTTTTGTGACAAACCTGAAAGAATTTATAAAGGATCGTCACTGTGAGTCTGATTTGGACAGTATTTATGGCACAGATTATTTTACTTAGCATTACATTCTCAAGATTCATCTGTATCGTATTGTGTCAGAATTTCCTCCTTTTTAAACCTGAATAATAGTCCATTGTATGTATATACCATATTTTGCATTTCTTTTTTTTTTCATATTTTGCATTTCTATTCCCTGCTGATCAACACTTCGATGCTTCGTTTTTTAGCTATTGTGAATAATGCTGATCTGAACTTAGGTATACAAATATCTTTTGGAGACTGCTTTCAATTTATGTACCCAGAAGTAAAATTGCTGGATCATAAGAACAGTATATATTTTTTTTAATTTTTATTTATTTATGATAGTCACACACACACAGAGAGAGAGGCAGAGACACAGGCAGAGGGAGAAAGCAGGCTCCATGCACCGGGAGCCCGACGTGGGATTCGATCTCGGGTCTCCAGGATCGCGCCCTGGGCCAAAGGCAGGCGCCAAACCGCTGCGCCACCCAGGGATCCCAAGAACAGTATATTTTTAATATTTTGAGGAACTGCTATATTGTTTTCTGCAATGCCTGTGCCATTTTACATTCCTTCTAACGGTACACAAAGGTTCCAATTTCTTTCCATCCCTGTCAACGCTTGTTGACAAAGAAATTTCCTTTCTTTGATAGTAGCCATCCTAATGGGTATGAAGTGGTATGTCACTGTGATTTTGATTTGTATTTCCTTAATGATCAAGTGATGTTGAGCATCTATCTTTTCATGTACTTATTGGCCATCTGTATATCTTTTTTTTTTTTTGAGAAATGCCTATTCAAGTCCTTTGCATATTTTTAAATCTTGTTTTTATTGTTGAATTTTTTTTTAAATTTTATTTATTTATGATAGTCACAGAGAGAGAGAGGGAGAGAGGTAGAGACATAGGCAGAGGGAGAAGCCGGCTCCATGCACCGGGAGCCAGACGTGGGATTCGATCCTGGGTCTCCAGGATCACGCCCTGGGCCAAAGGCAGGCGCCAAACCTCTGCGCCACCCAGGGATCCCTTTATTGTTGAATTTTAGGCGTTCTTGCTCTCTCTCATTCTCTCTCTCTCTCTTTTTTAGTAAACTTTACACACAACGCAGGTCTCGAACTTATGACCCTGTGATTAAGAGTTACATGCTCCAGCACCTGGGTGGCTAAGTTAAGCGTCTGTCTTCAGCTCAAGTCATGATCCCAATGTCCTGGGATTGAGTCCTGTATTGTGCTCCTGGTCAGGGAGTCTACTTCTCCCTCTGTCCCTCCCCTATAATTGTGCTCATGCTCTCTTTCTTTCTCTCTCACAAAAATAAATAAAATCTTAAAAAAAAAATGTTACATGCTCTACCAACTGAGCTGGTCAGGTACCCCAGGAGTTCTCTATATATTTTAGATATTAATCCCTTATTGGATATATGATTTGCAAATATTTTCTTGCATTCTGTAGATTTGATACTTTTTGATGCACAAAATTTTTAAATTTTCATTAAGTACAGATTTGTCTTTTTCTTTCGTTGCTCATGCCTTTGGTGTCAGAGCCAAGAAATCATTACCAAATCCAATGTCATGAAGCTTTTACCCTATATTTTTTTCTAAGAGTTTTATGGTTTTAGTTCTTACATTTAAGTCTTTGATCTGTTTTGACTTAATTTTTGCATATGGCATTAGGTAAGCATCCCACTTTGTTCTTTTTGCATGTGGCTATCCAGTTTTTGCCAACACCATTTGTTGAAAAGTTGGTCCTTTCTCTAGGGGTGCTTGGGTAGCTCAGTTGGTTGAGCATCTGCCTTCAGCTCAGGGCCCTGGGATTGAGCTCCGCATTGAGCCCCACATTGGGCTCCCTCCTTTGCAGAGAGCCTACTTCTCCCTCTGCCCTCCCTTCCCCCACAACCTGTGCTGTCTCACACACACTCTCTCTCAAATACATAAATAAAACCTTAAAAAAAAAGTCCTAAAAAAAATAAAATAAAAAAAAAAAGTCCTTTCTCTATCAAATGGTCTTAGCACTCATCAAAAATCATTTGACCAAATATGTGAGGCTTAGTTCTGGGTTCTCTACTCTATTTATCTATATGTCTGTCTTCATTCCAGTACACACTGTCTTGATTACTGTACCTTTGCAGTTAAGTTTTGAAATCAGAAGTATGAGTCTTCCAGCTCTGTAGTTCTTTTTCACAATGGTTTAGCTATTTGGGGTCCTCTGACAGTCTGTATTCAAATTTTTGGGTGGGTTTTTCTACTTCTGCAAAAAATGTCATCAGGATTTTGAAAGGGATTTCACGAATCTGTAGATCACTTTGGGTAGTGATCTTAACAATACTAAGTCTTCCATCCATGAACACGGACTGTGTTTCCATTTGTTTGTATCTTTAATTTCTTTCAGCAATACTTTGAAGTATTCATTGTACAAGTCCTAAAACCTCCTTGGTTAAGTTAATTTCTAAGTAGTTTATTCTTTTAGATGCTACTGTAAATGGAATGGTTTTCTTAATTTTCTTTGTGGATTGTTCATTGTTAGTGTATAGGAATAGAACTGATTTTTGTGTGTTGACTTTGTTTCCAGCTACTTTGCCGAATTTATTAGCTCTAACAACTTTTTCCTACATAAAATATTTTTCTATATAAAAGATCATGTCATCTGCAAGCAGAGATAATTTTACTTTTTCCTAATTTGGATACCTTTATTTCTCTTTCTTGTCTGATTTGGCTAGAACTTCCAATATTATGTTGAATACAAGTGGCAAAAGTGGGCATCCTTGCCTTGTTCCTGATTTTAGAGGAAAAACTTTCATACTTTTACCATTGAATATAATATTAGCTATTGATTTTTCATATATGGATTTTATTATGTTGAGGTAGTTGCCTTCTATTCCTACTTTGTTGAGTGTTTTTATCATGAAAGGGTACTGAATTTTATCAAATACTTTTCCTATATCAACTGAGATGATCCTGTGGGGTCACTGTTGATCTGTCGTATTAAACTGATTGACTTTTATATATTGAACCATCCTGGCATTCCAGGAATAAATCCCATTTGGTTGTGGTGTATGATCTTTTTAATATGCTCAATTTGGCATGATAGTATTTTGTTGGGGATTTTGCATTAATGTACAAAAAGTCTGTAGATTTCTTTCCTTGTAATGTCTTTATCTGGCTTTGGTATCAAAGTAATGGTGGCCTCACAAAATGAGTCAGGAAGTATTCCTTCCTTTTCAATTTTTTGGAAAAGGTTGGGAAGGATTTAAATGTTTGGTAGGATTCACCAGTGAAGGCAACGGGCTCAGGGCTTTTCTTGTTGGAAGACTCTTGATTACTGATTCAATCTCCTTCCTAATAATAGGTCTGTTCAGATTTTCTATTTCTTGTTAGGTTTTCTGTTTCTAGGGATTTGTCCATTTCATCTAGGCTATCTAACTTCTTGGTGCATAATTGTTCATAGTACTCTCATATCCTTTTTATTTCTGTAATGTCCCCACACTTCAATTTTGATTTTAGTAATTTGAGACTTCTCTTTTTCTCTTAGACTCATCTAGCTAAAGGTTTGTCAATTTTGCTGATTTTTTTCAAGAGCCAAGTTCTGGTTTCATTGATTTTCCTCTATTGTTTTTCTTTTTTTTTCTTTTTTATATATATATATATTTTTTTTATTTTATTTATGATAGTCACACAGAGAGAGAGAGAGAGAGGCAGAGACACAGGCAGAGGGAGAAGCAGGCTCCATGCACCGGGAGCCCGACATGGGATTCGATCCCAGGTCTCCAGGATCGCGCCCTGGGCCAAAGGCAGGCGCCAAACCGCTGCGCCACCCAGGGATCCCTGTTTTTCTATTCTCCATTTCATTTATCTCTGCTGTAAATTGTTTATTTCCTTCTGCTAGCTTTGGGTTTAGTTTGTTCTTTTTCAAGTTCCTTAAATTGTAAAATTGGCTTGTTGATTTGAGATCTTGTTTCTTAATGTAAACATTTATAACTATAAATACATTTTTAAAAAGTCACATTGCCTAGAAAGATGAAAGGCAAATTCCTCTGTTTCCATTTTCCTAAACCCATACTCCCAAATTAGTCACTATTAATTAATATAAGATCCATGAAAATAATCATATCTATCTTAACCACTACTGCATTCCTAATAACTATGTCTGGAATATACTGGAAATAAGGATTAATAAACATCTGTTGGATGAGTGAATCAAAGCATACAACATTGAAGTATATAAAATATCCTAACACTATGGTTCAAGAATTCTTTTAATAATACTTTCATTTAAGGTAAAATTAGAGTGCACTGTTATTCTGGGATGTTTATTCGTAATGTCCATACCTGATTGTTGGGCTTGGTGGATAAACATTTCCCAAAGTAAAGGGTTTCTGTAACACAAAGGCTGTTACATGCAGGCCCATCAATAACTCCAGTCTTGTACTTGTCACACTAAAAACCAGGAAATAGAAAAGCAGTTAATAGAAAACTGTTTTATAAGAAGAAACATAATAAAGACAATATAAGGAGATACCTGTATTCTTTAGGATGAAGTTCTATAATGAAAAGAACTCAGACTCTGGATTTGGACAGACTTGAATCTGAATCCAAGCTCTATTCTTACCAGCTATATGATGATGAGAGATATTGCTGCGACCAAAGTGTGCTTGGAATTTGGAAGCTATTTTTCCCCACTTAACATGGTCTGAGGTGGTAAGGTACCTGCTTCCCCCCTAAGATTAGAGGCACACTTTAAAAATGGCTCTGGTTTTAAAGTAAGAAATTAAAGTTTTAAATACGAAAATACATAAAAAACAAAATTACCAAAAAAAAAAAAAATTACCTCTGACATCTGGTCATCCTTGAGATCACCCAAAAATAAGAAAATAAGAAAAATAAACACAAACTCCATCTTCAACAAGATATCAAGGTAACCCTAAGGCACAATTAATGAGGATAGCCTGCCAAATTCAGTGAAATTACACCAGAGTCCAGAGATTGTTGAGATTAAATAACTGCTGTGACTTTGCTTCTCAACATTGGCATAGCACCAAAGAGATGAGATGCAGAACCATCACCCTGATTTACAATGTAGGTTTAAGGGGCACATGCTGTGGGAACTTTCAAGGAGTCTATATGGCATCACGAAGTAGCAGGACAAGGCAGTGCTGAATGATAAATTCTTTAAAAATATTATCTATGTTGGAGGCAGTCTGTTAATGAAATGGGTTGAGGGAGAGTACATTATGAGCATCTCCTGGGGAGATAACACTGGATAAGCCAATCTGTGTATTTTTGTCTCTGTGTTTCTCGTTTTTTCTATCTCACACATGACATGCATACACACAAACTCTGGGTCATAGCAGTCTCACTACTAGCACAATTCACTCCTCCAGTTGCTTCCTACAAATAGCTGGTTGAGGAAGAACTCTTTCATTCAATAAGGAGTAATAACCAAAGGAAAACAAGATCTACAGAGCAAATCTACAAGAAAAAGGAGGAAAGGAAATGAAAAGCTAATGTTATAAAAAGAAATTTTCCAGAAAAATGTTGCCATGAAGCAGGCCAAACATAATGCTGTGAATTCAAAGGACTTAATGAAACAGTTTAAAAAATAAGACCTCATGGTAGAAGAAATGATGAGACAACAGAAGGAAATGTAAAATAAGCTAGTAGAGCTCAGAAAGGAAGAAAAGGAAAAAAATCCTAGGAATTAAAGCCACATAAATGGGGGTGGGAGAAGGAGACAGACAAAGATGACAACACAGACTTAAACGAGGGCTAGGTTAAGAAAAGTGGGGAAAAGGCAATGGAAGTATAAAAAGAACTAAATATAATTTGAGACAATATTATAGATACAGGAGACAAAGGATATCCAGCATGTCCACATGAGGGAGAACAGTACAAGTGGAAAAGAAAAAATAGAAGTAGAATTCAAGGCAACTTCATGTAAAGTGAAAGGATACTTTATAGATTGAAAGGACATACAATATCCCAAGAAAACTGACATATAGAACGACCCTTGTGATCTACCCTATTGAATTTTACTAGACTTCAAAAATAAATAATCCTTTGAGCATTCAGGCAAAAAGATCAAGGCACCTTTAGAAGGAAATAAATCAGGTTGGCCTCAGATTTTTCCACAGCCACATAATGGTAGATAATGGTGCAATGCCAGCAAAGTCTTTGAGAAAGGAAGTGTGACTTGCCTGGATCCTAATTTTTCATTTGTAAAAGGGAATATGAGTAATGTTTGATTTATAGCATAATTATGAAGAGGGCATCCAGCTGGCTCAGTTGGATGTGACTCTTGATCTCAGGGTTGTGAGTTCAAGCCCCATGTTGGGCACAGAATTCACTTAAAAATACGTAATAAAATTATAGCATTATTATGAGGTAAAATGATATAATAATGAATACAGATCACCTGTGATTTTAAAAAGTGCTCAATAGCAGGTACTATTATTTTACACAGCTAAACTTTCTTTCAAGTAAAAGGCGTCAAATGTTTTTGAACATACAAGGATTAGAAAAACATTCCCTCTTAAAGAACTACTAGAAAATGAATTTTAGGTAACCAAAAGATGAACAAAGAACCTGAACATGGAAGCCAGTTGAAATATAGGACTGGGATGAAAACCCTGGGAATCTACTTCATAATGATTAATAAAATATCCAATATTACTAGATGCTTATTTTATGTCAGGCACTATTCTAGTGCTATACTTTCGTTATCATGAAAACAAACCTGTGAGGTAGAGCCTATTGTTATATCCATTGTAAAAACAAGGTAAGGTTACATACCTAAAAAATGATAAAACCAAGATTCCAACCTAGGCAGTCTGGTTTCAGAGCTCATTCTCATAATAGCTACTGTATATTCTTCAGAATGTTATTATAAACAATTTTGTTACTTGTACCGGTATAAACAAAAACCAAGAAGGGAAGATGTAAATAGATGGAAGGTGACAAAAGGATGTTGATTTCTTTAATACTCAAGGTCAGGAGATAACATTTACATCTTATAAATCAAGTAACAGAGAGAAGTCTATTCAAGGGGCACCTGGGTGGTTAAGTCGGTTAAGTGTGTGCCTTAAGCTCAGGTCATGATTCCAGGTTCCGGGGATCCAGCCCTGCATCAGGTTTCTGCTCAGTAAGAAGCCTGCTTTTCCCTCTGCCTCTGCCTGCCGCTCCCCCTGCTTGTGCTCTCTCTTTCTCCATCAAATAAATAAAATAAATCTTAAAAAAAAAGTATATTCAAAAGTACACCAATGATCACTAGAAGAATTAATAATAATGATTGTTTAAAATTAGGCAGAACAAAGGAGATCAGATTAATAGAATTTTAATTTTGTCACTGCTTTTAATAGGTAGATTTGGTCTAAAGAAATAGAGCATAAAGTACATTTTTAAAAGTTATAGTATAAAGCTAAACACTAGAAGACCTAAATACAGAATACAAAGCTTCCTAAATGATCAAAAGAAACATGCATAAAACAAGAAATATACACCATCTAGAGAAAGATGCAAACCAAATGAATCCTTAAAAACAGAAAGTAGGTCATAAAATGTGATACAGGGGCAGCCTGGGTGGCTCAGCGGTTTAGTACTGCCTGCAGCCTGGGGTGTGATCCTGGAGACCCCGGGATGGAGTCCCATGTCGCGCTCCCTGCATGGAGCCTGCTTCTCCCTCTGCTTGTGTCTCTGCCTTTCTCTCTGTGTGGGTGTCTCTCTGAATAAATAAATAAAATCTTATAAAAAAATGTGATACAGAATTATGTCGTATATATTATATAAATGTCAGCAAGATAAGTTCATCTACTGAAAGAAGGATACCCTTAGAAAAGTGTCAGAAAAGTTGAAAATAAGGGACAGTACAGGTATATCAGGCAAACACAAAGAAAACACAATTAAGTCACAATTTTAAACCAGACAAGGTTGAAATCAGAGGTAAGGAAAGCATTAAATAAGGTTAAAAAAAGGGGGGGGGGGCTTTACAATGATAAAACATATAATCCACACCAGATATTACATTCATGAGTTTCTATAAGGCAAATAAAGACGTATTAAAATCCATTAAGCAAGATCTATAAGAAATAAAAAACAAAAAAAGAAATAGGCATTAGAGTGGGAGACCCTAGTTCACTTTTTCTAGCCCATGACAGATAAAGAAATCTACAAAAAAAAGGATATAGAAGAGCTAAAAAATCTAGTAAAGTAGATCTGTCTTGAGAACAAACTTTTCAAATGCCCATGGAACAATTACAAAATTAGACCAAAGCCTTAGTACATTCCGCTTAGTAGAAATGGCATCTCCAATCACAATATAACACATGAAATTAATAAAACATCCATCCACATATAATTAAATGTTCTTTTAATTCTTGAAAGTCAAAGAGAAAGTCCAATTTGAAATACTTAAGTATCTAGGAAATAACAATAACTGAAACTGAAAATAAAACAAATGATAAAATCAAAGAACCACTTAAAGAAGAATGCAACTTAATTATGTTAATAAACAGCAAAGAACAAAACAAATGAATTAAAAATTCAAGAATTTTGAAAAAATCTACAGAAAGCAGAAAGAAGTAATCAATATAAAATAACAATACAAGGTTATGGTATGTTGCTGTTGTTGCAAGAATTCCTCTGACCTTCATCTCCCAATCTTTACTTTGGATTTCTTGCTCTTTTCTGGTTTCTGCAATTACCTTTTGATGGTTTTTTCCCCAGAATTCTCCTTGTCTGTCTGGTTCTCTCAGTCTGATGACATGATGCTACTCACAGATCAATCTTGCCCTGCTCTGGTTCTTGGGATGCAGAAAATCTTAATAAACTGAAGTTGATGGATGTAGCCTTTTAAGCATGAGTCGCTTGAGAATGATAGGATGGCTGAGATAATGAGTGGAAGAGTCTGGATGTAAAACTAGCTAAAGAATTTGGCAGTGTCCAGGTGTGAAACCATAGGCACTGGACCAGAGTCTTTTATTAGAAGAAATAAGTTTATTTGCAACCTATTAGAGGGCCAACACTGGGCTTATCTTGTGTGTGTAATAGGGATTAAGGATAATTTACTGAGCCCTTCATTTTGGGGGCTTAAATTTTTCATTGATCCCAAGGAAACACTGAACCCAAGGATCCCAAGCCAAAGTACAGCCGAGTCTCTTAAATACTTAATTCTTGAAGACACCAGCATAGGCTCCTCAGTCTTAGCCACTGGGCCTCCCTACCAACACTTTAACAGTTTGCTGTGAGGATAAGGATAGCTTTGGTAGAGATGGAGAGCTTTGTCCATGTGAAGAAGTGCCAACACCTACAAACTGTTGCTCTTCAGCTGTCACTACCAGAGAAATTCCTGGTTAAGCCTTGACCATGCCTGCTTTCTCCTTCAGACCTGGCTGTAACCAAGAATATGAAGTTTCATTTTCATAGGAAGAGCAGAGCAAACTAGTTCCTATACTCAATTCTGATGGTGGTTTTGGGGCGGGGGGGGGCACATGGGAGATGCTCAATACTTTCTTCCCCAGGTCTCCCCTGGAGATTTTTAGGGAATGCAGAACCATCTGTTTGGTATCTCTGCTTGTAGCAGATGGCCAGCAATTTCACTGCCATGTGTCTTCACTGAGGCAAAGGTGGTGGGAGTTCTGAGGCCTTACTCAGGAGCTGGAGTGAAACCTCCTACAGATACAGCTTAGAGTTTCTAGTGAAATTTTTTTTTTAGGATTTTATTTATTCATGAGAGAGAAAGAGAGAGAGAGAGAGAAGCAGAGACATAGGCAGAGGCAGAAGCAGGCTCCTATGGGGAGTCTGATGCAGAACTCGATCCCAGGACCCCAGGATCATGACCTGGGCCAAAGGCAGATGCTCAACCACTGAGCTACCCAGGTGTCCTGAGTTTCTAGTGAATTTAGATCTTAGACCACATCCTCTGACCACAAAGAAATAAAAAATCAACAAAAATAATGTAAACAGGGATCCCTGGGTGGCGCAGCGGTTTGGTGTCTGCCTCTGACCCAGGGCGTGATCCTGGAGACCCAGGATCGAGTCCCACATCGGGCTCCCTGCAGGGAGCCTGCTTCTCCCTCTGTCTGTGTCTCTGCCTCTCTCTGTATCTCACGAATGAATAAATAAAACCTTAAAAAAAAATAATAATAATGTAAACATAGACACTGACACGTTCAGAAAGTAAAAAGCACGTTTGTAAATAATTTGTGGATTTTTAAGATAAATGACAGTGGAAATGTAGAATATTTAGAACTGAACAACAACAAAAGTATAAATACTAAAACTTGTGAGATGCAGCTAAAGCAGTTCTTAGAGGGAAATTTACAGTTTTAAATGCAAAGATGAAAAAACAGCTGACTGAATATAAATAGTAAGCACTCAACTAAAGAAGCTTAAAAAGACCCCAACAATAACAATAAACCTCCAAAAGAAATAGAAAAAAGCAGAAATAAAAAAAGAAAAAGATCAATAATACCAAAAACTAGTTCTTTGAAAACTTTAACAAAGGAAATAAACCTTTAATAAGACTGATCATGAGAAAAAGAGGAGGCACAATTAAAGATTATTATGAAAGAAAAGGGTAGGGATACTGAATAACATAAACAACACCATGGCAACACATTTGAAATGAACAATTTTTCTAGAAAAATAGAAACAATTGAAAATGATGCAAGAAGAAATAGAAAATCTGAATAAGACTAGTAAACATTAAAAAAACGAAATCCATAATGAAAAATCTTTCCCTCTAAAAATATCAGGTCAAGATACAGTCTGGGAGGACCTCAGGGTGCCATCCAGGATGTAGTACTGTTTGTAAGTGGAAAATGGGTAACAACACAAATGACCATTAACAGGAGAATGGCTGAATAAAATGAAGTGTTTTCATACAATGAAAGACTATACAGTAATTAAAATGAAAGAACTCAGGCTTGGGGAACCCTCTTGCACTGCTGATGAGAATGTAAACAGGTCCAGCCACTCTAGAGAACAGTATGAGGTTCCTCAAAAGTTAAAAATAGAGCTACCCTATAATCCAGCAATTGCATTACTAGGTATTTACCCAAAGGATAAAGAAATAAATATTTGAAGGAATATATGCACCCTTATGTTTATCGCAGCATTATCAACAATAGCCAAATTACGGAAAGAGCTCAAATGTCCATCGACTGATGAACAGATAAAGAAGATGTGGTTTATAAAGATTTATAAAATTTATATATGTTCCATTATATATATATATAAAATTTATATATATATATAATATATATAATGGAATATTATTCAGCCATCAAAGAATGAAATCTTGCTATTTGCAGTGACATGGATGGAGCTACAGTGTATTCTGCTAAGCAAAATAAGTCAATCAGAAAAAGACAAATACCATATGATTTCACTCATATGCAGAATTTAAGAAACAAAACAGATGAATATTTGGGAAGGGAAAAGATAAGGAAACAAATCATGAGAGACTCTTAACTACTGAGAACAAACAGGGTTGATGGAGGTAGGTGAGGGATGGGATAGACGGGTGGTGGGTATTATGGAGGGCATTTGTTAGAAAGGGAGTTGGGTGTTATATGTAAACTATGAACCACTGAACTCTACTCCTTTTTTTTTTTTTAAGATTTTATTTATTTATTCATGAGAGACAGAGAGAGAGGCAGAGACACAGGCAGAGGGAGAAGCAGGCTCCATGCAGGGAGCCCGACGTGGGACTCGATTCCGGGTCCGCAGGATCAGGCCCTGGACTGAAGGTGGCGCTAAACCACTGAGCCACCCAGGTTGCCCTGAACTCTACTCTTGAAACCAATATCGAATTATTATATGTCAACTAACTAGAATCTAAATTAAAAAAAAAAAAAACTCAGGCTACATAGATCAACATGGAAAAATGGTGAAAATAATGTCAAATGGAAAAAGTTATAAAATGATATCTGCAGTTTAGTATATAATTAATTAAAATTTAGAAACATATAAAGCAATGCTATATATTGCTTCTGTACCCATATACACATAGTCAAAGTATAAAAACATGATGGTAGGACTTACACCAAATTCAAGATGGTGGTTAGTCCTGAGGAGGAGGAAGGAGAATATCAGGGAGGATAAAGAAAGCATCACTTGTATCTGTAGTGCTTTTTTTTCTTTTACAAATGAAGCAAATACAGGAAAACGTTTGTTACCTAGATGACAGGTACACGAGTGTTTGTCATATTGTTTTCTGTATGTCAACATTATTCTAAGAGCCTTTTCATGTTTATCCCTTTAATCTTCACAACCTCCCTATAAAATAGATATTACCATCATCTCCATTTTATTGATAAAGAAACTAAGGTAAGAGAGGTTAAGAAATGTGCACAGCAGGTTAGTGGTGGTGCTGGAATCTGAAGCCAGACAGTCTGCCTCCGGGGTGTGTGCTTTTAATTAGCCATCGAGGTAAAAGAACCAGAATCTTGGAGAGGAACATGTAGAGTAAATTTAATAATAGCTGGGTTGGATGCCCATCCAGTGTTCCCACTAAGGGGTTCTGGTCACATTCATTCCCCCTGCACAAGCAATGCAAAGTAGAGACAGGACTTTCCTCTTTGTTTCCTGTGTTCTGCGTTTTTATGCAGAAATAGCACATTCTATTATGAACAGCTTCTGGAATAGGACTTAAAGAACTATCCCCTTCAAATGTCCTGATCTTGGCTCCTGAATCTGGAGGAACACTCTATTCATAACCCAGCCCCAGGTCAAGATTTAAATGTTACCCTCTGCATAACACCAATTTTCCAATGAATAATCTTGAGACTGTATATTTCCTTCCTGAGTCTACATTATTCCTCCTTCTTCTCTTATACCCCCAAATCTAACACCATTTATGTTTATGTTCATGTTATCCTCCCTGGTAGAAAGTAAGATGATTCAAAGTCAGAGACAAGGTTATATTCATCTCTGAATCTCCCTTTTTTAGCACACAGAACAGAGTTTAGTATTTTAAGTGTTCAGTAATGTTTATGAAATAACCATAATAAAACGTAGTAGTTTTGATTTTAAAACCTCACTGAGCATAAAATTAATAATCTTCTATAATACATTACACATTTTTTAAAAAAGAATAAAAATTAGTATCTTATTGGTAAACCGTTGAGCAGTGAAGACAAATCTGACATTCAGCTACAAGAATCAGATTCTTGTTTTGAGCAAAGGCCTCAAGCCAACTCTGTATCAAAGAGGTAGTCACAAAGAACAGGCTCTTCAACTTGTGGCTTCCATCACAAACCAAAAGCAAATTTCCCACATGCTTACATGAAAAGTATGGTTGGCCACATACAGCTTTGTTTGTTTTTCAGGCATGGCCATACACACAGATTATAATCATTGTTAGGAATCTGATCTCCTAACTAAAAAGACACAGGTTATAAAGAAGTTCAACTTTACAACAGGATACTCTGCAGAAAATATTGAAGGTTTTTCTGGTCCTGAGATTTTACTTCTATCACAATTCTACGTACACCCTGACTTTGTTTGCACATACCTGGTAGTACCAGAAGATGGCACTCTTCAGCTAAATTTTACAAAACCCATTGGTGCTGAAGGAATAATTTCATGAACTGTGGAAACTGTACCTCAAGGGGGCGATAACAAACAGATGTATTAAGTAACTAGGTTTTAAAACATTTTCTAAGATCCACATTCTAAAAACGTATTTTACACAATCTTACCACTTTCTCCTTAGGAAAAAACAGCAAAGTTGGGTTGCCTAAAAATTCTCCAAGTCTAGTCAGCACCCTTTCCAATTCTCCATACCAGCTATTTTAATCTTCATTCTCTGTGCTCTCACTGTATCATCAACTCCTTTCTTTTTCCTTCTTTCCTGAATTCTTCCTGTCAGTCATTACTTGTGTTCATCACATCCCTTTTTCCTCTCCCTACACATCTGCATATGCACACGCACAAGAACCCTCTCCACTGTCTCCTTCCCTTCTGTTAAAATGTCTGTAATTTACTTCAAAATTCTTCAGCAGACACAGTGTGCTATTTGTGTGTTCATAATCCAGGAATGCACAGGGGCTCTGCAAGAATCCTAATCAGGTATTAAGGAAGCATGTGCTCCCAGTCAGCTACAACACATGCTTCTATTGTACATATCTTGATCAAGAATGATTCATTTCTGGGATTTTGTTAATTACCAAATTAGGATTGTATTGGTGAAATTTTTAGTTTGTTAAATATCATAGTGAATGTCAGAAATGGACTATCGTTGGTGAATTTGAGGGATTAATACATGTGGATTGGCTAAAATATGGGATATCCCTTACCTTTTCATAATGGGGGTATAAGAACCAGTTGAAGCTGTAACCTTTACCTTTGGGGAAGTACTCAGGGTTAATAATTTTACAACAGATATTCTCAAACTTCAGGGAGCTTCAGATCTCCTGAAGGTCTTGTTAAAACACAGACAGATGGATCCCAGTGTTAGTTTCTGACTCATTGGGTTTTAGGTGAGGCTGAAAATTTGCATTTGTGGCAAGTTTCCAAGTGCTACTAATGCTGCAGGTCTATGAGACCATATTTTTTTTTTAAGATTTTATTTATTTATTCATGAGAGACACAGAGAGAGAGGCAGAGACACAGGCAGAGGGAGAAGCAGGCTCCATGCAGGGAGCCCACCTCGGGACTTGATTCCAGGATCACACCCCGGGCTGCAGGCGGCGCTGAACTGCTACGCCACCGGGGCTGCCCTAGGAGACCACATTTTGAGAATCACTGTTTAAGCATTTCTAGTTGCCTGATGCTAATTATGAGGGTAATGGAAGCTTGCCTCTCGAGTATCACTGCTTCTGCCTTGAGTAAATCTTTCATACAAGTTGAGAGCATACCTAAAAGGATGGAATTAGAATTTTAGTAATTTACAGACTGATTATATGAAAAGTTTTGTGACTGCTTACAAATAAATACGTGCTAAATAAATGCCTATATGTGTAGCAGAAATCATTTTCATTATAAACTAGTAATAAAGTTGTACAGGAGTAGTTACTATTCCCTAGTATCAAACATTTTCAATAGCTACCATTATCTTTCAAAACAGAATCTAAGGCGTGCATAACCAAACTGGATGAGGTCAATTTAAAACAATTTCCCAGCCAAAAAGCAGAAGCAACCCAAGAATCCAGCAATGGATAAACAAAACCTGGCATATACATAAAACAGAATATTATTCAACCTTAAAAAGGAAATTCTGAAACATGCTACAACATAGATTAACCCTAAGAATATTATGCTAAATGAAATAAGCCAGTCACAAAAAGACAAGTACTGTGTGATTCCACTTTTAGGAGATATCTAAGGTAGACACACTCAGAGAAACAGCAAGTAGAATGGTGGTTGCCAGGGGTTGTGGGGGAGGGGAAATGGGAAGTTCTTGTTAATGGGTATAGAGTTTTGGTTTTGCAAGATGAAGAAGTTATGAAGACTGGTTACACAACAATGAGTATACTTAACACTACTGAACTGTATACATAAAAATAGCTATGCACTGTGAAAGTATGGAAATTTTTTAAGAAATTTAGAACTACCCTATGATCCAACAGTTCCAATTCTGGGTATATATGCCAAGGAAATGAAATCATTATCTCAAAAGACGTATCTGTTAATGTTCATTGCAGCACTATTCACAATAGCCAGGATATAGAGACAACCAAAGTGGAGGTGCCTGGCTGGCTCAGTCAGTAGAATATGTGACTCTTGATCTCAGGGTTGTGAGTTCGAGCCCCATATTGGGTGTAGAGCTTGCTTTAAAATTTTTTTTGAAAAGAAAGAGAACTTACTATATATTATATATACACATATATATACAATACATACATACATATATATACACAACCTAAGTGTCCAATGACAAATAAAGAAAATGTGGTGTATGTGCACAGATATATACATACACATGCATACAATGAAATATTATTCAGCCTTAAAGAAAGAAGAAAATCCTGTCATTTGTGACAACATGAATGAATCTGGAGGGCATTACACTAAGTGAAGTAAGCCAGAGAAAGACAAATGCTGCATGGTATTGCTTATATGTGGAATTAAAAAAAAAAAGTCAAACTTGAAGAAACAGAGTAGAAAAGGGGTTACCACAGGCTGAGGGGTATGGGAATTAGGAAGAGGTTGGCAAAAGGGTATAAATGTTCAGTTAGAAGATGAACAAGGTCTGAGGATCTAATGTATAACATGGTGACTATAGTTGGTAATGCCGTAGTGTAGAAATGAAGTTTGTTGAGAGTAGACCTTAAATGTTTTCACCCCCACGCCCGAAAAAGGGTAAATATGTGAAGTAGTGGATGTGTTAAAGATCGAGGGAGGGAACCTTTTCAGAATGTATATGTATATCAAGTTATCCCATTGTACCCTTAAAAATTCTACAATTTGGGCAGCCCCGGTGGCTTAGCGGTTTAGCGCCACCTTCAGCCCCGGGCGTGATCCTGGAGACCCAGGATCGAGTCCCACGTCAGGCTCCCTGCATGGAGCCTGCTTCTCCCTCTGCCTGTGTCTCTGCCTCTCTCTCCTTCTGTATCCCTCATGAATGAATGAATGAATGAATGAATAATTAAATAAATAAATAAATAAATAAATTTTAAAAATCTTACAATTTTGTCAATTATACATCAATAAGGCTGAAAAAAGGTAATGACAAGCTGAAAAACAAACGTGATTGAGGTAGTAAATGTTATGTTATGTATATTTTACCACAAGTTTAAAGAATTTAAACCAGATCAAAACCAACTGATTTCTCAGCACAGCTCCTAGAAACAGGAGTCTGTACTTGTTGTTCACAGTTATTTCCTCCTGTCCAAACTTTATCTTTCTTTATTCGCTACCTCATTAAAAGGTGCCATCATCCACCCATGCATCTGAGGGAAGAAACAGTGAGTTGTCTTAAACTTCTCCTTCTTCCTCATCCCCCCCACACTTAACTGGTCACCAAGCACTGGCAATCAAATTATTTTCTTAATATCCTTTGAAACTTTTTCTTCCCCTCCATTCCCACCACCAATGCTAAGCCCTGACTGCTTTGTGCCATAAAACTGGTTTCCTTTCCTGTGATGTCTCCTATCCAATCTACTACCCTCTCTACCACAACTGGTGAAATTCTTCTAAAACATAAATCTGACTACTTCCCTGCTTAAGGAGTGCCTGGGTGGCTCAGCTGGTTAAGCATCTGCCTTCTGCTCAGGTCATGATCCCAGGGTCCTGGGATGGAGCCCTCCCTCCACAGCAGGGAACTCACTTCTACATCCCCCCAACCCACCACTCGTGTCTCCCCCACATGTTCTCTCTCTCAAGAAAATAAATAAATCTTAAAAAAGAAAAGAAAACTTCTATTGAGTTTGTACTGCCTTGAGGCTAAAAGGCAAACTCCTTAACAGGACATACACAGTCTTTTAAGATTTGACTCTGCTAATGTGACCTCAGTAAACTGCTCTAGGCAGGCACTTCCTGGAATGTAGCACTCTTCCCTATCTTTGTAGCTATGCACATGCCTCCTTCTGCTCCCTCTCTATTCTTCAAAATTCAGCTAAGATAAAACCTCTTCCAGAAAGCCTTCTGGGACGTTCTGAGTTAGGACTGCCCAGTGAAATATTGCATGGGATGTACTTACATTGAAAAATTATTAGTTGCTTATTGGCAATACTTGGGATATACTTATACTAAAAAAAAAAAACTCATTGTTTATTTTAAATTCAGATTTAACTGGGCATCCTGTTTTTGTGTTTGTCTGTTTTTGCTAAATTTAGCAACACTAGTTTCAGTCTCAATTATGTGCTTGTTTATTTTTCCATATCCTCTACTTGTCTGTAGCATCTTTAGGGCGGGGACATGTCTTATCTCTGTATCTGCTGGTTCTAGCAAGTACTGGTAAGCACATAACTAAAATAACATGGTGTTTTATGGTTGCTGTTTCTTCTAAACTGGTTTAACCTTTAGTCTTTTTATTCCTTCCCATAGTTATGCTAATAGTAATAATACCACCTGTTTCAGGATTATAGTGACCACCACCTGATATAAGAGCATGCAGCATAACCCATGAAGGTCACCAGAAATGCTAGTATAATCTAACCAGTAACATTATTCTTAGAATAGGGCTTATTATATTTGTTAAGATTTGAAATAAACTTGTTTAGTAAATATTCTTCTGTAAGTTCATCAAGAGATTGGTAATCTAATTCAAGTTGGCATAAAAAAACTATTTGTAAAAGGAAAAAAATTAGCTTGTACTCTGAAAACAGTATATTCCAACTGGATTTATTCCATATATTTTAAAAACAGAAGATAAATGCACAAAATGTACCTCTATAGCCAAATAGTAATTTTGATTCTAAGCAAATTCAAAGCTAAATGAAATAATTATGTATCACTATCTAATTAAAACCATAGTTCTAAATATTACCAAATTTAGTGTATGTTAAGCTAGTTGTTTTAGCCAACAAGCCATTATCTCTAGAAATTAGATTTCAGAAGAAACTGTAATAAAATTTAAGGGCTCTTTTATTTTTCATTTCTTATTTCTTCCACTTTAAAGCATGTGCTTGTTGTCTAAAGAAAAAAAAAAAAACAAAAAAGGGGTGCCTGGGTGGTTCAGTTGGTTAAGCATCCAACTCTTGATTTTCACTCAGGTCATGATCTCAGGGTTTTGAGATCTAGCCCCATGTCGGGCTCTGCACCAGTGGCCTGGAGCCTGCTTAAGATTCTCTCCCTCTTCCTCTGCCCCACACCCTAACTCCGCTCTCATTTGCTCTCTTTGTCTCATAAATAAATAAATAAAACAGGCAAGCAAGCAAGGAAGCAAGCAAGCACGCACTCATGTAATACAATACAAAGGTTCATTTGAATGGCAGTGAGTGATTCCTCATTATTATCCAGAGACAAACTCAAAATAAACACTCTCAATCATAGAGGGAAATGTCAGAAATATCACCATTGAATAATGTTGTCCTGAAAATTATATACAAGGAAATTTTTTTCTCCCTACCCCTACTCAATTTTTCTTTTTTAAGGAACCCAGCAAACTACATAGTCAAATGGTGCAAAATTTCTTTATGGGCAGACACCAAATAGGACTTGCTGAAATAATGAATGAATTAGTGATTTCTTTTTTTTTGAATTAGTGATTTCTATAGTCAGAGAAAATGTACAATGAATTATACAACATATTATAATTAGCTTGGTGGATAAAAGAAAAAGAGCACAACTGGAAAACCAAAAGGTCCTTCCAAGCACATTTAATTAGGGTTAGGTAGTAGTTGCCCTCAGTGTCAGAGAAAGCTGCCTTTAAACAAAGAAGAACAGAACACAATTCCCAGCGCTCACAACTTTCACAAGTTAACCTTGGCTTCCCATGATATTACTACCCTCCCTGTATTTCCTTTTCAAAGCTTTAAAAGCCTACTATTTATTTTATTTTTATTTATTTTATTTTTTAAAGATTTTATTTATTTATTCATGAGAATACACAGAGAGGAGAGAGAGGCAGAGACACAGGCAGAGGGAGAAGCAGGCCCCATGCAGGGAGCCTGACGTGGGACTTGATCCAGGGTCTCCAGGATCACACCCTAGGCTGCAGGCGACGCTAAACCGCTGAGCCACCGGGGCTGCCCAAAAGCATACTATTTAAAAGCCTATTATGCATTTCACTGGAATCAACCTCTAAATAATGATGTGACAGTGGAAAATATTATACTTTTATTAAAAACTGAACAGAGGAAACTTTAATTCAAATTGTCAATGTACAATGTGCACAATTATTATTATTTAAAGATTTTATTTATGTATTCTTGAGAGACACAGAGAGAAGCAGAGACACAGGCAGAGGGAGAAGCAGGCCCCATGAAAGGAGCCTGACGTGGGACTCGATCCTGGGACTCCAGGATCATGCCCAGGGTGGAAGGCAGGCGCTAAACTGCTGAGCCACCCAGGGATTCCCAATGTGCAAAATTAATTCCAGTTTTCGCTCCTAGCATCCTGGAAGCTTAGATAAGTTAAGAATCCCATTAACCTTGTAACACCTTTTAATAAAAATTATCCATTGGTTAGAGAAAACATCTCAGGTATATAATACTAATGCTCTATAGTGAATTCCAATGTTGAAATTATGAGAAATATATCGATTATTAAATTAGACTAATTCACATATAGAACATAATTTATATGAAATATATATCTGATTTGTTCAACATTCTAAATTAGTTTTTAAGTTTTATAATAAAAAGACAAAAGAGGAAGATATGTTATTTTAAGGGCACCCAAATGGCTCAACAACCAAGGCTGTGGTTCAGTGGCTACTACTGCATGCTTCTGGGAATTCTCAGATCTAATGTTAATTAGCAAATTTCTCTTTGGGATAAAAGTGCTAAAGCAAGCCTGGTTTGTAATTAAAAGGAGAAAGATGCTCCTTAAGAGCCTATCTAGGGGCACCTGGGTGGCTCAGTGGTTGAGTGTCTGCCTTCAGGTTGGGTCATGATCCCGGGGTCCTGGGATGGAGCCCTATACCAGGCTCCCCACAGGGAGCCTGCTTCTCCCTCTGCCTGTGTCTCTGCCTCTTTCTCTGGGCCTCTCATGAATAAATAAATAAAACCTTAAAAAAAAAAAGTCTATCCAGATTCTATTTTATAAGGCCTATAGAAATGCTATACCCTCTATGAAGCCTTTCTCTACTATTTTACCCACAGTGATCTCTCTGTTCATGGAAGCCTTCTTTCTTTAAATTTGTGTAATACAACTATTTCTAGTACAGACTAAACCATTTTAATCTGATCTGATGGTTTCTAGATGTATCAACTTGGCTAGGCTACAGTCCTCAGTTAATAAAGCAAACAACAGTCTAGGTGCTGCTGTGAAGGTTTTTGTAGATGGACTGAAGTCCATGATAACTGACTTTAATGAGAGATTATCCTAGATATTCTGGGTGGGCCTAATTCAATTAGTTGAAGGGACTTAAGAGAATTAATGGAGCTTCCATGATGTGGAAGAAATGCTGTCTGTGGATGGGAACTTCAGCTCACCCTGTCCTTGACAGCCCACTGTAAGGATTTCAGCCTCGTCTAGCCAGTCCCCACAACTGGGAAAGCCAATTCCATGCAATATAGCTCTCTCTTTTTTAAAATTGTAATATAACTGACATATAACATTATCTTAAAGTATACAACATAATGATTTGATATTTGCATACACTGTGAAATAACTGCCACAGTAAGTCTAATTAACATCCATTACCACGCAGTTACAAAATCTTTTATTCTTGTGATGACAAAATTTTAAGATCTACTTTCTGAACAACTTTCAAATGTACAATAGTATTATTAACTGTAGTCACCTTGATTTAGGTTATATCTTCATGACTTACTTAGTTTATAACTGGAAGCTTGTTCCTTTTGATCCTTTTCACCCATTTTGCCTCCCTTGCTACCCCCTCTGGCAACCACCAATCTGTTTTTTGTATCTATGAGTTAGTTTTTTGTTGTTGTTGTTGTTGTTATTTTTTTAGATTGCATATATAAGTGAGATCATACAATATTTGTCTTTCTCTGTCTAACTTATTTCATTTAGTGTAATGCCCTCAAGGTCCATCCATGTTGTTAATAAATAACAGTAAACAAAAATGTAAATAATAAATATCTTAATATATATTTCTTTTGGGTTCCTCTTCTCTGCTTGTATCTTGATTGAAACAACTGACTATATAATGTCATATGTGTGTCTTATCTTCCCAAGTCAGATTCAAAGGCATCAACTTGAGAAAATAATGATTCACTGAGTACTTACCATGTGTCAAGCACAGTGTTAAGTCTTTCAATATATGAACTCATTTTAATCCTCACAACTACCTGATTTTAATCCCCACTTTACAGAGGCTAAGACAAAGCTGTCTAGCTAAGGAATGGCAAAGCTGGAACCCAAACCTGAAGCTCCCTTATTCCAATGCTTATGCTCTTAACCACTACAATAGTTATGACCTCACACACAAATGGAGAGGGAGGGAAAGAGAGATATATATAGAGAACAAGAAAGCTATGTAGGACAAGATAGACCATGATTCTTAAACATAAGTAAACTGCTTATCACACTCTGTTAATCCTATGATATCTAACTCCTACACAGTTATCTAGCTTGGAGGCAATGCTCAGAACAGGACAGCCATAGCAACCTTCTGGGAAAAATTTTAAATTACAATGTTATGGTTATAGCAACAGCAACCATTAAGGTACTTGCCCTGGGTCAAATGGAATCAAGTCAAAGACTTGAGAATCTTCTCTATATTCAATAGATATCTAAGAGTATCATTCAGTGATAGGAAACCATCATAACTGGTTCAATTCTACTATATCTCTATAAAATCTGTGATGTGGGTAGGGCAGGGTAGGGATATTTCCTACCTATACAGTGGGCTTAACAGTAAGTCAATGAAATGAAATCACTTACTCAAAGTCAGACGGTACTTGAAGTCTGACTTCAAGTCAGAAAGGGTAAGTCTGGTGCTTGGACTCCAGCCTAGTACTTTCTCCAATAGACTTATATGATAGGGTAGAGCTGCTTATATCCAAGAGGTTCCCCTCACTTGATGAATTGTGCCATCAATATCCAAGATTTTTAAATGTACATGATATGACTAAAGTAATGAGACAGATTTTTATACTCATGAAACAACCATACTTCCCAACATTGCTCCCCACTTTGGGCATTTGCACTCACTGTACTTTCTTCTTAAATGCTTTCTGCCCAGGTATTCACACAATTCCTTCTTTCTTATCAGGTTCTAATTCAAAATGCCATCTTCTTAGGGAAGACTTTCCCAGCCACTATGGTTAAGGTAGCATGCCCTAGCCATCTTCTACAAAATGTTGCTATTAATCCTTTCTTATCACACTTTTAAGTCTCTGAAGTCATTTATTGATTTGCTTTTGTTTTTATTATACATATTCCACTATAAGAATGTAAGTTCCTTAAGACATGCACGCTGAGTATCTTGCTTACCATTGTATCACCAGCACCTAGAATAATGACTGACATGTAATAGGTGTTCAAAAACACTTGTTGACTGATACTTTTTCTAAAATGGACTATGCTTTTTATTTGATTGCTATGTGATAGTAGTTACCTTGAAAATAAGCATTAAATGATTAAAAATAGGGAAAAAAAGAACTAGGAAAAAGCTAAAAGTCAAACTGCCAACTTAAAAAGGAAGAAAGAACCATTTTTTTTAAAAGACTTTATTTATTCATGAGACACACAGAGAGAGGCAGAGACATAGGCAGAGGGAGAAGCAGGCTCCCTGCAGGAAGCCTAATGTGGGACTTGATCCCAGGCAGACGCTCAACCACTGAGCCACCAAGTGTCCCGAGATAACACAGTTTTATATTTTTATATCCAAATTGAAAAATCAGTGATCTTATGATATGCTCTGGTTCATGTAAGTCCACTTAAATAGGAGAACAGCCTATGCAGTAATACAGAGGGAAAAAGAAAATCAGTTTAGACTCTACATTTCAAAACAGAAATTAAAAAAAAAAAAAAAAAAAAACAGAAATTACCAGGACCAAAAAAGTGTGTGTGGATATTGCCAAAACTTGTGAAAAGGCCAATTACTTAGACAGACATTGTAAAACTAAAATACAGAAGAAACAAATTTAAAAAGTATTACATTTCAAGCCAGTAAGGGCTGATTTAGACTTTAAAAAGAGATATAGTTTGCATAATATAAAACTTATGTGAATATATATGGCTATGGTTTTTCCTTTAAACATCGCCCTCTTTTACAATTTGCATATTTGCATGAATATTTTTCCTATTCTTTACTTTCAATCCATCTGCATCTGTATATTTTAGATAAGTCTCTAGTAAGTATATATATATTTAAATTTTAGTACAGTCTGACAACCTTCGCTTGTTAATTGAAGCATTTGGTCCACTTACATTTAATGTAATTACAAACATATTTGGGTTGAAATATACTACAGCCAATGCCATGGTAAGCCAGCCATATCTTGTCCAGAACTGGAATACTCATTCTCTCAGCTGTATAGTCAACAGCTCTCAGCTGAATTTTTCTTTGGGACTTGTTCTCAGCCCTAGAATACAGCCTTACCCCAAATCATGTCCCTTTATGGGACGGTAGAAGAGGGTAGAAAACCGTATCCAATGACTGGTCAGTGACAGGGTCTAAACAAACGCCTGGACCTTTGCAAGGCCATCCCAGCTCCAAAGTTCCCAGTAGAATCAACTGAGGTCTTTGTTACCACCATATTGCAGTTTAACTTCTCTGGTCTGTCCTGTTTCCTCACTCCCTCACAGATGTTAATCTCAAGAGCTCATCCCAATAAACATCCTGCAGGCAATCTCAGTCTCTGAGTCTATTTCCCATGGGATTGTATTTGTGATATCTATCATCTTGTTATGTATTTTGTACTTCTCAGGCCTATGTTTCTTTTTCTTTTCTTTCTTGCCTTCTTTAGAACTGAGTATTCTATTATTATTCCATTTTTCCTTATTAGTTTGAAGATGATAGACTCTTTTTTCTATTCCATAGGCTATCCTAGAAATAACAATACACATATTTCAGTCAGCAAAGTCTAAAGCTAACTGAGTGATATTTTATTAATCGATATGAATAGACTAACTGATATTAACTGGTTGATACTGTTAACCTACTAAGCTATATGATAAGAATCTTAAACATCTGAACTCCTTTTACCATCCTCCCAATATATATGTAATTGTTATTCTAGTACATCATATAAGTGGAATTATACAATATTTCCTTTTGTGTCTGGCTTATATCATTCAGCATAATGTTTTTGAGGTTCATCCATGTTGTAGCATGCATCAGAATTTCATTCTAATTAAAGGTTGAATAATATTCCATGTATTTTGTTTATGCATTCATACGTTAATGGATGTTAGGGTTGTTTCCATCATTTGGCTATTGTATATAATGCTACAATAAACACTGGTATGCAAGTATCTGCTTGAGTCCCTGCTTTCAATTCTTCTGGGTATATATCTAGAAGCAGAATTGTTGGATTATATGGTAATTCTATATTTAACATTTTGAGGAACTACCCATATTGTCTTTCTGATTCTTTTTAATATTTTTCAATTCTTCATTGAAATGATCTATTGTTTTATTTAATTTCTTTACCTTACTTCCTATTTATTGAACACAGTTATTTTAAAATCCTTTCTGGGTGACTCCAATATCTGGATCATCTGTGAATCTAATTCTATTGTCCATGTTTCTCTCTTGGTTTTTGATCATGTCACCTTGTCTTTTGCTATGTCCTGTAATTTTTTTACATAGTGCCTCCAGAGAGAGTTTCCCTTCCCTTGGGTAGACAGATACAACAGCAGCTGATCATCTTAACCCAGTCAGGGACTGTGCTGAATGGAGGCTGGACTGCAGCCTCTGGTAAAGCTCAAGCTATTTTTGGCTAATCTCCATTCCAAGAGCATAGCCCTCTGGGGTTTTAAATAGAGAGCCTGGGAATTCAATGGGGTTCCCCCCACTAGCAGGTACATAACTCTAGGCTGTATCTTGTGTGACTGCCAAAATGTCTGCTCTGCTTTTCAAAGACTTTCCAATGAGATGTTTGGCCTCCCATTCTGTAAAACCCTAGGATTTGGCAAATGTCCCAACAGGATAACTGGCTGTTTGCTTGAGGCTCTCTTAGTTTTCTACAAAAGCTTGCTGGTTTCTTGTCCCCAGCAGCAGCTCTCTCCCAGTATACAGTCCTGTTTCTCAGACCCCTGTTCATGCTCAGTATCAGCAACCCTGAGGGAAAAAGAGCTACAAAAGTCAGCTCACATCTCTGAGGTTCTTTTAGCTTACCTTTACTGTTGGGGTTCAGTTCTTTAGCGTATCAGCCCACAGCATGGTGTACCAAGATCCCACCCTTGGTAGGACCTGGACTAGATTTTTAACTTCCTACCAGCATAAAACTCTATTTTAGGTCATACACCCCAAGCAAACACTCACCAAATCTAGGCTCACCTCTTTCAAATCTTATCCTCTTCCAAATCTTGATCAAGTAATTCCTCACTATCTTGTTAGCTGTCTGAAGCTTTAATGTGTACTTAAAAAATATTTTTTTCTCCTTGCTTTTTAGTTCTAATCACACAATTCCTATTAAATATTAACACTATTTTAGTACTACGGATCTTAATACTACCAGTTTTGTTAAGTTTTAAGAACGTAATTCCCAAATGCAGAGAAACTAGAACTTTTTTAAAGCCAGTCTCAGGGAAAAGATGTATTTTAGGCTCAGAAAATGTTTTCCTTATTTTCAAATTTTAGTAAGATCACCATTAAATGATGCTAAAATTATTATATTAGAATTATTAAATTATGCTAGAATTCTGCTTCTATTTCTTATAAAGTAAAATTAAAAAATCATGAAAAATACTTTAATAATATTATAAAAAATAAAATAAAAAATATTTCACAACTATAACTCACTTAGAATATTCACCAACATATACCTTATAATTTGAATATTATTGTATTCATACACAAGAACAACATACCTATTTCATTTTGTTTTAGTCTCTTAGTATTTCTAACATCCCCAGATGATGTTAATAGGTCTTCCTGAGAGAGTTATAGTGGGATGGGTTTTTTTCCTAATCAAGTGTATTTGCTTTTTCTGGAGATGCACAGTACTTATTAGTATACTAAAGATCCTGGGAAGTCCTCAGTAAAGTCACATATTTATCTTTGTTTAAATCTGCTGTTTTCAAAT
The DNA here is from genome assembly GCF_905146905.1 of Nyctereutes procyonoides. NCBI lineage: Eukaryota > Metazoa > Chordata > Mammalia > Carnivora > Canidae > Nyctereutes > Nyctereutes procyonoides. Next base: position 21,537,001 of record NW_026575126.1, read on the forward strand.
ATATCTGAGAGCAGAAAGCTTTTATCCATGGGACACCTTTTAATGTTTCCAGGACATCTAGTTTGAGGAAAGTGTCCTAGAAAGGGAAAATAGACATTTCAAATAACTTTGGTTATTTTATGTTATTATAATTGATTATATAACTCCTGCTTCTTTCTTCTTTACTGAAGGTGAGCAGGTGAGTTTTGTGGGTTTTTCTTTCTTTCTTTTTTTTTTTTTTTAAGCTTTATTAAGCTATAATTTTGCTAGCCTTCCCTGACAAAAAGTAGCAGAAAGAGTCTGAGCTTTATACAGAGGCAGGATTAGGCCCAAATTCTGGCTCCACCATCACAAGCAAATTCTTTTCTCTCTTAGGCATATATATGTTTTTTACTAAAAGTATAGTTGACATACAATGTTATATTAATTTCATGTGAACATACTTCTTCATTTATAAAATGGGCATGGAAGACTTTCATAGTACTGTATTATTACTGATCAGTATGCAGTAATTGCCTGGCTCCAGACATTCCCATTTTATTTTATTTTTTAAAAGATTTTATTTATTTATTCATGAGAGACACAGAGAGAGAGAGAGAGGCAGAGACACAGGCCAAGGGAAAGGCAGGCTCCACACTGGGAGCCCAACGTGGGAATCGATCCTGGGACTCCAGGGTCACACCCTGGGCCGAAGGCAGTGCTAAACCGCTGAGCCACCCGGGTTGCCCAACATTCCTATTTTAAAATTCCTCAAGGATCTGGGGGTGCCTGGGTGGCTCAGCCAGTTAAGCATCTGCCTTCAGCTCAGGTCATCATGATCGTGGAGTCCTGGGATCGAGCCCTACGTCAGGCTCCCTGCTCAGCAGGAAGTCTGTTTCTCTGTCTCCCTCTGCCCCTTCCCCACTTCATGTGAGCACGTGCCCTCTCCCTCTCAAATAAATAAAATTTAAAAAAAAAATTCCTCAAGGATCTGGAATGGCCAGTTGGAATGGGCATACAAGATTGACACCTTTGAACTTGATTTGGGACTCATCTTTACTAATTCATTTCCCTGCTTATTATATCCGTTTCCTCTCTTGTCTACTTAAGAAGCTGTAATACTCCCAGGGAATAATTTCTTATCTTAATTGAGAATGCCTAGAGTTAAACTGATTTTCATTTCTTTACAGCTTTGGAAAGCTTCAGGTCGTCCTGTTTTATGTTCCTATTAACACTTGCTATTATAATCATTATCATGCCTTACTGTATTCATTTTCTTCCCTGCTAGACTGTAAGTTCCTAAGGCCATGATAGCTTGTTCCCTGCTATATGCACATACCTGGACACCACTGGCCTGGGTGAAGAGTAACCACAGAATATTTAATAAGTTAAAATAACTGGAATTCCAACAACCATTATAAAAAATATAATTCTCAGATAAAATGTTTTAATATTATTTATATCAGAAGATATTAGAAGAAAACAAGGAGTTAAATGTACTGGTCCTCAAACATGTAAGCAATAATTACTACTAGAAATCTTAAGATTGATAGAGCAACTTTCCTAAGATATAGCCAATCATTAGGCTAGAAATAAAATACTACATATGTAATATGCTTTTCAGATACATTTTTGGTATTTGAGAATGACTCCATTTATTCAAAAGATGTATTCTAGAAAGGTTGCCTGTAAATAATACTTTTATACTCTAAGTGTTTAAAAACTCATGTGATGTAAGTAAACTAAACTTTTAGTGTATTTTAAAAAGAATCCCTCTCTGTAATAAGAATGCTCTCACACTAATCTGTATTATATATTTAGATTTCTGAAGTGTAGATTTTTCAAGGTATGAAACACTCCTACTAATTTGGTCACAATGAAAAGCTAAGAAGTTCAATACAACTTTAGAGTCGAATTAAATTAACTTTTACTTTTTGAAAACAATAAGTATGTAAGTAGTAAATATAACATTATGATAGTTTTTCTATAGGCTAGGAAATAAAAAAAATACTTACTATTATTTTCTTACAGTCCTTTCCTCTGCATAGTTCTGTATAGGTAGAGTATTGCACATATATAATCCAGCTTCCAACAAAAACCACCAACCAAGAAAAGAAAAGATATTTCATCCGCACATATGAAAAGCGAGCCTGTGAGTAAAAGAGCACATAACAATTATTCATTCAACACCAAGTCAGCATTCATTGTCCTAGAACATGATTCCCCCCCCCCCCTTTTGGAAGAACTCAATATATATTCTAGGCTTTCACATGGCAATTCTACTAGAACAAAGTGTACTTTCACGGAGTCCAAACAGCACTGGTCTCAGAAAAGGAAGCTCCTCCATCCTGCCAAGGAAAAAGGAACAAAATACCCTTTAAAATGTATAACCTTTCAAATACCACCAGCATGGAAAACTACTTATGAAGCATGAGCACGTGCACCATGTTTCCCTGGGAACTCCTTGAGGTCAGGTAAAGAGATACACAATTCCTACTTACTATGAGCTTACAGGAGATAGATTTCAAATAAGATTTTTAAAATTCTTTATGGATAATCAGTATAAAAATAATTTTGTTTTAAAGAAATAAAGACAGAGAATTTGGCCATTTGTTTAATGTCTCACAGTGAAGTGTAACCAGAATAAGAAATTAAACCTCCTGCTCATTCCTTTTTCTCTGTCGTATTCACCAAGGCTTTACATTCCTTCCATTCAACCAACCAAACGCTTCACCTAATAGATATTCTGGAAGCTCGAGGAGAATGTTGTTGCAACTACAAAAGGAAAAATGATTGGAGAAGAAGGGTTAAAGAATAAATTATTCTTCTTGTGTCAGCTTATGAAGCCACACAATGGGATCCTCTTTGCTTTGTTCTGCTCCCTGTTCTTCGCTATCTAATTGCAATTTGGGCCGGTTACTGCCTTTTCTCCAACAACAACATATCAAACAGTTTAATCCTCAAAAGTGTCAGTTGGTCAAGATAATTGGACATTTATTTTTTAAGTCTGGATCTCCAATGGTCTGGTTTTATAAATGGTAAATTTGCGGGGTATGGAGATAATTGAACAGAATAAATTACAGATATGTAAACAAATAATGAAAAGCTACTTTTGCTTTTACAACCAGGAGCCAGTTTCTCACACTGGGTAACAGTAGGATACTGTGAGCACTGTGAGCATGCAAAGAAAGCAGAGAGAGATGAAAGAGACCTAAGTGCACCTGCAGAAGACAATGAGTGCAAAGGAAAAAGAGACCCAGGAAATACTGAATTCTGTTGGCTCTATTTGTGATTTAGATATCTGTGTCTGTGAGATTAACAGATGGTGAATTCCGGTACCGAAATGCTTGAGTACAACGAATTCACAGAGAAGTAACAGGTCTTTGAGCTTTATTATTAAAATATAAAAAATGCCTTTAATGCAAGCTATATTTGTATAGCTCTAAATGATCCAATAATAAGAAAATTGACAGAATTCTAAATTAAATCACATAAATGACAATGGGATATACACTGAGGGGTTTGTTTGAAAGACACTTAAGATTACTTGGCCCTACTAAAGAGTGTCTAGTCATCAGACAGAAATTGACATGAACCAGTATTATGAAGCTTAAAGATGATTAAATGATGTAATGCCTATAGAACATAAGCACAATCCTAGGCACATGCAAAATGCCCAACAAATATTAGCTAAATCAATTTGCAAGGCCCTCAGCAAAAAGCCAAGAAAGCTTTCACTATGATTTAGCCACTACTGTCTTTTTGGACTCGTAAAAAGAAAACTGAATCTGAATCTGATTAAGGCTTCAGCTACAACTACAAGTTTACTGGAAATCCAGGAGACAGAGGAGTATAAGTGATCCTTCAGTAAGTGCCAGTAAGTGTGTCTAATAGTGTCAGTCTAATAGTGTCAGTAAGTGACACTATTAGAATATAATTAGCAAACTCCAGGCTGTGGAAAATGCAACACAAACAACCCAGTTCTCCAACACGTAAGTTACAGGGGAGAAAATAAGGAGAAGATGGGGGAAATTGAAGACTAAAAAATATTTAAGAAATATATCAAATAATCGCAATCTGTGGATCTTTTCTGAGTCCTGATTCCAATGAAAAACTGTAAAAAAAATGACATTTATGAGACAATTGAAAATTTGAAGACAGGATATCTGATGTTATTAAGAAATTGTTGGGGATCCCTGGGTGGCGCAGCAGTTTGGCGCTTGCCTTTGGCCCAGGGCGTGATCCTGGAGACCTGGGATCGAATCCCACGTCGGGCTCCCGGTGCATGGAACCTGCTTCTCCCTCTGCCTATGTCTCTGCCTCTCTCTCTCTATCTCTCTGTGACTATCATAAATAAAAATAAAAATTAAAAAAAAAAGAAATTGTTTCAATTTTTCAGGCATGGTAACATAATTTTTAAAGAAAAGAGCCCAATATTTTAGAGATAGACATTGAAATATTTATGAATGAAGTGATATATTCGGAATTTTCTTCAAAACAACATTCAAGAGAAAAGTAGGTGGGATATAGTTGAAGCAAGACTGGCGATGAGTTGATAATTTTCAAGCTGAGTGATGGGTGCATGCATACCTTCTATTGTGTAATTGTGTATGTTTTTTCTACTGATGTAAAATTTTTAATGTTACGCAATAAGGCGTACTTCTACACTTCCCATACATTCATCCAGCCGCTATTTATTGGTTGTCTGTTTTGACTATTATTGTTATTGTCTTAGGCATTTTAAGAACATCTCTAGTTATTGGGGCACCTGGATGGCCTAGTTGGTTAGGGGTTGATTTCCACTCATGTCATGATTTTAGGATCATGAGATCAAGCCTCAAGTGGGGCTCTGTGCTGGGCGTGGAGCCTGCTTAAGATTTTCTCTCTCCCTTTCCCTCTCCCTCTGCGCCTCTTCTACCCACCTACCCTCCCTACCTCCACTGCTCATGCTTGAACTCTCTCTCTCTTTAAAACAAAACAATCTCTAGTTTTAAGAACAAATTATAAATCTACCCTACAAGGGCCCAATAGTTCAGAGGGTCACTTAAAGGACCACAGCATAACGTGATTTTAGTTTTTGAAGTCCAATATAATATGAATGTTTTATAGGGTTTTTTTTTAGGCAGGGTTTCTTTTTTTAAAATATTTTATTTATTTGAGAGAGAGAGAGCAAGCAAGCATGTGTGAGCAAGGGGGAGGTGCAGAGAGAGAGGGAGAGAATCTCAAGCCAATTCCATGCTGAACTTGCTGTGGCTCCATGTGGGGCTCCATCTCCATTGTGACCTGAGCTAGAACTAAGAGTCACCGACTGAGCCACCCAGGCGCTCCTTGAGGCATGATTTTAAAACAAGATGGGTTCAATTCATTTTGAAAAGAATCAAGGAAGACATGCTATATCCTTTTTCCTCTTCCTGCCTTGCTCTGCGGCAGGTATGTGTCCCAGAGTAAAGGAAAACACAGACCTAGTGAAGGGGGCTTTTTCCCAGTATTCAGGATCTGGTCCTGTCTTACCTTCTTCTTGACACTACCTCAAGCAATCTAGAGATGTTAACTGCCCTCTATCAATCATTTCTATTCAGGTTTTTGTATACATGTTCAGTAAAGCTATTGTAAGATGCTTTCAAGTGCATATTAAGCTTAATTATGTATAGACAATTAAGGCTTTTGTATATTTCTCTCTCCTGCATATTAAACCTAATAAAATTTGAAATCATTGTGATTTTTCTGTATCTCTCAAATAGCTACATTTTCTGATTTTCTCTGGCATATGTTTAAACTGAAAAACACTCTGTGAACCGGCGTGCCTGCTGAGCGCTTGTCATGGTACTGAATGCCAAAAATTTTGGAGAGGAACTTAGATTAATGGCATTCCCAGTAGGGCACTGGGCATCACCGTTGTAGACATAATGACAAAAGGAGTGAGACGTTTTTATTCCAGCACGCCATGGAAAATCACTGTGATTTAGAGGTAACATGAAATAGTTACAAGGACCTTCATGTGTCCTCTAATATCTGCAGATCCCACTGCTTCACATTTTAAAATAATGATTGAAGAAAAACAGCCGTAAATGACATTTCTAGCTATTAACTAATTTTATTTTCCTGTGCGGTAATCACTAAAATGGTCTGTTCTGTACCAATTACCTAGACAATCCAGTCTTTGATTAAGAAATGTGATCGTTTTATTTATGCTGAACTATCCAAAATAATGCCTAGCAGTTTCTGTTTCAATTTTTTCACAAAATTGAAATACATTGCTTTATTCTAAATTATGCTCCTGAGAAGCATGATAAGAATTTTAGCAAGGGGTGCCTGGGTGGCTCATTCGGTTAAGTGTTTGCCTTCAGCTCAGATCATGATTCCGGGGTCCTGGGATGGAGCCCCATATAGCATCGGGCTCCCTGCTCAGCGGGGAGTCTGCTTCTCCAACCACTCCTCCCCTTGCTTGTGCTCTCTCTCTCAAATAATTAAGTAAAATCTTTAAAAAAAGAATTTTAGTAAATATGCTATGGCAGTGATTCTCAAGGAACTGCTTTTGCCCCCTAGGGGACACCTGGCAATGTCTGGTGACATTGTTTGTTTTATGACATTTATTTCTCAACTGGGGAATGCTACTAGTATCTTGTGGGTAGAGGCCAGAGACTTTGCTAAACATCCTGCAATGCACAGAAGAACCTCCCACAGCAAAGAATTATCTGACCCCAATGTCAATAGTGCTAAGGGTGAGAAATCTTGCATTATGGTTACATTGTAAAATGAAAACAAAAATGGAAAGAATCAAAATTATATTACATTGTCATTTTATATTCAATTAGTCTTTAAGGTATCAACTACTACTAATTAGAAAAATATAACATCTGTCTGGAAATAACAGAAGCAATTCTTTATGACTAGAGTAAATGATTAGCAGTATATTAGAGAAAAATCACAGGAGATGGCAAATCTATAAATAATGAAGCAAACTTTCTCTACCAACTCCACTCTAAAGAACAGTGATGGTTTTTATTCTTTTCTATATTGCTTGATCTCATTGTGATAACTTTTTATTTCAAAAGAAATCTGGAAACCTTTGATCTTATTTGAAGAATTTTATATTAAGTTTTAAAAACAGGCATAAAGGGGAAATACATTAAAATTTAAGACTACTTCCATTACTTACCTTTTTTTATACTCAACATCTTATGTAAACATAAAGCACATGGTCCTGTTTGCTTTATCCTTGACTAATCTCCACACAGATGTTCTTAATTTTGAGAAGTAGGGATAAAATATCATATCTTTACTTTTACCCACACATATTTTGTTAACATATTTAGTGGACTTGAACATTCAGAAAACATAACAAATTGTTTTGACTTGCATAAACTCAAATACAATCATCTTATCATTCATCATATCAAAGAAAAAGCTGAGAGATATATGTTTGTCTTTTTATTCAAGTTTTTCAATTACTATTACTCTGAAATAATTTTCGAAAATATTTTTTTCCTTATTGTTATATTGACAACATTGCAGCTGGGTAATTTTTACTAAATATTTGGTAGGACTAACCTGGCTGGCTGATAAAACTAGAGTTAAAATTATGGATAAATGTCCCCAGATATAACTTTTACCCTTTTCTTTAAATACATTCTATTTATAGTAATACTTTTGAAAAATATGCTAGCTATGAGAAACAGAAATATGAAGAAACCATTTAATAGGGTAAATATTTACTATATGCCACAGCACATGCAGATAAACTTTATTTGGAATGGATCCTGTACCTTTATTAAAAAGGTGTCTCATTATTAGCTGGAGGCTATTGGAAAACTATTCAGAAGAATGTTTAAATGTACCAAATGTAAACTATCCTAGTGCTAACTTTCACAAACATCAAAAGACAATATTCAAAGAAGCATTAAAAAAGACCTTTCATGTCATTCCAAACAAGGAAAACCTTGGGTTTTTATAACTTAAAAATAGTGAAAAGAAAGGTTCTAAAAATGCCCATGCTCCCCAGCTTGTCTTAAGCATGAAAATGCTTATTTTTATGAAAAAACTTTTAGAGAATTCCTTGTAAAACAGCAGTATTAGTCTAATAGTTTTTTAAGCATTCTTTATCTAAGATGTGAATTTTCATATTTATAGGATGAATCCTAGTTGTTTTCCGATCTAAATTCTAAAAGTTTTATTTTATTTATATATTTGCATGAGCATATTCTCTGTTTTGATTTTCTTACAGAAATAAAATTCCAGTAAGGAGTAGATAATTTTTACATTTTCTCTGAACGCTGGTTCATATTTCTTACGCTTCTGAGGCCAATGGCATGAAAATGCAAGAACACCTGGGGAATTAATTGCATGGGTTGGTCCTTAGGTCTGTGGCTAGTTTGAACGGTACCTTACTATTTCAAACAAGTGTCAAAGTATGGAAAAATATTCGTAATATAGTAAGTGAAAAAAATCAGTTTTCAAAACAGCATGTATGATATGTTCCCAATTTTGCTTTTTAAAAGAAAAGGGAAAAAGTCGCCAATAGACTGTAGAAACTGTAAGGAAATAAACCAGAATGTCAAGAGTAGTTATCTCAAAAATGTCAAGAGTGGCGGGATCATGAATGATTTTTATTTTTATTTTTATTTTCTATTACACAGGTTTCCATAATAAATATATTACTATTTTATTTTTGTAAAGATTTTATTCATTAGAGATACAGAGAGAGAGGCAGAGACATAGGCAGAGGGAGAAGCCGGCTCCCCGTAGGAAGCCCCATGCAGGACTCAACCCCGGGACTCCAGGATCACGCCCTGAGCTTCTGAAGGCAGATGCTCAACCGCTGAGCCACCCAGGCATCCCTATATTACTATTTTAATCAGAAAACCCCTACATATTTGCATGTAGGTGCTTAGCACATCTATTTAAAAATATATCTACAGGATCTGTAGGACTCCTATTTTTTATGAAAAAGTGGAGAGCCAGCATATTACAAAGCATGTGGGAGGGAGGGGTGCCTGGGTGGTTCCGATGCTAGAGCATCTGCCTTTGGCTCTGTGTCTGGGTCCCAGGATCCTGGGATTGAGCCCTGCTTTGGGCTCTCTGCTCAGCGGGGATCCTGCTTCTCCCTCTGCCCTTCCTCCTGCTTGTGTTCTCTCTCTCTCCCCCTCCTTTCCTCCCTCTCTCAAATAAATAAAATCTTAAAAAAAAAAAAAAGCATGTGGGAGGGAAGTGTAGCCTCTATTAGCACTCTACATAAAAGTAATATTAGCATTTGTAACCACAAATTAACTCAGTCGTGGGATTCTTCAACGTAACAGTGCAGAAAGACGGGTTAAGAAAGCAAAGTGTTCCAATTTTCTCTTGCTATATAACATCCTACCCCATAATTTTGTGGTTTACAACAATAATTTCCATCTCTCATGGTTCTGAGGGTTGACTGACTCAGCTGGTCAGTTCTCTCAAGTTTTTCATGCATTTGTGATCAGGGCTGAAGGCATGTGAAGGACATAGACCTCTCAGCTGGAAGAGCTGGAACAGCTTCCTGTGGCTAGCTGGACTTCTTCAGGGCATGGTGCTCACGGTCAGTAGTCAGGCTTTTTACATGATGGCTGACTAACCACAGAACACATGTTCCCAGAGACCAAGATGGAAGCTGTGTCATTTTTGCCCCACTCTTATGGTAACACAGGGCCAGACCAGATTGAATATAGGGGGTACTCCCTAAAGGCAAGAATGCCAGAAGGCATGGTTCACTGAGGGGTCATGTCTGGAGACTAGCTACATCTGCAGAATAGGTTCAGCAAAGAAGGGTCTAGGGGTGAGAAGAAAAGCAATATGGAGGTCCCAGCCAGAAGGGAGATCATTTTTTTTGGCCATTCTAATTAAGGGCTCTCCTTTATTCCTTAGTGGGTAAGAAATGGAAACTGCAGTTAAATCCGTTAATAGTACTGTAGTTGTAAATATTTAAGTTGACTGAACATAGCTCTCATTTCATATCATGAGCTCAAAAACTACCAATAGATCTTGAGCTTCTATATGCAAAGTCCCAAATTAAAAAGCTACTTGAGATACAGTTATAGATAAATTTCTGTTTAGCATTCACATTATCTTATTATTTTATTTACGATTCTGGTACCTAAAATGGGAAAATCAGGTGTCTGTTTTCCCCTTTAAGTAGGCCAAAGGCACCATACTGAGTCTAGAGCTTACTAAAACATACAGTAGTCACATACAAATCTTTTTTTTTTAAAAGATTTATTTATTTATGATAGACAGAGAGAGAGAGAGAGAGAGAGAGAGAGAGAGAGAGGCAGGCAGAGCAGGTTCCATGCCGGGAGACAAACGTGGGACTCGATCCCGGGACTCCAGGATCGTGCCCTGGGCCAAAGGCAGGCGCTAAACCGCTGAGCCACCCAGGGATCCCCGTCACATACAAATCTTAAGTGGGAATCCTAGTTGGCATTTAAATTCACTAACAATTCACTTACTAAAAATAAAGGTTGGCTAGGCTTTACTGAAACCCGAAGATTAAAAGGCACAGTTCCTTTATAAATTATTTATTTATTTATTGATTGATTGATTGATTTTATTTATTTATTCATGATAGTCACACAGAGAGAGACAGAGAGGCAGAGACACAGGCAGAGGGAGAAGCAGGCCCCATGCAGGGAGCCCAATGTGGGACTCGATCCCGGGTCTCCAGGATCGCGCCCGGGCCAAAGGCAGGCGCCAAACCGCTGCGCCACCCAGGGATCCCTATAAATTTTTTAAAAAGATTTTATTTAGGGATCCCTGGGTGGCGCAGCGGTTTGGCGCCTGCCTTTGGCCCGGGCGCGATCCTGGAGACCCGGGATCGAGTCCCACGTTGGGCTCCCGGTGCATGGAGCCTGCTTCTCCCTCTGCCTGTGTCTCTGCCTCTCTCTCTCTCTCTCTCTCTCCCTCTCTCTCTATCATAAATAAATAAAAATTTAAAAAAAAGATTTTATTTATTTATTCATGACACACACACACACACACACACAGAGGCAGAGACATAGAGAGGGAGAAGCAGGCTCCACGCAGGTAGCCTGATGTGGGACTCGATCCCGGGTCTTCAGGATCATACTCCAGGCCGAAGGTAGCGCTAAACTGCTGGGCCACCGGGGCTGCCCACAGTTCCTTTAAAGTTCAGATTCTAAAGCACATTCTAGAGCAAATTTTATTTGAAATAGTTATATCTAAGGTTATACAACCCAATTTTTAATACAGTTTAGAATCTTGGATTCTCTCGGAGAATCCAGAGGCTAACCGTTTATAATTTAAATGAAAGTTGATTATTGTAAAGGGTTCTTAAAAAGAAATTAGTTTTAGTTAATATTTTGTGATATTGATGAACTGCTGGGTTCTCTAGCTTCCCTTTACAGTATTTATTTATGGGACTTCTAGGCACAGTGGCAATTAAATATTAAAGCCTAATCTCCCTCTGATACATGAGAAAAGCGTTGTGTATGTTCAAACATTGGGGTGGCCAGAGAAGGGGTGTTGTTGTTCACCTCTGTACAACAACATTCTGCCTTTTATCACTGAAAGGACTGTGGCTGCTCTGGGAATGTAGTCTGAAAGGAGCTACTGTTCCTATGACCAGAGAGACGTTGTGGGGATTCTCTTCTCATTGGTTGGTACCCTGCCACAGTTTTCTAGGAGCCCTAGAGCAGAACAATTTCTCCTTAGTTAAAAATACAACAGGTTAGAGTGTCCACAAAATCCATTCTAATCAGACATCTCTGAGGGTAAACTTTTAATTTGTTAAGCAATTAAAATGTAACTGACATATAAAATAGAAACTATATCAGAGTTAGAAGAGTCCTCAATGGACGCAGACTCTATTTTTTTTTCCATCAAAGTACATTAATACCAGAAAACAGTACATGTCTAGTACAGGAAAGAAAATGGACAGTAAAGGATGCTTGCGTAGCTCAGTGGTTGAGCGTCTGCCTTTGGCTCAGGTTGTGATCCTGGGGTCCTGGGATTGAGTACCACATTGGGCTCCCCACAGGAAGCCTGCTTCTCCCTCTGTCTCTGCCTTTCTCTGTGTGTCTCTCATGAATAAATAAAATCTTAAGAAAAAAAAAAGAAAATAGGCAATAAAGAATTACGTAATTCCAGTTATAAGTAGTCGTGGGGATGTAATGTACAGCATGGTGAATATAGTTAATTCTGTATTGTATATCTGAAAGTTGCTAAGAATAGACTATAAAGGTTCTTATCACAAGATGGGGATTAAGGAGGGCACTTGAGATAAGCACTGGGAGATGTATGGAATTGTTGAATCACATTGTATACCTGAAACTAATGTAATACTGGATGTTAACTCTACTAGAATTTAAAATAAAATTTAAAAATTAAGTTCTTATCACAAGAAAAAAGTTGTAACTAGGTGTGGCAGTAGATGTTAAGTAAAGATACAGTAGTGATAATTTTGCACTATATATATATATATATATATATATATATATTGCAAATCATTATGCAACATAATAAAATCATTGTGTTGTACACCTAAAACTAATACCATGATATACATCAATCATAATCTCAAAAAAACAAAAACAAAAAAGAAAAAAAGTAAATGATTCAGTTTGGTATATTCTTTTCCTGATTGTTTTCTATGTATGTATAAAAAATATACTTTTTTTTTTTTAAGAAAAATGTGTCTTTCACTTAACATACTACAAACATGTACCTAGGCCATTAAATAGTCTTGATATTTAAAAAATATGAAATTTAAATTAATGTATAACATTTTAGAGTACGGATGTGCCATAAATTATTTCACCCTATCTCTATTGTTAGACAGTTTTATTATTTCTCATATTGTGCTATAATAATAGCAATAACAACACTATTAATGAGAGCCAATATTTATTAGTGCTACTCTACCAAGAACTGTTATAAGTACTTTCTATACATTAATTTCCTTAATCTTCACAAAAACTCTATGATTCAATGTGATAAATTGGTTAGGGGTAAGAAAACCACAGTCCATGAGCCAAATCCTGTCTGCCACTGGGTTTTTGTAAATACATTTTTATTGGAACACAGCCACACCATGCACTGATTTACTGTCTAAGGCTGCTTTCATGCTAACACAGCACAGTTGAGTGGCTGCAACAGAGACTGTATGGCCAGCAAAGCCAGAAATATTTACTCTCTGGTTCTTTATAGAAATACTATGTCAACCCTTGCGTTACAAATATTTATTCCCTCCCCCTGCCTCACTTTCCCTGTCTTACTGATGTTGGGCTTGGCCATGTGACTTGCTTTGGCCAATGTCTGTTAGTAGATGCCATGCAAAGGAAAGCATATAATTGGGCTGCTGCCTTCTATTTCAGACACTGCCAGAAGACCAGTCCCTGGTAAGCCACCAATCCATAGCTCACTTGAACCAATAGCATGGTCTGGAATAAAGTGCAGCCCAAAACAGCTGCATACCAGCTGACCAGCAGATGTGATTATTCATTAGAAGTCACTGATGTTCATCGGATGCTCATTAGATGTCACTGAGTTTTGGGGGAAATTTGTTATGCAGCATTGTTGTGGTAGCTAACAGATACTGGAGGGAATTACTATTCTCTCCTTATAGGGATTTCTATGAGTGGAAGAGTATTCTATTTACAGATGGAGAAACTCAAAAAATACGAGGCTATATTAGTAGTAAGTACGACAACCAGGATTTAAATTGAGGCAACCTGGCTTCAGTGCCTGTACTTGCTTTATTTTACTTTACTCTATCACCCATTGTATTAAATATGCAAATATTTGCTGGGGTATCTGAGTATTTCTTCAGGAAAGATTTCAGTGAATGAAATTTCTAGGCCAAAGGGTAGGTAGTTTTAAAAGGTTTATAATACATATCATTAAATGCTTTCCAAAAGGTTTACAACAATTAACATTCTACTGGTTTTTCAGATGCATTTATTTACCTTCCTCCACATCCAATTTTTAAGGCAAATTACAGTTTTAGTTTCAATTTTCTGACAAAGGCCTTGATGCTTTTTATATGTTCTCTGAATCTTTAGCATTGGTTGTGGCCAATATCAGTCAAAATTGAAAGTACCCCCACTTTAGGGATGATCTCAGACCAATTCAAATATCTTAAGAGCTACTGTGGTTGAATATTTTAGGCCTGACCTAAGTAAATTATTCTAAAGAACAACTAGAAGCCCAGAGGAATCTAAGATGAACCTTCAGGTTATGTGAGTCCAACCAATGGCAAATGTGACCTTGTAACTGTTCATATCAGAGGACAGAGAGGTTACAGAAGCATTCCTTCTTGGAATGAACATCACCAACATCTACCTATCCTCTTTTCAGCTTGATAGTAAAACTTGATAGGTGAAGCAGTTTTTAAGTATCATTATTTTAGAATAACTCTCAAAGTCCATTTAGAATGGTAGATTCTATTTTTAAAATACTACAAATCATGCAAACCAGATGGCAATCTCTAATTTTGGAATTTCTCAGACAGGTGCTAATCTAAAATTGTCTTCTCATTTCTCTTTTCGATTCCAGAGAAAGCTAAAAAAACACAAAGCAACAACAAAGCAAAACTTATAGAAAATGCTTCAAAGGCAAATGACAGTGATTTTGATCATAGCAATTTCCACTTACAAGAAAAGGAGCTGACTTATAAAGGGAATGCACTGAGACAGTTTCTGTATGAAAGTATTTTGCTGGTCTTGTGGAAAGTGAGGTACCTACACACTAGCAGTCACTTATTGCAACACAAGTACTGAGAGAAATACTTTGTCGGAGGGGAAAATGCTGAAAAGTAATAAAAAAAATTCTCATTTAAATATAGTGATAGAATTACCTATGGTGCTTAAGATAATGGATATCTTGTAAATAAATTATGTTTGTAGTGGTTGTTGCTACCAATATCTTAAATATGCAATATATATACTCTATTTTTTAAAAAAGATTTTATTTATTTATTCATTTCACAGAAAGAGGGGCAGAGACACAGGCAGAGGGAGAAGCAGGCTCCTCACAGGGAGCCCAAACCGGGACTCAATCCTGGAACCCCGGGATCACGGCCTGACCCCAAGACAGACGCTCGACTGCTGAGCCACCCTGGCATCCCAAATATGCAACATATACTCTAAACACAAAAATGCCAGTGGATTTTTAAAGTTATACCTAAGGCCAAGCTAACTTGACACTATTTTAAGTATTCCGTTTTTCTTCCACAACCCACTAATTCCTAAAATTCCTAGTTATTAATATATGGACCATAATAAGGCCTTATCTGCTTAGAAATATTAAACCAGAGATTATGTCTTAGATGGGTGAGTATCAGCAACAGCATAGAAGCACAGGTTGTTCAGAGCTAAAAGAGGCCTTGCAGATCACACAGTTGGAATCTATAATTTTATAACAGAGGCCCCAAATGGCTTGGAATTCATCATATATCACTCAGTAAATTATGTGACCTTGGCAAGTTACTAAACTTCCCTGAGATTTAGTGTCTTCATCTATGAAATGCCGTTTTTGTGAAAACTAAACAAAATCACAGACAAAAAAAAATATACTTAAGACTTCCTATTCATAGAAGTGTAAGATAAGTAATAATACAATGACATATGTATCAGGGATATGTGCTCAAAAAAATTTCCCAAAACAAATGCACAATGAAAATTGTGGGGATCAGTGAAAAAGGCACAGTGCCCAGGACCTGGTAGTGTTCGTTTCTCCCAAGTAAGTTCAGAGACCTGGCACTCTTGCTCTTTTTATTATGCCATGGGTCTCTATCTAGAATCTAATGACCCCAAACCAGCCTAGCTGTGAAAGAAAAAGGGCTGAGCTGTCTGTATGGAGGAGCCTAAATTACCTCTCATTTTTAAAGATTTTTTTTAAATTTTTATTTATTTATGATAGTCAGAGAGAGAGAGAGAGAGGCAGAGACACAGGCAGAGGGAGAAGCAGGCTCCATGCACCGGGAGCCCGACGTGGGATTCGATCCCGGGTCTCCAGGATCGCGCCCTGGGCCAAAGGCAGGCGCTAAACCGCTGCGCCACCCAGGGATCCCTACCTCTCATTTTTAAAGCTGAATTGGAAATGCATCCAGTGCTGGACCAGCAGAAGGAAGCTCACATTTTGGCTGCCTCCACTGGACCCACCCTGTGACTGACTACACAAAAGAGGTCAGTTTCCTGGCTCTGCCAGCTTCTTTAAATGTTTGATATTCAAGCACATGAAAGAATAATTTAAACTTTCTAATCTTTATTTTAGGTTGCTAGGAGTTTAAAGGTATGACTTAAATTAATTGGGAAAATAGCAAAATAGAGAAATTAAAAGATGTTGCGTAGCCCATAAACACCAAAAGTTTTCTACATTTTTGGGAGATTTTGGGGCGGCTTTGCACATCTTATCTCAATACAAATATAGAATTCTTCTAAAGATAAATAAAAATAACCATTATTTGTATTGCTTTATGTATGTGTATGCATAAAAGATTCTCAATATAGTGATAAAATTTAAATTATTTTCTGGACTCACTTTCCCTATCACCTCAGCTCTAAGTGTAAAGGGTGTGTGTGTGTATTTATATATATATGTGTGTGTGTATAATTAGAATAGTGTTGAAATTATAAGTTAACTTAAAAGGATAGTCTAAAATATTTCTAATACTTAATGGGTAGTTCGATAGAAAATCAGTCATTATTTTCCTATTTATATTGAACTTAATAGTAAAAATAGCTTACAAAGCTGGATAAAGTTAATCACCACATGCCACAGGTTATGTATTTTAGATAGCTCCGCATCAAGTATTTTTCTTTAAAAAAATACATTTTAAAATATTTTAATAAATTAAATCAGTGGCTACTTTGGTGGGTGACTGGGAAGGCTCATCAGAGAAATTTCTAGGGAGATGGAAATATTTTGCATTTTACTAGAGGTGAGGGTTACATTAGATAAATGCATTTATCAAAGCTGATCAAACTGTACAACTTAATATCTGAGCATTTTATTGTATGTAAATCAGACTTCAATAAGAAAATTTTAAAAATAAATATGTCAAGTACTGAACTACACTGAAAAATGTCTATCTCTTATAGAGTCAAGAAAAAAATCAGGAAGCAACTATACTGGAGTTATGGCCATAAGAAATACCAGGAAAAGAGAAGCATTTGAAAGATAGGAGGTAGAATGATCAGGATTTTGTGGTTAAATCAACATGGGAGTGATGGTGAGGGGGAAATCAAGGACTCCTGGTTTTCTGGCTTGAATAACTGGATGGATCATGGTGTCACTTCCTAAAACTGGGAACAATGGAAGACATAAACATTAGGGGAAGGATAAAAGGATGAGTTGAGTTTTGCACATGCTGAGACTAACCTTGCCTGTGAGTCATGTAAGTGATATTTAGGAGGCAAGTGGATATACAGGTCTGTGACTGAGAAAACAGAGGCCAGAGCTGGAGGCAGAGGTTTAGGAGTCACAGGGAAGGCTCAGGAGAGACACAAGGAAAGTAATAAAACCCATGGCAAGCTGCTATCACAGAAAAAACTCAGAGTAAGAACAGGGTTTTTAGTACTGAGTCCTGAGAATCTTCACTAGTTAATGATGGGGTGAAAAAGGAAGAGCTATAACAGAGAACATGCAGGAGCAGACTGGCTGGAAGAAAACAAGAATGTCATGTAGAAATCACAGAAAGAGGATTTCAAGAAGCAGAGGGCAACCGACAGTGGCAAACGTAGCTGAGAGGTGGTGAAGCTGGGGGCTGAAAAGTATTCACGGCCTTCGTTGACACCGAAGTGAGGGTTTACCTGCAACTTCACGGGAGAGAGGCCAAACTGGAGTGAGCTGAAGAGCAGGAGATATGAAAAATAAAGACCAAGTAGCAGCTCTTAAGAGAAGTCGGACTACACAGAGGAAAAAAGACATAGGGCATTAGCTGGGCTTGAGGCAGAAGTTTTTTTTTTAAAGATTAATTAATTAATTAATTAATCAATTAATTATTTATGACACACAGGGAGAGGCAGAGACAGAAGCAGAGGGAGAAGCAGGCTCCTTGTGGGGAGCCTGATGCGGTACTCAATTCCAGGACCCCAGGATCATGACCTGAGCCAAAGGCAGACACTCAACCACTGAGCCATCCAGCAACTCCAGGCATATCTCATTTTATTATGCTTCACTTTATTGCATGTTGCAGATACTGTGTGTATGTTTTTTAAAAGATTTTATTTATTTGAGAGACCGAGAGAGAAAGCCTGCGCACAAGCACACAAGCAGGGGGGAGGGGCAGAGGGAGAAGGAGAAGCAGGTCCCCTGCCGAGCAGGGAGCCCAAGGAGGGACTCGAACCCAGGACCCAGAGATCATGACCCAGTTGGAAGGCAGATGCTTAACTGACTGAGCCACCTACAGACCCCCTATTGGTACCATTTTCTAATAGCATTTGCTCATTTTGTGTCTATCACATTTTGGTAATTCTTCCAATATTTCAAACTTTTAAAATTATATTTGCTATAGTGATCTATGATCAATGATCTTTATAATTGTTCTGGGGAGCCACTCAGATATAAAATGGTACACTTAAGAAATGCTGTATCTTCTGACTACTCCATAGAGTGACCCAATTCCACACCCCTCCCCCTATCTTTCACCCTCCCCTGGGCCTCCTTATTCTCTGAAACACAATATTGAAATTAGGCAATAATTACCATACAATTGCTTCTAAGTGTTCTAGTGAAGGGAAGAATCATACTGTTTCTCACTTTAAATCAAAAGCCAGAAATGGCAAAGCTTAGTGAGGAAGGCGTATCAAAAGCTGAAATAGGCCCAAACTAGGCCTCTTGTGCTAAACACTCAGCCACATTGTGAGCGCCAAGGAAAACTTGAAGGAAATTAAAAGTGCTACTCCAGTGAACACACAAATGATAAGAAAGCGAAACAGCCTTCCTGCTGACACAGAGAAAGTTGCAGTGGTCTTGATAGAAGCTCAAACCAGCCACAACATTCCTTTAAGTCAAAGTTTAATCCAGAACAAGGCCCTAACTCCTCAGTTCTGTGAAGATTCAGAGAGGTGAGGAAGCTGCAGGATAAAAGTTAGAAGCTAGCAGAGGTTGGTTCATAATATCTCGGTAAGAAGCCGTCTGTATGATATAAATGTGTAAGATGAGCATCAGGTGTTGATATAGAAGCCACAGCAAGTTATCTGGAATATGTAGCTAAGATAATTCATGAAGGTGGCTACACTCAATGTAGATTTTCAGTGTAGACTAAACAGCTTTATGTTGGAGAAAGATACCATGTAGGACTTTCATAGCTGGAGAGGAAAAGTCAGTGCCTGGCTTCAAAGCTTCAAAGGACAGGCAGATTCTCTTATTTAGGAGTTAATACAGCTGGTGACTTGAAGTTGAAGCCAGTGCTCATTTACCATTCTGAAAATCTTAGGGCCTTTAAGAATTGTGCTAAATCTACACTGTCTGTGCTCTATAAATGGAACAACAAAGCCTGCATGACACCAGAACTGTGTACAACATGGTTTACTGAATATTTTAAGCCCACTGTTGAAAACTCTTGCTCAGAGAAAAGTTTCCTTTCAAAACATTACTGCTCCTGATGGGAGATGCACAATGAGATTAATGTTGTTCTCATGCCTACTAACACAACATCCATTCTATAGCCCATGGATCAAGGGATAATGTCAACTTTCAAGTCTTATTACATACGAAATACATTTCATAAGGCTATAGTTGCAACAGACAGTGATTCCTCTGATAGAAGTGGGCAAAGTCAATTGAAAACCTTCTGGAAAGGATTCACCATTCTAGGTGCCATTAAGAACATGCATGCTTCATGGGAAGAGGTCAAAATATCAACATTAACAGGAGTTTGGAAGAAGATGATTTCACTCCTCATGGATGACTTCAAGCGGTTTAAGACTTCAATGAAGGAAGTAACTGCAGATGTGGAGACAGCAAAGAACTAGAATTAGAAGTGGTACCTAAAGATGTGATATCTCATGATATCTGATGATAAAACTTTCACAGATAAGGAGTTGCTTCTGATGGTGAGCAAAGAAAGTGGTACTTAAGATGGAATATACTCCTGGTGATGATGCTGTGAAGACTGTTGAAATGACAACAGAGGATTTAGAATATTACATACATTTAATTGACAAAACAGCATCAGGGCTTGAGAGGACTGACTCCAATTTTGAAAGATATTCTACTTTGGGTAAAGTATTATCAAACAGCCACACATGCTACAGAGAAATTGTGAAAGGAAGAGTTCACTGGTGCAGTAAACTCATTGCTGTCTTATTTTAAGAAATTGCCACAGTTGCCTCAGTCTTCAGCAGCTACTACCCTGCTCAGTCAGCAGCCATCAGCACTGAGGCAAAACTATCCACCAGCAAAAAGATTACGACTCACTGAAAGTCCAGGTGATGGTTAGCATTTTTTAGCAATAAAATATTTTTTAAAGTATGTACATTTTTTAGACACAATGCTACTGTGCACTTAATCGACTATAGTGTAGCATAAACATAACTTTTATATGCACTGGGAAACCAAAAATTTCATTTGGTTCACTTTATTGCAACATTCACTTTATTACACTGGCCTGGAACCAAATCCACAATTATCTCTGAAGTATGCCTGTACTAGGATTCAGGGGAAAAAATAAGGATGGGTTAATTACTGCAGTTGGAACGGAATAAGGGGCACCTGGCTTGATATCCGGGGCATGAGTTCAAGCCCCATGCTGGGTGTAGAGATTATTTAAATAAATATTTTTTAAAAAACAACAACTAAGGAATTAAGGAGTACATTAGTTTCAGAGCTCATAGAGCACTTCAGCATTCCTCACCCTGGCAGAGCATTCCCTTTATGCAATCTATGTAACTGAAACAGGAGTCTTTGCCTTCTTTGTACGAATAAATCACAAGTGGTCAGGCAAGACTCCTTTATCATGAATAAGAACCAGGGGCAAGTTCCTTTTTGTTCAGTTCTTGTTGATTCAGATCAAGTACATAATTCAGTTTGGTCAAACATTCTTTTTTCAACACGTGGGTGTTTGAAAAATTTTATCAGTACTTTGCTCTAAAAATTCTCACCTAACCACAAATTCTCCATGCCACAAAGAAATTTAAAGGGTTCTTATTTCTATTCACCATAAAAATTATAATTCAATATTTCTTAAAGTGCAGCCCTTTGATCTCTTAGGACGCCTGGGTGGCTCAGTGGCTGAGCATCGCCTTTGGCTCAGGATGTGATCCCAGGGTCCTGGGATGGAGTCCTGCATTGGGCTCCCTGCAGGAGGCTGGCTTCTCCCTCTGCCTATGTCTCTGCCTCTCTCTCTGTGTCTCTCATGAATAAATAAAATCTTAAAAAAGAAAAAAGAATCAGCTGATGTAATTTTTTAAAATGCTGGTTGCCAAGATCTACCCTCAAACCTAATGAATAAGAATCCTTAGTGATGAAGCCTTGGAATATGCATTTTAAAAGCTCCCCAGATTATTCATATTAAATTTAGGGGAACCAGTTATGGACAAAGGCTAAACAAATAATAATCTCTCAGGAATCACCTTTCTAGTTTATTAAAATGAGATTACATTTAACAACTACTTTACCGGTAATAGTGCCAGAACTAGAATGTATCATTCAAAGTCCTTTCCATTCCAAGATTTCATAAAATAATAAAGGATTTATTAGTAATATATAATAACAACTATTATTAAGAGGAGTATGCTATAGTTCTTAATTATTTGAACCAATAATTTACAATTAGATTTCTTTTTTTTTTTAGTAATTGAAGAACCACATGTAGCAGGTTTGTGTATCCTCTACTAGGGCTGAATACACAACAGTTTCAAAACTACAAGGATCCTCTAAGTTGCTCTTCTATAACCACATCTACCTTTATGCTCTCCCCTTACTCCCTGGCAGCCATCAATCAGTTCTCCTTCTCCACAATTTCAGGAATGTCATATAAACGGATTCGCACAGTATGTAAACCATCAGGGCTGGCTTTTTTTACTCAGCATCATTTTCTGGAGTCTTCCAGGTTGTTTTATGTGTTGCTTGCTCCTTCCTCTTTTATTGCTGAGTCATACTCCACCATATGTACATACCACAGTTTGTTTAACCACATTTATTGCAGGACATCCGGGGTGATTCCAGTTTTAGAGTATTACAAATAAAGCTACTATGAACATTACTATATAGGTTTTGAAGTGAAAATAAGCTTTCATTTCTGTGGAATAGATGCCCAAGAGTGTAACCACTGGGTTGCATGGTAATGACATGTTTAGTTTTTAAAGGAATGGCCAAACTCTTTCCCAGAGTGGCTCTACCATTTTACATTCCCACTAGCAATGTATGAAGATATAGCTTCTCTGTATCCTCACCAACTTTTGGTGTTGTCACTGACTTCACTTTTTAAAAAATTTTATTTCAATTCAATTAATGAACACATAGTGTATCGTTCATTAGTTTCAAAGGTAGAGTTCAGTGATTCATCAGTTGCATATAACACCCAGTGCTCATCACACCACATGCCCTCCTTTATGCCCATTAGTTTTCATCACCGCACATTTTAAAAATGAGAAGTGATAAGTACATTATATTACCAGCAACAACATCATGTTTACATACGTGTATATAGGGAGCCACATAATTAATTAGGCCATTATTTCCAGTCACCTTGCTCATGCCAAAACATATCTTCTTGCTTGCTTGCTTTTTACTTTAGTGCTTTGTGGGTTTTTTGTGTGTATGCTTCTTTTTTTTTTTTTAAGTTTTTATTTAAATTCCAGTTAGTTAACAGGCAGTGTAATATTAGTTTCAGGTGTAAGATAGAGTGATTCAGCACTTTCATATAACACCGAGTGCTCATCACAAGCAAGGGGTAAGATTTAATACTGACTCCAGCACAATAGTGATTTATACAGTTGATTCCCAACCTCCTCAGTTGATGTGTGAGCTAGGGTAAGAGGTGGGTCAAGATACTGGTTGCCTGAACCTCAGGCCAGTCAGCTCTGGTCACCAGTAACCCTTTCTGTTTTCTCTAGTATTTTACAAATTATCATTCTCTTTTTTTGCCAGATGTGAAAAACATGGGGAAATACCAGTCTACTCATTTGTCTCCCTAGCTGGAGAATATTTCTGCTTTGAGACTACTACAAAGATGGATACTGAGTCAGTAAATAAAGGATAGCAAAAATACCCAATTTAGGGGCAGCCCCAGTGGCCCAGCGGTTTAGCGCCACCTTCAGCCCAGGGTGTGATCCTGGAGATACAGGGTCGAGTCTCACGTGGGGCTCCCTGCATGGAGCCTGCTTCTCCCTCTACCTGTGTCTCTGCCTGCCTCTCTCTCTCTCTCTCTCTCTCTCTCTCTCTCTCTCTGTGTTTGTCATGAATAAATAAATAATATCTTTAAAAAAATACCCAATTTATTCTATTATCAGCCCCTTTGTATTAATTTGGGTGAAAATAGGTACTGTGCATGCTCCATGGCATACTTTTTATAAGAGAATTAAATAATCTCTAAAATTCCTTCTAGCTCCATGAGGTGTAACTAAACTACTTTAATAACTGACAAATAGGGGCAAGATAATGCAACAATACCATAAATAAGTGTGTAGGATATCATATAGCTGGAGACCTCACTCACTTCTCTGACTCACAGTGGCTGCTGTCAGAGCCTTGCATTTTGGCTTTCTGCTTATCTATCTCCTCTAGTAGATATCTTTCTTTCTCCTTCTGCCAGGCTTTTTGCCAAACTCAGAAAATAAACAACAAATCATTACTGCCATCCGAGAAAAAAAGTAAGATAACTGGCAATAAGTCTTTAAATCCGATGCATACACAAATGGGACATCTTGTCATTCAGACTCTGAGGCATTCAAGCAAAACATCAATTTTTTTAAATCAAAGAAAATCCATGAAATGATTATAATATGCAGAGAATATAATATATATTGACATTCCATCCTACAATTTATTTCATTTGTCTTTCTCTCTGACCTCCAATTTGGCAAAGAAAGGGATTAAAAGGGTAGAAAAAGATAGGAACAAAAAGCAATGGAGATAAACAGGAATAAGTACCTAAAACAGTGCCTTGCTATGAACCAGATTAATGGGCACAAATGTAAGGAAAGTTTTAAAATATGGCAATGGGGAAAAGAGCATGAAGATGTTAAATAATGGCTTGAACTGGGTCTTTGTATCATCAACACTTTAATTTTATATATATATATATATATATATACATATATATATACATATATATATATATATATGGAGCTTTTGTATACGAATGTTCCATTACAATAGGAATAGCAGAGGCATCAGGGTGGCTCAGTTGGTTAAGCAACTGACTCTTGGTTTCAGCTCAGGTTGTGATTTCATGGGTCATGAGATGGAGCACTGCAGGGGCTCTGCACTCAGTGGGAAGTCTGCTTGAAGATTCTCTCCCTCTGTTCCTCCCTCAACCCCCAACTCACATTTCCACATGTGTGCTTGCTCTTTCTCTCTCAAATAAAATTTTAAAAAATAATAATCAAACCAAAGAAATAGGAATAGCAAGCATGAGGGAGGCAGTAAAGGAGTGAGGGAGGAGGAATATAGCAAAGGAGGTCAGGACAGGAAAGAGAGATCACCCATAAGAAAGTGAGCACATGGGGTGGCTGAGTGGCTCAATCAGTTAAGTGTCTGACTTTGGCTCCGGTCATGATCCCACCCTTGCCCCATCAGGTTCTGTGCTCAGTGGGAAGTCTGCTTGTCTCTCTCCCTCCACCCCTCTCTCCTGCTTATGCTCTGTCTCTCTCTCAAAAAAATAAACTAAATTAAACTAAATTAAAAAGCAAGCAAGCAAGCACAAATCCTACACACCCCATAGACTTCTAACTTTGGTGATTCTGGTGTTCAAGGCCCAGATCTCTATTTTTCTTCTTCATCTTCCTTTGTTCCAACAGCCTGGTGCTATCCACAGAGCATCTACACCATCTCTACCACACATTTAAGGCAGGACTGGGGACTCAAGAGGATGAAATGGCATACCCAAATACATGAGTACATGTACATAATATTTACAGACTTAAGATCCATGTGAAAGTAGTTTACTGAAGAGAAAGGAAGAACTTCATACACACACATCCCCCATACATTTATAATCTCTCCCTATAATATAGTTATATATATATATATATATATATCATTCCTTACTAATTAATAAGCATAAAAAGAGCCAAAATATAGTCCAGTGAGGGAAATAATAGTGACTCCATTTTACTTGCAATGGATCTCCAAGCAATTTATAACTATAAATTCCTCTAACAACAATGGTGACAATAACAGTAAGAATAGTTGGCATCCATTCAATATTTTCACCATGCCAAGCACTGTGTTAAGAATTGGAAGAGGGAGCGCCTGCCTGGCTCAGCCAGTAGAGCATGGGACTTTTGATCTTGGGGTCATGAATTTGAGCCCCATACTGGGCACAGAGTTTCCTTAAAAAACAAAACAAAACAAACCTGAAACCCCCCACCCCCCCAACTGGAAAAGGTATCAAAAGATCATTGGAGGACTTTCAGACATTGCTGGTGAGAGTATAAAATGGCGCAGCCACTCTGAAAAACAGTTTGGTAGTTCCTAACATAGAGATGTCATCTGACCCAGCAATTCTACTCCTATGTATATATCCCCCCAAACCTGAAAACCTATATCCATGCAAAAATTTTTATACAAATGTTCATAGCAGCATTACTCATGACAGCCAAAAAAAGAAACAATCTAATGTTCATTAATCAAGGAATGGATAAATAAAATGTCGCATACTATACAATGGAATATTATTCAACCACAAAAAAGAACTAATGTATTAACATGTGCTCCAACATTGATAAACCTTGAAATAATTATGTTAAATGAAAGAAGTCAGACACAAAGCCATACTGTATGATTCTGTTTACATGAAGTATCTAGAACAGGCAAATCCATAGAAACAGAAAGATTAGTGATTGCCAGAGGCTGGCAGGAGGGAGGAATGGGGTGTGGTTGCTAAAGCGTACTTAAAAAAATGTTTTAAAAATAGATAATAGTGATGGTAGCTCTTATTCAACATAGTACTGAAAGTCCTAGCCAGAGCAATTAGACAACATAAATAAAGGCATCCAAATGGGTAAGGAAGAAGCAAACTTTCATTATTTGCAGATGAAATGATACTATAAATAGAAAACCTGAAAGACTCTACCAAAAAACTGCTGGAACCAATAAACAAATTCAGTAAAGTCACAGGATACAAAATCAACATACAGAAATCTGTTGAATTTCTATACACCAATAATGAAGCAGCAGAAAGAGAAATCAAGGAATCAACCTCTTTTATAACTGCACCAAAAATAATAAGATACCTAGGAATAAACCTAACCAAAGAAGTGAAAGACGTATATTTTGAAAATTATAAAACACTGATGAAAGAAGTTGTAGATGACACAATGAAATGGAAATGGATTAGAAGAAAAAATATCGTTAAAATGTCTATACTACCCAAAGCAATCTACAGATTTAATGCAACAGCATTTTTCAGAGAACTAGAAAAAATGGCCCTAAAATTTGTATGGAACCATGAATAGCCAAAGCAATCTTGAAAAATAAAAAACAAAGCTAGAGGCATCACAATTCTGGACTGCAGGTTATATTACAAAGCTGTAGTAATCAAAACAGTATGGTACTGGCACAACAACTGACACATAGATCAATAGAAGAGAATAGAAAACCCAGAAATGAACCTACAACTATATGGCCATTAATCTTAGAGAAAGCAGTAAAGAATATCCAAAGGAAAAATGACAGTCCCTTCAACAAATGATGCTGGGAAAACTGGACAGCTACAAGCAAAAGAATGAACTGGATCACTTTCTTACACTATACACAAAAATAAATTCAAAATGGGTAAAGGACCTAAATGTGAGACCTGAAACCATAAAAATCCTGGAAGAGAGCACAGGCAGTAACTTCTCTGACATCGGCCATAACAATGTTTTTCTAGTTAGGTCCCCTGAGGCAAAGGAAACAAAAGCAAAAATAAACTATTGGAACTTCATTAAAATAAAAAGCTTCTGGGGCACCTGGGTGGCTCAGTTGATTAAGCATCTGTCTTTGTCTCAGGTCATGACCCTGGGGTTCTAAGATGGAGTCCCACATCTGCTCAGCAGGGATTCTGCTTCTCCCTCTGCCCCTCCCACATACATGCATGCATTTTCTCTCAAATAAATTTTAAAAATAAATAAAAATTTTAAAAATAAAAAGCTTCTGCAGGGTGAAAGAAACAATCAACAAAGCTATAGGGCAACCTACAGAATGGGAGAAGATATTTGCAAATGATATACCTGATAAAGGATTATTATCCAAAATATATAAAGAACTTATACAACTCAGGTGGTCGCCTCACTGGCTCAGTCCATAGAGCAGGCGACTCTTGATCTCAGGTTCATGAGTTTGAGCCCCACACTGGGCATGAAGCCTACTTAAAAAAAAAAAAAAAAAAAAGGAACTTCTACAATTCAACACCAAAGAAACAAATAATCCAATTAAAAAACAAGCAGAAGACATGAACAGGCATTTCTCCAAAGAAGATATCCAGGTGGTACAGACACATAAAAAGTTGCTCATCATCACTTACCATCAGGGAAAGGAAAATCAAAACTACAATGAGATATCATTTCACACCTGTCAGAATGGCTAAACTCAACACCACAAGAAACAACAGGTGTTGACAAGGATGTGGAGAAAAAGAAACACATGTGCACTGGTGGTGGGAATGCAAACAGGTGCAACCACTCAAGAAAACAGTACAGAGGTTCCTCAAAAAGGTAAAAACAGAACTACCCTACAATCCAATAATCACACTGCTAGGTACTTACCTCCAAAATACAAAACACTAATCCAAAAGGATATACGCACCACTGTTTAGAGCAGCATTATTTACAATAGCCAAGATATGGAAGCAGCCCAATTATCTATCAATTGATGAATGGATAAAGAAGATGTGGTATATATATATGTATACACACATACATATAATGGAATATTAGTAAGCCATAAAAAAACAATGAAATCTTGCTATTTGCAATGACATGGATGGGGCTAGAGAGTATAATGCTAAGCAAAATAAGTTAACTAGAGAAAGGCAAATGCTCTTTGATTTCACTGATATGCAGAATTTAAGAAACATAACAAGAGAGCAAAGGGAAAGAGAGAGAGAGACAGAGACCAAGAAACAGACTCTTGGGACGCCTGAGTGGCTCAGCAGTTGAGCATCTGCCTTTGCCTCAGGGCGTGATCCTGGAGTCCTGGGATCGAGTCCCACATCAGGCTCCCTGCATGGAGCCTGCTTCTCCCTCTGCCTGTGTCTCTATCTCTGTCTCTCTCTATGTCTGTGTGTGTCTTGAATAAATAAATAAAACCTTAAAAAAAAAAAAAAGAAACAGATGCTTAAGTATAGAGAACTGATGGTTAGCAGAAGGGAGGTAGATGGGTAAAATGGGTGATGGAGATTAAGCAGTGCACTTGTGATGAGCAGTGGACGATGTATAGAAGTGCTGAATCACTATATTGTACACCTGAAACTAATATAATACTGTAGGTTAATTAACTGGAATTAAAATTAAAAACTTTTAAAAAATAGTAATGGTTGGCAATTATACCAACCACCGCTGATTGTGTACTTAAAAAGGGTGACTTTTATGGTGTATAAATTTTATCTCAATAAAGTAGATATTAAAAACTATCACATTTGAAAAAAAATCAGATTTGATCCATCTTTAATAAAATGAATAAATGAGTCAACCACAATAACTCTCTAATTTTTCTTAGATTTTAAAAAATGAAGTCTATAATCTTCCCCAGGAGGCTATTCCATCCAGTATTTTATGTCCTGAGAATTTTTTGGTGTTTTTTTTTTTTAAGATTTTATTTTATTTTATTTTTTAAAGTAATCTCTAAATGCAACATGGGGCTTGAACTTAAAACACTGAGATCAAGAGTCACACTGTCTTCTGACTAAGCCAGCCAGGTGCCCCAAGAATGTTCCTTTCTATAACTTCCTAGGGAAGTTAAGGTTTCCTTCTTTCCTAAGGGGTAATTCTTTGACCAATGATAAAAGAAGGAGCTCAGATTCCAGAATCCTTTCTTCTTTTTGCTATAAAAACCCCAGAACAATAACCTGAATTATTTGACAATCTGAAAATTTTTCAATAAATAAAACTGGAAAAATTTGAGGAGACAGTCAATAACATTTTAACATTCACCCATCATTCCACACTAGAACAACAGCTGTTTTCATTATTCTTTTTTTCCCTCTAGTCATCCACATGTAATTCATTTTATACACAGCTGTAATCAGTGTGTATATAATTTTGTATTCCTTTTCTCATTATACTGTAAACATGCTGTGTTGTTAACATGGTTTTTTATAACAATCATTTTCAGTGTTGCAATAATATTTCATCCAGTTGATGTATCATTATTTTCCTAACTCTTCCCCTTATGTTGATTTTAAAGTCGTCTTTCCCCAACCTTTCTGTGGGTAGACAAGCTGTATATAGATTTTTATATTTCCCTTCTTTTGAATTATTTCCTTAGTTTGTTCCTTAACAGTAGGTTTCTGGGTCATACAGTATGAGCATTTTTATGGCTCTTGCTTCCTAAACTAGTATGACTTTTTCAACACTATTTTGTGCTGTGGTGTGTATGTGTGTGTGAGGATCTAGATGAAAGGTTAATTTAACAAACATGAAATGGTATGAAAGGCTCTACTATTGAATTTGATTGTTCAAAATGGAATTGCTTTTACTTTTCCGTTATGAAAATAGCAAATGCTCATTGTCAAACTTAAATAATTTATAAAGGATACAAATAAAAAGGGAAAGGTTTCCTGGAGGACTGATGAAACACATCACCTCCTAAATTTGAGTTTACCTGTGAAATGTGATTTAGTGATCAAAGGCTCTAGGGTAGTTCACATAGAAACCCTATGGGTTGGGCAGCCCTGGGTGGCTCAGCGGTTTAGCATCGCCTTCAGCCCGGGGCGTGATCCCGGAGACTCGGGATCGAGTTCCACGTTGGGCTCCCTGCATGGAGCCTGCTTCTCCCTCTGCCTGTGTCTCTGCCTCTCTCTGTGTGTCTGTCATGAATAAATAAATAAAATCTTAAAAAAAAAAAAAAGAAAAGAAACTCTATGGGCTGACAAAAGTCGACACTAGCTCCATGGAAGGAAAGCATATATAAGAGGGCTGTGGGATGTGATGACCAGTGGGGCAAAGAGAGGATGCTGGGTAAACACTCCACAAGGAAAAAGACAGAAGCTGTGGTACATTTTTGAGAGTAAAGAGATGAAAGAGGAGGCTAAGATCATCTTAGTGCAGTCTAGACAGAGGGGCTTGGCAGGAACACAGGGACTCATTTTATATAAGTGATGAACAATCCCTAGGCAAACTGAGTATCTATCTAGAAGTACATAAAAATAAAATTAGTGGAAAATATTCAGAAAAAAATAAATTTGTCTCTTCTTTATACTATAAAGCTTAAAGATGAATGCTTATTGGTCTAACTTAGAAGGACAGTTCTTGGCTCTAGACTACAGAACATCAAAAAGTCTCTGGTTTGTAAGTTCATTCCTCAATTTTGCATTTTCTATACTCAGCTCTGATGGACAGTTTTTTCTTAAGCCAAAAATCAGGTTCCCTCTTTGTAACCCCACACTTTCCTAATCATTCCTATAACCCAACGTCAAGATTGTGCTTACATACTGTCTTTATAATTTTAGTTTGCACTAGTCTGTATTGCTTGGTAAGTGCTCTAAACTGTGTAGGTATATTCTGTATCCCCAGTAAGACTTAAACTCCAGGAAATGGCTTCTTTTCATTCTTATCTACCAATACAATGAACATTAAAATGTAGCTAGGTGATCACAGAACCTTGTTGAATTCTGTGAGGGAAGAGGATGGAAAATAGCAATATATGGCTTCACCCTTGGAATATTAGTACCACCAGCTCTTCTGGACTCTACCATTATCTTCACTAAATAGTTGCTCAATGTTAAAGACTTTAACCCTGAAAATATTGCCTGCTACCCTTCCTTCATCTCCCAGCTCACCCCCATTCTACTGAACTTCATGCTGCAGAGACACCAAAGTATTAATGTTTCTGAAACACACTGTTTTTTTTTCACATCTCTAGGCCTTTCATGTGATTTCTTCTCTCAAGAGTGCCTTTCACTCACCTGACCATCTGGATTATCTTTCCATTCTTTATAACTCACTCTGAAGCCACTTCCTCCAGGATCCCCCAAGTCTACCCCAAGAACCACATGATGTTCTCTTCTGTCCTATCTCTGTATCTGGAACAAACTTCTGTTGTGCTGAATGTACTGTATTGTAAATAACCTACTATGTGTATTTATTCCATTAGACACAATTCTAGGCTCAGAGAACATTTATCCAGATGAGGAAGAATGGGAGGAAAGAATGGAGAAATGGAGGGAAGGAGACCCACGGAAGTTTCTGTGACCTTCTCTGAGCAGGAACCATGTCTTACTCATCTCCGTATCTCCAGGGAGTAGAGCAGGTCTTAGGACATACAGTACTCACCAAATGTATGATAAATTGTTTTGACATAAATCTTAAAGAAAAAAAAATAAACCACCTTGGCATGAAATTCTTAAAGGAAAAACTTGCCATTAATCAAAAACAATGTATTTTTGGAGCCAAATCAATTGTGGTTACACATAAGCACATTAAGAGCCCAGCTTGAGACTCTATGGATCTTAATGCCAAGAACTAAGCTAGGCACTTGGAATTCAAAAATGTATGAGACATAATTCTCTCCCTGAAAGGGTTCATATTTTAAATAGGGAATCAGCTTCATAAAAAGATAATTACCATATAATATGATAAAACCTATATCCAGGACATGTTCAGCATATGAGGGTACAAGGAAGACATGTATGTAATCTAGCTGGAGGTGACAGTGATGGGGAAGGAGGAGAATTTGGGAAAGACTTCCTGAGAAAGATGGTCCCTGGGCTCAGTCTTATATGATCGAGACGTTCCTTAATATGTTTGGTTGCTGGATTGGTCCATGCAGGGGAGACTCCTTGCTCTATGGCTCAAGTATCATTCTAGGAAATCACTCATCCCAAAGGGAACTGAATCCTAGCACAAGCTAGGGTAAGGACAATGGGTCCACATTGGCAGGCAATACTGTGTCTTCAACTGGACCAGATAAAGAACCAAACAGAACTGGATTTCAAAGGACATTGTGCATCAGAGCATGGGGGTAGATGAAGACTTTACCAGGGTACCCAGTGTGAGAAGTGATGGCAGAGAGAAAAACATTTAGGGACCCAGGCTGGAGGAAATGGCTACCCATGAAGTAGCCTGGAAAACTGTGTTCCGAGGCAGATTTGAGCTATCCCTTGGGGCTCTGACTTAGTTGGGAAAGAGTTTGGAGGAAGCCAGAGCCGCCAAAGTTGGGAGGCTAAGGTGAAGAGAAATATTTACTTGCCGCTCTTATGAACACTTATTATTATTTTAAATCCCAGGTTGCTTTGTCCTATGTTGCATAAGAAAAGTATGAGACACCATTCCAGCGAGCAAAAGAGTTTACAACTGTGTTGAAAAAGCAATTGTTTTCATTTTTAAGTGCTATAGAAACGCACTCAGGATAGAAAACTTGTGAAAGATTTCCCAGAAAGGGAGGGAATGCAAGTAGAATGCAAAGATGAGGATATCAGACCAAGTCCAGAGGATATTTACTGAAGTAAGGGTGCTTGGGTGGCTCAGCTGGTTAAGTGGTCGATTCTGGATTTTGGCTCAGGTCATGATCTCAGGGTCCTTGGAATTGAGCCCGGAGTCAGGATCTCCACTCAGTGGGGAGTCTGCTTAAGGATTCTCTTTGTCCCTCTCCCTCTCCTTCTGCCCCTTCCCTAACTTGCATGTTCTCTAAAATACATAAATAAATCTTTTTTAAAAAAAACTTGAAATAAAATAAGGTAGCAAAAACAGGCTTACTAATTAGAGAGTTTGGTGGTAGAGAGTTTAAAAAAAAAAAAAGACCATATGTTACATTCTAAGTGCCCTTGAGGATAGATAGTAGGAGAGTGGCAACCCAGGAACTAGAATCAGGTTGGACAGTGGCTGTGAGGTAAAGATTCAGACAGACTGTCTCAGGAGTAAGAACACAGAGAAAGATAATTCCTTTGGGCTGGGTGGTAGGCAAGAAGTGAGGAGCCTACAAGATTCTGACACATGAGGTCAGGGGAGGTGTCTGGGAAGATTTCCTGAGTCAGAAGTGGCACATATAGAGAACTCTCCAAGGAGTTCTCAAGCAAGGGGTGAGCTGTCCCCAGCTGGAGCACAGGCTCCCAACTAAAGTACTTAAAGTTAATTACCTTGTGTTGCCCAGTGCTGGCAGGCAGGGAATGAACAATGGAAACGTTCAGAGCCAGCAAGACAGTAAGGCTTCTGCTTTCCTCTTCAGGTATCTGAGAAGCCAGGGTGAGGCGGGCTAGAGATGGTGCCTCTTAGGTGTGGGTGTGGCTAACCATTTGCTCCTACCTCCATTTTCAAGTGTCAAGGCAGGGTAGTTGTTAAAAAGCCTCAGGCAAGTCAATTACAGAAGGTACAAGGCCAGAGGCCAGGAATTCTGTTCTCAACCTCTTGACTCCAATTACCTGGAAATCCATCAGACTTGAAGGTCAGCGGAATGCCCTCTTACTGCTTACTGCAGGACAGAAGACATTGCACAAGGGTATTAAGATATCACCTTTGTCTTATGGTCTTTTTTAAAATTGAAGAATTTTGAAAGTTGAAAGGGCTAATATTTAAATGTTCACTTTTACATTGTTTTTAATACTATATTTTGAATAACATTTGTATTCTCATTTAATTATTTCATGAAATCTTAATTGTTTTTGGCTCTCTCTTGTTCCATTATTTTATATGCCTTTTTTCTTGCTTAGATGGCATTTTCATCAAATTTTTAGTTTTCATTGAAAATAACACAAGCTCATTTCAAAAGCCGAAAAATAAAGGAAAGCAGAAGATTAACAAATCATAGTCTTGTAGTAATCACTTAACACTTTGAAGTATTTCCTTTCAGTCTTTTCTTTTGATAAGTTTTTCTTTTTTTAATTACTGTACTGTAATATTATTTATTTGAACTTCTGGATCTTGTGGTAAACAGTGCCTGAGGGAGAGGATTTTCCAGATGAATTGTTTGTGCCGAATTACACAATTCTGCCCAGTGGGAATAACAACTCATGAGGAAATTGTTTGCTTTTAAGTTTAATCCAGATACCACAAGATACACATTCTTTCAGATTCATCAGTGTGCTCTCTTCCATCTGTGTTGTTTGCTAGGATGACTGTCCTAAGGACCTGTGTGGCCTTCTGTTTACTGGTAGTCCCCTAGAAACTCTGCAAGGCCTTTCACAACATATATTCCGTTAAGTTTTTCATTTTGATTTGTTTTTCAGTTAACTAAATGTTTCTTTCTTTTATCCTTCCTTGCCCTTTTCCCTTTCCTTTCCTTCCCTCCCTTCTTTCTTTTTTTAAAAAATATTTTATTTATGTATTTATTCATGAGAGACACAGAGAGAGAGAGAGAGGCACAGGCAGAGGGAGAGGGAGAAGCAGGCTCCATGCAGGGACCCCGATGTGGGACTCTAGGATCATGCCCTGGGCCAAAGGCAGGCGCTCAACTGCTGAGGCACCCAGGGACCCCCTTCTTCCCTCCTTTCCTTTTATTTCTTTCCTTCCAGGGATCCCTGGGTGGCTCTGCGGTTTAGCACCTTCCTTTGGCCCAGGGCACGATCCTGGGGTCCCGGGATGGAGTCCCTCGTCAGGCTCCCGGCATGGAGCCTGCTTCTCCTTCCTCCTGTGTCCCTGCCTCTCTCTCTCTCTCTCTGCCTCTCTCTCTCTATCATGAAAAATAAATAAATCTTCTTTCCTTCCTTCCTTCCTCCCTCTCCCCCTCTCTCCCCCCCCCCTCTCTTTCTCTCCTTCTTTCAGAGATTATGTGAATTGTCAGCATGGTTTTGAGCCCTGGTACACAGGAATGTCTGTTACCTTCATGAATGAAAGAACATGCAGCTGGGCACCATACTGTAATCACCATCTTCCCTCCTGAACACTGGTTCACCTTCTGACCTCTGACAGAATCAATAACTACCAGCTCTCCAAGGTTTTCATCTTTTATTTTTCCCTATGTTCCTAGAACATATCTCATATGTGTTTTCTACATCATTGCTTCAGTATACTCCAGTGTGAATTCTCCCTTTTACTATCTCCAATTTGTATCTTAATTCTGCTATTGTATGTTCAGTTTACCTATATCTATCCATCCTTACTGCCCCTTTTCATCTCAGCCTTCTTGTTCCTTATGCTTTTATGGTTTAGTTCAGTACAGGACAGGTAGGTCTTCCTGCATCAATAAAGAATAACAGAAAACTTTCAAAATTTCTTATAGTTCTTATACTAAATACTTTTCAGAGTTCTTCTTCCTTTAAATCTTCGTAATGAGGGCACCTAGGAGGCTCAGTGGTTGAGCGTCAGCCTTTGGCTTGGGTTGTGATCCCGGGTTCTGGGATTGAGTCCCTGCATTGGGCTCCCCACAGGGAGCCTACTTCTCCCTCTGCCTATGTCTCTGCCTCTCTCTGTGTGTCTCTCAGGAATACATAAATAAAATATTTTAAAAAATAAATCATCATAATAATGCTCCCCTTCACTTGTTCTAAGTTTTGTTTTTTGTTTTTAATATTTTATTTATGTATTCCTGAGAGACAGAGACAGAGAGAGAGAGGCAGAGACACAGGCAGAGGGAGAAGCAGGCTCCATGCAAGGAGCCCGACTTGGGACTCGATCCCGGGTCTTCAGGATCAGGCCCTGGGCTGACAGTGGTGCTAAACCGCTGAGCCACCAGGGCTGCCCTTGTTCTAAGTTTTGTAAGTTCTGGGAAGGGGAGCTAAGATGGCATAGTAGGAGGTCCCTAAGCTTGCTTTGTCCCTTGAACACAAATAGATAAATATCAAATCATTCTGAATATCCAAGTCAATCTGAGGACTGATAGAACAAGTCACAACCAGAGGGAGAGGAGGCCATGCTGGGAAAGGTGGGAGGGGCAGAGATGTGTTTTGGAGGAGAAAGGGATCATGGGTGCCGTGGAGGGGAGGGAGCCCTGATCACCGAGGTGGGGGATGGAGGGGAAGACAGAGAAAGACAAGAGATACCCAGGGGCTCATACAAGGAGAACACTTCCCCAAAGCCACTGTCTGGGAAAATGAGACGGGCTGATTTTTGTGAGTTTTTAGAACCAGCTGGGCTCAAAGACTGAAGTTTTAAAGGTGCATGGCCTGGCCTGTGTGGAGCCCTGAGTGCACCATAGTGCTTCTGTGGAGAAGGGCAGACAGCCCCAGGGCAGATGGCAGATTTGAGGATCCCCTGGGGAGCACTGGGAGAGATTCATTTGGGAGATGTGGCATTTCTTCTCTGGGGACAAAAGAGCTAGCAGGCACCATTTCCCTCCCCTCTACTCAGCACAGGCACAGAGACACCTGCTGAGGGCAACGAGCTGGACACTGGCTCTTTGCTGTGCTTTACTCCAAACTCCATGCCCCTGCTCTTTGGCATGACTGCCTTTCTGAAACAAAACTGCCCAGTCCCAGCATAGTGAGATGCTCCCCCAGAGGCCAACAAGAGTCCCCACCACATCAGGTCCCTAAAGTCTGGAGTTTAAAGCTCAGCTGACCTGCCTGGGGGTCCAAGGTACAATATGCTGCCTGTTGGGCAGATGGCCCAGACACAGAGGGATACACCAGGGGACATGCCTGGGATACACCAGGGGAGACTGCTCCTCTGGGAGGGCTTTCCAGACAGCAGTAGGTGTCAACTCCCCTCTCAGGAGATGAGTAAGGAGGCTTGTGCTATTTCTCTTCCC
Source organism: Nyctereutes procyonoides (assembly GCF_905146905.1). Classification (NCBI taxonomy): domain Eukaryota; kingdom Metazoa; phylum Chordata; class Mammalia; order Carnivora; family Canidae; genus Nyctereutes; species Nyctereutes procyonoides. Next base: position 21,573,922 of record NW_026575126.1, read on the forward strand.
TGCCCCTCAGCATAAACTAACTTCAGTAAACAGCACAGTGCCAACAGTGGCAGTATAAACCGCTTCTAAGCCCTATCCCCTATGCTCTGGAGGTGTTGTTTTTCCCAGGCGGGTGAGCCTAAGAATCAGTGTGGCAGGACCCTCCTCCAGAAGACTGGTACAAAACCCCAACATGTACCATGTCTACTGAGCAGAGAGTTCTCTGCAAAGCTTCAGCTCTAGTGGAAATACCATTAGGTCTCATTTAACAAGCAGACCAGAGCACACCCAGTTAAAACTTGCCACACTCTGGCCAAAGTGCAAACACTCCCACTGCAGGCAAAGAAAAACTCTGCAGATGACTGACCTGAGGGAAACAGCAGCCAAAACACAGTAGCGGAGTACACACAGCATATACCAGGGACACCTTCTGAAGTGCCAGGCCCTGGACTGGCTATGATCTCTTCATAAGCCCATTATTCTCAAAACAACAGGTTTTCCTAACACAGAGAAGAAGACTGAGACCTAGACAAAATGCCAAGATGGAGGAATTCATTCCAAAAGAAAAAACAAGAAAAGGTCACAGCCAGGGATCTAATCAGAACAGATATAAGTAATATGCCTGATCCAAAATTTAAAGCAATAATCATGGGATGCCTGGGTGGCTCAGCGGTCTGGCGCCTGCCTTCAGCCCAGGGCATGATCTTGGAGTCTGGGACTGACTCCCACATCAGGCTCCCTGCGTGGAGCCTGCTTCTCCCTCTGCCTATGTCTCTGCCTCTCTTTCTCTCTCTGTGTCTCTCATGAATAAATAAATAAAATCTTAAAAAAAAGCAATAATCTTAAGAGGATGAAGAAGGGTACTATACTTTAGAAAAAGGTCTATCCAATAAGAAGATCTAACAATTGTAAATATACCTCCACCTTGGGAGCACCCAAGCATATAAAACAATTAATAACAAACATAAAGGAACTCATTGATAATAACACAATAATAGTAAGGGACTTTAACACCCCACTTACATCAATGAACAGATCATTAAAGCAGAAAATCAATAAGGAGATAATAGATTTGAATGACATACTGGACCACATAGGCTTAACACATATATTCAGGATATTTCATCCTAAAGCAGGAGAATATACATTCTTTTCAAGTACACATGGGGCATTCTCCAGGACAGATCACATACTAGGTCACAAATCAGCCCTCAACAAGGACAAAAAGATGGAGATCATGCCATGCATATTTTCTGACCACAAAGCTATGAAACTGGAAGTCAACAACAAGAAAAAATGTGGAAAGACCACAAATACATGAAGGTTAAAGAACATCCTACTAAAGAATGAATGGTTCAACCAGAAAATTAAAAAAGAAATTAAAAAATATATGGACACAAATGAAAATGAAAACACGATGGTCAAAACATCTGGGATGCAACAAGAGCAGTCATAAGAGGGAAGTATATAGCAATACAGGCCTAAAGAAGACAAATCTCACATACACAACCTAACCTTACACCTAAAGGAGATGGGAAAAGAACAACAGATGAAGCCTAAAGCCATCAGAAAAATCATAAAGATTAGAGTAGAAATAATTGATATAGCAACTAAACAACAACAACATAACTAATCAATGAAATTAGGAGCTAGTTCTTTAAAAAATAGTAATGTTGATAAACCCCTAAGGCAGACTTATCAAAAAAAGGACCCAAATAAATAAAATCACAAATAAGAGGGGAAAGATCACAACCAACACCACAGAAATACAAATGATTACAAGACATTATTATGAAAAATTAAATGCCACCAAGTCAGACATTCTGGAAGAAATGGATAAATTCCTTGAAATATATAAACTATCAAAACTGAAACAGGAAGAAATAGGAAACTTGAACAGACTAATAACCAGCAAAGATATTGAATTAGCAATCAAAAATCTAACAAACAGAAGTCCAGAGCCAGATGGCTTCACAGGGGAACTCTACCAGACATTTTTATTTTATTTATTTATTCATGACAAAGAGAGAGAGAGAGAGGCAGAGGGAGAAGCAGGCTCCATGCAAGGAGCCCAACGTGGGACTCGATCCTGGGTCTCCAGGATCACACCCTGGGCTGAAGACAGTGCTAAACTGCTGGGCCACCGGGGCTGCCCTCGACCAGACATTTAAAGAAGAGTTAATATCTTTTTTTCTCAAACTGTTCCAAGAAAAGGAAATGGAGGGAAAACTTCCAAACTCATTCTACAAGGCCAGTAATACCTTCAACCCCAAACCAAAGACCCCACTAAAAAAGAATTACAGGCCATTATTCCAAATGAACATGGATGCAAAAATTCCCAACAAAATACCAGCAATGGTACATTAAAAGAATCATTCACCACGATCAAGTAGAATTTATTCCTGGGTTGCAAGGGTAGTTCAATAATCACAAATCAATCAACATGATACACCACATTAATCAAAGAAAGTATAAGAACCATATAATCCTCTCACTAGATGCAGAAAAAGCCGTGAAAGTACAGCATCTATTCTTGATAAAAACTCTCAACATAGTACGGATAGAGGGAACATCCTGTACATCATAAAGGCCATATATGAAAGATCCATAGTTAATATCATCCTCAATGGGGAAAAACTGAGAGCTTTTCCTCTATCGTCAGGAATAAGACAGGAATGTGTACTCTCACCACTGTTTTTTAACACAGTACTGGAAGTCCCAGCCTCTGCAATCAGACAGCAAAAAAAATAAAAGGCATCCAAATCAGCTAGGAAGAAGTCAAACTTACACTATTCACAGATGACATGATACTCTATGCAGAAAACCTGAAAGACTCCACCCAGAAACTGCTAGAACTGATTACAAATTCAGTGAAGTCTCAGGATACAAAATCAACATACAGAAATCTGTTACATTTCTATATACCAATAATGAAATAGCAGAAAGAGAAATCAAGGAATCAATTCCATTTATAACTGCACCAAAAACCTTAAGATACCTAAGAATTAACCTAACCAAAGAGGTAAAAAGATCTGTACTCTGAAAACTATAAAACATTTCTGAAAGAAACTGAAGATGAGATAAAGAAATGGAAAATATTCCATGCTCGTGGATTGGAAGAACAAATATCATTAAAGGTCTGTACTACCCAAAGCAATCTACATGTTCAGTGTAATCCCTATCAAAATACCAACAATTTTTCACAGAGCTAGAACAAACAATCCTAAAATTTGTATAGAACCACAAAAGACCTTGAATAACCAAAGTAATTTTGAAAAAGAAAAGCAAAGCTGGAGGGATCACAATTCCAGATTTCAAGTTATATTACAAAGCTGTAATCAAGAGAGCATGGTACTGGCACAAAAATAGACACATAGATCAATGGAATAGAATAGAAAACCCAGAAATGGACCCACAACCATATGGTCAACTAATCTTCCACAAAGCAGGAAAGAATATCCAATGGGAAAAAAATCTTTTCAACAAATGGTGGATAGCCACATGCAAAAGGATGAAACTAGACCACTTTCTTATGCCATACACAAAAATAAATTCAAAATGGGTGAAAGACCTAAATATGATAGGAATCCATCAAAATCCTAGAGGAGAACACAGCAGCAACCTCTTTGACATTGGCCATAGCAACTTCTTACTAGAAATTTCTCCAGAGGCAAGGGAAACAAAAAGCAAAAATGAACCACTGGGACTTCATCAAGATAAAAAGCTTTTGCACAGCAAAGGAAACAATCAACAAAGCTAAAAGGCAACTTACAGAATGGGAGAAGATATTTGCAAATGACATATCTGAGAAAGGGTCAGTATCCAAAATCTATAAAGACATTATCAAACTCAACACCTAAAACACAAATAATCCAGGTAAGAAATGGGCAGAAGATATGAACAGACATTTTTCCAAAAAAGATAGACGGCTAACAGAATGCTCAACATTCCTCATCATCTGGGAAATACAAATTAAAACTACAATGAAATATCACCTCACATCTGTCAGAGTGGCTAAAATCAACAACACAGATGCAACAATGCAGAGAAAGGGGACCTTTCTTTCACTGCTGGCGAGAATGCAAGCTGGTGCAGCCACTCTGGAAAACAGTATGGAGGTTCCTCAACAGTATGGAGGTAGTTAAAAATAGAACTACCCTAAGATCTAGCAATTGCACTATTAGGTATTTACCCAAAAGATACAAAAATACTGATTCGAAGAGACACATATATCCCAATGTTTATAGCAACATTACCAACAATAGCCAAATCATGGAAAGAGCTCAAATGCCCATCAACTGATGAATGGATAAAGAAGATATGGGGTGTGTGTATGTGTGTGTGTGTGTGTGTGTTATATTATATACATATAATATTACTCAGCCATAAGAAAGAATGAAATCTTGCCATTTGCAACTATGTGGATGCAGCTAGAGCATGCTAAGTGAAGTCATCAGAGAAAGACAAATACCATGATTTCACTCATATGTGGAAATTAAGAAATTAAACAGATGAACATAGAGGGGAAATAGAGAAAGGCAAGCCATAAAACAGATTCTTTTAAAATAAAGAAAAGATTTTATTTATTTATTAGAGAGAGAGAGAGAGAGAGAGAGCAAGCACAAACAGGGGGAATGGCAGGCAGAGAGAGAAGCAGGCTCTCTGCTTAGCAGAGACCCCGATGCAGGGCTCAAACACAGGACTCTGGGATCATGACCAGAGCTGAAGGCAGATGCTTAGCCAACTGAGTCACCCAAGTGCCCCTATAAAACAGATTCTTAACTATGGAGAACAGAGTAAAGATTGCTGGAGGGGAGGTGGGCAGGAGGATGAATTAAATGGGTGATGGATATTAAGGAATGCATTTGTGTCATGAGCACTGGGTGTTACATGTAAGTGATCTTTCACTAAATTCTGCTCCTGAAACTAATATTATACTATATGTTAACTAACTATAATTTAAATAAAAACTTAAAACTAGGGGTGCTTATTCCATAACACACAAACTTTTTATCTAGTCAACTGCTACTAAGCCTAAAAATCTCTGAGAGGCCTTTCTAGTCACTACCTTCCCCTCTCCACCCCAGACTAACAAGGTCCTTCCCTGGGTCCTATAACAATCTATACACACTTCTGATATAGCAAACATCACCCCAATTGTTTATTTACTTACCCCACTAGATTAGCTGCTCTTCGAATGAAATAGGTCTTCCATAATTTACTATTTCTAGTACTTCACTCTTAAGCACATGGTAGGTATTTAATAAATATCTGTTGAATGAATGAATGGATTAAGAGACATACATGTTTCTTTTACTTTTAAAAAATCAATAGATTTATTTCTAAGAGCAATTTTAGATTTACAGAAAAACTGAGCAGAACGTAGAGTTCCCATATATTCCATCTCTCCCCCACTCTCTGTTTACATTAGGGTTCATCCTTTGTGTTGTATAGTTCTATTAGTTTTGAAAAATACATAATATCATGCATCCACCATTACAGTATTGTTCAGGATAATCTCACTGTCCTTAAAATCCTTAGCTCCACCTAGCTATCCTTCCCCACCACCAACCCTGGATAACCAGGGAGAAAGGGTCAGTATCCAAAATCTGGATTTTTTTACTTTTATTTTTTTTTTTTATCTCCATAGTTTTGTCTTTTCCAGAATGCGATACAGTTGGAATCATGCAATATGTAGCCTTTCTGGACTGTCCTCTTTCACTTAGCAATATGCATTTAAGTTTTCTCCATGTCCTTTTGAGCTTGATCACTAATTCCTTTTTACTGCTGAATAATATTCCACTCTTAATATGTACAATGGTTTATCCATTTAGTTACTGAAAGACATCTTGGTTGTTTCCAAGGTTTTAAGGTTTTTATTGATTTATTTGAGAGAGAGAGAAAACTTGCAAGTTGGGGGAGGGGTGGAGAGAGAGAAATGGAAGCAGACTCCCTGCTGAGTGGGGAGCCCTATAAGGAGCTCATCCCATAACCCTAAGATCATGACCTAAGCTGAAACGAGGAGTTGGATGCTTAACCAACTGAGCCACCCAGGTGCTCCCCAAGTTTTGACAATTATAACAAAGCTGCTATAAACATCTGTGTATAGTTTTCTGTGGACACAAGTTTTCAATTTATTTGAGTAAATACCTAAAAGCATGATTATTGGATCATACGGTAAGGGGCTACAGTTAGCTTTGTAAGACACTATCAAATAGTCTTCCATGGTCACCATAGCATTTTGTATTCCTACAAGCAAAGAATGAGAGATACTGTTGTTCCTCATTCTTGCTAGCATTTGGTATGGCCAGTGTTTTGAATTTCAGTCATTCTAACAGGTATGCAATAGTATCTGATTATTGTTTAAATTTTTAATTTCCTGGGATGCCTGGGTGGCTTAGTGGTTTAGCACCTGCTTTCGGCCCAGGGCATGATCCTAGAGACCTGGGATCGAGTCCCACATCGGGCTCCCTGGGTGGAGACTGCTTCTTCCTCTGCCTGTGTCTCTGCTTCTCTCTGTGTGTCTCTCATGAATAAATAAATTTAAAAATATTTTTAAAAAATAAATAAATGAATTTAAAATTTCCCAATGGTCTATTATACAGTGCATCTTTTCATATGCTTATTTGCCATTTCTATTTCTTCTTTGATGAGGTGTCTGTTCAGGCCTTTTGCCTACTTTTAATTTGGTTGTTTCTTTCATTGTTGAGTTTTAAGAGTTCTTTGTATATTTTAGATATTAATCCTTTACCACATACATGTTTTGCTATTACCTTCTCCCAGCCTATGGCTTGTCTTTTCATTTTTTAAGTGTTTTTTTGCAGAACAGAAAATTTTAATTAAGTCCTACTTATACTTTTCTTTCATAATTCGTGCTTTTGGTGTTGAATCTAAAAACTCATCATGAAACACAAAGTCATCTAGACTTTTCTCCTGTATTATTTTCTAACTTCATAGTTTCATGTTTTACATTTGGGTCTATGAACCCCATTTGAGTTCATTTTTATTAGAAAGTGTAAGGTCAGTGTCTAAATTTACTTTTCTGCATGTGGACGTCTAGCTGTTCGGCATCATTTGTTGAAAAAGACTATCCTTTCTCCACTGAATTGCCTTTGTTTCTTCATCTAAAATCAGCTGAAAGAGACACACTCTTGACCAGAGTTTTTCAAAGTAGAGGTATTTAGTGGACTACAGCCAGCATCTTTAAAAAATGAAATTGCCTAGATTAAAGAATATCAGAATGCAATAAAAGTAAGTATTATTAGTAAAACTTTTGTTTCAGTTATATTATGTGTGTGTGTGGGGGGTGTTTGTGTGTGTACTGGGTTAAGGTATAAAATGTATTTTTCTTACTTAAGGTTGTGGTTGAAAAAGTTTGAAAGTCAACTGCTCTAGAGAATCTACGAGCTATGAAATGACATAGCCATTAGATTTAAATAACTGTCTGCCATATTTACCAGAAATTTTCAGAGTTATACATCTAAGATGCAAATCTAATGTCATTCTCCTGCTTAAACCCTTTAAGATCATTCTGAAAGCAATGGAAAGTAAAATGCAGAGAGAAAAGGTAAAACTATAGAGACAATAAGAAATGTAAGAATACATGCAGCGGGGCCATTCAGAAAACCATTGTAATGAGCGAGGCAAATCATGATAAAGACCTAAAATACAGGCAGTTGGCTTTGGAAACAAAAAGGAGATGACTCTAAGATCTGGAGACTGGATTATGCAGGGAGCAGAGATGAGGATATACTGAAAGAGGAAAGGTAGTGCTATTTACCAATCCAGGAAATATAGAAAGTGGACTACTTTTAGAGCAGGTGAGTATGGTTTTGGATATGATCAATCTAGGGTGGTGACAGAATTTCCAAGAGGTGAAGTCCAGGAGGCATTTGAATATTGAGGTTTGGAGCTCAGCAAATACTTAACAGTTGAAATTATGAGTATGAATAAAGCCACCAAGGCAAGTAAATAGAGTAAGAAAAATAAAAGGCAAAGAATAAGATCTTGGGGATCATAGGCATTTAAGTAGTAAAGAAAAAATGGCACCCACCCCCAGCTCATACACACAAATAAACACTCAGAAAGGTGTGAAGAAGGCAGCCCAGGTGGCTCAGCGCTTTAGCGCCGCCTTCAGCCCAGGGCGTGATCCTGGAGACCCTGGATGGAGTCCCACGTCCGGCTCCCTGCATGGAGCCTGCTTCTCCCTCTGCCGGTGTCTCTGCCTCTCTCTCTCTCTCTCTCTCTCTCTCTCTCTGTCTCATAAATACATAAAAATCTTAAAAAAAAAAAAAAGGTGTGAAGAGAACCAGCACCATAGCATCACAAAACTAAGAGAGGCAAAACAAGATAGTGGATTTAAACTCAAACAGATCAGCAACAACATAAAATATGAATGAACAAGAATGCTGTTAAAAAACAAAAATTTTCAGCCTCTGAAAAGACAAAGATTCTCAAAGATAAAAACAAAACAAAATCCAAAGATGTGCTCTTCATAAGGCTCACATCTAAAATAATAATAATTAAAAAAAAGGCTGAAAGTAAAAGAATGGAAAAAGCTACACTAATCAAATACAAACTGAAAGCTGGTATAGTCCTAACAGGTTCTATAGGTAATAATATAACTATATTGCTACCAGCCAAAACAGACTTCAAGGGATACATTCTAATGATGTAATGAGAAATCATCATGAATTATAGCATTTTTGAATTAACAGGCTCTATGCAACCTTAAGATACCTAAACCATAAATGACAGAACTAGAAGGAGAAATTGGTAAATTCACAATAATGGTGGGAGATTTGAACACCTCTCCCAATAATTGGTAGAATAAGTAGACAAAAAAAGTCAGTAAGACTGGAAAAGATTTGAACAATGTGACAACATGATTTGGAAACAATATAGAATATTTCACCCAATACTGCAACACACATGGAACATTTTTTTAAGTGCTAAGGTATGAATTTTGTCTCACCAAGATTCAGAGTTCAAATCATTCACAAGGCATCTGTAGCCTTAAATGCACAGGTCATAAAAGCAGTCTGAAAATTACAGAACCAAAAGATCTGAAGACACTTCACTAAAGAAGATATACAAATGGCAAATAAACATATGAAAAGATGTTCCTCACCAAATGCCATAGGGAATTGCAAAATAGAACAACAATGAGCTACCACTACGCATTTATTAGATTGGCTAAAATTCAAAACACCAACAATACCAAAAACTGGGGATGATGTAGATCAATAGGAATGCTCGTATTGCTGATAGGAATGTAAAATGGTATATTCACTTTGAAAAATCGTTCAGCAGTTTCTTACAAAATGAAATATACTCTTACCATTTAATCCAGCAATCATGCTCCTTGGTATTTACCCAAATTAACTAAAAACTTATGTCCACACAAAAACCTGCACGCTATGTTTATAGCAGCTTTACTCACAGCTGTCAAAATTGGGAAGTACCCAAGATATCCTTCATTATAGAAGTGGATAAATAAACTGTGCTATATTCAGATAATGGAATATTATTAAGTCTTAAGAAATGAGCTATCAAGCCATGAAAAGCCATGGAGGGACCTTAAATGCATATCATTAAGTGAAAAAAGCCAATCTGATTGATTTCAGGTATATGACATTCTAGGAAAAGGTAAAACTATGGAGACAATAAAAAGAACAGTTGTAACCAAGGGTTGGGGATGGGAGAAAAGAATGGGTTGGAGCATAGAGGATTTTCAGGGCAGTGTAACCATTCTATATGATACTGTAATGGTGGATGCGTATCATTATGCATTTGTCCAAACCCATACATTGTACAACACCAAGAATGAACTTAAATGTGAACTACAGAGTTTGAGTGATAATGAAGTATCAATGTAGGTTCATCAATGTATCAAATGCACTACTCTTGTGGGGGACCTTAGTAGTAGAGGAGGCTGTATATATATGGGGTTTATAGGAACTCTATTTTCTGATCAATTCTGCTATGCATCCAAAACTGCTATAAAAATAGTCTTTTTTTTTCAAAGATTTTATTTATTCATGAGACACACACACACACACACACAAAGAGAGAGAGACAGAGACAGAGACAGAGAGGCAGAGGGAGAAGCAGGCTCCATGCAAGGAGCCTGACATGGGACTTGATCCCGGGTCTCCAGGATCACACCCTGCAGCACTAAACCACTGCACCACCGGGGATGCCCTAGTCTATTTTTTTTTTGGGGGGGGGGGGCAGAGAAAGAATCTTAAGCAGGCTCCACACCCAGCACAGAACCCAACTCAGGGCTGGATCTCATAACCCTGAGATCATGACCTAGACTGAAATCAAGAGTCAGATGCTCAACCGACTAAGCTACACAGGTGCCCCTAAAGTCTATTTTTTTTTTAATTAAATAGCTAAACATACATTTCAAGAAGTTAGAACAGAAAACAAAACAAAAACAAAACAAAACAGAAAAAAACAACCAAGGAGGTAGAAGGAAAGGAAGAATACAGAAACTAGTAAAATAGAGAATAACCTAAAGTACAGAAGATTAACAAAATGAAACTTTGTTCCTTAAAAAAAAAAAAGTTCTGGGCACCTGGCTGGCTCAGTTGGTAGAGCATGTGACTCTTGAGCTCCAGGCTGTGAGTTCAAGCCCCACCTTGAGTGTAGAGATTACCTAAAAAAAAAAATTTTTTTTTTAATTAAAAAAAAGTTCCAAGAAGAAATAGAAAATGTGAATAGTTTTTACACTTAGAAACTGAGGAAGGAAAAAGTGTCAAGAAAGCAGGCCTGGTCAACAGTACTCAATGGCACAAAAAAGTAAACAGTTAAAATGGAAAACTGCCTGATGACTCTGGCAATAAGGAGATCACTGATTACCTTAGCCAAGAACAGTTTAAGTAGAATGGAATGAAGTAGAACTAGTTTCTAAATGGAAAAAAAAATCCTGGAGATGTTAACATTAACGCTATTATACATCTGCAAGAAGCTAGATTTTATTTATTCTTACCTTTGCACAGTGTCTCCCACATAGATGCTCAAAACAGTATTTGCTGAATTAACTCAATTGGAAGACAAAGTATTGCATATAGAGGACTTCAAATGCCTGATAGTACTGAGAACTGAATTAAGAAGTCTTTCTAAACTGGAGTGCGATCTTGAGGTCCTGGGATTTCTAAACAGATATAGAGCCTAGTAAAAGTGATGTTTCAAGACTGATCTGGATTTGGGCTTACTATGTAAGAGGGAATACTGAGGACAGAGAGCCTACATAGGATGCTTTTACAGCAATCTAGGCCCAGACTTGATGAGGACATGCCAAATGCAGTAAGATGAACAGTAAAATCTGAGAGACATCATGAAAATAAAATTATTAGGATTTGTTAAAAAATGGATATGGAAGTTAGGAGAAAAGGATGTGAAAAGTATCTAAAAGGCTGAAAAAATTAAGAAAATGCAGGATGGGAGATCACTGGTGATATACAGTGACAGTTTACAGACCTTATTAAATAAATAAAACTTTTTTTTTAATAAATAAAATCTTTTTTAAAAAAGAAATTGGATATTTAACTTTCAGCATTTATCTTTTGGTCACAAACTTTCTCAAATAAATTTTATTTTATTTATTTATTTTAAAATATTTTATTATATTCATGAGAGACAGAGAGAGAGAGAGAGAGAGAGAGAGAGGCAGACACACAGGCAGAAGGAGAAGCAGGCCCCATGCAGGAGCCCGATGCGGGACTCGATCCCAGAACCTCAGGATCACACCCCAGGCCGAAGGCAGGCACTAAATTGCTGAGCCACCCAGGGATCTTTGACAAATAAATTTTAAATCCAGTTGTTAATTGGGATCTTTACAAGTGAATAAAACCCAGCAGAACATTTATTCAAATTTACATACTTTTATCTTTATTGCCAGAAGGCAAGATAATGGGATAGTTTTGAAATATCTATGGGAAATGTCACACATAAAAGAAAAAGGTGTTCTGTTGTTTTGGTTTTTTTTAAACAATTTAAAGCTAGGAAATAAAAAATTAGCACAAGAAAGTCAAATGACAAATCTGCAAGATATTTAATACTATATACATATATCAGAAGTTTTCAATATATGTAAACACACACATCGCTCCTACAGTTCAAATTCATCTCCAAAGTCAGCATACACTGTGAAAGGTTTCTTGCCTTCCTCTTTTCATTTCATTTTGGCTCACCTCTACCCTCTATACATCTTGAAACATAGATAGTATGGAAACAAAGAACATAAGCTGTCTCTGAGAATATTCAGAATGAAATAGCTCAGCATTCCTTTTCTTTTTCACTAAACCATGCACTGCACCACAAAATTAAACAGACATCTCTAGGGATACGGATTTGCCAAGAGTGTTTCTGGCAAAAATAAAACCTGGCCCTTCTCCAGACTTCTATACATGGAAAACAGTGGCTGCCCTACAGATGGAGATTGATTACTGGCTGGCTGGTCTGTGGTTACTTAGTAGTGTCAAGATAAAGAATATTAGGCACAGATCATTTTCATGTCCAAAGACTTCTGACATCAAACTTGCTCTGCTTAATTTCTTACATTCTGCAATAATGAGTTATTTACTGGAGAGACAGTAAGAAATCTAGCCCTCATTCCTTATTGTACAAACAAGCAAACCAAAGCCTAGAGAAGGTAGGTCATTTGCCCACAATGACACAGCTAATTGGTGACAGTACAAAACACAGGTCTTGAGACTCCCAGTTCAATAATTTTTCAACCTTTCCATTAAGCAGTACTATCTTTCTAAATCATATTTAAAAGACCATGTTGCTTGTATCTTAAAGTCTTTTTATTTAATCTAAAACTTGAATATCATAGGCTCTTTTTCAATCAGTATTTTACTAGAAATGGCAATATACTTTTATTTTGTGACTGTACATAATAGTTTCTAAAAGGATTATGTATTTTAAGTCTGGAGTCACCAAAGTAAAATGAGTCTAGAACTGGATTCCAAATTATAAAAACACATCTAAGAAATCCTGTACCTTTAAACTTGGAAAGATTCTTTAAAGATTATGGTATGTGACTGACTAGGTGTGTGACTTGAGCCTTGTTTCCTCCCTACCTATAGAACAAGCAGGTTGGATCAGGATCATAATTTATTATATCATATTAATATATGATATGATTATATATGATTCATTATATCATATTATCATATAATTTATTCTATCATTTAAATATTTATTTATTTAATTTTAGAGAGACAGTGTGTGGGCAGGGGATGGGATCAAGGGAGAGGAGAGAAAAGAGAGAAGCAGACTCCCTACTGAGAGCAGAGCTTGTAGTGGAGCTCAATCTCAGGACCCTGAGATCCATGACCTGAGCAGAAAATAAGAGTTGGATGCTTAACCAACTGAGCCACCCAGGTGCCCCTATTCTATCATTTAAATTATAATTCCATGTAACTTGATGATAAGACTTTTATCTAATCCTTAATTATCTTTTTTAAAAAATGATTTTATTCATGGCGGGGGGGGGGGGGCAGAGGGAGAAGCAGGGAGCCCCATCCTGGGTCTCTAGGATCACACCCCGGGCTGCAGGCGGCCCCAAACTGCTGCGCCACCAGGGCTGCCCTCTAATCCTTAATTATCTTATAACATTCAAATAAGAGCAAAGAAACAAACACAACGATACATATTTGATTAAACAAGTTAAAACATAGAAAGTACCTCCAGTATAAGAAAGTAGTAGATTTGGCTCTGTATAGAGTCAGAGAGAAGGATACTATCACGAAAAAATTGTAGTACACAGTTGAATTTATGATTTAGATCACATCTTTCTACATTCATTTAACCAAGTAGATAGTTTCAAAAACCCAAGTCTAGTTTTTCTGAAAGGGAAACAGAGAAGAACATAAAAGCTGCTCAGCATGGCTGTTTAGTCTGGCTCGGCCAGAACCACCATAGCAGATAGCATGCACCTCCATCAGGTATGAAGAACCCTGATCTATTGCTTAACTGAATGCTGTTATACATGGCCTTGGATGATTTATGTTCCAGCTCTTTAATGAACAGGTCATTTAGATATTTTTTTTCAATCTACCATTAGTAGAAACAACTTTTACCTTCACTTTTCTACTTGAGAAAATTATTAGTTCATACAGACTACAGATGTTCATTACATGCAATTCACTGTTAGCTACTCTAGGGAAAACCAGAAAGTATTAACATAAGTTCTGCAACCACCAGCTTCCAGGATTTTACAATTGAGTAGGATCATGCAAATTTGATGACCTCTGAGTTATACTTTTAAAATTAAATTCTCACCAGTTTTTGTGTCTAGTTTAATTGCACTTAGGTCCTATGTCTCTTTGCTAATAGACATCAAACACAAAGTTCATTTATAATGCAATAGAGAAAGGGATTAAAGCATCATAAAGAGCTAATCCAACTGATGGTTATAAAGAGAAGACAACTAGAAAATGTGAGATTATCAAACTATGAGCTGAACCCCCTCCAAGATTCAGCTTATTCGTCAGACCTAAAATATTTTTGTTTTGATTAAACACTGAAGCTTTATATCCCTTTGAGAGAATAAATCATATCTGGGGACTGTCTGTATCTCTGGTTCAATTTGCCTAGAGCAGTCTTGTAAAAGTGGTTGGGTCAGAGCAATAAGACTACTAGGTTATCAGTTTTGTCAAATTATTTATCAGGCTAATTAACTGATCTGAATTTCTGGGTTTTCCCCTGTGTTAAACTGGGACAATAATATCTGCCCTGAAAGCCTTGCAGTGCTAGTTACCATAAGGATCAAAATGAAATACTGTAAATGAAAGTACTCTGCAAACTATTCTATAAATGTAAGGTGATATTATTGAGCTTAAGTTTTTTGAACCTTTCATATAAAATCCAAAGCTAGATACAGTCAGATCAACATCTTTCTCCAGGGACACCTGGGGGCTCAGTGGTTGAGTGACTGCCTTTGGCCCAGGGCATGATCCTAGGATCCCAGGATCAAGTCCCGGAGCATCGGGCTCCCTGCATGGAGCTTGCTTCTCTCTCTGCCTATGTCTCTGCCTCTCCCTTTCTATGTCTCTCATGAATAAATAAATAAAATCTTAAAAAAAATCTTTCTACAATCACTTCAACTTTCTTACAGCACACTTACTGATGACTAACCCATCATGAATAATTTGCAAGTATTACTTTACAGTTATATTATACTTCTACCTAACTCTAGTAGATATGACTTTCAGCCTAGGAGAAGGGAATCTCAATAAAAATCCATACCTGCTTTATTGTGCTGGAGATCAAATAGCGAATCAGGAAAGAATAACAGATCTAAAAATGCTCCTTCAGTCTCTTTTGGGGCTAGGACTGGAACTCATTCTAGCAGTGAATGACCCAATCATCACCAAAATATTCATGCTGCTTTTGGAAAAAATCTCAGCAAAGGTCATCTGACCATCCAGTTGAGGGTGGGGGGAGGGATGTCTTAACCTCACATTACACCTATTTACAAAAGATCAACCTCTAATGGACTATGAAAGATAAAAAAAGATAAAATTCAGAGAAAAACATTGTGACTTTAGAGTATTTGAAGTATTTGTATCCTCTTAAATCAGACATAAAAACTTTGACCACAAAAGAAAAAATTGATACATTTGATTACATTAAGATTTATGTTCATCAAGAGATGCCATTAATAGAGCAAAATGACAACCCACAAAGATAGATATAATAATAATATACCTGAAAATAACCCATATAGATTTTACATAGAGAATTACTGTGAATCAATAAGAAAAATATAGACCATGCAACAGAAATATGAACAGAAGACCTGAACTTTGGTGACTTTCCAAAAGAGGCTATCCATTTGGCAAATAAACCTGAAAAGATGTCCAGCTTCATTAGTAATCAGGCCAATGCAAATTAAAACCACAATGTGATATCATTCTACACATATTAGAACATCTAAAATGAAGAAGATGTAAAATACCGAGTATTGGTGAGGATATGGTGCAATGTATGGAGTATTCATACACTGTTAGTGGTATAAACTGGAACAATCTTTTTGGAAAACTGATTGTAATTATTTATTAAAACCGAATGTAGGAATATCTATGACCCAGCAATTCCACTCCAATGAAATGCTCATAAATATTCACTAGACAAGTACTAAAATGTCCACAGCTTCAATATTTGTAATAGCTAAAAACTGGAAGCAAACCAAAAATCCATTAACAGAATGGATAAATAAGTTGGAGTATGATCACACACACACAAAATACTACACAGCAATGAGAGTGAATATGTATAATTACATGTGACAATATGGATGAGTCTCACAAATGTAATGCTAAGCAAAAGAATCCAGACCCAAAAGGCATGAGTCCACTTTATCTATCTATCTATCTATCTATCTATCTATCTATCTATCTATCTATCTTCTATCTATCTCCAAAATAGTAACAGACAAAACTAATATGTTCCATCAGAAGTCAGTATTGTGGTTATTACTGCAGGGGGTGGGGGTGACAGAAAGAACATGCAGGGGGCTTCGAGAGTGCTGACAAGTTCTATTTCTTTTCTTTTTTACTTTTTTTAAAAGTGGGGGAGCAGCAGAGGAAAAGGAAGAGACACAATCTCAAGCAGGCTCCATGCCCAACACACAGCCCAACACAGGGCTTTACAAACCTGACATTGTGACCTGAGCTGAAATCAAGAGTCAGATGCTTAACCAACTGAGCCACCCAGGTACCCCTCAAGGTTCAATTTCTTGATCAAATATGCATTTCCATATGCATTTAAACGTTAGTAAAAAGTTAAGAAGCATTACTTTTTGTTATTTTGTGTTAAGGTTCTGATCTTTCACATAAAAAATCAGCACCTCTTGAAATAAATACCAAAACACACGTACATGCTAATAGCCAAACTGATTTTAAGCTAATTGCAGATTAACTTTTAGCAAATTCATAGCTTCACAGAATTAGAGATCTAGTTATAGTCTAGGATAGGGAATTTGCTCTTTTCTGATTAAAAAAAATTAAAAAGTGTTAGTAAAACAATGATTTTCTTATCCCTCTCTTTATCATTGTTCTTATCAGGAACTATACACAGAGCAAGGTGCATTACATATATTATTTCATGTCATTCTCCTAACTCTGTGAAATAATTTTATAATCTTCATGATTTTACAGGTAAAGAAACATAGGCTGATTATGTTGTCTAAAGGCAAACAGTACAAATGTGGTAGTGCCAGGACCTGAATTCTGGTGTGTCTGGCTCCCAAGCTGATGTTCTTTTTTTTAATATTTATTTATTCATTCATAAGAGACACACACAGAGAGGCAAAGACATAGGCGGAGGGTAAAGCAGGCTCCTTGTGGGGAGGCGGATGCAGGACTCAATCCCAGGACCCCAGGATCACAACCTGAGCCAAAGGCAAACACTCAACCACTAAGCCACCCAGGTTGATATTCTTAACCACCATTTTATCTCTGCCTCATTGTCATACTGGGGGCTTTACAGCATGGGGTGATGATAATCTTCTTTGGCTTTTGCTTAATCACTTTAGGCTGCTATATGTGAACAGAACATCTTCCCAACCCTCTGTTCCCTCACACATTTTTTTTTTAAAGACTCAGGAGGGGGCTGGGGGAATGCCTGGGTGGCTCAGTCAGTTGAGCGTCTGCCTTCAGCTCAGGACACAATTTTGGGGGTCCTAGGATGGAGCCCTGGGACAGAGCCCTGAGTAGAGCTCTCTGATCAATAGGGAGTCTGCTTCTTCCTCGCTCTCTCGAGTAAATAAAATTTTTTAAAAAAGACTCATGGAGGGACTGGGCTGTTAAGAAGTGAAAGATGGGTGTTAAGACAGAAAATCCGTGCCACCAGTAGACCTACAATACATTGTAACAGATTTTTAAAAAAATTTATTTTGGGCAGCCCAGGTGGCTCAGCGGTTTAGCGCCGCCTTCAGTCCAGGGTGTGATCGTGGAGCCCTATGATCCAGTCCCCCATCGGGCTCCCCACGGGGAGCCTGCTTCTCCCTCTGCCTGTGTCTCTGCCTCTCTCTCTGCATCTCTCTGTGTCTCTCATGGATAAATAAATAAAATCTTGAAAAAAAAATTATTTTAATTCCAGTTAACATACAATGTTATATTAGTTTCAGGTGTATGACACAGTGATTCAACAATTACATACATTAATTACTCAGTGCTCATCAAGACAAGTGCACCCCTCAATTCCCATCACCTATTTAACCTATCCTTCAAGCCACCTCCCCTCTGGTAACCATCAGTTTGTTCTCTATAGTTCAGAGTCTGTTCCTTGGTTTCTCTCTCTTTCTCCCTTTATTCCCTCTTTGCTTGTTTGTTTTTTAAATTCCACATATCAGTGAAATCATATGGTATTTGTCTTTCTATGACTTATTTTGCTTAGAATTATACTCTAGTTCCATTCATGTTATTGCAAAGAGCAAGATTTTATTCTTTTTATAGCTGGGGTGGGGGGCACATCTTCTTTATCCATTCCTCATCATGGACACTTGGGCTTCTTCCATATCTTGGCTATTGTAAATAACGCTGCTACAAACATAGCAATGCATGTATCCCTTTAAATTACTGTTTTTGTATTTTGATGGTAAATACCTAGTAATAAAATTGCTGGATCATAGGGTAGTTCAATTTTTAACTTTTTGAGAAACCTCTATACTATTTTTCACAGTGGCTACCAGTCTGCATTCCTCAAGTGCAAAAGGCTTCCTTTTTCTCCACATCCTTGTCAACACCTGTTGTTTCTTGTGTTGTTGATTTTAGCCATTCTGACAGGTGTAAGGTGATATCCCTATTGTAGCTTTGATCTGCATTTCACTGATAAGTGATAATGAACATCTTTTCATGTGTCTGTTGGCCATCTGAATATCTTTTTTTTTTTTAGATTTTATTATTTATTTATTTATTCATGAGAGACACAGAGGGAGAGAGAGGCAGAGACACAGGCAGAGGGAGAAGCAGGCTCCATGCAGGGAGCCTGACGTGGGACTCGATCCTGGGTCTCCAGGATCACACCCTGGACCGAAGGCAGCGCCAAACCGCTGAGCCACCGGGGCTGCCCCTGAATATCTTCTTTGAAGAAATATCTGTTCATGTCTTCTATTTGTAAATTAAATTATTTATTTTCTGGGTGTTGAGTGTTAGAAGTTCTTTATATATTTTGGATACTAAACCTTTATCAGATATGTCATTTACAAATATCTCCTCCCATTCCATAGGTTGCCTTTTAGCTTTGTTGATTGTTTCCTTCATTATGCAGAAGCTTTGTATCTTGATGTAGTCCCAAGAGTTTTTGTTTTGTTTTGTTTTTTAAGATTTACTTATTTGAGAGAGACAGTGTGTGCAAGTGTGAGGAGGGGCAGAGGGAGAGGATCTCAAGCAGACTCCTTGCTGAAAGGGGAGACCAACACAGAGCTTGATCTCACCACCCATGAGATCATGACCTGAGATGAAACCAAGAGTCAGATGCTTAACCCACTGAGCCACACAGGCACTCCTAAGTGCTTTCTGCCTTCCTCTCTTCTAGGATTTTTATGGTTTCAGGTCTTTAATCCATTTTGAATTTATTTTTGTGTATGGTGTAAGAAAGTGGTCCAGTTTCATTCTTTTGCATGCTGTTGTCCAGTTTTCCCAGCACCATTTGTTGAAGAGACTTTTTCCCCTTGGATATTCTTTCCTGCTTTGTCCAAGATTAACTGACCTTATAATTGTGGGTTTATTTCTGGGCTTTCTGTTCTGTTCCATTAATCTATGTGTCTATTTTTGTGCCAGTACCATAGTGTTCTGATCACTACAGCTATGACTTGAAGCCTGGAATTGTGATGTCTCCAGTTTTCCTTTGCACTTTCAAGATTGCTTTGGCTATTCGGGGTTTTATGGTTCCGTACAAATTTTAGTATTGTTTGTTGTTTTTAACAATTGGCTACATGGAAAACTCAGTAGAAGTCTCAGCAGACTGGTCTCAAATGAGACAAGTCAGAGTGAGTGTTTCTACTTATGCAATAATGGAAGAAGCAGGGACAGACGAAGCAATTTTGTAAAAAATGATGGTCAGTATGAAGGTTCCTGATTGTGCAAAGGTGTCTGCTTTTCTTTAAATCTTCCTCTAGAGAATGTTATTATTTTCAAAAGTTATGTTGACAAGGATAGATTATTGAATGTGGATGCTAGTAAAGCTTTAATAAAGTTTAGGTTGGCAGGAGAAACATGATTGACTGGATTATTGATCTGTACTTAGTTTCTAATCTTTAATCAGATACTTCTCTGTCCAGAAAAGTATCACTTAGCAGATGCCTTCCCAAGTTGCAGATATGGTACCTAAGAAGAAACAAGCACTTTCACTTACTCATTCTTCTTTGGAAAACACTAAACTTAAAAAGTAACTGTCCGTTTGTGTCAAGTGTCCATTTCAGGGTTAAAAAATCATACTTTGACCTGAGGGTGACTCCATCATCCTTCATTTATAAGGAATTTCAAAGTTTACTTTTGAACCATTCAACATGAAGATTTAACCTTAAATGCCATTCTTTATAACAGAGTTAAAAACATACTTGCCAATATCAAAGAACTGTATACTTAATGAGTGTTAGAGTTTTTCATAGAGTCATAATCTTAAATCATGAACTAGGGTTATTCCCTACTTTCACCTCTCCCCACACGGAGAGGTGAAGCAGCCTCCCAGTGATGCTATAATTTGCACCACTTCTCCATGGAGGCGGCCGACGTGTAACTCTAAGGTATACCAGCCACTTAGATGAAGGGCATAACTTCATGTCCCTAGACATACATCTACTACTTGTCTCTTGAAAGCATTTATATGAACAAGAAGACGATGTGGCTCTCTTTAGTAAACACAGATAGTATCGATTGTATCTCTCTGTGCATTATTCTGTCTAGGCCCTTTTCTATTCCAAGTTCTACAAAAATATTAAAAGAATATTTTTCACATTAGGTAATAAAAATATGCCATCCTCTAACTGAAAGTGGAAAAAGAAATTTTGTGTCACGCTGTTAAAGCATTTATCATCATACAGTATGATATTTTCTATATTCAATATAACAGAATTTTAAAATAACCACTATATTAATTTTGAGAAATTTTTATGTAATGGATAGAGTAAAAGTTCTTGATAAGAAAAAATACATTGATTTATCCAAGGCAGCCGTAAATATATGCCAAGAGAAATAGTTTGAAGGGAGAAATTGAGGGACGCCTGGGTGGCTCAGTGGTTGAGGGTCTGCCTTTAGCTCAGGGTGTGATCCTAGGGTCCTGGGATCGAGTCCCACACCGGGCTCCCTGCATGGAGACTGCTTCTCCCTCTCCCTGTGTCTCTGCCTCTCTCTGTGTGTCTCTCATGAATAAATAAATAAAATCTTTTTTAAAAAAGTTCTTGAAATAGGCAAGCACACAACATAGATGGCCATAATGTGTTTTTTAAAAGCCATTCAAATGTTTATTAATTTTTGGATATCATAACATTTTATGAGGAAGCTAAAGCATTCCTCTTTTATTACTGAAAATAGTGTTACTAGGTAGGTAAGAAAAAACTGTTCCTATCAACTATCATTACCATCTCACCAGTAAATGAAAAACATAAGGCTAAGAAAGACAAAGGAGAAAAAAAGAAAGAAAGAAAGAAAGAAAGAAAGAAAGAAAGAAAGAAAGAAAGAAAGAAAGAAAGAAAGAAAGAAAAAGAAAGAAAGACAAAGGAGCTTGATATAAGGCAAATCACAGGCTTGAAATCTCATGCTAAAGCATATTACTCATCTTAATATAACATTAGAATTCTTTCTACTTTTTTTAAAGTTCAAAATCATTTCAATAGGATGCGTGGGTGGGCTCACTCAGTTAAGTGTCTGCTTTTGGCTGGGGTTGTGATCCCAGGGTCCTGGGACTGAGCCCTACATCAGGCTCCCTGCTCAGCTGGGAGCCTGCTTCTCCCTCTCCCTCTCCCTGCTCCTCCTCCTGCTTATGCTCTCTCTCTCTCTCTCTCTCTCTCTCTCTCTGTCAAATGGATAAATAAAATCTTTTTTAAAAATCACTTCAATAGGGATCCCTGGGTGGCGCAGCGGTTTGGCGCCTGCCTTTGGCCCAGGGCGCGATCCTGGAGACCCGGGATCGAATCCCACATCGGGCTCCCGGTGCATGGAGCCTGCTTGTGTCTCTGCCTCTCTCTCTCTCTCTCTCTGTGACTATCCTAAGTAAATAAATATTAAAAAAAAATCACTTCAATAAAAAGGCTTGCTACATAAGACATCTATAACCCAATACTATCATTTTGTATGGTTAATTTCTATCACCTGTGGGGCGGGAAGTCTACACAACATAATGACTTTCAAATTTATTTGGCAGATCTAGCTATGGGCCACTTTTTATTAACCTGATTTAATGGGATCTATTTTAGATTAATTAATCCTCAGAGATATAAATTCCTTAATAAAGCAGTCAGCAGTATCTTAAAATATTAACCAAAACATTCATAAATCATGTTAAACAATCCATTAGCAAGACCAAAATACCTCACTTTCTATTTCTTTTCTTTTTTTTTTTTTAATTTTTATTTACTTAGGATAGTCACAGAGAGAGAGAGAGAGGCAGAGACACAGGCAGAGGGAGAAGCAGGCTCCATGCACTGGGAGCCCGATGTGGGATTCGATCCCGGGTCTCCAGGATCGCGCCCTGGGCCAAAGGCAGGCGCCAAACCGCTGCGCCACCCAGGGATCCCTCACTTTCTATTTCTATTTGCAGTTTTCAGAGCATAACTCTCTGCTTTCCCACCTTCCCAAACACCTCCTTGTATTCCATAACTCTTCCTTTCACATTCCACTCCTCTATCATCTAAGATATGATTAGATGTAAATTACATATATCAAGTGACTGCAGTTAATTTACCCTATAACATTAGCTAATCTCAAAGTATTGGTATATATTAATTAAGTCAGCCAATGGTGTAAATGGAGGCTTAACTTCCTACTTAAGACTGGGACAAAAAAAAAAAAAGACTGGGACATCATCAGGTAGAAAGAGGAATTTTTTTTGGGGGGGGGAGGTAGGAATTGGAAGTCTGAAATCATGCATTATCTAATGGTAAACCTGACTTAGTCCTTTTCAGATGATAGATATTCTCTGTCCCTCTGCCCTCTCCAACAGAGACTGCTAAAAACAGAACCCTCCTCTGCCTCCTTTCTTTTTCCTTTCTTGCCTGTTTGGAACACAACTGAACACACCTGTACTGATTAAAAAAATAGATACTAAAGGCCAATGAAAGCATCTAAATAGTACAATACTTCTTCCTTTGTAATCCTACCCTTAACTGGCACCTCCCAGGTTCATTAGTATTTATTTCAACTACTTCTGGCAATTAAGATTTTGATTTCTTTTTTTTTTAAGATTTATTTATTTGAGAGAGAGAGAGCATAAGCAGGAAAGGCAGAGAAGGAGAGAGAATCTCAAGCTGACCCCACATTGAGCCTGGAGCCAGACTCAGGGCTCCATCCCATAACTCTGAGATCATGACCTGAGCCTAAACCAAGAGTTGGCTGCTTAACCAAATGCCCCAGATTTTGATTTTTAAAATTCAATTTTGGAATATAGCCCCTTCATCAATGGGGGTTACGTATTATTGAAATCTAGCTTTTTATTTGCAGACGCCCAAGAAAATTTTGAAAACTATACATCCCCTCACACATTCTTAAACTGACATCTAAAATTTTTCACCATAAGTTTAAGTAGTTGCACAGGAGTAACTTCATTGTAAATATTGATATTTTAAAATAAAGCTGTTATATCATCTTAAATATAAATGTATCAAATGAATTTAAACTCTTTAGCAATTTTCCCATTTCCTTTTCCCATTTTCTAATTGGATTGTGTGTCTTTTACAGTTTTGAGAGTTCTTTATATATTCTAGATACTAGTTCTTTGTCAGATATGTGGCTTGCAAACATTTTCCCCCCATCTGTACCCTGTCTTTGCATCCTCTTTTTTTTTTTTTAAGGGAAGACTTCCCTTTTTTTTTTTTTTTTAATTTTTTATTTATTTATGATAGGCACACAGTGAGAGAGAGAGAGGCAGAGACACAGGCAGAGGGAGAAGCAGGCTCCAGGCACCGGGAGCCCGATGTGGGATTCGATCCCGGGTCTCCAGGATCACGCCCTGGGCCAAAGGCAGGCGCCAAACCGCTGCGCCACCCAGGGATCCCTGTCTTTGCATCCTCTTAACAAGGTTTTTTGTAGAGTAGATTTTATTTTGTTTTATTTATTTTATTTTATTTTAAAGATTTTATTTATTTATTCATGAGAGACACCGAGAGAGAGAGAGAGAGAG
The DNA here is from genome assembly GCF_905146905.1 of Nyctereutes procyonoides. Classification (NCBI taxonomy): domain Eukaryota; kingdom Metazoa; phylum Chordata; class Mammalia; order Carnivora; family Canidae; genus Nyctereutes; species Nyctereutes procyonoides. The sequence continues at coordinate 21,598,258 of NW_026575126.1, forward strand.
AGAGAGAGAGAGAGGCAGAGACACAGGAAGAGGGAGAAGCAGGCTCCATGCAGGGAGCCCGACATGGGACTCGATTCCAGGTATCTAGGATCACACCCTGGGCTGAAGGCAGCAGTAAACTGCTGAGCCATCCAGGCTGCCCCAAGATTTTATTTTTGATGAGATAAAACTTATCAATTTTTCCTTTTATGGATCATGTTTTTGATGTCAAGTCTAAGAACTTTTTACCTAAGTTGTAGGCCCCAAATATTTTTCCACTTTTTTTCAAGTTTTGTAGTTTTATGTTTTTCATTTTTGTCTATGATCTATTTTTAGTTCATTTTTATATAAGATTTATGTAAAGTTTTTTTTCTCTTTTGCTAATGGATATCTAATTGCTTCAGCACCCATCATTAAAAAGCTATTCCTAAAAAAAGAAAAAAAAAAGCTATTCCTCCTCTATTTGAATTGCTTTTAGGTTCTTTGTCAAAAATTAATTAAGCATATTCATGTGGCTCTAATCCTGGGTTCCCCATGCTCCAATGATCTGTATCTATTCCTCCACTAGTACCACACTATCTTGATTAATGAAGCTATACTGTCAAGCTTTGACAAAGGCTTGAGAAAAGGTGATTCCTCCCACATGAATTATTTCTATTGTAATGTATTTTCTGTTTGAAAGTCTTTTACTAGACAGTTATATTTTCCCCCAACAAAAATCTGTCTGTAAATTAAAACTAAATTTCTCTTTATTTTCTGTAATAAAAGACTTCAGATGTTAACACAATTTCTTCTTGAGTTTTTTTTTTACAATTATAATTAGTAACCAATCAATTAAAATATAAATACACTGCAAAATTTGATTTTAAAGATTCTTAAATGCAATAAATAAAACTGTATTAAAGAGATAGGTGTGAGGGGAATTCAGGTGGCTGCTGCTGCCACCATTGCCACCACCTGGTTTGTTGCCAGAAGGAAAATGGCGGATATGGAGAAGCAGTTCTCCAATGAGGAGGAGGTGAGTAGAGCAGCAAAATTCATTACTCATGTCCCTCCTGGAGAATTTAATAAGGTCCTTAATGATGTTTGGTTACCACTTAATGATAATCTTCTTAGGGAAGGAGCAGCTCATACATTTGCACAATATAACTTGGACCAGTTTACTCCAATAAAAATTGAAGGTTATGAAGAACAGGTTATTGATAAAAGAACATGGCAACTTAGGAAATGGAAAGTTTTTGGATTCCAACAAGAATCTGTTTCAAATTTGATCATTTCAGAATGGAAGCAACTGATCCAAGATCATATGAAGCAGAAAATGCAGCTGATACATGGAGAACTTCAGTAGAAACCACTCTGCAAGCATATATAAAAGAACATTATCTAAATGAGGTCTGCATTGTTATATGGTTTTTAAAAATAGATGGACAGCAAATCATTATTGCTTGCAGGGAAAGCCATTAGTTCCAAGCAAAAAACTTTTGGAATGGTCACTGGAGGTCAGAGTGGAAGTTTACAATCACTTCTTCAACCACTCAAGTGGTTGGCATTTTGAAAATTCAGGTTCACTATTATGAAGATAATAATGTTCACTGAGTCATAAAAATATACTAGATTCCCTAACAGCATCTAATGAAGTACAAACCGCAAAAGAATTTATAAAGATTATAGAAGCTGCAGAAAATGAGTATCAGACTGCTATCAGTGAGAATTATTAGACAACATCTGACACTACTTTCAAAGATTTACCTCCACAGTTGCCAATGACATGTACTAAGAATGACTGGAACTAGATCCTTAGCTACAGGATTGGCAGAGATGCAGAGATGCAGGATTGGCAGATGCAGGATGTGTAAGATGCACATTGCATAACCAATCATTTAGTATCTGCATAAAAAAAAAATCACTGCAAAAGTATTCAAAACTGTCAAACTACACAGGTGGGCTGTTCCCATTTTAAATTACTGTAATTAATTAGTTTGGTTAGAGTACAAAGCTTAGCTAATTAACCATTATTTTTCATTTCTTTTGTTCAAAGAGGATTGAAGAATCAGTTTAGTTTAAATGTCTTTTACTTTCTCTCATGCCTTTCTTTTTTACAATTAAGAGATGATCCCTTGAGATTTTTTTTTTTTTAAGATTTTACTTATTTGAGAGAGAGAGAGACAGCAAGAGAGAGCACGAGTAGGGAACAGGGAGAGGGAGAAGCAGGCTCCCCACTGAGCACTGAGCAGGAAGCCCGACTTGGCTGGATCCCAGGACCCTGGGATCTTGACCTGAGTCAAAGGTAGATGTTTAACCAACTGAGCCACCCAAGTGCCCCATGATTCCTCTAGTTTAAAAGTTTTTTATGTGTTTCAAAAATATTTTACTTATTGTAACCCTAAAATTGTTGTCTTCTGGTTTATGAAGTCGGTTGACTTTTGATATTTGCCCAGCACTTTTTAAGGGTTAGTAATGGACTTTCCAGTTTAAGGCAGTTGATGAGTTTAGCCATATATGCTGCTGAAGAAATTGTCACCTTTCCCTCCTCACCTCTTCCTCCTCACCTCTTCCATTTATGTAAGATTGAGATTAGTGGGAAAGCATTTTCTATATCTATTGTGTTTGAACCTTTCAAGAAGGTTTTTTAGCTAGCTTAGTGTTTAAATAAACTTTTTCAAAACAAAGCCAATGTCTGATGCTGTTTTGAGATTCTGAAATTAAATGAAAATACTTATTTCAGAAATGCATTTAATGCTTTTTTCTTGTGACAGTTACACAGATTAGCTTGAATTCCATATGTCTGAGTTATTTTTATCATAGAGCCAAAAGGTATTATAAGAAGACAAATTGAAATATATGTAATCTTAGACTCATAAAAAAAATAAAATTTAAAAGGAGATGGGTGAAGTTTTTCTTCTTCAGTTAGTACACATTTCCATGAAGTGACTATTATTTATTGCCAGGATGAAATAGTGCTCTGCACCAATTCTATCACTACTTTCAGTTTTCATAACTTTAAATGGTGAGAAACCTGTTTCACATAAATGAGAGGAGAATGGAAGTCTTGTTAGAGCAATTATTTCTCAATTCTTCAAAAATTTTTGAGCAGTATTTTTTAAAAATATGACAGTAATATATCATCAAAAGTATACTTAATAGGTGTGCCTAAGTGGCTCAGTTGACTAAGCATCTGCCTTCAGCTCAGGTCAAGATCCCAAGGTTCTAGGATCAAGCCTCATATCAGGCGCTCTGTTCTCCCTCTCCCCTTCACCCTGCTTGTGCACACTCTTTCAAATATATAAAATCTTTAAAATATATACACACTTAACAGTCTATTAGTTAATTAGCAAACAAATCAGTGAGGTCTCTCAGTTTTAGAAGAGCAAAAAAAAGAGCAAAAAAAAAAAAAGTCTTGGAATTGCAAAAGGAACCTTTATCCATCATTACATGAGATAATCTTACTTAGTCATCTACTATCTTCCCACAGACACCAATATTTTCAATTGCCCTTTGGTGCCCGGGTGTTTTTACATCCAGGGACCTTTGTGAGATCAGAGATGGAGCAGTATGCCTTTCTTTTTTAATAGTGTGAAGGGGGCAATGGTGAAAGAGAAAGGGAAGAGCAGACCCTGCACCTCCATCACAAACACATTCTCAGCCAGAACAATGTGAGGAAAACTACATGGTGAGTTTAAAGGTCTACAAATTGGCTCTCTTAAACCATATCTCCCCTATACTCCTTGAAAAGTGTACCCAATTTAAAGATAAAAGTGAATGTGCATCTGCAGCCTGCGATATCAACACTAGCAGAGGGATTCCATGGAAGTGAGCTGTAAATGCTTTTTATGAGAGAAACTGCAAGAGCAAAATGACAAGCACCAAAATAGCAACATGATATATCAAAGGAAGAACCCCCCTTAAAAGCTAAGAATCAGACTGAAGCAAATTAAGTTGTTGCTTAAAGCGTAATAATTAAGACCTTTAAATTTACCAAACCATTCTGTTATCACGGAATAAAAAGCCTTGTTTATCCCTCCTCTGTCCTAGGAGAATAAATTATCTCATGAGTCTTTTATTTCACCAAAGTGCTATTTAAAAGCTATGAAATGTTTAAGCAATTCATTACATTAATATAAAAATCTTTATAGGACGGAAGTACGATCAAAACCAAAGGGTAGGAAGCCCTGATCTGAGCAGAGTGGAAAGGATATGGTGTCCAATGGTAATGCCAAGATCCCAGGTTTTCCCTGGTTGTCTCCTGATCTTTAGTCAGATCTCAAATAACCATTCCCTCCACAGAAAGGCTCTCTGACCAGCTGGCCAAATAGATGTCCTGACACGATTTAGCACATCACCTATTTTAATTATGTGCATTGTGTACATAGCTGCCCAATGTTTGTGTTGTCTGTTCTTAAAATTCATTTATTATTTATCCATCAGTGCCAGAAAAACTCCTGAAACTTCCTAAACCAACATGTGAATTCTCTGAGAGCAGAGATCAAGTCACTGCTACAAGTTCAGTACAATTTCTTTTTCGTTTTTTAACCAAAATAAACTGTTGTTATTATACAAGATTTTCTGGAAAAAAAGTGCCATTTTATCTTTATCCCTCTGAAGTTATTTATTCTAATTCTCTTGTCTTACTTTATTGAAATAATTTATAAATTATGCAATGCTTAAATAGACATTGCAGCCATAAAGATAAACAGGTTAGATAAATATTCATGAGAGAGATAGTTTAAAATTCACACCAGGACTTTTAGTTCAAGATGGTAGGTTGAGGATATATGCTTACTACCTACAACTTACAAAACCACACTCAAATAAAAGAGACAAAATACGCAATAAACCTGTAATAGCAAAAGGAAAGAGAAGTTAAGGAGTTCACCAGTGTATAAAAGATACAACAAATTTCTAGAATTCAAAAAGCAGATGGAATTGTGGTGATAGATGAGACAAGCAGACAAAGCCACAGCCACAAGGCAACCTAAGAGGAGCTGGGAGCCAAAATGCTTGTTGGAATGCTAGAAGGAATCTAGAGAGCCAATCTGCCCTGGAACACCTGATGGCTCTGGGCTCCAGGCCAGCAGGTACAAGGGAGGAGAGAAGGGAAAAGTGGGGCTGAAGACAGAGGGAATAATTGAAGGTCTGTACTTGGAACTGCACTGGTTGGCATCCCCATCCGCTTCCCCCACCCCCACACATATCACAGGCAGCCTGGCACAAACCCTCAGTCAAAAAGCCAGATAGCTGAAAGAACAAATGACCTGAGAAAGCCAAGGCATCTACCGGGGAGTACAGTCTGCCCACAGCAGAGCACTTCTCTAGCACAAAGGCAGCGTCCAACCACAGGCCTAGACCAAGCAGGCCAGCCACGGCACCTGGCTCTACACAGAGGACTCAGTCAGCCATCCACACAGGTAATAGGTCTAGGGAGAAAAGAGAACATCTTTTAAAGTGGCATAGAAAATCCATTTCCTCAGTCCTTCTTTCTAAAATAGGAATAGACAACCAGGATTGCCAGGCACATGGGGAAAACAAGCAGCATGAGAAAGAACAACTAAGAAAAACATATAGAAAAAAGAACCCTTAAAAAAAAGAAAAGAACCCTGAGGGGAGCAAACATAATTAAGGGACATAAGAAAACATTAAAAAAAAAACTTCTATACTCTAAAGATTTCAGAGGGTATTGCACCCATATAAAATAGGAACAGGAAACCACAAAAAAAAAAAAAAGGAACAAAGAACTTGGAAGAATTCTTTAAATTTAAAATTCTTAGTATTTAAAGAGTGATTAGACATGGAAAGTAAATCAACATATGGTCTGGGAAACAAAACTGAGAGGCACGGAATGAGAGCATATGGATAAAAATATGGAAATAACAAAGAGACCATAAGAGACATAAGAGTCAATCCAAGAGGTACAACATTTGACTAATAAGAGCCTCAGAAAGAGGGACAGAAAAAAGAGAGGGAAAACTATTTAAGAAATAAGGTAATTCTCCAGAGATAAATAAAGACCTAAATCTTAAGATTAGAAGGGCTCAGTGAGTACTGAATACAACTAATGATAAAACCCCCACATCTATACATTTCCTCATGGAATTCAAAAACAAGTATAAAAAAGAGACCCTGAGCAGGGAACACAGGTCACCCAGAAAAGACTGACAAACAAACTGGCTTCTTGTCAACAACAGAGGATGTCAGAAGACAATGGAACCATGTCTTCACATTTTCTAAAGGATGCTGTTTTCAGCCCCGAATTCTACACCCAACTCAACTGGGAACCATTATAAAGGTACAATATAGACAGTTCTAGACATGACTCAGAAAGTTTATTTTCCACATATCCTTTCTAAAGAACTTATTTCTGGATACATTCCAGTAAGATGATGGAAGAAATCAGGACCGTTGAAGTGGATCCTGTGGGAGACACAGGATCCTGAGAACAGTGATTCCAACTAGGGTAGTGGAAGGAGATCCTCAGAAGACAGCAGGGCAGTAGCCTACAAAAGCCTTTGGGTACAAAGAAGGATTCCACAGAATCAAAAAATAGACCTGAGAGTAGAGAAGAAGTGAGGTCATAACAAAGGTATATTATGCCTGAGAAGGAGAAAGAGAAGAATAAAAGTAAGAAAGACAATTAGAAACTCCCTGGGGTTAAAAAAGGGACAAAAAATACATTTCAAATATGAAGCAAGCTTATATGTACCCCAATTATAAGAAATTAATGGGGTATGAGAAAAGAGGATCTATTTGTTATTGATCACAGATCTAGAGAGTCTTGGGTTCATTACCCTGGCCCTGGAGAGAAGAAAATGTAATACTAGCACACAAATTGGCTCTGCACTAAATATTTATAGAATCATATTTTAGGGGATACTATAAATAGAGATATCCTTCATCTTAGGCCAGAACTAACTTTGATACTTTGGCCTCAAGACATAAATTTCAGGATCTTAAAAGAAAGACTGGCAAAAGTGTTTGACTCTTATTTTCTATAAACATGGCACCAAACGATAGCCAGTTCCTACCTGTAATACTCTCCCTAAAGATTATAGTTGTTTTCCTTATTCAAATGGTCCAGGGGATCCCTGGGTGGCGCAGCGGTTTGGCGCCTGCCTTTGGCCCAGGGCGCGATCCTGGAGACCCGGGATCGAATCCCACATCGGGCTCCTGGTGCATGGAACCTGCTTCTCCCTCTGCCTGTGTCTCTGCCTCTCTCTCTCTCTCTCTCTCTCTCTCTCTCTCTGTGACTATCATAAATAAAGAAAAATTTTAAAAAATATATTTTAAAAAATGGTCCAGCATTCCAGAACTAGCTCAGTTCACTTCAATTTGGGGGCAGATGTCAGAAGAAATGTCTGCTGAGTAGGTAACCATCCAGAAAAATAAGGTATATTGATCATTCAGGGAAGAAATTGTAGCCCATGGTAATCACAAATCATAACTCTGTTACTTCATTACAGATCCTAAAGGTTAGGCTTTAAATTTATTATTCTTTAATTGGAATATTAAAAAGCAAGTAAACATGATTTCTAAGCAAAAAGAAACTTTTTTTAAAAAAAAGATTTTTTTATTCATGAGAGACCGAGAGAGAGAGAGAGGCAGAGACATAGGCAGAGGCAGAAGCAGGCTCCCCACAGGAGCCCAAGCGAGACTCGATCCCAGCTCCTGGGATCACACCCTGAGTCAAAGGCAGACACTCCAACCGCTGTGCCACCCAGGTGTCCCAAAAAGAAACTTTTTAAAAGGAATGTTCAAACATCACATGTTCTCTTCTCCACTGGCAGAAATATGATTTAGCTTTTGGAAAAGGAGAAATCCTTGCAATAATCTGCTTAATAACAAGAGGCATTTGTTCTTGTCTGTTAATCCTACCTGCTTTTCTGACAAGGAGAAAGTAACTTCATGCTGCAGTCAATGGGTCACAGGTTCATAAGGGAGACTTTCCTTTGTGAAGAATTAACAGGTCATAACAGTATAATACTATTTATAGCTTTCATCTTTCAGATTCAACTTATATAGAGACTTGGTTGTCCTTGGTAACAGGACAAAATATAAGTTACCAACTTTGACGATGTATAAGTAAGTGTCGCTGACAGAAAGTGAGAAAAGCAGACGGAAAAAGAAGCACAAGTTCTAATGCCCCTTTTTAAAAATGGGAGAGTCGACAGATACGGTCATAAGTCGATGAAATGAGAAATAGAGTTATCATTATTTAAAGTTATTAAGTCAAGCAGCAAAGGAAGTAAAATTAATACAACTACTGTATCAAACACTGGAAGAGAGATTACGATGACCATAGTGTTAGAAACCACATTCATTTCTGAAAGTGGAAAGTCATTAGATAATATCTAAAGTTGATCAATGGAAAAAAATAGATAAAAGTCTATTATCTGGAACAGGAGCCCCAAATCCTTTTGATTGTACAACCCTCTTAGGAAAGTATTTTAGAGCACAAATCCCTAACATTTGGATATTTACTTATTTATGCCCCACATAAACTCACGACTATATTAATCTACTACATATATATTGTGATTTATACAAAAATAGACATTAAAAGCATATCAGAATAATTTTGAATGGATTTTTTTATGGAGAAAGAACACTTATTGTAGTAATAAACCAGAAACAGAAAATAACCAGTTATTCTGACAAAAAAAATATTTTAAGATATAAAAAAGTATATGAGAACAAGGCACCTCCTAGGATGTATGAAGTTTTTAGATACAGAGCTCTAGAAGTTAGAGATGTGGCCACTAGGAAATCCCAAAAGATAAGAAGTTCAAAGAGGCTATCTTTCAGGAGTAAAGAGAAGTAAAAGGGGAGACTTATCATTTGCATTATAAGCTTATCTATACTATTTTACTTATAGTTTACATGTTTTCTTTTGTATAAAGGATTACTCTAAAAACGCCTGGGTGGCTTAGTTGGTTAAGCAACCAACTGTTGATTTCAGCTCAGGTCATGATCTTGGGGTCATAAGATCAAGCCCCTGATCTCATGACCTCTGGCTCCATGCTCAGTAGGGAGTCTAATTTTCTTCCTCTCTCTGACCTCCCCTCCTCATGTGTGCTTGCTTGCTCTCTCTTTCTGAAATAAATAAATCTTTTTAAAAAAATATATAAATCTAATCAGCCCCATAAAACTCTGTCTCCACAAACATTTACTCAACATTTGCTCTGGGCTAGGCACAGGAGACAGAGAAGGGCAAATGACATCCTGATCCTCAAGGAAATCACAGTCTGGGACAGAAGAAAGATATGAAAACCAGTGATGATAAACCAGTATCATAAATGCTGTAAGAGAAGTATGTGCAACATATCATGCATGCATGGTCTGGGGCACAGAAGAGGCATACTAACACTATGTGGGGTGTGAGGGAGGGGTCATTTCCTCTTTGAGTTGAAACCTGAAGTACAAGTAGAAAACTGAGAATAAACCAGGTAGAGAGGAATGCAGGGAAATGGGGGAAGGGCATTCTAGGGCAAAGGAGAGAACAAGGTGGGTAGGAGGAAGGTAGACAGGCTGACACATGAGCATGGTGTGTCGGTAAGCTGGAAGTTTTTCAGGATTGCTAGGGCAAACGGTGCATGAGTTGGTGGTGGCAGGAATGAAACAGCAGGACAGAAAGGGACCAGAAATGAAGGGCCACGCTCAGAACTCTGCAGTCTCCTGAAGATGGTGGGAAAGCCACTAAAGGATTTCACCAGCAGGGAGAGGGAGGGAGACTAGGTCAGATGTACATTTAGGGGAAGATTATTCTGGAAGCAATGTGGAAGATGGAACTAAAAGTGGTAAATGAGATAGGAAGGCCATTCTGAAGGCTGTAATAGTGGGCCTAATGAGACAGAAGGAGAGAATCATGGTATCAGCAGGAGATGATGGCCAATAGGTACATGAAAAGGTACTCATCCTTACTGACCAACAGGGAAATGCTCTTGAGTAAGTGGAGAGTATCAATAACTGAAACAGGGAAAGAAGCAAGTTTTAAGGGGGCTGGAGTTTAGGTTAGGACACATTAAACATGAAGTGCCATCTAAAGGATCTGAGGGAGAGGTTCGGGCTGGTGAAACAAGACTGAGACCAATGAATATTGGGTTGTAGTGGAAGCCATGTGATTACTTGCAATGACCAACAGACTACAAAAATGAGAAGCCGAAGAAGGCTGGAGTCCTGGGGGAAAGCAGGGAGCAAAGGACTGAAGAGATTAAAGGAGAAGGCAGGAGTCTCAGGAAAGAATGAAGGAAGGTCAGGGCAACAAACAGATGGTAAATGAGCAGCTGAAATGACAGATCATGGCCTCCTGACTGAGTAGGGAAAGGAGGGAAGCATGGGGTTAGGGCTGATGGACTGGAAGGCATGGGAGTAGGCAAAGGCCTCAAATACAATGATGGTGATAAGATGGTGGTGGTGGTAAGGATAAAGACAGGAATACAAGAGAGAAGGGAATGTATGCTACCAGAGCTCAGTATATCTTAAGAGTGGTTACAGAATATTTCTGAATGCATGTAAACACATGTGTACTATACTGTATCATTTTCCACAATCTGAGTGTATGCTCAGGACAAAGGGCAAGGTGTGGGTAATAAATAGGCTCTGCTTTCACTGGAAACAAAGTGAGTTCTACTGGATCAGGTGTGCCTGAAAATGTTGTCACTTGGCACATTAAAAATAAAACCAAGCTTAAAGTGCTTTAAGCAGTAAAGAACGACTTTAGTTAATCATAGTAATAAAGAGAAATAAGTTACATTTTAAGAAAGTTTTCTTAAGAGTTCATAAAGTGAAATTTTTGTGCTCTTACTTTCATTTGTATAAAGGTACAAAAGTTTTAAGAATCCTATCTATTGTAAAAACAAATATTTTTGCATGTGATGTTCAGCAGCTATTTGCATTTTCTTCCTTTAGTAAATATCCATGATTCTTCCCATAGTAGTTTCTGGAATGATAAATACAAATCTTTTGGGATGCCTAGCTAGCTCAGTTAAAGGAGTATACAATTCTTGATCTTGGTGTCAGGAGTTCAAGTCCTATGTCGGGTGTAGAGATTCCTAAAAAAAATAAATAAATAAACTAAGAAATTCAACTCTCATAAAATCGATTCTATGACAACTTTAATTGTTGATTATAATTGTCATGATTCTCATAAAATCGATTCTATGACAACTTTATTTTTTTATTTTTTTTTCTATGACAACTTTAATTGTTGATTATAATTGTCATGATTCTATGACAACAACAACCTAATAGTAATGGGAGAGACACCAATAAAACATTTCAGGAAATAACTGATTTTTTTGTCAGAATTCCATTATATTCTTTTTATGGTAGGCAGAATGCTAAAGATGTCTCCCAAGATTCCCACCCCCATTATTGAATCAAACACTAATCTAGGTACTGCAATGAAGGTACTTTGCAGCTGGAATTAAGGTTACTCATCAATTGACTTTAAAATAAATATCCTGGGTTATCTGGCTATACTCAATGTAATCATGTGAACTCTTAATGCAGAAGAGAAAAAAGGCAGAGCAGATGAGGCAGAGAGGAAATCAGAGATATAAACCATGCAAAGGACTCTCTACCACTCTTGCAGGCATTGAAGATGGAGAAAGGGAGCCATGAACCAGACAATGTAGGGGGCCTCTAGAAACCGAAAACCACCCCAGCCAACAGCCAGCAAGAAAAGAGACACCTGAGTCCTACAAAAGTATGGGACTGAATTCTTACAACAACTTGAAAAAGCCCAGAAGCCAACTCATCCCCGGAGCTCCAGAAAGAAAGTCAACCAACCCTAGTGACACCTTTATTTTCAACCTTTGAAACCTGGAGCAGACAACCAGCCAGGCCAAACACCTGCCCAGATTTCTAACCTATAGAACTGTGAGATAAGGATACAAATGGATGTTGGCCTAAGCTGCTAAATTTGTGGTAATATATTCTAGGACCACCGGAAAAATTAACATACTTTCTTTAATTACTGATGTCAAGTGTGCTCTATCAAATCTCATTTTCTTGACCCTTAATGTAACTTTGGACAGAATTCACACATTTTCCACTAATACTCAGTTATTATGAAATTCAGTCTAATGTATTTTCCCTCAATGTTTTATTTTGAACATCTTTAAGTCTGTAGAGAATTTTTTAATACTATTTTTATTTTTTTTAAAGATTTTATTTATTTATTCATAGACACAGAAAGAGAGAGGCAGAGGCACAGGCAGAGGGAGAAGCAGGCTCCACGCAGGGAGCCCGATGTGGGACTCGATCCTGGGTCTCCAGGATCACACCCCAGGCTGCAGGCGGCACCAAACCGCTGCGCCACCAGGGCTGCCCAAGTCTGTAGAGAATTTAAAAGAATAGTACAAAAAATACTCTTATATCTAAATTCATCAATTGGTAACATTGTCCTACATTTGCCTGCTTTCTCTTCTCTCTAAACATACATAAATATCTCCTCTCCTGCTTTCTTCTTCTATCAGTGGTCCTCAACTAGGAAAAATTTTGCGTCCCAGAGGACGTTTGGCAATGTCTGGAGACATTTTGATTGTCACTACTGGGGAGTGTTACTGGTATCTAGTGAGCAGAGGCCAGAGATGCTGCTAAACACCCTACAAAACAGATCCCCACACAACAAGCAATTATCTATCCCAAAAGGTCAATAGTGCTGCAGTTAAGACACCCTGCTGTCTCTATATATGTATATACAAACACATTTTCCTGAACTATTTATAAATAAATTATAGACATTATGGTATTTTTTACCCTAAACATTTCAGTTTGTACCTTCTAAAACTAAGGATACTCTCTTATATACCACAATTTAACAATGATACAATAATATCCATTTTCAAGTATCCCCGTTATCTCAAAAATCTTTTATCACTTTTCATTCAAAAACTAGATCTAATCAATGGTACAGAGGTTGGCATGTTGATCAATATTTTAAATTTAATATAAACAAGAAACTCTAATTTTCAAGCAGTGAGGGCAGGCAGTAAAACTTGTAGTGCCAGCTCTAGGATCTATTAGTCTGTGACTCTGACACCATGCATATCTGAAATGGCTGTAGTAATTAATTCAGGAAGTTGTTAGCATGTTATAAATCTCTCTTGCAAGAATATCCTTAAACATAATTACTCAGTTCTTAGAACAGAAAGGGGAACTCTGTTTATACTAACCCATAATCCTGTTGAAAAAAATACCAATCTGAAACAACAAATTAAGAAGAAACCTTTTCCAAAGAAGACATAAAAATGGCCAACAACCACATAAAAAGATGCTCAACATCACTCATCACCAGGGAAATGCAAATCAAACCCGCAGTGAGATAGTGCCTCACACCTGTTAGTTTGGCCTCTATTAAAAAAAAAAAAAAAAAAAAAAAACAGAAAAGAACAAGTACTGGCAAGCAGATAGAGACCATGTGCACTGCTGATGGGAATGTAAATGGTACAGCCACAACATAAAACAGTATGGATTTTCCTCAAAAAGTTAAAAATAGAATTACCCTATGATTGAGCAATCACACTTTTGGGTATATATCTGAAATAACTGCAAGCAGGATCTCAAAGAGATATTAGCATCCCCATATTCACTGCAGCATTAGTCACAATCGCCAAGAGGTGGAAGCAAACTAAAGGTCCAGTGACTGATGAATGGATAAAGAAAGCATGGTATACACATACAGGAGAATATTATTCAGCCTTTAGAAGAAGTAAATTTTGTCATATGTTACAACATGGATGAATCTTGAGGACATCATGCTAAGTGAAATAAGTCAGTCACAAAAAAAACGAACACTGCATGGTTCTACTTATATGAGCTACTATAGAAGTCAAAACTCATAGAAACAGAAAGTACAATGAGGTTAGTAAACTGGCAGGGAGGGGGAAATGAGGAGCTGTTGTTTAATAAATACAGAGTTTCAGTTTTGCAAGATGAAAAAGTTCCAGAGAGCTGATGCCAACAGTGTGTGAGTGTGTGTGTGGGTATTTCTTTGAGAGAGAGGCAGAGATAGCAACAGAGATAGTGAGAGCATGAGTGGGGAGGAGAGGGAGAAGCAGGCTCCCTGCTGAGCAGGGAGCCCCATGCCCAGCTCCATCCACCTTAATTCCCTGGGATCATGACCTGAACTGAAGGCAGATGCTTAACCGACTGAGCCACCCAGGTGCCCCAACAACGTGCATATATATTAACACCAATGTACCATATACTTAAAAATGGTCAGATGGTGTATTTTATGTCATATGTTTGGATTCAAAATAAAAAACAAAAGGAAAAAACCACAGTACCATGATCACAGCTAAAAAAGATAAATTATTTAATTTCAGTAACTACTAAGTCAACTCCCCCCACCAAAAGAATTACTTATTTCTTTTTTTTTTTAAGATTTTATTTATTTATTCAGGAGAGACACAGAGAGAAAGAGAGGCAGAGACACAGGCAGAGGGAGAAGCAGGCTCCATGCAGGGAGCCTGACATGGGACTCGATCCCGGGTCTCCAGGATCATGCCCCGGGCTGAAGGTGGCGCTAAACCGCAGAGCCACCCAGGCTGCCCAGAATTACTTATTTCTAAAGAAAAATTCATCCACTAATATTTTGGGTTTTTTTCAAATATGTTCATACTACAATATCCTAGTTTTTCTAAGTTTATATACTTTGTAGATTAAAATTTTTTTAAATTATTCACAAAATATTTGAATGTCTAGAAATATGTTAAAAATGTGAGGCATTTAGCTTTTCAACCAAATGATGTAAAAATATGATATTTAACAGAATGGTATAATATTGTTTCAAAGCACTTTGAGAAATGAAATTATGGGGCACCTGGGTGGCAGTCAGTCGAGCACCCAACTCCTGGTTTCTACTCGGGTCATGATCTCAGGGTCCTGGGATCCAGCCCCAGGTTGGACTCCACACTCAGCCCAGAGTCTTCTTGTGACACTCTCCCTCTCCCTCTGCCTCTCCCCCAACTGCATGCCCTCTCTTTCTAATAAACAATAAATCTTAAAAGAAGAAGAGATGAAAACATTGAAATGTACCTACCTAACTGTGGAAGGAAGAAAGGAAGGAATGGAAAGAAAAGAAGGAAAAAGAAGAAAAGAAAAGGAAAGAAAGGGAGGGAGGAAACTTCTACAGAGTAGAATACAAAACAACTCTATAATCCATCAAAACGAAAAAAACAGGGTGGCACTGGGAAGGCAGCAATGAGAAACCAACAATTACTAACACTGTTATGTATGCTACAGCCTGAAAGTATGGTGAGGATGCTGTCTGCCTGAAAATGCATCATTTCTCTGAGCTCCTAACAGAGGTAAAAAGCAACTAATGGAAATATGAATGGCTACATTATAATTTTTTGCTTGAATTTAAGACATTATGGGATGCATAAGCTCTCAATACACTCACTGGCCTCAGGAAGCTAATCATAGTTTTAGAGATTTAGTTTCAGGCAAAGGCAAAAATTTAGCTCAGAACAGCAGGTCAAACAAACATGATGAGAACCATACCACTTATAGCCCTTGGGGAATAGGGAACCATCACCTGCTCTAATTATCTTTAGATTTAAAATAATCCTGGAGGCTGAAAATGGGCAAGAAGCCACAACACTCTTAAGTATTATATTTGTCAACATTATCACTTACTACCAGTTAATCCAGATCAGTAACCCCATCTGGCATTAAATCCCACAAAATAACCACCCTAGGTCATAAAGAACCAAACCATCTACAGCAGTCATGTTTGAAAAACAATACTAATATATGCCAAAGAGCCTGGCATCAGAAATGTTAAACATGTGCCCTCATCCTAATTAGAACATGCTATCTATCCACTCCTTCCTGACAGCCCTACTGAACACCTACTGGAACTAATAATTTTTTAAAAGATGCCTCAATAAATATGAAACTTTTGCAATCTAAAGGGCTTAAAAGCCTTTAGAAATACTGATCTCAAACTTCAAATTCCAGTAGAACTGCAGCAGCTTTGTCAATGCAACAGGGCACGCAGACGTAATGACTAGAATGGAAAATGTGTATAATCTAAATATAGAGAATTGCTCTAAATTGTCTTCACTTTCATTCTTCCAGGACTTAATGACAGTGAGAAGGAAGAAGGTATTCTAAACTCAAACCAAGGAATTATAGGACTGTGTTATCAGTCCCGCCCAGACTTGAGCAACCCCTGAACAAAGTAGATCCTAATTTGTAGAAAACATACTGCTAAAAACAGATAAATGCAGGTGTCATTCTGGGTTGCCACACCCACCGAGCCACAAGTAGTATCATCATAATGGCAAGTAGAAGAAAAATACTGCCTAAAAATGGCCTGAACTGGTTAATACATCCATGGTTTCCCATCTCAGATGCAGGACTCTATTCAATGCACCACAGCATTTAGCCAGTTCAAGAAGCACTATTTCTCAGGTAAGTTTTCAACAAAATAGCTGGAAAGGATGGAATTATAAGTTAGTATGCTCTGAGAATGATACCTTGCCATGAGAAGCTTGTTGCTTAGGTAAATGTTTGTTAGCTATCTATTTCAGGCAGGTCACAAACCCTCCTGGCTGACAAAGGGGCCCCCCACACAAACAGTACACCTGCACCACTTCTCTGGAAGAAGTACTCCCTGCATCAAAAAGCCAGCATTGGTGGAATCTGAAACAAGGGGCAGAGAAAAGGACCACATCAATGGGATTAAACTCAGTTCCTTTTCTTTCTTTCTTTCTTTCTTTCTTTCTTTCTTTCTTTCTTTTTTCTTTCTTTTTAACAGCTTTACTGAGATATAATTCACAAACCATACATTTTATTCATTTGAAGTATACAATTTGATGGTTCTTAGTATATTCATAGAATGCAACCATCAGGGGATCCCTGGGTGGCTCAGTGGTTTGGTGCCTGCCTTTGGCCCAGGGCGTGGTCCTGGAGTCCCAGGATCGAGTCCCACATTGGGCTTCCTGCAAGGAGCCTGTGTCTCTGCCTCTCTATCTGTGTCTCCCACGAATAAATAAATAAAATTAAAAAAAAAAGAATGAAACTATCACCAGTCTCCGTTTTAGAATGTTTCCATTACCCCCAAAATAAACCTCATACCCATTTCCCCTCAACCCTCCCAGCCTTAGGCAATAACTAATCCATTTTCTGTCTTTATAGATTTTCCTTTTCTGGGTGTTTCATACAAATGGAACTATATAATATGTGGTATTTTATGGCTGGCTTATTTCATGTATCTAATATTTTCAAGGTTCATTCATGTTATTGTATATGTGTCAATTCTTCATTCCTCTTTTCTGCTGAATAATACTCTAACATATGGATATGCCACATCAGTTTTTCATCAGTCATAGAATCCCTTTCACTACATACACAAAGCTTTATTTTTTTTTAAGATTGTATTTATTTA
The DNA here is from genome assembly GCF_905146905.1 of Nyctereutes procyonoides. Taxonomy (NCBI): domain Eukaryota; kingdom Metazoa; phylum Chordata; class Mammalia; order Carnivora; family Canidae; genus Nyctereutes; species Nyctereutes procyonoides. Next base: position 21,615,629 of record NW_026575126.1, read on the forward strand.
TTTGAGAGAGAGAGCGTGCGTGCGAGAGAGAGCGTAAGCAGGGGCAGGGAGAGGAAGAAGGAGGCTCCCCATTGAGCAGGGAACCTGATGCAGGGCTGGATCCCAGGGCCCCCAAATCATGACCTGAGCCGAAGGCAGACACTTAACGGACTGAACCACCCCAGCATCCCAAAATAAAACTTTAAACAGTGATTATGCCCCCACATTAGCCCATAAATACCTATTTAATCCATATTATAGCTGAAAATATATCATTAATTGCATAATGCTCTAGTTCTCTAGAAGTGTTATCAACTACCACAGTGTTATTTGGATCAATAAAAATACTGGGATTGCAGGTCCTTTATAATTAAGTCAACCGTTTAAATTTTTTTCACTATAGGGATGCCTGAGTGGCTCAGTGGTTGAGCATCTGCCTTCAACTCAGGGCGTGATCCCGGAGTCCTGGGATCAAGTCCCACATCAGGCTCCCTGAATGAAGCCTGCTTCTCCCTCTGCCTGTGTCTCTGCCTCTCTCTCTGTCTCTCATGAATGAATAAATAAAATCTTAAATAAAAAAAATAAAAATAAATAAAATTTTTTCACTATAAATTGTAGGGGGAAAGGAACTTACAAACTCTGAGGCCTGAACACTTCAAGACATATCTGTCTTTTTTACTTCACCCCGTTGAAGATAAACAATAAAATTATAACTATTTAAAGTTGGTCTCTGCAACCTTCCCTATCTCCCTTCCATCTCTGAAATCCAATTCCTTCTGTACTCTTAACTCCATCCCCATCCCCAAAACAAAACAAGATCTTTAATACCTGTTAACTAATGCACTTCATTCTAAATAAAATAATACATTTACATGAAAATATTACTTAAACCAGACATTTATTTTCAGACATTCTCCCAAAATACAAAATGAAAATTAGTTTCCCTAGATGAATTTCCAGCACGAACAAGCTGGTGAGGTGGTATTTTTTTGTTTTGTTTTATTTTTGCTGAGAGACCCTCTTGAATCACAGTAAGCCCACTCCATAGCAAATTTAGTCAGTTCTCTCAGGGTAATGCATATCCACAAGGAAGGCAGGGAAAATAAGGAATTGTTATCAAAATTGTCAGGTATCATAATTGTATTGTGATTATGTCTAAAAATATCCTTATTTGTTAGAACGCATAATAAGGTACTTAGATGGAATGATGTGATATCTGAGATTTGCTTCAAGGTACTATAGTTGGTTGGAAGAATAAATATTGTTAAAATGTTCAAACTACCCAGAACAATTTACAGATTGAATACAATCCCTAACAGAATACCAAGAGCATTTTTTCACAGAACTAGAACAAATAATCTTAAAATTTGTATGGAGCCACAATAAAATCCTGAATAGCCAAAGTAATCTTGAAAAAGAACAAACCTGTAGGTATTACAATCTCAGATTTCAAGATACAGTATGAAGCTGTAGTAATCAAAACAGCATAGTACTGATACAAAAGCAGACACATAAATTAATGAAACAGAACAGAGAGCTCAGAAATAAACCCATGATTATATGGTCAATTAATCTGACAAAGGAGGCAATGGAAAAAAGACAGTCTTTTAACAAACGGTGCTGGGAAAACTGGACACCAACATGCAAAAGAATGAAACTGAACCACTTTCTTACACCATACACAAAAATAAATTTAAAATAGATAAAGGGCCAAAACGTGAGACCTGAAACCACAAAAATCCTAGAAAAGAGCACAGGCAATAATTTCTCTGACATCTGCTATAGCAATATTTTTCTAGATATGTCTCCCAAGGCAAGAGAAACAAAAGCAAAAAGGAACTATTGTGATTATATCAAAATAAAAACTTCTACACAGCAAAGGGAACAATCCACGAAGCTAAAAGGCAACCTACTGAAAGTGAATGGGTATTTGCAAATGATATATCCAATAAAGGAAAATACATAAAGAACTCATAAAACTCAACACCAAAAAACAATCCAATTTAAAAATGGGCAAAAACCATGAACAGACATTTTTCCAAAAACAAACAGATGGCCAACAGATACATGTAAAGATGCTCAACATCACTCATCACCAGGGAAATGCAAATCAAAAACACAATATGATATCACCTCACATCTGTTAGAATGGGCTAAAATAAAAAACTCAAGAAGCAACAAGTATTGGTAAGAATGTAGAGAAAAAGGAACCCTCTTGCACTGTTGGTGGGAATGTGAACTCTGGTTTCCACAGCCACTACGGAAAGCTAAATGGAGGTTCCTTAAAAAATGTAAAAAAGCTTCTTATCTCAATGTCTGTCATCTTAGTGAGTTTACAGGGGTGGCTGCTGTTCTCTGAGCTTTGCAATGTTACCCAAGGACTACAGCAAGAAAAGATGCCACAGTCATCCAAGAAAGACAAAGACTCAGTGAACAAACCTGAGGTAAGACCAAAAAAAAAAAAAAAAAAAAAATGATCCAAAGGCAAAGTTTGGGACAATCTCAATAACCTGGCAACATACGACAAACTCCATAAGGAAGTTCTCAACTATAAACTGATAACTCCAGCTATTGTCTCTGAGACACTGAAGATTTGAGGTTCCTAGCCAGGGCAGACCTTTAGCTCCTTAGTAAAGGATCTATTAAACTGGTTTCAGAGCACAGAGCTCAAGTAATTTACACAAGAAATACTAAGGATGGAGATGCCCTATAGCTGCTGGTGAAGATGTATGAATAGATCCTACCAACTGTACATTTTGAAAAATAAAACTTTATTAAATAAAAACATTAAAAATAGAATTACCCTATCATCTAGTAATTTCACTCCTGGGGAATTTATCCAAAGACTATGAAAACACTAACTCAAAAACATATGTGCACCCTTATGCTTACTGCAACATTGTTTACAACAGCTAAATTATGAAAGCAGTCCAAGTGCCTAGTCTATCAATAGATGAATGGATAAAGAAGTGGCATATATATATTATATATATGTATATACATATATAATGGAATATTATTCAGCCATAAAAAGGAATGACATATTGCCATTTGCAACAAAATGGATGGAGCTGGAGAGTATAACACTAAGTAGAATAAGTTGGCCAGAGAAAAACAAATTCCATATGTAGAATTTAAGAAACAAAACAAACAAAAGAATAAAGAGACTATCAAAAAAACAGACTCTTAACTATAGAGAACAAGTTGATGGTTACCAGAGATGAGGTAGAGTGGGGGTGGGTGAAATAGGTGATGGGGATTAAGAGCACAGTTATGATGAGCACTGGGTAACGTATGGAAGTGTTGAATCACTAATTGTACACCTGAAACCAATATAACACTGTATGTTAACTATACTAGAATTAATTTTTTTAAAAAATTATTAAAAAAACCCTATTTTAGTTGGAAGGAGGACGATGGGGGTCGAAATGAAATAAAATACTGGTAGTTCTTGAGGGCAGGTAGATAGGTAGGTGAGACTTCATTATTCTTTTCTGCCTTACGTCTGTATAAAAATTGCCATAGTAAAATAATTTTAAAAGAGCAAGAAACAGTTTTCTTCCTTTCAGGTAGTCTTTTGCTGCTTCTCTTTTCATTCATAGCATTTACTGTTGTCATTACACATTTCTGAGATTTTTTCTTAAAGATTTTATTTATTTGAAAGAGAGAGCACAAATGAGGGGAGCAGGAGAGAGGGAGAAGCAGGCTCCCCACTGAGCAGAGAGCCTGAGGCAGGGCTGGATCCCAGTACCCTGAGATCATGACCTGTGCAAAAGGCAGACACTTAACTGACTGAGCCACCCAGGTGCCTTGTTTCTGGGATTATTTAATGTTTGTCTCCCTAACTGGACTTTAAGCTCCATGAGGATCACAAATACGTTTGATTAGCTCCAAAAGAATTGCTACCACCTCACAAAGTTACTGGCATGTGACAGGCCTCCAGCAAATATTAAAGAAGTGACTAAACTCAATATGATAAGTCATTTTGTACCTAGGTCAATATCAATAAATGTCTAATAAATAAGAAGGGGAGTAGAAATCCAGGAATCTTTGGATGAAGGAATTCAACATATTTACCTATATATACTTGCCATTTAAATTCACACACTTTTCTATTTAAAGTGTAGTAAAAGGGATCCCTGGGTGGCGCAGCGGTTTGGCGCCTGCCTTTGGCCCAGGGCGCGATCCTGGAGACCCAGGATCGAATCCCACGTCAGGCTCCCGGTGCATGGAGCCTGCTTCTCCCTTTGCCTGTGTCTCTGCGCCTCTCTCTCTCTCTGTGACCATCATAAAAAAATAAAAATAAATAAATAAATAAATAAATAAATAAATAAATAAATAATAAATAAATAAAGTGTAGTAAAAATGTCACAAAGCAGCTCTAACCTCATCTAGCTTGTCCTCACTATACTCATGTGATGTACTCAGTTAAGAACCCTAATCTCCACTTTATGATATGGAAACTATGGAACTAAAAAGTCAGGAAACTTTTTCAAGGTCATGATGAACCAGAAGCACAAATGAACAAAGCTCAGCTCTGTTCTCAGGCCTCATGCTGTTCCTAAAAGAACATGATTTTATTCTCAGGAAAAATAAAACAATAAAAGAGGAAAGGGAGTACTGTACGTATTAACTCAATCTTCAGTAGCTGAGAAACTTGAGTAGCTGTATAATAGTCTCAGTTGGAAGTATTTTGACTTTGCCCAAAACAATTTCAAGGTTGAAGCACCTAGCAGTAGAAGAATTCTAAAAAGCAGAAGGTGAGGAGGCATTTAGACAACAGGAAACAGAAAAAGATATGACACTTAAGTAATGTGAAGGCCTTTTTTTTTAATGTGGTTAAACTGAAACAGTACAGTGAGAATGAACTAACAAGAAAATTCATAAAGAGAATAAATACTAATACCAAGATATTAAGACACCAGTCCCCCGGGTTCCCAAGTTTTAAGTTTATTTAATTCAAATATAAAACTAAAATTCATAATGTTTCTATTTAATCATTATTTTATGTAGAAGTAGTCTACTAAAATATCACTATGTCATTAGGGAAATACAAATCAAAACCACGACGAGATACCACCTCACAGCAGTGAGAATGGGGGAAATTAAGAAGACAGGAAACAACAAATGTTGGAGAGGATGTGGAGAAAGGGGATCCTCTAGCACTGTTGGTGGGAATGTGAACTGGTGCAGCCACTCTGGAAAACTGTGTGGAGGTTCCTCAAAGAGTTAAAAATAGATCTGCCCTACGACCCAGCAATTGCACTGCTGGGGATTTACCCCAAAGATACAGATGCAGTGAAGCGCCGGGACACCTGCACCCCAATGTTTATAGCAGCAATGTCCACAGTAGCCAAACTGTGGAAGGAGCCTCGGTGTCCATCGACAGATGAATTGATAAAGAAGATGTGATCTATATACACAATGGAATATTAGCCATTAAAAACGACAAACACTGACCATTTGCTTTGATGTGGATGGAACTGGAGCATATTATGCTGAGTGAAATAAGTCAATCGGAGAAGGACAAACATTATATGGTCTCATTCATTCGGGGAATATAAAAAAAATAGTGAAAGGGAATAAAGGGGAAAGGAGTGAAAATATCAGTGAGGGTGACAGAACATGAGAGACACCTAACTCTGGGAAATGAACAAGGGGTAGTGGAATGGGAGGCGGGTGGGGGGTTGGGGTGACTGGGTGATGGGCACTGAGGGGGACACTTGGTGGGATGAGCACTGGGTGTTATGATATATGTTGGCAAATTGAACTCCAATAAAAAAAAAATTAAAAAAATATCACTATGCCCCCAAATCCTTTTGAAATGTCTAAAAAATCCAAATTTCCCTTAATTTAGTAACAGATAATGATGTGCACATTCAGAAAGGCAGAATTGCCAAATGTTTGCCATTAATGGAAGCATAACTATTTGTAAAAGTAATCTTAATTCAGCCAATCTGAAAGCTCTTGAGCTATGGCGCCAAAACCTGTCCACATTTATGGAGAACATTTAGAGACTAATCAAAATCTAAAATAAAGTCGGCCACAGTATCTAAAAAATTAAAATGGCTAGTTTTGGTCTAAAAAAAAAAAACAAGATCTAAATATCCCAATAAACTTATTTTGGGGAGAGAGCCTAGAAAGATTTTTCTTGTTCACGTAAAGGGTTATGAAGCGGTGTCTGGCCTGGGTTGAATTCCACACTGCCTCACTCCACTGTCACTCCAGCATAATTACTACTGGTGGAGCTGCTCCAAGGACTCAGGGCGTTCAATTTTCACTCCTATATTCTTTGTATCATATGTTGTCAAATCAGGCTTCCAATTTGCAGTACATCATTCAATGCAGGGTAACCATTTACATAGGCAATTTCCAAACAAGAATGATTTATTTGCCCCTCGATGGTTTCTTCTCAACTTTTAGACTAATTCATAAAAGCGCCAGCAGGGCATGAATTCCTCTCCCCAAAATAATCTATCAATACCGTAGCCTTTTAATGTAAGGGGTAAAGGGAGTACTGTCCTCTGGATGCGGACAACGCTGCTGACCCACGCGAGGCACTGATTTGTAGTTGTCTTTGCACCGGGGTGATGGCTGTGCGCTCGGCTGCCCACGACGCCGGCTGGGTCCCCCTGGTGACCGACACTACATGAAGGCAGCAGCAGGGCTCCAAGACACAGCCTGGCAGCGGCACAGAGGGTGGAACGGGAAATCATGCAAGATGAACACGCGAACGGTACACATGACATGACTGAGAATTACGTTTGCATTGCTCGGGTATTTGAGATCGGCACCAGGCACCGTCCCCCGTCCTTTTAGGAGGCAGACCCCCACCCGCCTCTTTCTCGGGCTCCTGAGCCCGGCCTCCCGCTTAAAGCGCGGGCGTGATGGGAGGACCGAATCCAGGGGCTCAGCGCTAGGCACGCACACGTCGCTGCTCCGCGAATCTGGGGGGGAAACACTGAGGTGACAAATTGCCACAATCTTCTGAAATATGGTGGAATGACACACCACCTTTCCCACCACCGAGCGAAGACACAGAGTCCTGAAAAGCCGACCTGCGGGGCCCACCGGGGAGGGGCAGGAGAGCAGCGGACCCGGGGGAAGCCGGCGGCACGTCCGAGCCCCGGCTGCCCAGCCTCAACTCCCGGGGACGTGGGGTCGCGCCCGGGGCACGGCTCGGGGATCGCGGGACGCCAGGGGCGCCGGGGCGAGCCCAGGCGGGGAGACCCGGGCCCCGGAGCCGGGCGGCCGGGGAGGGCGCGCCGCCAGGTGCCGGACGGCAGGGGGCAGCGGGGGTCGGGCGGGCGCCGACCCGCGGGGGGGGGGGGCGCGAGTCCCGCGCGGCGAGGGGGGCCTCCCGGCGGGCTCGCCGCCGGCCTACCTGGAGGTAACAGGGTTTCCTGAGCCAGGCGCCCGGACAGAGACTCCTCGCCATGGTAATCACACATCGCCCCGCCGCGCCGCAGTCAGAGGCGGACCCGAGCGCCGGCGGCCCGGCTCCCCGCTTCCCCCGCCTCCCCCTCCTCCCCGCCCCCAGCCCGCCGGGCCCGCCCACTCCTCCGCCCCCGCCGCGCCGCGCGCCGCGCTCCCCCCGGCCCCGCTGCGGCGACGGCGGCCGGCGGCCCGAGGCTCGGCCTCCTGCTCCGCTCCGCCCCGCCGCCGCCGCCGCCGCCGCCGCGGCTGTCAGCGACGTTGCCGCCGACTCCGCCATAAAGGGGAGTCGCGCCTCGCCTCGGCCGACACAAATCCAGCTGCGCCTGGCGCTTAAAGGGGAGGCGTGCGGAGGAGGCAGGGGGCGCCGCGGCGGGCCGGCTGGCGCGCGCTCCGCGGGGCGAGGCGAGGACCCTGCGGACCCTGCGGACCTCGCCGCCCTCGCCGCGCCTCCCGCCAACCCCGATGCGGACTGCGCTCCTTCACTCGGGACGCGTCCCGGGCGCGCTGCAGGGAAATTTCGGGGACGCTCGAGGTTCGTGGCGTGGCCCCTGGCTCGACCCGCCCCTCGCGCGGCGGCGGGGCTCGGGGGCCGGGGGCGCCCCCTGCAGCCGCTGGGGGGCGGGCGGGGGGCTCTGCGCTCGCGGCGGAGCCACCGCGGACCGGGCTCCCCGCCGCTGAGCTCGCAGTGCCCCCCGAAGCCGTCCCGCCCCGTAACGGCCTTCAACTTTTTTTTCTTTTTCTTTTTGGATGTACTTTTTAAAAATTCAGACTTTTTCGGTTTGTATTGTTTTCAAGCGTCTTCAGAGTTTTTCTGGCCCCACCCAGGAACCCTGACTCAAAAGGGGAAAAAAAAAAAAACAACAACCCCAAAATACTACTGAATTAAAAACGCAGTCCCGAAGATAGGAGACCTGGGACGTGGCACAGCTACGCGGTGAAGGCTGCATAACGAAGGGTGTGGTGTCTTTCTTTTTGACAGTGAAGTCCAAATAAGGGAAAAAAAAGAGCCACCCTAGTGGGAGAACAGCTGTTGATCCGAGAGCCTTGTAGTGGAGGGAGACGCATCCTGCTTGTTCTCACCCGACAGGCCACCTTTCCACGCGATGCCAGCGCGGGTTAGGGAGCCAGCTAGACCTCCTGCTAGCTCAGTACGCCGAGAAGGGTTTTCTCCAGAAATCAACCTTTACTCACTCGCTGTGGTTTTTACCTAAACCTTGTTCTGGTGCTTTTGCTTATCTGGGGGGGGGGGGGGGGAATAAAACAACAACTTCGCACCGGCCCCTCCCCCAACCTATATACACAGATTTTAAATCAGGGTTATTGCTTGCAGATAAATCCCTCTTTTTTTTTTTTCATTGATTTTCAGTTTGGGTTAAGAGAACTCAGCTGGTTAGGTAAGAATGGATACTACTTGTTTCATTCATTCATTCATTCATTCATTCACCCAATAAATTAGTCGGACACCAGGAGTTGTTCTAGTTGTTAGGGTTATAAAGCCCAACAAAACAGACAGAAATCTCAACCCTTGTGAATGTTACATGTTTCGAGGTGGGGGTAATAGGCAATAAATAATAAATAGGACCAGTGAAATCTAATAGGGTAATAAAGCTGGTAGGGGATTTGAAAAAAAAAAGGAAAAAATAGTGAAGATGAAGGGAACTACAGGTAGTATAGGTTTGAGGAGAAAGATCAGGGTTCAGTTTGAACATCTGACATATGAGGTCTGTTAGAAATCCAAGGGAAGATCTTGAGTAGGTAGTTGTGTATTTGAGTCTGGGGTTCAAAAGAGAGGGTCAAGCCAGAAATATTTGAGTAATACTGACATTTAGATGATATTTACAGTCAAGAAACTGGACAATATCACCAAAGGAGTGAGTGTAAATAGGAGAGAACCAAGGATGAAGCTAGCAAAGGAGATTGAGAAGGAGCAGCCAGTGAAGGAGGAAAGCCAAGAGATGCCTGGAAGTGGAGTAAAGATAGTGTATCAAGGAGAGGTGAATGCTTATATGTAAGGACTGAGAACTAACCTTTGGATTTAGTACCATGGAAGCTAATGGTAACACTTCAGTGGAGCAATGGGAGAAATTTTGATCCATGTGGGTTTAAGAAAAAAAATGGGGGGAGGGAATTAGGATATCTAATACAATTCTTTTGAGAAGTTCTTTCTAAAGGGGAGCCCAAAAATGAGCAATAACTGGTGGTGGAAGTGGAGTCAAAAGCAGATTGACAAATTGGGAGAAAAACTTGGTTTTGAGCAGAATGATCTGGAAAAGATCTGGAAGATGAAAAATTAATGTAGCATCAAGAAGAGAGAATTGCTGGGACGCCTGGGTAGCTCAGCGGTTCAGCATCTGCCTTCAGCTCACGGTGTGATCCCCAGGTCCAGGATCAAATCCACATCAGGCCCCTTGCAGGGAGCCTTCTTCTCCCTCTGTGTCTCTGCCTTTCTCTGTGTCTCTCATGAATAAATAAAATCTTTAAAAAAAAAAACCCTTATCTTGAAAAAAAGAATTGCTGAAGCAGTGTCACTGAGTGAGAGAGAGTTTGGAATCTAGCACACAAGTGAAAGGATCTTCTATGGGAACAGGCAAGCAGGTGGATAGGAGGGGTTGTGGGAATCTGTGGAAGTTCTCTTCTGATCATTTCAATTTTCTCAGAGACAAAGGAAGTAAGGTCATCAATAGAGAGGTGCAGGGGCACTGGGGTGGCTTAAGTGGTTGAGTGTCTGCCTTCACACTCAGAGTGTGATCCTGGAGTCCCGGAATTGAGTCCCACATCAGGCTCCCTGCATGGAGCCTGCTTTTCCCTCTGCCTATGTCTCTGCCTCTCTCTCCGTGTCTCTCATGAATACATAAAATATTTTAAAAAAATAGAGAGGTGCAGAAGATAACAGAGCTTTGAAGAGAAAAGAGACGATGTGAAGTAGTTATCGAGGAGAATGGGAAGATGAATGAACTAAGGAAAAATTCTGAGTGCCATAAAGGACCCACTTGAGTTCAGGATCATGAAGGTAAGTGAGATAAGTCAGTGTGGTTGTGCTTTTTTTTTTTTTTTTTGGTCCAATAATAATTAGCTACCAGGATGCAGGTTCAGAGCAGGCTTAGAATTCTTTTTAATCAGGTTTACCAAGGAAAGAGCAAGGAAGTTGAGAATATAAGTAAGGGAGTGATTATGATTCTCCATGGAGTTTAGGATGAAGGAAGAATGAATATGGAGAGATTAAGGACAGAGAAAGGTGGTAGGATCAATGAATTCCAAGATTTTGTGGGTTTGAGAGACTGTAAGAGTCAGAGAATAAAGGGGAATGAACTGGAAAGATAGATGTATAATGAAGAGTCTGACTCCACTTTTTAAATACTCATTGGCAGCTTTCAAGCCCCACCTCTCCTCTTTTCCGTCTGCCCCACATCTGAGAGAACTGATAAGATAGCTCCTTTGGTGCTAGTGGAAAATTCAAACCATGGAACACTCACCCCACTTGAGGGAACCTTCATCCTGGTCCCACCCCTCAATCACCATAAAACCCTAAGATAGTCTCTTTCTCTGTTCCCTCAGCCCATATTTGTACCAGCTTAGGAGCCTGCCCTGCTTTCTACTTTTTGAAAGCTACTTTTTGTGAATGTTAAAACTATTTTTTTAAGATTTTATTTTTAAGTAATCTCTACACCAAACATGGGGCTCAAATTCACAACTCTGAAACCAAGAGCCACAAACTCCACAACTGATCCAGCTAGGTGCCCCATACAACTTTGCATACTCTCGGGTACATGAATGTTAGTCTTGACATTCAAACAAAATTTGGGGTAGAGGAGTCCATCCTACTTCTGCAGTGACCACAGCAATATGGTCATTAGAGTGGGGTGCATGAAAACAAGATTATGGAGAAGTGTTGAAGTCTAGAGTGAAATACAACAATGGCAGTGAATGCCTAAGAAGTGTGGATACAGTGTCATTGGAAAAGAGTCAAGGAGAGTGCCATAAGGATTATGTATGTATGTATGTGTTGAAAATAGGACTTAGAATTAGGAGAGATGCTAGAGAGGATGCCAGTAGCCCTGGGAAAATCAGGCAGAGTGATTATGAGTGAGTAGGTGACTACCACAATGACGAGAGTAACAACACCAGAGGACATGAGTTAAAAAACAAAGCAAATACTGAGCAGGGGGAGAAATTAGAAAAGGAAGAGGAAGAACAGACTGAAAGAAGCAATGAACAGCAAGGAAGATTCTTAGCCCACCTCCAAGTCCAGTGGTATGAGGTCTCTGGAAAGGCTGCTGGGACAATTGCATCTACAGAATGTGAGCCAGGCTTGCTTTAGAACAAGGTGAAGGAAATATTCAGAGAAGAGAGTGAGGATACAGAGGATTTTGCTGGTGATGGACCATGAATTCCAGAGGACACAGTGGAATAGTCTCAGAATTTGAGGAGTGGCCAGAAAAGGATTCAAAACAGGTCATATGAAGAGCTTTGAGTGGACCAGCGGGTGATAGATGAAAGGTGACCTGGGAGTCTTCAATTTTCCCTGGTAAGAGATATAATAAACAGGAATAACAAAGACAAAAGTTCAACCAAATGAGAAGAAACAATTACTCAGCTTTTATTTAGAGTCAACAAAGCTTAAGTTAGTTAATATTTTCTTATGTGGAAAGAAAAAATTAGTTTAGATCATTTTATTTTTTTTAAATTTTATTCATTCATGAGAGACACAACAGAGAGAGGCAGGAACATAGGCAGAGGGCCCTGCAAGGAGCCCAGTGTGGGACTCAAACCCGGACCCCAGAATTACATCCCGAGCCGAAGGCAGATGCTCAATCACTGAGCCACTCAGGTGCCCCAGTTTAGATCATTTTCATTTCAAACTTGGGTTGTTTTCCTTGTCATCATATGTTCCAAGAACCTGAAAGAGAAACGTGGGGCTAGAGCAATTTCCCAAGGTCCACACTGTGAGCCTCATTATAGGTGGGTTTGATGAGCCCTCATACAACTAGACTTGTATTTTTGTTTTTTTGTTTTGCTTTTTTTTTTTTTAATTTTAGACTTGTACTTTTGGTTTTAAATCCACCTGTATGTGTCCCAAGATGGGCCCAAGCAGGTTGGCCTATAGCAAATTTGAGTAAGAAACTTTCTACCTCTTAACTTGGTAGAGTACACCTCCTTTGTACTCTTACCATGTTAGCCCTGCAAATTCTTGAGCTTGCATATTGGACTTACCTTATAAATTTACCTGTTTACCTGGTGTTCATCCTTATAGAACTTAAAGGTTTTCTGGTTTTCTGAGTAAACGCTAACTAATCCAAAACTAATCCATATGATTCTGTTCAGAGGTGCTAATTTATCATTGTGTAATGTTAACTTTGGCCTTCCATGGACCAAGGAATGACTCCAGTAATTCAGGTAGAAGTGACCCTTGAACAGCATAAGTTTGAACTTTGCAGATCTCTTATATGCAGATGTTCTACAGTACATTAAATGTATTTTCTCGTCCTTATGATTTTCTTAGTAACACTTGTTTTTCTCTAACTTATTGTAAGAATATAGCATATAATACATATACAAAAATGTGTTAATCATTATTTATGTTATAGGTAAGGCTTCCAGTCAATAGTAGGCTATTGAGTTTTTGGAGAGTCAAAATTATGCAGATTTTCAACTACGTGCTGGGGCGTTGACACCCCTAGTCCCCATGTAATTCAAGAGTCAACTGTATAGGTACATAAAGATCAGCAGTCTTTGAACGTTTTTGGTTATATACTCACAAAAGAATTTTGAAAAATACATCTATCCCCTTCTCATTTTTATATAGATGTCCAAAATTTTTATCATAAAATAAAACAATAGTAAAGGAAGTATTTCAATATTACGTTGTAAATATTGGCATTTAAAAAATAAGCCTTGAGGGATCCCTGGGTGGCGCAGTGGTTTGGCGCCTGCCTTTGGCCCGGGGCGCGATCCTGGAGACCCGGGATCGAATTCCACGTTGGGCTCCCGGTGCATGGAGCCTGCTTCTCCCCCTGCCTGTGTCTCTGCCTCTCTCTCTCTCTCTCTCTCTCTCTCTCTCTCTCTCTCTGTGACTATCATAAATAAATAAATAAAAATTTAAAAAAAAACATTAAAAAAAAAAAATAAGCCTTGGGGGGCAGCCCCAGTGGCTGAGCGGTTTAGCGCCGCCTTTGGTCCAGGTCATGATCCTGGAGACCCGGGATCGAGTCCCATGTCCCATGTCGGGCTCCCTGCATGGAGCCTGTTTCTTCCTCTGCCTGTGTCTCTGCCTTTCTCTGTGTCTCTCATAAATAAATAAATAAATAAATAAATAAATAAATAAATAAATAAATAAATAAAATAAATCTTTAAAAAATAAGCCTTGGGGATCCCTGGGTGGCTCAGCAGTTTGGCGCCTGCCTTTGGCCCAGGGTGTGATCCTGGAGACCCGGGATCGAGTCCTACGTCAGACTCCTTGCATGGAGTCTGTTTTTCCCTCTGCCTGTGTCTCTGCCTCTGTGTGTGTGTGTGTGTGTCTCATGAATAAATGAATAAAATCTTTAAAAAAAATAAGTCTTAAGTATGTATGTTCAGTGGGCTATAAATACCACAGCAGTTTGATATCATTTAAAGAGTAAATTAAAAAAAATGTCTTTAGCTATCCTCATTGAAACATTATTCCTTTTGCTTCTTCTTTAGCATTTATAATTACATTTACCTTAAATAATTTTGTCCTGTTATCTATTTTTATGCATTCTAATTTCTTTTTCAACCTGTCATCTGCCATGCTTGCCTGCAATAAAAAGTAATTTGGCATGTTAATGCCATTTATTTTCATTTTTAAAAATTTGATTTTTGAATATATAATATTCTCACTTGTTTCAAAAATAAAAACTAAATAAAAGTGTAGATTGAAAAGTCTTATTCCCACACTCATGCCTCTCTACCTTATCCCTACCCTACAAAGATAATCACTCATTAATTTTTAATGTATTCTTTCAGTGCCAGTGTTCCTTCATATAAATAAAAACAAAACTGAATATGTTTTTTAAGTTGAATATGTATCTCACCTTTCCTTTTCTTACATAAAAGATGGATTGCTTTATTACATTTTTTAAAACTGTAAAATGGCAATGCACTGATTAGATTAACGAAAATGTACTAATTAGACCAATATCCAATCACACCCCTGATAAGAACTTTTCCTTTTCCTTTTCCCTTGAGTGTAAGAGTTGGGTCACAAATTCAACTCATATTCTTCAAGGACATTTCAAAAACCTCTGGTGCTTTTAGTTTTTCAAATTCAACACCAATAAGAACCAAGATTGCAAATGGCAGTCCTGGGCAGGACTGTTTCCTTTGAGTGGTTCAACATTTACAGATTGGGACATTTTACATAAAGATCCAGATTTCTAACTCTTTTGAAAATGGGATGATCAGCTAACCCAGTGTTCCATTCACCCAACAATGAGTTGACACTAAGTACAGCATCTTCCTCTTTTCTGGGCCTGCGCTCGACGGTTTGCTGGAGTCCCCCCTAACTCCCCTCAGCCTCCAGCACTTATTTCTCTTTCCAGGCTGGTCCCTACAGGCATCTGACTTTATGACCTCTGAATTGACCTCCTTGTGAGTGATTTGGAAAAGTAGACACAATCAGGAGCTTCTTTGAAGCTTCAGAAGGGAAAGCAGGAAAGGAACTAGTGGAGAAAATAGAAGGGAGGAGATGAGGCTCTGAATTAGTGATTCAATTAAAAGAGAACCCCTGGGGGGCCTGGGTAGCTAGTTAAGGGTCTGCCTTACAGCCCCTCATGATCTCAGGGTCTTAGAATCCAGCCCCGCATTGGGCTCCCTGCTCAGTGGAGAGCCTGCTTTTCCCTCTCTCTTTGCAGTTCCACCAACTCGTGTTTTCTCTCTCTCTTCAAATAAATAAATAAAATCTTTTTTAAAAATAAAAATTCGGGATCCCTGGGTGGCGCAGCGGTTTGGCGCCTGCCTTTGGCCCAGGGCGCGATCCTGGAGACCTGGGATCGAATCCCACATCGGGCTCCCGGTGCATGGAGCCTGCTTCTCCCTCTGCCTATGTCTCTGCCTCTCTCTCTCTCTCTGTGACTATCATAAATAAATAAAATTTTAAAAAATAAAAATAAATTAAAAATAAAAATTAAAAAGAACGCTTGTTTTATGTGAAATTCCTCAGAGAACAGGATAGATAAATAGTATATTTATTTACACTGTTTCCTGGGGCACGAATTCAGTCACCACCACCCACTAGAATGCTAAGGCAAGGTGATGACTGAATTTGCATTTCAGGAAAAATGAAGTCTGTTATAACTTAGGAGAACATGACTAAAATGGGAGACAGGGCATTAAAATTAAAAATTTAATAGAAAGAAAGAAGGAAGGAAAGACAGAAAACTGAAACAAGAGATAAGGCACTCATTTATCTTCTATGAAAAGGCCAATTGGATATTGATTTTTAAAAATACAATGATTCTTTAATTTTCCATTGATATCACACCACTATTGTGTCCAAAATATTATAAAATGATGTTAGGAGTGTAGAACATAAGAAATTTAATATGAAGTAGGGCAGGCATTTTGTGTATCTGTTTTTTAATATTAATATTAATTTAATTTAATTTAATTTAATGGAATGATTAGAATTTGACAGCAAATTCTGGTTCATTGTTGTGTTCTTAATACCTAGCACAGCACCTGGCATATAGATGGTAATCTGTAAATATTTGCTAAAAGAATGAATGAATAAATGAGGCTGCCAAGAGGACAAAAAAAATGTAAAAACAGAATATGTTCTAAAGATGTTTTTAACTTAAAAGCAACATTCAAAATCTGAAACAGAATCATGAATGACAATCTATGTTCCATTTCTTATTCCTATTGATACATTCCCTGAAGAAATATTGTGGGTTTTTTGGAATAGTTCCTCAAGAAAAGGAACAGCTTATAATTTGATGCTAGGATTTTGTCTGACTTGAGGCATAACACTATGATTCTGGAAATTGAAATTCCCCCAATGAAAACATGGCACTAAAAGACTTCTATTGAGAATTCACAATGACTATAGCAAGCAAGTCAGAAATTATCATACAAAGCTTGTCACACGCCTGCGATGGTGGCATTTCTTAGAACACCTTTGGATTAATCATGAAAACAACTATTCTTTAAGAAGCTCCTGGAAGGAAAAACAAAGCTCATCACATTGAAGTTATTGAAGGGTTTATTTTGTTATGGTGGGTTGTGGTCTTCAGCAGGGTATCAACTTGTCCTGAGACTGAGAATATTTTCAGCCTCTGGCTATAGTCTCAGGGTCTCCTTTAGAATAACTATCAATGTCCTAACATTCAAATACCATTCCACAATCTGGTTTCCCTATTTCGTGCATAAGGTTATGCCAGGATATGCCATGCTCTCTACAGAAGGGGAAAATTGCATAAAGACTTAATGCAACGAGAGTTGACCTGTTAGCACAGTTCCAGAGCACTGTTTATTAGGGTGATTTGTAGTGTTATCTTCCTTCTGAAGACCAGCCCTAAATATTTCCCAGTTCTCTTGAGCACAGGAATAACCATCCAAATCCAGGAAACATCCAATTCTCTCAGATGACAGCAAAGATCTTAGGAGACCCAGATGTTTCCTCGCTGATTACCCCTAGTAAAATCCAGTCAGAACCAACCAATTCAGAAAATGTAGTAAGTGTTCATACTTCTTGTGAAGTATATTCCTTATCTTTTCCCAATTTTTTTTTTCTCCTCGTTTTCTTTAGTGTTTCTTGTTTCCAGGTAGTGATTAGGGGCTATCTGGAGATTCTGTTTGACTGGTTCTGTCACTTTCTCGCTGTATGACCTCCTTGGGCAAGTTACTTGAAATCTCCATGCTTCAATTTCATCTTTAGTAGTAGGTTAATAAACCTATGTGACAATTAAATTAGACTATATGTTATAAAGTTCTTAGCATAATACCTCACACAGACTAAGTGCTACACACACACATAGATGCCTAAAATGCCATGCTGGAAAACCACATGCAATCACACTTTTTTTTAAGTGAAAAAAAAAAAAAAAAACAATAGAAGGAGTTTTTCACTTCAAAAGCATGACTGGGTAAATAAGTAAATTCACAGCCATTCCTATGAAACTTATTATTGAACAAATTCATGGAACACAAACATCTTCAACAATCCTTCCTCAAAAGCTTTAGGTAAAAATCCATTTCTGAGTTTTAGGGGAATGAGTTTTTCCACATAAATTAATTTTCTTTGTTTTTTTAAGATTTATTTATTTATTTTAGGGGGGAGGGGCAGAAGGGGAAGAAGAGGGAGAGAGAGAATCTCAAACAGTCTCCCTGCTGAGCACAGAAAGTCCCACGCAGGGGGCTCCATCCTGCAACCTTGAGATCATGACCTGAGCTGAAATCAAGAGTCAACTGCTTAACCAATTGAATCACCCAGGCACCCCACAAATTAATTTTCTTAGTAAACAAAACTAGGGGCACCTAGGTGGCTCAGTGGTTGAGCATCTGCCTTTGGCTCAGGTCGTGATCCTGGGGTCCTGGGATTGAGTTCCATATCAGGGTCCCCATAGGCAGCCTGCTTTTCCCTTTGCCTGTGACTCTGCCTCTCTGTGTGTCTCTCATGAAAAAATAAATGAAATCTTTAAAAGTAAAAAAAGTAAACAAAACTAGTCCCTTAAGTACAACTCCTGTAAAAGTTTTGACCACTGTTACATTAATAGAGATCTTTTGAACTATGTCACTTTTGTCCCTGTTTTATTAAACAGATTATAATGAACACAGTTTAACAATTTCTTGAAGCTATAGGATTATACCTTATAGAACCACATACCTGGCATCTTGGGAGTAGGCTGGGTATGGCCCACTAGTACCAGAGAAGGGAAAAGAACCAGTCTTGAACATATCCACTGGGATATGGATTGGAACTTGAGGATTGGAACTTGGGGATACTGACATGTTAACAAGTGTTCAAAATATTTCAAGATATCAGGCCATAGTTCATAAAAGCAGTTGTCAGTGGATGGCCTGAGGCAGCAGTTGAATACACAGCCAAGTTGACACAGAGTTAAGTTGACACAAAATCAAACAACTCAGAGGGACATAGTTCTTTGGGATTCAGACCAGAAGACTGGAAGGGGTCACTGGAAGATTTGTCCAAATACTGCCAGGTTCTATAACCTGTGTACAGGGCAGGGCTGCAACCTAAAAGTAATAACTATGCTGGGCAAGCAACTGGAAGATAAATTGTGGAACAGAGACCACAGCAGAGGCTTAATTATAAGAGTAGGGACACATGAAGAGAGGTAAAGTCTAGCATATTGTCAGGGTAAAACAAGTACAAGGATGACTTGACCCTAAGTCATAGACTGTGGGGCCAGAATTGGTTAACAATCTTTCTCAGGTAAGGAGATGTTGAGTAATTTGCCCAAGGTCATGCTATAAAGGTGCACAGTCAGAATTATACCACGGGCTCTCTGAGTCCCTACATATTTCTGCTGCTTTGCTTGGTTCACTTTAAAGTAAAACAAAGGTTATGCTATTCTGGAAAACAGAAATGACTGAATTTGTTTTTCTGATTCTAAGGAAAATTCCAAATGTAACATTCTAGAGTCACATAACTTATAATTTTTGAGGGAACAAGAGTGAGTTGCCCCTTTGTTTATAAGAAAAATATATCGATGATACGGAATGGCATGCGACATGTGTACCTTAAGAGCTAACTCTTTTGAATTCCTACAACCTAAAATTAAACTTTTCAAAAGGAGCCTGTGTATTCCTATGAAAATAGCACAATTCAGTTAGATTTGAAATTAAATACTAGCTTCAAATTTGGTACCCTAAAACTACATTAGCATAAGTGTTTGTGGATGTTAAGATATTTACCCATTAAAAAATTCTAAATTCACATATTCAACATTTGGTTGAATAGGCTAAAAGTAGTTCAAAGGAACAAAATTTTCTTGATATGAAAAATAGAATGTTATTAAGAATTAATGATCTTTCAGGGTTCTTATTTTAAGTTCTCCTTAGGGGATTATTATTTTATTGCCTATATTACCAGGAATACATATCTCTTTTTTGGATTCAGATCTTTTTAACTTTATGCTCCCTAGTATTGCCTTCCTGAGATTCAGATCTAAAGGAGGCTAGTAGCCCTACATTCCAATCCTGCATTTCCTTTTTCCAAAAGGGTATTTCCTCTTGATTGCTCCACCTAAAGCTCTAAAAATGTCAGTTCTGGATTGTGAACAATGGTGGTGCTTTACAACAAAAATGGGTTTAAAAAAATCAAACAGGTAAGGGAAGTTGGAGGTGGCTCTCTGCTAGGCAGTGGGTGAGCAGGCATGGAAACACAGAAGTTGAAAAGCACTCAGAAACCAAAGGACAAGACATATCAGTACACAAGAACCAAAGACAGGCAGAAATCAGAGTGCGCCAGAAATCAGGCAAGGACATCAAATTGACCAGAAATTCCAAAAGAATGCTTTAAGAGACCAGGAATGCCAAAAGCCAGGCAGATAGGAACCCAGGATGCAAAAGCAGGAGTGCCTGGGTGACTTGGTTAAGCCTCTGCCTTTGGCTTAGGTCATGGTCCCAGGGCCCTAGGATTGAGACCCCCACCCCCACCCAAGCACTGAGCTCCATGATCAGCAGGGAGCCTGCTTCTCCCTCTGCCCCTCCCCCTGCTTGTGCTCTCTCCTCTGCCTGTCAAATAAATACATAAAATCTTAAAAAAAAAAAAAAAAAAAAAAAGAATGCAAGAGTACATCCTCTACAAGAGGTCTGGATGACAGAGCCAAATACCTAGGTAAAGAAGTCTATAAGGAAACCTTGATTCTTGGGCCAAATGGTATCCAGCTTGGTACTATCAGGAGAAGTAGGGGAAAAGGAAATTAGTTGCTCAGGGAATATGGAATTGGGCCAACCAGAGCAGGTCCTCCTTTTTTTCCTTTTATTAACAAAAGATTTGACTGACTAAATACCTGGCTAATTTTCTTCACTTTGGGACACTTTTATCCAAATATGAATTCACAGCACTCTTGCTCTCTTCCTAAGGTGATGTGGCATTCTTAATCAGTTCTCACAGATGCTGTACTGATTCAAGTCTTGGCAAGAGATTTACAGCATCTCAGGACAAGTTGAGAACTGAAAATAGATTCTGTCCACTGACTCAGCAGGATTGTAGTACTTTGCTTCTTAATAATCCTACACCAAGTTAGAACTCGTGTCTAGGACATCCTATTCCATCCCAGTGTGGGTCTGACTTTGTTCCAAAGGTAGTTTTGTTATTAAAACAGAAGCATTGACAGCTGGTACCATGTTATATTCCCCTTCTTTACAGAATGCTAGCCAAGTTCTACAGATATGAAAGTCTGGTGACATTTCCCTTCTCTTCATAAAGTATGGGTCTTGCAGAACCCACTCCCTGTCAGGGCCAATTGGGGAAACAGAATCTTTTATCTTTATTGGCAGAAGGGTTTATCTATTTCATTTCCTTCTTTTAAGCTGGGGGACCATCCCCCCTCATTTGTGGTTTCGCTTCCCACAGTTTCAGTTACCCACGGTCAACCACAGTCCAGAAACAATCTTTCTTCTGACATATTCTCAGAAGATTAATAGTAGCCTAATACTACATCACCGTGCCTGTATTATTCATCTTTCTTCATCTCATAACACAGACATTGGATTATCTCACAACATCATAAGTAGGGTGAGTATAGCACAATAAGATACTTTGAGAGAGAGAGACCACATACATATAACTTTTTTTACAATATATTGTTATAATTGTTCTATTTTATTATTGTTGTTAATATCTTACTGTGCCTCACTGATATATTAAACTTTATTATAGGTGGATGTGCATAGGAAAAACATAGTATATATAGGATTTGGTACTATCTGTGGTATCCACTGGGGTCTTGGAATAAATGCCCAGCAGATAAGGGACAGAGGAAATGCTTTGACAGATAACTGACTTTCTGGTCATGCCTTACCTGAGGGGGGTTGATAGCAGAAGTTGAGGGCATTTCCTCAGAAGATAGGATTTTTTTTTCTTTTTTTTACATTAGCTTCATGGAATGAGAACTAGTGGATCCAGTTTTTCCTTTCCCTTCTCATTGTCAAAACAAGGTCTGACAGGCAACTCTGGAACTGATCTAGTCTTGTTGAGGTCCCTGTGGTGAGTGATATTTTTGTGAGTTTGGATCAGACAGAGTTTGAATTCCAGCTCTATAATTTTCTAGCTCTATGTTTTTGAATACGTTACCTAATCTCTCTGGTCACTAGTGTTCTCATCTCTGAAAGATTAAAAATGATACTTAAGCCATAGGCTTCTTGTGTAGATTAAACAAAATAACATAGCTGGAAGTGTCTTGCATATTGTAAGTTTTCTGTGAAGATTAACAAAACTGTAAGTTTTGGTACCTGAATAGGGGGTGGGATGTATACTGTTCTCTCTTGGCTATCCATCACAAGCCTATTTACATGTGATATTGTTCTTTCACAGTGTATAATTTGATTAAAAGACAAAAAACAAAAAAACTCCCCAAGGGCCTTTAAAAAAAATAGATGGCTCTTCTCTTGGGTAAATGGAAATTTCCGTATGTTGGCCCCTAGAGAAAGTTTAGCTGTAAATCCCCCCGTAACTTTAACTGTAGCTTGGTAGGTAGCTTAGCATCACCATGCACTTAAGAATCAGTGTTCTACAGCCAAGAAAACAGGTGTAGAAAAGTTGGATCATTTATCATAGCTTACACAGTTAGTCATTATTTAAAACGGTTCAGCGGTTTAGTAGGCTACACTTGCATACTGCCATAGGCCTCAGCTCACACCACTGTCCCACATATGTTTGCATTTAGCCACAGGGTTCTTCTTTCAGTTCCTCCATTCCACTGTGCTCTCTCCTGCTACATGGCTTATGCACATTCTGTTTTCACTTCCCCAAATGCTTCTTGCCTCTCCTTATCCTCTTCCCAAACTCCTAGTTGTCTTGCAGATACCAAGTCAAACAAGTCTTTCCAGACTCCCAAGACAAGTTCTGATCCCACATCACATGCTCCCCAAACCTGTTCATGATCTGTAATTACATTACAGGTGGGATTAATATGATTAGTGTCTTTTTTCACTTCTAGATTATAAATTCTTTGAGGGCATGTCTGTTTTTCGCTTACCATTGTATCTACAGAACTTAACTGCATGCCTGGGATGTAGTAAACTAGTAATAAATTTTTAGATAAATGAATAAATTAGCTGAGTCTGGAGCTCAAGTCTTATGACTTTTTTTTTCACTAACCAAAACACAATAGCTTGATCTAGACAATATTGACTTCATAGGGAGGGGTCTGCAACACTCATGATTACTCTAGAATTGTGACAACAGGGTCTGATGTTAATGTTGAGGACACTGGCATTAAGATGATATAACCAGAAACCTTGTAGAAGACTTTGGAATCCTAGTTTGAATCACGAGAGGTTTAGCAAATTACATGCTCCAAAGCGAAAGTGGATCCCTCAACCTTTATTCAAAAAAAAAAAAAAAAAAAGGAGGGAGGGGAGCTTTAGAATCTTTTATAGAAATACATAAAATATAACAAAAATATACTAACATAAATGAGGAAAGGGATCAAAGGAAAAGTTAAGAGGTAGAAAAATATAATATCTAGAGTGTAAAATTAAAGTAATATAATATATAATATAGTATAATATATAATATCCAGGTACTAAAATTCATCTCTGAACTTCCATATAGGTGCTGAAAAACACACAAATTTGGCTTAGTGTTTCCTAGTGGCCAAGGGAAAACAAAGTTACTATAAGATTTACAGTGTGAATAGCATAAGATAAAAAGAAGACTAGATGCTCAGGAAGAAACACAGCTTTTTCTATATTGTTGTGATGTCTAGACAATGTTCACAGTAACAATCCTACAGTTTATGTAATGATAGTTGTAGTTGTTTCTTAAAACACCTCTCTGTTCGCTCAAGGCAAAATGACAAAATGTAGGTCAGAAAAAGGCCATGTCGTGAGGGTAAGGGGTGTTGAGACAATGTAGGCCAAGAAATCTCTCAAAGGATCTACCTCCAAATCTGCAAAATTTAGAACATCTAGAGAAGGGGTCCATTTCCATTAGGCCAAACTCCCTGAACATGATTTTTACAACTAAACTTTTGTGAATAATTCAACACCAAGCAATTCAAGGTTATATTTTCTGAGAAGACTCTGAAGTGTAGAAGTTCCATGGTGTAATTAAGCATAATCAACATAGAATTGATACCTTTTATGGAAGGAAAACCTCTAACCATTATGCCAAAATAGAAAGCCACCAAACTTTTGCATGGAGGTATACTAGAAAATGCAGGACCAAGATTTTTCTCAGACTTTATTTTGGGTCCATTTCAAAGCACACACCCAACAGGCATACAGCATTAATTCACATCAGGAAAAAAAAAAAACTTTAATTATGAAAGTATAGGCACTTGTGAAATATTCAAAAGACACAGAAAGCATTCCTACCCTCATCCTCTCTATTCTCCCTACCCCTGGGTAACCATGGAGGGTTTCTTGTGTCTCCTTCCAGAACTTTGTCTATGTACAATCTTAAGAAAAGTCCCCAGGGGAACTAGAGGGTATTCCTATGTCCCTAACAGTGTTATATGATGATTCTCTCTCCTTTTTTTTTCATGGAGAAAGCAGGTAAGATGAACAGGCTATAACTGTTATCTCTTATTCTTAAGCAAGATACTCCAAGATCTCTGTGGTCTTTCCAAAAAGATAAGACTCATATCTACAATAAAGGAAAATTTATAATGCACTCATGAAAACCCTGCTTTAAGCTTCTTAGTATAAAAAAAAAAAACAAACAAAAAAAACCAAAACAAAACAACAACAAAAAAACAATGCTTGCTTTTTATGTTTCTACAAAAGACTGAGGAGAAATCTGTCAGTCACTCAGTCACTTAGGGTCTCAAGTAAGAGGCCAGACTCACCATCACCATGGATTCACAACTTCTGCCCTGAGGAAATTAATAGAAGTCATCAGAACATCTTCCTGTTTTGGAACATTTACTTGCTTGGTTTGGCAGAGGTCTGGCAGGGGAAGAGGACATCACTCCTGTTGCTGATCCTCATTGGCTAGTGAGCAGAACTCACTCTGGGGCAGTCCCTTTCAGATCATTAAGCAAGTTCACCTTTAGGCAAATGGGCAAGGATAGTATGGCTGTTATCAGGCTGTTGCCTGGTCAAATTACAAAACATCATACACATGTACACAGACAGACAGACAAACACACATACTTCTCATTTGCAGAATAAAACAAAACAAAACCTCTTTTACAACTCTCAGTATCCTTTGATTTTTGTCTCATTGTGATTTTTTTTTTTTTTTTTTAATGAAAATAGAGGGCACCTGGGTGGCTCAGTGGGTTAAGCTTCTGCCTTCGGCTCAGGTCATGATCCCAGGGTCCTGGATCTAAGGTTCTGGAATCTAGTTCCACATGTGGCTCCTTGCCCAGCAGGGAATCTTCCTCTCCCTCTACCCCTTCCCCTAGTTCATGCACGCACTCTCTCATTCTCACTCTCAAAAAAAAAAAAAAAAAAAAAGGAATATAAGGTCCTAGTCAGAGAGATAATCCCAAATTTTGAAAGACTCTGTACAAGTATATTTTTTAAATAAATGAGATTATATTTTACATACTGTAATTTGCTCTTTTTATTTAAGTGTCTCACCTATATGCTACCACCTAAATTCATCCTATTCTTTATAATGGTTTTATATATATATATATATATATATATATATATATATATATATTTAAGGCCATAACAGCCTTGTTATAAAATTGTTTTAAAATATACCATCAAAATTTTTTTAAATAAAAAAATAAAAAATAAAAAACAAAAAAATAAGATAAAAAAATAAAATATACCATCAGAAAAAATAAATAAAATAAAATAAAATAAAATAAAATAAAATATACCATCAGGGCAGCCCAGGTGGCTCAGCAGTTTAGCACCACCTTCAGCCCAAGGCATGATCCTGGAGACCCCGGATCAAGTCCCACGTCAGGCTCCCCACTTGGAGCCTGATTCTCCCTCTGCCTATGTCTCTGCCTCTCTCTCTCTCCTCTCTGTCTGTGTTTCTCATGAGTAAATAAATAAAATCTTAAAATAAAATAAAATATACCATCACATGAATGTACCATAATGTATTGAAACTTTTCCAATTAATAAACATTTTAGGGAAAAAAAATAAACATTTTAGGGGTGCCTGGGTGGCTCAGTTGGTTAAAGCCCTGACTCCTGATTTCAGTTCAGATCATGATCTCAGGATCATGAGCTCAAGCCCCAGTCAGGCTTGACGCTTACTTAGTGTGGAATCAGCTTAAGATTCTCTCTATTCAAAAAAAAAAAAAAAAAAAGATTCTCTCTATTCCTTTCCCTCTGCCTCTACCCCTGCACAGCTCTCTCTCTCAAATAAATAAATAAATAAATAAATAAATAAATAAATAAAATCTTAAAAAAATAATTTACTTTGACTCAAATTTTCACTTGTTGAAATAACACTTTAATAAATATTCTTATGCTTAGTTTCCTGGCATGCCATTTCCTGAAAATGAAATTTCTGGTCAAACGATACATGCATTTTATTTTATTTTATATTTTAGTTTTATTTATTTATTAGAGAGAGAGAATGAGTGAGAAAGCACAAGTGGGGAGAGTGAGGGGGAGAAACAGACTTCCCACTGGGCAGGATGCCCAACACAAGGCCCTATTCCAGGATCCAGGATCATGACCTGAGTGGAAGGCAGACGCTTAACCAACTGAGCCACCCAGGCACCCCAGGATACATGCATTTTAAATTATGGTTGTTAGTGGAAAATTTTCTCCACAAATGTATCAATTTATACTCTCACAATTGTATACTAAAATATGTTTGCTCAGATATTGAGGAACTATTGAAACTGCCAATCTGCTAAGCAAATGAAAAAGGTATATTCCTTTTGCTTTAATAATTATTTCCCTAGTTAGAAGTGAGAGTGTGCATCTTTTTATATGTTTTCTAATCATTTATATTTCTTATGTGAATTACTTCAAAGATAGTGCTTATTCTTGAGTGAAACTGACCCCTTAGAAGGCTTCTTAAAGGCTAAATTGGTTCCTTAGGGTTGTCTTTGGTTAACAGTTATGCTGCAGAAGGTACATTGTCTCAGATAACATAAATGAGGGGTGAGCAATGTAGCCAAGGGGGCCTCAAATGTGGCTGCAGCAGTGATTTGGACATCTTCAGAACCCTTCTTTTGGTCTTCACTGCCCTTTGCATATTGGCTTTCCTGAGGATGGTCCCATAACTGCCAGGCGCTCTCAAGTTCCCAACTCCCATATTTGTCACATTCATTGGCCCAGCTGAGATCATGTGCCCATCCATCTCTGTGACCAATGAGATGTTAAAATGACCGGTAGCCCTCACTAAACACATGCTTTGTAAGAGAGCAGAAGAAATTTCCAAAAAATAAGTGGATATGGCAAGGACTATTTAGATGTCTCTCAATATCCTTGTTCTCCTTTTATCTCTGACTTTTATCTGGGCACATGGCAGCTCAGAATGAAGACAGTATTTCTTAGTTCTCCCCATTGTGTGCAACTAAGTTCTAGCCAGTGGAATCTAAGTAAAAGAGTATATGCAACTTCTAGGAAGAGTTCTTAATAGAAGGGGCATGCTTCTTTCTTCCTTCTTGCTACCTGGAATGGAAATGTTTTAGTTGGACCTAGAATAGCTAGGATCATGAAATGGAAGCTGTAGCGACAAATTAGAAGGAGAAGGAATCTGGGTCCCTGGTGATAATGGAAACATACCAGCTCTGAGCTGTCCAAATTTATGAAAAGAGAAAGCAAAACTCTAGCTTGTTTTAGCTCCTAACATTTTGCATTTGTTGTCACTTTCAGCCAAAACTAATTCTGGTGAAGAAGGTGCTATTTTACCAGAGGAAGGGAATATTGCTGGGGGAAAAGAAAAAAATAAATGTCCACTGCAAAGATCTGGTTGTTAATTTTTAAAAACTTCACATTAGCTATCCATAAGACTAATGTCCTCACTTCCTTCAAGTCTTACTAAAAATCACTTTCACAATTTTTAAATACCTTTATGGGGTATAATTGATATAGAGTAAACTGCATATACTTGAAGTGTACAATTTGGTAAGTTTTGATATATATATACACCTATGCAGCAACCGCCGTAGTCAAGATAGGGAAAGTATTCATCACCTAAACAAGTTTTCATATACCCCTGTACCCCTCCCTTGACACTCTCTAACCAGGTAACCACCAATCTATACTCTGTCACCATAGATCAGTTTGTGTTGTCTAGAGTTTTAATAATACCGTATGTACTCATTTTGCTTTTTAAAATTTTATTTTGGTCTGAATTCTTTCACTTACAGTAATTATTTTGAGATTCATTCATGCTGATGTATCAGTAGTTCATTGTATTCTATTCTGAGTAGTACACCGTTATATGGCTATACCACAATTTGTTTATCCACTCACCCATTAACAGACATTTGGGTTACTTCCAATTTTTGGCTATTACAAATAAATCTTCTATGAACACTCATGTACAAGTATTTGTGTAAGCATATGTTGACTTTCCTCTTGGGTAAATACCTAGGAGTTTGGCTGGGTCATGTAATAGTATATATTTAACTTTTTAAAAGACTTCCAAACTTATGATATTATTTTATAGTTCCATCGGCAGAGTATGAAGTTTCAGTTTCTCCACATCATTGCCAATACTCCATATTGTCTATTTTTTTTATTATAGTGTCTGTATAGTGTATCTCATTGTGGTTTTTAATTTACATTTTCCTAATGACTAACAATATTGGGCATCTTTCCATGTGCTTATTTGCCAAAGTATTTCATATTTTTGATACTATTATAAAAGTCATTTAAAAATTTAGATTCTAAAACATAAATAAATAAATAATAATAAATAAATAATAAATAAAAATAAAAATTTAGATTCTAGTTGTTTGTTGGAAACATGGAAGAGTAAAGTAGATTTTTGCAGATTAATATTGTATGCTGAGACCTTACTAAACTCATTTATTCTAGTAGATTTTTGGAGATTCTATCAGATTTTATACATAGGTAATTATTTCACCTGTGAATAAAGATACTCTTTTTGATCTGGATGTGTTTTATTTCTCCTTTGACCTATTGCTCTGGCTAGAACTTTTAGTACAATGTTAGATAGAAGTGGTGAGAATGAAAATCATTGGCTTGTTTCTAATGTTAGGGGGAAACACTCTATATTTAACCCTAAGTTTGATATTAGCTATAGGTTTGTTTTGTTTTAAAGATTTATTTATTTATTTGAGAGAGACAGGGAAAGAGAGAGAGAGAGAAACAGAGACAGAGACAGAGAGAATGAGCAGGAGGGGCAGAGGGTGAGGGAAAGATAATCCCAAGCAAACTCTGCCCAAAGCCTGACACAGGGCTTGAATTTACAGCCCTAAGATCATGACCTGAGCCAAAACCAAGAGCCAGGCAGTTAACCAACTGTACCACCCAGGTGCCCCTACAGGTTTTTGATGTATGCTGTTATCAGGTTGAGGAAGTTCTCATCTAATCTTAGTTTGCTGAGAGTTTTATTGGAAATGGATGCTAGATTTTGTTCAATTTTTTTCCTCCACATATTGAGGTAGTCTTATAGCTTTTCTTTTTCTGTTCATTAATTTGATAAATTACATTGATTGATTTTTCAAATGTTAAACCACCCTTGCATTCCTGGGATGAATCCAATTTAGCTATACTCTATTATCCCATTTATATATTGTTGGATTTGACTTGGTAAAAGTATTTTTAGAATTTTTGCACTATGTTCACAGGGGACAGTGGTCTGAAGTTTTCTTTTCTTGCAATGTCTGTCTAGTTTTGGTATCAGGATAATAATATTAGCCTTATATAATGAGTTGGGGGAAACTCTCTACTTTTCAATTTTCTGAGAGAGTTTATGCAGAATTGGTATTCTTTCTTTCTTTCCTATATTAGTTATAATGTGCCAGTGAAGCAATTTGGGCCTGGAGTTTTCTTTGTAGAAAGGTTCGTAACTACAAATTCAATTTTTTAAAAGAGTAAATTTAGTAATTGAGTAAATTTTAGTAGTCTGTGTTCTTCAAGGAATTTGTCTATTTCATCTAAGCTGTTGAAATTATAGGTACAATGTTATTCATAATATTCCCTTATTACCTTCTTAATAGCTATAGAATTAGTGATATCACTTGATACTGATAAATTTGCTATTAGTAATTTGCATATTCTCTTTTTTTCTTGACCAATCTGGCTAGAAATTTATTAATTTATAAATTTTATTGATTGTCTTAAAGAATCAGCTTTTGGTTTCATTGATTTTTTTCTCTGTTATCTATTTTTTTTTTAATTTTTATGATAGTCACAGAAAGAGAGAGAGAGGCAGAGACACAAACAGAAGGAGAAGCAGGCTCCATGTACCGGGAGCCCGACGTGGGATTCGATCCCAAGGCTCCAGGATCGCGCCCTGGGCCAAAGGCAGGCGCCAAACCGCTGCGCCACCCAGGGATCCCTGTTATCTATTTTATTAATTTCTATCTTATCTTCACTATTTCCTTTCTATTTACTCTGAGTTTAATTTGCTCTTCATTTTCTAGTTCCCTTATTTTTTTCTTCAAGATTTTATTTATTTATTCATGAGAGACACAGAGAGATGCAGAGACATAGGCAAAGGGAGAAACAGGCTCCCTGTGAGGAGCCTGATGGAGGACTCAATCCCCAGACCAGGATCATGCCCTGAGCCAAAGGCAAATGCTCAACTGCTAAGCCACCAGGGATCCATTTCCTAATTTCTTAAGGTAATTTTTTAAATTTCAAAAGCATTTTGAATCTGCTTTTTTTGTTATTATTTCCGGCAGAAGAATAAATCTAGTTCCTGTATCCAATGAAGCCTGGAAACAGAAGTGAGATATAGTTAATAGTAATCAGCTCTTCATCAAACTTTTATTCATCACTGAACCCAAATTTTTCCTTCCATACTTTTTAGGCCTGCAGATTCCAAATATCCCATTTCATACATTACTCCTGAATACTTCTGTAAATTGATTTTTTATTTGTTTTACATTTATTTCTTTGAACAAAATTAAAATACAATTAACTGTCCTTCCTGAGTGAAAAGCCTACGCTTTTTATATTCTGTGGCCTTTCATTGCATTTTATGGCTCAAAGTTCAACACATTTCTGGAGTTTGAGGAAAATAACAGCATGTTTGGCAATCTAAGGGTGCTTTTTTAAATTTCAAGGATCTAATGACACCTCAGGGTTATCCACATGTGCTCAAGAAAAGGAATAAATGATGGTTTTATTACCAGGAACAGAATAAGTGTATATGGTATGTAGGCTTTTGAATACTCTGCTAGGTTTGAACTCAGCAATTTGGCATTATTCTCTGACAATAGCCTTAAGATTGAGAGGAAACTAATGGGGTGGGTGGATCCTGCTACATAGGGAAGTCTTTCCAAAGTTGTATTTTGTGGTTTTAAAATATGTCCACAAATTCTTTGCTATGCTCTTCTACAAGAGTCTTCCCTTAACTATGGGTTAGACTAAGTGACTGCATCTAACAAACTGAATATGCCATATTTGATGTGTTGATTCCAGGACAAGGCTTTAAAAGACATTGCAACTGCAGCTTCTGCCTAGGTTACTCTCTCTTGAATTACTCATTCTGGCTACCATGTTGTGAGGAAAGGTACAGACAATGAGGAACTGAGCCAACAGCCATGCAAGTGAGTCATCTTGGAAGCAGATCCTCGGCATCGTTCAAGGCTTGAAATGACGGCATTGCCAGATGACATATGGACTGCAGCGTCATAAGAGATCCACCCTGCTGAGCTGTTCCTGGATCTGACCTTTAGGAACTGTGTAAGAT
Organism: Nyctereutes procyonoides; assembly: GCF_905146905.1. Taxonomy (NCBI): domain Eukaryota; kingdom Metazoa; phylum Chordata; class Mammalia; order Carnivora; family Canidae; genus Nyctereutes; species Nyctereutes procyonoides. Next base: position 21,647,016 of record NW_026575126.1, read on the forward strand.
AATAAATACTGCTTTAACTGCTAATTTTGGGATAATTTGTTATATTATCTGTACAACAGATTCACTTTAGAATAGAACTTTCTGGGACTTGAGATAAATATTAGTAGGCTTCTAGAACTCAGGAGGTACCAGGTAAATAAATTTCTTTGTCAAATTCTATAGGAAACACTCAGACACTGATAGAAAAAACAACAATGATAGATTTAGAGGGTTCAGGACGATGGAAGACATATGTTTCAGTGATGCAGTTTCTGTGGCAAGAAGTTGCAGAGAAGTGGTTCTGAAAGCACCAGAAGATTTTTATGATGATAAAAGAGCCACACAGGTTTTAGAGAGTTCAAAAGAGAAAAGGCAAAGACTCTAGAGCTCAGAAGTTAAAAGGGCTACTTTCTGAAGCAATGAAAAGAGTTTTTGTTACACTTTCCCCTTTAACTTAACAGTAACACTTTTAAAAACTAAAAAACAAACAAAAAAACAAGTAAGCAAAAAAAATAATAAAATAAAAAAAATATATAACAGTGATTATTTCTATAATCAAATACCTTGTCAGGCTCCTGGCATGGAGCCTGCTTCTCCCTCTGCCAATGTCTCTGCCTCTCTCTCTCTTTCTATCATGAAAAAATAAATAAAATTAAAAAAAAAAAAAAGAGGGATGCCTGGGTGGCTCAGAGGTTGAGCATCTGCCTTTGGCTCAGGGCATAATCCCGGGGTTCTGGGATCGAGTCCCACATCAAGCTCTATGCATGGATCCTGTTTCTCCTCCCTCTTCCTGTGTCTCTGCCTCTCTGTTCGTGTCTCTCATGAATAAATAAATAAAATATTTTTTATAAAAAGATAAATAAATAAATAAATGTAGACCAGTGGACAAAGTTGGTACTTCATTTGCCATTTTGACATTTTTGGAGGCTGGCAGCATCTTGACAGTATGGTATGTGATAAGATCAATTGGACCCATAGTAGTCATGGGTCTGCACCTTTGCTCCAAAACAGGCCCCCTTGTCAGATATTACACTTTTATAAGCTTCTGGTGGAGACTCTCTTAGAAAGGCAAACTCATACCTGGAATTTGTATTATCCTTATAAGAGTGAACCACTAGCTCTTTCAGAATAGTTCCAGGGTGCTTGGGTGGCTGTCAGTTAAGCATTTGCCTTTAGCTCAAGTCATGACCTTGGGCTCCTGGGATTGAGCCCTGCACTGGGCTCCCTGTTCACCAGGAAGTCTGCTACTCTGTCTACCTCTCCCTCTGCCTCCCACCCCTACTCATGCTCTCTCTCAGAAAGAAAGAAAAAGAAAGAAAGAAAGAAAGAAAGAGAAAAGAAAAGAAAAGAAAAGAAAAGAAGAAAGAAAAGAAAAAATAATAGGACAGTTCCAATGTCCACCATGATTTCCTAGAAAAAATAATGCTACATTGTAGGCATAATGTTGATCTCTGTTGCTGACAAGTTAGACATTCAGAGACAGTGGTAACTAGATTGGCCTTGCTAAATATGAGTCCATGCTGTTGGGCACATATGTAGCCACCATCTCTACCACATAGTTGTTCCATTTATTTATTTTTTTAAAAGATTTTATTTATTTATTCATGAAAGACAGAGAGAGAGAGGCAGAGACACAGGCAGAGGGAGAAGCAGGCTCCATGCGGGGAGCCTGATGTGGGACTCGATTCTGTGACTCCAGGAGCACGCCCTGGGCTGAAGGCAGACACTAAACCTCTGAGCCACCCAGGGATTCCCTAGTTGTTCCATTTATATGTCCATCATGTCAACTCTGAGATTGCTGTTGATGAGTTCTGGATAATATCAATTGACTGACCCATTTTGTCTACTTTGTTTTTTAGCATCTCGGAGAGAGTGTTTTGCCTCTATCAAAATAATTTGTCTTCTGTAACTTGCCAGGAACTGTTTTGCAAAAGATATATAATCCTCTACTGTGGATAGCATGAACTTTCTCCATAATTTCAGGTGCCAAGTGTTCGCTTTGGCAGCACATATACTAAAATTTCAGGTGCCAGCCTTGTGATCCTCCCACGGCAATTCTCCATAGGCCCCTTACTCCATTTTTTGCCACCATGGGCACCTCCATCACGGTAAGGCCTGCTGGATCATATGACCCAAGAGATAGTGCTAATTGCACCACATTTTGGACCTGCTAAAGTGCCCTTTCTTGCTCCAAGGCCCCTCAAAGCTCGCAGTTTTCCACGTCACCCAGTATACGGGCAAGAACAAGATTCCTAAGTGTGGAATATGTTATTTCCAGAACCCAATGAGATCAATGGGCTCTTTGCTTCTTTCTTTATGGTAGAGTGAAAGATGCTGCAATTTTTCTTTCACTTTGGAGTGGTTATTCGAGAAGCCTGAACCACTGGACTCCTAAAAACTACATTGAAGTAGATGGTCTCTGAATCTACATAGAGTTTATCTCCCAACTCTGGAATATGTGTGTCTTACCAAGGCCTCTAGCCATCTCTACCAGACCTCAGAACACCCAACATGAAGTGAGTTGCTCATCTTAACTGGGAGTTGTCTGCACCACCAAACCATGAATTTGGTAAGCTGAGCATTCCATCATCAAGGGGAAATGGCCTATGTAAAATCAGTTTTAAGTAACCTTTTTTTTTTTTTAAGATTTAAGTATTTTCTGAGACCCAGGTAAGTTGCATAAGCAGATATCTCTCATTCAACCCACACCTGTATTCTTATGGAAAGTTCTCTATGATCAATTGACAAAGGATGAAAAAATTCAAGCCTGGATTACAAATTACAAATTACAAGCCATTAAGTGGCTTTCCACAATATAACGTTACCAGTCAAAACTGCTACAGTTGTCCAAATTAGGTGTGTCATGAAAAGACAGTGAGGAGTGGAAATCCTCCCAGTGGACATAACTGACTAGTACATCTAATGGTCGATTTGCAAAGAAAGAGAAATGGACTGAAATGTAGATCCATATAAATTCAAGGGCAGTGATTTTTTTTTTTTTAAAGATTTTATTCATAGAGGCACACAGAGAGAGAGAGAGGCAGAGACACAGGCAGAGGGAGAAGCAGGCTCCATGCAGGGAGCCCGACGTGGGACTCGATCCCAGGTCTCCAGAATCACGCCCTGGGCTGCACGCGGCGCTAAACCACTGCACCACCAGGGCTGCCCCTCAAGGGCAATGATGAAAGGCTTGGTCACATGTTCAGAAATTTGGAGGGAAAAACAGAACATCAGGGGATTGGTAGCAGGAGGTGTAGGGAAGATGTATATGAATGAATATCTTGGAATGATCCCAGGATGTGGGAATACTTGTGTCCTTTGTGAATGCCCATCAAAGATGATCTGAATAATTGGGTGAACAAGATTATTCATTTTGTGACTCTCAGATTCTTTCTCTAAACTCTTCAGTACTTGCACAATAGACTCAGAAAAATTAATGGTGTTAGGGATGGAGATTATTCAGGATTTAATATGAAGTTCCCTTCAACAAAGCTGGTCTGGCTACTGCCACTGCTGAATGTCAACCTGACCTTGTGCCCTGGATTCCACCTTCCTTGAGCCCTCAATTCCATAGTACATTCAGCAAGAAGAGACTGCCACCTGGTGGCAGATTTATTATATGGCCCCTTCTATTACTATGACTAAGGAATTTGGTAATTTGTCTTCATTGGAATAGAAATTTATTCTGGATAATCTTTCTTGCATACCATATATCTTCCAGAAATACTATACATGTTCTTAGCTAATGTTTAATCAACCACTATGGTATACCATACGACATTGCTTCTGATCCAAGAACTTATTTTACAGTAAAAAAAAATAGTGAGGCTGTGTTTATGGGGTTTACTGGTCTTAACTGGTCCTAAATTCTAAGCAGAGCAGTGTCATTCAAAGTAATCTATTCCATATTAGTGAAGGGCCCACTCCTGGGAAATGGGATAGCAGGAATGAGGTAGAAAAGCAGGCCCTTGGCTTTTAATTGCAGCTCAGAGTAGAAATCTCTCCTACAGAGCCAATATAAGGAAAAAAGCCAGGAGACCGAGCAAGAAGGGATGTAGAAAGGTGATCTGCTTTCTTTTCACCAAGGCTTCTAAGAGGCTCATGTTGAGAGTGTCATTGTAGGATTTAGGGTTGTTTTCAGCTGAGGAGCATCTAAGCCCATTTTTAAGCTTTGATGGGCTCACAGGAAAGAGTGATTCAACCCTGTGAAACCTAGATGCTCATGCAAACAGGACCTTAATTTTCTGGAGGAGTGGAGAAGATATATTCAGAGGAAAAAGGTTAGGAGCACGGGAGTTAATGGTTATAGCATCTCTCTTCTCAACTGCCTCCCACCATGCATGCTTTACTCTGCTACATTCCCACTCTCAGCCTCACCGTTAATATTGCCTGATAAAGAAGTAAGAACAAACCACAGAATAGGCAGGGAAGTAAGCTTTCACTGTTATTGACATGATCATCTAATCTTTCCTGCCTTTGGTGTTCAGTACTATGAAAAAGCAAATATTTTGGGGAGTGATTTGGCTTTAGGTCAGTCATGAGAGCACAGGCTCAAACTGGGCAGGCCAGTGTCCTCTGCCTTAATCTGGAACGGGGCCAGTCCTGACTCCCTCCTTAGCCATTGTGGATTCCAGGAGGTTAGGCTGGCAGCCTAGAGAACTGCATTGTGGATTAAAATCAGTTCAGGTGGAGTGAAGCCTGAGGTGAACCAAAACCCATGACCCTCTGTGAGGAAGTCATAGACTCGGATTTTGCATAATTTCTTTATCCTGCTGTATGATGAACTGGCTAGACTCTTGCATTTTTTACTTGCTTAGCTGCTTCTTATATCCTAGGACTGGGGCAGAAATGGGGGTTTAGGAAGAGCCATGAGATTTCTGTGTAAGGAAGGAGGTGCATATTGGCCTGGTTACTCCATATCTCTGACATTCTGGAAGGATCCAGATGGGTACAAGGATATCAGCCAGCTTAGCCCAGTGACTCCTAGGTCCTATGCCTAGGAGATCCTGCATAGGAAAGCTAAAGAGTTGCTAGTTTTTCAAGGTTCCTGCTCATAGCACATACTTTCTTGCTCTCCCCAGGTGCCTATCATCCAGCAGATCTATCTATATATCATGGGATTATCTACACAGCTGAAATCATTGAGTGTTTTTCCTGAGTCGGGACTCATTTATGATGGCCACTTATTTTCTTTAATGCCAGTCCCTTGATCATTTTATTATTTACTACTAACTCTTTGCCTGGGTTTCTCTCTGCTCCCTGGTTTTTACTTTATGAAATAGCTTTTCTTGACCACGTTTATCCTAATTAATTAACCATTGTTTTTCTGCCATCACCCTTATTGCTTGGAGAAAAGAAGATTATTTCTTTAGAGGCACATTATGCCAAACACTTTTTTGTTGTTGTCGCTTTTTTAGATTTTTTTTTTTGCTTTTATGAAAGAGAATTTTTAATGGATTGATTTCATAAGGCAGTTTTAATTCTGTTTACTATTTATAAGCATGGAATTTATTAATATTCAGAGTTTTCTTTTCCCTATTCCCCTCTCTTTCAAAAAATTAGGCCAGAATAGTTTGCCAAGAAAAAAAAAAAAAGGAGGCCTACTGCAAAAAAACATCACTACTGAGATCTAACTGAAATATTCAGAGTGTTGAATAATGCCATTGACACTGCAGACACCACTGCTTTTCTCATGATTCTAAATCTTGGGATTGAAACATTAGGAGACTCATCCATTGCCAGGAATTTTAATTGCTAGATTGTTCATAAGCCCAGAGAATCCCATTTCTCTTTTTGGTGAGATATTAAATAGAACTTTAGACATTCATACAGCCATATCTTCTTCCTTCACTTTTTTTTCCTACTGGATGGGTTGGAAATAAAGGAGAATGAAAAGTATCCATTTGCCAGACATTATTCTCTTTAACATATGAAGTATCAAATAATCCTAGCAATGACCTGAGTGTCCATATTTGACAAATGAGAAAATTTAAGCTCAGAGTAGTTAGGTAACTTAACCAAATCATACAGCTGTTAGGTTGGCGTTTGAGACCCAAACTCAGATCTACCTAACTTTAAAGCCTGGGCTATTCTACTAGACTTGTTCAGAAAAAGATCTCTTATTAAATAAACTGAGCAATGAGTCAGCAATAAATGTTTATTCAGGTGTCAACAAATACTAGAGGCCAATGTAAAGCAAGGAATTATTTTTTTTTAATAAATTGAGTTTTTATTGGTGTTCAATTTACCAACATACAGAATAACACCCAGTGCTCATCCCGTCAAGTGTCCCCCTCAGTGCCCGTCACCCATTCACCCCCACCCTCCTCCCCTTCCACCACCCCTAGTTCGTTTCCCAGAGTTAGGAGTCTTTATGTTCTGTCTCCCTTTCTGATATTTCCCACACATTTCTTCTCCCTTCCCTTATATTCCCTTTCACTATTATTTATATTCCCCAAATGAATGAGAACATACACGGTTTGTCCTTCTCCGATTGACTTACTTCACTCAGCATAATACCCTCCAGTTCCATCCACGTTGAAGCAAATGGTGGGTATTTGTCGTTTCTAATGGCTGAGTAATATTCCATTGTATACATAAACCACATCTTCTTTATCCATTCATCTTTCAATGGACACCGAGGCTCCTTCCACAGTTTGGCTATTGTGGATATTGCTGCTAGAAACATCGGGGTGCAGGTGTCCCAGCGTTTCATTGCATCTGAATCTTTGGGGTAAATCCCCAACAGTGCAATTGCTGGGTCGTAGGGCAGGTCTATTTTTAACTCTTTGAGGAACCTCCACACAGTTTTCCAGAGTGGCTGCACCAGTTCACATTCCCACCAACAGTGTAAGAGGGTTCCCTTTTCTCCACATCCTCTCCAACATTTGTTGTTTCCTGCCTAAAGCAAGGAATTATTAATTATAAACCAGGCCACTAGAAGTTAGGGTGACATAGGTTTCAGAGATCAGCTTAGAAACTAGAAGTGTAGACATAGATTTATAACAGGCTAGAGAGAGGTGTGTGGGAGAACAAGATCCTATCAAGAGAAATCTGGAGGACATTATGCTAAGTCAAATAAGCCAGAGAAAGACAAATACAGTATGATCTCACATGTAGAATCTAAAAAAAGACTGAACTCAAAAGCTGAGAGTAGAATCAGGGCCTGGTAGGGATGGGAGATAGAAGGAGATTGAGGAGGTGTTAGTCAAAGAATACCAATGAGCATTTATGTAGTACGAAGAAGTCTAGAGATCTAATGTATAGCATGATGACTATACAGTTGACCCTTGAGCAACAGGAGGGTTGGGGGTAGATGCCCCCATGCAGTTGGAAATCTGCATGTAACTTTTTAATTTTTCATTTAAAAAATTTTTAATTGAAATAGAATTGATGTGAAATATTAGTTTCAGGTGTACAACATAATGATTCAACAATTATATACATTAAGATATACTTTGGCAAGTGTATTACAATATTATTGACACATCCCCTGTCCTGTATTTTTCATCTCAGTGACCTATTTAATTTATAACTGGAAGTCTGTACCTCTTAACCCCTTTATCTATTCCCCTATTGGTCCACTCGCCTTCCCTGTGTATAATTTTTGACTCACCCAAACTTACCTACTTATAGCGTACAGTTGAACAGAAGCCTTACAGATAACCTAAACAATCAATTAACTCTTATTTTGTATGTTGCATGTATTATATTCTTACAGCAAAGTAAGCTATAGAAAAGAAAATGTTACTAGGAAAATCATAAGAGAAAATACATTTACAGTCATACTGTACTGTAAAAAAAAACATGTATAAATGAACCCACATGGCCCAAACCCATGCTGTTTAAGGGTCAACTGTACTAGATACTGTACCAAACACTGAAAATATACTAAGAGTGTAGATTTCAGGTACATTCATTACATAGACAAAAATAGTAACTATGTAAGGAGACAGCATGTTGACTACCCTGTTTGTAGTAATCATTTCACTATGTATATCAAATCATCATGTTATATGCCTTCCATACATAAGTTTTTATTAAAGATTTAAAAATTGTAAATATTGGGGCACCTCAGTCAGTTGAATGTTTGACTCTTGGTTTCAGCTCAGGTCATAATCTTAGGGTTGCGGGATCGAGCCCTGCTTCATGCTCCATACTAGGCATGGAGTCTGCTTGAGATTCTCTTCCTCTGCCCCTCCCACTACTTGCACGTGTGCACACTCTTCTCTCTCTCTTTCTCTAAAATAAATAAAATCTTTTTAAAAATTTAATTATTTGCTTCAAAAATACTCTAAACTAACTGTTAAAAGGAAAATATAAGTTATATTTAATAAATAATAAATTAAGCAATTTTTATTGCAAAGAAAAGACTGGTAAGAATATACCAGCACTACTATAAATACATTGAATTTGTGCTTCTCAGGAATTTGACAATCATTGGGGTCATTTCTCTCTTTCTCCTTCCAGCTTTTCATTCTCCTGTCTTTGTCAGTCATATCTTGCCCTTAAATAATCATACTTTAGCACTGGACTTTTTTTTTTTTTATTGAAGTTCGATTTGCTAACATATAGTATAGCACCCAGTGCTCATCCCATCAAGTAGCACTGGACTTTTAAAATTGATTATTTTTGTTAAATAGAGGTCTCTGTTCCCTGATCTTATTTTTTAAACCTAAAAAAGTAAAATTAAGTTGCCTTTCGTTTCTGAGGCTTTGAACTGAAACATTTTTGTTGTTATTGTACTTTTAGCCAAAGTGTTCAGAAACCAAGCTATCCTGAGTTCTTCACACAGCCTTCCCCTGGCCCTCCCATCATGACTGGTCTCTCTTCACTCAACTGGAGTGCTGTTATGGGTGGGACTGGGGTGGCAAGGACAGAGCTGGAGGAGGAAGAGCAAGAAAGAGGGACAGTGTTCCAATCTGTTTGTATGCACCTCACAATTTACCATTGACCAATCTACATTACTAGTCACAGGCTGCTGTTCTGCCCCAAGACAATATTTGATAACCAACTTTCTAAGGAGAGAAAAAAAAAATTCATTTCTTTTAACTTGGACACACATATTCTACTTAAGAAAACAGACTGACATTTATACTGACTTGAAAATGCTATGACATTTTTGGAAATTGCTGGGCTCAAATAGCTTTCTGGAACTAGAAAACCAAAGAACCTGCCAGATGACATTTTTTACTCAAGAGAGAGAAGTATAGAAGAGAAGGAAATTTGGATTCACAGCTGAATGTCTGGCTTAGATGTTAAGCCTCTCTGGCGGAGAATGTGCTTTCTTGCTTCTGTTTTTGGTGTAATGCCAAGGGAACTGTCAGACCACAAATAATCATTGTTAACTTGCAGTGGAAACTGGAGCCATTAAGAAAAATATTAAAAGCCTGTTCCAAGATCATAACATTTTACAGGGTAAAGAAATAAGATACCTGGCTAACCTGTTTTACTAGTCATGGATGGAAAATGTGCTGACCAACAGAATTTGAAGTAATAGATGATTTTTCCATGATTGGCCACGGATTTTAAAAAGACAATGTGCTTAGAAAAACAAATTTGCTGTAACTTGGGTAATAGGGAAAACAAAAGCAAAAAGCCTGGGTTGATCAGATTCATGATGCAGCAAAATAATTTTGTTATCTGGCCAGAATTCCCTGCTTCTGGTGTGTTTAAGAGGAGGAGTTGCCTAGGTTGCAGAAAACAACTCACACTTGGGCAGGATGCACACTGGATTCCTTTGAATTTCGCTGCGAAATTCTTTACTTCTCAAACTGTATTTTTGAAGATCTTGCTGAAAGATTGGCAAATGCTACAGATCCCAAAAGGGAATTTTCATCAGATCACAACAACTAAATATCCTGAATAATAGATAAGGATGGGTGGAGGGACTTCCTCCAACAGTTGAGAACATTTTTCTTCTTCCATTTTTGCTTCCCAGTTTAAATGTTCAAAATCCTATTCCAATGCAGGCTAAGAGGTGAGGATTTGAGTTGTTAATTTGATTGGGTTCTAGGATGAATTTATGTTTGCCCCTTCAGGTCCACTCTTCACCTTTCACTCTGCACTAGCACCTGGAGGCCAACCTGAATCCATCACAGATTTTCCAAGCCTTCCGGCTTCTGGTTGGGGTTAGCCAAAGGGGTTGGTCCCAAGCAAATGGATTGATGCGAGGGAAGAGAGACTCAAGGAGAATTTCTACTCTCCAGGCTTCTTCCCTGTGAATCCCTTCACCAAAGATCATAGTCAAAGATATCTTTTCTATATGACTTTCTTCAGTAAGTTCTGGTAATTTACCACATCTATTTGGGGCCTAGGGTTATTCTTTGTGATTCTTCTACATCCTGCCCACGTCTTTGTAAGCAACCCTTTGTAAATAAGCTCACTTAGAAGGGCTCCAAGTTGAGCACACCATCTATTTCCTGCTAGTCATTCTGCAAACTTTGCCACAGTCCTTTAAAGACATTCTAAGATGCTATAGGTTAAGAAGCAGGGGACTGATTAGCTGCTCTTTGGAATCTAACACAATGTCCAAACCTTTGCTTAAACCCCATCTGCCAATGCCTGTTGTGCAATGCCCAGTCTCTGAGCCTCTATTACACCCCTGCTCCCCCAATCCGCCAACCCCACATAATCCACCTCCTCCTTCTATGGCTGCTGCCACCTCCGTACTACAAACCACAACCATTTTCTACTGTCTGCTTCAAAAGTCCACCACTCAGTCCTCTGCACTCACTCTTACTTTCTCTTATTCACCTCCCATATTGCAGTTAAATTACTCTTTCTAGGGGCACCGGGTAGCTCAGTCCATTAAGTGTCTGCCTTAGGCTCAGGTCATGATCCTGAATCTCAGGATCAAATCCCATGTCAGGCTCCCTACTCAGCAGGGAATCTGCTTCTCCCTCTGCCCCTCCCCACTTGTGTTCTCTGTCTCTCAAATAAATAAATAAAATTTAAGAAGTACTCTTTCTAAACTGTGAATCTGACCATGTAGGTGATGGTCATGTTGATGGTGTTTAATACATTAACAGAGGGAACCAGCAACGTCCCACTCACGCTTAAAATCCCTCTACGGTTGCTTGTGCTTTTAGGTGTACAGTCATACAAGGCATGTAAGGTTTAGAAGACCCTACAAGACCTGGCTCCTGCTGACCGCACCAGCTTCATCTCATGTAACTGCTCCTCTTGCTCTCTGCCCCAGCCACACGGGCTGCCTCTTGGCTCCTGGAGGGAGCTGTGCCCTTCCTGGCCTCAAAGCCTTCCCACTTGCATTCCTGCACTAGAAATTTTTCTTCTCCTCTCCCTTTTTACTTATCCTTCCAGTCCCAATTGAATGTCATTTGGTTAAAACTTCACCTGATTGCTCTCCCGCCCGGCAGACCAGACCAAGTTGCCTTACTCATCTCCTTTGTAGCATGTATCCCAGTTGAAGTTAATTATTTGTGCACACAGTCACTTAATATGTGGGTAATTTAACATATCTCATTACCTTGCCTGCTACCAGCCTAGTCCCTGCCATCAGCGTCACTTGCCTAGTTGGCAATAAACTCCTAACTAGTTTTCAGACTTCCCCTCTTGTCATCTCTCCATGTTCATTCTCCACAGGGCTGCCAGAATGATCTTTAAACACATAAATGGGCCATGTCATTTCCACCACACTGAGAATAAAATCCTAGCTTTGCCACCTGGCCTGCTTGCACCTGCCTTGTCTGCTGCTAACCTCCTTCTCCTTCCCCATCCCCAAATCTCTGCCTCACACATTCTGCTTCCCTTCTCTTCCTCCAACTGCCCTCCACCCCTTGCTGGAATACCTCGCATTTTCTCCTTCTTTCTCATTTTAAGCTTTCTTTCTGGAGTATGTAATGTGATTGAATAATTTTTAATGAGTTCATGTAGATAGCTATTGGTTCTGTTTCCCCAGTTCCTTGTCTCCTATTCTTTTGATAACAGCACCCCCTTTCCTTAGCAGATTTGCTCCCACACAAGTCCTAGAAACTGCCCATCCCATCCCCCACCCTCAGTAGGCCTGGGACACAAGTCTGATCAGGCTAGTCTACCATTTCCCAGGGCTTTATTATGTATATTGTTAGAAACTCTCAATGTTGGTGTGCCTCAGTTGGTTGAGCATCTGCCTTCAGCTCAGGTCATAATCTCAGGGTCCTGGGTCAAGCCCCATATCGGGCTCCATGATCAGTGGGAAGCCTGCTTCTCCCTCTCCCTCTGCTGCTCCTCCTGCTTGTACTTTCTTTCTATGTCAAATAAATAAAATCTGAAAGAAAGAAAGAAAGAAAGAAAGAAAGAAAGAAAGAAAGAAAGAAAGAAAGAAAGAAAGAAACTAACTCCCCCCTCCTGGAAAGAAATTAGACCAAATCTTAAATCAGACAATATACAAATAAGGATTTCTTAAATGCTTCACACCCATTTATTTTTCAACAGACATTTATTGAGCACTTTCTACACTACCACCTACCTATTGTGCTAGAAACTGGGGAAATATATAGCAATGAACAAAGCAGACATATATCCCTGCCCTGGATAATTCTGTGACTCAGACAATAGTAATTGCTAAAAATTCTGGATGCTGAAAAGAAGTGTAGAAAATTTACAGGATCCAGCAAAGAATTTCATGCTCAAATAAGATTTACTGTAGATTTTGTGGATTCTAAGACTGATCTACTTTATGTAGCTTTAAAAGGTGAGATATTAATAGAAAGAGACATTAAAATTCTATTCTTTCATTGTGCCGGTTAGAGATAATATGTAATCAGTTCTGAATCTAAAAATGACTCTGGAAAGTAGAGGCAAGGCACAAGGTCACACTTACATCTTTCCTCTCCACAGATTTTCATAACATCAGCACTATATTCAAGAGAAATGATTTTTAAAGAGAGATAAATCCTAGGTCTAGAAACTGAAAGTGCAAGAATGTGAGTTTGGTGTTGCAGAAAACAAACAAGCATTTAAGCTATTCATTCCATCAGTTTATTTCGGTAAAATCTCTTAGCAATAGTGAATGAAAACATTATGAATAATAATGAAAACATTATGCCAACTGGAAGAAACTAGTCACATAAAACCACATATTGTATGATTTCACTTATGTGAAATGTCCACTATGGGCAAAACCATAGTGATTTAAAGTAGATTAGGGGCTGGGGGAGAGGACATGGACAGAGACTGCCAATGGATATGGGGTTTCTATTTGGGATATGAAAATGTTCTGGAATTAAATAATAGCAATGGTGGTACAACCTTGTAAATACACCAAAAAGCCACTGAATTGTACATTCTTTGGTGAATTTTATGGTATGTGAATGATATCTAATTTTTTTTTAAAAAAAGATTGTATCATTTGTTGATTCAATTAAATCCAGGCAAGATTTAAAAAGGGTTATTTTGGCTTCCTTGCCCTCTTCTCTTCTCTATGCTAGCACCATCCCCACACCTTTCAGCAAACTAGAACAGCAAGAGTAATAGGACCTGGATTCCCACGTGGGTTCTGATGATTACATCAGACCTATGGTTCTCAAAGCACTGATCATCAAAAGCTAAAATTGAACAAGGTCCATCTTTCTCGATCACACTGGAGTAATGCTCAGCACATCCGGATAGAAATGAGTCTCACTGAAGCAGAATCTTGAAAGGGGTAAAGACACACTTGGCAAACCCCAGGTTGAGTTTATAGACAGAGTTGCCTTTACACAAAAATATGAGGCAGGTGAAATTTGTCTTGAGAGCCTTCCATTTTCTCTTTCTGCCATTTTCTCTTAGAGGCTCAGTGCTCTATCATACACCCTTCATCTCTCTAGGAATCAGATCCCTGTCAATTCGTGACTTGTCCTTGAAATTAATTACTACAACCCCAATTTAAAGTTTTAGTCCATAGACAGACTCACACAAATATTCAAAGATCCATACATCAGGATATTTACTGTATCATTTTAATAGTTGTTTCCAAGCAGAAATAACGTGGATAATTGCTAATGGGAGAAATGTTGCACATCCATTAAACAAACAAAAAATCCTCGCGGAGGATTTAGGCTACAGAGCAATACTTAGGGAGAAGCTCCCTCCTAAATTAAGGTGTAATGGGTGTGGTTATGGGTGGGAATTGGGATTTGGGTAGTGATCAGGAACTATGTGGAGGCTGATTTGACATCCTGAGTTTTTCCTTATTCTTTCCCTTTGCCTGGATTACCCCTCCCCCTCCCCCCCCCGACCTATCTGACCTTTGGAAGGACTATGAACAACTTCTAACATAATGTTGCTCAAATGCCACTTTTTTTTTAAAAGATTTCATTTATTTATTCATGACAGACACACACAGGCTGAGAGAGAGAGAGAATGAGAGAGAGGCAGAGACACAGGCAGAGGGAGAAGCAGGCTCCATGCAGGGAGCCTGACATGGGACTCATCCCGGGTCCCCAGGATCACGCCCTGGACTGAAGGTGGCGCTAAACTGCTGAGCCACCCGGGCTGCCCTCAAATGCAACTTCTTGATATACATCTCTTACCCACCCAGCTAAGCTCTTTGGTCTCTCTCATCTTTGAATGTCCATAATTTAGTATACTGCCTGACATATATCAGAGGTGCAATAATATATTTTAACCAAAACAATGAATGACTGAACCTACTTCTTCCAACAAAATTGATTATTCCACTCCCCCTAGGACCATAACACTTTATTGATGTCTCTTTTATGGCATTATGACTTTCTATCTTGTATTATAATTTATTGTGTGAATGTGAATGAAAGCCTTTTGTGGGCAAGAACCACATAACATCAAGTATAGTGCTCTGTGTATAATAAGCATCCAATTAATATTTAATGCAGTTGGGCAAATACATTTCTGAGAAACAAAAGTAATTATTATAATCCAATTAGTATGAGAAACAGATGTATGCATGCTGACATAGATGCAGGAATATAATTAGGACTTTATTTCCACAGTACTGTCATCCTAGAGCCAACAGGGATATTCTGAGGCTGAAGTGAGCTGATTTATGCAGATAGTGCCTGAGAGCCAGAGCAGTTCAATCAACTTGCTCTTCCTCTTTCTTTCCCTCAGGCCTCCCCTTCAGCTAATGATAATTTTGACTTTCACACTATAAGGAAAACTGGTGCCTGGAAAAGTCAGAGGGTTATTTCAGTTCAAACAGCAAATCAACTGCAGAATCAAGAATAGATCTGCCCTCTCAGCCACTCTGGCATGGATCTCTCGCACAAGCCCTGGCCTTGGGAATGTGGGCTCGTTACCACATTTAGGACACAGATGACACACACCAAAGGAAAAGCTGCTTGTCAGTTTCATTTCTCTCCCCATATTTGGAATGAGGAGAGATCTTATAACCCCCATACATACCCACACTCTCTGTTTTATATTCCATGTTCTCCTTAATGGCTGGGGAGCATGTCACAGTCTCAGCCTTAGGTAGGGCACAATTATCTTTGTGATGTGGGAGGAATTTCAAGGTATAAGCTGTTTAGTATTCCAGGAGCAACTTGCAGGAACTCAGCTTGGTCACAAAGTCTGCTTAATGACGCTGAACATGAAAGTCTGGATTTTCTATTTCCAAGCTGTTATCTAGGCTGGCTAAATGATCCATTTGACCTCTGGCCTGAGCTCCAGGAGTAGCTAGAGTGGAGGGTCCAGCCTCTACAGCTATAGTCAGCTAGACCAGGATTTCTTCACCTCAGCACTATCGACATTTGGAGCTGGATAATTCTTTGCTTTGGTGGCTGTCCTATGCATGGTAGGATTTTTAGCAGCACCTGAGGCTTCTATGCACTAGATGCCCACAGCACCTCCCCTCGCCTAACCAGATGTGACAAGGCAAAATGTCTTCAGATATTGCCAAAGTCCCCCAAAGAGCATTAGTATCCCCAGTTAAGAGCCTGTGACATAGACTCTAAGCTACTCGTTCATTACCCTCCAGGCTAGAGAGAGAGATTCGCAAATTCCTCTTACGTTCAGGTCCCCGCCGACTGGGTCATGTTTTCCTTTGCTGAGACTTGGCTTTGACTATTTCTTCCTTATTTGTCTGACAAGGGCTACTCCTGGTTGCTGGAGCTCCTTGATTTCATTTCCCTCTGACCTTGGGGTGACCTCACTGTTTTCCTGTGTCAGCCCATGAACTTCTGGGTCAACAAAAATAATGTATACCCCGAAATTTGCAGTATTTATGCAATGAACTTTCATACATTCTGCCTCGGTGGTGATATGCCAGGGTATACTGGAGATTTTGTTTATCAGTTAGAATTATGTTCAGTTGCTAGTGGCAGTGGCTTGAACAAGATAGGAGTTTGTCCCACATAAAAGTCCAGAGTGAGGCAGGCCAGAACAGTTCTGCTAGGCCTGGCCTCTGTTCAAAGATCACTTGATGGTCCAAGATAACCGCTCGCCATGCAGCCAGGATGAAGAAGGAAGGAACAGAGAAGAAAGCTAAATGAAGGAAAGTTCCTGGAGACTTCTATAGGACACTTACTCTTACATAGCATTTGTCTGAACTTAATTATTAGGCCACACCTACCTGTAAGGCAGGCTGAGGAAATGTGGTCTTTATTCTAAGTGGTCATGTGACCTACTTAAAAACTGGAGGGCAAGACAAGCGTCCATCAATTGGTAAATAGACAAGACCACACACACACACACACACACACACAGAAATATTACAAAGGAGAAAAAAAGGGGGAGAAAGAGAGGCGAACCACGAAAATGATTCTTAACTAAAGAGAACAAACTGATGATTACCAAAGGGGTATGGGTGGGGGTATGGGTTGAATTGGTGACAGGGATTAAGGAGTGCACTTGGGTTGACCACTGGATGATGTATGAAAGTGCTGAATCACTATATTGTACACTTGAGACTAATAGAAAACTGCATGTTAACTTACTGGAATTTAAATAAAAACCTTTTTAAAAATTGGAGAGTAGGGAGTACCATGATTATTGGAGGACAACTGGAAGCCTCTGCTGCATAGAGAGTACAAGTACTTGTAAAACACATACCTGCCTTTGGGGTGCTTCAAATAAGTAGCAGAATTGGTTGTACATACAACCACCTCTAGTTTAAGTTGACAAAATAGCTTTTTACCTAAATGGAAAGGTGTGATTGTGATTATAATACTGATACATTTATAAGGACTTTAAACCAAATACTAACTAACCTAACCAAATGTGGTTAGGGACACATATTTATATTTATGCAATTGCAAGTTTATAATTCCTTAGATCTCAAAATTTTATTCTGCAATGAATTTAAGTAGAGTGTTTGGAAAGTTCGCACCATAGGAAATGAATACAAGAAACCTAATCATCAGTATTTAAAATGTTGGAAATAACATAAATTTTGAATCACTTTGTAGGCTTCACTTTTGTCATCTAGTTGTGGGTGTCAAATTAACTCCCGCTTTATTTTTAGCTATGTGATGTGTCACTCAGTACACATTCCCTGACGGATTACTTTGGCTGAAATATATAAAGGATTTGCAGCATCAACAGGATTGCCAAGGCTTCATCAAAGATTATTCCAAACTGGTAACTTGTTTTTTGGTACAAATTGACATGTCATCTTCCAATGCCAAAAGTCTTGATGATCAAACAGAGTTGGAACTGAGGCAGATCTTACTCTTCCAGTTTCTACATTTTTATAGTTCTTTGCCCTAGAGAACCCTATTCCAGAATAGTGCTGTTCTGATGGCCTCCATGGAGTGTTGGCCCAATCTGAAGACCTTGCCACATATTATAGAGTCAACGTGTGAGGTGGGGAAAGTTCAGTTCTGAACTCTGAGTAAGAAGCTGGCAGCCCAAAAAGAGATCAGCAGATTTGTTTGGACTTTCTCTCTCTCTCTCTTTAAAGATTTTATTTATTTATTCGAGAGAGAGAGTAAGCATGAGCAGGGGATGAGGGGCAGAAGGAGAAGCAGACTCACTGCTGAGCAGGGAGCCTGATGCAGGTCTGGATTCCAGGACCCTGGGATCATGGCCTGAGCTTAAGGCAGCCACTTAACTAATTGAGCCACCAAGCATTGTTTGGACTTTATTAAGGAAACTTACATGGAACAGTCCAGAGAAAGTAGCATATTGCTATTTTATTCAAAGAAAAGCTTGGTGTCCTCCAATTCTGATCTCAGTCCCTATGATCACATATTTCTGGAATTGTTTAGGTAAATATAAAATCTTAGATGTAAAGAAGAAAATGAGGTGATCTGGAAGTCTGATGCCAGACAGATGAAGTGAACACTCCCAAAGAATGCAGCAATCGATAATGTTATGGCTTTTTAAAAGGGGCCTAAAGAAGAAGAGACATCAAAGGGCAGTTTCTCTTTATACATGTAAGACAATGTCTCTAAGGTCACCAGCACACACTTTAATAGCAATCATCATCAGTGGGATCAGCTTTCAACACAAAGAATGATGGGCTCCTTCCGTATCTTTGCATGTATGTGCATTACACACATACCAGTCCAGTTCTGTGAGGGGAAAATATGTGTAAAGTGCCTCCACTGTGCCTGGCACATGGTAGTAGCTGCTCATTAAGTGAGAAACATTGTTATTGCTATTATCCAAGGGAAGGGGCACCATAGAACCTTTCTTCCTATCCTGCAAATCTAACTCTGAGTTCACCCATGCAGATTAGAAAAATGCACTTGTTTTCCAGGACCTAAAATAATCTCTCTCACCTTCTTGCAATACTTGTTGGCAGGTTCTTTTCACCAATCATCTTTCTTTTCCCTTATCCCCCTCAGAGACCTACTTTTCTTCAAGGCCCAAAGAAAATGCCAGCTTTTCACTATACCTATGCCTCAGTGCATTCCCACTAGACATCCACTTTCTCCCATGGGTGCCCACAGCATTTTGCTTATATATGTAACACAGTTCTTACCATGCTGCAATGTATTTATGGGCCACCAGTTCCAATCACAGTGGACTTCTCCAGGGTAAAAATTATTTTTTTCTTTATCTCTGCATTTTCAATTATTTAAACAATGCCTGACAGATAAAATGTACATCTATCCAATGGGATATTATTCATAGATAAAGAGAAAGAAGCTACCAAGCCACAAAAAGACATGGAGGACTCTTAAATGCATACTGTTAAAGGAAATAATCCAGTCTAAAATGGTTGCACATGGGTCTAGACAATTGAGTACAGGGATGGCACTTGGTGGGAGCCAAGTATCTCATTTTGGGAATGAGAACTTACAGATAAGCAGGAGCAGGAGGTTAAAATCATCCATGTTGTAATGAATTAGAGTTGGAGACATCAGTAGGACCTCAGGTTTAGCTAACATAGATGCATATGGTTTCATAACAGAAATATTTATAGACATGCATATATACACCGATCACTATACACACACATATATTTCTTTGATCTGTTAACTGAGAGGTCCTAAAAGAAATGACAGCCCTATCACAAACATGCCTGACGCCCAGATCTTGGTTTCTAATATCATTCTCCAATGAAAAGAACTAGGGCTCTTTGGAGAAATGACTGATTTAAGGACTGGGTGAGCCTGAAGCATGTTGTCATGCCAGAAAGTAAGGGTGTGATTTTAAAAGGGGGGCAGAGGAGCCAACTGAAGGAGTTTCCAGGGGCCAGGAACAATTTGGGCAAATAAATAAGTAGATAGATGAAAGTAATACTGGATAATAATCTAAAGTATAAAATAAATATTTATGAGTCAATAGTGATATAATTAAATGATTGGATAAATTAATAAATTAAGGAGAAGAGACAAATTGTGCTGAAGAATTTCAAATAATTCACATAGACTCTCCGTCTGCAGGGAGAGAGAGCATAAATCCCAACCCCCTAAATGAAGGCTAGATATGACTTCCCTTTAAAGAGTATGGAAAGGGAGGAAAACAGAATAACCCTACAGTGGAGAAATCTAACAAAAACTGCATCAGCCAGGTGATCATTGTCAACACCAACAGTCATAAATCATGCTGATAGTATATGCCCTTGGTATGATATGATGAGAATGGCACTTTGCCTCTGTGATCTTCCTCCCCAAGTCCCATAACCCCAATCTAATCAGGAGAAAAACCTCAAATTCCAATTGAAGGAGACATTCTACAAAATATTTGACCAGTCTTCCTCAAAGTTGCCAGGGAAGTCTGAAAAATTGTCATAGTCAAAAGGAGTCTAAGAGACTTGTGAACTAAACGTAATGTGGTATCCTGAATGTGTAGCAAAAGGACATCAGGTAAGAACTAAGGAAATCTGAATGAACTATGAACTTGAGTTAATAATAATGTATATTGTAATATGTGTATATACAATACATATATAGAATGGTAATAATAGGAGAAATTGGGTGTAGGGTATGTGTCAATTCTATGGACTATGTTCTCAATTTTTCTGCAAATCTAAAACTCAAAAAAAAAAAAGAAAAAGAAATATAGTCACACCTGACCAAAGAGGATATGCAGATGGCAAATAAATATGGAAAGATGTTCTACATTTTATGTCATGAATGATATGCAAATTAAAACAACAATGAGCTATATGCCTATTACAATGGCCAAAATTCAGAACACTGACATCACCAAATTCTGGCAAAGATGGAAACAGCAGGAATTTTCATTCATTGCTAATAGGAATGCAAAACGGTACAATCACTTTGGAAGACAGTTTGGCAATTTTTTATAAAACTAAATATCCTTTAATATGATCCAGCAATCTGGGTCCTTATTATTTCCCAAAAGACTTAAAATGTATGTCCAGGGGGATCCCTGGGTGGCTCAGTGGTTTACTGCCTGCCTTTGGCCCAGGGCGTGATCCTGAGTCCCAGGGATTGAGTCCCGCGTCGGACTTCCTGCACGGAGCCTGCTTCTCCCTCTGCCTGTGTCTCTGCCTCTCTCTGTCTCTCATGAATAAATAAATAAAATCTTAAAAAAATCTATGTCCACAACAAAAATATGAATATGTATATTTATAGCAGTTTTATTCATAATTGCCAAAACTTGGAAGCAACCAAGATGTCCTTTGGTAAGTGAATGGATAAATAAACTGTGGTACATTCAAACAGCAGGATATTATTCAGAACTAAAAAGAAATGAGCTGGGAACCTGGTGGCTCAGTTGGTTAAGCATCTGATTCTTGATTTGGGCTAAGGTCATGATCTCAGGGTCATGAGATTGAGCCCTGCATCAGGCCCTGTGCTCAGTGGGGAGTCTGCTTGGAATTCTCTCTCTCTCTCCCTCTGCCCCTCCCCTCCTTGCACTTATGCTCTCTCTCTCTCAACCTCCCCCCCAAAACACAAAAGAAAAACAAACTATGAAAAGGCATGAAAGAAACTTAAATGCATATTTCTAAACAAAAGAAAATAATCTGAAAAGGTTACATACTCTGTGATTTCAACTATATGACATTCTGGAAAACATTTGTCCAAACACCCAGAATGTACAACACCAGGAGTGAATCATAATGTGAACTTTGGATTCTGGGTGATAATGGTGTGTCAATAGGTTCATCAGTTATAATAAATGTTCTCTCTGATAGGGGATGTCAGTAATGGGGAACTATGAAGCTAAAACTTCTCTAAAAGTCTTAAGCACATACATACATATGTAGTCTTTTAAAAAAATTTTCCTGACACATAATTATTTACTATTAAAGGAACTTAAGCCCAGGGAAGTTAATTTTCCCAAGTTAGCAAAAGTATAAATTACTGTATATAACCTAAATATAAGGATAATCTTTATTGTGATTTGTTTTAATTCATTTAGCATTTATATTATGCTTATTATGTGATAGGTACTATTCTAAGTGCTTTACAGATATTAGCTAAGTTAATTCTCAAAACAATGTCATGAATAGGATACTATTATTATTCCCATTTTACAGACAGGAACTGAGACCTAGAAAGATTAAGGGTCACTTGCCCGTCCAGGCTTAAGTATGTGGCAAAGCTGGTGTTTGAATTGAGGCAATATAGCTCCAGAGATTATGGGTTAACCACCATACTATGCGGCGTCTGTTTATTCAAAAAAAACCTTTTAAAAGTAGCTTAAAATTAAAGTCTCCTCCATTGTTTTCAGGCATCAAAGTTGCAGAACAGTAAATTCAGACATTCAATACTATTATGACTGACCACCAGGGGGCATCAAAACTCTTACAAACCTGTCAAATGGTCACAGTTTCATTTACATTGCTTTTTAACCTGTTTCTATTTGATAGCCCATAAATAAACAAAAATTATACAAATAAAATTAATACAGATGTTTAAGTGTCATGCAGATTTCACTTGTCTTTTTTGTTATCCATATCCTATATATTTTCCATACTGTACATTTTAACTTCATTATATACTGTTTCATTTTCAGGTTGTTTCATTTGCTTGTCTCCTGCCCATGACTAAGATGCAAGCTCTTTGTCAGTATGGAAGACGGCTTATATTGTACTTACCATTTTTAAAAATTGTATAACACCTGGCATAGTTAGGTACCTTATAAACACCACTTGTTAATTGGTTTGAATGCATAAATACCTTATTTTACATAATAGATGTGTTCTTGAGGCCAGCATAAACCACTTTAAAATTCAGTAGGGAAGCCAGATTTTAAGACAATCCAATAGTGAATCCTTTTGAATTAAGTCAAGAAGCACTCCATAATTTAGCCTAGTATATAAATCTCTATTTTCATATGTGGTTTGGCTTAAAGCAGAAAGCACCTGGGTATTGTTGATTGGGAAAAAAAATCAATTTCTGTATTTGTGCAAGGTTTACTTATATTCTGTGCTCTCTCCTTGCTGCAGGTGATGGCCAAGAATTGAAGGACAAAAGAGGTTGGGTTGTCAAGTGGCAAACGACTCGACACTGCCTGAGACAGCAAAGACCTGAGATTCCAGTCCTGCCTGTCATCACTCACTAGCTGGACAAGCCCACTTGAACTTTTGGGAGCTCTGTATCCTTGTTCCTAAAACGTGAGAGTTAAATAAGATGAATTCTCTCAAAGTCAGTTTTCAGTTTCCCAGGAAAGGGGGAAGATAGAAAAATCTTTTTTTTTTTTTTTTTTTGAAGATAGAAAAATCTTCACAGGCTCTCCATCAGACTGTAACACAGCAACTGTGTTCTTCACCTTCATTAGATGCCATTGACGTTGTAACAGTTTGCAATGATGTACTCATTGCCCACAAAGTGCTGAATAGTTCTATGATCCTCCGGGGTCATCCTAGCCACTATATAAAGATAAGGGCAGGTACCATCTTTATGTTCTGATTTCAAAGAGTAAGGATATTTGTTAAGGGACTAGTAGACTGCCTGGCAGTTGCTGAGCCTAACCTTTACTTCTGTCCACAACTAATTTAGAGAAAACACTCAGATATCAATTTTTTTCCTTACAAATAATTAGAAGCATTTAAAGAGTATAAGATTAATCAGATATTTCATTTTCCCACCAAGGGACACTATGGTTCATTTAACTTTGAATCCGTCATAGGCAGAGAGGTTTGGGGGCCGTTTGGAAGGGGTTTATGAGCTGTAAATTGAGTGCACTGAGAGCAATTAAGCACTTAAATTAGAGCAATGTGTAAATTTAACAGCTGGGAAGTGTTGTCAGTTGCAAGCTACAGACCACCTGCTTGGCAGATTCTGCATACAAACTGAAGAAAATAGATTAAATAGTGGAAAGTAGAATCTGGCTTTGGTAATTTGGAGCATAAATTCAGATTACACATACAGCTGGAGTACCTTTAAGATTCATGCAGAAGTACAGCACCTCCTCTAGGGATGCTTGACTGGACAAAGATTTGTTAGGCTGTTTAAACTGTGCTTCAATTACAATTTAATTACTCTTACAGTAAATAGCTTGGTACTGTTTCAAGAGCATCTGACCTTGGAATATGATGTCTATTTATCTTACCTTTTTTTTTTTTTGGTGCTAAAAAGAATGGTTGTCACAAAGACCTACAAGCTTCTATTTACTCACATGGTATTTATAAAATTGATTAAAACAGTATTTTTCACCATGTTCCCAGGATCCTCTTAGGACTTGTCAATGGGAAAGAAAGAGTTCCTGAGACATTAGTCTCCCAGGCTTCTATCACTGACCAACTCTTAGTGAAATATATGTTTTAATCCTCTGTAATAAAGTATTAATTACCGTTGAAGGAATAAGATCAGGGAATTTGGATTCTTTAAAAAAGGTTTGGGCAGCCCGGGTGGCTCAGCGGTTTAGCGCCGCCTTCAGCCCAGGGCGTGATCCTGGAGACCCAGGATCGAGTCTCGCGTCAGGCTCCCTGCATGGAGCCTGCTTTGCCCTCTGCCTGTGTCTCTGCCTCTCTTTCTCTCTCTGTGTCTCTCATGGATAAATAAATAAAAATCTTTAAAATAAATAAAAATAAGAAAGATTTTATCTTATTTTACATACTCTGTACACCCAATGTGGGGCTTGAACTTACAACCCTGAGATCAAGAGTCACATCCTCTCTTGAATGAGTCAGCCAGGAGTCCCATGGACTCATTATTCCTTCCTTCCACATCAAAATGAACTTATCTGAGATTTGCTGCTCTTTGAGTTTTCTAAGGCAGAATTGTTGGTAATTTCTGATAAATCGGGAGACATAAATCACAAGAAGAACACTTATTCTATTAATTGAAAAAAGAGAAAATTTTGAAAAGTTTGAAGACTTTTAAAAGGCTGCTATAGTTTTTTTGATTCCTTTCTTAAACTGCTTACCTTTTTCTTAGAATAGATGATATCCTAAAACATGTGCTCAGTCCTTCATGTATTCATAAGCTTATTTAACAACTATATATTGGTGCTCACTATGTGCCAGGCACAGTGTCAGAAGTTAATGATACAAGGATGAATAAGATTGTTTCTACCCCTCAAAAGTTTTCAGGGACAATCAGGAGAGATTGAAGCATTTCACAACAAAATAATAGCCTCAATAATTTGAGTACTGGGATCCCTGGGTGGCTCAGCGGTTTGGCGCCTGCCTTTGGCCCAGGGCGTGATCCTGGAGTCCCGGGATCGAGTCCCACATTGGGCTCCCTGTATGGAGCCTGCTTCTCCCTCTGCCTGTGTCTCTGCCTCTCTGTCTCTCATGAATAAATTTTAAAAATCTTTAAAAATAATAATACTCTGAGTACTTACTCAAAGTCAGGAACTTTACTAGATGATTTCTATATGATGTATCATTTAATCCTATTGCCAACCCAAAGAGGTTGGTATACATCTCCCCATTGGTAGATGAAGACACCAAGACTTAGAATTACCTTGCCAGTCTCTCACTCCTCAGTGTATTTACTTCCTCTGGCTGAAATTGTCTACCTATCTTCACCTAATTCCTGTTTATCCTTCAAAAAGCCTTCCTTGTGGCACTTGGGTGGCTCAGTAGTTGAGCATCTGCCTTTGGCTCAGGTCATGATCCTGGGGTCCTGGGATCGAGTCTGCATCAGGCTTCCCGCAGGAAGCATGCTTCTCTCTCTGCCTATGTCTCTGCCTTTCTCATGAATAAATAAATAAAATCCTTTTTAAAAAAGCCTTCCTTGAACTAGAGAAGGGTCAGTGCCTTGTCCAGTGCTCTTTGAACATATCTCTAGCAGTACACTTGTCTGTCTAAATTTTAATTAATTGTTTGTCTGAATTCTCAACTAGATTACATTAGGATTGAATTTCTTTCAGGGTGAGCACAGCTTTGTCATATTTGTACTCCTGGAACCACAGTTCAATGCCTTTCTTGTAATTTATACTCAATAAAAGCTATTTGATTGAAATATGGCAGAGTCAGAGGTTGACCCTATCTGCCTGGCTCCAAAATTCTGGCCCTTTTCACTCTAATTTGCTTCCCAGACTCATGAGATAAGTGTAATTATAGATATATAGGCAAAATATGGGAGCACAAAGGAGAGAAAGTCATGGGGAGGGGGACTCACACAGAAGGTGGTGTTTGGTTGGGTTTTGAAGAATATATTGGAATTTGTCAAGTACAGAGAGCATCAAAGGTGTCCCAGCTGGAGAAACAGTTCACACAATAACATGAGAGAGCAAGGTGTACTGAATGCAGAGTGATGATTCTGTGTTGATAAAGCATAAGGCCAAAAGGAGGTGAATGATAGTACATGGAGTGGGAAAGGGGCACCCTGGAAGGTGAAGGCCTTGATAAACCATTCTAAGTAAGGAATGTGGCCATTGATGGGTTTTTAAGAGACGGTCGCCCTTCATAGAGAGGAGATGGACTCAGAATTCATAGGCTCAAGACCCAATTTTATTGCTTACTATGTGATCTTTGGGACTCACATGTCCTCAATTCCCTAACTGAAAATTATCACCATATCAGCATTGTTATGAGATTCAAATCAGATATGTAACTGCAAGTGCTTTATGACCTGTAAAGGTAACTACTATCCATGTTAGTTATTATTAACAGTGTATGTATCGGTTTGTTAGGGCTGCCATAACAAATACCACAGACTGGGTGGCTGAAACAACAGAAGTTTCCTTTCTCACAGTTCAAGAGGCTGGATGTCTCGCATCAAGGGGCCAGCAGAGTTGATTTCATTCTGAGGCCTCTCTCCTTGGCTTACAGCTGGCTGTCCTCTCTCCATAGCTGGCTGTCCTCTCTCCATGTCTTCACATGGTCTTCTCTCTATGCATGTCTGTGTCCTAAGCTCTTTTTATAAGGACACTAGTCATACTGGAATTTAGGGCTCTCTTAATGACCTTATTTTACTTTAATTACCTCTTTAAGAGTTCCTTACTGGGGCTTAGGATTTCAACATATGATTTTTGCAGGTGACAAAGTTCAGCCCATAACAGTATATAAGAAAAACAAAATGTTAACCACTCTACAACGTCTACTTAGGCAATGCCAAATGGATAGCCTAAGTTATCTTCTGACTGTACCATTCAAACATAAAATGGAGTTGTGGACCATTCCCACCTCTTCCTCCCTATGAAATGGATCCCCTGGTCAGAGGTTATTTTGAGTGTGATTTCATGTCTGTGCATCAAGCTTCCTATAAGGCTCTAGAAAATGGTGCTGGTTGTGCCCCTGTGAGCAGGAAAGGCAAACTCATACTTGGAATATATATTGTTGAGGATGTGAGGATGAACCACCAGCTCTTCCAGGATAGAAAAGAACTTAAGCTGGTCTCTTTGAAGAACAGTTCCATTTGCGGACCCTGGTGTTTGTCTGAGTTGCTGACATTTAGAGGCAGCAATAGCTAGACTGGCCCTAGCACGTGGAAGCCCATGCTCTGGGGCCAACATATAGCTTCCATCTCTGCCACAGTAGTCAGTCTGTTCCCATTCCCATCATGCCTGCTCCAGGATTGACAGTGGCAATGGCTGGCTAACATCAACTAGCTGAGAAATTTTGTTTACTTTGCTCAGCAGTTGTGTTGGATGCTTCCAGCAGGCATTAACAGATGATACAAAAATCCTCACACTCAGTGATTATTCTCTATGACCATCCATATGCCTTTGTTACTTGCCTCCAATCCTCCAGTCCTTTTCCTCCTCTGTTCCTGACCAGATGGTCAGGCCATTGACCACTGCCAGGGGTCTGCATATATTCCTACCTCAAATCATTTCTCCTTCTGCACCACCCCACCAGGGTGGAGGAATTACCTTTAAAGAAGACGAGCATGCTCCTTCCTTGATTCTCTTTGAGATCTACCTTCCTGCAGAGAACATACATTCTGGACTTTCTCTATGCTTTGAATTCTATAGGGAGAGGTCTAGGGTCACTCAGTACTGCCTGTGAGTGGATAGGGCAGTCTGTTGCTAAACTACATACTCCAAACTAGCCAAAATTAAGGTGATATTTTGATCTACAACTGCCCTGTTCTTGTATCTTTCTCTTACTCAGCTCCAAGCTCTAGAAACGTTACTGATTATGCAACTGAAACCCTAACAGAAAGTATCAAGGCTGGGGTTTTGGCAAGCAAATGGGCAGTGCTTCCCTACCCTGAAATCTGTCCAGAGAGAAAGGGACTTCCCTGGGCCCAGAGAATTACAGGAACATTTGGTGGACACAGGGGCTGAAGAAGCTTCAAAGAGCACTGTCCCTTGACAGAGAGTTCTAGGTGATAGTGGGGTATGGGTGAGATGGATGTAGGTACAGTCTGGGCATCTCATTGCCTCAGCCCTCTGCAGGCCTCTTTCCTAGAAGGCTGAGGTGATAAGAGCCAAGGCCTGTCTCCTGCAGCAACCCAGAATTTTTGATCCCATAGTTCATTTGGATTATATTATGGAGACAACTTTGCAAGGATCCAAGTGAAAATACCTTTTCTAATTCTCTTTGAAAGACCAAGTATTTTTATTCATATGCATTTTTGTTGACTATTACAGAAATCTTTCTATACATTTGATTCTATATAAATATTAATTGCCTCCTGCATTTGTGGTGTAGGCAGGAGAGAGGAAGAGAAAAAGAGAGAGAAAAGCAGTAAAGTTTCTCACATTTCTTACAAGTATTTCTTTAATGACTACATGTCGGTATGGAATAAATAATGTTTCTCTTTTCAAAGCAGTATTGAAATACTATTTTTAAAAAGATTTTATTTATTTATTCATGAGACACACACAGAGAGAGAGAGAGAGAGAGAGAGAGAGAGAGAGAGGCAGAGGGAGAAGCAGGCTCCATGCAGGGAACCGGATGTGGGACTTGATCCCAGGTCTCCAGGGTCAGGCCCTGGGCTGAAGGCGGCGCTAAACCACTGAGGCACCGGGTCTGCCCTCAAAGCAGTGTTGAAATACTTTTTGCTTGAGGTAGTGAATTTTGAGCAAAGAAGAAGCTCACATGTAAGTGTGGGAACCAGAGCACTGGATTTCACCTCAAAATGTAAGCAACTTGTGTTTCCCTTCTAAGTAAAAGAAACAGAATGCATTTAATGTTGGCTCTCTTAGTTTCCCCAGCCCAACAGTTTTCCCACAATGGGCATTTTGGTGGCCACACCTGGGGCATCAGAAAACTGAAAACAGATGTCTGGGCTCCTAGAAAGCAGAAGTTAGTGTCAGATTCAATCAGAGAAGCAATGGGAACATCAGAAGGTGGAGCCTGTGTTTAACCACAAGGTGCCAGATCTGATCGAGGGATGCTGCAGTCTACGGGAAGCCACAAATGAGTAGGTGGGAAAGAAGGACAGGTGGGGGAGAAAAGAGATGAAGAGATAGGAGAGCAGATGTAGATCAATCCAGTGTACTTTGGCTGGATGGGGTGTGGCCACTATTGTTCCTCTTACCTCCCCACGCTGCCCAACGTTTGACACCTGTAACATGCTTACTTTCGTAGAAGGTCAGATACCCATGGCAGTTAAAGCCCAAGCTTTAGAGTCAGGGAATCTGGTGTCAAGGCTCAGCTCCATTAGCTACCAGCATGTGACCATTAATTAATTTAACAATGAACAACAGCTTTGACTTTTAGTTTGTCTGTAAAATGGAGCTAATAAGGGATTTTTTCTCATAGAAAGGTATGGTGATTATATGAGATAATATACTATAGAGTTCTTAGCACAATGACTGGCACAGAAATAGTCCCAAATAAGTTAGCTAGTATTAATAATCTGGGTCTGTAGTGCTCTGACCTCCAGAAAGACTTACATGTGTATGAAGTGTCTTTGTTTACTTCTCACCTTCACCAAAGCCATCCTATTTTCATCAATTTTATATATTTGTCTTCTGTAAATACTTTACTCAAGTGAAGTTATGCTTTAAAAAACAACCTGTTAGGGATCCCTGGGTGGCGCAGTGGTTTGGCGCCTGCCTTTGGCCCAGGGCGCGATCCTGGAGACCTGGGATCGAATCCCACGTCGGGCTCCCAGTGCATGGGGCCTGCTTCTCCCTCTGCCTGTGTCTCTGCCTCTCTCTCTCTCTCTCTCTCTCTCTCTCTCTCTGTGACTATCATAAATAAATAAATAAATATTAAAAAAAAAAAAACAACCTGTTAGAATCATGATGTGGGGGCACCTGACTGGCTCAGTCAGAAGAGCATGTGACTCTTAGGGCACCTGGGTGGCTCCATTGGTTAAGCAACTGACTTTGGCTCAGGTCATGATCTCACAGTCCTGGGATCAAGCCCTGCTCAGCAGGGAGGCTTCTTCTTCTCCCTCTGCTTCTCTCCCCACTCATGCTCTCTCTCTGTCAAATAAATAAATGAAATCTTTAAAAAATAATAACAGCTAAATACGTCATTACTTTAAAAGGTTAGGTTCGTGTATCTTTTCATGTACTGAGTATTCTTAATATAGAAGGAGATCGCAGGTGGGCTCTCTGATTGTTCTACACTTGAACAATGCCATGAAAATTGGCCTGGGATTGTGTTTCTCCTACCCCCACCTCTCTTTACCCAAAAGGTAATGTATCAACCATCTGTACAGGGATAAAATTTACATTTGCATCATGTAGTTTTTTTTTTAAGTATGTTGTTTTGATAGGGTTTGTGACACAGGAAGGCAACTAAAGTGAATTTTATAACCTTAAAAGAGTAGGCATCTAGAAAAATAATGAATTCGATTTATTTGACAAGATGAAAAGTTTTTTAAAGCAGAAATATGTTTTTGATGATATATAGAGGAGTTTGAAAATCTTAATCTAGAAACTAAGTAAATAAAATCTTTACTTATATTTGGTCAGAGAATAGTACATATTGCTAATCAAACACCACATGCACTATAAATATAATGTTCTGGGAACTAAATCTTCAAGGGACTTAGAGCTGTTTAATTCCAAAATCTTTATTTGAAACCCTCTTACTTGAATTCAAACCAAAGTACTCTCATTGTCTCTTTTCTTTTTTAAACATTTTACTGATTTATTTGGGAGAGAGAGAGAGAGAACATAGAGGGAGAATGAGAGGGAGAAGCAGACTCACCACTAAGCAGAGAGATCTCAGGAGACTCTGAGATCATGGACCAAATGGATGGCAGATGCTTAATCGGCTGAGCCACCCAGGTGCCCCTCATTGCCTCTTCTCTAAACATTCAGAAAAAAACATGACCAGTTCAGACTTTCTTCATAATGAAGGAGGATCATTTGCCTACCTTATAATAACATGATTCAGTGCTCATTTTTAAAACTGGATTTTTAAAATTGTATAGTATAAGTAATAAAAAGGAGTGAGCCTCTTTTATGGGTACCTTATAGTTTTATAGTTCTTAACCTAAACTTAAAATTTTAGGGGCACCTCAGTGACTCATTCCGTTAAGCGTTTGCCTTCAACTCAGATTGTGATCCTGGGGTTCTGGGATCAAGCCCCACATCAGTCTTCCTTCTCAGCAGAGAGCCTGCTTCTCCTTCTGCTATGCCCCTTGCTTTCTCTCTCTCTCTCTGTCTCTCTCTCTAAAAAAAACTAAACAAAACAAAAAACTTAAAATTGTGTATTTCTTCCTTACGGCAAAAACCACAAGGCACCATATGTGCAGACTACACAGTGAGGTGGGTTGGCTCTCCCATAGACTCTGAGGTATATTACAAGAGTTTAGCCATTATCATCTTCCTCCTGAGTTATTTTGAAATGTTTTGTGTGTTTGTTTTGTATACTTTGGCTGTAGTATTGGTGGTAGACATTATAATATGGATCATTTTTTCTTTCTTTCTTTCTTTCTTTCTTTCTTTCTTTCTTTCTTTCTTTCTTTCTTTCTTTCTTTCCTTCTTCTTTCTTTCTTTCTTCTTCTTTCTTTCCTTACCTCAGTCTTCTTTTTCCTCTTTCCACCTCTTTGTCTGTAGGATATACTGTATGTAGTCATGCACTCTGTTTTATTTTAAAGATTTTATTTATTTATTTATTTATTTATTTATTTATTTATTTATTTATTTATGTGAGAGTAGAAGGGGGGGGAACAAAGGGAGAGGAAGAAGCAGACTCCCCACTGAGCAGGGAGCCTAAATGCAGGCTCAGTCCTAAGACTCCAGGATCATGAGCTGAGCCAAAGGCAGACACTTAACCACTCAGGCACTCCAAAATTTTTGTGAGTCCTAGAGCTATATATGAAACTTCATAATCATTACATAGTAGGTTAAAAAGGGAAGTGTCTGTTAACAGGCATTTCTTACCAATAAAATAATGGCTAGTGGAATTTATTGCATTCAATTGTATCTAGGGGCCCATCTCCCAGGCTTAAACAATTTTTCTTCAAGACGAGTTTCCTTATTTAATTCTACATTCAGGGGCACCTAGATAGCTCAGTCGGTTAGCTCAGTGTCCACCTTCAGCTCAGATCATGATTTCAGATCATGATCAATTTCCTGGGATTGAGCCCTGCATCAGGCCCCCTGCTTAGCAGGAAGTCTGCTTGTCCCTCTTCCTCTGCCCTCCCCCCTGCTTGTGCTCTTTCTCTTGCTCTGCTCTCTCTCTCTTAAATAAATAAAAAAAATGATAATTCTACATTCAGTAAATACTTTGAGCTCCTATTCTTATAATATTTATAAAATAACTCAAAAGTGTTCTATGCTTTAGCTACATGAACCTTGATGGAAAAAAAGTATTTTTCTTGTTAAATAGCATTATAAATGACTTACTTGATGGATGGAATGAGAGTGTGTTACACTAGGCAAAATAAGTCAGTCAGAGAAAGACAATTACCGTATGATTTCACTCATACGTGGAATTTAAGGAATAAAACAGATGAACATAGAGGAAGGGAAGGAAAAATGAATAAGATAGAGAGAGAGAGAGAGAGAAAGAGAGAGGCAAGTCTTAAGAGACTTTTACCTATAGGGAACTGAGGGTTGCTAGAGGGGTGGTGGGTGGAAGGATGGGGTAATTGGGTGATGGGCATTAAGGAGGACACATGATGTAATGAGAACCGGGTATTATATACAACTGATAAACCACTAAATTCTACCCCTCTAACTAATAATATACTATATGTTTACTAATTTGAATTTAAATAAAATGTAAATAAATAAATAACTTGAATATTTCTATTAGACAGTTTGTATAGATGACCTTTACTTATTAAGGCCATTAAATTAGCTGTGGATATAAAGCTATTTGAATTTTATCATTGAGCATCTGCAATTTTAACTTACAAACTGCCTTTTTATTCATTTATTCTGGAGAGGGTTGGGGGCTGATGAGCTTTTCCTTAGACGTCTCCTGGTTTATTTGACACACATCCAGACTAGATACATGCCCTAATGAACCATAACCATGTTCCCACAGCATCCAACTGCTCACCCCCTCCCTTCTTCCCTCAGTCAACCTCAGCCTTCTTGGGAATTAAAACCTTTTGTGCAGGGTAATCTGTTCCCACTCAAACTCATGCTTAGATATTCAAGTAATCATGGCATATATTTTTACCAAACTTCTCTTTTAAACTGAATTGGGAAAAGGTGTGAAAAAGGACTCAGTAATTTACTCTTCTAGCTTTTTTTAGGTCAAGGCAGTATATAGGAGAGATGGAAACATCCGATTAAATTGAGAGCCTGCAGATTAAAACATCATTTGCTCAAAGTCACTCAGTTGGAAGAAAAGACCAGAACTCAGGAAATTTTCTGCCCTCAGATGCATTGCTTATCCAAAGATGTAACTAAAATCATTTAGAAATGGAGTATTTCTCAATCAGAGTTGGCTTCATGGACATGCAAGCCACTTAGGGCTCATGCTCAGAAATGTCCACCACTTGGTTTAATGCTCTGCTGTCTCCATCTGGAAATGTTTAATTATTTTATCTTTGAACTTAAATTTTGTAAGTGAAGTCTGGTGGGACAATGTGGCATAGGCAGAGATAAGAGTGTCATCCATTCTTTGCTGGTGAATTTGTATATGCTTTTCTAGATTTGCCCCCACAAACACAAAATTCCAGTGGAGAGCCATACGGCCTGGGAGTTTAGTGAGTTGTAAAGCAAGCACAAGATAATCGCATTACATCTAAAACTAGCAGGGCCCTGAGAGGCCATTTTTTCAATTCAGACCAGAACTTACTCTAAATCAGAGAGCAAGCAATGGTATCCTAAAGAAACACAAATGACTCAGAAATCCCATCATATCCTTCTTTACTCATGTTACTTCCCTGTATTAGTCAACTACTTATGCTGAAAATGACAACATAGAAGGAAAGAAAGAGAGCAACCTATGGTTCTTTTCCTTTCAGTTCTTCCTCACTCATCAGTATGCTGAAGACAGTGCTGGTATAATGTGTGCATAACCAGAAGTGAAATAAAAACAGTTGAGTTTGTTTTGTAGAGTGTTTCCATTGTTCTAGTAAGAACGAAATATTTGCACAAGTATGAACTATAATATATGAATTGTGTAATTTTGGTAATTGTACGAGTGAGATGCTCTTTTTTAAAAAAACATTTTATTGATTTATTCACGAGAGACACAGAGAGGGAGAGGCAGAGACACAGGCAGAGGGAGAAACAGGCTCCATGCAGGAAGCCTGACAGGGGACTCCATCTGGTGTCCCCAGGATCAAGCCCTGGGCTGAAGGCGGCGCTAAACCACTGAGCCACCCAGGGTTCCCAATACTCTTATATTTACGTTTAAAACTAGTATCACATAATACAAAGTGAACATTAAAATTCATGCTAATAATTTTAACTTTTATATTTTTTATATTTAGAATGACATTACATATCAAATAAACAACATCATGGCAAGTCCAGAAAGAAACTTCAGAAGAAAGTAAAAATATTTTAGTACTTTTTGAAAACAACTTTATTAAGGTATAGATCACATATCATATAATTCACCTGTTAGAAGTGTACAATTCATTGGTTTCTGTTATATTCACAGAAAAGTACAACCATCACCACACTCCATTTTAGGACATTTTCATCTCTCTTTTTTTAAGATTGTATTTATTTATTCATGACAGACACAGAGAGAGGGACAGAGACACAGGCAGAGGGAGAAGCAGGCTCCATGCAGGGAGCCCGACGTGGGACTCGATCCCGGGTGTCCAGAATCACGCCCTGGGCTGTAGGCGGCGCTAAACCGCTGAGCAACCCGAGCTGCCCACATTTTCATCTCTTAAAAAAAAAAAAAAAATCCATTCCCTTTCCCCGCCCCCCCCCCCCCCCAATTCAGCTCTAGGTAATCACTAATCTATTTTCCATCTCTGTAGATTTCCCCATTCGGGATATCTCATATAAATAGAATCGTATAATATATGGTCATTCTGTGACTGCCTTCTTTTACTTAGCACATTTCTTTGAAGGCTCATTCACGTTGTAGCATGGATCAGTACCTCACTCCTATTTATGGCTAAATGATATACCATGTATGAATGTACCATTTTTGTTTATCCATTTTTCAGTTATAGACATTTGTGTTGTTTCCATATGTTTCCTTAATGTGGGTCTTATGAATAATACTGCCATAAACACACTGAGGTGGGCACTTGACGGGATGAGCACTGGGTATTATTCTATATGTTGGCAAATTGAACACCAGTAAAAAATAAATTTATAAAAATAAAAAAAAACTGCCATAAACATTCCATTTTAGTACTTTTTATGGTGATTTTCTCCTGCTTTTTTAACAAAGTGACCTGGTATTTTCACTTTTTACCACACCGGGCTTTCCAAATTATGTAGCCAACCCTGGTTTCAATTAACCTAATTCAAGAAATATTCACTAGGTTTTACCCTGCCCAATGTGTTATAACTGATAGTGTCTGCCCTTAGGCAGTCTGCAGCGTGATAAGCAAGTATAAATTACATACATCTCACACTTGGATCATTGATTTCAAAGGAATTATAATATCAAAAAAGTTCTTAGCACTAAAACACTTTATTTTTATATTTTTTAAAGATTTTATTTATTTATTCATGAGAGATACAGAGAGACAGGCAGAGACACAGGCAGGGGGAGAAGCAGGCCCCACCCATGCAGGGAGCCTGTCCAGGGACTGGATCCCAGGTCTCCAGGATGATGCCCTAGGCTGAGGGTGGCGCTAATCCTCTAAGCCACCCGGGCTACCCTAAAACATTTTATTTTTTTTATTTTTATTTTTTTAAAACAATATATAGAGTACAATCAAACCTGGACAGAGAGCTTTCCATGGAACACTGTGGCTCCAACTTCTGGAATCAGCATTGATCAATTTCACAAAAAATGTCTCAGGCTGATAAGCAGAGCACTTTTTTTCTAAAATAAGCAGGAAAAGACACATATGCTGACGAAGACCAGGAAAATCCAGCTTCTGAAGCTACCAGGTGGATCTGTTTGTAGAAAAAAGGGTAGAAAGGATTTAATCTTTGGTAAAAGCCATTATAGTGACTTCATTCGATTGTGTCTTTCTGTTGCAGCTACTGTTTGCCATTAAAATAAATCACAGTTGACTTGTGAATGGTCTAAATGAAAAGAAGACTAGGACATCAATCTGAATCAAAAAGTACTTCTATGACTTAAGAGTAAAGATAAGCCTGAAAGACGCCTTCAAACTTCAGAATTAAATAGAATGGGTGGGAACTGAAGAAGAATGACTTCCAGGACACCCTTAAATAACATTCCTGGGTTATCTGCAGTTATAAAGTAGGAAGGAAAAAAAACCTTGTAAGAAATATATAACAAGTAATTCACATTGGGTTTTCTTGCCTTTCTATGGGTATATATAGACTAACGCTACTGAAAAACCATTTCATTGAAAAGGCAAAAGAGAAATTCTGTTTTAAAAAAAAGAAAAAATTTAAAAAATAAAAAAAGAAGGAAACAAAAAAGTGGAAAATAGAGCTACCCTACAGCCCACCCAGCAACTGCACTACTAGATATTTATCCTAAAGATACAAATGTAGTAAAAAAATAAAAAATAAATTTTAAAAAAGATACAAATGTAGTGATCCAAAGGGACACCTGCACCCCAATAGCAGGAATGTCCACAATAGCCAAACTATGGAAACGGGCCAGATGTCCATCTACAGATGAGTGAATAAAGAAGATGTGGTATTAAAAAAAAAAAGAAGATGTGTATACACACACACACACACACACACACACACACACGGGAATACTACTCAGCCATCAAATAAATGAAGTCTTACCATTTGCAATGATGTGGATGGAACTAGAGGGTATTATGCTGAGTGAAATAAACAATTAAAGAAAGAAAATCATCATATGATCTCACTTATATGTGGAATTTAAGAAAAAAATGGAAGATCATAGGGGAAGGGAGGGAAAAATAGAGCAAGATGAAATCGAAGAGGGAGACAAAGCATGAGACTCTTAATCAAAGGAAAGAAACTAAAAAAAAAAAAAAAGGAAAAACTGAGGGTTGCTGGAGGGGAGGAAGTTGCAGCAGGGAGTAACTGGGTGGTGAACATTAAAGAGGGCACTTGATATAATGAGCACTGGATGTTATATAAGATCAATGAATCACTGAAGTCTACCTCTGAAACTAATAATACACTATATCTTAATTAATTGAATTTAAATTAAAAATTAGGGCAGCCCGGGTGGCTCAGCGGTTTAGCGCTGCCTTCAGCCCAGGGTGTGATCCTGCAGACCCGGGATCGAGTCTCACATCGGGTTTCCTGCATGGAGCCTGCTTCTCCCTCTTCCTGTGTCTCTGCCTCTCTCTCTCTCGGTCTCTTGTGAATAAATAAATAAAATATTTTTAAAAATTAATTAATTAATTAATTAAAAATTAAAGAAGAAAGACAATGTGCATAGTCAGTGTCAACACTTTTTCCCCCTCCAAATACAACTTTATTTTCAAAAAGCATAACAACAACAAGGAAACAAATGCTGTTCTTCTTTCTTAAAAGGTTTATTTATTTATTTATTTATTTATTTATTTATTTGAGAGAGAGAATGCACACAGCAGGGGGAGGGGCAAAGGAAGAGGGAGAAGCAAATTCCCCACTGAGCAGGGTGCCTGATGTGGGCTGGATCCCAGCATCCTGGGATCTTGACCTAAGCTGGAGGCAGATGCTTAACTGACTGAGCCACCCAGGCACAAATGCTGTTCTTCTGTTGTTTCATCACCCTATTTATATTGTGAGCCTCCCTATAATAGGACATAGAGGGAAAAGGCATAGCCTTTTTTTTTCAAGAAGCCCAGACTAAAAGGAAGAAACAAATAAATCAGTATCTAAGTAAATCACAATGTGAGCAAGTGAAACATGGACATAGGAACAAAGTGAAGCACAGAAGGAGCTTTCCATGTTGGCACTAATGGGATGAAGATCTAGAACATCTAAACTGGTCTTTGAAGGATGAAGAGGAGCTCACACATGAACAAGGAAATGTCCATTTTCATAATGGTAACAGATTAACAAAAAGTTCATGTCTCTAGGCCCTTGCTCCCAAGTCACATACTTTCCTTTGCTTGCCTATATTTATGTTCTCCTATTCCCAACACAAACTCCTTGTTCCAGTTAGACAAACCTACTTGCTATTCACTCCACAACACTCCATTGGTGGGGTACTGCATGGCTGCCATCTGTCACCCGCACATTTTATCTCATTGGATGTAGAGCTTAACTCCATACACTGGTTTCACTTTCTTCCTACTTTCTTTCTGTGCAAATTTAAAGGCTCTTCCTCCTCACATAACCTTGTTCTTATTTCTATTACAGCATTTAATTTGTATTGCAGTTGTTTACTTACTTTTCCTTCACTTAACTGTGAGGGTAGGATTCATAAAGACTCTTTGGTTTTTCTATCTCCAGCTGCTAGCGCAGTGCCTAGCACATAATAAGCACTAAATTAACTCTTATTAGAAAAAGAAGAAAGAGAGACAGGGATTTGTGTTTGCTTCTGATCATATTCTGCATTTTCATATATCTGTATCTAGTGCTAATCTTGAAGGTCTACTTCAGCCCTCCTCGATTAACATCTATTTGCATTTTAAGGAATTAGGTTCGTACTGTGTTTGTTGTAATATTTTCATCTTCACCTCTAAATATGCTAATTAACATGTAAAGTGTTATTTTTCTAGTCCAGATTAATAATACAACATATCCAGTTGTATTTGTGTGTGTGTGTTAGTGACCAGAAACTCAGCATATGATACAAGTAGTGCTGTTTTAAAAAACCAAAACCAAAAACACAATCATGTCATCATATCTCTCTTTCATAATCTTTGTGTAAATTTGATGTTTCACATAAGACTGTAGCTTTCAGGCAGCCCGGGTGGCTCAACAGTTTAGCGCCGCCTTCAGCCTAGGGCGTGATCCTAGAGACCTTGGATTGAGTCCCACGTCGGGCTCCCTGCATGGAGCCTGCTTCTCCCTCTGCCTGTGTCTCTACCTCTCTCTCTCTCTCTCTGTGTGTGTGTTTCTCGTGAGTAAATAAATAAAATCTTTTTTTTTAAAAAAAAGACTGTAGCTTTCATGCCAACTGAAATACTCATTTTGATTTATCCAGATACCCTTCCCATGAAAAGTTCTAGAAAAATGCTAATGAAACTTTACTTATTCTGGATCATATCAGACTCAGTTTCTTTTGATGATATTTAAAAACTATATTGTTCAACAGTCCTTTTAAAGTATAATTCTCTATTTTACAAATTATTTTTTATTATATTTTAAAGTAGATGCTTTTTAATGACCTAAAAAGATATATACTAAAAGTCTATTAACATAAAAATGTAAATTTTAATATTTCAGGACTGTTTCTTGCAGACAACAATCCCCATCAATGTTTTCACTCAGTTCAACAAGTATTTTGTGAAA
Source organism: Nyctereutes procyonoides (assembly GCF_905146905.1). Classification (NCBI taxonomy): domain Eukaryota; kingdom Metazoa; phylum Chordata; class Mammalia; order Carnivora; family Canidae; genus Nyctereutes; species Nyctereutes procyonoides. Next base: position 21,686,583 of record NW_026575126.1, read on the forward strand.
GCAGAAGAGTGAGTCAGAGCTTGGCTCAAGCCTGATTATCAGGAACCAAAATCTTTATTATTGTCTATGCTCCTAGTACCATACTTGGTAACAGGACAATGCAAAATTGAGTAATATGTATATATCCTACCTCCTGAGATGTCATTGATTAGTGAAGGAAGGAAGCAAAATATATAACTAATGACAATATAAGCCAGACTGTGTGATTATTTTTCCCTTTTTTTAAAGTCCCGTCTGTGATTATAAGCAAATGCTGACTTAGTTCAATGGTTGAGGGACGCCTGGGTGACTCAGCAGTTAAGGGTCTGCCTTTGCCTCAGGGTGTGATCCCGAAGTCCTGGGGATGGAGTCCGGCATTGGGCTTTCTGCATGGAGCCTGCTTCTCTCTCTTCCTATGTCTCTGCCTTTCTCTGTGTGTCTCTCATGAATAAATAAATAAAATCTTTAAAAAAAAATCAATGGTTGAGGTAGGAGTAGCTTTACAAAACTAGGGACATTTGCTTTAGAAGATTTGCTTAAAGAATATGATAGGGAAAGATGAAAGGATTCACCAGGGCATTCAGGCAGATTGATAAGTATGAAAAGACAGCATATTCATCTGATATGCCTGAAATGATGGAAAGTGGAAGCAGGATGGAAGATGGTAGAGAATATGGCCAAGATGAGAATACGGGGAGAGTGAGTACTTTCAGTGGAAGAAACGAAGGCACTAAGTACTAAGTGCTATCTGATGAGTAACAATTGAAGGCATGGAAGCAGATGAACTAGTTTAGAAAGAGTAGACTGGAGAATAAAAAGGAAGAGAACTGATGAAGGTGTGTCATGGTTACTGGTTAAGGGCTCAGGAAATGGAAAAGAATCAGCAAACATGCAAGTGAAAAATCCATCACAAAAGTATTGAGATTTGCAGATTCATATTATTTTATTTTATTTCTCTTTTTCATTAAAAAAATTAGTAACCTTTAATTTTCAGAGCAGTTTTAGGTTTACAGAAAGACTGAGTAGAAAGTAAAGAGAACTTCCATATACTCCCTTTCCCTACCCTTAGGCCTTAGCGTCCCCTATTATTAGCATCTTGCATTGGGTGGTACCTTTGTCAAATTGATGAGCTGACATTGATACATTATTATTTACTAAAGCCCACAGTTTACATTAAGAGTCATCACTCTGTGTTGTACAACTCTATAGTTTTTTTTAAATTACTTCTTGATGTTCTTCCTCACTTTATTTTTTTTTTAAGATTTTATTTATTTATTCATGAGAGACAGAGAGAGAGAGGGGCAGAGGCACAGGCAGAGGGAAAAGCAGGCTCCACACAGGGAGCCTGACGCTGGACTCGATCCTGGGTCTCCAGGATTAGGCCCTGGGTTGTAGGCGGCGCTAAACCGCTGAGCCACCAGGGCTTCCCTCTTCCTCACATTAAAGATACATCTTGAGAGGTGCCTGGGTGGCTCAGTCGATTATGTTTCCGCCTTTAGCTCAGGTCATGAGCTCAGATCCTGGAATCCAGACCTGCATTGGGCTCCTCGCTCAGCAGGGAGCCTGTTTCTCCCTCTCCCACTGCTCCTCCCCCACCCCACTCCACCCCCGTTCATGCCCTCCCTCTGTCTCAAATAAATAAAAATCTTTAAAAAAAACTTTAAAAAATTAAGATAAGTTTTGATAATGAGTTTATTCATCACTTATTCTTCTTTATGGCGATATTTAAGTCCTATGTAACATTTTTTGAAATTTTCTTGGGAATGGGAATTACAGATATATCCCATTCTGCCATCATAGAGCTATTCATCATTATCTCCACAATAGGTATTGGAAAAGAAAATATTCACAAATCTATCTAACCACACTTCTAGCAATTCCCACTTCCAATTTAAATGAACCAGGAATGTCATTTTTCTTTCTTTTAAAATAAGTATTTTATATAGAACTATGAATACCACACTGTTAATGGTGTTCATGTCTATGTGGATTATGAATCATTTTTATTTTATGCTTTGTACTTTTCTATATTTTTCCAGAAATAACACCAACACGTTGTAATTGGAAAAAAATATGTGTTAGAGACAACTATTGGCTGGCACAAAACTTTTTTTTTTTTTTTTTTGGTTTTGTGAAGATGCAAAAGAAAAATCAAATGTTATAATGGAAATATGTTATATGTTAACAGAAGAATCCTTTTACAGAAAGAAGTCCTTAGAAATAAAAGGCCAAAAGTCCTTTTTAATAAAAGGCTTAATTTTAAGGCCAAAGCTAAAGTCATGTCATGACTTAAAAGCACTTTACTTCCAAGTATATGAAATCTGTTAACTTAAACAGTGAGACTATTGTCCATAAGAGTACCAAATATTCTGGATGTAGAGAAGCCTCTAACTGTAAACTGAAGGACTTTTGTGATCTAAAAGCAGCTGAGGGTTTCAACCCTTAAGAAAGGATTTCTCATGTTACAGCAATTAAGACTGTGAAAACGTATAGAACAGATTGTGTTTCACTCTTTATTTGCACAGCTTGTTGAAAGTGCATTAATACTGTGAGAATTCTTATTTCATTCATAACTGTGAATACATACTTATGGTATTTATACATCCGAGTTTAATTGGTCACTCTTGTCACCATCTGCACATGGATAATTTTTACCCTAAGAGTTACTGGATCCAATGTATTGTTTTGACATTAGACACTATACTTGATTCAAACAGAAGTAAATACCACAACAATTGGTGCTCTAAACCAAAATTCAGCCCAGTAATTTTCACATTATTATGAAATCTAATATACTCATCAACCACACTGAGTTCACTACGTATCAAGGTGAAATTTCGAGAAAATAAGAATAAGATCTGGGTAGAAATGACTATCATTTGCTTACCAAAAAATTCTCAATAAAATCAATTGACACTACTGACTTTGATTTTAAAAAGTTAGACCTTCCCCAAATTTATCAACTATGACTATTGACTGATATCCATGGCCTCCCTTCCCATTTATGTTCTGCTGTTTCTTTTAAATCATAGTATAGTATAGCCTATTTAAAATTTGTTCAAGGACTGAAGATTCAAAAAAATGAGCAATTTAAAACCAGAACTTCTTGGGATTATAGATAAACTAAAAAATATGAGCATGTAATATGGGAAATCTTTATAGCTTATGATGTTTTAGAAATTTTAATAGCAGCCAAGGCAAAATAGGTACCAAACAATGAAATTGCAATTACAAAAGATTGTTTGAAAACTCATTTCAGAAAGTTTTATAAACTGCTCTTCAATAATTGTAACACTTCCCACCAGCTTAAAAAAAAGAGTAAGGGGAAAGCACATGGATTATAGAGGAGAATCATTTTTAGACATAATTGACAGTATCTATAAGATTTATACATTTCTAAACATCATAATTAAAATTTTTGAAAGATTTTATTATTTAAGTGAAGTTGACATATAATGATATACTAGCTTCAGGTGCACAACATAGTGATTTAACAAATCTATATATTATTCAATGCTTACCTTGATAAGTGTAGTTACCATCTGTCACTATACAACATTTCAATATTATTCACAGTATTCCTTATGGTGTACTTGTCATCTCTGTGACTTACTTATATTACAATTGGACATTTGTATCTCTTAATCCCTTTCACCTACCTCACTCATCCCCTCCCACCTTCCCTCTGGCAACCACCAGTTTGTTCTCTGTATTTATGAGTCTGTTTCTGTTTTTGATTGTTTTGTTTTTTTCCAGTTTCCACATATAAGTGAAATCATATAGTATTTCTTTCTGCATCTGACGTATTTTACTTGGTATAATATCCATAGGACCACCCATGTTGTCAGAAATGGCAAGATCTAATTTTTTAAAAAAGATTTTATTTATTTATTCATTCATGAGAGACAGAGAGAGAGAGAGAGAGAGAGAGAGAGAGAGGCAGAAACACAGGCAGAGGGAGAAGCAGGCTCCATGCAGGGAGCCCAACGTGGGACTCAATCCTGGGACTCCAGGATCACACCCTGGGCCGAAGGCAGGCGCTAAACTGCTGAGCCATCCAGGGATCCCAAGATCTCATTCTTTTTTTTTGGCTGAATAAAAATCCAGTGTATACTTATCTGTCTATACCATATCTTCTTTATTCATTCCTCTGTGAATAAACAGGTTGTTTCCATATCTTGACTGTCATAAATAATGCTGCAGTAAAGGTAAGTGTCCATATATCTTTATGAATTAGTGTTTTCATTTTCTTGGGGTAAATAATACAGTAGTGGACTTACTATATCATATAGGATATCTATTTTTAATTTTTTGAGGACTGTCCATACTGTCTTCCACAGTGGCTGCACCAATTTACATTCCCACCAACAATGCAAGAGGATTCTCTTTTTCCACATCCTTGTCAGCACTTGTTATTTCTTGCCTTTTGTTACTAGCTATTCTGAATGGTGTGAGTTGTTTTTTTTTGTTGTTGTGGTTTTGATTTGCATTTCCCTGATGATTAGCAATGGTGAGCATCTTTTCATATATCTGTTGGTCATCTATATGTCTTCTTTGGATATATGTTTATTCAAGTCCTCTGTCCATTTTTAATTGGATTGTTTGGTTTTTCTTGATGTTGAGCTGCATAAATTCTTTATATACTGTGGGTATCAACCCCTTATCAGATATACCATTTGCAATTATCTTCTCCCATTCACAGGTTGTTTTTTCATTTGGTTGGTGATTTCTCTGCCTATATGAAACTTATTATTTTGGTGTAGCCCTGATAGTTTATTTTCGCTTTTGTTTCCCTTACCTGAGGAGACATATCCATAAATATGTTGCTAAGACCAGTGTCCAGGAGATTACTGCCTATTTTCTTTTAGGAGTTTTATTGTTTCAGGTTTCACATTTAGGTCTTTAATCCATTTTGAGTTTATTTTTTGTATATGGTGTAAGAAAATGGTCCAGTTTCATTCCTTTGAATGTAGCTGCCCGGTTTTTGCAACACTATTTACTGAAGAACCTGTCTTTTCTGCATTGTATATTTTTGCCTGCTTTGTCAGATTAATTGACCATATATGCATGAGTTTATTTCTGGTATCTCCATCCTGTTCTATTGATCTATGTGTCTAGTTTTGTGCTGATACAATACTGTTTTGATCACTACAACTTTGTAGTATTTCTTGAAATCTGGGATTCTGATACCTCTAATTTTGTTCTTCTTTCTCAAGATTTCTTTGGCTATTTGAGGTTTTCATGCTTCCATACAAATTTTAGTTATTTGTTCTAGTTTGGTGAAAAGTACTGTTGGTATTTTGATAGGAATTATATTGAATTTCTACATTGCTTTGTGTAGTATGGGTGTTTTAACAATATTAATTCTTCCAGTCCAGGAGCATGGTGTATCTTTCATTTGTCACCTTCAATTTCTTTCAACAGTGTTTTATAGTTTTTAGAGTATGGGGTCTTTCACTTCTTTAGCTAAGTTACTCCTAGCTATTTTATTCTTTTTGGTGCAATAGTAAATGAGGGTGTTTTCTTAATTTCTCTCTCTGCTACTTCATTTTTTGTGTATAGAAAGGGAACAGATTTCTGTATATCCACTTTCTATTTTGAATTCTGGATATGTATTTTTGCAAATATTTTCTCCCAATCCTTGGCCTTCTTTTCATTATCTAAATGGTGTTGTTCACAAAGCAAAAATATTTTTCATAAAGTACAACTTATCAGTGTTCTTAATTCATGGAACATGGTTTTAGTGTTGAATCTAAAAACGAATTGCCAAATGCAAGCCAAATAGATTTTCTCTGTTATCTCCTGGAAGTTTAGCAATTTTACATTTTACCTATCCATTTACACCAGTTTGTCAAACAAATTAGTGAAGGCTAATGGTAGTAGAAATAGAATAGATGAATTTGGGTGGGAAGAAAATTACTGGTTCTACAGATTTTGTAGGCATCAGTGTATAATCAACAGTTAAAGCCTGTTGGGAACTCATTTAGAGAACTAAGTTGATAGTTAAGACATTGTTGAGACAGCCAGTTAATCAGAAGACCAGGATTCAGTGTAGACCAAGGGCAAATAAGTCAGAAGAGAAACACAAAGATCCGATTCACTGGTCAGAATTTCAAGAGAGGCAGTTTAGTACCCTGGAGAGCTCCCTAAGGAGCCCAGATTTTGACAGCCTTGGAGCTTCCAAATGCCTCTGGCAGCATCTAAATTTTCTCATGGTCACATGACCAAAAACCTATATTGCTGCACTGTATGAGTTTTAAATAACCTTTTAAATATTAGAAGTTCAGGAAAATTAGGAAATAGGGACAAGCACAAAGAAGAAGAAAAACTTACCGCTTAGAGATAACCATAAACTCTACTACTACTACTTCTATTATTATCCTTTGTAAAGTTTTTGCTTTTAAGTAGTCTCTACATCCAGCATGGGCACAAACTTACAACCTTGAGATCAAGAGCCACATACTCTACCAACTGAGCCAGCCAGGCACTCCAACTGTACATTTATTATTAACTGATGACAATGGTGAAACAAAATCCATAAACACTATTTGCTCATTCTTGTCTTCTTATCAGCAATCCTGCAAATCCTCCAGTTTAATATGTAAATTTTGTGAAATTAAATTTGATTGCCTAATATTTTATTCTGCTTCAATTATAATTGCTAATTGTGCCAACCTCTTATTCCTAGCATAGGAGAGTCGGGGGAGAATACTAATGAAGCAGATTGGATTGGAGTACTAAGGGTTGATTAGGTGTGTAGTTTTCCATCTAATACCAACCCACTCCTTTCTGGAGCTCCAGATGCATCATTTCCAGCTGCCCACGGGACATACTCATTTTAATATTCCATGGGCACCTTAAATTCAACTTCTTCAGAACTTAATTTCATTAGTTTTTCCTTTAAATTGTTCCACAGATTTTATTACTTATCTTGGTTAATTTCAACATCAGCTGCCTTATTTTTTTTTTCAGCCACCTTATGTTAAGATGAAGTAGGGAAGAAAGGGGAGAGAGAAGAAGAAACAAAGAAACACAATCATCATCTTTCATCTTATTCAAGCCACAAACCTCAAAGATTAAAGTAATTTTTTAAAAAAGATTTTATTTATTCATGACACACACACACACACATACACACACAGAGGCAGAGACATCAGCGGAGGGAGAAGCAGGCTCCATGCGGGGAGCCTGATGTGGGACTCCATCCTGGGACTCTGGGATTGCGCCCTGAGCCAAAAGCAGACACTCAACCACTGAGCCATCCAGGCGTCCCTCAAAGATTATTCTTAAATCAATTCACTCTTTCACGTACCTCTTCCAATGACTGTCAAGTTTTGTTGATGTCTCTTTCTGTCTTTGGGGTGCCTTCTTTTTCTCTGTCCAGGCATTCACCCATTACTCAACTGGACAGTTGCAGTGGCCTTTTCATTTGCAGTACTTCCAACCTTGAATCCAATTTCCACAACATTATTCGAGAGATATTTCTGAAGGATTTATCTTTTCTTTTAAAGATTTTATTTATTCATGAAAGACACACAGAGAGAGGCAGAGACATAGGCAGAGGGAGAAGCAGGCTTCTTGCAAGGAGCCTAATGCAGGACTTGATCCCAGGACTGCAGGATCACACCTTGAGCTGAAGGCAGATGCTCAACCACTGAGTGTCCCAAATGGATTTATCTTAAAGCCTCTGATGGTTCTTCTGTTTCTATATAGGATAGTGGTTAAAGAATGGTTCCAAAGTAAACAAAACTGGATTAAAATCTGCACTTATTTGTGTGACTTTGGATAATTTATCTTCTCTGTGTCTTTGTTGCTTTACCTGTAAAATAAATAGGAATTAATATCTTCTTCTTAGGGTTTTTGGGAAAATTAAATAACATTTGTAAAGTACTTTTCATACATATTGACAAAGGATAAAATCCAACAGATGTTATTATTATTATTATTAACATTATTACTGCTATTATAATGGAAGTACAAACTTCACTGCATATTAGTAGACTTAAAGTATTTGGGCAGCCCAGAAGAACAACCCCTTTTTTGGTGGAAACACCTTCTCTTCCACTTCAATTATGTGCTTCTTGTGGTGGCATCTGATAAGAAAACTCCACTTCTTTGGCTACTGGGATGGGTACTGATCTAATTTTTGCTGAACATCATAGCTCATCTTCTTGCCTGTAACATCAGGTCCAGGTTGGGCCTCTGACCCAAGCCTAGTCCATTGGAATACTTCCTTTCCCTTCCCTTCTGTTCCCTTCCGTTCCCTTACTTTCCTTCCTAGAAATCTAAAAGTGAGGAGTAGGGATTGGGAAAAGAGATAAAGGGAGAAAATTCTCTTTTCTTGACTGGTTACTATAGAAATATGTAGCCTTGCCAAATGCCCTGTTTCCTACTAACCAGAGATGGCCATCTGCAGAAGAAGAAAATGAAACACTCCAAGAAGAGCAGAAGCAAGAGAGGGAGAGAGGGAGAGAGAGAAGGGGGAAAGGAGGAGATTGAGAGAGACTGAGATGGAGGATCCTTTATCTTTCTTGTTTCTGTCTCCAGGCAAGACCAAGGCAAAGGGTTGTGGTCTTCCCAGGCTTGCTCGGGTTGCAGAAATGACCCTTGCCATAAAAAAGTCTTGACCTATATACCACTCATCATATGAGGTCTCTCACAATAAGACCTGGCCATCTTTCTATCCTTGTTTATATCCTTCACACTAGGTCCCACTGAATTTGTTCTCACTCCTAGGATATATCATACCTTTTCACATTTTTATAGATTTATATTGTACCTTAATTACTTATTAATATCACTATCTCTAGACCTTTTAGCCTACTTTATGGATATGTATTATTGATGTTTGTATCCTGTCCTGAACAGTCACAGCATAGTTCTCCACATATAGAAGAACATACTTAACATTGTTAAGTAAATATCCATTTTAAAATTTAGTTATTGTAAGGGTTATTCTGTGACCCAGATGTTTCCAAGGATAGAGAAATAAATAAGAATAATGCCCTTCAAACCTCAAAGAACTTGAAGTTGAATCAGGGGAGTCAAACATGTCATAATTGTTCCAAGAGGAAAAAAACATTTTTATATATACCATTTCAGTTATTCTGTGTGATAAAGATTGAATGTTGATATTCTTAGCCTCCCCATTGACCCCCCAAAAAGAGTCAGACTGTGAGAGTTTAGTGATTGCTCAAGATCACTCAGCTAATAAAGTGACATAATCTGGCTAGCACCTAAGGTCCTCAGTCCTCTGGGATTTCTACTTTTGTTTCTCTGCCTCTCACTTCATGCTGTCTCTCTTACCTTGTCCACATCTTTGGCTCAGTGGGCAAATTAACAGTGTAAAGATAGATAACACAGTTTATCTTTCTTACTATTGGATATAATTCTCTCTTTCTCAATCTCTCTCTCTCTCTCTCTCTCTCTCTCTCTCATCTCCGTTCTCCCAAATTTTGGTGATTTAATTTTCCAAAGCTTGTATTATAAGCAGGTATATGGAAATGGGATTTGGAATCTAGCTCTTATGACTCTTGAGTGATTTGTTTGGACTGCACACACCCTTTTCAATCACTCACCTTAAATTTCTGACTGCCAAGACAGCAGAAATGTCACTTTTAATGGCAGCACATGCTAATTCTTCTGGGGTTGGGGTAGAGTGAAGATGATTTCACAAGCCTGAGGAAGGTGCATATACGTCAGGATCTAGCTCTGGGGAAGCTGTGCACACTGTAGGAGGCTGCTGAGAGTGCACTTAGAACCAAAAGGGAAAACTGCTTTATAATGCATGGTCTCTTCAATTCTCTGACAAAGCTTAACGTTCTGGAAGCTGGTGAAGGAAAAATATTTAAAGGGTCCCCATCCATTTTCACAAAGCAAGTAATGAAGAGTGGATTTCGAAATTACAGGCAATACATTGATAATGGGCACACTACATTTTAAGGTGTATTATGTGAGGGGTCTAAATTTTCTATACGTTTGAGCCTCGAACAAACATGGGTTTGAAATGCACAGATCCATTTACACGCAGATTTCTTTTATAAATACAATAAAGTACTGTAAATGTATTTGACTTATGATTTTCTTTTTCTTATTCATTTATTTGAGAGAGAGAGAGAGAGAGGGAGGGAGAGAATGAGTGGTGGGGGAGAGGAACAGAAAGAGGGAGAAAGAAACTCAGACTCCCCACTGAGCGCAGAGCCTGATTGCTGCACTATCTCAGGACCCTGAGCCATGACCTGAGCCGAGACCAAGAGCTGGATGCTTAACCGACTGAACCACCCAGGTTTTCAAGAAGATTTTATTTATTTATTTGAGAGAGAGAGAGAGAGAGAGAGAGAGAGAGAGCAAGTGAGGGGGTGGGGGAAAGGGAAAAAGAAAGAAGCAGACTCCCTGCTGTGCAGGGAAGCGAGAAGAGAAGCGGAATCAGGGCTAGTTTGTGGCATGATCTCAGGACCCACTGATTATAATCTGAGCTGAAGGCAGATACTTAACCAACAGAGCCACCCTGATGCCCCTTATGAATTCCTTTTCATCTTTTTTAAAAATATTTTATCCATTTATTCATGAGAGACACTGAGAGGGAGAGACATGGACAGAGGGATAAGCAGGATCCTCGGAAGGTACCTCCTGTGGGACTTGATTCGAATCCGCGGACCCAGGATCACACCCTGAGCAGAAGGCAGACACTCAGCCGCTGAGCCACCCAGGCATGCTCCCCTTATGATTTTTAAAAAATATTTTTATTTATTTATTCATGAGAGACACAGAGGGAGAGAGAGAGACAGACAGACACAGGCAGAGGGAGAAGCAGGCTCCATGCAGGGAGCCCGATGTGGGACTCGAACCCGGGGCTCCAGGATCACGCCCTGGAGCCAAAGGCAGACGCTCAACCGCTGAGCCACTCAGGCTTCCCCCCTTATGATTTTCTTAATAACGTTTTATTTTCTCTAGCTTACTTTATTGTAACAATACAGTATATACTACACATAACTTACAAAATATGTGTTACTCACTGCTTATGTTACTGGTAAGGGTTCTAGTTAGCAGTAAGCTGTTAGTAGTTAAGTTTTTTGGTACATGTACTCCCAAAGCTAGCACAGTAGTTAAGTTTTTTGGGAGTCAAAAATCATACATGGATTATCGGCTGTGCAGGATGAGGGTGGGGTCAGTGTTCCTAACTCATGTGTTGTTTAAGGGTCAACTGTACATACATTTTACAGCAAATAGCTGTGTTTTAAAAGAGGTGTTGTTATATATGGATGCTTAAACTTTGGACAAAAATAAAAGGGATTTTAACAAATCCTTTTGATTTGATAATTATGGAAACATTTATTTTTCTTTTGCTTTTTCAGTTTTACTTCCCTTTCCAGATTTATGAAAGCAAACTACAAAGACACAGAATGTCTTTCTTTGACATATCTGACTTGTCTGATGATTTGCATTTCTATTCCTGTACAGTGCACAATATTAAGGGTCTTCTAGCCCTTTTCCATGAGAGAGTAATAACTAATAGTTGAGAGCTTTTAGTCTTATAAACATAGTATTTTATAATATTCCTTGTGACTTCTCAATATTAAATATTGAGAATTACCTAGTGTTTTGAATATTCTGCTAAATTCTCATATTTTTTTAAAATTCTCATATTTTTTATCTTCAGTTGTTTTTTTTTTAAGATTTTATTTATTTATTCATCAGACACAGAGAGAGAGGCAGAGACATAGGCAGAGGGAGAAGAGGCTCCCTGCAGGGATCCTGATGCGGGACTCAATCCTGGGATCGGGATCATGCCCTGAGCCAAAGGCAGGTGCTAAACCACTGAGCCACCCTGGGATCCCCTAATGCTATTATTGAGTTCTATTCCATATTAACATATCTAGGTTTTATCAGTCAGGATAAGCAATACACATAAAAGATGCTGGGTGGCAAACAATTCCAAATTGCAGTGGTTCAATACAACAACATTTTATTTCCTCCAATTTAGTATGCACATGCAAAAAGATGAATACCCATATCTCATAGTATACACAAATATTAACTCAAATGAATCATGGACTATAAAGAAGCTAATCTATAAAACTAGAAAGAAACATACTAGAAAATGTTTGTGATCTTGGGTTAGGCAAAAAGTTCTAAGATATAAGATCTAAAGTTTTGGCATTTAGAAAAAAGATAAATAGGATTTAATCAAAATTAAAAAAAACTTTTGAGCTTCAAAAGACACCATTAAGAAAATGAAAAGAGAAGACACAGAGTGGGAGCAAATATTTACAAATCATGTATGTGGTAAAGGATTTATATCCAGGATAAATAAAGATCTTATAACTTGATAATAAGAAGACTAACAGTCCAGTTAAAAATGGGCCAAAGATATAAGAATGGTTAGCAAATAAGCACATGAAAAGATGCTCAAAATCATTAGCCTTTAGGGAAATAAAAATTGAAACCACAATGAGAAATCACTTCACTCCCACTGGAGACAACAGTTCTTTGATTCTTTGTATAAATAGAAACATAATCAAAAAACAAGATGATATTCACCCAACATTTATGGAGTAAAAGAGGGAGAGAAAGAGAGAGAGAGAAAGAGACAGAGAAGGGAGACTCTGGGTTCTGTTAGCAAAAAAATGGGGGAATCTATAAGAAATCTCCTAAGAGGTAGGAGAATCATACATTTGACTGGGGAATGGTTTGGCTAGGTTGAAGATAGTACAGTTAGGTCATGGTAGAAAGTTAGGTAACTTATCCTTCAATTTAAATAAGATAGACAATATCAAGTATGGATGAGGATGTGGAGAAATTGGAACCCTCAAACATTGTCACATTTTGGAAAACAGTTTGGCAGCATCCTAAAAAGTTAAACATCAATGTGCCATACAACACAGCAATTCCACTTCTAGGAGTCAAGTATCTAAAAAGACTTGTACAAAAATTTTCATAGCAGCATTACTCATAATAGTCAAAAATTGGAAATATTTCAAATGTGCATCAACCGGTGAAATGATAAAGCAAAATATGGTACATTCATTCAATGAAGCAATACAAAAGGAAGAAAACATTGTGATGAGTGAAACAAGCGAGATCAAAATATTGTAGGAGTCCATTTATATAACATGAGCAGAAGTGACAAATCTATAGAGACAGATACCTGGGGGTGGAAATGGAAATGGTGGTTGATTAGAAAAGGGCATAATGAATATTTTTGGGGTGGTAGAAATGTTTTAAAACTAGATTGTTGTGATGGTTGTACAACTCCAATTTCTGCTTATTGTAGTCATTAAGGGACCTAAAGTGACAGATGTTCTCTTTCAACACATGGTTCCATCATCACCACAGCAGGAGGGAAAGGAATGTGCTTCTGCCTCTTAAAGCTTTTCCTAGGAAATGATACACATCACTTCTCCTCCCATTTTATTGGTAAAAGGGAGTTACATGGCCAAGTCTAACTTCAAAGATGCAAGAGAGTACAATTTTACTATGCCTGGAAGCTGAGGAGAACCAGAACAGTCCTAATGACTATGGTATAAATAACAACAACAGTAAGGTTACAGTTTGACTGGAGTTACTTTGCTTTTGCTTCTGAGAAACTTAGCATTAGGAGGAGGATCCTAGGCTCACTTCCTGCCACGGATATACCTACGTAATACCCATATCTATGTAAAGTCCTAATCTATCACATGTTGCTTGGTTAACAGAAATTTCTAAGCCCCCAGTTATGGTTGTTCTTTATATTTTACTGTGACTCTCAGTGCCTTTGATACCCTGAGTACCTGGTTTCCCTAAATCAATGAACTTCTGAACCTGTGTGTTTATGTAGAAAAATGACAAGCTTTCTCTCTCTCTCTTTTTTTTAATAGGCATCATTGCTTCTGTAATGTGTAAGGGATTAGAATACTTTTGTGTGGCTAAAGAGGCCAAAAGTTAGATCAGTAAATGGAAATCATAGGAAGGCAGATTATACATTACAGATGGAGTTTTCTAATTACTAGCATTTATGAAATTGAAATGACTGTCTCTGAGCTACTTAACCACTCAAGATGTTGAAGTTGTGGCTTGATGACCCGTTGAGAGAAACACTGAGGAGAACTTAGACCAAATGTTCTCCAGAACTGATGTTATTAGGCTTTTTTTTTTTTTTAAGATTTTGTTTATTCATGAGAGACACAAAGAGAGAGAGGCGGAGACACAGGCTGAGAGAGAGAAGCCGGCTCCAAGCAGGAGGCCGGATGTGGGACCCGATCCTGGGTCTCTAGGATCACGCCCTGGGCCTAAGGCGGCGCTAAACCACTGAGCCACCCAGGTGTCCCTATGACTAGGCTTTACTGCACAGCAAATACACCTCTTTGATAAGATCTCTATCCATTTTTGGACTGCATCTGCTTTATTTAAGTCAAAGCTCTTCTCAACCAAAAGTGTTAAGGGCACGGAAGAGGAATTTATGAGCAACTATAGTAGAATTGAGAAAGTGAAACTTGAAAGATAGCAGAGAGAGGCTACCTTTAGTAAGACAGACTGAAATTTGATTAGGATTATTAGGAGAAGCAAAGGACTGGAAGGGTATGACTAAAATATTAAAAATATTGAATGGTGTGTATAGAATGAATATTTATTTTCCAGACCCTGAGATTATGGGCTGAGGGAATCCCATCTGAAATATGAGCAAAGCGAGTTTAGGACCAAGAAGTACTTTTTCAGAGAGAAAGAAAACCATGTATTAATTTAACCGTGTATTAGTTATCCCTGTTATGTAATGAGACAAACATATAAAATGATTTAAAAAAACATTTTGTCAATGTTATAAGCAAAGGTATCCCAGGTAATTACTAAGAGGAGTTGGGCAGCATCTAAGCCTAAGTCGGAGACAAGCATGCACTTCCAGTTTGTCACTTGGGCTTCCGGTCGGCAGCAGAATATTGGCAGGCTAAGGGTCTGCCCTGGTATGAAAAAAGTTCTGTATTCCTAAAATAAATCACTTTGCACCCGATGATTCTCAGGTTTCATCACAATGAGGAATGACTGCAAAGCAGACACACAGAAAAACCTTTCATTGTTAAGGGGGAAAAATGTCCGAAAATCTTCTATGCAAGGAGCTCCTGATAAGGAATTTGGGACTGGACAATAATCGCCGAGCACAATTTAATTCTGACATCCAGGATCTGCTCGCTGAAGGCAATTCTAACAGCAGGCTGCAAGGTGAAGATAGAAGAAACGTGCTTTATCTAAGGTTACAGGAGGAAATCGGCAAGACAAGACGTAGTACAGAGCACTGCCGCATTTCTCAGGATAAAAAAAAAAATGCACGGTGCAGACTGGACACGACGCTTTCCTTTATAAGAGAGAGAAACAGCAGTAAGACAGCCGACCGCCAGAAGCGCAGCGACCACTATTGTGTTAGCGCCGGCGGCGGAAGGACCTGCCTGCGCCGCTGCGTTAAAGAGTCCCTCTTTGTTCAGCTCCGGCCAGGGCCGCAGCGCGCCGTGTCCTTCCGCGCTCGCTGCGCAGTCCCCGCCCCCTCGCAGCCCTGGAGAGCTGCCATTCGGCACCGGAGTCGCTCCGCGCTCCCAGAATGCACCGGCAGTCCGCGGGAAACCAAAATGGCGAAGGGCTGTAGCGAAGTGGGCTGTGTTTGAGGCCGGTGTGAGAAGGCTCGCTCTACTCTCAACCCTCGTCCCCAGGACCTCGGTTTGTGCGTGTGCATGTGCGGGGTGCCCGGTGGGGCGGGTGCCCAGTAAGTGCTTGGACTCGCAGGGGAAGCGCCCAAGGGGACGTGATTGGTTGTTTTTTCCTGTATGAAGCGGTTGGCACCACTGAAGTGACCGAATGAGGTGAGAGACCTTGGCCTGGGAACCAGGCTCTTCCGGAGGAGGTGGGGGTGGGCGGGGGGGAAAGAGGGAAGAAAGGAAGCAAGTATAAAAGGGAAAGATGGAGGATCGAAGTGGGGGTGGGATCTCCAGTGTGTGTATGCGGGTCCCTTGCATTTATGTGTATGTTGAAAAGAATGGACAGAATGGAGTAGTCAGGTGTCGGAGAAAATAGGGAGCGAGCGAGGCATCAGGGAAGTCGGTTAGAGGACCAAGATAAAACGTTGAGACGGGGAAGCTGTGTTTGGAGGGGCAGGAAGGAACCTGGGGGCGGGAGACGGTTGGAGGGGCAGGATGAACCTGGTGATGAGGGGGTGGGGAGCCGAGAGGAGGAGCCGTTAGGAAATGCGGACTGAGGGAGACGTGGGGAGCTGAGTGGAGGGGCTGCCTGGGACCTTAGGGGGCGCGAAGGGAAGTAGCAGTTTGGAACCAGGGGGTGGTGGAATTGTATGGAATTGGAGTAAGGGGCTGGAGTAGAAGGGCAGGATGGAGTACCAGGATAAGTGAAACACTAAGTGGAGCCTGGAAGCAAACCCCGAAAGCTGTAAAGGGGACAAGTGGGAGGGAAAGTGTGAGAAGGGGGAGAGACACAATGAAATCTAACTCCTATTCCCTGCTCGGATGTAGATATGTATTATTCATTTTCACAACTGAGGTAATTACGGTTCAAGGGATTTTTAACTGATTTGCCAAGATTTCTTAACATATTTTGGTAGTGCCAGAACTCTTAACTCTGTGTGTGTGTGTGTGTGTGTGTGTGTGTTTTACAATCTGGTGTCTTTGGTTGCTAGAATTTTTTCTTTGGAAGCAACTAGAGGGAACAGATGGATTTATCGGGGTGATTTGACGAACAGAGAGGGTTCGTGAACAATGGGAAAAGGGATATGGAATGTTATTCTATGCTTGAAAACATTTCACTTTAAGCGTAGTTAGAACCATTTACAAATTCAAATATGCAGACCTACGTAGGCCTGTGGATAACGTAAGAAAGCACCACATGAGGTCAGTACAGAACTAGAAATATGTAAATAGTGCCTGAATTAATTGGACTCCAGATGCTCCGGTAGTAGTAACTTTCTCCCTCAGTATTGATTCCATGTGACCCCTCTGTATACCTTGCCTGCGCGCTGGTTTCATTTCCATGTTTTCATTCTCTCTTGAGAATTCCTTTTTGTTTTGTTTTGGGCAGTAGATTGCAAAGACTGAATTTGAGAGTATTTTACGAGGGTAAAGTAAAATACACTTGCATTAAGTGACCTTTTTCAGAGGTTTGTCAAGCTTTACGGGGAGCCATTTTGACTAACAGCTTTAGGTGCCCTGTAGTTTTGGCAAGGAAAGAGTTGATTTTAAATTTCTTAACATAGAGCATTCTGTCATTGATATTTATAATGTTATTCACACTCTGGCCATTTGCAGTAAAACTAGAGAGGGAATACAAGGTGAAATTCTGTTCTTGTTTTTTTAGGTTTCTAAATATAAAAATATATTCGAATGCACATTTTAAGTTTGCTCACCTTCAGTTTTTTTTTAAAGTGCTAAAAATATTCTGAAATATTTGAATTGAGAATGCACCTGTTTCCTGATGCTGCATATTCATGTTAATGGCATTAACAGAAATCTATAATTAATCGGGATGAAATGCACACAGTTTTAGAACTAGAAGTGTAGAAGTCATCTGGTTAAACTTTTTTTCTAGTGAAACAAAATATATTCAATGATCTTTTTAATTATGCTGATTTCCTCAAAGTTCAGTTTGGAAAGGGATTTTATTCTGTGTATTTTGGTATGGGTCATAAATTCTTTGATGTCATTGATTTATAAATATACCTTTCATTAGATCCTTAACTGAAAGTGTAATTTGCTTTATTCTTATTTCAGCATAATCTTTATATCTGACTTTAGGAAACTGGTGGTATAGTCATAATTTTTAACAGATGGGGAAATTTGCCTCTGAAGAGTTGTCATGGTCAACATCTGTAGCTAGGTGGTTCTGAAAGTAAAATTTAACTACTGTTTTAGTTAGTCTAAACTTCCATCAATGCTATTCTTTGGTTGATATTTTTATGTTTTGTTTCCCTTGTTTTTCAGGATTTGTTTATTACAGTGAAATACTGTGTAACAACCTTAAATTGGAGTGTATAGGTTTGTGGAGATTTTCCTGTATAGTGCTGTTCAATAGTACTTTTTCCACTGATGGCAGTGACCTGTTTATGCTCCATCCAGTTAGCCCATAGTCACATATGGATGTTGAACACTAGACATGTAACTGGTATGACTGAGAACTGAATTTATAATTTAATTTAATTCATTACAAAACTAAGCTTTAAATGGCCATATGTAGCTAGTGGCTGCTGTATTAGACAGCATAGTATTAGAGGGTATTGCATCCATATATTAGGAATTGTTGCATCTCATAACCATGGAAACCATCAGAACCCAAGGGAAGGGAGCTATCTTGGAACCAAGGATTGAAATTCTCTGTACATTTTTAAGATGAAGTAGTCTTCATTTTTGCCTCACATCAAGTCTTTTGTTGTATCCCTGCCAAAAAATGAAAAGGTAGCAACTTCTCTAACCTTTTTCTATTTTTTTTTTTTTAACATTTTGTTTACTTGAGAGGCACACACGCACCTGTGAGCATGGGAGGAGATGTGACAGAGGGAGATGGAGAAGCGGACTCCCCACTGAGTGTGGAGCCCAACTCTGGGGTTCCCTACCAGGACCCTGATCATGACTTGAGCAGAGGTCAGAAGCTTAACCTAGCCACCCAGGCACCCCTTCTCTGATCTTTTAGTTATCTGATTCTGTTTCCTTTGTCAAACAACAACAAAAATGGATGTTGACAAAGTTAGTTTACTTTGTTATTTTTTAAAAAATGTTTATTTTTATATTAAAATTTTTTTATTAAGGAAAATTTAGAAACAAAGTGAACAGAATAGTATAATAAACTTTTTTGTATTCATGTAGGTTTCATCTATATCTCTGCACTCCGCACTCCATTGTTTTTATGATTTTAAAAAGCTTTTTTAGGTAAAATTTACATATATTAACCATATACTTTTAAAATAATAGCTTTATTGAGATAATGCATATATCATATGTAAATAATTCACACGTATGTACCCTTTTAAGGTATAATTTACTGACTTTTTTAGTGTATTCACAGTTGTGCAACCATCACCATGATCTAATTTCAGAATATTCTTATCAGTGCAAAATGAATATCTGTAACCATTAGCAGTCACTTTCCATTATTCACCTTTTATATACAGCTTTTTAATATCTATCAATCTTGTGTAAACATAAGGAAAATATAATTGAAATACATTGTGTTAAGGTATTCCTACAATTTCCTATTAAGTCTTTTGGAGTCACTAAAAAAAATAACAGCCTTATTGAAATATATCATATGCCATTAAAATTAACCCTTTAAGTTCTACAATTTAGTGGTTTCCCCCCACCCCATAGAACATGTAATCATCACCAACTGTCTAATTTTAGAAATTTTTTTACCCCCAAAAGAAATCCCATACCAGTTAGCATTCACTTCCCATTTCCTCCTCCCCCCTCCATCCCCTGGCAACCACTTATCTATTTTCTATGTTTTTATTTTGCCTATCCTGGACATTTCACATAAATGGAACCATGTAATATATGGCCTTTTGTGTCTGGCTTCTTCACTTAGCATAATATTTTCAGGTACATCCATGTTGTAGCATGTATCATTCCTTTTTACAGCCAAAATGTGTTTCATTGTGTGGATATTTATATGATTTTGTTAATCCGTTCATCAGTTGATAGGCATTTGGATTGTTTCCACCTTTTGCTGTTACAGTTTTTATTTGCAGTGAATGTTCATTTACAGGGTTTGTGTGGACATGTATTTCCATTTCTGTTGGTTACATATCTAGGAGTGGAATTGCCAGGTCAGATGACACCTGTGTGTTTAAGGTTTTGAGAAACTGCTGAACTGTTTTGCAAAGAGCCTGCACCCTTTTAGTCTCACCAGCAGCTGTGAGGGTTCTAGTTTCTTTACATCTTTACCAATACTTGTCTGTCTTTTTGGTTATAAGCACTCTAGTGGGTGTGCAGTGGTATCTCATTGTGGTTTTGATTCGTATTACCCTGATGAGTAATGATGTTGAGCATCTTTTCCATGTAGTTATTAGCTTTTTGTATACCTTCTTTGGAGAACTGTCTATTTGGGTCCTTTGCCCATGTAAAAAATTAAATTATTTATGTGCTGTGGATAGAAGTCCTTTATCAGCTTTGTGGTTTGCAATTATTTTCTCCTATTCTTTGGGTTCTTTGACTTGATGATGTTCTTTGAAACACAAAGTCTTTAATTTTGATGAAGTCTAATTATCCTTTTTCTTGTTTTGCATGTGCTTTTGATGTCCTATCAAAGAATGTTGCCTAACAAAGAGTGACACAAATTATGTTTTTTTTTTCTAAGAATTATGTAATTTTACCTCTTAGGGTTAGTCTATAATCCATTTTGAGTTAATTTTTGCATGTGATGGTAGGTGTCCAGCTTCATTTTTTTAAAGATGTGAATACCAATTTCCTTGAACCATTTGTTAAAAAACTTCTTCCCTGTTGATTTGTTTTGACATTCTTTTCAAAGATCCGTTGAACGTGAATGTAAGGATTTGTTTCCAGATTCTCAATATTCTTTTTTCTTCCTTTCCTTTCCTTTCCGTTCCTTTTTCCTTTTTCCTTTTTCCTTTTCCTTTCCTTTCCTTTTTAAAGATTTTATTTATTTATTCATGCGACACACAGAGAGAGGCAGAGACATAGCAGAGGGAGAAGCAGGCTCCTTGTGAGGAGCCTGATGTGGGACTTGATTCCAGGACCCTGGGGTCATGGACCTGAGCCAAAGGCAGATGCTCAACCACTGAGTCACCCAAGTGCCCTCAATTTTATTTCACTTTTGTGTCCTTATGCCTGTATCATAATGTCTCTATTATTATTACTTTGTGTTAACTTTTGAAATGGGGACGTGTGAGTCTTTTGGTTTTCTTCTTTTTCAATGTTCAATGGATATTCTGGATTTCTTGTTCTTTTTTTTTTTTAAGATTTTATTTATTTATTCATAAGAGACACAGAGAGGCAGAGACATAGGCAGAGGGAGAAGCAGGCTCCCCGCCGGGAGCCCCATGCAGGACTTGATCCCAGGACCCGGGGATCATGCCCCGTGCCAAAGGCAGATGCCTACTGAGCTACCTAGGTATCCCAATTTCTTGTTCTTCTATATGAATTTTAGGAGCAGTCTGTCAGTTTTTGCAAAAAAGATGCAGCTGGAATTTTGATACTGTAATGAATCTGTAGCTCCACTTAGGAAATATTGTGCTCTTAACAATGTTAACATCCTAACAACAACAACAACAACAACAACAAAAAACAGATGTTAACATCCAGAAACATGGGATGTCTTCTTTCTAGTTATGTAAGTTTTACTTAATTACTTTCTCTTTGTTATGCAGTTTTCATTGCACAAGCCTTATATTTTGTTGTTGTTAAATTTATTCCTAAGTTTTTATTTGGTGCTATTGCAAATGGAATTTTTTCCTTCATTTCATTTTCAGATTATTCACTGGTAGCACATAGAAATGCTTTTGATTGTTATATATTAACCTTGTATTCTGCAACTTTGCTGATCTGGTTTATTCTAGTACGGTTTTTTTTTTTAATTTTTTTTTTTACTTATGATAGTCACACACACACAGAGAGAGAGAGAGAGAGAGAGAGAGAGGCAGAGACACAGGCAGAGGGAGAAGCAGGCTCCACGCACCAGGAGCCCGACGTGGGATTCGATCCCAGGTCTCCAGGATTGCGCCCCGGGCCAAAGGCAGGCGCCAAACCGCTGCGCCACCCAGGGATCCCCTCTAGTACGGTTTTGTATGTGTGTGGATTCTGAATCACTTTTCAGTTCTGTAGTATAGTTTACTCAGTGTCAATTTTTATTAGTATTATTAGTGACAGTATTTCTTAAGCTAATCTATATGAGTATTAAAGTAATTATAAAAATTGGTGCTGGGCTCTATTGCAGATTTATAGTTAAGGATAGTATGTCTGTTCTTGATTCTCACTTTGAGAAACCAGCTGAACATGTCTCATTTACTGTGTACTCCACCTTCTCTCACAACCATTTGGTTTCTTTAGGGATAAAAGATGCCTCAGCATTTTCTTTAATATTTCCTCCCCATTGGCTATGAACACCAATATTCTATGTTTTGATTCTGGTGCTGTTAGTGTATTTATATGCATTGGTAATGAGTACTTTGTTCATGCTGTCTGGCTATTTGCTGATTATATCACCACTTACAACACAGATCTACATTTCATAGAGTTAAAATGTGAAAAATTGTCCTTTGGTTAATGACTTGTCTAGGCAGTAGGACCAACCAGTTGGAGCTGTTTAGGCAAGAGAGTAATTAAAACAGGTTTTCCATACTGCAAATTGAAAGTGCATTAATTAAAGGATGGATCTGTAGCAGGAAGATCAGTTAGAGAAGTATATGGTAATAGTGCAGGTGAGAACTGGTAATGACCTGAAATAAGGTAGTGGTTTTAGTAGATGTTTGAGAGATGAACTTTAAGGAATAATTAGGACTTGGTGAATATTTGGAGAGTTAGGAAAGAGGGAAGAATCAAATAACACTTCTGGATTAAGAACTGGTGAGACAGTAATGGCATTAACTGGAGAAAGGGGAAGAATTTGAAGAAAATCTCATTTCTGTTAAATTAAAGGTGCTAGGAGAATCCAGGTTGAGATGTCTAGGGCAATTGGCAGTAATGGTCTAAAGCTTATGAGACAGGATGAGACTGGAGATTTAGAAATTGGCAACAGATAAAAATTAAGTGAAGCATTAGGAGAACATGCAGAACATGTAGGACAAAAGAAGGGAGCCCTAGACCACTGCAGCATTTTAAAGGGTTGGCAGGGGAGGAAAAATCAATACAGAAACATCAGAAAGGTATGAGAAGAATCACTTACTACAGGTGATAGGTATCTCAGGAACAAAGGAAGTGAATTTCAAGAAAAAGGTCATGACCATCAGTTATTACACACAGATTGGGTATGGTGAGAACTGAAACAAGGACATTGTCTAGTATTTGGTTATTTGGAGGTCTTTGATGCAATTGTTAACAGTAATCAGGACAATTTGTAATGGATTAAGTGGATTGTACTTTTTAGAGTTTATTGGTGAAAGTGAGAAAAATGAAATCATTTGTAAGGACTATTTTTCTTTTTAATTTCCTTTTGGTTATGACAGATTTGCATCAAGGAAAATTAAGATTTAAAATAAAGGAAAGAAGTTAATTTATCAATTAACTTTATCAAGTGAGATTATTCTCTAACTGGAGAGAGAAAAGCCATGTCCACTTTACAGAAGTGAATTAGGTACATGCTTTTGTGGATAGATTTTGGGGAAGGAAGGGTAAGGAGAAAGTTGAGGAATTTCATGTTTGTGGCTTCTGTTTTCTCTGAAATAAGACCCTACCTTGCTAGTGAAGAAATTGAATGCTCCAACAGACCTTTCATCAAGTTCCTCTTTCTAAAGATTTGTACATAACAAAAATTATTTTTTAAAAGAACTTTTTGTTGTGTAGTAAAAACTTTGCATATATATCTAGCTAACGCTCCTAAGGTTTTTGAAAAATATGTATCTGCTTTCTCTTGATTTCAAGTTCCCAGAGGCCAAGAGACTAGATCATTTTTTCTTTTTTTTTAAAGATTTTATTTATTCATGAGAGACAGAGAGAGAGAGAGAGAGAGAGAGAGAGAGAGAGAGGGAGAAACAGGCCCCACACGGGGAGCCAATGTGGGACTCGATCCCGGGACTCCAGGATCATGCCCTGGGCCGAAGGCAGATGCTAAACCGCTGAGCCACCCAGGGATCCCAAGAAACTAGATCTTAATCATTTTGAACTTTTAGCTCTTTAAAGAGTGGCTGGCATATTTACCACCAAATTGTCCTAGGAGAGTTGTTTTGTTTTGTTTGAGAATTAGTTTTCTTTTTTTTTTAAATATATTTTTTTAAATTTTTATTTATTATTTATGATAGTCACACACAGAGAGAGAGAGAGAGAGAGAGAGACAGAGACAGAGACATAGGCAGAGGGAGAAGCAGGCTCCATGCACCAGGAACCCGACGTGGGATTCGATCCCGGGTCTCCAGGATCGCGCCCTGGGCCAAAGGCAGGCGCCAAACCGCTGCGCCACCCAGGGATCCCCGAGAATTAGTTTTCTAATACTAAGATGCTCTAAACATACAGGAGCAAAACAAATCAATTTTCATTGAGAAGAGAGTGTCATATCCTCCTGTCTTCAATATTAATCTTTTGTGAGCGCTTGAACTCCTCCGAGGACTTTGTGATAGTAATTTGCAAATTCTCCGTTAGGTAGATAGCATTTTATGCATCTTAACTCTGGTTAAGAGCTTACCTACTGGAAAACAGTCAACAAAACTAAAGGGCGACCTTCTGAATGGGATAAGATATTTGCAAGTGATATTATCTGTTAAAGGGCTAGTATCCAAAACCTATGAAGAACTTATCAAACTCAATACCCCAAAAAACAAAATAATCCAGTTAAGCAATGGGCAGAAGACATGAGTAGACTTTTTTCCAAAGAAGGCATACAGATGGCTAACAGACACATGAAACGATGATCAACATTACTCATCATCAGGGAAATAAAAATCAAACAATGGGATACCACTTCATACCTATCATAAGGGCTAAAACAGTCTAGGAAACAACAGATATTGGTGAGGATGCAGAGAAAGAGGAATCCTCCTACTCTGTTGGTGGGAATGCAAACTGGTGCAGCACTCTGGAAAACAATATGGAGGTTCCTCAAAATGGTAGAAATAGAACTATCTGAAGATCCAGCAATTGCATGACTAGGTATTTACCCAAAGGATACAAACACATTAATTTGAAGGGATACATGCACCCTGATGTTTATAGAAGCATCAACAATAGCTAAATTATGGCAAAAGCCCAAATGTCCATCAACTGATGAATAGATAAAGAAGAGGTGATATATATAAACAATGGATACGTTAGCTGTATCTATTCAACTGATGAATAGATAAAGAAGAGGTGATATATATAAACAATGGAACGTTAGCTGGAATGAAATCTTACCATTTGCAACGACACAGGTGGACCTAGAATGTGTTATGCTAAGCACAATAAGTCGGTCATAGAACGACAAATACCACATGATTCCACTCAAATGTGGAATTTAGGAAACAAAACAGATGAACATAGGAGAAAAAAATGAGAGAGTTAAACCATAAAGCAGACTCTTAGCTGTAGAGAACAAACTGAAGGTTGCTGGAGGGGAGGTCGGTGCGGGGGATGGGTTAAATGGGTGATGGATATTAAGGAGGGAACTTGCTGTAATGAACACTGGGTGTTATATGTAAATGATGAATCACTAAATTCTAGAAACTAACATTACACTATTATGTTAACTAGAATTTAAATAAAAACTTGAAATAAAAGAAAGAACGCTTTATCTGTTGCTGAAAATATATTTATACTAAATTTCAAAACATTCTCATAGTTTTGGTTTCTAACATCTCTTAATCATAAGTTAACATAAATATCTATTGGTTGCCTCTCTTGAAGAAAATACTTGATAGTATGTGCTGTGGAGAATTTGTTTTCTTATTTGTTCAACACATGTTATTGAGGACTCCTATATGTGACATTGTCTTAGGTGGTAGAAATGCATTGTTGAACAAAGCTATTTATACTGCCCTTGTATTTTTAAGGAGTCACACACCCACATACAAAACAAGTAAACACAGCATCATCAATGTAGTGTTTCTACTAAAACTGTTTAACCTCATTTCAGTCATGAGGAAACAATAAGACAAATCCAGAATATGTAGCATGTTAGCATTCAGCATAGAAGTTAGAAGATGGCTTCAAAAAATATCCTGTTAAAACAAGGATATAGTTGAGATTAAGGAAAGGAAAGAGACATGACAAATACAATGTGTGAATTCTGCTGGATCCTAGATTTTGAAAAAGCTTTAAAGAACATTTTCATGTCAAATAAAGAATTTGGACTGTACTTTAGGCAGTAATATTAATGTTAAATTTGCTGGCTATGATCATAGTCTTGTGGCTGTATGGGACAAAGTTCATTCTGGGAGGAGGTACATCTTTTTTTTTTTTTTTAAGGTTTTATTTATTTATTCATTAGAGAACACAAAGAGGCAGAGGCATAGGCAGAGGGAGAAGCAGGTTCCCTGTGGGGAGCCCAGTGTGGGACTCCATCCCAGGATTCTGGGATCACGACCTGAGCCAAAGGCAGATGCTTGACCAGTGAGCCACTCAGGTACCTGGGGCGGGGCGGCGGGGGGGTGCATCCTAATATTTACAGGTAAAGTGTCATGATGTCTGAAACTTTCAAATGATCAGCAAAAAAGGTGTGCGTGTATGGGGGTGAGAGAGAGAATTGTGAAATATTAATGGTGAATCTAGGTGAAGAGTATATTGATGGTTATTATTTTCTTCTGATTATATTTGACAGTTTTCAAAATAAAGAATGGAGAAAAATGTAGTTATGGGTTATAATAAGCGCTTTAAAGAACAAGAGTTCTCTGAGAGAATACTGTAGAGTGCAACTACTTTATAGAGTTACTTAGAAGAATCAGTCATATGCAAAGAAAGCTGGAGTGGAGAGGGCAGTTTTGATACTAGGTACAGTATGTATGGATATCTTGGGTGGGAAAGATCTTGGTTTGTAAAGAATTGAAAAAGGAGCCCCGTATGGCTAGATCTTAAGATGCAAAGATGTAATAACTCCTCCTACAGGAGGAAAAAACTAACCTGTATTTCTAACCTTTTCAGCCTAGTAAATATCTTTAAAATTTATTTTCAATTAAGTTTTTAATTCCAGTATAGTTAACATACAGTACTATATTAGTTTCACATGTACAATACAGTGATTCAGAAATTTCATGTGTCACCCAGTGCTCATCATGACAAGTGTGCTCTTTAATCCCCATCACCTATTTAATAATCCATCCTCCTACCCTTCTTCTCTCTCTTAATGATCAGTTTGTTCTCCTTAGTTAAGACTCTTGGTTTGTTTCTCTTTCTCTCCCTTTTTCTCCCTCCTGGTCGTTAGTTTCTTTAATTCTGCGTAGGAGTGAAATCGTATGGTATTTATCTTTCTCTGAATTATTTTGCTTAAAATTTTACTCTTTAGCCCCATCCATGTCCAGCCTAGTAAATATTTTAATATTTTAGTTTTGTTTGAACTATTTATAAAGTCCTTTTGTATTTATCTACATAAGACTCTTAAATGCAGAGCTTTGAAAAAGTAAACTAGAGACAGATGTCCTTGAGTTGTGTCAAAATCGGGGGCAGCCAGCTATTCCTATCCTAGGAAACTTAATCAAGTTGAATCATCTCTAGAAATGCCTTTCATTACTGGTAGACTTAAATTAGGCCAGTAAAAGCCTTGTAGCTAAATAAACTATGGTCTAGAGGCTTGATAGTGGCATTTTACCACTTGTTAAGTCTGCAAATATTTTTGACCGTACCACTTATTTTATGACCAGTTCATAATTGGGATACCAGATGACAAATACTGAGACTAACTTTGTCTACAAGACAATGTGGCCTGCTAGAGTTTACCATATATTAAGAGTCAAGAGCTTGGGGATGTAATCCAGTATTACCTGACATTTTTAGAACTTCAAGAGAGTGATTTAGGTATAAATTTCTAAAATATTGTTTGATTTGGTTTTTAATATGTATGTTACACAGATTAATCTGACTTTATCATCAGTGTAAGCAAGTAAGAGAGTAGGTTTCTTAGATTATGAATGTTATTTTTCCTTTAGTTTTAACAGTTTCTTCATTTTTGTAAGCAACAGCTAGTATTAATGTTCAGATATTTTCCACCCCCAAACCTCCTTTGATTTCCTTGAGGAGCCACAGTTTTAGAAAAGTAACCTAAACTCAGCCTGTTTGTTTGTCTTTGCTTCTAAACCCCGTGTGGTCTGGCATTTGAACTCTGTGGTCTTAGATGACTTTGGAATTGTTAACTTCAATAAACAGTTTTTATTATTCATTTTATTTAACCTACTAGGTACATACTACTACTACTACTACTACTACTACTACTACTACTACTACTACTGGTTTTCCTTGTTTTTTTTTTTTTTTAGGGTATTATTTTTTCTAGGTTATCTTTCTATTTTTGTTTTGACTTCTTTCCTCAGAGTTGTTTTGTTTTTTTGTTTGTTTTTTTTTTTTTTGCCTATCATGCCAAGAAGTGTTTTCTAAAGATTGTCTGATTTGATTTTCATGAACGATTGACTGTCTTTGGCAGAATGGAAATAATGTACTGACATAGGGTTGCCAGCTTTTTATTTTGGAAAAGTAAGAATGTTTAGAAATTGCCACTTACTACCTTCACTCACTAAAGAAAAGGTACTAAGAGTTTAAGAAGGATGTGCTCTCAAAATACAGAATGGCTTAAGTTGATTAATTTTAACTTAATTAAAAATATATTGTCCTTGCTTTTCTTACTTTGCTATAGATTGGTACTGGTCTATGGAATTGATTACATTTGAGAACCACTGCCTTAAAACTGTAGTTTTTTTGAGCTGGTACATCGTGAGGGAGTGGGAGTCCTTGTGATCTAATATTAGCAAAAAACTATAACATGTGTCTTAACATATCAAAGCTTCCAAGGTAGTTCTGTGAAAAGGCCCCCGAGTTTACCTGGTATTAGAGCCCCTTTCCACGTAGTATTTTTTTTAAATTAAAATACTACTTTGGAATGCCTTGGTGGCTCAGTGGTTGAGCATCTGCCTTTGGCTCAGGACAGGATCTCAGAGTCCTGAGATCAAGTCCCGCATCAGGCTCCCTTCAGAGAGCCTACTTTTCTCTCTGCTTAGGTCTCTGCCTCTCTCTCTCTGTCTAATGAATAAATAAATAAAATCTTAAAAAAAATTACTTTCTGAGAGTGTGAGCCATCAAGCTCTAGTTATAAAATTCTAAAAATATGTGAGTTTTTGATATGTTCTCTCTACCTTTCTTGGAGGCAACTGCTTTTTAACTCTTAAGCTATTTCTTTATATTTCTGAGTAAAACATTGCTTTGTTTTCATCAATTTTGGGCTTTTTTTCAATAATGTTAGATGAGGAATTTCTATCATAGTCTTTTCTATTCTTTCAACACGCTTATACAAAAAATTTCCTTTGTATTATTATATAAACATTGAGTATGAGCCATATGGAATATTGACATGGCAAAGTAATGCTCATAGTTAAATGAATTATTACATGAGTTATTACATGCAGTTAAATGAGTTATTCTTAGAACTGTGCTAAACATTTGTTAACTGTTTTTAGCTATTTTTTTCTGGGATTACATTTCTTTCTTACACAATCGGATTTAAAATTTTCCTCATTAAAAAAATAGTGTGTTTATTTTTTTTGAACATTGAGATCTTCACACGTCTTTCCACTGTTCTGTAAAATGTCTTGCATTTACTTGCAGTTTGCATTTGTCTAGCAGTTACTTTTCTATACTGCCCATCTGTCCTGTAATTTATCAGTTACATATGTTTTTCTTAGAGATACTTTCCTGGAGCTCTTCTGGAGTTCTTCTCTAATCTGGACTTGCTTTCTAGATTTAACTGTACAGATTTAGTCTTGGGGCTCAAGCTTCACAGTCACCCTGGGAATTCCCTTTGTATCTCCCCTGTGTTGATTCCTTTGCAACCCATGTCTGTCTTTTATTTGTTTATTGCCTCTCTTTGGTATTGTCTATTAAGGCCCAAAAAAGGGTGTTTGGGTGATAAATCTTCATAGACTTGTGATTCCACAAATTTGTATATTATAGTATGTTCACCACAAGGGTAGCTCCAGCTCCTGTCTGTCTCCATATATTGCTGTTACAGTATCATTGACTGTAGGCTTTATGCTGTGCATTTTATTCCCATGACTTATTTATTTCATAACTGGAAGCCTGTATCTCCCACTGCCCTTTTACCCATTTTGCCCAACTCCCACCCTTTCCCTCTGGCAGCTATCAGTTTTTTCTGTGTATTAATTAACAGATCTGATTCTTTTTTTTTTTTTTTTCTTTTGGGAGTGGTGGGGCAGAGGGGAAAGGAGGAGACGGAGAGAATCTCCAGTAGACTGTGCTGAGTGTGGAGCCAGATATGGGGCTTGCTCTCAGGGCCCTGGGATCATGAACGGAGCCAAAACCAAGAGTCGAAAGCTTAATCAACTGAGCCACCCAGGTACTCCCAGTACTGGGTGGGAGTACTCCACCCAGGTACTCCATGCCCAATGTGGTGCAGGAGGTGGTACCCAATCTCTCAACCCTGAGATCATGACCTGAGCCAAAATCAAGAGTTAGA
The DNA here is from genome assembly GCF_905146905.1 of Nyctereutes procyonoides. Taxonomy (NCBI): domain Eukaryota; kingdom Metazoa; phylum Chordata; class Mammalia; order Carnivora; family Canidae; genus Nyctereutes; species Nyctereutes procyonoides. The sequence continues at coordinate 21,716,838 of NW_026575126.1, forward strand.
TTCTTAACTGAGTCCCCCACAGGTGCCCAAGTCTGATTGTTCCCTCCCTCCCCATTTTTGAGTGAAATCATATGATATTTGTCTCTCTGTTTAACTTCATTTAGTACAACACCCTTTGGGTCCATCCATGTTGTCTCAGATGGCACAAATCTCAACCTTTTAATGGCTGTATAATATTCTATTGTGTATATACACCACATTTTTATTGATTCATCTATCAATAGACACTTGGGTTGCTTCCATATCTTGCCTCTGTAAATAGTGCTGCAATAAACATAGGGACACATATATCTTTGAATTAGTGTTTTCATTTTCTTTGGATAGATACTCAATAATGAAATTACTAGATCATATGGTATTTATTTTTAATATTTTTAGGAAACTGTATTCTATCTTCCACAGTGGCTATACCAATTTATGTTCCTACCAACACACCACGGGGCCTCCTTTTCTTTCTTTTTTTAAATGTATCTTTCTTACGTCTTTTTTTTTAGATCATTCATTCATTCATTCATTCATTCATGAGAGACGCAGAGAAAGAGAGAGAGGCAGAGACACAGGCAGAGGGAGAAGCAGGCTCCATGCGGGGAGCCTGACGTGGGACTCAATCCCGGGACTCCAGGATCATGACCTGGGCCGAAGGCAGGCACTAAACCGCTGAGCCACCCAGGGATCCCCGAGGCCTCCTTTTCTCCACATTCTTCCCAACACTTATTATTTCGTGTTGTTGGTTTTTTTTTTTTTTTTTTTTAATTTTAGCCATCTTAACAGATGTTAAGGTTATATCTTATTGTGGTTTTGATTTGCATTTCCCTGAAGATTAGGGATGTTGAGCATCTTTTAAACATATATACCTTAGGGGCGCCTGGTTAAGTGTCTGCTTTCAGATCAGGTCATGAATCCGGGGTCCTAGGATTGAGCCCTGGGTGGGGCTCTGAACTCAGCAGGGGTCTGCCTCTTCCTCTCTCCTCTCTACCCACCCCCCCCACTTGTGTGCTCTCTCTTAAATAAATGAAATCTTAAAAAAAAAAGTGTTTTAAATCTTTGTTACTTTCCTCTTTTTTTCAATTTAATTATTTTGGGGTGCAGGTTATTTGTGGAAGAAACTAGGTCATTTGATGTAGATTTCCCAACTTGGATTTTGTTGATTACATCTGTATTGTACAGTTGAACGTCATTTCTCTGCATTTTCTATAAATTGGTGGTTAGATCTAGAAGTTATCCCAGATTGCCTTTTTTTTTTTTTTTTTTGCAAGACTATTTAATAGGTGTGGTGTTCTCCCACCAAGAAGCATATAGTGGTTGTTTCTCTTGTGCTGTTAGAGCCACTGGTACTCAATGCCTAGATCCATTTATTTATTAGGTATTGAAAAATGTATTTTTAAATTCATTTCTTTTTCATGTAATGGCTTGAATTAATTGATTAATTATTAAAATATTATTTATTTATTCATGAGAGAGTGAAAGAGGCAGAGACACAGGCAGAGGGAGAAGCAGGCTCCATCCAGGGAGCCTGATGTGGGACTCGATCCCGGGTCTCCAGGATCACGCCCGGGCTGAAGGCAGGTGCTAAACTTCTGAGCCACCCAGGGCTGCCCCTTGAATATATTCATAAAGAAAACTTACCCCATTTTCAGTAAGTACTTTACCTGTTCTCTCTGTGCTTTCTGTTTGTTTCCCTTTATTCAGTTCTTTGAATGGATAAACTTTCCTCCATCTCCTGATATGATATATAGATACAAGATGTGACTAGGGATCCACCTGTCCTTTTATGCAGACTTCCACATATTCTTCTATTCTTTGAGCTCACCTGACCTCTGTCTTTTGAGTCCGGTGCCACCAGTTCTTCAGTCTTTGGGGTTCTGAGGGACAAGTGGGTTGTTTCTCATCATTTTTTTTCCCTGCTGGGTGCTTAAGTTTAATTTTCTCCATTTTGTCAGTGTTTATTATTCTTTCAGCTGTTTTCCATTTTTGTATATTGTGATTTAGAGTTTCACCTGTACTCTAGTATGATTGAAGATGGAGTGGTTTTAAGTTTTTCTTTTCTCTTTGTTTTAGCATGAGAAGGGGCAGAGAATTTTCACTTTGCTGTTTTACTATAGTAAAGTTCTCATTCCATTTCTCTTCTCATTTTTATTCAGGGCTCCAAATACCATCACTGTTTTCATGACTTCAAGTCTTTATTTCCAAACCTGATTTTCTTTCTGAGCTGTGCATCATTTTATCCAACTACTTCCTAGATTTCCTGATTATTCTTCCCCAGATATTTGCCAATTTTATCAGTGCAATTTATAAATGAAAATTAAAATTTTTCTTCCTGATAGTCTGTTACTAGTGTATAGAAATGCAACAGATTTTGGTATATTGACTTTGTATCCTGAATTCATTTATTAGTTCTAACAGTTTTCTGGTGGAGTCTTAGGGATTTTCTATATATAACATCATATCATCTGCAAATAGTAACAGGTTTACTTCTTCCTTTCTAATTTGGATGTCTTTTATTTCTTTTTCTCGCCTAATTGCTGCAGCTATTGCTTCCAATACTATGTTGAGAAAGATAGGTGAAAGAGGGCATCCTTGTCTTGTTCCTGATCTTAGAGGAAAAATTTTCAGCTTTTCACTGCTGAGTATGAGTTAGCTGTGGGTTTGTCATATATGGTCTTTATTATGTTGAGATGTGTTCCCTCTATTCCCACTTTGTTGAGAGTTTTATCATAAATGAATGTTGACTTTTATCAAATGCTTTTTCTGTATCTGTTGTGATCATAAGATGTTTATCCTCTATTTGTGGTGTGGTGTATCACATTGATTTTTGTGGATGTTGAACCATCTTGTTTTTTTTTTTTTTTGAACCATCTTGTATCTGGAATAAATCCCGCATAATCATGGTGTTTGATTCCTTTAATGTACTATTGAATTCAGTTTACTTAATATTTTATTGAGGATTTTTGCATCAGTGTTCAAGAATATTACCCTGTGATTTTCTTTTGTTGTGGCATCCCTGTCTGGGTTTAGTATCAGGATAATACTGGCCTCATTAATGAGTTTGGAAATGTTATCTTTTTTTCTGTTTTTTTGGAAGAGTTTGAGAAGATTCTTTGAAAGTTTGGTAGAATTCACCAGTGAAGATGTCTTGTTTTGAACTTCTGTTTTTTGGGAGTTTTTGATTACTGATTTAATCTCCTTAGTGGTAATTGGTATGTTTAGATTTTCTGTTTCTTCATGATTCAGTCTTGGTAGGTTGTATGTTTCTAGCAATGTATTTCTTTTAGATTGTCTATTGGTTTATAATTGTGTATAGTAATCCTTTGTATTTCTCTGGTATCAGTTTTAGTGTTTTCTCTTTCATTTCTGATTTTATTTTTATGGTTTTGTGGGTTTTTGACATAGAGTTGACACACAATATTATATTAGTTTTACATTATGTTCTTCTCACCATAAGTGTAGCTATCACCCCACAATGCTTTTACAATGTCATTGACTATATTCCCTATTGTACCTTTTATCTCTATGACTTACTCATTTCTTAATGAATACCTCTACTGAGGTATCAGATTTTTCATCATCAGTGCTGAATATTAAATGTAATATAGGTACATCATCAGACTTCTTAGGGAAAATATTTTCAACATCAAATTCCATATCCAGGAAACAGTCCATCATGAGTTTAGGATTGAGATAGGTTTAGATACATAAAGGCTCAGGAAATGTACATGTAGGGGCATCTGATGACACAGTTAAGTGTCTGACTGGTGATTTCAGCTCAGGTCATGATCTCAGGGTCCTGGGATCGAGCTCCACATCAGGCTCCATACTCAGGACAGAGTCTGCTTGAGACTGTCTTTCCCTTTTTCTCTGACCTCCCCTTCACTTGTTCTCACTCTCTCTAAAATAAAATAAATAAGTTATAAAAAAGAAAATGTACATGTATATATCTTTTAATTGCAAGCCATAGCTCCAACAAAAGAATATGTAATCAAGAAAATAGAGTGATAAGAGAAACTCTGAAGATGATAAGGCCTAGAGAGTAATCAGTGCAGAGTGGTGCAGGAATATGGAGAGCTCTAGAAGCAAGAGTTACCTGTAGAGAAAAAGGTTTTAATAAATTCTTGACAATTTGAAACCAAGGAAACAAAGGAACACGTTAATAAGCAATTCCAGGAAAAAAAAAAGTAAGAAAGATTGTTTGATGGAAGTGTGCCATTTAGCTTTGCGGTGATGAATATTTATAGTTTTAATTAGTTAAAACATACTTTTATTTATTTATTAATATTTTATCTAAGTTCAGTTTTCCAACATTTAGTATAACACCCAGTGCTCATCATGTGCCCTCCTTAATGCTTGTCATCCAGTTATCCTGTCCCCCCACCTACCTCTCCTTCTGCAACCCTTTTTTGTTTCCCAGAGTTAGGAGTCTCTCATGGTCTGTCTGCTTCTCTAATTTTTCCCCACTCATTTCTTCTTTTCCCTTATGTGTGGGCCCTTTCCTTATTTTTTATATTCCACATATGAGTGAAACCATATGATAATTGTCTTTCTCTGATGGACTTAGTTCATTTGGCATAATACCCTCCAGTTCCATCCATATCAACACATTATTGATTTCATGAAATTAGTCCAATAAGATTGTAGAGTTTGGGAGTTGGTAGTTACATTTTTTTTTTTTAAGGATTTTATTTATTCATGAGAGACGCAGAAAGAGGGGGCAGAGACAAAGAGACATAGAGGGAGAAGTAAGCTTCTTGTGGGAGCCTGATGCAGGACTGATCCCAGGACTCTGGGATCATGACCTGCGCCAAAGGCAGCTGCTCAGCCACTGAGCCAACCATGTGCCCTGCAATTTTTTTTTTAATTTTAAAGATTGATTATTTATTTATTTATTTATTTATTTATTTATTTATTTATTTATTTATTTATTTATTTATGATAGACATAGAGGCAGAGACACAGGAGGAGGGAGAAGCAGGCCCCATGCTGGGAGCCCAACGCGGGACTCGATCCCAGGACTCCAGGATCGCCCCTGGGCCAAAGGCAGGTGCCAAAACGCTGAGCCACCCAGGGATCTCCCCTGCAATTTTTTATAATAAGTTAGATGTGAGGTGCACGTGGGCGCCCCAGTCAGTTAAATGTTTGCCTTCAGCTCAGGTCACAGTCCTGGGAGTCCTGGGATTGAGCCTTGCATCAGGCTCCCTGCTTAGTAGGAAGTCTGGTTCTCCATCTCCCTCTGCCCTTCCCCCTCCTAATAGTGTTCTCTCTCTCTCTCTCTCTCTTGATCACACTCTCTCAAGTAAAATAAAATCTTTTTTTAAAAAGTTAAAAAAAAAGACGAAATAGATCCATTAAAAAGAGAAATATAAGCACATGCACATTATTTAGAGCTACGGAGGTAACCTCCCAGAAGAAATAGCTGAAAGAGTTAAGAAAGAAAGCACCAACCTCTGGAGAGCAAGATTGGGATGTAGGAAGGGATGGGTGGGCAACTATTGCATTTCATTTTAAACCTTTTTATCTACTTGAAATTTTAAAAATATGCATTGTTATGTTTTTATAATTTCTAAAACTAAGGATTAGAGTAGAGCCAGTCATTAAGGTGCCTGCTTTATGATTTCTATTTTCTCAGTCTGACCCTGGTCCTCTTTGATGTTCTACTTTCAAGGAAATCTCTACCAAAAAGAATTTAGCCAGCCTCAAGCTTCATTTTACTTACACCTTCTGCAAGAGATGAAAGAGAATTATTTTCCCATACCTTTAATCCAGGCCCAAGCTTCAGTAGATTGTCTTCTGCTTGCACCTGGGCCCTGGTTCAGCCCTGCACAGCCTCATGAGTTTAACCATATCGTTGTGAAAAATCTCACCAAATGTGGTGCTTGTTAGGTTATGTTATATCGTTCACATGTGATTCACCCACACATGTACTACTTTTTCCTGAGATGGGAAGAAATTGTGTGAAAGAGCCTGGGATAGATGGCAGCTTTTGTTTTTTAAGAGATGAGATCGGTTAGGACGGGACAGATAAAAGGATAGTGGCAAAATCAGTATTTTCTTCTCTTTTGTAGCAGTGCCTGTTATTTCCTGCAATTGCATACTCTTTTGACTTTTTGGAGTAGGGTGAGTCAGTGAGAGAAGTGTTCCACTGGAGGGTGACAATGCAAAGTGAGACTAGGTGTTCCTTCCTTTGCTGCCAAGTGGAAATTCATGGGTTGAAGAGTAGTGATAAGGATACTAGAGACTTGGTGGGGGATCAGTCATGACTGATTGGGTTATCAGAGAATAGGAGGGGAAACTCAGCAGCAGAGGGATGAAAGTTCCTTATGGGGAGATAAGTCCTATGTTGGGGTAGTGGCATTTGGCTCTTAAGAGATTGCCTTTAATTAAATTACCAGTTAACTATTGGTAATTTGCTGATTATTGATTATGTTCTTAATACATTCTGGCACTAGGCTAGGTCTTGGGAAGGAATGGTAAACAAAATGGGACATTTTCCCTCCGAATACAAACTGTTGAGGAAGTGGAGAGTAGATGAAGATAACTAAGGCAATTGGAACACAGTATGAGAAATACAGTGATGGGAGAACTATTGCATACCAAGAGAACATCTAACCTGAACTAGGTGGGTGAGGTTGAATCAGGAAAAGAGACTTAAGAAGGAAGGTCTAGTTGAGTCTTCCCTATCAAAATCTTGGACCCTGAAGATAGAGACCTTGACTATCTTATTCACCAGGCTTAGAACAGATACTTACTAAATATTTATTGAAGGAAAAATAATTAACCTGAAAGTCAAATTTCTTCATATTTTTTGCCATTTATTGAGAAAATAGTTCTTAATCTATGTTTTTTAATATTGGCCTCATAGATTATTGTAGACAAAAGAAATTAACTGTGGTCTCCCATGTAATATTCAGATAGTTTCCTTGTTAAGTGGGGGATATGCACTTTACTTGGCAGTAGAATGAAATTTAACTTTATCTAACTCCATTTGGGAGAAGCAACAGTATTATTGGCACTAGTAACATGAAAAACAAAAAGGCATGGACTGGAGATTTGATGGTCTTGAGAAGAACATGGGCACCTTACATAACCCAACAACAGAGGTTGAGAGTACACAGCTTAAGAAAAGGGCAAGCACACCAACTACTTTATTTGCTTTGGTTTTCTGTTTAAATTTTCTCTGATCTGATTTTTTTTTCTTTAAATTCAGTTTGCCAACATATAATGTAACACCCAATGCTCATCCCATCAAGTGCCCTCCTTAGTGCCTGTCACCTAGTCACTCCTTTCCTCCACCCTCTGTTTCCCAGAGTTAGGAATCTCATGGTTTGACTTCCTCTGATTTTTCCCCAGTTTCCCTCTTTTCCCTTGTAGTCCCTTTCACTATTTCTTACATTCCACATATGATTAAAACCATATGATGATTGTCTTTCTCCACTTATTTCACTCAGCGTAATGCCTCCCAGTTCCATCCACATCGAAGCAAATGGTAGGTGTTTGTCCTTTCTGACAGCTGAGTGTGTGGTGGTGTGGTGTGTGTGTGTATTCTGGTCTGACTCCTTTAACAGGCAAGGCAGCCTAGCCTGAATGCAAGAGGAGAGATACAGCTTTGTAGCAACTGACCAGAGCCAGCTGAGCACCCTAAGTACTGATCCTCCTATCAAAAAGTCTTTGTTATGGCACTTTTGTAGTGTGTGAGCTAGAAAAAGTATTTCCAACATGTATAACAAAGCGTTATTCATAATATATAAGGTGCTCTTAAGTCATTATGAAAAAGATGAACATTTCAGTTTTATTTTTTTAATTTATTTTATTTTTTAAATTTAATTTATTTATGATAGTCATACAGAGAGAGAGAGAGAGAGAGGCAGAGACAAAGGGAGAGGGAGAAGCAGGCTCCATGCACTGGGAGCCTGACGTGGCATTCGATCCTGGGTCTCCAGGATCGTGCCCTGGGCCAAAGGCAGGCGCCAAACCGCTGCGCCACCCAGGGATCCCAACATTTCAGTTTTAAAAAAAGACAGGATATCTGCTGTTTCAGAAGACATACAAATTAACAAACCTGTGGAAAAAATCCTTTTCTAATAATAATAGAACTGTAGATAGAAATCTGTGTGTGTGTATGTGTGTGTTGTCTGTCGAATAGGAAAAGGATAAATACTGTTGGTGAAGGTATGATGAGCCTTCAAGTACTGTTGTGGTAGTGTCAGTGAGACTACTTTTTTGGAGATTCATTTGACATTGTAATTTAAAATACATATAATGTAAAATGGGGTGTTAAAATGAAGTAGTTTTGGTCATGAGATGATAATTGAAACTGGGTGGTGAGTACCTGATGATTTGTTATACTTGTTTGGTCTGCTTTTGCATATGTTTGTAATTTTTACAGCAAAAAAGGAAAAATGTGTATATTCTCTGATACGGTAATTATTTTTTATTAATTTATCTCATGTAGTGGCAGAAACACTTAAAAATGTAAAAGGATGAGCTTTATATTGCTTGTAATAGTAAAACATTGAAAACATACTAAATGTTCTTCAGTTGGGTTGTATTTGGAAAGTAGCTTGGCATTTGAAGAAACAATTATCTTACATACTTTTGTTTTATACTTACATAAATGGATATAACATTGTCAAGATACATTACTATATGTATGAGAAAAGTTATAGAACGGTATATTTAATATTCCGCTCTTTATTAAAACATTAATTATGTCTTTATATGTGGTATTTACATAAGAAAAGTCAGGAGATTAACAGTTCTTTTGTGGGAGGAAGTAACATGGAAAATTTTCATTTTCCACTCTTTCTGTATTATTTACCATTTTATGTTTACCTTTAATCAGAAAGGAAATAATAAATTCTAAAATTAGAAAAACTAATCTGGCTTCTAATAAAGGTCACATTCTAGAGAAGAGGGAAGTAATCAGTGACAATAATGGGTGAAATAACCTTGGGGGAGGAATAAATGTAGTGTTTATCCTTATTACGTTTGAGTTGTGCTATATATAGGTCATTTGCTTTACTTTCTTGCTTTATTTTTTGTTAGTTTCTTTGGGCAAAAATTCTAAAAGGATAATACTTTCCATAAATACCAGTTTATTAATGCAGTTTTGTATGATTTATGTTCTTCATGTTTATGTGAATAAAAGATTGTATTTGTTGTGGTATATGAATTAGATTCTATTGTTTATTCAGAACAAAACAGATTATTTGTGCATGCAATCATTTTTAGAAATAATGTAACTCTTTAAATATAGATTTTTCTTGAATTGCTTCAACTTTATACATTTCCATATAACCTTTCTGCCTTTTATGTATCATGCCCTATGCAGAGCATTGTAAGACAGACACATTCCCTGTTTTTCGTGTGGCGTTTTTGAGTGAGGGAACAGTGATTTGTGTTGCAGTGGGCTGAAGAGTAAATGGGGAAGAATATAGTAGAGAGAGTTGGGAGTGTGTAAATTTCCTCCAAAGGTTTGGCTCTGAATGGGAGGAAAGAAAATGGGAGTGTGGTGGAAGGGAGCAGGGAGCATAAGGAAACAAGGGAATTTTAGTTCTCTTTTCCCTCAAAGATCCTTACAGCATTTTAAGGGAGTAAGGTGGGAGACAGTTGTGAAAAAGAATCTGTTGAAGCAATAGCATAGCATACAAAACCAATCTGGGAATGTTTGCAATTTTGATTTTTGTACATTTTCCAGTCTAGAATTGGAAGATTCTAGGTCCGAGTAGCCACCTTGGCATTCTATTAAGTCATTTTTCACCTATAATTAATTATATTGCTTGCTGTGCACACAAGTGGGGGGAGGAGCAGAGGTAAAAGCAGACTCCCTACTGAGCAGGGAGCCCAATGTGGTTCTCAATTCCAGGACCCTGAGATCATGACCTCAGCTGAAGGCAGAAGCTTAACGGACAGAGCCACCCAGGTGCCCTGGATTTATAGTTTTCCAGAAAGTACTTACTGTGATATGAGTCATTTTCATATTGTGATTTGAAGGCAATAAGTTGTTTAGTGTCTAGTAAAAGAAGATTCTCAGCCTAGCATTGAGCACTCCTGTTGGTAAGATTAATGGTAGTTATTCATTCTCCATTTTTCTCTCTAGCACTCATCTTGTCAGACTTTTAACTCCTTAATCATCATACTAAATGCCTTTTCCTTACAGCTATCTATGGCAGACATAGTCCCTTTATTTAGATACATGGTAACATATATTCTTTTATTTAGAACATGGTTCTCATAGTGTGAGATGGATCACACTACACTACATCCATCACTACAATAGATCCTTGTAGAAGTCTGAAAGATCAAAATTATTTTCTTAATGCTTAGATGTTATTTCCCTTCTTCACTGTGTTGATCTCTGTATAGATGGCATGAAAACAATGTTTGGTCAAACTTCTGTGTACGTTAGCATAAACAAGGCAATATTCTTTATTGTTGAGCACCTACAGTAAAAACAAAAACAAAAAACCCTCCATATACATCAACGTGCCCACACACACAGAGAAAACCCTGTTTCACTTAAGAACATTCTTTTTTTTTTTTTCCTTGAGATTTTATTTATTTATTCTTGAAAGACACAGAGAGGCAGAGACATAGAGGGAGTAGCAGGCTTCCCATGGAGAGCCCGGTATGGGATTCCATCCCAGCACCCCAGGACCTTGCCCTGAGCCAAAGGCAAACACTCAACCACTGAGCCACCCAGGTGCCCCTGAGTTTAGATTTTTAATGTCGTGTGAGATGAAATAGGAAGTATACATAAGGTATTTATGTCATTGTTTTTAGTTGTCAGCTGAAGTAGCAGCTTTTTCACGGACTATTATTTTTACTTGAAATGGACTAACTTGGGTATATGGCAGATACTTTAGGTCATTTTACCATTTGTCCTACTTGTAGTTTGCTGAGCTTCTTGGATGTGCAGATTAATTTTTTTTTAAGATTTTTATTTATTTGAGAGAGAGTGTGTGTCTGTGTGTGCATGAATAGGGGGAGAGGCAGAGAGAGAGAGAGAAGAAGCAGGTTCCCTGTGGAGTAGGGAGCCTGCCTTGGGGCCTGATCCCAGGACCTGGGATCATGACCTTATCTGAAGGCAGAGATACTTAACCTACTGAGCTACCAGGTACCCCCAGATTAATGGTTTTCAACAAATTTGGGAAGATACCAATCATTATTCCTTAAGATATCTTTAAAATGTAGTAGGTCTTTCATTACTAGAGGAGAGGTGGGTGGGGGAATGGGTTAAATAGATGATAGGTATTAAGGAGGGCACTTGTGAAGCACTGAGTATTGTATGTAAATAATGAATCCCTAAATTCTACACCTGAATATAATATCACAATGTATGTTAACTAACTGGAATTTATTTTATGTGATGTTATTTTTTATTTTTATTTATTTTTAAGTATTTTATTTATTCATGAGAGACACACACAGAGAGAGGCAGAGACACAGGCAGAGGGAGAAGCAGGCTCCATGCAGGGAGCCTGATGTGGGACTTGATCCCGGGACTCCAGGATCATACCCTGGGTGGATGGCGGCGCTAAACTGCTAAGCCACCGGGGCTGCCCTGATGTTATTTTTTAACTGGGATTTAAATAAAAACTTGAAAAAAAATACAGTATCTTTCAAACTGAAACTCTGTACTACTCTTTAAACACCAGCTCTGCATGCTGACCTCCTCCTGGCTCCAGGCAACCACCGTTTTGCTCTCTGTCTCAATGAATTTGATACTCTAATTACATCATATAAGTGGGATTATACAATACTTGTTCTTTTTGTCTGGCTTATTTTGCTTAGCAAAATGTCTTCAAGGTTCATCCATGTTGAAGCCGATGACAAGAATTTCCTTGAATTTGTGTATTCTTAGGTATTGCAGTAGGGTAGTTCCAATTCCTAGCTATTGAAACATTTTTTCTTCCCTACTTATTTTTTATTGTTAATTTTTTTAAGATTTTATTTATTCATGAGAGACACATAGGCGAGAGAGAAGCAGGCTCCATGCAGGGAGCCTGATGGTGGGACTCAATCCCGGGACTCCAGAATCACACCCTGGGCCAAAGACAGACGTTCAACTGCTCAACCCCTGAGCCACCCAGGTGTCCCACCTACTTGTTTGTTTGTTTGTTTCTTTTTTTAAGATTATTTATTTATTTACTTATTTATACATGAGAGACACACACAGAGAGAGAGAGGCAGAGATAGGCAGAGGGAGAAGCAGACTCCATTAGGGAGCCTGATGTGGGACTCGATCCCAATACTTCAGGATCATGCCCTGAGCCAAAGGCCGACCCTCAACCGCTGAACCACCCAGGGGTCCCTACTTCTTTTATTTTTACTTAACTTTTATACTATCTACTTTTCAATTACTGTCTAGTTTTCTACATTGTTGTATGTTTAATTAGTAAAGCATCTAAGTAAAGAAAGTGAAACAAAACAAACAGTACTTTGTTACCTTTGAGAAAAGTTGATAGTAGTTATGCTATGGATATGCTGTGCTGTTTATGGAATAATTAATATGCAAATTATAATGTATTTTTGGGATACAATTTTGGAGTCTCTTGGTTAAAAAATGTAAGTGATGTTATACCTCTCGTTTGAATATGATTTTGTGAAATTGGTAGTTCTTAATTTTTATAAACTCTTAATCTTTGTATTTGAGGGACTTGGGACATGTTCTCATTAATATACAAGACTTAATTCAGTAGGGTTCCCTGAAAGGAGGTCATCACTACTCTTCCAATGAGTTGAATATATCTAACCACCCCAAAGTCATTGGTCAGTGTGTTTTTACTATGTGTGGCCTAATCATTTTTATTCTTTCTCATGTGCTATGGAATGTGCCATGTAACTTCTTTTAGTTTATTTAAACCCAGTCATGAGATTTAAGGCATCCTTTGCTCAAGACTGTGGCTTACCTACTTCAGTTTAGAGCTGTTATATTGATAATAGTTGACCTGAATATGTGTGATCTTGGAGTGGTTGCTGAATCCTTGCCTCAGTAAAAGTAGGCACTGAATGAATATTGAGAACATCTACTATTTTCTTTTAAAGTTATTTGTTCCTAGAGAGCATTTGTGATTTGAGGTTACCTATTATATTTTTCTCCAATTTAAGGTTCTTAATAAATCAAAATTTTTGATTAATATATAAAGCATATCATAAATAAGCTCTATAAGTAAGTTAATCTTATGTATGGTCTTTTATTTCCTAAACAGAGACTCTACAGGGGCAGGTAATTCACTGGTCCACAAGCGGTCTCCTTTACGTCGAAACCAAAAGACCCCAACATCCTTGACCAAGCTGTCTTTACAGGATGGACATAAAGTCAAAAAGCCAGCATGTAAATTTGAAGAGGGTCAGGATGTCCTAGCTAGATGGTCAGATGGCTTGTTTTATCTTGGAACTATCAAAAAGGCAAGTTACCTTTATATATCTTTTGCTGTTTTTTTTGCAGTAAACTTTTAATAATTTTGAATTATAAATTTAACTTCAAAACTTAGTTTTTGACTTACAAGAAAATCACCATAATTCCTTTATATTTCAGATAAACATATTGAAACAGAGCTGCTTCATCATATTTGAAGACAGTTCTAAATCCTGGGTTCTCTGGAAGGACATTCAAACAGGCAGGTGCTACTATTTCTCTTGAACATGATTTACACTAAAATTTGATTTCCTTTAGCCTGTCATTTTCTATTGAGTAACTCTGAATCACTTTTGAGAAAATGTATTCTTCACAGTCCTCAAGGAGTTATAATCTATGTCATCGACCCTGTAAGAACAGGGATTATTCTTGTTAGAGTAGAGATAGACTAAGACTAAAGAACAGATGCATCAGTGATGCACATCTATGAACTATTGTTAGGACCCATCTAATAACTTTGAAGAAAAATTTTTAGCCACTGGGCTTCAACTTAACTGTTACTTGCTTATAATAGTAAAAGTAATGCAGAGAGCTAGTATTTATTGAGAACATACTATTTGCCAGATGTTTTGGGGGAAATTAGGGTATTTTAAACAGGTTTAGAGTATTAGAAGTATTCATTAATAAGAATCATTTGAAATGATCGGTTAATTAGAATTTTTAATGTTTAGATGGGAAAATTATTCTGTATTTGTGTAGAAGTAAAAATGAATACAGGTATGACTTGGTTTGGTTATAGGTATGTTTCTTGTAATGCTTTCTATTTTATTATTGTAATAATTTCTATAATTACGTATGCGCTTTGAATCTGCCATATAAACATGTTATTCTAGATGTTTCATGAAAAGTAATTTATAAATTATGATTATTAAAAATCTAAGTATTGGGCAGCCCGGGTGGCTCAGTGGTTTAGTGCTGCTTTCAGCCCAGGGTGTGATCCTGGAGACCTGGGATCGAGTCCCGTGTCGGGCTCCCTGCATGGAGCCTGCTTCTCCCTCTGCCTGTGTCTCTGCTTCTCTCTCTCTCTTTATCTCTCATAAATAAATAAATAAAATCTTTTAAAAAAAAAATCTAAGTATTTTAGTTGTATACCAAACCCCCACTTTTTTTTTTTAATTGCAATAAGACCTGTGTTTCATATCTTGTAGAAAGGAGACGTAAATTTTCTTTCCTTGAAGGTTGGATATCTTTCTAAAGTACTTAGTGCTTGGGTTTTTAATTTGAATCCCAAGTGGAACTCTGTGGTAGGTTACTACTGTGTTCTATTTCTTCATTTCATAATTTTTTTAAAGACTAAGAAAGTTTTGGTAAAAGAATTAGAATTTCTAATTACCATATACATAGTTTGGTACCAGGCTTTGGTGGGGAACTCAATAGCTTGTAACTCTAGTAAAATATCTTTTAAGACAAATTTTTTATAGTTTTTAAGACTAATCAGTTTAAAGTACTGAAATTATGTTTTGAACCTGAAATTGAGTCAATGAGGAAAGGGATAGGAGGATAGTTCTCCAACAGTAGTGATACTGAGCAGGTCTTGTTATCCTGCATACAGAATTTTTTCTTTCTTAGTTTGTAAACTTGAGTTTTTCTCTGTGGTAGGACTGAAACATGTTATACTGCTTCTGTTCCCCTGTTAGTTAATGTGACTCTCTCAACTTTTCAGGGTTCTTGCAGGTTAAAAATAGATCTTTCTGTCTCCTTTCTTCCCTCTCTCCACTCCTTCCTTCCAGACAGGAAGAAAAATGCCAGTAGTACATATAGAAAGTTGTTACAGTAAGAGGTACTGTCCAATATGTGTTGCACCCAGTTTATCAGCTAAGTGGTCTGTGATTGTTTTTGCTGACTGGCTTTTTAAAAATTATTATCCTTAGAATTGGAAAGAAAAAAAGGATCACTCCTTAGCTATTTAACCCTTTTTTTAAAAAAATATATTTTTTTATTTATTTGAGAGAGAGAGTGTGCCCATTCATAGGGGAAAAGGACAGAATGAGAGAGAGAGAGAGAAACTCAGGCAGACTCTGTGCTGAGCACAGAACCCAGTGCAGACCTCAGACTCATGATCCTAGGATCATGACCTGAGCCTAAACCAAGAGTCCAATGCTAAACCCACTGTACCACCCAGGCACCCCTATTTAACTCTTTATAGCACCCAAAAAGCACACATGTAATTGTTATAGAATGACCAAGTGAAACTAAATACTGCACTATGGCAGATTTCAATGTAGGAGAGTAGCTTTAGTAATTTTCTTTCTGTAAGAAACTTGCTAACAATAGATATATATCAAAACAACTTGATAAATTGGATTAATTTCACCTGTCTAGTAAGACTCTTTTAAAAGTTTTATGTAAATAAGGAAAAATATATAGTCATGTTAGTAGTGAAAGAAAAGTGCATTACAAAAGGGAGATAGGTTAAAACAAATTTAAAAAGATTTTAAAATTTAACAATATTATGGTTTCTGTGAAAATAATTTTTATCTTGGATATTCCTTTAACAATTACATTAATGTTTTATATTCTTTAATCGATACTGCGTATGCAGTTCTAGCAGTTTATTCAAAAGAAATAATTCAAACTGAAAAGGTAGGTGGAAGTATTTACTGTAGTTTTATTTTAACAAAAACAACAAAATTGATATACCTAAGACAAAACCTGGGGCTGTCAGTCCTTTTTCAGGAATTGCAGACTTGGACTGAGAGGTGCCAGGCTCAGTCTGGTTGCTCTCCTGACTGGAATCATAAACTTAGAAGCTATGGAGGCTGTGTCCTTCCAAGTGTACAAAGAAGTAAACAATGCCTGGGAGAGATAGGGAGAGAGGATGAGAGACCAAAAGGCAAGAAAAACTGCAAAAAATGAACAAATAAAAAATTTGTTAACTTACAGATCTAAGAGTAGAGGTGTAATAAAGTAAATTTGGTTATTTCCACTGGATGTAATATTATACAACTATTAGAAATTATAATTTTGAAAATAGCAGTGTGAATAATACTTTTGATAGAAAAAATAGGACAAAATAATGAAAAGAAGGAAGGAACTCACAGTGGAGAGAGTATGGACTCTGGCATATCTGGATTTGAATCCTAGCCTTCATACTTTCTAAGAGTCCTTGGGTTGGTTAGTTTATCTTTCTGAGCCTCAGTTCCTCTCTATAAGTGACATACTTATGTAATAATTTTAGAATTAAACAAAGTAATATATGTCAAGAGCCTAACAATACCTGGCCGGCTGATTGTACCATAATGTACCATAATGGTACATTTTTATTATTGTTGACAAATGAATATACTGTGTAGTTTAACTATGAAATTGATGAGAAGAGAATACTGGGAATAATGATGTTAGAACGTTAAAATCATATTCTAAATTCTGTAGAATACAATTGTTTTTGTTGTTGTTTTTTAATAATAAAATTGTTTTTGGAGTAAAAATGCCTAAAGAAATAATTTACCTATTCAGGTAAAAAATACAATTAGTAACTGTGAAACAGCTTAACATTTGTTGCATTGAGATTTTGTTAGGATATTCTGTTGGACACCATATTTCCAGATTTCAGAAATGGGAGATTAAATCATTGGAGTTCAGCTTCTTTCATAAGTTAGTAAATAAAAAGAAATGTATTGAATCCACAAAGAAGTCATTGACATTATCTTCTTTGCCCTCTTTCTTTAGTCTCATGATGGTAGGCAGTGTAGGGTAAGTGAATATATGTATATAGGTAGATGTGTAGTCTGGAGAGTAGTTGGAGTGTTCACAAAACATCCCATCTTCTTGTCCAGCAGGTGACAAGGGGAGTAGTAATGTTAGAAGTGAATGATAAGAGATTTGCCTGAGAGCAGTTTGCATTATGCCCTCTGCTGTAAAAACAGGTTAAATTATCAATGTAGGTAGTTAGGTATCTTAAGTTAAAGTGGGAGGGACAGAGGGTGCATAGAGATAGCATTTTATAGATAGTACTTTGTCTTGAGAAGAAATCATTATGATCTAGTGAATAAATATTGCCAATGTGGGCTACCCACTGAGTCAAAAAAGTAGCTTTGTTATATAAGATACTTCTATATTATGACTGTCTTTTAATATATATTTTCAACATTTTAGGAGCCACTGGTAGTGGGGAAATGGTCTGTACAATATGTCAAGAAGAGTATTCAGAAGCTCCCAATGAAATGGTTATTTGTGATAAGTGTGGCCAAGGTAAACCTTTATTTCTTTTAATCTTGTGGAAAAGCTGTATTACATACTTAATGCTCCTGTTGAAAATTAATGATTAAAAATACTTTACATTGATAATTTGAAGCTGTTATCATAAATTTATTCATCAATTGTAAATATGTTAATATAGGCGAAGAGTACTGAAATGCCTTCTTGAAATTGTGTTGCAGTATTTATTAATAAAATAGAATTTGCTTTATGCTTTTTTTGATATTAAGGATATCATCAGTTGTGTCACACACCTCATATTGATTCCAGTGTGATTGATTCAGATGAAAAATGGCTCTGTCGACAGTGTGTTTTTGCAACAACAACAAAGGTATCTTTTAAGTGTTTTGGGCTAAAGCCCTAAATGGAATTTGTAAGGCATTCTCAACGTAATGATTGTGTACGTTCAAAGTTTATGTGACTGAAATGAGCAATCAATGCTGGGTAGAAAGAGGTGATGCTTATTGTTTGACTAATGATGCTTAAGTGACTTGCAGCTATCCTTGCACTTATTTTCTGATAGTGAGTGGTCTTGGAATTGGGGCAATTAATTTGAAAGACAAAATAAAGATTATTATTAGTCAAACAGTTTGTGATATGGTAAGAAATTTAGAATGGAAATTTCTTCGGAAGTTTCAGAAGCATTTTTATGTTAAAGAATTGTATTTAAAATTTTATCCTTCATTCATTTAAATAACTTTTTCCCTCTAATATAGAGGGGTGGTGCGCTTAAGAAAGGACCAAATGCCAAAGCATTGCAAGTCATGAAGCAGACATTACCCTATAGTGTGGCAGACCTTGAATGGGATGCAGGTCATAAAACCAATGTCCAGCAATGTTATTGCTATTGTGGAGGCCCTGGAGAGTAAGTAAATAGTTATTTTATGCCCCTTAAGTGATTTTTGTTTATATTATCTTCTTTATTTTTGTTATTGATTGTGGTGTGAGAATGGTAGTGAATTGTAAATGCATGAAAATATCAATTAAGAAAAGTAGGGGAGAAAATTAGAGGCCATAGTTATAGTCATCTTTATCATGGAATATGAGCTAAATAAATTAGTCTAAGAATGTTTAGAAATTTATCTTTAACTGCTGGTCACTGGTCCTACTTTTGCTCTTTGGAACTAAATGGGTACATCTTATCTTTCTTAGGAGGTAACTCTTAAAATATTTCAATCGAGCAATCATATTTCCTACTCTCATGATTCATACCAATAGTTTTTTTTCTCAGGTTAAAATCTCCATTATGATCAAACATTCTTTGCAACATGACATCTAACCTCTGTCTTTGTTGCTCTCCAGTTTTTGAAAGTTAATCTTGAAATACGGTGTTATGATTAGAAAATACAGTGTTTCCAAGAATAGCCTTAGAATATAATTGAGCTGTTAGAGTTCAGAACGGTATACTTCTGTTGTTTAAGGAAAGATTGTATATATTATTTCTCTTGAATTGTCACATTTTATTTTTTTGGCTCATTTTGGGTTTGTGGTGGTCAACTGATACTTCTAATTCTTTATTATTATTATTTTTTATAATCTCATTAAGCCAAGTCATACATCATGTTTTTGTACTACATTTAAAAAAAATGGCTAGCGAATCATTTTATATTTCACTCTTTAGATTGTAATTATTGGATTTTTGTGTCTTTCTTCCTTCCAGACTCAGTGTTTCTCTTAAGGCAAGGGTGCCATTTATTTAATTACTTTTTAAAAATATTTTATTTATTTGAGAGAGCGGCAGAGAGAGCATGAGGGGTGAGGAGGGGCAGAGAGAGAGGAACAAGTAGACTTCCCATTTCCTTCCCAGATGCAGGGCTCAGTCTGAGAACCTAGAGATGTCCTGAGCCAAAGTCAGATGCTTAACAAACTAAACCAACCAGGCGCCTGATAAGGGTACTGTTTAGGAGAATGCTGGGATAGTCATTGTCATTAACATGTGTTCAAATGCATGGACTTAAAATGTCTTTAAAAGTTTACCATGACTGAGATATACGTTGTTCAGTGATGAAACATGAATAAGTGAATGTATAGATGAATGAATTTTTAGGTCTTCATTCTGCTTAATCTTTAGTACTTAATGGAGTTTTTTTGATTTAACATTTTTATAACAATTCTTAGTTTTTGGTCATGTGCAGATTTTTTTTTTCATGTGCAGATTTTTAAGAAATATTTGTCTAGTTTCTTTAATCACTTATAAAGGAGATACAGTGAATAAGGATAGAGAGTGATCATTTCCTTTACTCAGTTTACACCTACCATTTAGTTTAAAGTATTGCTCAAAATTGGTGGAAGTTGTCATAGGCGTTTTATGAGGTGGATCATTTGTTGTTCTTTAAATACCATGACCACATGAACTGTGTTTAATATTGCTAGCCACTCTATAACTTTAGCAGGGACCTAGCTAAGTACCTGGAACATAATTAGTATTTATTAGTCTTTTGATGAATGAATAACCTTACTTAATATCAGTCTTTTTGTCTTTGTGTACATATGGCTTACAGTTAATGGGGTACTCACTTGTTGAGCAAAATAATTATTGGAAGAAAAGGCATTATTTGGGTGGCAAATAAAGATATCAGTATATCAAAACCATACACTAGCTGAAAATAGACGATATCCTTAGGCTAGAGATTTGGTTTTATTAGCTTGTTCAGCTATCTGAAAAAGAACAGAACCTGCCACAAAGCCTTTACATTTGGTAGAGTTTTTGATTAGACTTACAATTTTGTTAACCAAATTTATTAAATTGCTATTCTCATTCCTTCTCATCATAATGGACAAAAATAATGGAAACACTGAAGAAACAAAGCTGCCTGTGACTATTTGGTATATGGGGCAAATAGCTGCATACATCAGTAACTTCTGAAACTAATCTCCCTTATTCAGTGTAGAGAGTTAATGTGAAAAAAAATCCTAGGTTGTTTTTTGAGATTCTTTACTAGTGTAGGAACCAGGCATTTGTTGACTGGAAATAGTACATGTATCTTTAAAGAGCTTATATAAATTTTCGTGGATAAGAAAAGAGGGGTGAAATCATTCATCAGTAGCCTTTTTGGGAAAGAAAAAATTTAATGCTAACTATAGCAAAAATGTCATAGTGTAATCAGAACTATTTTGTTATAATGCAACTTTTGGTTTGGTTTTGTTTTTAAAAGTTTATTTCCAAAGGTAGTAATTTTAACCTTAACTCTCTTCTTATAGCTGGTATTTAAAGATGCTACAATGCTGCAAATGTAAGCAGTGGTTTCATGAGGCTTGTGTGCAATGCCTTCAAAAGCCAATGCTATTTGGAGACAGGTGAGAAGGGTACTTGACCTTTACCAATCGACTTAAAAAATTTTTTTTTTTAGCTTTTATACTGTAGTTATGTTTGCAGTTTCAGATTTCTAAATGTCATTGCAGTGGTGATTTGCAGAGTCACCTTATTTTTTAAATTTTTTTTAAGGAGTCACCTTAGAGGGAAAATACTGAATGATATACTAGAATTATGCATAATTTTAAAATACAAATAATTTTTGTGCTTTTAGATGTTATTCCAGAACAATTTTAAGTATTTGATCAGTGATTATATTTATTCCTATTGCCCCACAATGCTCTAAACTATTCCCATTGGTACCTTCCTTTAAAGAACCTCAAATGGATCCTATGACAGAAAATTGGAAAAGGCCACAGAATTTTGGTACAAAATTTACACCTTCGATCTAAAGATTTTACAAAAGCAGACCCACTGTACTTTCTGGATTAGGAGAAAGTGGAATAGTAGAGGGCTCTAGGAAGAAAAATGAAAGGGCACTGAACGTGGTGTAAAAATCTGGGTTTAAATGCTGCTTATGCTGCTTACTATCCTTCAGAACTTAGGAAGATCAGCTTATCTCCTTTTATTTTACCAGATTGTTTAGAGCATTGAATATAACATTGTATATGGGGGCTGCTATTGCAATTCACGGTACACACAAACCATTAGTAAACTATACCTGTGTATGAGTCTGTATGTGAACTCTGAATGTCTGATGGGTAAAAAATACTGCCTTTGCCCCCCCCCCATTATGAACTGTTTCATCTGTTGTTACTGGAAAACTTTAAATCACAATATCATAATTCAAATTATACTTTGCTTTGTGTATCACACAACTATTGTAGGATATGTACCTGCTGAATATTAGTTTTAACTGTTGGATAATTTATGTATACCCTTGATTATTCAACATACAGCTTTTCTTTTTTCCTTAGGTTTTATACGTTTATTTGCTCTGTCTGCAGTTCTGGACCAGAATACCTCAAACGTCTACCATTACAGTGGTAAGTATGGACATTTATGTTAAGGAGCAATAAAGGGCCATGTTCTTAAACCTACAGGGTGAAACATTCTGTATACAGTAACTTGGTTTAAATGAAAAATCACTTTTCTTTATGCTTGTCTTTATTTCTTTTATTTATCCTTAAATCTGATGTCATTTCACTAAAGATTATCTAGTCATCTTGCTAAAGTAATAAAGCCAGTTATTTTCTAATGCATAAAATGCAGCTTTACATATTTTTTAGATTCTTAAATTCTTATTCATGGTTTTAATTCTTCTGGGTCTTCAGAATAGCATAAAATAGAGGAGAGAGGTCTTATACCTAATATGCCAGTTTCTGCTTTGGTGTAATTCTTGGGTATGGGAAGTTTGATGAATTTTGGAGATTTACTGATAAAATGCTTATAGTAAATACTTAGGAATTTTTATTAAATGCTTAATGTATTTTAGGAAAAGATAAGATTTAACACATGAATCAGATAAAGTGTTAAAGTATGATCTGTTGTAAGGCTTATATGTAAGTGAAATACAAAATTTTTTATTTTAAGTTATTTTTTCATTTGGTTACTTCCTCTTTGAATGTATTTGAAGTAATTATTCAGATATTTTTTACTTTATATTTACTACTGAGTGTATTTAATGTTTTCCAGTTATTTTCATGTGATGTTTTATTATATTGTGAATATGACTTATGCTGTTGACCTTTTGGTTACCTAAATACTTCACTTTGGACTTTTTAATTGCTGTTTTTATTTTTTTTAAATGTGATTTCTTAACAAAACCCAAAAACATTGTTTTTGTATATTGTGATTATTTTTGGATTCCAGGGTAGATATAGCACACCTATGCCTTTACAACCTAAGTGTTATTCACAAGAAGAAATACTTTGATTCTGAACTTGAACTTATGACATACATTAATGAAAACTGGGATAGATTACATCCTGGAGAGGTAAGTGGTCTTAGAGTTAAAGTTAACTTCATTAGCTGTTTGATGTCTTTTTTGTTTTGTTTTGTTTCTATTAAAAGCAACTAAGATACATGTACAAGTCACACATTTAAAGTAGAATTTTATTTTTAGTTCAGGGTGAAGTAACATTGATGAGGATATCAGGACTAGTCCTCTTATCCTCCCATTTATTGTTTCTTGACTCAGAGAAAAATGTAGAAGGAAGAAGAAAATTACTTGATTCTTCCATTTTCTGAAATGAGAATTGTTGTGGTTAAAGATAGAAGGGAGGGAGAAATCCTAATTATTGTATATCTTGCATTTGGTTCCTCCTCCTGTTTTTCTAAGTTTCTATAAGCTTAAGAGATGTAACCAATACTCTACTTTCCTCTCTTATTGGTACTCTCTTATATATGTATGTATATCTTTGACTTCCAGGAATGGGAGGACCCAGTAATAGTGTAAAATAGTGAGTTAGGGAGTGAAGCTATCCTAGTTGGAAATTATCCCCCTCATTCTGACATCTCATTTTGCTTTTCATTTGCAAAGTCTAATCACACATGTTGGTTTACAGAGTCTTTTAGAAAAAGCAATATAAAAGTTAATGCATATTCATTGAAGAAGATTTTGAAACCATAGATGAGCACAAAGCAGAAAGTGACTTTAATAGCTACCTTGTTTTTAGCATTTTTAGGATTATTAAAATATGGATATTAACTACTCTTAGCTTAATGTTTTGTTTTTCCTTTAGAGAGGGTAGGAATGATGGGGAAGGGTAGGAGGAGGGCAGAGAGAGAATTTTAGCAGGTTCCATGCCTACTGTAGAGCCCAATGCCAGCTTGGGCTCCATCTCACGACCCTGAGATCATGACCTGAGCTGAAATGAAGAGTCATATGTTTTGACTGAGCCACCCAGGTGCCCCTAACTACTCTTAGCTTAAATAAAAATTTTGTTTTATAGTATGTGGAATTAGATGTGTGAATTTTAGTCACATTACTTTTTGAGGTATAAACTAATGTGAAATTTAGGAGGAATTTCTGTTTTTTTGTAGCTTTTAGACATGGGACAGTTTATAAAAAGTTCTTGTCAAATAGGATATCAGGGGTTTACAGGGCATCAGGGAGAGCAAATAATGCACATTTAAAAGTTGGCGGTAGATCAGCTACATAAAATATAAATCAAACACTTGTAGAATACTTAGATTTTTAAAATCAAAGATATTAAAATTAATTGAGTTAAGATGTTTTGAGTGTTATAAGTTAGAAATAGAACATTCTTTTCTGTTACATGCTTTTTTTGGATGAAATTTGAGAGAACAAGTGACTAACAAAATTGATAAATTTTAACAAACGATTAGTAATAGAAAAAAGTAAATATAAGGCACTAGTAACTGTAGTGTTCATTATAGTCATCTTATTATATAATGCTTTAATATATTCTTTTTAAAAATGCTTTCTTTCTTGCCATGGTTCTTTTAGCACTTCATATGCAGATACATCTATAGTCTTAGTATATTTTATGGTTCACATTAAATTCTATTGTAGTTACTTCATGTAGATGGTGGGCATACATATAAAGACTCAAGTTATTTTATTTCAAATACTATCTCATTAAAAATGCTTTTTAGATTTTACTCAAGAGACTGAAAATAGAAAACAAAAATCAGTCTTTCAAAGAAAGGAGTTCAGGTTATGAATCTCAGGATTCTCAGTTCTGGCTGTACATCAGAAAAAATTCACTAGTAGATATATTTTCATTTTCTTTAGCTTATGTAATAATGTCCTAGAAATAAATTTCTATTTCTTATTGCTAATAGGGATTTTTTTTTAATTAAAAAATTAAGAACATTATACTTTTTAAACTTTACAATGGAGAAGTTTTACTTTTCTGAGGAGTGTTTCCATTTTTTTGGAGCCATCAAATTTATTATCAGAGGGACACTGGGTGGCTCAGCAGTTGAGCACCTGCCTTTGGCTCAGGGCGTGATCCCACAGTCCCAGGATCGAGTCCCACATTGGACTCCCTGCATGGAGCCTGCTTCTCCCTCTGCTTGTGTCTGCCTCTCTCTCTCTCTCTGTGTGTCTCATGAATAAATAAATAAAATCTAAAAAAAAAATTTTATTATCAGAACAAATGATTTTCTAATCATTTCTGATTGCTTTTTCTCTGCATTAAAAAAAGAAAATGTTCAAACTTAGCCATTCCATCTTCAGATATTTACAGATGGAAGTTAGCTTTTAATCCTCTGTATTAATCTTTTATATCTTTATATTGTCATTATAATTGGTTTTGAGAGTGAGATTTTAATAATGAGACCATAAAATTTATACCAGCCTGTAACATTTATTCAGTAATTTTCATTTAGCTTACTTTTAAATGTTTGTGATAATAGAATCAAAGGTAATACAAATAATGGATTATTCTAGATTATTAAAATAGTATGTCTTTGGTTAACTGAAATTGAATTGCAAATTGAGTTTTGTCGCTAGTCCAGACTTAGGTTTATAAAACTTTTTGTTCAAAAATCTTTTTATGTTAAAAATCTTTTTATAAAGTACCTTTAATTACTTTAAAACATGGGAAATACTGTATGTTAAGTATATTGTTGGTTAAATGAGTACTTGAGTGTCATTTTGACCATTAGTTCTTACTTTATATACATAGATTGTATGATATAGACACTTGCTCTAGAAGTTTCTCTTCAAAGATGAAACAATGCAGAAAAATAGTTATGATTTTGCTCTCTCTTAAATGTGGAGTTTCTTCCCCCATGTGGGTAAAGGATGACTTGAGAAGTTGATTGAAATTTTTATGGCATTTTGGTTAAGAATACATGTGGACACACTAGTGATAGGGAGGCACTTATATTTATCATTTCTGAGCTGAATTAGGACTTAATTTGAGCTGGTCGAAATTTAATGGTAACTATGTTATTTTGGAAGCTTCATAAATATTTTTTTCTATTTCTAGTTAGTTGGAGCAATTTTAATTGAATCAGTAGTATCCAGTTAGTGTTTTGTGCTTTGTTTTTGGTAAGAGAAAATACTATGACTTCTATTATAACAAAAGAAGTTTCAAAAATATTAAACTTTTTGGAGAGTATATCCTTTCATACTGAAAGGCAAATTTAACATTTATGTATAACTTTTTTTCTTAGTTGGCTATTTTGAGATTGTGAAGAGAAGCTGAAATTTTTAGGACATATTGGAATATAATGATAGTTCTATATCATGTTTCCTTATGTGATTTTTGTTTTCTTTTACATCTTTGTAACCTGATGCCTTGTATAGACTGTAGCTATTTGAGAAACTATTGTTTTGTAATATTTTCTTGGAGATAGTAAAAGTATGTAATACAACATTTGAGATCCCAAATAAATGTTGCTTAAGGTTTTTATTTAGATTGAGAAATTAACAGTTGTACCAAATTGCTTTTAGGAGTTTAAAATGAGATATTCATACTTTGGAATCTGCTTATTAACATTTGTCCTTAATTCCTAACGTGATCTGAAATCCTAATTCTGTAAGGGGAGCCTCCTTTTCTGTTAACGGTAATCTTAAATTTTAAACCTCAAAGATTCATAGCAGAGTAGTGTATTGCTACCTTTTGAAGGATGTAAGGGAGAAAGGCATTGATAAAACTTAAATGAAATACTATAGCAGAAATGATGTTTTGGCTAGAGAAAAAATGCGTAATAGAGGTGTGTATTAATAATACTTGAGACTTTGAGTGTTTCATATTAATATGCAGCATATAGGTTGGCAAACAGATGACTTCATCTGTTTTTGCATACTTAAGCCTTGGCAGCATGGAATTCAAACTTGGTGATTTAAAGGTATATTTTATTGACAGGAAGAGTTTTAACTATACTGAATAGCATTTTTGTCTATATAGAATTTACAACCCTGAAAGTAAAAGCTTAGTGTGAGATTAATGTCTGTGATGGGAGGAACAAAAATGGTTATTATGTCTGCAGTATAAATTATAAATCTCATGGTCAGGTGGTCGACATACAACATGATACTCTTTTAGTACAGGTTATTTGATTTAAACTATAATATCTGTACTTAGAGTCTTCAAAATACAGAAAGGAGATCCTTGGCCCCATAATGCCAGTTGAAATTAATACTTCTATACAAAAGAGTTTTGGAGTGCCAAAGGAACTTACAGGTAAAATTTCTGAGAACCATAGAGAGGAAGTACCAGAAAAAGAGTTCATTGTACTTTTCAAAAAGCAAAAGAGTAGATTTGAGAAGTTAGTTTCGTTGTCAGAAATTGTAGAGCACATTTTTCAGATGTGGTTTGTGAAGATTTAAAAAGCAATAAGGAAAAACACTATCAGAATAAATCATATTAAATACACTAGGTTTTTTTTTTGATATGGTTAGCCACACTGGTATGTCAAATGCTATGAGTGTAGTATAGACATAGTATAACTGAATTTCACATTAGATACTCAAATTTGAACTGGTTAAGTTTAAAAGTAGAAATTAAATGGATATGTAGCCAATTGAATAATAGAAACAAAAGCAGTCAGTGTCTTGGAAATAACCTTGACGGAGAGTCTCCTGGAGTCTCCTGGAACTCCACAGAGTTCTGTCTTTGTGTCTACCCCTAATTCAAGAAGAATGAGAGAATCTAGAGAGAAGATTATCTCAAACACTGACCTGAAAACCAAATCAGATTAACAACAGTTATAAAGTTCTGCTTTTAGACTTAAATATACAACCAACCAGTTCAGAAGAAGCAATGTATGAGAGCGAATACTTGATTTGATCAGTTTATCTGATAAGATTTTTGAGTTGAGATGGGGAGGTGAGGGATGAGGAAGAGCTGGAATTAGTTAGCCAAAGCTTAATATGAAGTAATCATGTAATGTGGCTGCTAAAAATTTTAAACTTAGACATATCCTATACTTAGACATGATAGCTGCTGTCAGATATTTGAAGAACTGTCTTGTCAAAGAGGGAATAGAAGAGTTCCAGGAAGAAAGGTTTTGTCCACCTACGGATTGGGCTTCCTCAGTGGGTACCTCATCAGCTTTCATCATTGGTAATATTTAAACCAAGGTTGAATGACTATCTGTACTATATATTAAAAGGGATTGCAATATTGTTGGAACTTTGAATTAGATGGACATCTAGAGTGTCTTTCAAGCTTTAAGGTCTGATTCTGTTAATTCTTCTTTAATAAAAATTTTCTGTCATTGAACACTACAGAAATTAAGAGGAAATGGTATGGTTTAGAGGCATGAGCACAAAACTGTCCCATTTCTTTCTTTTTTCTAAAAGCACCCAACACATTAGCACAGTATGGGCTCTTAGTGAATGTTGAATGAAAGGACTTATCATCACCTGTGTTCAGATTCTAGCTCTCTCACTAATCAGCTATGTGAATTTGAGCACTTTATTTATTAACGTTTATATCTGTTAACTAATCTGTAAAATAAAGAGAATTGAAGTAGATGGCTCTATAAGTCTCTTCTACCTCCAACATTCTATTTGGCAGATATGTTCGATCTTTTTACCTGAAGCAGTTCTGAGGGTTGGAAATTTAAATTGGTAAAGAGTATACTGGTGGTACACTTGAAAATCAATTGTAATATTCTGGATTTTTTTAAAAAAGCTTTTGTGGCTTGAGTTGAAAATGTTCCTTTTATAATTTATAATTTTTGCTATTAGGTCTTTAAACTTGGAAGAGGCAGAAATGACTCTTAAGGAAGCCCTTTTGAAACAAAATAATATTTTCTAGAATTGGATAGTTTTCAAAATGATTTGTGATAAGAAATTACTGAGACATTTTGAATTTTAGGGCTGGCGAAAGTCTATAACTTTTATGAAATAACCCCCTCCCCCCTGAGTTTCACAGAATTATTCAATGTTATAGAGATTATTGGGTTCTGCTAATATTACAAGTATCGGGAAGTAAAATTTTATGTTTCTCATTACATTTTATACTGTCACTTATTAGTATCGATTAGAATATCTATTAGAACCTATATATGGTTGATATTAAAGTCATTCTAATGTATTATTTCCTCAGATTATAGAATTAAAATAAATTTAATAAAATCCCATTTTTGTAGTGTTTTGCATTTTACAGTTCTTTCAGACATATCATTTGATTCATATAATTACTAGTAAGGTAATTAGAGAAAGATTTTTACTCCCTTTTTCTAGATAAAAACACAAGTCTTAAGAGGTTAAATGGCCTTAGATCATACAGCTAGTCAATGAAGACGTGGAATTAGAACTTAGATCTTCTGACTTACCAGTCAGTACACTTTTCTTCTGCATCACATTGCCTCTGTCTAGCACCTGTATATTACTAATTGATGAAATTATAGTGCGTTAAATTGTTTCTTGATACTTCACAGCTGGCAGACACACCAAAATCTGAAAGATATGAGCATGTTCTGGAGGCATTAAATGATTACAAGACCATGTAAGTTGATTTATTTTATGTATCCCTATGAGGGAGACATTTAGTAAGTATAAGGAATAATGGCATTGTTTAAGAATTTTGGGATTGGTGTTTAGAACTAGTACAAACCATTAAAGCTTTTTAATGTCCTATTCTTTTTCAGTCAGAGGTAAAGCAGTGATTCTCAAGGGTTGGAGAAGGGAAGAGCATTCCTCTGGGACTGGTGGATGGGAGGCAGGCATATCAATATCTCAGGGGAATTTGGCCTGTTCAGTTGAAAAACATGTTCAGTAATGACTTGTTTTTATAATACAGTATTCTGAAAATAAAGTCTTAGCTGGTGGGAAAATGCAAACAACAGTGGAAAGTATTATAGAGAATATTGGTTTTAAAATGATTGAGATTTTCTATGGTTTTAAGATTCGTTATTGTCATCAGTTACAGAGAAGTAGTATTAGTACTAAGTTTTTGATAATTGATTATTGTTTAATATATTCTTCCATAGGGCTTTCCGTTTTTTTTTAAAAAAAAAGGCAAAAGCATATCTACGTTTCTTTAAAATATTTAAAAATTTCAATAGAAATAATTTTGTAAGTGTATATGCTGGCTCTAACCAATCATTGAGCTATTTTATAAAATACTTGTTTGTAGCAAGTTGCTTTTTTTGAACTTGACGGCGTTTTCTCCTTAAAAATGTCATAATTACTAGTAGCTGATCTTTAGGCCAGTTCAAAAAGCCATAAAGTGCTTGAGCAGTTACTGTGCTGGTAAAAATACTTTATGGGATGTGAATTCTGTAATCCAATCTAGGGTACCAGATAATACATTTGTTGCTATTCTGATAGAAACGAGAGCTCCCCTTTCTCAAACCTGCATAGCAGTGGAAGAACATTCCAACCATTTGGTGTAGTGGTTCCTGAGGCTAGGCAGGGTCCAGTAGAATTAAGGTAGGTGGGGATGTTTTGGAAAAAGGAGCCTGAGGACTTTGGGAAAGAATTATGGGGCACATTTTTCAGAGATCTAACCCCACACTGAAATAACCTTTCTCTGCTCCAGGTTATTTCCAGTTCTAGATCTGATACACTAGATACTCTTTTTATTTTTTTGGACCTCTCATACTGGGTCCTCTTTACCAGTGCTAATAACACTTGTTACCTTCTGGCCAGTGGATCTGACAGATCCACCCTGAAATATAATTCTTCTTTTCCTAAATCTTTTTGGACATCTTTTAAATAGATGACACCAAAATATGGGAAAACACATGTTAGGACTAAAAAGACACTACTCTACTCTTCTTCCTTTAAGAAGTCAGATGCCACATTTTAAAAAGGGAAGTGGACATGTACTCTTCTCCCTTCCTTCTGATACTATCCCTCCCTCCTTATATACTGTGGATTTGGCTCTGGAGCAGATAAGAATCAAGGAAAGCAAAGGGAAAGAGTGAGTTGTGTAGTATTGGGTGGACTTTCATGTGTAAAGGCTTTATATCTGAAAGTTATGAGTTAGGGTCTGCCATGTATATGTGTTCAGTTTTTAAATTTTTAGTTAATTTTTTTAAAAATTTAGGTTTATGTCTGGGAAAGAAATAAAGAAGAAGAAGCATTTGTTTGGGTTGCGAATTCGTGTTCCTCCTGTGCCACCAAATGTGGCTTTCAAAGCAGAGAAAGAACCTGAAGGAACATCCCATGAATTTAAAATTAAAGGCAGAAAGGCATCCAAACCTATATCTGATTCAAGGTAAAAGTTGATCTGTGGCTTAGTTTTTCTCTTTAGATTATTTGTAACTAAAAATGTATTATTTAGTCTTACTAGTATATTTGAAAGTACAAGTGGTAGTTACCTTGATTTGTTTTCCTGTTTATAATTTCTTGCTTAGACAAGGTACAAAGAGTTAAATTAGATGTTTATTTATTTATTTTAGATCTTAGACTTTCCAGGAATAAGCCCTATTGATTTTGTTAGCAGACAGTTTAAGTACTGGCATATTCATTTGTTTGCTCATTTCTCATTCATTCATTCATCCATTTATTCATTCCATATTTCAAGCACCTTAGTATCGAAGTGCTGTGGATGTAATAACAACAAGACAGACTTTCTTTCTGTCCTGATGGGGTTTACAGTATAATGGGGAAAAGTGACAAAATACAGATCATGCCAGTGCCATCTAGAACATAGCATATGGTTTTAGATTGTACTGGGATGGATAGAGGGTGAAACAGTCTATTAAGAAGAAGGCTTAAGGAATGCCTTAATATTTAAGATGATATTTAAGCTGAAACACCAAGAATGAGACTAACCTAACAGTGTGAAGAACAAAAGAAGAATACTGCAGGTGGTGGAAATATAAGTATGAAGGCTATAAGGCAGGTTCTAGGAAATCACAGACTATTTAGGTATGAATGAAGGCTAGAGAATAGCATCAGGTGTTGGAAAGTTTGGGTGGGGCCTGATCATATAGAGTTCTGTAAGTCTTCTAAGGAGTTTTGGTTGTTTTTTAAGTGTAATGGAGAGCTATTTAAAGATATAAGCAGATTGAATTATCCTTTAAAAATACTCCTTGTATGCTATTTGGAGAATGGATAGGTATAGAGTTTAAGAATAGAAGCAAGAAAAAATGCTTGTTGTCCAGGTGAGAGATTGCCCCGGTAGGTGGTATCAAATGGAGAGAAAATAGATCCAAGACCTCTTTTGAAGACAGAATTTATTGCCTTTGCTAATGAATTAAATTTATGAAAGAAAGGGAGGAATGAAGTTATATAATGCCCAGATTTCTGGCTTGAGCAACTGGTCAGTGGTGATATCTGTTATCAAGACCTACAAGAACAGATTTTGGCAAGGTGAGTGAAGCATTCTTCTGTCTCATACCAATTGAGATTGGGATTTTTTATAAGGGATATGTAAGTGATGATGTTAAGTACAGACAACTGGGTGTATAAAGCCAGGAGCCTCAGGAGAGATCAGGGCACATGATAGAAATTTGGAAGCTGATTTAGAAGGCCTTGAAAATGAGTGAAATTGCATAGGAAGCAAGAGCGGGGTCAGAGTGGGGGGCTACTGTGACCGAGAATAATGCCCTGTTATCATTTGGAGATTTGGAAGAGGTAAAATAAACGAAAGAGGCTAAAAAAGAATGATCAGTAAGTTAGGAGGATCAGTAAGTTAGGAAAGTTTGGTGTCTTGAAAACCAAGAGAAGGGGAGTGTTTCAAGGAAGATGAGCATATTAAACAGTATTGAATACTGCTAAGAGGTGGATTTAAGATGAGAGAAAAATGTTTATTGCATAAAATAACATTCTGTTATTACTGACTTTGACAGAAACAGGAGGGTTTTTTGTTTTTTGTTTTTTGTTTTTTTTGGAGGTAAGGATAGAAGTCAGATTGAAGTGGTTGAAGTGTGATTGAATCCAGCATTGCTCAATTAACATGTCAAGACTGGGCTTTATCTACAACAAAGGGACATAGGCAGATTCAAAATAATAATGATGATAATAAAGGAAAAGGGGAAAATAGGAAATAATCCTGAAGAATTCTGAATGAGAAGGGAGAAAGTGGAAAGGATATCTGTCACCAACACTCAGAAGTAGTTTTATTATGCAGAGAGGTAGACAAATGGAAGTTTGAAGAGGAGAAGGAAGTACTCAAGTGATTTTTTAATAGATGGAAAATTAATTGGAACCTATTTTTATGTGCTAGTAGGAATGATACAGTGGAGAGGAGATTGGCACAGGAGAGTGGGAAGGTAATTGAAGATACTGTAAAGTCCTTGAGAAGCTAAAGGGAAAGGGATTTAAAACTTAAATGTGGGAATGGCCTTTGATTGAAGGACTTTTACACTCTTGTTCAAATTGGGTGAAAATGGGTAAAGATGCTAGTTCTGTTATAGAGTTGACATTTGGAAGATGACTAAGATTATTGCATTGTAGCTTCTGTTTTCTAAGTGAAATAATAAGTTGTAAAGATGGCTGAGAGGTTTGTGCAGAGATTTAAGGAGCAAATAAAAGGTATGAGATAGTCATCTTGGAGAGTAAGAAAAGATAATTAATTACACAGGGTTGACAGTGTTTCATATCCATTTGAATTTGTAATAAAGTAGATACTGCTTTCAAGTTTTTTTTTCCTAAAGGAAAAAATTTTCCTAGCACTTTCAGATTTTATCATCAGTCCTTTGCTATCAGTTGCCCATATTATGAATTAGAAAGTTTACGCAAATTTTCTCATTCCTATCATGATATTAATAAGATAACTCCATATGGGTTAGCTATCGGGTTTTCATTTGATGCTACCAGGAAATGGTTCAACTTTCTTTAAAGGCATTTCTCTATTCCTTCTGGATCCTACTATGAATTGGTCCTTTTAATCTGAGAGTACTTTCTTGAGTCCCAGAGTCCTCTATAAATGTTGATCCCCCGCCCCACCACCACCAAAATGTATACCCCATCTACCTTATCCTTGAGACTTTTGATTATAGTTCTAGTTATGCTTTGTTTTTCTAGTTGCCTTTCTCCTTCCTCGTACTTCCCCAACTTTAGTTGGGTGCCTGGAGTAGTTGTCTTCTGGTTTTCTCCATTCACCTCTTTTTAGCCTATTATATATTATTATTCCTCCTTTTCCATGTTTTTTTATTTAAGTTTTCCTGGGTAATTTTCTTACAGCACTGAACCCTTTTTATTAGCCTGCTTGTATATATCCTTGTTAACTTCTGACTATATTTTGAACCCCTTTACACAGGAAAAACCTTTATATTTCTATGATCTAATATTAATATCCCTTTTATATGGTAGATATGTTTGTTGAATAAATTAAGTAGATGTTCTATATGTTGGTATTTACCCTTTTTCTTCTTCCCTTCTATTAATTAGAGATAATCTTTGACCATTGTTTTTCCTCCCCCCTGCGTGATGCTTGGATACTTGCTTTTATGTCTCAAAAATGGTTTTTTAGATCTTTGTACATTGTGCCTTTTGAATGACTTCCTGCCTGTAAGAAGAATTCCTTCCTCTACACTGCCACCCTGGGCTTCATTCTCTTCTTATAAACATAATTCAAGGATAAATATATATTCATTTCTAAAGGCAACCTATGTTTATAACTATTATATTTTTAATAATTATACTTCCTGGCTCCATGTGGGTAACTATTAAATTTGTAATAACTTTTAGTAGTAAAATTTTGAAATATCTCCCAAGTACCCACATAATACCTAAAACTACCTAAACTAAATATTGAACTTCTGGGAGTTTTGAAATCGTCTATCCAATATAAGTAGTCTATTTGTTTTTGTTTTTGCTTTTTAACTCTTAGGTGCTATATATTTTTCAGAATTATAAAGAGAACACTTTTTTCCTTAAACCTTTCTATGTAAATATCTCTTAAATCAAGAAATGTATATTTAAATTAGAATGTATTATCTATGCCCTTGACTAAGCTTATAGATTCAACTTACATTTAATTTCTTTGTTTTTATATTACCATTAATATAAAAATATAATAAGTATAACCTAATTATTACGTAAGTAGAGCCAAGCCACTGTGTATTATCTATTGTCTTTTTGTTTTCTTTATGTAGAGATTAAATACTTAATGGTTTTATGTTTCAGGGAAGTAAGCAATGGAATAGAAAAAAAAGGAAAGAAAAAATCTGTAGGTCGTCCACCGGGCCCATATACAAGAAAAATGATTCAGAAAACTGCTGAGCCACCTTTGGTAAGAGGACGTGTTGGTATATGTTCTCAGAGAGGAAGGATGCTTGAAGTTAACTGAGAAATGAGCATCTTTTCCACTTACTTTAGAACAATGCTTTAAATATGTCGTTTTTTATTTTGCAGGATAAGGAATCAATTTCAGAGAATCCTACCTTGGATTTACCTTGTTCTATAGGGTAAATAGCAAGTTATTTTCTCCTATCCTAGGAATTTTCTTTTGGGGGGAAATGAGTATTTCTATTGTTATGTAATATAGTCGTTATACCATTTAAATTCTTTTGTCTCAGGAGAACTGAGGGAACTGCACATTCATCCAATACCTCAGATGTGGATTTCACGGGTGCTTCCAGTGCAAAAGAAACTACCTCGTCTAGCATTTCCAGGCATTATGGGTAGATATTTTATATTCATACTCCTTACTCATTTTCTTCTAGATAATTTTTTTCTTGTAATGATTAAATAAATTTTTAGCAATTAAAGTGATTTAAGTATGGCTTTCAGCGTTTGGGAAGCAATCCATATGTAGATTCCTTAGGTTGTTAATATTTATCAGGAAATTTTCCTTTTGAACAGAAAAGAGGTATACTGGTGTTTATAGGCTATGTTATTTTACTTGAGACCTTTTTATGCTTATAATATTTAGGTGTGCCTTGCTCATAAAGACTTTTTTTTTTTTTTAATATCTAAATCAGACATGTAAATCCTTTTGTTACTAAAAGGATTTTAAGGGATCCCTGGGTGGCGCAGCGGTTTGGCGCCTGTCTTTGGCTCAGGGTGTGATCCTGGAGACCCGGGATCGAATCCCATGTCGGGCTCCCGGTGCATGGAGCCTGCTTCTCCCTCTGCCTGTGTCTCTGCCTCTCTCTCTCTCTCTGTGACTATCATAAATAAATAAATTTTAAAAAAATTAAAAGAAAATAAATACTTTAAAAAAAATAAAATAAAAGGATTTTAAACTCAGGATTTCTGTCAATAGCAGACTTCTCCTCTAATATTTTAATTAACCTGACTATTCATTCAGAAGGACACCTTTCTAAAGCATGATAATACCAGGTATGAAGAGAGAGTTTCTTGAGGTCAGAGCTATGAGTTTGCAAGTTTTATATTTCCCTTAGGGTTTTTTTTTTTTTTCCTTCCAAGATTTTATTTATCCATTCATGAGAGACACAGAGAGAGAGAGAGAGAGAGAGAGAGAAGGCAGAGACACAGGCAGAGGGAGAAGCAGGCTCCCTGTGGGGAGCCCGACATGGGACTGGATCCTGGGTCTCCAGGATCATGACCTGGGCTGAAGGCAGTACTAAACTGCTGAGCCACCCAGGCTGCCCTATTTCCCTTAGTTTAATTTTTGTTCACAAATGAAAAACTGCTCATGTACATCATACAAAATTCAGAGTATTAAAAAGCTTAAAATGTAACTCATTTTTTAATGAATTATGATTAATAGGGTGAACTATTTTTGGCCTCTTACCCAAGCATTGTGCTGATCTTCATACATATATTGTCTTATTTAATTCATAAAACATTCTGTTGAATTGTAAGTCCTATTATTCCCATTTTTTTTTTTTATAAGAGACTCTTTTTTTTAAATTTTTATTTATTTATGATAGTCACAGAGAGAGAGAGAGAGAGAGAGAGGCAGAGACATAGGCAGAGGGAGAAGCAGGCTCCATGCACCAGGAGCCCGACGTGGGATTCGATCCCGGGTCTCCAGGATCGCACCCTGGGCCAAAGGCAGGCGCTAAACCGCTGCGCCACCCAGGGATCCCCTATTATTCCCATTTTAAAGATAAACTGAAACTAAGTTTTAAGAAATACGCCAAACTAGCATGTTTATTAGCAAGCATAACAGAGCTGGGGTGTTGAGTTGAGCAGTGTTACTGTTAAAGCCTTTGAATTTAGCTGTAATGCTATATGCTTCCCTTGTTATAAGATTGTAAAATCATTGAGTTCCTGAGCTGAAAATGACTGAAAGATGATCTATTTCAACCCCTTCACTTAATCTCTTCACAGAAGAGAATACAGAGGAATATTTGAATTTGGCCAGTATCACAGAGCTAGATTCAGGGGTACCCTGATTTCTAGTTTATGCTTGTTCCAGTTTATTATATTACTTCACTAGGCCTAGAACTGGTAAAAAGAGAACATTTATTCTAGTTTTACCATTTTTTTAAGCACAGGGAACAATGTTGAGTATGGAGTAGGTGCTTATTAAATATTTGCTGTATTGAATGAGTGAATGAACTATCTTCTATTTATTGATAAGACTGTTGACAATATATAATGCAATAGGGCCTCTTCTCGGTAAGAATTTGTCTCATTGGCCTCGTAATTAAAAACTTCCTCCGATTCTTTTAAGCTTAATAGTACATTGTTAAGGAAGAAAAGCTCTTCAAAGGTCAGCCCCAAGAAGGTGATGGAATCTAACGAAGGCGAGTGATAATCCATTTATAAAAATAGCATGTATTGTTTTGGTTTGGCTGACTTTTATGTCAGCAAGGATATATACTTAGAGTGATAGAAAAAAAATCTGAGAATGTACTGTTTGGTCAGAGGATGCTTTATAAACTTAGTAGACAATTATAGGACTCTGTTGTTCCATAGATTATCTGACTCCAGAAAAAGAACTCGTACAGGAAGATCTTGGCCTGCTGCAATACCACATTTACGGAGGAGAAGGGGTCGTCTTCCAAGAAGAGCACTCCAGACTCAGAACTCAGAAATTGTAAAAGATGATGAAGGCAAAGAAGATTACCAGTTTGATGAACTCAACACAGAGATTTTGAATAACTTAGCAGATCAGGAGTTGCAACTCAATCATCTGAAAAACTCCATTACCAGTTATTTTGGTGCTGCAGGTAGAATAGCATGTGGTGAAAAATACCGAGTATTGGCTCGTCGGGTGACACTTGATGGAAAGGTGCAGTATCTTGTGGAATGGGAAGGAGCAACTGCATCCTGACTGTAGGACTGAACATTATGTTCACTGCACTCTCATTTTCTGTAGGTACAGTTCAAAGCCCTAAAGGATAAAGGAGTCTGGCTTTTACTATCTTTCTTATAAAAAAAAAAAAAAGTCAAAAAATTTCACAAAAGGAGATGATACTAGCCTTAACATGTACCTGTCAATGTTATGGATATTGTCATAAAAAGATATCTTTTAAAAATCAGAACAGAGACTTAATTTTTTAAATCTTAAGATTTGTAGAATGTTTCTAGGATAGGATATTAAAAATGATTCAAATCCATGCATGGTGTTAGATAATTTTTCTAATTATTCCATTGAGTCAGTTTTTGTGATTAGTGGTTATCAGATCAAACAGATCATGTAGATAGATAGCACAAGTATTTGGAGAAACGTTGTCTGTTTTGTTACCAAAATGTTGGAAAAAATTTATTTCAATACCTTTCAGATTTCATAAAGTGCAGTGTATATAATGCCTACTAAAAGACTGTAAAATATTGAAATTTTCTTTCAAGCAAAGTGTAAAAAATATATTGAGCCTGTAAATTGCTCTGTGACTAGACTTCATTGTCGTCTTAATATATTCTTTGCATGTGCATATATATACACAAGGGTGTATATATATGTGTGTGATTATGTGACCTATGCAATACAAATTATGGGAATGGGCAGCTTTGGAGTATATATCCCATAATTCTTTTTTCAGGAATAGTTGCAGTATTTACACAGCAGCATTTCTTCTCAGGCTTTTATTGGGTGCTGTTGCTTGCTATGTATGAAGAGAAATGTGTCAAACAAGTTTAAAGTTTAGTGTGTTCTGAAGAAGGGTGTGAACAACAGTGTTCATGGGCTTTTAGAATGCTTTTCAGTTTCAGTCCTTGTAACTCAGCTGTTCAGTACCTAAAACCAATTCAAATAATATGAACATTATTTCCTACTAGAAGTAACGTTTTCAAGTTTTCATGGCACATTATGATTGTAAATGTCTCTCAGTTTTAACAGTAAGTCTATAGGAGTCCCGTGAAGATTCCTGAAATGTCTGTAGTAACTGTTAGTCATGTTGAATAAGTGTAGTATGAACAAAGTATTTTATTGCACAGGGTTAACAAACAGTATGTTGCTTGACAAGGCTACTGCTGTTTTATTACAACATTACCTCTTGTTTTTATAAAATGTACCAAGATTTAAATTGATAACTTTATTTTACATGTAAAAAAACAGTTTCTTTTATCACCAGTGTTAGAGTTGTCTTCTGTTTCTTTTTGTTTTGTTTTGTTTGTTTGTTTTCTTTTTTAGCCAAAGAGTAAACAGAAGAATATTCTTATTTTGGTGGCTATTCATTTTACTCTTAAAAGTGATTGGTGGATTTTGCCTAAAAATTGGGGAATTTGCCGCCAAAATGAAAAATATGTAAAGTGTAGTGGTTACAGAGCGGTAAAAATGTGGGTTAGTACTTATTTATTCCATTGATTGATTATTTGACTGTTTATAAAGAAAGTTGCTTTATTTCTTTAAACATCTTCAAAAGATGACCTTTTCTTATCACATTATAGCCAAAAGAAGCAGAGAACTTCGTTGTCCTGCATTTGGTTCCTGGTTGGCCAGGTATAAATGAGCTTTACAAAAGTGCAAATTAAAAACTGTCACTTCTGTTTACCTCCACCAAAACTTGATTTTCCCCTAGCTATTAATTTAAAGTTGCCTTTCCTGCAGCTGCAATATTTTGAATAACACACAGAGTTTGTGTTGATTTTGAATGTTTGTTTATATCTAGGGGTAATGGAAAATGTAAATCCCGTGTAACCTTATTCACTCCACCTGTATCATATTATTTCATTTTCCCCAAAGTCCTTTAATTCTAACTGAACACCAGCAGTATTTTTAGTAACTCTTTCTTTAGTATACTTGGAAGATGATTTATTAAGCTGAACTGTCTTTAGACGTAATTATTGTGAATGTCTGTCTTATTTTATCATGGTGGTTCCACATG
Organism: Nyctereutes procyonoides; assembly: GCF_905146905.1. Taxonomy (NCBI): domain Eukaryota; kingdom Metazoa; phylum Chordata; class Mammalia; order Carnivora; family Canidae; genus Nyctereutes; species Nyctereutes procyonoides. The sequence goes on from NW_026575126.1 coordinate 21,756,770, forward strand.
GCTCTGATGTTCAGTTTGTATTTTTGGAATTGCTTTACTTAGAATTAAAACAGACCAACATTAAATGTGTGTATTTTTTAAAGAGCTAATGAGTTTTGCTTCTGTATTTGCTTGAAAATACACACTGATGCAGTAGATGACTGCTTTTATCTAGCCAGGGAACTGAGGATTTTCCAATTCCATTGTAAATATGTTCACTTGAATTAATCGTTATGAAACTTGGCTTTCATTTTCCTCTTGTCCCTTAAATAGTAATTATTGTATGTTCATCTAAAATGATCCTTTAAAAAATAAACTACGTTTAGTCAGTTTATACACTTCCTACTTGAAAGACAATATATCTCCCCCTATCTACATTGTCCCCAAAATTCAAAAAAATTCAGACTTTCGACTTTTTTTTCTTTTTGCTTATATAGAAGGTGTCAGGTTCACATCAAAGGATTTTGGTTTTGTTTTGTTTTTTCCTAAAAAGCTTTGCCCCTAGACTATAGAAAGAAAAGATGTAAAAATAGTATGCCTTACTGGTTTTAATTACATTTTTATTCAAAACAAATGCATTTTTATAAATATCCTGATTATAAAATGAGAAGTATGGATTCTTACGTGATCTGACTAGATCAGAATGTGAGCTTATCAAGAGTTATTCTATAAATTCTAATGTAGGAGTGATGAAGTCAGATCTTGCTAGTCATCTTTTGTTACTAAATGTTTAACAACTAAATGTTCACTGATGTGTGAGTGAGGGTACCTCTCTCCTTATATTTTACAAGTTACGTCCAATTGTACATGTTTGGTTTCTATTGTGTATATATTCAGAAGATTACTGTTATCAGTGTTGGGGGTAGAATTCTTTTGGACTACTTGGTTGAGTTCCTATCAGGTACTATTAAGTTTTGGTTGGAGCATAGTCTGACTTACATAGTTAAAGTAGACTGTTGTATAATGTAATTCTAGAGTTGTCTGAATGAGGATGTGATGACAAAGGAAGATAGATGTCCATGCACCTTTGGAAAATAGTAAAAAGAATGCCCTTTTTAATGTGGGAGAGTTTTTGTCTTTAAGTTATATTTAAATACTTCTACAAATAATACACTCCCAAACATCTCCTTTAATTTCTTCTGTGGCAGTTGATCAGTCAACTTCTTTCCTCAGGAAAATAAAAACTTAACAGTTAAATGTAAAGTGAGAATTTTATCTGGTAATGGATTCTTTTATAATTAGTAGTGGTTAAGAAGCCAGATGTCAAACTGATAAAAATTTAGAGATGAGAGAAGCTATGAAAGCAAACTGATTGGCTCTCTGAATAACAAATAGTATGGGAGTAAATACAATATTTGTACTTTTTAAGTTATATTAAAATGTCTTGGAGCAATAGCTAGATCAAACACTATATTGTCTTTATTTTTAAAATTAGGATAAGACTGCAAATTAACTAGCTCACTCTATTTTTCTTCCTTTCCTCACTTCTGCCCAACACAGTCAGTCTTTGCTTGCTCCGTTTGCTATTTTCTCTGTTAGAGATGATGAGCATTGAAACTGAATGCTTAGTAATAATAATTCCTTACTTTTGCAGCACCTTCAAGGAATGTGATATCTTATTCAAGAAAATTCTACTGGATTTAAGCAACAAATGAACAAAACCTTCATAGATGATAAAACGTACTTATTGGATGAAACAAAAATATACCTTGTTCAAAATCATTAGTCTAATATTTTGTTCTTGGATTTACCAGAAGATAATCAATTTTTTCTCTTTTTCTTCCCATGCATGCACAGTAAGGGTGATACAGTCTCAAAAGAGACACAGATTGGTTCATAGGGGTCAGAAAAAGTCTTAGATAATGGTTTGTGGCCCTCCAGAGCTCAACTTTACCCAATAAAAATCTTATTCCTTAATATTTAATTACTTTCATTGAATTTTCTTGAGTATCATAGGGATAGCGCTGCCATTGAGTTCATGAAACAAAATATATGCAAGATCGGTGCTACAGAAATATGGCAGATAAATGCTTTTGGAGGGCTCTATTCAATATTGAAGGCATAGTGTGAGAGGTAATCTCCATGTGCCTATTAGTGTCTGCAGATTCCCTTGTGGATATTTTATGTTTGATCCTTAGTGCTTTGTGTGTGGCCTAGACTTGGGGATTAAATAAAACTAGTTTACTTTTGTTACGGAGTTCTACCAAGTTTATTCAACCCATCATTAATTATGTCAAGTGCTTAAAAGAAAAAACTGTTGACAATATCTGAATGAATATTTAGCAGCTAATTAAAAGTAAGTTTTTCATAGCCCACCAAAAACAATTCTTTTAAGAAATCAAGCTTTAGGGATCCCTGGGTGGCGCAGCGGTTTGGCGCCTGCCTTTGTCCCAGGGCACGATCCTGGAGACCCGGGATCGAGTCCCACGTCTGGCTTCTGGTGCATGGAGCCTGCTTCTCCCTCTGCCTGTGTCTCTGCTTCCCTCTCTGCATCTCTCATGAATAAATAAATTTAAAATCTTTAAAAAAAAAAAAAAGAAATCAAGCTTTAAAATAAAATCTTAAAAAAAATCAAGCTTTTCAAATGTTTTGAATGTCTTTTTAAAATTTGGTGGGCACGTGATGGGATGAGCACTGGGTGTTATTCTATATGTTGACAAATTGAACACCAATAAAAAATAAATTTATTTAAAAAATCTAATTATATTACTATTATAGTGTTTCTATAAATTATGCATATGTAGTTGTAGATATATAACAATTTATATGAGTAAATAAATAACTCAAAATGAGGTTATAAATTTAAGTTAAATGTCAATAGCATCTGGTATAAATACTACATATATGCTTAGTGAAGGGTTACAATTAGTATTGTTTTGGCTGGTAATTGACCTCTTATGTATTTTATCTTTGACTTTGTTAGTGGAAGTAAGGAGATTTTGCCTATATAGAATTTGAGACAAGATTTTTGAAAATTTGAGCCCCCTTTGCAAAGTATATAAAGCTTGCTTAGATATCTGTGAAGTTAAACTTTTTCTGGAGAAGTTTAAGGAGATGATGCACATTGGAGAAGGTTTTGGAAGGGAAAACCTATTAGCTCATCTAAGATTTGTGGAACCACAGTTTGATTCCTATATTCTTTTATTACCAAATCTCTTCCAGAATCCTAGAGTGGATCTATAACAGGTCTGGCTTTTCCTTTGTATTATAATTTTGCATAACCTGGTATTTGAGACTTTTCTATGTTATTTTTATCTTTGGGTGTAAAATTTCCAGTGAAATATGTCGCTAGAAACTCATTCTTGATCCTCCTCATAAATCATAGTTTGTTCTTTAAGAACTTTTAAGCCATTAAATGAGACCAGAAATATTTAAAATGCCACTTCATTGAAGATTTTCCTAGAATGTATTAAGTACTTGATGTTTTTAAAACACTGTCTTTAGCATGTTAATCTTTTTCCTAATTACTGAGACATTGTGAACATTAATCTATTATATGTTGCTATAATATGGTGGTACTCTCAGAGGTCTAAATGTGGATAGGGGAATCAGTCCGTATTCTTCATGACTTAGGCTAGGTGGTGCTTTTATATTATACTTGTCTGCTTTACATATATCTTCTGTGGCAGTGCCACATTAATAAACTACATTTATTTACAGTGCAATGAGTGGCTTTCCTTTCTCCCACCTTGCTTCTAAACATTTCTCCCACCTTGCTTCTAAACATTATTAATTCACTGTAGGATTGAAAAAAATTTAAGCAAGGTTTTCTGGCACAAAGACATAACCACGTAAAAATTTTAAACCTTATTTTACCCACAGTTCTGAATTTTTTTTTTTAAGATTCTTGAGTATGTTTTCAAGAGTGATTTCCTTTGAAAAACCAGCAGCCCACTTTTAAAATATTCATTACTCAAAAGGATTTCTCATTTTGTTTTTCTTGCTTCCTATTTTATAATGTATAAGTGGTTGAGATTTTTAGAAATCTGACAACTGAATAAGTACACAGGCTAGAGTAGGTTGACTATTTTGTGCCTCTAAACGATGTTGAGATTACCTTAAGGTAGCAAAAATGTCTTGGAAAACATAGCACCATTGTTTTCTATTAACTAGGAAGTGGAACAGGACAAAAGCAAAATTACAGTACAAAACCAATATCATTAGACAAAAGCAAAATTACAGTACAAAAGAATATCACTGGATCTGCTTTTGGATTCTGGAACAGATTTGATGATAAACAGGGTCATAGGAACCAAAACTGCCTCCATGGCTCATAGTTGAGCCAGGTGGCTTTTCCTCCACTCCCATAAGATGATAGACTGAATGGCCCATGCCATCTCTGCATTATGGAAAAGAGAAAATAGTGTCTTGTCTAGTGTGGACTTGTCATATAAGAATAGCAAATTGACATGGCTTTGTTATATGCACATACTAAATAGTCATAAAGGTAGCTTGAAGGAATAAAAAGGAGAAGAGATGATATTTCAATCAGAGCAATAATTAACGGCTGGGAATTCCCATGACTTTGTAGGTTAAATGAGTGCAAGAATTGATACTAAAAATTTTAGCTTATTAGTACTTTGCTGAAATTGCAGTTAAAATGTCAGTCAAGCTTTCAGAGGATCATAATTTCTAAGAAAATAATTGTTTTACCAAATTCATGTAAACTAATGTTTGTATGTCAGCTGAATTTTTTTGTTTGATTTTGGTGCAGAAAAAAGGTGCTTTTATTAAAGCATGGGGACAGGACCTTTGGGCAGAAAGACTAATAACTTTGGTTTGTTTTATGAACTTGGCTAAAGTCAGGAAAATGTGTAAAATTTAAGTTGACCTGTGCTTGTTACTTTTTTTTTATGTGGGAGGTGTAATTCAAAACATTTCAGGATTAAACTTTTGACTTTTAAAAAATTATTTTTGAAATGATTTTCAAAAGTTTGAAAATATTTTAAAACTAAGTTTGTACTTAAAAAGTAGTACTTGGGATCCCTCGGTGGCGCAGCGGTTTAGCGCCTGCCTTTGGACCAGGGCGTGATCCTGGAGACCCAGGATCGAATCCCACGTTGGGCTCCTGGTGCATGGAGCCAGCTTCTCCCTCTGCCTATGTCTCTGCCTCTCTCCCTCTCTCTGTGACTATCATTAAAAAAAAAAAAAAAAAAAAAAAAAGTAGTACTTATTATAAAGGCTTGTGCTCTTTAAAATACAATTTAGATTTATTTTGGGATCCTTCCTGGACAAAATATGTATGTTATCAGCTGTGTTATTATAATAGATTTTATCTGCTAATGGAAGTTGCCGGTGTCTTAGATAAGCAAAATTAGAAAAATACACAGTCATACATATATTTGGAATCTGAGAGCTTTACACTTAGTTTAGGCTCATTGAAATTATTTTTGTGTTTCTTAAGCATACTGACTTAAGCGAAAGTTGGATAACTTTGAAACATGGCATAATAATTAAAAGGGAAGTGCTGGGTTAAATTTTTTTAATAGAGAATAAACAAAATGTTGGTCCATACCTAATACCCAGTTAGGTTGAAAATATGAACCTTCACCATTAAGAACATTCAGATTTATATTGCAGTGAAAATACAGTGATAAAATAGAACTCCATCTATTCACAATGAATTATTTGCTTTAGAAATAGCATGGATTTCTTTTTCATAGCATACATGGGTATAACTTTGGTTTTACATCTTTTAAAATTGTATCCTTAACATAGGACATTTTATATTGAGAGGTTGCACTAAACTCAGTTTAAAATAAGCCACAACTTATTTATAAATAAAATCCATTGCATAAAATGAGGTAAAATAAAGTTTTAGCAAAATACAACCCAAAGAAATTATTTCCTAAGAATCTCATTATCTTTGAAAATGAAGAAAAGTTTATTTTCCTAGATGCTTAAAATGCCATACAACTGAGGTGTTTGTATTTGTTTCCCAGGGCTGCCATAACATTTTGTCACAAACTTGGTAGCATTAAAACCACAGCAATTTATCTCTTAACGGTTCTAGAGGCTAGAAGTCTGAAATCAGGGTGGTGGCAAGGTTGATTCCTTCTGGTAGCAGCCAGCAATCCTTGGCTGTAGACATATTGCTCCACTTCCTATCTCCAATTTTATAGTTTATCCTCTGCCAAATCTCTTAATTCTTTATAAAGAGAGCAGTCATTGAATTAAGGCCCCACCCTAAAACCAGGAGGATCCTATCTCAAGATCTTTAACTTAATTATACCTATAAAGACCCTATATCTAACTAAGGTCCATTCACAGGTGCTTAAGTTAGGACTTGGCATTGGTTGGGGAAGGGGGAGATAAAATTTAACCCACGAGTATTATTACAGGAATTTTTTTTTGTATGTTTCAGTTCCTAATGGTATTTCAAACCATTTTGTGCTGTTTATTTAAATGCTACAGTCATTCTTTGAATACCTAGGAGTTGCTGTGAAGGGAGATGAAATATTAGGAATCCTGGTCTGAGTTCTTAAGTTTTGAAGGGCACAGACCTATAAATACAGCTAAATTTAAGTTGAAATGTGGTAAGTAGTATGGAATACTTGTCAAAGTTCCATAGGAACCTGGAGAGACATTAGAGATTTTTTTTAAGAGATTTTATTTATTCATGAGAGACACAGAGAGAGGCAGAGACATAGGCACAGAAGCAGGGAGCCTGATGTGGGATTCTATCCCAGGACCCCAGGATCAAGTCCGCATCAGGACCTGAGCCAAAGGCAGACACTCAACCACTGAGTCACCCAGGCACCCCTAGAGAAAGACTTACTGAACAGAATGTTGTTTGCATTTGGCTTAAAAAAAAAAAAGATTTTATTTATTCATGAGAGACTCAGAGAGAGGCAGAGACCCAGGCAGAGGGAGAAGCAGCCTCCATGCAGGGAGCCCAATGTGGGACTTGATCCTGGGTCTCCAGGATCAGGCCCTGGGCTGAAGGCAGCTCTAAACTGCTGAGCCACCTGGGCTGCCTCTGCATTTGGCTTTGAAGGAGGATCAGATTTTGACTGGCAAAAGTAGGATAGGATAAGAAACAGTATAAATAAATTCAGAAGTGATCTTTGGTTAAGGGAAAGTTCAAGAGATATAGAAACTGGCACAGTTGGGGAGGTAGGTTATAAACCTGAGAATTAAATAACATTGGAAAATGCGACTCCAGGTATCCAAATAGGTGGATATATATCACCAGAGAAATGAGATTGTTTTGGGCTGTCATACTTGTTAGGTTGTACCTTGAAGAGTGGGTTAGCTTAAATATATAGGCTAAGGGAAAATAAAGCTCAGTTCATAATGAAGAAGCAGAGTAGGAATAGGCCTGGCGTTGAGATTGAACATCTCATTTGGTATTTTGGTGTTGATAGTTTTCCAAGAGACCACTAGGAGGAAAATGTAAAATAGATGCAAGTTACCTTCATCCCCTAGTTTTCTTTTTGCTAGGAAGATAAGAATGTGTATGTTCAGTTATTTAAAGGGGTCAGAGTCGCAAGAGGATTTGAGGCCGGAGAGGTTACTTTTGTCCTGGGGACTGGCTGTGGAGGACATTTTGAGAGAAGAATTATTACGGAAGACTTAATGAAGGAGTTTAAACTGGAACACGAAAGATAGGAACCTGTAGAAAAGGGAGCACAATAGGGCATTGAGTGAAAGAGAAGGAAGCAAGGTCTTTAAGCCTACACAGAAATGGTTGGGATGTGATGTGGGTGAAGCTGAAAAGGGTCAGGATTCTGATGGGACTGCCACGTGATAGTGTGTTTTGAGATTACTTTGGCACTGGTGTGTAACATCACTTTGAGGGAAATGGTGATGAGTGCCAAGTCTAGATTTGCATGTAGATAAATCTGAGGTAGTAGAAGCAGTGGGAATGGTAGGAATATGTCTAAGAGTGATTAGGGAACTGAGCTGACAGTACCTGATGACTGAGCAGGTAAGGCTTTTAAGTTTTGAGAACCTGGGAAGCTAGTGATATTAAATGGAATAGATGAGGAGCAGGTCTACTTAGAGAATAGTAAGGAAGGTAGATGTGGTTGTAATAAAAAGTTCATGCTTGAAAGTAATGGAAGAAGTAAAGAAATGGAGTAGGACTGTATTACTGAGCAAGAGTAGTTGTTAGTTGCTTCTGCTAGGCATTTCCCAGAAGCTTCTGTTCTTTAGTATTAAAAATTTGCTCATCACCATTCATTAAGCAAAGACCCTAAAACTTAAGTTTCTTCATGATGGTACTACGAAGAAAATTTGTAGAAAATTTTCAATAAAAATATGACCATTTTCTGTCTCACCATACTATCATAGAGAACTAATTAGAGCAGAATTATCGTGTTAGCTGAACAAAAGCAAGTGATATCTGTATCAGGGGAAACATGTTTTATTTTGAAGCAAAAGCACTTGGAAGTGTTTCCAATAGAATAATTTGTGGGGCTTTGTAGGTGGACACTGTTGTGAATTCAGATGTCTGCTAAGTCCAAAGTGGTGTTGCATAAAAAGCAGGTTGTAATAAAAATCATAATTGGAAATACTTTCTGAAAAGAATACTGAAAATAATGTGCAAATAGTTTGATTTTTAAAACGAATGAGGAAAAGACTGTCCTGGAGAGAAAAAATAATGATAATACTTAAAATACTTATATTCAGAGTGATAGAAAAGTATCAGGTGGGCTTCTTGGCTAGCACTAAAAAGCAGCATCAAAATACTTCAAAATATTCAAGTAGTTACTGAATCTGACCTCACTGAAAAACTACACTATTTTGTCTTTGGTATTGAAAAGTGTAAGTTTAGGTTTAGAAAATGACAACCATTTTGCTATAGCCCAGTATTAGAGGACCATGGAAACTAAATATTACTAAGTAATTTCTCCCTTTTATATGTAACCTGCAGTAGTATTCAATACTGGATTTTCCTGTGATAGAAATTATTCTAACCTGGGGTGAAAAGTACTCCTTTGCCCTATTTAACCCTGACTTGGAGTTAATAATGCTAATGTTTCTAAAGTATTGCTTTTCTGCTTAACCCCAAGTTGTTTCTCACCTGGCACCAAAAGAGAGAATTAGTGAAGCAGTCCTAAGAGAATGAAACTGTGGTTTAGAAGAAAAGGGCATTGGATATGGTAGATCAGAAAAACAAGGGAGGAAATCTTTTATCAACTGTTTTTTTTTCCCTAAAAGGAAAAGCTTTATTATTTTCTGTGATATAAAAATGATTTAGCAAGAAATTTGTGTAACACAGAACTCCAAAAATCTTCCATTCTACAGTCCAGAGATAATGTTATATAAACATAGCCTTAGGGATCCCTGGGTGGCACAGCGGTTTGGCGCCTGCCTTTGTCCCAGGGCGCGATCCTGGAGACCCGGGATCAAATCCCATATCGGGCTCCCGGTGCATGGAGCCTGCTTCTCCCTCTGCCTGTGTCTCTGCCTCTCTCTCTCTCTCTCTCTCTCTCTCTCTGTGTGTGTGACTGTCATAAATAAAGAAAAATAATTAAAAAAAAACACATAGCCTTAAACTTGTAGACTTTTAATTTATTTTTACTAAAAGATCATTCCTGTTGTTTTGAAACTTCACATCTCATTTCTAAACAGTGGGCATCATTGCATTAACAGACTGTGTTTTAGGCATTGTGCTGGATGCGTGGGTAGAATAGACCTATATATTCTCTGCTGTCAGTCTGGTAGAGGGTTTGTATGCATTAATTATGATACGTCGTGGTCAATGCTTTGAAACAGTACATGAGAAGGACACAACCCAAGTTTGAGGGATCCCAGCTAAATTCTTGGAGCAATGAATGACAAAGCTAAGAAAAATGAGTAATTGATGAGTCCTGAATACTAGCCTTTCTCTCCAGTTACACTGTCAACTCTTAAAGGGCAGATTTTTCGCTTTTGTGTTCTACAAAGTTCTAGACAATAATGCTCAAATTTTTCTCATTCTAAAAATTAAACCTTAACTTGGAATATTGTGGTAATTTTAATTTGTATTAGATGCTTTGAGGATATAAAGGTACTGCATCCTCATCTTCCCTTGGGTGCCAAATAGAAAATACCCTTCCTTTGATAATATATGTGGGCTATTTGCATAATGTTACCTAAACTTTCCCTCTTCCCCTGTCTCAACAAACTGGTTTTTGTTCATCCTTTTCTCCTTTGCTGTATGTCCAAGGATAGTGGAGTAGTAATTCCTAGCACATTTGGTTTTAAATTTATGCCCCTTTGGCATTTAAGAATTTATAGTAGTTTGTATTATATTTAGTAAGGTGCTTCTCAGTCATATCTGCCATATAGGCCTTAATCCTAAGGTTCTTTACAGCAAAAAGACTTTGTTACCTTTATGGGTGAAGGAATCAATCAATCATTGTATTCAAGAGTTTCATTATATACTTGTATGCCTGGATTGTCCACTGAAAAATCAGCTTTTGAGAAAGTCAAGGATAGCTTCTCTGTTGAGATACACGGAATGCTGATTGTGCAACATTGGGAAATTGGTGTGGTTTTCCCATGGTGGTGTTCTGATAACCACGTAATTGTAGTATAACCTCTGGGCACTCTTTTAGAATATAGAATTCCAAAAGAAAAAGTTTGACTTTCATTTTTCATGTAAAAACAATCAAGTTCAATTCCTTAAGCTCCCTGAAATATATAGTGTTTCCCCTTTCTACTAATAAATCTTAAGGATTGAGGTAATACCTAAACTGACAATCTGTTTTTAACTGAGAATATTTTAATTTTATTTAAAAAAATTATATCACTTGTTCTGGCTTCACTCAGAGTATGTACATATATACCAATATTCTAATAATGTCTGTTTCAGGTATAATGTTAATCTGTGCCGTTTTGTTTAAAATTTTTATTTTGGAATATACACAAGTTGCAAAATACCCACAAGGAGTCCCTATACACTCTTCCATTTCGTTCAGTGGTAACATCTTGCATGTAGTACAATATGAAATCTAGAAAGTTGATGCTGGTACAATCCAGAATTTATTCAGATTTCACCAATTTTACACATTCATTTGTGTGTTAATACAGTTCATGTAATTTTATCATACATAGGTTTGTGCAACTACCACAATCAAGATACAGAATTGTTTCATCAGAAGGCTGTCTTTATAGCTACAGTCCCTTTGTTCCCTTCATTCCTAACACCTGGCAACCACTAATCTGTTTTCTATCTAATTTTGTTATTTTAAGAATATTACATAAAAGGAATCTTATAGTTTGTAACCTTTTAAGATCCCCCCCCAACATTTCCCTTGAAGTCCATCCAAATATTACATGTATCCAAAGTGTGTTTCTTTTTATTGCTGCATAGTATTCGAAGGTATGGATGTTCCAAAGTTTAACCATTCACTATTTGTTTTTTTTGGGGGGGGTGGAGTGGGGCAAAGAATATTAAGCAGACTCCATGCCCAGCTTGTGAGCCTGGCTTGGGGCTCCATCTCATATCCCTGAGATCAGGACCTGAGCTGAATCGGATATTTAACCAACTGAGCCACCCAGGTGCCCCTAACCAGTTTTTCACTCTTTGAAGGGCATGTGGGTTATTTCTAGTTTGAGGCTATTAAATATGAAGCTGCTATATGTAACTTGTGTACAGCTTCTTATGTGCACATTTTTATTTCTCAGGGATGTGTCCAAGAGTATAAATGCTGGGTTGCATGGTAAATGCATGTTCAATTTTATAAGAAATTGCTAAAATATTTTCCAGTGACTACCATTTTTTTTATCCCACCAATAATGTGATCTAATTTTTCTCGCATCCTTGTCAGCATCAGGTAACTTTCTAAAAATTTAGTTGACAGAAAATGTTACAGTAGTTTCAGCTGTTGGTGATGTTTATATTAGCCATTTGGGTAGTGATACTTCATTTTTTTAAAAAAAGATTTTATTTATTTATTCATGAGAGACAGAGAAAGGGAGAGGCACAGACATAGGCAGAGGGAGAAGCAGGCTCCATGCAGGGAACCCGATGTGGGACTTGATCCTGGGACTCTGAGATCACACCCTGAGCCAAAGGCAGATGCTCAACTGCTGAGTCACTAGGTGTCCCTTCATTATGGTTTTAACTTGAATTTTCCTAATAGCTAATGAAACATCATTTTGTTGAATATATTTTCATATGATTATTAGGCATCTACATGTTTTTTATGGTTTTTGCCCCTTTTATAACTGATTTGGTTTTCTTGCTTTGAGCTTTGAGAATTTATGTACTTGACCCCTGAACAACACGAGTTTCAACTGCACAGAGTCAACTGTATAATCTGGTCCTTTTTCAGGTAAGTAGTTTGCATATATTTTATTTTCTATAGCTTACTTTTTCTAACCCTGTAACAGGGTCTTTGCTGGTGCAAAAGTTTTTACTTTTTTTAAAAAAAGATTTATATATATTATATATCAATAAATATTAATAATATATTAATATATATTATTAATTATATATATATATATATATATATATATATATATAGAGAGAGAGAGAGAGAGAGAGAGAGAGGCAGAGACACAGGAGGAGGGAGAAGCAGGCTCCATGCCAGGAGCCTGATGCGGGACTCAATCCCGGGACTCCAGGATTGCGCCCTGGGCCAAAGGCAGGTGCCAAACCGCTGAGCCACCCTGGGATCCCCAAAAGTTTTTACTTCTAATGAGTTCTGGTTTATCAGTTTTTCCTTTTATGGGTCATGTATTTACTGTCAGGTGTGAAAATTTTGTCTAGCCCTATCTAATGGTGCTAAAGATCTTTAAATTTTTTTGAAAACCTTTGCAGTTTTCTTAAGTTCATGTTTTTACCTGTTTATTCCAATTGCTATAGACTATTTAAAATGCTGTCTTTTCTGTATTGCTTTTGCACCTTTGTCAAAAACCATACTGTCTTGTTTGGTGTATTTCTGGAATCCCTGTTCCATTATATATCTGTCCCTCTACCAGTATCACATAGTGTTGATTACTATAGACTTTATTCTTTTTAAAAATTGTCCATCCTTTTGTCCTGTTCTTAGTTTTTTGCCTTTCCATATACATTTTAGAGTAAGCTTGTCTCTGTCTGCAAAAAAATATTGCTGGGTTGCCTGGTAGATGAGTCAGTTAAGCATCTGACTCTTGATTTTGACTCGGGGCAAAATCTCAGGGTTGTGAGATGGAGCACTACAGAGGCCTCTGTGCTCAGTGGAGAATCTGCTTGAGATTCTCTTCCTCTCTCTCTCTGCCCTAGCACTTTCTCTCTTTAAAATAAATCTTAAAAAGAAACCTTGCTGGATTTTGATTGTAATTATGCTAAGTTTATAGATTTAGAAAGAACTGACCTTCCAATCCATGGCACATGGTACATTTCTCCACTTATTTGGGTCTTTAATCTTACCAACTTTTTCTAATTTTCAGCATACAGATCTTGGACATGTTGTGTTAGAGTTATACCTAAGTATGTCATTTTCTTTGGAGTGATTGTCAATGGTATTGTGGGTTTTTCTTTCCAATTTGGTTTTGAATAACAAGCAAGAATTCAGTAAAATGGAACTCTTAACTGTGTCTTTTTAACTGTGGCCTTAAAGCTTTCTCCTACAAATAGTATTACTGGTTGTTTTTAGAATTGAAGCAAGGGTAGAAAGGTTAGGTTTATTAGTCCCTCCTCCCACTTGATATCCAATACAGAAATAAACTCTTTGATATCTGATAATTATTGCACTTGACAACTTCCAGGATTCAGGAGTAGTTTCTTTATATAGAAGGGAGTTCATGTTGGATAACAGATTCTTTTTGATCATTTTGCTGTTGACTCATGGACATTGAAGACCTCCAAATTTTTCCCTGCTTGGCATTTTCTCGCCTTTTTCTTTCAGATACAGGGATCCAGAGTCCCACCTCAACGTGCTCTCTTTCATGTAATATCATGTTAGGTCTGGATTCTTTATTCTGTACCTTTTTCCCAGACAGACATTACATGTAACATAGCTCTAGCTTCTGATGACACAAACATTCCAGAAACCCAGACACCTGAAAGTGATGGGAATGCAGAAGCAGAAAGGTGCATAAGGAATTCTAACAGCTTGTGGGAGGAGAGTGTCTTGTCTGGATGGTATGAAGGAACTGACCAGTAATAACCTCCACCAAGCACAGGACTCTCATATGTGATTTTAACCAAGTTTTAAGATACTATCTAAAATATTTCTACCGATAAATGGGCTCAAAGGAATTTTGATTTTCCAGTATCACCCAAGATAACACCAGAATCCCAAGTTGCATTGGTTAAAAATTAAGATTCTAGAGCCATGTTACAGACTAAACAATTTCTGGGGTGGGGTTAGAGGAGTGGAACAAGCTCTTTAGGGGCTTATTGAGCATTCCAATTTTCAGAAGTAATCTTTGCCTCATTTTTCCCCCTCTACATTTTGAACACCGTATAGTTAAAATGCATATTTGGGCAACAGATGAATAAGAACACATGTAAAGAGAACTCCAATGCAAGGTAAAATGATAGACAATAAGCGCAGAGAACTATGGGTTTTCAAACGGAAGCAAAAGCACACATGGCTAACTAAGATAAGATCAATGAAGGTTTTAAAGATTAGACAGCATTTACAATGACTGGTAGATTAACAAGACTTTCTTTGTGATTTTTATTATATATATTCAGAACAGTATTCATTGCTCATTTAATATGGCCATTCAGAACTCTAAAGCAATTTGAGCAACACTGATGTGATATTTAAAATGAAAAGTTATTACATGCTGAGTCATTTTTTAAAGAAATTTAAGATAAAGAATTATTTGGGGATGCTTACAATTCTATGTATTTGATTTTTGTTAATTTTAAGACATAATAGCAATGCTTACGAAGGATAAACATACTTAACATAAAATTACATTTCAGTTTGTAATTTATTTCCATGCTGTTTTCAACCATTATTTACCTTCTTTACCTTAACATTCACATCAAAGAATAGACATCATTAACAACCCAAATGCAAATTAGTAAAATCCTAGGCTTTTAAGAGTTTATGTAACTAAAAACCAAAGACAAAATCAGCCATTAAGTGGTAAGTAGATTAATTTTAGCATAATTTTACTTTCAAAATTGAATACTGGCATTTAAAAAGCCATGAAGCAGATTAATATCTTTAGAAATATTAAAGAATTTAGTTCTTTGCTCACTAATTATGCTTTTTTTGCTTAATACAAGTAACATTCTTCGCATTCCCACTCTTCATTTTGTGCCTAGAAAAATAAAATTGTCCTCAATATTCCTAAATTCTTTGTTTTCCATATAAGGCCATTATAAGGTAAGACATTACTGAATCACATGTTTAAAATCAGTGGCATAAATCATCTGTAGATAAAGTAATGAATTCATTGGTAAGGAATCAGTACAGTACAGTAACCAGCCAGAGGTAGAATTCTTAATCACAGTTTTTTAGAAAAGATGCAGTAGTTTATATTTGTACTGTTTTATTCTAGTATGGTAAGTTAGCTTCTCATGATTAGTTTAACAGGAGGAGGCGGGGGAAGGTCTCTTCATAGGCGATTATTGGTCCTTATAATGAATGCATATATTATAGGCACTCCTGGACACTTAATTAAACATTTTCTTGGCCAGTTAAGGTAATCAGTTATATATGGCATTCATGTCAGTTTTAAAGAGCTTCAGAGTAGGGATATCTAACCTTTGTTTTCCCAAGGGCATAAGGAGGAGGGAAATCTCTTTTTGTGCCACTCTGACTGTAAATTAATAAATGAAACCATTCTCTCAATATCATTGCTTATTAAGAATTCCAGCAGTACTAATGTACAGAGGGGTTCTATGCTCAAATTTTTAAGTTGTTTCTAACTCATATTTGTCTTAAACAATATTACAAATGTGTATAACCTAAAAATTTTATTTAATTCATGATGTAGCTAAATTACTAGTATTTGAATAATACTCCACAGACTGCAATAAGCAAGGATGGCACAGACTTTACACAGGGTTATTCACATATTGACTTTATATTTGGGATTCTGTGGGTTTTCAATACTTAACTTGAATGTCAATAAATAAAGTGATTAGAAAGGTCATTTAATGAAAGTTATAATAACAATTGTAAAGTATGTACCCAGTGCTAAACCTTACAGTAGAGTTTGAGTTTGTTTTATAAAAGGTACCTGAATACTTAATAAAAGACAATTCAAAACAGAATAAAACTATAAAAAATAAAATCCTAGCCAAGTACAGTTTCTTCAGTTATCTAGAATTTAGTCTCATGATATTAGGATCGGGTCATTATTATGAATCAATCAGATTCCAGATACTTAGAGTTTATTAAGTGAACTTAATTTTGATCAGATATCCTCAGGTTTACCTTAATTCTTCCTTATTGCTTTTGTTAGTTTTTTGTTCTTGTTGATTTTGAGAACTCAGAAAAGGAGATATTTATGTAAAGCCCAGATTTTTAAGCAATATTTTCTTCACAACTGCTGGTAATGTATTATCCAAGTCAGTCATGATGTTAAAACTAACATAACACTGCTGATAGGTAATATAAAAATAAAATTATTTTCCCTCACATTTAATTTCAAAATTCTACATCTTACTTAAGGACTAGACAAAATGTGTCCTTATGGAACCTGAACAACCTTTAGCTATTTAATTTCAAAGAGAAAATCTGTTGAATTATAGTAACAATTAAGCATTTTTAAGAATTATCAAAATGTTGGCCTTTGGGGAATCTAAGCTAAGTATACAATATTTTGCTAATATTTTAAATTGAAATATATTTGGTTATAGAAATCTCACAAATCTGTTTTTCACAGCTATGCTTCTATTTACATAACAGGAGAGATACATATGTAAAAAGAAAAGAAAAGTTGAGTTTTTGTCTTCTGAAGATATATCCAATCCATGATTAGGTAATTCCCAGAGGATTTGGAACTTAATATATTGAAAAATTATACAATAAATTTATAATTGCCACCTTTACAAAGAAACTTCTAGGTAAGAGAATCTTTTAAAAACATTATTGGTGTTGCATTTAGGGCCAAAGTTCATTTATTTAAATCACCTATGACAGCTGGAAAATTTTTTCAAACTTAGGAAAATGCTGATTAATATGGTTTCATTCAATTATATCTATGTTCTACAAAATATTTCTGTTATACACTTAAGTACAACTGAAGCAATAAGATTACTTGCACAGACGAAAGCAAAGATTCCTTTCACCTTAAAATTATACTTGTTTCACACTGTGGTAATGCCTGAAAACATTTTTAGAAAAGACTATTGGTCTTGATTGTAACAGTGTATTGCATTTTTCTGTCTCTCTCTTTTTTTTTTCAATGTTAAGTACTTTAAAGTTTTAAGTTCTACTTTTCCTCTTATCTTCAAATAGACTCTTTAGCATATAAACTTGAATGGCTGACACCACCACCATTACCACTAAGTTAACCATAGACCAGAAGTTGACTCTATCAAAGTTGCTTTCTTGTATGTTTCGATCACGGGCTTCAAATGCTCTAAGCAGAGTCTGGATATGGCCACTTTTGCTTAGTCTGGCCTTGATACTGTTGATGGATTCCTGGAGATAAATAAAATAATTTTACTATAAAAGAATGCTCAGTAATTTTAAGTTAATTTAAACATGTGACTCACAGTACCCAGACATTCATATTAGTTTTATATTCAAACACAATTTTAATTAAGGGACAAGAACTACTTGGATTACCTAAAAATCTTCTGTAGGTTTATGTAATAGTTCTCCTGATATATTTAAATTGTTTACAAATAGTTACTTGACAGTTGCAAATAGTTAACTTTAACAGGAGCAAAGCTAATGTAAATTGAAAATAATGTGAAAATATATTTCAGTGGCATAGTGTCAGGAATTTTATATATATATTATCTTTCTTAGCCCTCACAACCATAAGAAAAAGACTTTAAAAAGTTTTAAAAAGGGGATCCCTGGGTGGCTCAGCGGTTTAGCGCCTGTCTCTGGCCCAGGGTGTGATCCTGGAGCTCCGGGATTGAGTCCCGCATCGAGCTCCCTGCATGGAGCCTGCTTCTCCCTCTGCCTGTGTCTCTGCCTCTCTCTCTGTGTCTCTCATGAATAAATAAATAAAATCTTAAAAATAAAATAAAAATAAAAAGTTTTAAAAAACCAGATAAACCCTGATAACAGCTTCTAGGTATTTATCTTTATATATAATGCATTGTGTTCATTTTCTTTGAATATTATCACTCTTGTCCAATTTAGTGTATAACAAAACAGCTAACTTTTTTTTTTCAGCTAACTTTTTTATGTCAGAAAATAATAGTGAAATTAGAAAATATTCCAATTTCTGATATGCATATTATATATCCAAAAGTATAATCTATTTTTAATATGAAAATATTCAAAGATTATATTTATAAAACACTCTAACTTGTACATCTTCTAAAAAATCTATTTTTATAGTAAGGTCCTGGAAAGAGAAGTGATATAGCCTATAAAAGGGCTATAAGAATATAAGTTAAAATTAAGTTGAGATTTAAAATAATGTCAAAGTACAGCTGACCCTTGAACAACGTGGGGGTTAGAGGTGCTAATGCCCTGCATGGTTAAAAATCCACGTAAAACCGTTGATTCCGGAAAAACTTTACTAATAGTTTACTGTTGATCAGAAGCCTTTCATAAACAACTTACACACATTTTGTGTTATATTTATTGTATATTGTATTCCTACAATAAAGTAAGCTAGAGAAATGAGAATGTTACTAAGAAAATCATAAGGAAGAGAAAATACATCTACAGTACTGTACTACATTTACTGAAAAAAATCTGCGTATAAGTAGACCTGCATAGTTCAATCACACATTGTTCTGGGGTCAACTGTATTTATGGCAAAAACAAGAAAATATTAGAAACAGATTTTCCTGGATTTTCTTACTTAAAATCCTTATTTAAGCAAAAACTATACTCAAAATTTCAGACTGTTCTGCTAAACCTACAAAACTACAAAGTGTAATATTTGTTATTTGGACTTCTTTGTAAAGCAACAGTAACCTAGTAAATGCAAATATTTTCTAGAAAAATAAGGAATTCAGATTCCCAAATAAAAAGATCATGCATAGTTCTTTTCAATATTACAGCAATGACAGTCAAATACAAAATTATTTATAAAAGTTTGCTGTTACAATGCAAAATTTTGGGGAAATGAAGCTCTTCAGGGATACCTGAGTGGCTTAGCATTTGAGCTGCCTTTGGCTTAGGTTGTGATCCCGGAGTCCTGGGATCAAGTCCCGCATTGGGCTCCCGACAGGGACCTGCTTCTCCCTTTGCCTATGTGTTTCATGAATAAATAAGTAAAAGAAGGAAATAAAGCTCTTGAAAAACATTTTCTTTAAAAAGGACTCCAAATATTTAAGCCATATTTAAATCTGGCTCATTTTTTTAACCATGTAAATGAATTATATCTCTTGAGAATTTATAAGTACTAGTGTTTTACTCTTGCTGGCAAAATAAATTTAAAATGGAAGAATAAGTTAATATGACTGAAATTTAAAAGATATATACATTGGAAATTATGGTGAGATTAAAAACTGTCATGTAAAAATTCATACTAATCAAACTTAATCCTTTCAGTTTTGTATAGTAATACCAGTGGAAAAGGTAAGAAAACTAACATTTATTGTGCTACACACTGTTTATTTAATTTTTTTATTTTTTATTTTTTAAGATTTTATTTATTTATTCATGCGAGAGACAGAGAGAGAGAAGCAGAGGGAGAAGCAGGCTCCATGGAGGGAGCCCGATGTGGGACTCCATTCCGGGACCACGGGATCATGCTCTGAGCTAAAGGCAGACACTCAACCGCTGAGCATCCCTAGACACTGAATAAACCTCAAGTGATCAAAATAACGTTATTTCAGAAAAGTTCAGGTTATAAGAGTATTAGAGATTACAATTTTAATTTGCAATGACCATATTATTTCTTCTGCAGGAATTTCCATAATACAGCTATAAATGCTATTTACAAATACCACTCAGTAAATTCTATCATTTGATTACATCTACCTGTGGCTGAGGGTAATGACCTTTTCCCCACTCACCAGTATTATTATAAGCAAATAAGTTCTTACACATGCACATTTCATTATGCACGTTAATGATAAAGTATAAAGCAATTCAAACAAGCCATATTCTAAAAGTTTTTACTCCTGAATGTAGTCATAGTTTCTGATAACTGCGAGGTCTGGTCTGAGTAAATAGTGTTCCCAAATTAGTCATGTAATATCCAATTTCATGTTATAAAAACTATGCTGTGGGAAAAATGCCTATACATCATCTTAAGTGTTAACTGCTCACTTTTTTTCTTTTTTTTAAAAAATTTTTATTTATTTATGATAGTCACAGAGAGAGAGAGAGAGAGAGAGAGAGAGAGAGAGAGAGAGGCAGAGACACAGGCAGAGGGAGAAGCAGGCTCCATGCACCGGGAGCCTGATATGGGATTCGATCCCGGGTCTCCAGGATCGCGTCCCGGGCCAAAGGCAGGCACCAAACCGCTGTGCCACCCAGGGATCCCTCACTTTTTTTCTATGTGCAAGCATGCTATAGATTATTACATTAATCTCCCCAAGCCAAAATTTTGTCATTGGAAAAATGGAAATAAATAATCCTCACAGAGTTAAGTAAAGATTACATGAGATAATGCAGAGAAAATGCTTATTTCAGTGCCTGTCACACAGTCATATCTCTGGATAATTTTTATTTATTAAAAGACCATACTGACCAGAATGTCTTCCAGTTTCATGTCCAACATGTCTGTGCCAGTAATATATTTCTTCCAGTCCTCTTGCTCTTGCTCCTGTTCTCCCATATTATCCAGGATTAATTCAAAGAAAATCACCTTCTCAGAAATGGTGCTGAATGTATTATCAAAGCAGAACATGTAGTCACCATCTTCAGTTTCTACCCTGCATTAAAAAAAGTGTATGTCTTTATCTGTACTTCTCTTTGGGATCAAAGGAAAAACTGTAAGAGAAGAAATAACATGGTTTTTAGTGACTGAACATTTTGCTGATATAAAGACTTCCTTAGTATTGAAAGATTATTTCTTGGGAAAGAGGCAACCTGGAAATATATATATAAATAGATAAGTAGGGATCCCTGGGTAGCACAGCGGTTTAGCGCCTGCCTTTGGCCCAGGGCGTGATCTTGGAGACCCGGGATCGAGTCCCACGTCGGGCTCCTGGTGCATGGAGCCTGCTTCTCCCTCTGCCTGTGTCTCTGGCTCTCTCTCTCTCTCTGTGTGTGACTATCAGAAATTAAAATAAATAAATAAATAAATAAATAAACATTAAAAAAACATAGATACATGATACCTCACAATGACCTTTAATATTAACACTAATTTATCATGAGTTCAATTCATAGGCAAATATGACCACAAACATCCCTTTGAGTTTACTCTCTAAAGTGACTTTTTTTTTAAAAAGCAGTGATAGATTGTTCTAAATGCTTTCTTCCAGGCCTACTGATTAAGAACATCTTCATAACATAGTTTACAAAGGTTAGGGATCAGTTGCTAAAACAAATAGAGCTTTACTCTCACTGGCATTACTTTTACTGAATAAATGCCACTCACATCTAAGTTAAACTTATATCTTGGTCTCATTAGTTTCACATTCAAGATAATTGGCCTGGGCACAGTTAATTTGGCAAAGTGGTTTCCTAATTTATTTGTGGCAACTTTAACAAGCAAAGTACTGCATAGGCTAATGGCATTTACTGCTGACTACAAAAAAAGGTTCTAATCAGGTTTTAGTTTTTGTTGTGACTGTTCATAAAAGGTTGCTCTAAATGATTTTGAAGTTTTATCTCCCAATACACTGGACTGCTTAAACCGAGGTGGCTTATATTATTTTCTATAGTCTTGTGACTACAACATGTAATCTTTTTAAGCCAATCTTTGCTTCTTTTTTACCCTTATTTCCAACTTAAAGAATAAGAAAGAAATGCTCAGCAATTTAATTGGATCTTAACATATATCCTATAAATAAAAAATAGCCAAGACTTAATACCCCTTCATAATTTACACACTGCTTTCATATATTCTAGTTCCTTTAATCCTTACCATCATATTTGGAAGTAGGTATAATTGACCTTTTCAAGGTAAGTATAAGGTTCACATAAATTAAAATACTTGCCTATGATCACACAGTCTATCATAGGCATAGATGAAGCTTGGTTTTCTGACTCTCATGTTAATTGATCTTTCTTTTCTATAATACTGCTCAGAGCCTGTCTGCATTCCTTGCAATCTCCTCAGTCATGACCAACCTTTGTCTTGCAGATGTATTTAACCTTTGGAAGAAGCATGAAGAATATACTGGCGAATACAGTGTGGAACAATTTTAAAAGGAAAAAAAATGTTATAACTATTATATAAAGTTCAATGTTAATCACTTTCAAATTTAACTCTTAATTTTCTTTTTTTTTTTTTAAAGATTTTATTGATTCATTTGAGACAGAGATACAGAGAGAGAGAACATGAGCAGGGGTAGAGGCTGAGGGAGAGGGAGAAGCAGACTCCTCGCTGAGCCAGTGGCAGACATGGGGCTCCATCCCAGGACCCCAGGATCATAACTTGAGCCAAAAGCAGATGCTTTGAGCCACCCAGGTGCCCCTTAATTTTGTTTAGTCTTAATTTTATTTAACTCAACTTTATTTAGCCATTCTTAACCCTGCATTGGATTAAAAGGGGAAGCTTTGTACCTACTTTTTTTATACGTAGAGTACAGATATACATACGGTACAAAAACTGGTTTTAAAATTTCATGGGAAAAAAATAAATAAAAAAATAAAAATAAAATTTCATGGGGTGATGCTAAGGCAGAAAAGTCTGGAAAGGTTGCATGAGGACAAAAGTAAAAAATGAAAAGTTTGAAAAGCACTGACTCGTGTATGAGCTTCAGCATGTGTATGAAAAAGAAAAGATGTTTTATTAACATAGTCATTTCTATACTAATCTCTTTCTAAATATATGTTGACTGCTTTTAGTAGAAAGGAACTTTATTAGTACAAATGATATAAAATACTATCCAAATAAAAATGGCACAGAGTTAATTTTCCTTTCAAGTAGAATAAAGAGCATAAGTAGTCCAGAGAGGGGGCATCTGGGTGGCTCAGACGGTTAAACTTCTGCCTTCAGCTCAGGTCATGATCTCCAAGTCCTGAGACTGAGCCCAGAGTAGAGCTCTCTGCTCTATGGGGAGTCTGCTTCTCCCTCTCCCTCGGCCTCTCCCCTCTACTAGTGCACACACACTCTCTCTCTCTCAAATGAATAAATAAAATCTTAACCAAAAAGAAAAGAAATAGTCCAGAAAGGGTAAGTTATGGTGTGAATTATGTTGATACTAATTCAGTTGTATAGAAACACACACACACAAACAGACTTCTCATTTCTGGAAGTGCCAGCCAAAGGTATCACTTAAGCTGTTTACAGTTGTTTGGAGACATTTTTACTAACCCTGCCTTCTGGAAGGACACTATTTGTTTTAAGGATGTAAGAAATAAAAACAACTTCGGTGCCATAACACCGAAATAACAGATATTTTAGTTGCCTTTAAAAAGTTAATATAGTTCAAAAAAAAAAGTTAATATAGTTCAAGATAAAATTTTGTTTAAATCTGATTTTTTAGAAAGTAGACTTGTAAATTTGGTGCAGTGATTAAGAGTGAACTGGACAGCCTGATTTTAAATCCTGGCTTTGCTGTTTGCTAGCTGTGTAACTTTTGTTAACTTATTTTAGTGCTCTATGTCTCAATTTCTTTATTGATAAAATGATAATACCATGTACCTTATAGGGCTGTGGTGAATAATAAAAAAATTTAATAAATACAAAGTGCTTAGAACAGTAGCCTGGCACATCAAAAGAACTCAATAAATGTGAACTCTTATAAACTCATTTTTTTCTCCCACTGGTTTAATGAGAAGTAATTCCATGCAAGAAATAAGATACTTTTTTCTCCTTAACAGTTAATCTTAAATTATCTCTAAAGGAAAGGAGAAAATTGGAGGAAAAAAATGACAGAAATTCTACAGATTTTCAATATTCTGAAATTTGAAGAAAAGCTACATTTTTAGTTTCTGTTCATGTAACTATCAAAGAAGAAATATAGCTCCAAGTATATAAACTAACTTTTTAAATTACTGTTTCTCTATTTTATTAATAGTTTATACAAATATTTTTTCTGAGTTCTGCACAGGTAAAATGCCATTTTAAAAAGCACTTTAATAAAAAAATGAATAAGAAATTTAAAAATTTTTAAATAAAAACTTAAAAGAGCGTTTAAAAATTAAAAAACAAAAAGTTTTAAGTTAAATAAAAAATAAAAATAAAACACTTTGAAAAGAGTATTATTTTTCCTCTCATTCATTCATACATTTATTTAGCATTTACTATCAATTACATGCCAACTATGCTGGTTAACAAAAACCAATAACTATAATAACTAGTACTTACATAGTGCTATGTGCCAGAGATGTTCTAAGCATCGTATGGTAAAAAGCAAGAATTCTGATCCATCCTGCTTCCTCCTCTTAATAAATGTGTATCCCTGCAGACTTATTTAACTTCTCTGAGCCTCTTTGTCTGTAAAATGGGAATTAGTGAATCAAAGAATCTCTCATAGTGGGCTGGAATGATTAATTTAGAAGCATATAAAATGCAAAGCCTAGTTTATGGCAAATATTAGACCGTATTTGTTTGTCTTCTTCCTGTAAACTCACAGTTGAGTTTTAATGCAATAACATGAGTAAACAAAGTGCTATAGTAAAATAATAGAATGAACAGGGAAACACACCGCTGAGATATGAAAAAAGAGAAATGAGATTAAGAGAGCATATATAGCCGTTGTCAAACTCTAAACTTATAACAAGTTATTTTCTTTCTGGTTTCCTATGGTCAGATCTTTTACTATCACATCTTCTAATAATCTAAAAAAAATGAGGTCTGATTTGAAAAAAAAAAAAAACTTTTACATGCACACACCACACATATGCACAAAGATGTACTGTACTTGTTTTTTTAAGAAAGGAAATAGTGAGCAAAGATGAGATAGCCAGCAGCTCAAGAAACTATAGGACTGATACCTGGAACAGGTATGTATACCTTAAAATGGAAAGGTTGTGCTAGACAGGTTTAAATGTCACAATAGACTGAATGCAACATCTAAGGCATACTCATTTAACCAAAGCAAAGAAAAAATTTAGTATCAATACAAAATGCCTAAAAAAAAGAGAAAAAAATTAATGGAAAACACTTTATATTATGATAGACTACTATTGAGGACTATTTAAAATGTTCATATGTAATCATTTAATACTGATGTTTGCATCAAGTGTGCTAAATTTCCCTACCTTGCAGATAACCCCTTGGTATGACCCGCCCCCCCCCCCCCCCCCCCCCCGGAACTCAACTTAAAGATCACTTACGTGTGAACTCCATCTGATTTTCTTTGTTCAAAAACTAAGGTTCTTCCCTCTGGAGAGGCAAGATGGAAGTCAATATCTAATCCTGCTCCATCTAAAACCTATAGAAAAGCACAAAAGAGAACACATTACAAATTCTGAAAATAAAAAATATATAAAGTAGATCATATGATGAAAAGATTTTTTTTTCCAAACCTAGAGAGGTAAAGATGCATGTAAGAGCTAGAAAGGAGCAAAAAGACCATCCAATTCAATTCCATTCATTTTCAAACTTTCTTATCAATTCTTGTTGCTATCACCTAAATTTAGGCCTTCTATTTTTGAAATAATCTTCCTAAAATGGTGCCTTCACTTAGAAGTCCTGTAGGGTGGAAGAAACACAGATGGGAGTTCAAATAGTAGACCTTTTTACTTAGGCAATTTAGAGCATGCTATGTAACTTTTCTGAGTTTGTTTCCTCTTCAGTAAAATAATTAGCTAGTTCTTAACCTGGAACTCAAAACTTCCATGATTTGACTCCAGTTGACTTCTTCAGTGCATTCACCTATTATTCAGCTATATCAACTGAATATTCCAAGTAGGCTATTTGCTTACTGGCCAGTGAACACAATCTGTTCCTTTACAATCCCAAAATAATGATGATAGCTAACAATTACATTATGTCCCACACATTGTTTAAAGTGCTTTGTGTGGGTTAATTTCCTCACAACAACTCTAAGAGATAGGTCTTATTACTGTTCTCAGTAAAATAAACAGAAAAATCAACAGAATAGAAAAAAACAAAAAAATGAAGACAGAGAAATACTTTTCTCAAGGTAATACAGTCAATGAATGGCATTCAAAATTTGAACTCAGCAATTTTCCTCTGATAACTACTCTTTTTCTTATTTAACACTCCATTTTATTTTTCTTGGTGGTTTTAATGGAATGATATAAAAAATTACTTATTGCTGTGCTCTACTTATCAACAGAAGTAGTTTCAAAAAGCTAGGTAAATATACATAAGTCTCTTCAAATCCCAATAAAAAGAAGAAAATACATAATGATACAAATAATCCATAACAACACTGGAAATCTAGGAAGACTGTTAATAGGCATGAAGAGTGAGGAATTTCTGGAAGATATTCTAGGCACAAATGGCTGAGCAAAGGATGTATCTGGCTACCAATAGCTATCAATCTCAAAATCCTCACTGAAACAGACTAGAGAAGTACATTTGTTGAAATCAATATCCTTTTTTTCATTTTATTGGTTTTATTGAGAGGATCAAATTCTGAAAAAATAGTTAATATAAACAGACTGAAAAATGTTTCCTTGTACATCCTCAGAGAAATTCAAAAATGTATAATTCATAAAAAATGAGGTTGCTGGTATGAAAAATAAGTTAAAAACATAAATGTGTTGCCAAGATAAAGCCTTAATAAATGTAATGACAGCAAAATGAATATGGGTAGAGACTAAAAATCAGCGAACTAGAAGGAACCAGGGAATTCTCAGAACAAGTTGAAAAAGTACATGAAAAGTATGAGAACAGCGGTAAGACCCTTTGTGAAGGACAAAGCTAAACATTTCAAATATCTAACAAGCACTTCAAAGAGAACCAAGAGAAACGAAGGAAATCATCAAATAAGGGACAAAAATTCTTGTTTCAAAAGAGGAAAAAAGTCTTTAGACTGGAATGGGCTAATAGACGTGAAGCAGGATAAATGAATAAAGATAAAAATCCTACTGACTTTCCCAAAGGATTTAAAAAGAACAACCTAGAAACTTCCAATGATAATAGAGAACTATAAAATAAGAATTGGGATTGTATGGGATGCCTGGGTGGCTCAGTGGTTGAGCATCTGCCTTTTGGCTCAGGTTGTGATCCTGGGGTCCTGGGATCGAGTCCCACATCAGGCTTCCTGCATGGAGCCTGCTTCTCCCTCACCCTGTCTTTGCTCTCTCTCTCTCTCTTGTCTCTCATGAATAAATCTTAAAAAAAAAGAAAATAAATAATTGGGATTGGAGTCAGAATTCTTACCACACTAGATGCAAAAAACCATAATGGAGTCATGTCTTCAATGATCTCAAGTAAAATAAAAAAATTGTATTTACCAAAGTAAAAGCAAAAAGTAAAGCCATTTTCAGATGTCCAAGGACTCAAAGCATTTTAATAGAATTACTCAAAATTATCCTCTAAAAACCCGAAAAAAGATACCCATTAAATCAGAAAATAAGAGATCTAACAAAACCAAACAAATGTTTCAGGAAAACAGAAATTAAAAGATATAATTGGTAGTGGCTGTCATGTATAAAGAAGTTGTTAAAAATGTTATTTTTATCATTTATCTGTGTTCTGGGATGAACACAGAAGATAACTTAAGAATATATAAAACACAATTTTAAAATAGAAAATATTTATTTAAAAAAACACCATAATCTGAAACTAAACTTCCCTGGAAGATGACAAGTGCCAGCCACTCTCAGGTTCTGTACTATTGTTGTAACAGTCTTTCAGTTCCTCAAAGGGTTTCTTCTGTCTTCTTCCTCAGTGCCTTGGCACATGGTATTCTTTTTACCAATCACCTTGTTCTAATCACCCCCTTATGCTTAATAAGACTGATTTTTATATAGATCTGAACTCTACTTCTGGAATGTCTTCTCTCAAGAAGATGAAAATTAAGTCCTCCTGTTAAATCTTCTCATAGTTGTATATGCCTACCTTCATAGCACTTATTAGAGTTACAATGTTACATTTATTTGTGTAACAATTTGATCACTGTCTTCCACCATACTAGACTGTATGAGAACAAGGACTGTATTTTTACTCCCATTGTATCCGTAACACTTAGCATAGTGCTCCCACAAATTAAGCACTCGACAATGATTTTAAAAAGTTAATTGAATGATCTAGTTTACTCATAAGATATGCTGATTGACACTTAAAGTTTTCAAGAACTTAATGTGAGGCAGGTCAATTATTTTAATAAAAGTGTCCTCTTAAACCTGAAAAGTAAGAAACGGTTAAAAAATTTCAATATGTCACAGTAATCCAAGGGCAGTGTCTGGAGTGTCTGTTCCCTGACATTTAAAAAGTGACAAAAAGCAGTAAGCTTGTTGTTACTGGAAAATTAATCATGGAGTTGAAAAATGCAAACGAAAAATTGAGGATTATCTCTTACCTTACGAACCCCTCAATATTATCTAGGACCAGACATTAAATCATTTTACTTCTCTCCTCAATCAAAACAATTAAGTCGTTTAGAAGGAATGCTTTGGGGGGGAACACTCCCTTTAAGATGGACTAAAGATGGGCGGCCTGGGTGGCTCAGCGGTTTAGCGCTGCCTTTGGCCCAGGGTGTGATGTGATCCTGGAGATCTGGGTCCCATGTCAGGCTCCCTGCATGGAGCCTGCTTCTCCCTCTGCCTGTGTCTCTGTCTCTGTCTCTCTCCCTCTCATGAATAAATAAATAAAATCTTAAAAAAAAAAAAAGATTGACTAAAGATGCAGAATATAAAGCCAAACCAGGCAAGCTATATTAATTCTAGAAGTGTAAATGTAGAAAAACTAACATTCACTACATATTTACTAGTGTCATTTTTTTTCAAATCAACTCTATGAGGTAATTACTATTATCTCTATTTTACAAGTGAGAGATTAAGTAACTTGTTCAAATCACATAGGTAGTAAGTAACAGGATTTCAACCTAAGCATTTTATCTCTAGAGGTCTCATATCATAATCATTAAGAGATCAGTAGTTAATATACATTTCCTCCTTAATACCTGGGTAAGTACTAAGGAATTTTCAAATAAAATAGTTTTCTTACCTGGATTATTTCACTAACCCCCAGTTGGGTTTCCTTGCCTCTAATTTTGCCCTCCTTAAATCCATTTTCCACACTGTATTCAGTGATCTACCTGAAAGACATTTCTGACTGTTCCATGCTGCTTATATCTTCAGTGGCCCTTGTACAGAACAAGGGCAAAGCAGCCACTCAGTATGGCACACAAAGGCTTAAGATTCATGATCCCCGATCCAGCCTCCTGACCTTTCCAATCTCTTTTACTTCTACTCTCACCCTAGGCTTCATCCGTTTTCAGGTCTAATAAAAATTCAGCACTTGTGTCCACATACTGCCCACCAACAAAACACACTTGGATTTTTAGAACTATTTTTTTTTCCTTTTCCTGAAATGCCCCTCCTTCCTTGCATTCTTGTCTCACTTAAGCATCTTTCCAGATTCAAATTTATTTTCTCCAGGAATCCTGTTCTGAAACACCAGAGAAGTGGCTCTCCTCTAACAGCACTTAACCATACTTTATTGAAATTAGCTATTAGCCAGTATCCCTTAAATAATAAGACCCTTGAAAACAGGGACTTTTTTTGTCCCTGTCGTAGCTGGTCATCTTATCCGTACCCCCCCCCACCCCATTACTGGCGCATGGTAACAACTTTTGAACTACATTGGAGATCAAGAAATGTTGCGTTCTAGCCTCAGTTTTGCTCACTGTCACTTTAGATACTGCCCTCTCTATTGCTTACCTTAAATATCTATAATTCTAAAGTTCCTTCCGATGAAAATTCTACACTTTTTTACTTTGCTCTATACGCGACAGTAAATGTTGAAAAAATCCTTTACATCAACTTAAAAAAGTTACCATCTGATTATAAATTAATTTGTGAAAAAATTAAAAGGTGAACCACACCAACGAATCTTTTTTTTTTCTTCTTCTTTTTTTTCCAGTACTACCCAGAAACCTCAGAATTAGCTGTGTGGAACTAACAAGATTTCTTCTTAGAAATTACTACCCTCTACCACAATGACTACATAAAATTAGGGCACATCCTTACATAATATTGTGAAGATACTCAAACAATGATATGGGAGAAATGCTTACAAGGATGAATGAAAGGTTATAAAGTTTTAATATACAGTTAAATATTGCTTTGATTGAAAAACAAATCGATAACTGAGAAGGCAATGTATTGGTATACATCAAATACCATCAAGAGCTCCTTTAAAAATATTCCAAAATGGAATTTGGTCACAAGTTCACAATTCAGAAATCCTTAAGCGAAGCAATGACCGTGAAGATTTATAACACCGGAATTGGGCGAGCGTGATAGGGGTAACAAAACAAGTGTCATCATCTCCTCCAATGATGAAGGAGAACGTGTTTACCAGTCCTGTATTGCGAAATTCCCAGTACTGGGACATGTGCTGGTCAGCAAGGCGATGCGCGAATTGTGGAACAAAGGGGAAAAAAGCACCGAGATCGCCAGCGCTGGCCTCTTTCCGACCGGAGGAGAGGGGAGAGGGCGGGTAGTCCGTTCCAGGTCCCGCCTAACTTGTCGGTCCCCGGGCCCAGGCGGGCCGAGCCTCGCGCGCCTGCGCGGAGCCGCCGGCTACCCGGGCGGCCGTCGCCTCTTCACCCCCCGGGCGGTCCGCAAGAAGTTTCCAAGCGGGTGAGAGGCGGAGACCCAGGGTAGCTGGGATAAAGAAGGAGGCCGGCTCGCCGTCCGCACTTACTTGGTACTCGATCTCCAGCGAGGCCTTCAGGGGCATGGGCTGGTAGAAGCACTCCTTCTGGCCGGCCGGAAGGGTGAACGTGAAGTCGCTGTCCAAGGAGGGCGTGAAGCTGGCCGTCCCCGGCAGCAGCGCTGGGAGCAGACCGGCCAGGAGGAGCACCGGGCAGGGCAGCCAGATGTCGCCCATCCCTTCCGGGGCGAGCTCGGGCTGGAAGCGACGCGGGAGGTGTGGGGGGGTTCACCCAGGCGCCGCTTTTTCTCCCCCGCGCTCGACTCCTCGTGGTTGGCAGGGAAACCTGGAGCCCGAAGAAACCCCGCGCGGCGGCCGCGACGGCGGCACGGAATCCCTCCGAGCGGGAAACGCCTGCCTCCGCAGGGTAGGGACCGAGGGGCGGGGCCAGCAGTCCTTTTCCGCACCCTCCTCGGTCTCGGCCCCCTCAGGCCCCGCGTGCGCGCGCCCCGCCTCACCCCCGGGAGGCCGGTTCCCAGGGCTTCCCTCACACCAACGCACGTCTGAGAGGTAATTGTGGGAAATGTAGTTCCGGGCGAGCGGGCCTGGACGCGCTCGCAGACCACGATCCCCGACAGGCCCCACGCCTCTGGCGTCGCCTCACGCAGAACCTGCGCGCGGCGGGGCGGGGCCGCGGCCAGGGAGGCGCGTCTCCAACGGCTCCCGCGGCGGTTCGAACGCCGTGCGGCCGGGGTTCGCTGGTTCCCCGCGTCCTCGGAGCGTCCGATGCTTCCACGCCCGGAGCTCAGGAGAGGGTCCGAGGCTTCCGAACGCGGACGACAGCGCGGTGTGCGCTTGTGTCAGGTGGGTCGGCTTCCCGGCCACGGACGCGGGCGGTGACTGCTCCTGGGAAGGTGCAAACGGGCCTACCTGGGGGAGTTTTCCTTTTCCCTCCCGGCACGTTCGGACGCCCTTCGTACGGGCTTCACCCTTGGCTGCGCGCGCTGCTCTCCAGGGTTGTGTTTCTCTGGAGAAATCCGAGAGGTGGATGTCATATTTTCCTGTCCTTCCAGGTGAACGTAGGATCAGTCCTGTCAAATTGAGATTTGTTGGTAACAGGACAATACAACAGTAAGTCTTCGGCCTCCTTCCAAGATGAGGCATCTTTTCCCACCGCAGCCCGTCCTATTACATACAAGGTTTATAAACGACACCTGTTTCTCGGTGTCGACGGGTGTACGTGCGCGTCAAGCTACCAGCGCGTCAGTAAGGCCGGAGGATGATCTCGTCAGGGCCTGTGGTAGCGTGATGTACTTTTCCACATATGTACAGGCACTGGAGATAGACTTTTATAACTACTCTAAGTTGAAGGGAAGAAAAATCTTCATTTGACAATAAATTGTTTTCCAGTAGGGGGAAAAAAAATCTAAAAGCGCATGTATTCATTGCTACTTAAGAAGTGGTAGGGAACTGTTACATAAAAAATACACAAGATGCTGTACGTGAAACGTGATTTATTTGAAACGTAGTATCGAGTGACGTTTTAGAATTTATCCAAATTGTACCCTTTTTTCCTTCACCATTCCGTAGGAAGCTAGAGATGTTGAAAAGATAAAGCAGAAGGGGGACCTGATCCACTGAGTTTTGTACGGGACGGTCTTCTCACTAAAGCAGAAGCAAATTTGTGCAAACGAAAGGGGAAAAAAACAAAAACATTTTCTCTGCGATTACATAGCGTCTCATTTAATTTCCTGCTACAGTTTCTTACAATAAAGTGAGGGCTTTTAATCTTCCTCCTTACACCTGAGGGATTTTGAGTGGAGAATAAATTTACCATGCTATTTTAGCTGGATGAGGGGAAGAAAGGGCAATTAAGCAATCATTTATTCACTGAACATATTGAGCTTCTGGAAGTGCTTTCCAGCCCAGAACATAGTACATTGAGACTCCAAACCTTTTGGAGCTTGAGATGTGGTCAGAATTCTAGAAGGGTGATGAAAGAGAGATGCTACAATGACGAAGGTAAATACGATCTGAAAGAGGATAATTTTTTTTTTTTACTTTTTATTTATTTATGATAGTCACAGAGAGAGAGAGAGAGAGAGAGAGGCAGAGACACAGGCAGAGGGAGAAGCAGGCTCAATGCACCGGGAGCCCGACGTGGGACTCGATCCCGGGTCTCCAGGATCGCGCCCTGGGCCAACGGCAGGTGCTAAACCGCTGCGCCACCCAGGGATCCCTGAAAGAGGATAATTTTAAGATGCAGAAAGATCTATGCAGGAGCAGTAGAGATTTTAAAGCCTTAATTTTTATTATATCACATATTAATATGTATTTTAATACATAATGATTATATGTTTTTATTAATAATGTGGCCCTTTATCATGACTTCTCTGTGCAAAGGTTAGTAGAGAATTTCACAATCTAGAGATGCTTGAAGAAAGAAAAACTTCATGTATTTCTATGCATTAACTTGTCATATGCCATTTTGATCTCTATGGTTGTGATGTGAATGTGTTTTTAAAATTTTATGACTTGTGAATGGGAGAAGGAGATAACCTTTATTTGGTAGTAAATTGCCGTTAAGAAAATACAAGAGACTATAATGATACCAATTTTATCAGATTTCTAGAGCTTGTAACTTGATTATGTAAGTTCAAGCAGCTCATCTTGAAATTAATCTATAATAAGTTAGAAATTGCAGTGTGACATAATTAAAAGGTCTTTGGATCCTGATGACTTAGGTTCAAATCTTGTTTCCAACATTTAGAGTTTATGTGACCTTGAGCAAATTATTTAATTTGCCTTATTCTTAGTTTCTTCATCTTTAACATAGAATAAAAATACTTAATGCACAGTATTGATAGAAAGATTAAATGTGCTTAGAAAAGGGAAACTTTCCATTTCCATGGCTTTATACTGCAGAGAAATTCATTGTTTCTGGGGTTTTGTTTTGTTTAAAATTACTGTGAAAGATTGCACAACATTTGTGATAAATAGAAAATTAATGAGTTAAATTCTACTGGTGTGAGAATGTTTTGACTGATACCACAGATTCTTTCTGGCAAGGTGCAAGAAATTCACTTCTTTTTTTAAAGAAATGGAATCTAGTTCATCAGACTACTGTAATAAAGACAATGAAGAAGAAAGTTTGCTTGCAAATGTTGCTTCCTTAAGACATGAACTGAAGATAACAGAATGGAGTTTGCAGAGTTTAGGGGAAGAGTTATCCAGGTAAGAAAGTAAAATCACATATGAACTTCAGAATATGACTTTAATTTATGAATGTAAAATGTATGAAATTATTATATATTGTATTTCTAATACGTATTTAGAATAGGAAATATTGTTCTGTGATTCTTTTTTTTATTTTTATTTTTATTTTTTTGTTCTGTGATTCTTAATGTAATTCTTGGTTTAGGAAAAAATAGAAATATTAGAGAAGTATTTATACGTGAAGTAAACACCTTTACTATATTAGGACTCAGAGAATAAAATATCTGTCCTGGGCTTAATTAATCATTTATTATTATGATTTTTTTTGAATCTTAAGTAATCCTAGCCTACAGTCTCTGGACTATGCAGATTGTTAGCTTAAAACTCATTACCGGGGATTCCTGGGTGGCTCAGCGGTTTAGCGCCTGCCTTTGGCCCAGGGCGTGATCCTGGAGTCCTGGGATCGGGTCCCGCATCAGACTCCTGGCATGGAGCCTGCTTCTCCCTCTGCCACAGTCTCTGCCACAGTCTCTGCCACCGCCCCCTCCCCCCCCATGTCTATCATGAATAAATAAATAAATTCTTAAAAAAAAACTCATTAGCAAAAAAAAAAAACCTCATTAAAATTTATTAAGAAATTTACTTGAAACATTGCCTTAAGTTCATAACTGAATGTGATTTCTAGCAGAACTTCAGGTGCTTTTCTTTCTGTTTTCTTATTTAATGTATAGAAATTTGAAGTGAATACCTAAATTAGGAACTAAAATGTATTTTCCTTTTTTCTCTAGTGTTAGTCCAAGTGAAAATTCTGATTATGCCTCTAATCTCTCAAGGTCTGAAAAATTCATTCTGGAAGATCTTTCTCAGCCTAACCCGCTTGGACTTTTGAATCACTCACCTTATAAAAGAGTTTGTAAAATGTCCACTGGCAGTACTGATTTTCAAAAAAAGCCAAGAGATAAGGTTATTGTTTTTAGACCTGTCTACTTAAAAGTAGCTTTAGTTGTAGATCTGTCTACTTAAAATACTTTTTCTTTGAGTTTTTTTCTCTAAATGCCTTATTTATGTTTTCCATAGTCTTTTACCATTATGCTCAAGACTCTTGAATTTAAATATTATGGTTCTTGTGTCCTAACAAGAAAGAAGTTGCTTTAATGTATATTATTTTTAAACTTCTATATTTATTGCCTTTTTGCAATTAAATTTTGTTTTCTTAAGTAAATTGTAACCTCTGATTTTTGGCACTCTACATAGTAGATAATCAATTATTTACTAAGTGGCTAAAGTCTATAGTAAAAATAAATATATTTTATTAAGTGGTTAAAATATATAGTAAATACACACACACACACTATAAATATATATATTTAGCCTGGATCGGGTGTCATATGATAGCATGGCTCTGTTCTCTTTTCATTATCCCTAAATTTTGTAGATTATCTGAGACATCTTTACTGGTCTGGAACTCTCTCCCTCTGTCTTTCCTATTCAGTCCTATTATCTATGTCCTTGTGATTACTTCTTTTCCTTACTCAACCCTTCAATTTCCCTTTCCACTTTTTTCTTCCTATTCTCTATCAGCTCACTGCCAGGTATACATGCATATGGTTGCATATGCACATCATTACATTTTTCATAAAAATGTGCTCTTCACACTTCAGAAAACTAACAATTGGGAGGTTTTCTTTTTGTGAGGAAGCTCCTTAATGAAGCTATGTGAACCTGCAATATAGAAAATGAATTCAAATTCCATGTCTACAAGGATTGTGTAATTTGGGTATTTTGACCTCTACCCTAACTCAAATTGCTGATCATTTTTGTTACATATATGCTTTAACTGAAATCATTGTGTTTTACCGTAAGCAAAGTCAAAAGACTAATGACAAATTGGAGGGGAAAATATTGGTAATGCCTATTAAAGATAAAGAGCTAATCTCTTTAATATGGGTCGAGCTTCTAGAAAGAAAAGATCAACAACCTAATAGAAAAATGGACAAAACACGTGTGAAAAAGGAAATTAAAATGATCTTCAAACAAATAAAAAGGTGTTCACTCTCATTCATAATAAGAGAAATTAAAAAAAAGAGAAATTCACAAAGTATTCTTAGGTACCAGTTTATATCTGTCAGACATTTGATACTGTGTTTTGCTGGTGAAATTAAGAGGAGATAGGCATTCTCATTAACATTGCTGGTAGCAATGCAAAATGATAGAACCTCTATGGAGGTGCATTTGATAATGTTTCCCCAAATCACAAATGCGTTTACCCTTGACATGGAAATCGCATTTCTAGAAAAATACGTGACAAGTATGCCTGCATAAGTACAAAATGAGGCTTTTGTTGCCATAATAGATTAGAAATACTTCAAGTGCCTAGTATAAGAGATTGGTTGAATAAACATGCAATGGAAATTGCAGCTGAGGTGGGGGGATGAAAGAATAGGAGTTTCTAACTATATTGATTATAGAGAGATTGACAAGATATATTTAAGGAAAAATGCAAGGTACAAAAATGACATATATAGTACCCTAGTTTTTGCATAAGTCAGTGTGGGGGTGGTTAATTTGTATTGCTTGCAAATGAAGGTGGAAACATGAAAGACTAGGTTTAAATAAGACCATAATTTAACTCTTGTATAGGCAGTTCCCTATTTTTTTGCTGTATGATTGGTATCTATAAAAATTTATAAATAAGAAACTTAAAAAGGTGCCTGGGTGGCTCAGTTAAGTGTCTGACTTCAGTGCAGGTCATGATCTCTAGATCCTGGGGTCAAAACTCCAGTTGGGTTCCATACTCCACAGGGAGTCTGCTTCTCCTTCTCCCTCTTCCTCTGCCCCTCCCCCAACTTGTGCTTACTGTCTCTCTCTCTCTCTCTCAAAATCTTTAAAAAAAAAATTATTTTGGTTACTTACCTACTAAAAATGAGAATGAGGCTTCTTTTTTTTTTTTTTTTGAGAATGAGGCTTCTATGTGTACTTTTTCTTTTATGTAGTTTTGACTTTTGAATTGCATATTTTTTAAAAAAAATCATGTCTTAAAACCTCAACCCTCAAGATAACTAAAGTGATTTATTATAAAATATATATTCAAAAGTATAATAAATTTATCCATGATTCATTTTGTTGTTGATGGTCATTTGGATTCTTTCCATTTATTGTCTTTTATGGACAAAATAGTTGTGAATATTTTTATATTTTCAGGTGCAAAAGTTTTAGATTTATACCCAAGAGTAATATTGTTGAGTCTTAGCATGTTCAACTTTACTGGATAATACCAGAACTTTCCCAGAGTGCATTGTTTCTGAAGCTGTACTATTTATGTACTCATCCGCCAGCAGTGGAGGAGAGTGTTGATTGTCCCATACATTCCTCACCAATACCCACTAAATATCTTAACTCATTTTCTCAGCTACTTAGTCATTTTACTAATAATTGTTCATCATTTTTCATTAATTACATATAATGCTTAATGAAATATTCCAAAATAGCTTACTCTTTTTTTCATTTTTCAGATGTCTTTTTCATCTACCCCCATGGATCAGGAGATCAGAAGTCTTCGAGAGAAACTTAACAAACTCAGACAACAGAATGCTTGTTTGGTCTCACAGAATCATTCTTTAATGACTAAAATGGAATCTGTCCATTTTGAATTAACACAGTCAAGAGCAAAAGTATGTTTCTTCAAGTGGTGACTATGCTAATAGAAAGTAATTGGAATCATTTTTACATTTATAATTGGAAAAATATTCCATGTATATTGCCTTAATGTGTTGTTTATAATATTTATTATGATATGGGATCAACATGTTATGGAATCAATTTTACATGAGTTTAGTATCTGAAAATGATTTAGGAGAACTTGTTTAGTGTGTGCATTTACAGAAGTCCTAGTTTCTTAAAATCTTAAGATTACCGATTTATGTGGTTTTATTTCTTATACAAAGAAAATACAGCTTATTTTTTTATTCTTTTCTTTTTTTTTTTAAAGATTTTATTTATTTGAAAGAGAATGAGCACAAGCAGTGAGGTGAGGGAGAAGCAGACCCACCACAGAGCAGGGAGCCTGACTCGGGGCTCAATCCCAGGACCCTGATCATAACCTGAGTAGAAGGCAAATGCTCAACTGACTAAGCCACCCAGGTGCCCCAAAAATGTACCTTATTTATCTTCCTTTTTAAAGTAGTACATTTTCATTGTTGAAAACTTTAAACATAGAAAAAAGGAAAGGGAGAAAGATCACCCAGTTTCCACGAATGAGAAACTAATTTATTGGTTTATTACATATTGAATCCAGACTATTGGAATAGTTTTCTTTTTTCCTGTATTTTTTACTTTGTCTAAGCATTTTCTGATATGTTTACTTGGTTTTTCTTTTCTTTTTTTAATATTTATTTATTCATGAGAGACAGAGAGGCAGAGACACAGGCAGAGGGAGAAGCAGGCTCCATGCAGGGATCCTGATGTGGGACTTGATCCCGGGTCTCCAGGACCACACCCCGGGCTGAAGGTGGTGCTAAACTGCTGAGCCACCCGGGCTGCCCATTACTTGGCTTTTCCAATGATCATTTTTTTATGGTACCATTGTTTCCTTATGTACTTATACCATGATTTAATTAATAACTCCCCTCTTTACATGGCTTTCTATTTTTATTTTATTCTTTTAAAGTAATCTCTACACCTAGTATGGAGCTCGAACTCATAACTCCAAGATGAAGAGTTGCATGCTCTTCATACTAAGCCAGTCAGCCATCCCTAGTGGTTTCCAGTTTTTTGCTGTATGATTGATATTATACAAAAATTAGAAACAAAAATGTCCAGCAATAGAGGGATGGAAAATTATGATATATCCATATAATGAATTGTACAAAACTTTTTTTTGAGGTAAATATATGAGTTCTATGATACAAAGTTACTTGACTTTTATGAAACATTATGAAGATTAAATGATAATAATATATGAAAAGGCACCAGTGTCTGCATATAGCACTCAAAAAACTATTACTAATGGGACGCCTGGGTGGCTCAGCAGTTGAGTGTCTGCCTTTGGCTCAGGGCGTGATCATGGGATCCGGGATCAAGTCCTACATCAGGCTCCTAGTGGAAAGCCTGCTTCTCCCTCTGCCTCTCTCTCTCTTTCTCTGTGTCTCTCATGAATAAATAAATAAAATCTTAAAAAAATGTTACTAACATATTTAATGGTAGAGAATCATTATAGAACCACACCCGCAGGCAGTGATCCCAGTTATGCTTTTTATTAAAAGAGTAAATGTGTTTATATGTTCGTGTGTATATGTATAGATATTTATGATGTATATAAGAACATAAAGACTGTGCTCCACATTACTGTTGATAACTCTGAGGGATTGGAATGTTGTGCAATGAAGCTTTCACTATTTACTTTTATAGATGTGTTGTTTTAAGTAGTAGGATTATGGGAGATCTTTATTTTTCTTTTGTATTTTTTTTAAATTTTTTTTTTATTTATTTATGATAGTCACAGAGAGAGAGAGAGAGAGAGAGGCGCAGAGACATAGGCAGAGGGAGAAGCAGGCTCCATGCACCGGGAGCCCGACGTGGGATTCGATCCCGGGTCTCCAGGATCGCGCCCTGGGCCAAAGGCAGGCGCCAAACCGCTGCGCCACCCAGGGATCCCTCTTTTGTATTTTTTAAATAGGATGGAATTTTACAATGACCAAATCACAGGGAAAACTTTTTTTCCCAGGATTTACTGTACTCTGCGTAGTAGTCTACTGAGGTTTTTTTTTTAATTTCTATATTTAATTTTTTGAGGGAAAAATATATTGGTTTTCTTGATTTCTCATAAGGTTTACCTTTTTGGTATATTTGTTTGCCATGTATATTTCTTTATAATTTGTTCACCTTTTCTGTTTAGCAATTGTTTTAATTTTTCTACCATAATTATAGAGTTTTTCCTTAAGTCATAAGTTTATTTAAAAACAAAAAGATATTAAGAGAATTTTACTAATAATCACAGAACTGATAATAGCATTTTCTTCCTTTCCTTTAATATATAGATACACCAGTGGTTATTTATTCCAAGTAGTAGGATAGTTGTTTATATTTTGCTTCCCACTTCAGCATTTTCTACATTGCCTAACAGAATATTTTTTAGGGAGACTCCCTTTTTTAGGGCAGGTCTCAGCTTTTAATGTTGTGTATTTACTACTACTGAAAATTTTGTGCTGAAATTCCTCATTGTACCAACCAATATAATAATAATTTATCTTTTTCAATGTCAGCAGTTACACTTACAAAGCAGGATCCTGCTCTTTCCGAACTTACTGCCCGCCAAGGCCTGTTGTCCATCTGCTCTTCTGGGACTTGCCTTGATATTTTAGGTTGGATCTACTGTTTTCTGGATCCTGTGTCTTATTCTTTCTTACTTTAGTCTTTCTTTAATTGGAACATATTTTCTAGTAACCCCATTGCATGTCTGAAATGTCCTAATTTCTCCCTCACATTTGATTCTAGGTTGAAAATTACTTTACCTCAGAATTTTTAAGACATTACTTTGTCTTCTGCTGCTTCTCTGAAAAAAAGTGTCTGTTGCCATTGTGAATCAGTTGTCTTAGTAGAATTTGTTTTTTCCATTTGTTTTTCCTTTCATGATAGTTTTAAGGATCTTTCCTCTTTTCTTGGTGTTTTAAAATTTCAGAATGATATGGCTTTGAATAGACTTTTATTCAATGTAGTAGATAAATGAAGACCCTTTCAGGCTTTAATCTTGTGTTCTTTGGTCCTGGAAATTTTTCTTATGCAATTTCTTGGATAGTTTTCTTCCCTCTGTTTTTTTTTTTTTTTTTTTTGTTGTTGTTGTTTTATAAAATTTCCCTCTGTTTTCTTCTGTTTTTCCTATTAGGTGAATATTGGATCACCTTAATTGGTCCTTCTAACTCTTTTAATCTTTTAAGGTTTTTTTTTTCTCTCATGTTTTCCATCTTCTTGTCTTCCCACGATACTTTTTAGATTTCCTCAACACTGTCATCCACACCTCTGTTGAATCTTATTTTAGCTGTCATATTTTTTCATCTTCCAGAGCTTTTTCACATTCTCTGGTTCTTTGTTTTGTATTGAATAATATCCTGATATGTTATCCTCACATAACTTTCTGAAGATTTAATGATATGTTTGTGCACATTTGCTTTGCTTGCTGCCAGTTGCCTCTTTGTTTTTGCCTCTGATTTTTATGTTAGAAGCTTTTTTTCAGATGTTAGTGTTTTAGCTATTTATATTTAAGAGAAAGGCAGTTACATGCTGTTTGGGAGCTCTGTGTATGAAGGTAAAGTTCGTTGTCCAGTGAGTTTCATATGTTGGTGATGCCTGGAGAGATGGCTCTTTTGTAGGGAGATACTCTGCCTTTTTAATCCAGTATCATTTGTGAGGTCTTTTTCTTTGAAGCTGTTGAATTTTTCCAGCAAAGAATCCTTTGATTTCCCACCTGTGGGATAACTCTAAATGAGATGAAGTAAGTAGTTGGAAACTGACTGTTTTATATTTAATTTGTTTATAACTACCCCATCCCTGCTCATGATTCTACGTAGTGTCCCAGAGTCCTAAACCTTTCCTGTTCAGTTTTTCTAGATAATAAATTTTCTTTCTTCATAGTAGGCCATAATTTGACTGTTGGTATTTGGGGAATGAGAAAAAGGGTTGACTTACTAACAGAGATTTTTTTTTTAATTTAAAGATTTTTTTTATTTATTCATTCATCAGAGACAGAGAGAGAGAGAAAGAGAGAGAGGCAGAGACACAGGCGGAGGGAGAAGCAGGCTCCATGCAGGGAGCCTGATGTGGGACTCAATCCCGGGTCTCTAGGACTTCTCCCTGGGCCAAAGGCAGACACCCAACTGCTGAGCCACCCAAACGTCCCTCCAACAGAGATTTTGAGCTATATTCCAGGTTTTCTTTCCTGGCGCTATGCTTTTCTGTATTTTCTAGGTTTTCTCTAGTAAGCATGTATTCTAAAATTAGGTTTTAAATTGTAGAAAGATTCAATTGGTATATTTTATTCACTTTTAAAAATGATTTAATCCTTTGTATATTTAATTTTCTGATTTATGTGAAATTTATCTTCCTGGATGATGTCAGTAGGGATTCTTTTATCCCCCCAAAATAGCTAATCGATTGTCTTGAATATTAAGTTGAGGATAATGGCAGGAACTTACATGCTGACACTGGTTTGTGATGATGACACACCCATGTAAATGTTGATCAAAGGAATAGATAGGGTGAGCTTCACATTTGACCAGTGATTGGGAAGTTATATTGACACCCTCATCAGAACAGGGAAAAAAACAAAGGACCAAGTAGATGAATGTCTTCTGAAAAGAATTACTCTTAGAGTTATCGATTTTGTTTTAGGTTTCTATGCTTGAATCTGTTCAACAACAGGCAGCCAGTGTACCAATCTTAGAAGAACAGATTATAAATTTGGAAGCAGAAGTTTCAGCGCAAGATAAAGTTTTGAGGTGAGTATACTTTTTATGGCTTTAAAATTTTTATTTCCTACTTTTGCTTTTTGATATATCTTGTGAAATCTTGTTCCCCACCCCAATTTTTAGCATCCTATAGACTGTCTTAGAACTAATGGAACCTGTTCCACAATCCATTATACCTCCTCTTGGCTCCAGGATGCATGCAGTTTAAGGGGACTAAAAAAACTAAAGCTCAGCTGAGATGCTTATTTACATGCTTTTATTGAATATGAATTTTTTCATTTGTTTTCCTACATAGTAGTATATACAGGTGCTTAAGTTGGGAGTTCAAGAAATAAGATAAAAAGGAAGCAGGTGCTTTATAATTTTATTCCTAGGTATTTTATATTTTTGGTTGTTGTGAATTTGTTCCTTGATGGTATTTAAGAAAGCTGTTGCTTTTTATGTAATATATAATTACTTTGTAATTAGACTATTTGTCATACTCTTTTATTCTAATAATTTTTCATTTTGGTTCTCTTTGATTTTCCAGGCAGCTAATGATATTATCAGCAAAAAGAAAATACCGTCTTTCCTTTTCAAAATTTATACTTACTATTTTTAAATTTTTCTTTATGTAGCTGTCAGAGAAATCATTAGTTATAGTGCTGATAACAGTCATTCTTACCTAGTTTCTGAACTATATGGTTATGCTGCCAATACGTGACTATGAAACAGAATATAAGCTGTTATTTCAGATATATACAGCATTTCATTCCTTCTAAAGACTCTTAGTAGACAAGCGATGAATTTTGTCTATCTCTATTAAATATTGGTTTCTCTTATCTCAGTGATTTAAAGTGATACAATTTCTAATGTCGAGCTATTCCTGTATACCTGGAATAATCTCTTGAATAGCCTTTAAAAAATATCGTTTATTGGGGTGTCTGGGTGGCTCAGTTGGTTGAGTGTCTGACTCTTGGTTTCTGCTCAGGTCATGATCTCATGGGTTGTGAGATGAACACCCTCCGCATTCCCCACCTCATCAGGCTCTGCAGGGATTCTGTGTGATGGTTCTCTCCCTCCACTGGCACGCACATATGTGCACACACACTCTCTCAAATGAATAAATCTTAAAATATATATATATCCTTTATTTTATAGAGAGGCAGAAGATAAATTAGAGCAGAGCCAGAAAATGGTAATTGAAAAGGAACAAAGATTGCAAAAGTCTCAAGATGAATGTATAAAGTTAAAGGTGGACTTACTTGAACAAAGTAAACAAGGAAAGAGGTATGTCTTTTTAAAGCAAATTGTTTTTGTAGAGGGAAAAAGAATATATTACCTATTTAAATTATAGCTGATTTTTCTCTTTCTTCTGCCTGTGTCTCTGCCTCTCTTTATGTCTCTCATGAACAAATAAATCTTAAAAAAAAAAAACCAAAAGGGATGCCTGGGTAGCTCAGCGGTCAAGCATCTGCCTTTGGCTCAGGGCGTGATCCTGGAGTCCTAGGATTGAGTCCCACATCAGGCTCCTTGCATGAAGCCTGCTTCTCCTCCCTCTGCCTGTGTCTCTGCCTCTCTTTCTGTGTCTCTCATGAATAAATAAATAAATTTTTTTTAGATAAAATCTTTAAAAAAATTAGAGCTGATTTTTAAAATGAAAAATTTTCAGAAATCTAGCAGTAGAATAATTTTAATGTTCTTTTTGTCTATTAATTTTTTTATTTGTCATTAAAAATTTCATGTTATTGGCATTCTGGATTGGGATTAGAAGCCTGATAATGATTATCAATGTAATATTTGCTTATTTCTGAAATTAAGTTGTATACCTACATAAAATTCATGAGGAAGTATACTTGGGTCTTCCTTTAGAAATACATAAGTAATGCAAAAGCATGT
The DNA here is from genome assembly GCF_905146905.1 of Nyctereutes procyonoides. Taxonomy (NCBI): domain Eukaryota; kingdom Metazoa; phylum Chordata; class Mammalia; order Carnivora; family Canidae; genus Nyctereutes; species Nyctereutes procyonoides. Next base: position 21,801,193 of record NW_026575126.1, read on the forward strand.
TTTAAGATAAAGTTTTGTAGGTAGCCTTGACTAAAGAACCATTAACTCTGAATGTCAATTGAATATAAAACTAATATTTAAAATTTTTTGTGTAGTAATATTTTCTAGTACCATAATATAAATATAGCAGCTTTTACACAGGGTTAAATAATAATCTGCATTTTTATCTTAAAAAAAAAAACTTTTTTTCAAGATTTTTAAAAAATTCCAGTTAGTTAACAGACAGTTTGGGAATACTAGCTTCAAGTGTGATGAATTTAGTGCTTTATCACTTACACAAACCCCTAGTGCTCATCACAATTAAGTGTCCTCTTTAATACCCATCACGTATTTAACCCACCCTCACTCACCTCCCCTCCACCAACCCTGTTTGTTATCAATAGTTAAGAGTCTATGGTTTGCCTCTTTTTTTCCTCCCCCGTGTTCATCTGTTTCTTAAATTCCACGTATGAGTGAAATCATACAGTGTTTGTCTTTCTCTGACTTATTTCATTTAGAATAATATACTTTAGCTCCATCTGCATCATTTCAACTGGCAAGATTTTATTCTTTTTGATGAATGAATAATATTCCATTGTATATACATACCACATGTTCTTTAACCATTTACTAACTGATGGATAGTTGGGGTTTTTTTTCATAATTTGACTATTGTTGATAATGCTACTAACCATTGGGGTGCATGGATACCTTCAAATCAATATTTTGTATCCTTTGGATAAATACCTTGTAGTGCAATTGCTGGGTCATAAGATAGTTCCATTTTTAATTTTTTTTAAAGTAAACTCTATTTTTAACTTTTTGTGGTAGCACCATCCTGTTTTCCAGAGTGGCTGCATCAGTTGACAAGGGTGGAGAGAAAGGGGAACCCTCTTAACACTGTTGGTGGGAATGCAAAAAAGTTTTTTATCTTCAAGAACCATACTATGATGAAATAAGGTTATGAAGAAAGTTTTTTTTAAGAAAATATTTTTTGGAAAGTTGTCATATATAGGTTAAATATTTGTTTGCATGCACATTTAAGTTTTAAAAACTGCTCAAAATCCATAAGTCATTTTTTATTAAAATGAATTTGGAAGAATATTTTCTCAGCAACATTTGGTTAGTCTAGTTCAAATTTCAGTATATGTTTGGAAGATACTATTACTTTATGGAAATATTTAGGCTTTGGAATCAACTAGATTTATTTCTCAGTGGCTCTGTTTTATTTATAATATAATTATAAGTAATATATAATTAAAAATAATTATAAATAATGTAATTATTAGGCAGATTATTTAACCTTCTTGAGCCTCAGTTCATCTGTTAAATCGAGATGATATTTCTATATAAGGATTTAATGAAAAAAGAAATGTGAGATGCTTCTTAATGTGGCTATTTTAAGTTTAAATCGTGGGATTAAATATTCTGAAATTAAGACTTATTCAGATAAATTTTTATTTATTTAAATTTTTAAAAAGATTTTATTTATTTATTCATGAGAGACACACAGAGAGAGAGAGGGAGAGACACAGAGGAAGAAGCAGGCTCCATGTGGGGAGCCTGATGTGGGACTCGATCCCAGGTCTCCAGGATCAGGCCCTGGACTGAAGACAGCACTAAACCACTGAGCCACCTGGGCTGCCCTATTTATTTAGATAAATGTGTTGTACATGGTTATTTGAAATAGTGAGATGGTAATACATAAAGATTAGCTTCATAATATAGCTAAGAAAAAGTGCGGAAGAGTAACTAGTTGTCTCTGTAAAACTTAGGATAATTTTTATGGTAGGGTATTGACTTTGTTTTCACAAAGTGAATAAATGTGGGTGGACACATTCTGGACATGTGCAAAGGCATAGAAGTATAAAAGAGCATCACTGCTGAAGAATATGTAATTTTGTGTACTTATAAATGGATAGATGTAGTAGGAAGTGAGGCAAGAAATACAGGTTTGATCTAGACTATAAATGCCTTTTTTGTAATGCCAAAGGACTTATATTTTAATCTGGAGAGCATAAATAGGCAATTGAGGTTTTTAGGTAGAGATGTGACATTTAAGTATTTGGAGCTTTTTAAGGAAGTAGAATGGCTATTGGCATTCTGAAATTGAAACCTTTGCAAGGACATTTTTTGGGGGTGCAGATTAATCATAATCATAATAGATTAGAAAGCTAGTGTAAAGGAAGAGATTGTTTATCTTTATGCTGGTTATGAGACATACCAAAAATATAAGGACACAAAAATTGAAAGCAAAGGAATTGAAAGAAATATTTCAGGCAAATAGTCACTAAAATAAAGTAGATATAGCTATCTTAATATCACACAGAATAGATTTAAGTGCAACAAGCATTACTAGAGTTAAAAAGGACTCTTATAGGGGTGCCTAGGTGGCTCAGTTGGTTAAGCATCTGACTCTTGATTTCAGCTCAGGTCATGATCTCGTTCATGGTTGTGAGATTGAGCCCTGTGCTGGGCGTGGAGCGTGCTTAATATTCTCCTTCTCTCTCTCCTCCTTCCCCCTCCCCATGTCTCTCTTTCCCTCTTTAAAAACAAAAACAAAACCTTTGTATATTGTTTAAGTAATACTTAGGCAAGAGCCCTAAAGATTCTAAAGTTGTATGAATTTAATAGTAAAATTTCAAATGGAAATGAACAAGTCTGTAATATAGGAACATTTTTACACATTTACTAGGAATTGTTAGACTAGTAACAAGAAAGCAAGAAGTTGAAGAGTTGAATGATAATTTATAATCTTGGTCTAATGTATGTATATATGGAATCCTGTATCCAACAATTTAAAAATTCATATTCTTTCAAGCACTTCTAGAAAATTTGTAATCTTTTACATCACTGTGCAGAAAGTATGAGTTTCAATAAACACCAAACGATTGATGTTGTACATATTACCTTCTCAGACTCTAGTACAATTAGGTTAGAATGTAATCCCCCCAAATCATGTATATTCAGCAATTTAAAGCCAGCCGTCTTGCTACTTAACCATTGAAGAAATTAGGATAAAGATTAGAAAACTTTTAGAACAGAGTGATATTAAAAATATCACAGCTCATGGGCTGCAGCCAAAGATATTCTAAGGAAAATTTTTAGTCTCCTATGCATATGTTAAAATTAATGTATGAGTGGAAAAAATGAGCTAAAACATCTAATTTATGTAGTCAAGAGAAGGACAGTAGAAGAAAGAGCATCAAAAGAAAAATAGAAATTAGGAATATTGAAATAATAAAGGATGAAATGGTTGAATAGAAAACAAGAAAACAGAATCACTAAAACCTAAATCTGATTCTTTTCATAATGACCAAACTAATGGGTATCATATTAGATTAATCAAGGAGACAAGGCACAAAAGGAATATTGGGATTGAAAAGGGACTTCAAATTACAGATTTAGCTATGATTTAAGAAATAAGGCCAAATACTATGAACCATTTTAGGATGGTAAATATGAAAACTTAGACTGAATAAATGATTTTTCAACAAAAATAATTTAACAGAACTTAAGAATAAATTGAAAACCTGAATAGATATATAGCCATTAGAGATATTGAATCAATAGTTAAAGTTCTGCCTACAAGAAAGAAACCAAACAGAACAATGGGGATGACAAAAGGAAATAGGCCCATTATGGCCTACAGTGGCTAAAATGAAAATGATTCACAATATCAAGTTTTGGCAAAGTTGTGGAGCCCCTGGAATTCTCATATATTTCTAGTAGGAGAGTAAATTGGTAGAAACACTTTGGAAAATTTTGCCATTATGTGCTCAGTAACGTAAGTCACCCTGAGATCCAGCATTCATGGCAACAAAAATGAGTGCATGTGTCTATCAAAAGATAGTTGCAAGAATATTCAAAGTGGCTTCATTCATAATTGCTAAATGTTAATCAAAAATAAAATCCATCAGTTGTGTTATAAATTAAGGAATATATGCATCAGTGAAAAAGAGCAACTATAGCTATTTAACATGAATGGATATCACAGATATAATGTTAAGCAGAAAAGCCAGATGTAAAAGAATATAGTACATTTCCATAAGAAATCAATAATAGGCAAAATTGATGATGTTAAAAGTCCAAAAAAGTGCTTACCTTTTTGGGTAAAGAATATTGACTGAGTGGGTACACCAGGGAGCCTTTTCAGTTCTTGAAATATTCTGTATTTGATCTGGATAGTAGTTATGTGGATGTATACATATACAGAAGTTCATTCACTTCTACATTTTACTCAGTAAAAAATTAAAAACTAAGTTAAATAAAATATCTACAGAAAATAAGTACAATCTTAATGTTTTATTTATTATTTTAAAAGAGATTTTATTTCTTTATTCATTCATGAGAGACACAGAGAGAGAGACAGAATGGCAGAGACACAGGCAGAGGGAGAAGCAGGCTCCATGCAGGGGGCCTGACGTGGGACTCCCATCCTGGGTCTCCAGGATCAGGCCCTGAGCTGAAGGCAGCGCTAGACCGCTGAGCCACCCGGGCTGCCCACAATCTTTTTTTTTTTTTAATTTTTATTTATTTATGATAGTCACAGAGAGAGAGAGGCAGAGACACAGGCAGAGGGAGAAGCAGGCTCCATGCACCGGGAGCCCGATGTGGGATTCGATCCCGGGTCTCCAGGATCGCGCCCTGGGCCAAAGGCAGGCGCCAAACCCCTGCGCCACCCAGGGATCCCTGCCCACAATCTTAATGTTTTAAAATGTGCTCAGGATTTGTATTAATCGGGTATAGTTAGACACACAGACATGGAAATGACTGTCATGAAGAAGGAAGTTATACTCACAAATCTCTAGATAAACAGGAGACATGACAGGCCATGCAGGGGGCCATGCAGGGAAACATCAGGGTCGGTCAGGAGACAGAGAGTTGGGAAAAAAAAAAAAAAAGGTGAGCAAGAGATGTTATTGTGGTTTCTGCAGGAAGGAACAGTTAAGGAAGAAACAGGTTTAGGATTGGGTAGTATGAATAATCTCAGTGGGCTGGAATGTAAGGCTGTCCTGAGTTGTCTAGTACCTGGTCCTGAGGTAATTAGGACAGGGCATTATTGGCCCTGAGTGTAAGAGCCAAAGAGAGGAGTGAGGAGCAGGCTCTTGATTAGATTGCTTATGAAAGGTACACTTCCAGGTGAGTAGTTTACTGTCTCTAAGAATTGGCTAACCCTGGGAGGGTCAGTCTTCCTAGGATCTGTAAGGCCCCAGATGTCAAAACATCAGAATAAAAGGAAATGCTTAATTTAATGGAGAAAATTATAAAATTTTATTGAAAATCTTAAAATAAGATCTAACTTACAAAGTATATACCAGTGCTTGCTTCAACAGCACATATAATAAAATGAAATATATACTATTTTTCCAAAAGGAAACCTAATAAAGTATCAGTTTTTCCCAAAATAATTGATATAGTCAATACAATTCCAATCAATATCCCAACAGATTTTTGGTAAAATGTATTAAACTGACCCAAAAATCATATGGAAGAACCAAGGTCCAAGAATAAGTGAGGCAGTTTTGAAGTTGTAGATCAAAGTGGAGAACACGCCTGAAGATACCAGGACTTCTGAAGTTATATGAAATTAAGTTAATGTGATGTTGGTATAGGAATAAACAAATAAACAAACAAAAATCAGTTGTATAGAACAGACCCTTTTTACCAAACACACAGACAATGGAAACTTGATATGTTAACAGGTGACATTGCAAAGAATAGAAGAATCAAAAAGTTAAGATGTTGGACAGACTGACATTGTTTGTTTCATCTGTGGTATAGTGAGAAGGGTACAATGTCATTTATGTAGTGTGCTCCCAAGAATGAGTACCCTAAATCTCCTCATGAGGAAACCGGCAAGGTTAAGCAGATATTTAGCAGCATGCATTCACTGATTTACTGAATTTCTCACTTGGTACACATTAACAATCTAGAGAACAGAAGAAAACCCTAGTTTGACGTGTTTCTCTCATGGTGAAGCACAAAGGCTTAAGAAATAGTAGATAGTTGAGAAAAAGAGGGAAGCAGGATGAGAAAAACATGTTGTAGTGATAATTTACTTCCAAATAGCTTAAGTAGCTGCTGCACATTATGTTAGCATTGGTCATAGGTCGTTTAACTTTATATATCATCACATTAGGAAGTAAAAGAAGGAAGAATCATTGAATCACAGTAAACACAGAATTGACCATCAGCTTCTGGCATTCTGGCATTTGAAGATCTCATCTGCGTGACTTTTCAGTACCAATGTCAGAATAGACCTTTGAGTAACCTTTGTGTGTGTAACAAATACATATATATATGAAATGTTTTTTTCTACATACTAAACAGAGAATGCTCATACTCCCCTATATAAGAGAAAATTATTTTGCATGGCATGATTCTAAAAGCACGTTTTTTTGTGCGCCTTATTTGACATTAATTTTGTATCAGTAGTCTGTGTACCCAGATGGTTCAGAGCAAGACCCCACCTTCTTCTTAGATTATACATCATGCTTACTACTTAGTATTTGTGAGGACATACCTTAGGCATACTGTTTAATCTTTCTGGGTGCTAGTTACAAAATAAGGATAATCCTTGATTTACTGAGTTGTAACCATTTGATTAGGTATATAAAGCAGGTAAAACTTTCTGTGGGACATTATAAATGTTCAATAAATTCAAGCTATTGTTGTAAAAAAAAAAAAGAAAGAAAGAAAGTTGTTCTGACTTACAGAAAGCTGAGATATTCCAGATTAAATGAACTAAAGATATAACTAAAAGCAGTGTGTGATCCTGGATCAGAAGGAAAAAAAAAAAGATCTATAAAGAACATTATTGGAATAACTGATAAAACTTACATATGAATTATATGTTAGATAATAGTATTGTAACAATTTTAGATTTCTTGAATTTGATAGTTGTGGTTATATGAGGCAGTGTCTGTTTTCTTAGGATACATGCTATTTAAGAGTGAATTCTAATTTCAATAGAATGTAGTTCAGTACAAAAAAATCTCGAGAGAAAAACCAATTGTAAGATATCAAAAATCAGTGAATCTGCATTAAAGGGTACCAATTTGAAATTTAAAAAACAAAAAAGTCAATGTTCCTGGGAGAATTGATTATTAATATAAAAAAATTAAATTAGATCCCTGCTTTAGGAGTGCTGACAAAACTGACTCTATTTTTGGCCCTCTGTCTTTTTCATGTTCACTGGATTACCTCTCCGGCTACGTGTTCCAGGACCCTTGGAGAAAAATATACATACATACCTTAGAAATGCTTATTAAGGTGTAGGGATAGGGGGAGGCTTGCTTTGGCCTCTCAGGAATCTGTTAGAAATAACATTGTCTTTCCCCTTTTGGATGCACAGGTTAAGTGCCACAAGATCTAATTAAAGGTTCGCTGTCAGTTAGATGCATGCAAACCCTTCGATCTCACCACAGTGTCTTCTCCCTGCCCCCCCCCCCATGTGTCCTCTTGCTTTATAAAATCTATAGATTAATGTCTGGACTTTATGGAGAGTAGCCATGGTTCTACATGGATTTTTGCTAACCGATATCTCCATACTCCCCCACCCTCCATTAAGTTACCTTGAATAAAACTGTGTGTGACCTATACGGAGTGGTGTGCTTTGTTTTCTGGTCTCAAAGTACTTTCTCAGTTTGGGGGATACTTTACTGTCCCTCCCCTATCTCCTACCTGTATACAAAAAACTATTCCAGATGGGTTTAAGACCCAATTGTGAAACGTAAAACTTTTAGAGAAAATACAGAGGAATGGTTTCCATGATGTCTCATGGAAGGAGGCAGAATGTTTTAAAATGAGATCCAGATATATGTTAATCAATTGAATTTAAATAAATGAGATCCAGAAAGCTTAAGTACTATAGGAAAAGATGGCTAAATTTAAAATGCATTAAAATAACAACTTCCTGTTCTATAAAACACATCATTTAAAAAATGAAAAAGACAAGACAGATACTCGGGGAAGTATTTGCAAATAATTTAATTCACAAAGATTCGTATCCAGAATTTATAAGACCTCTGAAAAATGAGGAAGAAAAGGGAGGGGGAAAATCTAGTAATAAAGACAAAGAATCTGAACAGGTAAAGGACAAGAAATCCAAATGGCAAATGGAGCTTGGAAGATTGCTCAACTACACTTGATCAAAAATGCAGATTAAAACTACAATGAGGTTGTAAGAGTATAGTCACAACACTATTATATTGGCAAAAGTTTTTAATTTGGTGACGATTGTAATAACCTACTCAGCATTCATTATGTGTAAACACTTTTCTAAGTGCTTTTAGTGTTTGACTCATTTGCTTCTTAAATATCCACATGAGATTGATAACATCCTCATTTTACAAGTGAGGAAACTCAATTAGAGAGAGATTGAGAACAAACAGTGGTAGAGTTAGAATTTAAACCCAATAGCTCAAAAAATAAATAAATAAAAATAAACCCAATAGCTCTAGGGCCCACTGGATTGAATAGCATATCAGAGGTAGTAGTGCAAAATGGTTAAGTAAAGGATTTTGGAAATAGGTTATATTCACTGTAACCTGTGAGGTCTTGGACAAGTTACATAAGCTGTGAGTGTCTTGCTTTTGGCACTTACCTTCATTATAGATTGTTGAGAGGCTTATGTAGGTATTTTATTATTATATACTGCTTCTCTAAGCATGGGTAAAAGTGTAGTACAAGAGAAACTCATACACATTTTTGGTTGGGAGTATAAATTGATACAAATGCTGTGCTAATTTTTAAAAAAGATTTAATAAAGTTGAAGTGCTCCTACATATTACTTTCAACTTTGAAATACTTTGGAAAATATCAAGCAGTTCAGCTCCTAATTATCTTATACTCTTCCACATATTGCTGAGAAGCTGTACACTGGGATGCTCATTGCATTGAGTTGGTATAAGTGGAAACAACCCCAATGTCTATCAAATGAAAAAGGAATAAATTACAGTATTTTCATTTAATAGAATAGCATACCCTAGGTTTTAAAAAATGATTTATAGTCATAAAGATGATCATAGTTCTTGAACAATACTGAGTAAAAGCAATCTGCAGAAGGATATATATAGTACAATGCTATAAACATATATAGTGTGATCACATAAAGTATAAAAACATGGAAGAAACTATGATGTTCTATTTAATGTAAGATTACACAGATTTTAAGGTGCACCATTATTTAGGTAGTCACCAAGAAAAAATATCACCGTGAAACTATTATGTACCATTAATTATAAAATACATACCAATTATAGAGATGTTAAAAATTTGAAAACAATGTGCCTCTTGGAATAAATGAACTGTGATGTATTATTTGTGGGTTTAGGTTAACATGGGAATATACAAAATGTATTGTAAAAAAAAAAGAACCAAAAAACTAAGGTTAACTCTGTAATACTAATCAAGGGAATGGGATTTGGAAGGGACACACAGAGATGTCAACTCTGTAATGTCTATAACATTTTCTTTGCTTAAAATAGAAAAATGCCACGTAAGGCAAAAATAGAGAAGATTCTTTGAAGCTGGTTTGGGAGTACATAGATGTATTTATACTTTTCTCTGTGGTTGAAATATGTCTTAACTTTTTTTTAAGTTGGTGGTGAAGAAAAGATAAAAGTAAAGGTAGATAAGTTTGGCTTGAAAGGAAGGATGAGAGAAGAAAGCAAATGGAGGGTTTTGTTCATTTCAGTGCGAAATACAGGTATCCTATGCTTTCTTAATTCTAGCTACTCAGACTAAGTAATGGAATATATTCTCTTAGATTTTCAGATAGATGCCTTATTGTTCCCATTTATCTGAAACTTAGGAATCAAATAGATACTTCACTTCTGCTGTCATCAGTTGCTATCCAAACTTAACCACATAGATTTAGAAAGTAAGAGATACTTCCACAGAATCTGAAAGTCAGTAGAGAGAAGGCTGGAAGTATGGAAGGTAGGTTATGTCCCTGAAAGGGAAGACTGGAGATCTAGAGTAGAGAGGAATTCAACCTTGACAAGAGGAGGTTCACTAACTTTCCTTACACTAGAAAGAATATGATGAGAAGAGGTTTAAATAATAGAAAAACTTTTCAGTGTGGGTATGATATTAACCACATTTCAGCCCAGTATCAATTCAACGTGAAAAGTATGAGGAAAGGTCAGGGTCAACTAAAACAGCGCTGGGATGCCTGGGTGGCTCAGCGGTTGAGCATTTGCCTTTGGGTCAGGGTGTGATCCCTGGATTCCTGGGATGAGTTCTGCATCAGGCTCCTTGCATGGAGCCTGCTTCTCCTCCCTCTGCCTGTGTCTCTGCCTCTTTCTCTCTGTGTCTCTCAGGAGTAAATAAATAAAAAATCTTTTTAAAAATAAAAAACAACTAAGTGCTTAGTAGTGGTTGGATTTTGTTGTTCAGATTTTTGTATCTTTTAGATATATCTTCTGAAATATGTTTTTGAGAATTTACTTGCCCTTTGCAACGGTTACAGGATTTACTGTGTATTTTTAATATATTAGACAGTGGACTGATTCTGTAATAACTGATCTTTGAAAATTTATACAGCTTAGGCCACTTCTCTTAATCTGTCTTTTCCAGATAGAGAACAAAATTGCCAACACATAAAAATGTATATATGTTTCAAAGCTTATTAAGTGTTTTATATTTCATTTTTCATACTGATAATAGTGAAGAAATTTTTGTAGTCTCTGGGCTTCATTTTGTAGTTTAAGTCTTTTTAGTACTGCTCTTTTTTAGTACTTCGTATATCCATTTTTCCTTAAAATATAGATTACTTTGGAATTTGACTAGTCAAATGCAGAGCATTCTTTACTTTTATTAATTATCCCTCTTTAAATTTTAGAGCTGAACGACAAAGGAATGAAGCACTATATAATGCCGAAGAGCTGAGTAAAGCTTTCCAACATTATAAAGAAAAAGTGGCTGAAAAACTGGAAAAGGTAAGAAGGAGATATGCCAATTCAGTGTTTTGTTTTGTTTTGTTTTTTTGCCAATTCAGTGTTTTATGTTACTGTCTATATTCTAAATCTAAAAATAGACATAAATAGAATATATTTGTTTATAAGTAAAACAGAATAATTTTTATGACCTCATAATAAAATAGTTGGAATAAAAACATTTATAAATATTGGTGAAGGCTGGTGTTTATAATCTTCTTACAATAAGCAGAAACTTTTTTATCCAAAGTGGAAAAAGAAAGGAGACAAGGAGAAGAACAACATATAGAGAAAGGAAAAAATAACGCAGAGAAGGATGAGGTGATTGAGCAGAGGTTGGAGCTGTAGACATAGATGCAGAAAATTTATTCCCATCACCTCAGTGAAAATGAAGGCAGGGTAGACTGTATAGCCTTCAGGTGGTCTCCCTGGACCTACCACCCTGAGAGGGTCTGTCTTTTGCCTCTCAGAGGGAAGATTCCTTGAACAGATTCTGCATAGTAGTATAGTAGCTTTTTTACATTCATTTAATATTTTCAAGTAATACCAGATGGATAATAAAACCTGTTTGGAGGAAGGCCACAATGCTGAATATTCAGACGTTGAGCTCAGAAGGTCTGGTCAATGGATACTGACACAAGAGACTTCTTTTTGTCTTGAGATAATAATTGAAAGAGAGGAAGTTAATGATTCTGTTCAAAGAAAGGTAGAAGGGTAAAAGAAATATTATTAAAAATATAATAATACAAATACCATATGATTTTACTTATACGTGAAATCTAAAACCCAGACAAACAAAAAGCAGAATCAGACTTGTAAATCAAGAAAACAAACTGATGGTTCATAGAGTAAGCGAGTGAGGGGGAGGGCAAAGTAGGTAAAAGGGAGTAGGGGATACAGACTTCCAGTTATGGAATGAATAAGTCACAGGAATGAAAGATGCAGCATGGGAAATATAGTCAATGGTATTGTAATAGTGTTATATGGGTCAGATGGTAGCTACACTTGTGGTGAGTGTAGCTTAATGCATAGAGTTGTTGGGTTACTGGGTTATACAACTGAAACTAATTTAACATTGTATGTTAACTATATTTCAATAAAAAAATTTTTAAATCGGGATCCCATTTGGTACTGGTCTTAAGTGTAAATTAAATCACTGTTTTGAAAGCCTTGGAGAAGGTTCCTGTGGGAATGAAATACCACAAAAGGGATTTTTAATAAGGTAATCCATAGCGGGAAGTAGAATGCTCAGTGTGGGGGTGGAGATGTCCTCAGGAGAGTGAGGATTTTATACAGGAAAGAGAAGAAAAGGTAAGATGATTTTTTTTTCACTTAAGATTATCAGTTTCAAACCATGCTCAGCAGAGCCCCATAGTTACACAGATGTAACAGAGGAAGTGGGGCAGATCTTCTGAGCCCTTCACTCCCACCACTCCAACCTGCGTGCTTGACTTTTACCTGTCTTAGACTTGGACTGTTATTTCAGTGGGGGTATTCAGTGGCTAAAATTTCAAAAATTACTTCAAAAATATTGCAGTATAGTTAGCCTTTAGTAACATGATGCAGCATCCCTACATGAGTTGCGTGCCTTGCTCCTGTGAGGCCAGAACATTCGCTTTCAGATGATAGTACCATTGCCCTTCTGTTACAGGCTCTTAACCATCTCTGAACAGGTGGTTGAGTTCCCCTCCCTGTCCTTTGTTACTGCCCAGGAAGTTTACTTAGCTTCTTTCACTACAAGGCTAGGGACTTAAACTTGTGAAGTACTTACTCTACTTTCCTGCTTATTTCTGAAATCACTACTTTTTAGTTTGAAACACCTAAAATTTATGACCACAGTAGTATGTCCACTTAAAACAAATTATTGTTTTAGGTTCAAGTTGAAGAAGAAATATTAGAGAAAAATCTAATTAGCTGTGAAAAAGAAAATAAAAGGCTACAGGAAAAGTGTGGTCTATATAAAAGTGACCTTGAAATTCTGAAAGAGAAATTAAGGTACAGTATCCTGTTGTGGAAAAAGGATTTTTGTCTGGAAATGGAAAAAAAACCTGAAACATTTTAAAACAGATTATTTTGTATATTGTATTTATTGTAATTATGGCCTTAAATTACATAGAAAGATAGGTTTCATGACTGAAATTCTTTTCTAGGTACAACATTAAGATTTTTAATGAATAAAACATGTTAATATTAATATACTTCTAAATACACACACATCATATCCCTATAGTGTGACAACATTAACTGGTAAGTAAAGTATGTGTTCTTCAAATCATGAAGAATCACCTAGTCCAGCCTTCTCATTTCAGAGATATTAACAGTCTGATAAAGGAAACTGCGATGTATATCAGAACTTCATTTTTGTTAAATATTATTCTGCTGTATGGATGTACCACATTTTATTTATCCATTCACCAACAGTTCTAAAGATTGGATTGTTCTAATGTTTGACATGTTTTTTTAAGAATATTTTATTTATTCATGAGAGACACACACACATACACACACACACACACACACACACACAGAGAGAGAGAGAGAGAGAGAGAGAAGCAGAGACACAGGCAGAGGAAGAAGCAGGCTCCATGCAGGGAGCCTGACGTGGGACTCTATCCTATGTCCCCAGGATCACGTCCTGGGCTGAAGGTGGCGCTAAACCGCTGAGCCACCCGGGCTTCCCTTGACATTTTTTTTTATAGGCGTGTGTGTATGTGTATGTGTGTGTGTGTGTGTGTGTGTGTGTGTGTGTGTATTTGAAAATAATGCTGCCTAGTAATCTGTTAATGGTTACTGTTTTTTGGAGTTATGGCTAAATAGTTCATGACTTTTCCTTATGTAATCTAAAACTTTCTTGATGTTGTGATATGTTGAATTAGGATTTTGAGTTATATCTCCTGTCTTATACTTTTGAAAAGGGAGCAGAAGTACTTTGAAGATAATGGAGTTATCCTGCCTTCCTACTTACTGTGAGACACTGGCAAAGTTTCTATAACCTTTCTATACCTTGATTTTCTTATCTATAAACAGAGAGTGATAATAGTGCTGCTACCTACATAAAGTTGTGAGAGCACCTGGTGTGCAGAAAGTAGGCACTCAGTACATGTGAGCAGGTATTATTATTCCAGAATAAGGCTTTAAAATATTTTAAAAGTGATATTAACTAAATGTGACTACTGAAAATGAATGTATATTTTATTTTCATTATTGTGCTTTTTTTTTCTTCGTAGGCAGTTAAAAGAAGAAAATAACAGTGGTAAGGAAAAATTAAGGATCATGGCAGTGAAAAATTCAGAAGTTATGGCACAACTAACTGAATCTAGACAAAGTATTCTGAAGTTAGAGAATGAGTTAGAAGACAAAAAAGAAGTACTTAGAGAAAAATTTTCTCTAATGAATGAAAACCGAGAATTAAAACTCCGTGTTGCAGCACAGAATGAGCGACTGGATTTGTGTCAGCAAGAAATAGAAAGTTCAAGGGTGGAACTGAGAAGTTTGGAAAAAGTTATGTCCCAGTTGCCAGTAAGTATGGGTGAAAAAGAAAATTTTACTGAAATGCTTTATAAGAAGTCATCATCTTATGGTTGCTTTATTAGCTTTTATTGATTGATTGATTTTTACATATCTCTACTTTCAATCATGAATTTCTTTTGTACTCTCTTTTCTTTTTCTGCATTTAACTTTTCTACTCTTCCACTCTTTCTTAGACTTGTGGTGCCTTGTGTAAGAACGACTCAGGATTTTTTAAAAATAGCTTTGAGTAACATTGACATAATACAGAATTCACTCATTTTAATTGTACTCTTCAGTTATATTTAGTAAACTTACAGGTTTTGGAATAATCCCACAATCTAGCTTTCAAACATTTTTATCATCCCCAAAAGATCCCTTGTACCTATTTATAATTAGTCCCTGTATGCACACCCACCCCTAGGGAACCATCAATCTACTTTTCTGCCTCTAGAGATTTGTCTTTTCTGAGCATTTTATATAAATAAAACTATACAGTATAAAGTCTTTTGCATTCTAAATATTTTGGGAGATCATTCGTTGTGATATATATCAGTACTCATTTCCTTTTACTATTGAATATTCCATTGTATGGATATACCACATTTTATTTATCTATTCACCAATAGATGGACATTTGGATTGCTTCCACTTTTGGACTATTAAGAACAATGCTGCTATGAACATTTGTGTACAGCTTTTTGTGTGGATGTACTTTCATTTCTCTTGAGTTAGATACCTAGTAGTGGAATTTCTGGATCATATGATAAAGTTATGCTAAATTGTTTTCCAAAGTGGCTGTACCATTTTTTAAAAAGATTTTATTTATTTATTCATGAGAGACACAGAGAGAGGCAGAGACATAGGCAGAGGGAGAAACAGGCTCTGTGCAGGGAGCCCAATGTGGGACTCCATCCCAGGACCCCAGGATTACTACCTGAGCCAAAGGCAGACACTCAACTGCTGAGCCACCCAAGCATCCCTGGTTGTATCATTTTATGTTCTCACCAGGAATGTGTGAGGGGTCCTGTTTTTCCTCACCCTAGCCAACATTTTTTATTATCTATCTCTTAGATTATAGCAACCTTAATGGGTATGAAGTAGTATCACATTGTGGTTTTAATTTGCATTTTTCTAATGACTAATAATGTTGAGCAGCTTTTTATGTACTTATTAGAATGCACAGAACATTAAAATGTCTTTATGATAGTGCTGACTACCATTTTTCTTTCAGTTATATATATGACCATATGTATAAATGAGATTAGGAAAAAGGTAAATATAACTGGGTCAGAAATCATTATTTATTAAATAAAAGAAGCATTTATTAAAAGAAATCCATTATTGATAGGTATAAAATAAAAGTGAGATCAAGAGACTATATATATATATATATATATATATATATATATATATATATAAATAAACATATATAAATGTGTCATGGCTGGTTTCAAATACATTTGGATGGGTGGTAGACTCTTATGAATTTTAAACTGTAATGGAATTAACAAGCTACGGGGACCTGAGAACTCATCTTATTCAATGCTGTCATTTTATTTATGAAGAAACATAGCACCAAGGAAGTAAGTAGCTTTTAAATTAGCTAATAGAATTAAAACTAGAATGTATGATTCTTGGTTCCCAGCCCTCTGCTATATCTACTGTTCAAGGATTCTAATTATTTGTTTAGGTTTTTAATGTACTGCTTTTGAAATTTGATAGTAATTAGATGCAGATAACATTCATTTAAAATTGATATTCTCATTTGACTCAACATCAAGAATTACTTTGTATGTGATTCTGAAATTGGTGTGGTAATATATGCTTGTTTCGATTTTTTTTTTAAGCTTTATTCATCCATTCAAGAAAGACACAGAGAGAGAGAGAGAGAGAGGCAGAGGGAGAAGCAGAGGGAGAAGCAGGCTCCATGCAGGGAGCCTGTCCTGGGACTCGATCCCGGGTCTCCAGGATCATGCCCCAGGCCGAAGGCAGGCAGTAAACCGCTGAGCCACCCAGGCTGCCCTGATTTGATGTTTTATGCAGTGATAATAATAACATGGTTTGGAAATGTGAATTTTTTTCATTTCTAGAAAGCCTGGTTTGGTTGTAGTCATTAAGTGCTTATCTTGCCCCTTTTCACAACTAATTTTAAAAATTCTCTATTGTTCAAACATACAGAAAAGCAGAGACCAATGCAGCATACCATTTGCTAAATCTGAGTAACATATTAGGATATTCACTTCAGATTTTTTAGAATACAATTTTACAGATAAATAAAGCCTCTTTATGTACTGTGTTGGATCCCAATCCTTCCCACCTCTTCTCCGAGGTAGGCATTATTCCAAAACTCATGTATATCCTTCTTATCCATATTTTAAATATTGCCACATATGAATGCTCTAGAAAAACATATATAGCTAATCTATTTTGGAAAATACTACATGTGCCTCTGTTATTTTCACTTAATGGTATGTTATATGATGTCTCCAAATGATTTATATAATGCAGGTTTATTTGAACTCTTGTGGTTTTCCTGTTAACATTTTATAATGTATTTATACATAGCTCCTATTGATGGACATTATGTTGTTTCTATTAATTCACAAAAGTTTTCAATTGGTGTTCTGAATAATAAAACAATTGCATCATAGATGTTGTAAGTTTATATATGTTTGTTTTTAAATTTTCAGTTAAAAAGAGAAATGTTTGGTTATAAATCATCTCTTTCTAAACACCAGATGAGTAGTTTGTCAAACAAGGAAGACATTGGCTGCTGTGAGGCAAATAAAATGGTGATTTCAGAATTGAGGTATGGTTTTCAGATGCTTAAGTTGTAGCAAATACAATGTTGTTTTTTTTTAATTGGTAATTAAAATCTTTGAGAAGATGAAAAATATACAAAAAGTTCTACAAATATAACAAATATCTGTGTTTCCACAACTAAGAATTGATTCTTAACATTCTGTGATAGTTTTTTCAAATGTGTTTAAGTAAGAACTAAAGACATTATGAGGTTTCCCTTCCCACTATCTCGAGAATTCTTCTTCTAAGTATACACCATCCTGAATTGGGTATATATTCTTCAGTCCATTTTGTATATGTTTATATCCACATATGTAAAATACACTATGTGCTTATATCGTTTGTAATTTTGCTTTTTCAATCAGCATTATTTTTTAAGTTCATACATTTGAGGTAGGTAGTTAAGAGTGACTGATCAATGGGTGGATTAGTATGGTTAGTCTATCCTATAACGGTATCACTATTTATTGATAGTTACCTTGTTTCTGGTTTTCTTCTATTAGAAACAGTGCTGCAGGGGATCCCTGGGTGGCGCAGCAGTTTGGCCCAGGGCGCGATCCTGGCGACCCGGGATCGAGTCCCACGTCGGGCTCCCGATGCATGGAGCCTGCTTCTCCCTCTGCCTGTGTCTCTGCCTCTCTCTCTCTCGCTGTGACTATCATAAATAAAAAAAAAAAAAGAAAGAAAGAAACAGTGCTGCAAAATATATACCTTTACATGTTTCCTTTTATAATATGCCAGAGTTTCTCCAGTATATATTCCTAAAAGTGAAATTGCTGGGTAATGGTACGTGTACATTTTTAGTTTTACTATGTACTATCAAGTTTTTAAAGTAGGTGAACTAGTTTACATTCCACTCAATGGTATATAAGAATTTCCACATCTTGCCCAGTAGTTAATAAATATCAGAGTTCTAAAATTTTTGCTAACTTGAAAGGTAAAAATGGTATATTTATATAGGATATTTCTAATTTTGGTGTATTTTATTTTGTTCCAGGATTAAGCTGGCAATAAAGGAGGCAGAAATTCAAAAGCTTCAGGCAAACTTGGCTGCAAATCAATTATCTCAGAGTCTTACTGGTTGTAATGACAAACAAGAAAGTGGCAAATTAAATAGTTTAGAGACAGAACCAGTAAAACTAGGAGGTAATCAACTAGGTGAGTGTATTGAATTGAATTCTTAAAAAAAATAAATAAAATAAATTGAATTCTTTAATTCTAAGTCTTTTATGATAGTTTTTTAGAGAAATGGATTACCAGTTTAGTTTCTATTATTGATAATCTGGTAGTACTACTTGTGGGTTGGTAAGACAACAAAAATTTCAAAATTGTTGAACTTTGCATTATTTTTAAAAAATGTACTTAACTGAGATGAGTATTTACTTGACATCTGAAATCACTGTCTTGAAAAGATATCTGCACTCTCTGTTCATTGCGGCATTGTTTACAATAGCCAAGATATGGATACAACCTAAACATCCATCAACAGATGAATGGATAGAGAAAATGTGGTATATATACAATGAAATATTATTCAGCCATAAAAAAGATACCCTACCACTTGTGACAACATGGATGAACCTTGAGGACATTAGGTTAAATGAGAAGTTAGGCAGAGAGACAAATACTGGATGATCTCACTTATGTATAAAATGTCAAAGCAAAATAACAAAACAACAACACAAACTCAGAACAAATTGGTGTTTGCCGGAGGGAAGCCAATGGGGTGGGGTGGGGAAAATGGGTAAATGTCGTCAAAAGGTACAAACTTTAAGTTATAAGATAAACAAGACCTGGACATATAATGTATAGAATGGTGACTATACTTAATAATACCATATTGTATATTTGAAAATTGTTGAGAGAGTAAATTTTAAAAGCTCTCCTGTCTCCCCAAACTTTGTAACTATATGTGATGATGGATGTTAAGTAGACTTATTGTGGTAATCATTTCAAAATATATACGTATATCATCATGTGGTATACCTGAATCTAATACAACATTATATATATGTCAATTATATGTAAAAAAAAATCAGCTGGAATAACTATACTAATTTCAAACAAAGCAGAGTTGAGACTGACAGAACTAGAAGGATAAATTAACAAACCCACATATATATTGAAGATTTCAAAACTACTTTCTCAGTTGCTCTTAGAACAAGTACACAGGGGGATCCCTGGGTGGCTCAGCGGTTTGGCGCCTGCCTTCAGCCCGGGCGTGATCCTGGAGTCCTGGGATCGAGACCCACATCAGGCTCCTGGCATGGAGTCTGCTTCTCCCTCTGCCTGTGTCTCTGCCTCTCTCTTTCTCCTTCCTTCCTTCCTTTCTTTCTTTCTTTCTTTCTTTCTTTCTTTCTTTCTTTCTTTCTTTCTTTCTTTCTCTTTCTTTCTTTCTTCTCTCTCTCTCTCTCTCTCTCTGTCTCTCATAAAAAAATGAATAAAATCTTAAAAAAAGAACAAGTACACAGAAAATCATTAGGGGGAAAGAAGACTTAAGTACTATAAACAAGTTTAATATGATTGACAGTCACTCAACCCAATAATCACCAGAATACACAATTTTCTCAAGTGCATTTAAAATATTCATCAAGATAGTCCATATGCTGGCCAATAAACTAAGTCTCAAAACATTTTTAAAAACTGAACTCCGGTTCCTTCATGAATTGATATCCACTACTGGTAACAAAAAGGTACCTGGAAAATTCTAAATACTTGGAAATAAACACAGGAGATATCATGATATTTTGAAATGAATAAAATGAAAAAATAACATATAAAAATTGGTGGGATGCAACTACAACATTGCCTAAAGATGAGTTTATACCTTTAAATACTTACATTTTAGAAAAGAAAAAAGTGTTTAAAATCTATAATCTAACATTTCACCATAAGAATAATTAAAGACAGAATTAAACCCAAAGAAAACTGAGAAGTATGAGGAATCCTGAAGGAAACATTGTTGTTTTTTTTTTTTTTAATTGAAGTATAATTAACGTAATGTGTTACATTGGCTTCAGGTGTACAATATAGTAATTGAACGTTTCTATACATTACTCAGTGTTCATCATGAGAAGTGTACTCTTAATCCCTTTTACCTATTTAACTCTTTCCCCCACCCTTTGGCAACCACCAATTTGTTCTTCATATTTAAGAATAGTTTTTTTGTCTTTGTTTTCTTTGTTCATTTGTTTCCTAAATTCCACAGATGAGTGAAATCATGCAGTATTTGTCTTTCTCTGACTTATTTCACTTAGCATGGTATTCTTGTGAGCCATTCATATTGTAAATGGCAAGATCTCATTCTTTTATATGGCTAATATTCCATTTTTCACATATACACACAAACACACACCCCATCATCTTTATCCATTCATTTATTGATGGACATTTGGGTTGCTTCTATATCTTGGCTGTTATAAATAATTGTGCAGTAACTATAGGGGTGTGTATATCTTTTTGAATTAGTGTTTTTATTTTCTTTGGATATATACTCAGTAATGGAATTACTGGATCATATGGTAATTCTGCTTTTAATTTTTTTTGGAACTTCTATCCTGTTTTCTAAGGGCCTGCACCAGTTTGCATTCCCACAAACAGTGTGTGAGTATTGCTTTTTCTCTACATCCTCAACAACACTTGTTTGTTGTTCATTGTGTTTTTGATTTTAGCTATTATGACAGGTGTGAAGTGATATCTTACTGAGGTTTTGCTTTGCATTTCCCTATGATTAATGATGCTGAACATTTTCTCATGTGTCTATTGCCATTTGTATGTCTTTTTTTTTTTTTAAGATTTTATTTATTCATGAGAGACACACAGAGAGAGAGGCAGAGACACAGGCAGAGGGAGAAGCAGGCTCCATGCAGGGAGACCAACGTGGGACTCGATCCCGGGTCTCCAGGGTCACGCCCTGGGCCGAAGGCAGGCTCCAAGCTGCTGAGCCATTCAGGGATCCCCCCCATTTGTATGTCTTTTGATGGAAATATTAGATGTCTTGGTTGTGGTGATGATTACAAGGGAAACATTTGACAAAATATCAAATTTTATATTTTATTTTATTTTATTATTATTTTTTTTTAAAGTTAATCGCCTCCTACAATCCAATTAGGAAACAGTAAGTGGCAGATCTAGGGCAACAACCCAAGTGTTTTTGTCTGTAATGGACTCTCAGTACTTTTTTTTTTTAATTTTTATTTTATTTTTATTTATTTTATGATAGTCACACAGAGAGAGAGAGAGAGAGAGAGAGAAAGAGGCAGAGACAGAGACATAGGCAGAGGGAGAAGCAGGCTCCATGCACCGGGAGCCCGACGTGGGATTCGATCCGGGGTCTCCAGGATCGCGCCCTGGGCCAAAGGCAGGCGCCAAACCACTGCGCCACCCAGGGATCCCCAAATTTTATATTTTAAATGGGTGTGTCTTACTATAAGTAAATATTACTTCAGTAAAGTACATTTTTATTTATTATTATTATTATTTTTTAAAGATTTATTTATTCATGAGAGACACAGAGAGACTGAGACACAGGCAGAGGGAGAAGCAGGCTCCCTGCAGGGAGCCCAATGTGGGTCTCGATCCCGGACCCTGGGATCATACCCTGAGCGAAAGGCAGATGCTCAACCGCTGAGCCACCCAGGCATCCCTATTTATTATTTTTTAAAAAGATTTTTTGAGAGAGAGAGAGCATGGAGGGAGAGGGGCAGAGGGAGAGAGAAACTATCATCTTGATATTTGTTTGCTATTTATTTTTTCTTAAAGATTTTATTTATTTGAGAGATAGAGAGAGAGAGAGAGAGAGAAAGAAAGGCAGAGACATAGGCAGAGGGAGAAGCAAGCTCCATGTAGGGAGCCCGATGTGGGACTCGATCCTGGGACTCCAGGATTACACCCTAGGCCGAAGACAGGCACTCAACCACTGAGCCACCCAGGCATCCCATTTGCTGTTTATTCTAATGGCCTTTATTCATCTTTCCTGCTTTCTATTGGATCAATTATATTTTAATATTCCATTTTTTTGTCTCTACTGTTGATTAGTTAACTATACCTCTTTATTTTCTTAATGGTTGCCCTAGAGGTTAACATATGTATCTTCAACTTATCATGGTCTGTCTTCAAATATGATTGGCTGGTGGCAGGAAAAATGACAGCAGAGAGAATTAGATATCTAAGTAAATAGAATAGGGATGAGTAATGAGATTAGCAAAATGAATGCTAGTTAGTAGAGGTGTTGATGAATATGTCATAAATTATCTTACATCAAAGAGTATAGAGCTAATGATAGTCTAGTAAGTGAAATATTAGGGATATGGAAAATTGATAGGAAATAGCACTTATGCAACCCTTGAAGGCATGGTGCATCTCTACTAATTTCTGTACCTATGTATACATTATGCCTCTTTAAAGCACTCCTGAAAGCTCAATCACTTTTAGGTGGGAGTAGATTTATATGTTTGTAGTGAAAAAAGGATGTATTTGAACAACTACCTTTGTTTAGAAAGGATTCCCTTGCCTTTGGCTTGTGAACTTGCAGCTATATACACTTCATCAAAATATTCCTAATGATGCCAGGTTATCTAGAGAAATTTTATGGTTAACTTCAGTTTAAGGAAACAGGACAACTTTCTTTTAAATAATGCTTTGTTTTACGTTTTCTATCCAATAAATGGGAACTTTTATAGGTAGAGAAAGGCTTTTTCTGGTATGAAGGAATAGTCCAGAAAAGTGAGTGATTTTGAGGAATTTATTCCTACTTTGTGATGTACTTAGTAATAGAAATACCTTCTTTACCATGTTCCTTCATTATATTTTCCTTAATGTATGTCTCATTCTCCATTTCTTTTAGAATTCTTCAGATGAGGAATTATTTTTTTATGATTAAATCCTTCAACATTGACTAGGTTTTTATTCTTTAAGTTTTTATACAGAATAATTTTCCTTTTATGTTTGTTAGCAGAAAGAATAAAAGACCGTCAACATACTGTGAGCAAGCAATATGAAAAAGAAAGGCAAAGACTTGCTTCTGGAATAGAAGAACTACGTACTAAGTTGATGCAAATAGAAGCTGAGAATTCTGATTTGAAGGTTAATATGGCTCACAGAACTAGTCAGTTTCAGCTGATACAAGAGGAGCTGCTAGAGAAAGCTTCAAGCTCTAGCAAACTGGAAAGTGAAGTAAGCTTTGAATGAGCTGTTCATATGTACTAACTTTGGAGACAAAAAAGATATTATAGAGTTTTGTAAAAGTTGTATGTGTTAAGTCCAGATTTATACATTAAAAAAAAGTAATGGTACCACATCATTTATAAATTCTCTTAAAATTATATTTGGAAACCTTTGGGTTGTAATCTATGTTAAAAGTAAGAAATTACTCTCTAGTGGCTAACAGGTCTCATATATGATAGAACTTGTAATGTATTGTGGTCTATTATTTCTTCTAAGTATAAGTTAATATGGCTAAAACACATTTACAAAAAAAAACATTTACAAGTAAAGAATTTGGATTATGTCATTGGGAAAAAAAAGGAGTGATAATAGAGGATTTTGAATATTAGCTAACAGCAGAACCAGCTGGGAAGCCTATTAAATAATGTGGATCTGGGTACTGTTCTAGTGATTCTGATTCAGTAGGTATGGAGTCATGTTCAGGAATCTGAATTTGTGAACAACTGCATATAAATTTGATATGCTTGGATTACATTTTGAAAATTGCATAATGTGTGTTTTGTGAATATCTGATTCTCATTTCTATTGAGAACAGAACAAGGACACCTTTTCAGGTAATAATAGACCAGGATCACTTGTGTATATGTTATACTCACACTTTAAACTGAGGCTGATGCCATCTATGGAAGTACTTTTAAAATGTCTGATTTCTCATTGTAAAATCTGTAGCCTAGACTGAGGAAAAGATCTCTGGGATTACTTACATTATGTAAGTACTAGAAAAAGAGATTTAGTCTAAATCTAAATTATAGGCAATAGCTTACTTAAAAATAATCTAGTACTGAGATTAATAACTTTTTAAATACAAAATTAGCACAGTTTTGTTGAAAATACAGAAAGGACAAAGAACAAAATCAATTATTAATAATTCCACTACCAGAAATAGCTATTGTTAACATTTTATTATACTAATGTCAGTCTTTAACAGCTACTGTTAAGAAATGAGTTAGGATGAAGTCCTATTTGGACATGGGGTCAGAATTAAACTATTTTTGTATTACATAGCTAGAACAATCTGTCATATACCCAGTCTTCACTCACTATTTTTCTTCTAAATTGTCATTTATTTTTAAAAACTGATTATTACAATGTCTTTTCAGATGACAAAGAAATGTTCTCAACTTTTAACTCTCGAAAAACAGCTGGAAGAAAAAATTGTTGCTTATTCCTCTATTGCTGCAAAAAATGCAGAACTAGAACAGGAGCTTATGGTAAAAATTACTGTTTGGCTACAAATTCACTGTGACTTTAAGGCACTTGATTTGTGACAGCATGTTTTATAATCATTGTCATACACTATACCAAATAGAAAAATATAAATTTTACTAAACTTTTCTGAGGATTCATTTTCTTGTTTCTTCATATTTAAGTTTATAGGCTTATATGGCAAGTTGTTACCTGTAATTTCTTGTTTTTATTCTAGTAGAATTGAAGGAAATAGTATATTTCTTTGATATGCTTGTCAGTATTTTAAAATAGTAAATCTTTTTTTTTAAGGTTTTATTTATTTATTTCAGAGAGAGAAAGAATACTGGCAAGGTGAGGGGCAGAAGGAGAGGGAGAATGGACTCTCTGCTGAGCAGGGAGCCCAGTATGGGGCTCAATCCCAGGATCTTGAGATCATGACCTGAGCCTAAGGCAGACACTTAACTCACTGAGCCACTCAGGCACCCCAGCCACTTATTAAAATAGTTAAATTTTTTTTCAATTTGATACAGTTTTTAAAAATAATCATTTTATCTTTTCAATAAATGTTTATTTTTGAAGTTTTATACACTACTGTGAGTCTTCAAAAAATAGAATATGACAAATTTAATGCTTTACTTATATTCTTTTATGTAAAACTAGTTCTTAATTATATTCTTTTAAAGTGTTTTTTTTTAAGTTTTTGTTTATTTATTCATGAGAGACACAGAGAGGGAGAGGCAGAGACACAAGCAGAGGGAGAAGCAGGCTCCATGCAGGGACTCGATCCAGGGACTCCAGGATCATGCCCTGAGCTGAAGGCAGGCACTCAAGTGCTGAGCCACCCAGATGTCCCTTTTATTTTATTTTATTTTATTTTATTTTATTTTATTTTATTTTATTTTATTTTATTTTGTTTTGTTTTGTTTTGTTTTGTTTTATTTATTTTATTTATTCATGAGAGACACAAAGAGGGAGAGGCAGAGACATTAAAGTGTTTTTGTATTTCTAGGAAAAGAATGAAAAGATAAGAAGTCTAGAAACTAATATCAATACAGAACATGAGAAAATTTGTTTAGCTTTTGAAAAGGCCAAGAAAATACATCTTGAACAGCATAAAGAAATGGAAAAGCAGATTGAAAGAGTAAGATATTATGTTTTTCTTTTCTGTGGCTGAATAATACTCCATTGTGTGTGTGTGTATGTGTGTGTGTGTATCCACCAGTTGATGGACATTTGGGCCCTTTACATAATTTGACTTTTGTTAAGTACTGCTATAAATATTGAGGTATATTTGCCCATTTAAATCAGTATTTTTGTATCCTTTGGGTAAATAAATTATTAGTGCAATTCCTAGGTCATAGGGTACTACTATTTTTAACTTTTTGAGAAACCTCTATACTATTTCCCAGAGTGGCTGTTGTAAATAGCTGGTAGAGTATATTATGCTAAGAGAAATAAGTCAGAGAAAAACAAATACCATATGATTTCACTCATATGTGGAATGTAAGAAACAAAATAGATGAACATAAGGAAGGAGAGGAAGAGGGAGGCAAATCATAAGGGACTATTAACTATAGAGAACAAAGTGAGGGTTAATGGAGGGTAGTAGGTGGGGCTAGGCTAAATAGGTGATGGCTATTAAGGAGAACACTTGTTGTGATAAGCACTGGATGTTATATGTAAGTGAGGAGTCACTAAATTCTATTCCTGAAACCAATATTACACTATAACTAACTAGAATTTAAATAAAAACTTGAAACAAAATAGTTAAGTATATGGCAAAAAAGATACTGTGTTTCTCCAAGTAGATACAATGTATATTTAGAATATGAATGCTGAAAAGAACCTTAAACATTACTAGCTCACTTTCTTTTTTTAATAGATAAGAAGGAAACAAAGACATAGAAAAGTAGCCAGTACTATAATTAGCATCCCATTACTTCTGGATCATTTTACAATGCTTTCTTAAATAATACTCTTGCCATTTCTTCTTCTTTTGTTTTTTTTTTTAGTCTTGCCCTTTCAGTTTAATAATTATTTTTGACATTATTAAAGTAAGAGTGATTTTGTAGACTCTTTTCCACTAGAGATATTAACTGCTTGAGGATTGAGAGTAGAAGTGTTTTTTGTTTAAAAGAGTAAAAACAAGGTAATGAAGAACGTGTGAGACCAAAAACATAAGACTAAGTAAAAAACAGATTATTTGGGTGGATTTAATATAGAATGGAACTAATAAGAGAAAAAAAATATGAGCTTGAAATATAGAGCAATAACATTACTCAATCTGAGCAACAGAGAGAAAAAAGATTTGGCAAAAAGAACAGAGCCTAGGGACCTGTGGAATATATATCAGAACTGAAACTCTGTACCTGTTAAACAATACCTCCTATTATCCCCTCCCCCCATCCCTTAGGTACCATCATTCTACTTATTTCTGTCTCTATGATTTTGACTACCTTAAGTACCTAATGTAAGTGGAATCATATAGTATTTGTCTTTTTGTGACTGGCTTAATTCAGTTAGCATAATGTCCTCAAAGTTCATCCAGATTATGAAATATTGCAGTATTTACTTCCTTTATAAGAATGAGCGATATTCTGTTGTCTGTATATTCCACGTTTTGCTTATCCATTTATCTGTTGATGGACACTGATTGCTCTGGCTAGAACTTCTAGTACTGAATAGAAGTGAGAGGAGGCATCCTTGTTTTGTGCTTGATCTTAGAGGAAAAGCTTTCAGTCTTCCACCATTTTGAGTAGGATGTTAGCTGTGGGTTTTCCATATATGGCTTTTATTATGTTAAGGTAATTTTCTTTTATTCCTAGTTTGTTGAGTGTTTTTATCATGAAAAGGTGTTGAATTTTGTCAGGTTTTCTTCAATTGAGATGATCATGTGGTTTTTTTTTTTCTTTCATTCTGTTGATATGGCATATTACATTGATTGATTTTTACATATTGAACCACCCTTGCATTCCAGGAATAAATCCTACTTGATCATAGTGTACAATCCTTTTACCACGCTGCTAAGTTTGAATTATCAATATTATATTCATTTGGCATTAATGTTCATAAGGGATATTGATCTATAATTTTCCATTAGTGTCTTTGTCTGGTTTTGGTATCAGGTTAAAACTGGTCTCAGAATTCGTTAAGAAGTGATCTCTCGGGCAGCCCCAGTGGCGCGGCAGTTTAGCGCCGCCTGCAGTCTGGGGTGTGATCCTGGGGACCTGGGATCGAGTCCCACGTCGGGCTTCCCGTAGGGGGCGTGCTTCTCCCTCTGCCTGTGTCTCTGCCTCTCTCTCTCTCTCTCTCTCTCTCTCTCTCTCTCTGTGTCTCTATGAATAAATAAGCAAAATCTTAAAAAAAAAAGTGATCTCTCTTATTTTGGAAAAGCGTGAGAAAGATTTTTGTTGTTGTTTTTTATATTTTACTATTTGAGAGAGAGGACAGGGATGGGGGGAGTGGCAGAAGTAGAGACTCTCAAGCAGACTCCTTCCTGAGCACAGAGCCCAATGCCAGACTTGATTCTATGACTTATGAGATCATGACCTGAGCAGAAATCACAAGTCAGACGCTCAATTGACTGAGCCACCCAGGCATCCCTAACGATTGGTATTCTTTAAATGTTTTGTAGAATTCACTAGCAAAGCTGTCAGGTTCAGGGCTTTTCTTTGTTGGGAGATTTTTGATTCCTGATTTAAAATCTTACCAGCCATAGGTCATTCAGATGATCTATTTCTTCATCATACAGTCTTTATAGGTTTTATATTTCTAGGAATTTGTTCATTTCATCTAGGTTATTCAATTTCTGGGCATACAATTATTCATAGTACTCTCTTTTGTATAATCCCCACTTTCATTTCTGATTTTGGTAATTTGAGTTCTGTGTTTTTTAATCTCAGCTAAATATTTGTCAATTTTACTTATTTTTTTCTAAGAGCCAATTTTTTGTTTCATTGATATTCTTTATTTTCTGTTGTCCATTTTGTTGATCTTTAATCTTTATTATTTTGTTCCCTCAACTAGCTTTGGGTTTGGCTTGTTCTTTTTCTAGTTCCTTATATTTTGAAGTTAAATTATTGACGAGATCTTTGTTTTTTAATGTAAGCATTTATAGCTGTAAATTTACCCTTTAGCACCACTTTGGTTGTGTCCTTTTTAAGTTTTTGTAAGTTGTGTTTTTGTTTTCATTTGTCTCCTAATTATCTTCTGATTTCCCTTGTGAATTCTTCTTTGATTCATTGGTTGTTTAAAAATCTGTTGTTTAATTAATGCCACAATCTTGTGAATTTTTTAATTTTCCTTTCATGGGTCACCTGGATGCCTCAGTCAGTTAAGTATCTGCCTTCGGCTCAGGTCATGATCTCAGGGCCTGAGATCAAGCCCTGAACCAGGCTCTCTGATCAGCGGGGAGCCTGCTGCTCCCTTTCCCTCTGCCTGCTGCTCTGCCTACTTGTATGCTCACTCACTCTCTCTCAGTCAAAAAAAATAAATAAAATCTTAAAAAAAATTAAAATTTTCCTTTCATTCATCATTTCTAATTTCATCTGGTTGTAGTTAGAGAAGGTACTTTGAATGGTATCTGTCCTTTTAAATGTCTTGAGTCTTCCATTTGTGGCCTAACATGGTCTATCCTGCAAAATGTCCCCTTTACACTTGAGAAGAATGTGTATTCTGTTGAGTAGAGTGTTCTGTATATGTCTATTAGATCTAGTTGGTTTATTATGTTAAGTCATCTGCTTCCTTATTTTCTGTCTGGTCTTCTGTCCATTATTATAAGTGGGGTACTGATGTTTCCAACTATTTTTGTAAAACTATTTTTCCCTTTAATTCTGTCAGTTTTTGCCTTGTATATTTTGATTGTCATTACATGAATAAATTTTATAATTATTATATCTCACTATTACTTAGAATTTTTTAGTAAATAATGTCCTCCTTGTCTTTACCACCTTTTTTGATTTAAAGTGTTTTATCTGATATTTGTGTAGGTTTCCCTGCTCTCTTTTGGTTGCTATTTGCATGGAATATCTTTTTCTCTTCTTTCACTTTCAACATGTTTGTGTCTTTGGATCTCAGGTGAGTCTCTTGTAGACAGCATATACAGTTGCCTCTTGAACAACTTGAGTTTGAACTGCATGGATCCACTTATTTGTAGATTTTTTGCAGCAGTACTATAAATGTATTTTCCTTATGATTTTATTAATAACATCTTTTCATCTAGCTTATTATAAGAATATGATACATGTAACATACAAAATATGTGTTAATCAACACACACAATCAGTATGTGTTTCTGTTATTGGTAAGGCTTTGGTCAAGAGTAGGCTCTCAGGAGTTAAATTTTTGTGTAGTCAAAAGTTGTACACAGATTTTCAACTGCAAAAGGGTCAGCCCCCCCCCAAACTCTGCATTGTTCAAGAGTCAACTGTAGTTGGATCGTGTGTTTTTATCTTCTATTTAAAATGTCTCATGATTTTAAAAAAATTATATGAAAGTTAATAAATTGTGTTTATATGTTTAGCTTGAATCTCAACTAGAGAAGAAAGACCAACAGTTTAAAGAACAAGAAAAGACTATGTCCATTTTGCAGCAAGATATAATATGTAAACAGCATCATCTTGAATCACTAGACCGACTCTTGACAGAAAGCAAAGGGGTAAAATCACCTTTGTAAAAGTGCTGTTTAAAGCTGACTAATCATTTATGTTTCTGTAACCTACCTTCAATTCTAATTAAATCAATTGTTTAGCAGCCCATTAGTAATGCTAAAATCAGAATATTTATACATATACTCATATTTTTGCTACCAATCTATGTGTTTTTAGGAGATGGAAAAGGAAAACATGAAAAAAGATGAAGCTTTGAGAACATTACAGAACCAAGTATCTGAAGAAACAATCAAGGCTAGTACGCTAATTTTTAAAAACCTTTTTCTTAATAGGAACATTCTGTAGCTTTTATACTTTTCTCTATAAATTGTAAAAATTATTTAGATAACAATTTTCAGGTAAAGATTTTACCTGAGTGAGTGAATTTAGTTTCTGTAAATATATTTTCTTCAATGTGAATTATGATCTTAATTATTTGATTTTTGGTAATCTGGTTTGTTGATTGTTTACCCTATTTTTTGTTTTTTTGTTTTTTGCCTTAAGCAAGGTTTCTTTTTTAACAAAAAAATGTGTTTTTAAGCATAGCTACTTACCAGTAAAGAATAAACAGAGGAAGTGAAGGGAGAGGAATATATAAGCAGTCGAGTTTTGCTTCTTTTTACCAGTTCTGCTATAAGATTAATTAGGGGATGAAATCAAAATTTCCAGATAAAATACAGTTTTGTAATTACTCTGTCTTCGTGGTTTAAAAAATGGGTTTTGGAGCTAAGTTGCCTTGGGTTTCTGTTCTGACTTCACGGTGCTTATTAGTTGACTTTAACAATGGCTAGGTTATTTAAGCTCTCTGAATTTCAACTTTTCATCTAAAAAATACAGATTATAATACTCTGGAGAAGGGTCAGTAGGAATAATAGATGAAATGAGATACATGTAATGCTCAGCACATACTCAGTTACCGAGTTTAATAAGTATTTATATTTGATATTTCTTCCTTGTATTTTTAGTGTTAAAAACAGGTCCAAAGTTGCTATTATCTTTATTCTGTGATATATGGATTGAATATAAAGAATATTTTAAAAATTCAGTGTTATTTTTGCCTAGTACTCTGTATTTAATCCATTTTGTTACCAAATATGCCTGTGTAAACACAATTATATCTTTATCCATAACTTTGTATAGTACTCTCCAAAACTTAACATTTAACGCCATGTCAATTCATTTCCTCATGTAAAAATAGTCTCTAAGATCAACATGAACAAATCATAAAAGTTATAGGCATAAAATAATTTCATTAAATAAAATCAATGTTGCTATTTAACTCCTGTTTTTTATTAAATTATATAACCCATCTAGTAGTTTATATATTAATAACCAGATATTAATATCAGTAAGAATAAATTATGTTATTGGATTTTATTCCCTTAATAGCTCTAATACTGGGGCAAATACCAAAATGAGGAAGAAATATAGAAGCAACATTCCTATGACTCAAGCTATATTAAACTTAACATACTGGATATTTATAGCAACAAAATTGAAGTTTCAAATCTAGTTTCTTCTTGATTATGTGATTACCACTTTCCCTTGTTGACTTTTGGCTATGTCCCTCTACGTACCTCTGTTTGTTCTTTGCATTAAAAGTAATGAATTCTTTAAAAATAACCAAAGGGCAGCCTGGTGGCTCAGTGATTTAGCGCTGCCTTCAGCCCAGGGCATGATCCTGGAGACTTGGGATCGAGTCCCACATTGGGCTCTCTGCATGGAGCCTGCTTCTCCCTCTCCCTGTGTCTCTGCCCGCCCTCCCCAACCCCCTGTGTCTCTCATGAATAAAGTCTTTAAAAAAATCAGTATATTCTTACAATCGACAAATTTTTTTTTTTTAAGATTTTATTTATTTATTCATGAGAGAGGCAGAGACATAGGCAGGGGGAGAAGCAGGCTCCATGCAGGAAGCCTGAAGTAGGATTCCATCCCGGGACTCCAGGATCACGCCCCGAGCTACCGGCAGATGCTCAACCGCTGAGCCACCCAGGCGTCCCACAATCGACAAATTCTTGAAAAATGCAGTCAATCCAACCATTAACAAAGGAAGTACAAATAAAACTAATGAAGTCACAAAAATTATTAATTTTCTATCTGCAAGAGATTTCTAAGAATCAATTTAAAGTTGTATCACTGGGGATCCCTGGGTGGCTCAGCGGTTTGGCGCCTGCCTTTGGCCCAGGGCGCAATCCTGGAGTCCCGGGATCGAGTCCCGCGTCGGGCTTGGAGCCTGCTTTTCCCTCTGCCTGTATCTCTGCCTCTCTCTCTCTCTCTCTCTCTATGTCCTTCATGAATAAATAAATAAAATCTTTAAAAAATAAAAAATAAAAAAATAAAGTTGTATCGCTTATGAAAGTATGATTAATGAGAAGTAGAAGATTGATGGGAAAATTCTGAATAAGAACAAGAAACTAATAAATTAAAGCAGTTATGTTACATGTTGTTAAATAGAATATTGAGAAAGTTGCTTATTAGATTTAGAGTTTTGTTTACTTATTTTCTTTTGTTTTGTTTTTATGTTCCACTCTGGATTTTTTTTCTTTTCCCAAAGAAAGTTGTAAGTGGAAAAAAATTTAAAAAGAACCTAGCTGCTTTTGTTGAAGGTAGGTAGGTTAGAGCCCACACCTGATTACCCCCATACTATACTTCTGAGGAAATTCTTTGGTTCAACAAAGCAATGTCTTTGTTTTCATTTCTATTCATTCATGTCCATATGTATACATGTATATTTATAATGGTATG
Organism: Nyctereutes procyonoides; assembly: GCF_905146905.1. Taxonomy (NCBI): domain Eukaryota; kingdom Metazoa; phylum Chordata; class Mammalia; order Carnivora; family Canidae; genus Nyctereutes; species Nyctereutes procyonoides. The sequence continues at coordinate 21,834,233 of NW_026575126.1, forward strand.
AGGTGAATGATGCTTATCCATATGAGATATAGACTCTCAAACCCCTTGTTCAAATAATAAATTCAACAGAGTAGTAAATGGTTTTTACTATTTTTTAAATTGATTTATTAATTTTACTTAAATTTTATTTTGAAAAATTCCAAACCTACAAAAAATAGAAAGTATAGAGAACATTTGTGTACCCTTTATTAGATTTACTGTTAAACTGTAGCTACATTCATTTCATATCTCCCTATACACATGTATGCACATACCCACCTTGCAGGCTTCTCTACCCAGTCTCATACAGACACATTTCCTTTTTGCGAGACCACCTGAGAGAGGGTTGCAGATGTCATAACCCTTTACACCTTCAATATTCTTTTAAAGGGACTTTTATTTTTTGTTTTTAAAGATTAATTATTTATTTATTTGAGACACAGAGAGAGAGAGAGGGATAGAGAGAGAGAGGCAGAGACACAGGCAGAGGCAGAAGCAGGCTCCATGCAGGGAGCCTGACATGGGACTCGATCCCAGGACTCCAGGATCAGGCCCTGGGCTGAAGGCAGCGCTAAACCGCTGAGCCACCGGGGCTGCCCTATACCTTCAATATTTAAACTTGCATCTCCTGGGGACAGAAACTTTCTCCTATGTGACTATACCACTCTACATACCTGAGAAAGTAAAAATTAATTCAGTGACATCATTCAACACACAGTCAGTATTGAAATTTTTCCAATTATTTAAAGTCGTTCTGTAGCCTTGTTACTCAAAGCATGATCTGTGGACTAGCAACATCAACATCACTTAGGAACGTGTTTGACTTGTGGAATTTCGGTTGTAACCCAGGCCTACCTGGGCCTTCGGTTGTAACCCAGGCCTACCAGAATTGAGACTAAGGTGAAGAAAGTGAATTACTTCTGATGCAAAATTTAGGGAGATGCTTACTCTCAGGGTCATATAAGTGTAATGTTGGCACTTGGCATGACCCTGAGAGTGAGTGTCTCCTTATATTTTGAGCCCATGTCTCCTGTCTTGTATCATCCTATTCCTTATCCTTCTAACTGATTCACAATCTCTATTTCAGTAGGGTGCCCAACTGACTTGTATGCTCATTAAAACCTTTAAAAACACTACTTTAGATTTTTCTTGTTCTTTTTCCAGCCTAGGATTCAATTATACTTACTTGTTGATTTTGGCACTTTAGGTTTCCCTAAGCTCACTCTCTATTCTCCTATTCTTCTTGAATCTTCTGAAAAGTCTGGGTCAACTAGAACATCCCATGAGTTATACTGTGTTCTTCTGCTTCCCATCAGGAAGCACATGTCAAACCACCCCATTACTGGCATTGCCAATATTGGCACTTTATTTAAGCTGATTGCTGCCAGATCTCACCATGTGAAGGGCACATTTTTTTCCTTTATAATTAATAAAATGTGCAGTGATTCTTTCAGGCCATGTGAATGCCCCACTCCTCAACAACCTATAACCAGTAATTTTAATAACTTGTGATAAATATTGCCTGAATTAGTCTTTATATTATTAATTATCAGGTGTGGTATTCTGACAGTCCCCAGATTTTATTTCTTCTCTGTGTGCGGGGATGATACAAGTGCCAGTGCTCATTCTCACGCTTCAGAAAGAAAACTCAAAACAACAAAAACCTCAGAAAAAAGAAAGAATACTCTTAAGTATTTATACCTTTCATAAAACAAACATTAATTTAAAAATTATTATACTAGGGCAATAATTTATTAGCAAGGATAATCATTCAAAATTACCAACTCTTTAGCTGTTAATGGTTATACTCACAGGCTAGAGGGACTGTCTTCAAAAATTGTCTTTCAAGATTGTCTATTTAGAAATGAGTTGCAAGAATAATTTTATGATATAGAATAAATAGTATCTGCAAGAGGGAGCATTTTTCTCTTTTTCTCATCTTGAGATTTCTTTTACACCTTCAAGATGACTTATAAGAATGCTTGCTTTAAGGGGGGAAAAAACACTCCCGAAAAGCTCAAAATTATAGTAAGAAAGGAGCAAGACAGGCATCTTATTGACAGGTGGGATATGGATCACATGTGCAAATTTTGGCCCTTGAACTAATTTTTGTGGAAAAAAAAGTTACTGAATTTGGGTTGCTCTTTGCTCATTTGTTCTTTAATATTAAGGTTACAGTGTAAAGCATTTGCAGCTATTGAACCAAGTTACAGTGCTGCCTTTCTGAAAATGTTTTCATTGATTTAAAACAAATGCAGCCTCCTAAGTTTTTTTTCTAGCTTACAGAAACATTTTCATTTTCTTAGTGACTTCATCATATTTAGAATATTCACTCCATAGAATTATTAGCATAGTACACCAGTGCTTTTTTCCTTGATCAAGGGAACTTAAGGAATAGGCTTATATATTGCCTATTCCAGGTAAATGGGCATTTGGTCTACAGGTTCTTGACAGTTGGCCCCAGTATGTCTTTCCAATCTAATCTCCCAAATACCCATCTCCTATAAACTGATACTCTTCATACCCTAAATTACCAACTTCACACCATTCCTTTTCACATTGTCTTGTCTCTGGACTTACTCCCTCTCCCCAGAATGCCCTTCTTCACTTGTTCATGTTCTGTTTATTCTCCAGGACCTCAATCTCCGATCTCCTAATTTGCAATGAAAAATTTGTTTTCTAAATAAATCTTTTCTATAATACCATTTTGTACCCTAAGTTGGGCTGAGTATTCACTGTTTGAAGCATTTAGGTAACATAAACCTGTAAAATATTGAATATATAATCACTCATTACTATGAATTGATTTTTCTTTTTTTACTTTTTTCCTGCTTAGGTCAGACAACTAGATTCAGCACTGGAAATTTGTAAGGAAGAACTTGCCTTGCATTTGAATCAATTAGAAGGAAATAAGGAAAAGTTTGAAAAGCAGCTAAAGAAGAAATCTGAAGAGGTAAATTAGCACTTTTGTAAATAGCATATTTTTCACATGATTTCTTTTTGAGATTTTTTAAAAAATATTCTTTAAAAGTACATCTTAATGTAGCTAATAATAAAAAAAAAACTTTCCATTAAGGGGCATGTGGGTGACTCAGTTAATGTCTGCCTTTGGCTCAGGTCATGATCCCCGGGTCCTGGGATGGAACCCCATAGTGGCTCCCTGCTCAGAGGAGAGTCTGCTTCTCCCTCTGCCCCTCCCTCCCACTTGTAATCTGTCTCTCGGGTAAATATATAAAATCTTTACATTAAAATATAAATTCTAATTTTATATTCTTTGTTTTTTTTAAGGTTTTATTTATTTATTCATGAAAGAAACAGAGAGAGGCAGACACAGGCAGAGGGAGAAGCAGGCTCCATGCACAGAGCACAATGTGGGACTCAATCCTAGAACTGTGGGATCATGCCCTGAGCCAAAGGCAGACGCTCAACCGCTGAGCCACCTAGGTGTCCTATATTCTTTGTTTATAACAAACATTAATTCAGTGCAACACAAAATATGACACCTTAAATTCTGATTCTTTTATCTATTTCTAGGGAATCAGAAGATGAAATTATTTAGAGAGTAATTCTAATATAAAATGATTAATATAGAGAGTAATTCTAATATGAAATGATTAACACTTAGAATATTGTTTCAGATTTAGAAATATAAAATGCCTCAAGTTTTTTCATTTTGTTTTTGCTCCTTCTGGTTGTCTAAAGGATTGAGAATTAGATTTAGAAATTCAACTTTCTCTATTGAGATGAATTATTGAGATACTGGATAAGAAGAAAGGACCAAGTCAGAGTTCTCTTCTACTATTTTCTAGCAGTTTAAAAATTCTTTCTTCTGGAATACTTATTGGAAAGATTTTTTTTCTTTAAAAGAAAGGCTTTTATTTTCCTTCATTTTAAAAATTGTTATGTAAGCAACAATAAGAAATTTTTTAAAGATTTACCTACAATCCACTTTCTAATACTTAAGTTTTCAGTAGTCTATGTGCCTGCCTGTTTTTCATAATTATGTTAGTGAAATGTAATTCTGGGGGGTTTTCCCCCTTAATTTCATTTTGTAAATATTGTATTTGCTCCTGTCTTTTAAATTATGATTTTAAGTGGTTGCATCATTTTAAATCAGATTGATATATCATCATTTATTAAACTTTTCCTTTTTTGGGAGCAGGTAAAGAATATTACAAAATAAATATTAAATTATGCTGCATTATTAATTTGATTTTAACATAATTTCTTTTGGCAGATTTATTGGATTTGGATTATTAGGACAAAGGGAATTTTTTTCCTTCTTAGTAGATACTTCCAGATAATTTTAAAGGTATCTTTTAAAGCAATTTTGAGGACCAGCATATTCAAGCCTTAAATATGTGGAGTGAATGAATACAGTTTCTTAGTTGATATTGTCATTCCTTTATGTGTTTTGTTTTTGTTTTTAAGATTTTATTTATTCATGAGTGATACAGAAAGAAAGGCAGAGACATAGGCAGAGGGAGAAGCAGGTTCCCTGCAGGGAGCCCAATGTGGGACTTGATCCCAAGACCCTGGGGTCATGACCTGAACCAAAGGCAGACATTCAACCACTGAGCCAGCCAGGTGCCCCTCCTTTATGTGTTTTTTGGATCGTGAATATTTGCATGATTTACTGAGATACCATTTTATAAACAACAGCAATAGTTACAACAATAATATAATAAATAGCACCTAACATTTATGCAGTGCTTATATGCCTATAGTTTATTATCAGTAAGGAGAAAGTTTCATTATATGTAGCGTGGAGAAATCCATGGCTTCCTGGGTTCTCTCCCTTCTCTGAGAGGAGTCACATAAAACATGCTTCTTTCTCTAGCAGTGAAATGTGGCAATGTGTGTGCATTGTTTCTGCCCAGAGAAGTTTGTTTATGACTCAAAGTTCAGGATTTTTACTGGGGGCTAGTCACCTAGGACAAGTATCAAAATGAGAAACTCCCAGAAGGAAAGTGTGATTCAGTGCCATAAGCCAAAACAATCTCATCACTTAGGGAATGTTTCAGAAGCCACATTCCCAGACACCATCCAAGAGTCAGTTCTATAAACAGACCCTTCTAACGTATCCTCCCATCAGAAAAATGAACCTGCCCTTCCATGTAACAAACTATAGCCATAAATACAATTATCCCACATGACACGTGAAGGTAAGAAGGAAGACTGCTTTGACATTTTACGGCTTTTTATTTGAAATGTCATTTTAATGAGAAATTTATATATTTGTTAGGTATACTGCTTACAGAAAGAGCTAAAGATAAAAAATCACAGTCTTCAAGAGACTGCTGAGCAGAATGTTATTCTACAGCATACTCTTCAGCAACAGCAGCAAATGTTACAACAAGAAACAATTAGAAATGGAGAGCTAGAAGACATTCAAACTAAACTTGAAAAACAGGTATATATTATTGGTCAAAATAGTTTCACTTGTATGAAATAGAAATTTTAAAAATCAGTAATAAATATTTTGTTATTAATTGCTGTTTACCTGAAAAGATTTCCTAGTCTAAGAAATATTCTATTTTAACATTGAAAAATAGGTGAAATTCTATTTTTGTGTATTCTAACCTACATCTCTAATGCTATGGGCACATTTTTATCATCTATGGAACTTAGTTATAATTTAGACTTCTTCATTCAATCATGTTTTTGGATCAGGATGTGTGATAACCCCAAAGAAATGCTAAAGCAGTGTACTACAAGAAAAATTCCAAAGGAAACTATTTCTTTTTTTTTTTTTTAATATTTATTTATTCATGAGAGACACAGAAAGAGAGAGAGAGAGAGAGAGGCAGAGACACAGGCAGAAGGAGAAGCAGGCTCCATGCAGGGAGCCGGACATGGGACTCGATCCCCGGTCTCCAGGATCAGACCTTAGGCTGAAGGCAGGCACTAAACCGCTGAGCCACCAGGGCTGCTGAGGAAACTATTTTTCTAAAACTAAATTATAACTACAATGAAAGAATCTTAGGAATTTTATACTAGAGTTGAATCTTTTCTCTTTCATTCATTACCAGTTCATCTGAATTCTTTGGACAGCTATTTCATATTTTTTGTTTTGTTTTTTCTTGTTCAAACTTTATAAAAATGTATAAATTAAAAAACGTTCCCTATAATCTCACAACACCTTACCTTTTTGTAATTTGGATGACTTTTTTTTAATATATTCTAAATTCATCTTCAGCCTCTCCAGTGGAACTAAAGAATCTCTCAATACATTCAGAAATATGAAGCAGGTAGTCCCTGTTTTCTTTTTTTAAGAGATAGCTGTTCTGTGGCTTTCCATCCCTTTGTTAAAGTCTAGACCTATTGTTTGCTATGCCTACTGTTCAGCTTCATCCAAAAGCATTTCTTCATCTCTTCTGCGCTTGATTCCCACTTCCTAAGTCCCTTGTTGTTGACTCTGGTTTTGAGAATTGATTAAAATTCTTGTTCCTTCTGAAGTTGTTTTCATTTCAGTAATGATATTACGGTTTTCGTCTCTTTTTTTCCCCCATAAATCTACCAATTCATTTGTATACTCATTTGGTAATTTTTTTTCTTTGTGATCTTTAAGAGATTTTTGTATGTTCTTTAATTTCTTCGAGGGTCTAAAGAAGTTTTTGTTTATTTTTTAAATTTTATTTATTCACAAGAGACAGAGAGAGAGAGAGAGAGGCAGAGACACAGGCAAAAGGAGAAGCAGGCTCCATGCAGGAGCCTGATGTGGGACTTGATCCCGGGTCTCCAGGATCAGGTCCTGGGCTGAAGGCAGCTCTAAACTGCCAAGCCACCTGGGCTGCCCAAGAAGTTTCTATCTCAAAATTTCTCTAGTATTTGGAGTAAATATTCCAGTGTATACAGAATTCTCTTTCTGCCTTTCATTTATTTCCCAGTATGCATAGATTCCATGTTAGATCCTTTCAGATTATTACTCATTTTTAGATTCTTTCTGCTTTATGAGTATGCTATTTAATAAAACACAGATGGTTCTCTTTAGTTTTTACCTGGGTTCTATTTTAATTTTATTCTTAGAACTTGAATTAGAAGTGTGGGTATTAATAACTTATAATCTGTATTCAGTTCTTTAGTGAGAGGTTTTAGAAGAGCAGAGAGGATATTAAAGCCATTAGCCAGAATTAACTTGAAGAGCACAGTCATGTAGATGTTCATTGAAAACATGGAGTGTCTGAGTTTAACTAGGGAGAAAATACAGAATAAGAGGTGAGAAGATTAACTTGGACAGAAATCTATGAGATATGGTACATAGAAGCCATAGAAGCCAAAGTAAGTATTTCATGAATTAAGGAATGATAATTGGTGCCATGGGCTGCTGAAATCAGGATCAAGTAAAATGAGGGCTGAGAAATGTCCACTGGAATTAGCAACATGGAGGTCGTTAGTGACATTGCTCAGTTTTGTAGAATGGCTAAATTGCTTTGGTTTGGGGAGTGAATGAGAAGTGAGAAGATGATACAAGAATAGGAAACTGGGAAATTGGGCTTTGAAGAGGAGGAAAGAAAGGGTGGTGGTAGTTGGAGAGAGGTAGAGGTATGGAGGATAGTTTTTCATAATGGGAATGTCTTGAACATTTTAAATGCTAATATAAAGAAGCCAAGAAGAGAGAGCAGTGATAGTCAGGAGCAATTTGACTTATATGGTAGGAAAAAAATACGTCTTTCACTGTAGGAGAACAGACGAAATAATAGGAGCAAATACAAGTGGTAATGTTTGAGAGCAGTTGGGAATTTTTTTTTATTTTTTTTTTTTAGCAGTTGGGAATTTAGAAGTCTTCATGAATGAATGAATTTGTGAAGAAGGAAAGCAACATAGTTTGACCAGAGAAGAAAACATTTCAAATGGATTTGGATAATGAAAAGGGGAACATTAATCATTATTTTGTTCAATTCTTGTAAATCTTAGTGTTATGATGTGGCTACTTCTAAATATGTATATGAATGAAATATCTTATACAAAGTTAAGTTTTGCCTTTTTATTTCCAAAACATTTACTTCCTACTCTGTACTTTGAGTTTTATAATACTGGAAACTGGAATCTGGAAACTGAATGATAGGCTAAAATTTATATAAATATTTTTATTCCAAAGAATGTTATACTGTGACTGAACTTAAAATACTTAATGAAAATTGTTTTATAAGGTATCAAAACTGGAACAAGAGCTTCAAAAACAAAGGGAAAGTTCAGCTGAAAAGTTGAGAAAAATGGAGGAGAAATGTGAAGCAGCCACACGTGAAGCTGATTTGAAAAGGCAAAAAGTTATTGAACTTACTGGTACTGCCAGGTAAAATGAATATGTTAGTTTTTCTTTTTCTTCCTATTTCAACATCAGTAGTTACCTGAATTTCAATATCATATAATGTTAAGTGAAGCATTTGTTTAAAGATTTAATTTTTTCACAGCCTGTGTTTTTACAGCATTTTGTTTATACCTTTATATCCTTCTTTATGCTTTTTTTGTATTATAGTTAACATCCTTTATCCTCGTATTGTATTAAAAGTTCCTTAAGGCCAAAATAATTTCTAGTTTACTTTAGGATCCTCCCACAACAATTAGCATAGTTCCCTACACTTCATAGGCACCCAGCAACTATTATATTAAATTGTGAATACTATTAAAAGTTGTAGGCAAAGATGTATTCATTGAAAACTTTCATGATGTCTAATTGTTTATGGAGGAGAGTAGCTTAACAGAATACAACAGTGATTTTGAACCTTGGCTGAACATTAAAATTACCTGAGGAGCTTTAAAAAGTACTGATGCCTAGGTCTCACCTCCAAGGATTCTGACTTAATTTGGTTGAGCCCAGACCAGGAATCATTAGTTAATTGGTTAAGAAAGGGCCCATAAGGTGAAAGCATTCCCCAGCTTCCCCAGACCTCTTATGCTTTGTCAGCAAGAGCTAACATAATTAATACACTCAAAGGGGGGGCCACGTGTGTGGCTCAGTTGGCTGAGCATCTTCCTTTGGCTCAGGTCATGATCCCACTGTCTTGGGATTGAGCCCTGCATCGGGCTCTCTGCTCAGTGGGGATCCTGCTTTTCCCTCTCCTCCCTGCTTGTGCTCTGTCGCTATCTCTGTCCCTCTTTCTCAAATAAATACATAAAACCTCTAAAGGAAATTATACACTCATAATTAACTATAATGCTACCAACAGGAGTCAAGAATTAACTTAGGCATTGAACTAAAACCCCATGTCCTCAGGTTCCCTCTCTCCCACTGACAAGAGTAAAGATCAGGGCTTTGTGCATTGAGTAGCAACTTGCTTTTCTAGATGTCAACTATCATCTGGGTCAAGAGGATTGCCCTGTGTTTAAGACTAAGATCACGCACAGTTCTTCAGACCTCCTTCCTTCCATTGTCTGATGTCTATCCACACAGCAGCCTCACCATCAGTGTCTAATTGAATAGTTACTTAATAATGTTATCCTTGCTTATGCCAGACACCACAAGAAGCTGTGTACTTCCAGGTCAACAGTCATCTCTCATACTAATTCCCCAAAACCTCACCACATATACTGTTTCCTTCTCTCAGCTTATCCCAACTTCTAAGCGACTTCCACTTGTCCTCTGGAATTCACAGTCTATCCTGAGAGACATTATCTATATTCTTTACTTCTTTTTTCTTGCTTTAACAGAAATCTTACTCTTCCCTGAGAACCTTGCTTCTTGTCCTGTAGCCCTCTAAAGTAAAAAATTTTTCCCACAGTTCTTTTTTTTTAAGATTTTATTTGTTCATTCACTCATTTATCCATTCATTCATTCTCTCTCATACAGAAAGAGAGAGGCAGAAACATAGGCAGAGGGAGAAGCAGGCTCCTTGCAAGGAGCCCTATGCGGCACTCGATCCCAGACCCCAGGATCATGCCCTGAGGCAAAGGCAGACGCTCAACCACTGAGCCACCCAGGCGTCCCTTTCCCACGGTTCTTGTACCACAGGGTTGAGATATGGAGTAGTACACCATACTCTGAACTTCTGGTCTTCAGACCATATCATCCTTCACTGTTGTGACACCTACAGGCCACGTGATGTATTGTTATTCCCTGCAACACCACTCCTGTCATTATTATTGAAAATTTCAATATCTGTTAGCTGATTGTTCTGAGATGTTAGCTTCTTATTTTAAAAATTCCTCTCCTCTTGGATTCTATCATATATCATGATTTGCTCTAGACCTTGTCATTTCAAAACATCTTCAGTTTTTCTGTAATCTGAATATTAGGCATCTATATCTCTGTTATCACCTGATACCCTTTAATTCCCCAAATTCAACAATTCATTGATCTCACCAAGACCTCTAATTCATCAGTTCCACCACTGTCTTTTTTTTTAATTTTTATTTATTTATGATAGTCACATAGAATGAGAGAGAAAGAGAGGCAGAGACACAGGCAGAGGGAGAAGCAGGCTCCATGCACTGGGAGCCCGACGTGGGATTCGATACCGGGTCTACAGGATCGCGCCCTGGGCCAAAGGCAGGCGCCAAACCGCTGCGCCACCCAGGGATCCCCAGTTCCACCACTGTCTTATTCCTTGATGTCCTCCTCTCATTTCTTTACTGAGCTTAAATTCTAGTCAAATATTAAAATCAATTATTTACATCTAGTTGCAACTCTGTTACCTCTCTCTCACTTTTTCTATACAGTACTAAAAATCCAACTCACACTACTCCATGCTAGTATCTCTAGAGAAGCTGGAGGAAAATATGAGCATGCTGACCAGTCTTGCTTTAAATTTGTAATTTCAGGGGTGCCTGGGTGGCTCAGCCAGTTAGACATCTGCCTTCAGCTCTGGTCATGATCCCAGGACCTGGGGCAGGGAGGCTCCTTCTCCCTTTCGCCCCTGCTCACTCTCTTGTTATCTGTCTCTCAAATAAAGTCTTTTTAAAAATATAAAAATTCATAATTTCAACCTTAAGGGACCCCCTTTAAGGGAACTGCTGCCTGGCAATCATAACCTTACTGACTTGTAGAAGACTCTTATACTTAGCCCTTTTCTTTCAAAACTCCCAATAGCTCCTTCCCAATCTTTGCTCTCACTGATGATCTTGCTTTCTGTTTTTTGTTTTTTGTTTTTTTTTGAAATATTTAATTTATTTATTCATGAGAGACACAGAGAGAGAGGCAGAGACACAAGCAGAGGGAGAAGCAGGCTCCATGCAGGGAGCCCAATGCAGGACTTGATCCTGGGACTCCAGGATCATGCCCTGAGCCGAAGGCAGGTGCTTAACCACTGAGCCACCCAGGCATCCCTTGCTTTCTGTTTCAATGAGAAAGTTGAAGCAATTGCTTATTCCTCTTCTTACCTTTACCCTTTGACTTCTAGACAAAACCTCTTCTTGATTATAGCTAATAGGCACATATAATAGGAAAAGTGGCCCAAATGCTAATAAGAAGCCTATCAGCAAAACAGTTAAACTTCATAAGAAAGGAATACTCTAGTTCCATGATATCTTCTCTTCAGGAAGCAGGGTTTTCTCTGCTCTTCAGTTTCTCTGGTCCCATTATTGCTTCTTTCACTTCTGGAACTACAATTTATAAAACTCTTTTTTTTCCTCTCTCAAAAGGTAATACAGTTAAAATATCTCCTTGGATCTGTTTTAGAATTAAAATATCTTCAGATAGAAAGAAAGGAGACTAATTTATTGAATGCCTTTTTGTGTGCCAGGTAATGTGCTAGGTAGACACATTAACTCATTCTTCAAAACAGCCCTACAATATGGGTTTTATTATTTATTTATTTATTTATTTATTTATTTATTTATTTTCCCTATTTTTTTTTAATTTTTTTTTAATTTATTTATTTATGATAGTCACGCAGAGAGAGAGAGAGAGAGAGGCAGAGACACAGGCAGAGGGAGAAGCAGGCTCCATGCACCGGGAGCCCGATATGGGATTCGATCCCAGGTCTCCAGGATCGCGCCCTGAGCCAAAGGCAGGCGCCAAACGGCTGTGCCACCCAGGGATCCCTATTTTCCCTATTTTTAAAGTAAGAGAGTGAAATTCAAAGAAGTTAGGTTATGAAATGCATAGTTTAGATATGCTTTAAAACAACCAACTACAAGGTGCTTCTGGTACTACATGTAAATGTCACTTCATGTAAACGATCCTGATCCTGGCTTCTCAGTACTGAGGCTCCTATAGCACTTTTTAGATTTCTCAGACTGCCTCCATTACCATAGTAATTTTTTTTTTTTTTTTTTTTTTTTTTACATTGGAAGAGGCCAGAGTCTCAGCTGTCACATCTAAAAGTTTAGTATGTTTGCATGATCCTTCCTTTGGCTTTATTTCCAATCTCAGACTTTATTGCTCTCAGTAACCCTGCAATAAGAAGGTGAAATATTTCTGGTAAAACTGACGAGTTTAAAGCCTCTTGTAAAATTTTGAAAGTTAAGGGGAAATCTTTGGTATTGGATTATTTATATAATAATTAAAAATTTTTAAACCCTTAAATATTTATTATACTAATGCCTCATTCACCTAGTATCAAGAAAGAATGAGTAATTGCTGATAAGTGTGGAATTTATCGAGTACTGAAACTGTATTGTAACAAAAAAATATCCTTTTTGGTAGAAATTTTCTAAAATATATATTTTCTTGTCATTTTTAATTTTTCTGGTCATCTCAGGGTTTTCATTACAAATACATCAGTTATTATACCATGCTGAGATATATAATAGCACCTCAACAAAACATTGGAGTTTTTTACTGTTTTTTACTGTTTGTAGATTACTGTCCGTTTCCAAATATTGTATATTTTTAATATAATTTTCCCCCAACTTCCTTGCTGACAAGCTTTCGTCTCTTGGTACTGTAAGCCAACCTCTTTCATGTATTATTTTCTAATTATGTTTTATATCTGCTGTAATGTAAGAAATGAATTAGTCAAGCTAAAAATCACTTATCTGGAATTTTAGAACTGTAAAAGGGTAATTATCATTTATCAAATAAGCTTCTTACCTTTTTAGACTGTGAACATATTTGAGGGCATGATAAAGAGTTATGGATTATTTTCAATACATGGAACATATGTATACATAATTTTGCATATTGTTTCAGGAGTTTTATAGTTTTCCTCAAGTTCTCTCATGGACATCAGATTAAAAACCTCTTGAACAAATTCACATTTGTCTAAGTTGCATTTATAAAAGCAGTGTTCCTGCTTGCAAACTCAATTTAGAAAATATCAAATACATAAAGAACAGCAGTGACAAAAAATGTTGATTCAGGAAGCATCAATTCTACCGACCATTGAGGATGACATTAACACTTATTTACTTAGTGAATATCACTTTGGAATTACCAATAAATGAACTTAAAACTTTCACTGTTAGTTTATCTATAGATAAAGGATCTTCCATGTTGGAATAAGTTCAGGGCTGACTGAAAGTTAGTAAACCTCATTCTCTCACTGTTAACTTCTTTGTCTTATGCCAGACAATTAACGAACCTTCCACTTTCCTCATCTGCAAAGCAAGAAAGTTGCACTAGTCTGGGAATCTCTAGTTCCTTGTAAAGCTAAAAAAGAAAACATAAATAATAAAGGTCTGAATACAAAGAACTGACTTGGTTCTCCTATAAGTAGTATGGTCATTATGGTGAATATTTTGATTGCTTGGCTTACTTATTTTCTGTGTGGCAGATAACAAAAATTCCAGATGAATCAGACAACTATCCATGGATGTTCTCAGTGTACAAAGCTTTATACAAGCTAACTGTAGTTAGATTGAAAAGAAGGCTAACCTTGTTAAATATTACCAGGTAGTACAGTACTATTTAGTGGTACATAATTGGCGCAGAATTAGAATCTTTTAGCATTTTTAATAATAGGACCTAAGGGTGACCCAAGATTCTGATGATGTTTTGCTGGTATTTGCCCTTATATAATTTGCAGATTTTTTTAGTCAGAGACTAAAAGTCAATTGGCTTTAGGTTTCCAAATTATCATTTATGGTTTTATTTTTTGTTTTTAATTAGGCAAGTGAAACTTGAGATGGATCAGTACAAAGAAGACCTATCTAAAATGGAAAAAGAAATAATGTACCTAAAACGAGATGGAGAAAATAAAGTAATGCATCTCTCTCAGTTAGACATGATCTTAGAACAGACAAAGACAGAACTAGATAAGAAGACAAATTCTGGTAAGCTAACAGGTTAGCTGAGCTGAGCTGCCTGTTTATTTATATTTAAAAAGTAGAATAAAGTGAGAATTTGAGTTAGTAGGACTGGAAAGGACAATATGTATTTTATAGCCTCTTGTAGGTGAATAGAATTCGATATTCTTAATTATAATTATTTACAAATTTTTAATAAATGGTTTTTATATAGTTCTAAAATTATTCTCTCTGGCACATTGAGTTTAAATAAAATGTTTTTAAAACTAAAATTATTCTTTGCTTTCAACAGTGAAGGAATTAGAAAAATTACAGCACCACACTGAAACTGAACTAACAGAAGCTTTGCAGAAACGGGAAGCATTAGAATCTGAACTCCAGAATGCTCATGGAGAATTAAAAAGTACTTTAAGACAACTTCAGGAATTGAGAGATGTACTACAGAAGGCTCAATTATCATTAGAGGAAAAATACACTACTATAAAGGATCTTACGGCTGAACTTAGGTGCGTTAAATAATAAGAAATGATATCACTTTTAGAGATATTTCACTTTATTACTCTGACTCCTTGGGTCATATAGTAAAGTTTTTTGCTTAATTCTGGATGTCTAAATTTCTCAACTGCCTTTGGCTCACTGTTCATCCCAGTCAGCCTGTCTTTATACTCCATCTAACTAGTTCAGCCATTCCTTGTGACTAATATTTCTATCCTTGGTCTTTAGACCATTTTATTCTGACCCTCTCCTATATTATGTAGTGGTAAAGAATAATTAGGGCAGTATACAGCAGTGGTTAATAGCAAAATGATATTAATAATAACATGTTTTCTTTATATTAAGCCTTTATTTTGTGCCAGGATTATGCCAGGGCTCCCTATATGATCTTACTCATTTCTTTACAATAAACCTATCGTATACATATTAGCACCTTTTTACACTTAAGAAAACTGGGGCTTGGGATCCCTGGGTGGCGCAGCGGTTTGGCGCCTGCCTTTGGCCCAGGGCGCGATCCTGGAGACGCAGGATCGAATCCCACATCGGGCTCCCGGTGCATGGAGCCTGCTTCTGCCTATGTCTCTGCGTGTCTCTCTCTCTCTCTCTCTCTCTCTCTCTCTCTCTCTCTATCATAAATAAATAAAAATTTAAAAAAAAAAGAAAACTGGGGCTTGAGAAAATTAAGTAAAATACTCAAACTTAGATAATAAGGTCCAGAGAAGGGAGTTAAACACAAGTCTGACCAACTCTAAAATCTGGGTTCTTAGATTACCAGTGATAACATAAAATGCTGTTCCAGCACACATCTTTGGTCAGTGCGGGTAGAGAGCCAGACCAGAACTAAGATGTAGGAAATAGATTCTGAGAAGGAAAGCAGAATTACAAACCAGAATGTGAAATGTGGGATGACAGGAGAGAGAGCAGCAAGAAGACCCAGGAACTTAGATATCATCCCATGACTCAGTGAAGGACCCCCATCTCTTTTCTACCCACAAACTCATTCATAGTAAATTTCATATAGCTTTAAATACCGTGTGTCAGGGGCAGCCCAGGTGGCTCAGCGGTTTAGCGCCGCCTTCAGTCCAGGACATGATCCTGGTGTCCTGGGATTGAGTCCCACGTCGGGCTAACCGCATGGAGCCTGCTTCTCTCTCTGCCTGTGTCTCTGCCTCTCTCTCTCTCTCTGTTTGTCTCTCATGAATAAATAAATAAATAAAATCTTTTAAAATGCATGCATACATACATACATACATACTGTGTGTCAGACTTCCAGACTCACATCTCTAGTAATGATCTCTTCCCCAAACTGCAGACTCAAATATCTAATGATTTACTTGTTACCTTTGCTCAGGTATTCTTTTTAAGATTTTATTTATTTATTCATGAGAGAGAGAGGCAGAGACCTAGGCAGAAGGAGAAGCAGGGTGCCTGCAGGGAGCCCTATGTGGGACTTGATCCTAGAACCCCAGGATCACATCCTGAGCCAAAGGCAGATGCTCAACTGCTGAGCCACCCAGGCATCCCTCACTCAAGTTTTTTTTTTTTTTTTTTCCTCACGTATTTTTAAGAGGCATCTTAAGCTTGGCCAAAACAGAACTCTTTTTTTTTCTTTGTAACTCTACCCTTCATCCATCTCAGAATCAGGCAATTGCTCAAACCAGAAATCTGTTGTATCTCTTTTCCTCTTTTTTTTTTTTTTATCCAGTCTTTAAGGAATTCATGTGAACTCTATTTCCAAACATATTCTGAAATCTGTTGATTTCTTGACCTCTTTTCTCTTACCACTTTAGCATAAGCCATCATCATCTCTTACCTGGCCTGTTGCTGTGGTTTCCCTAATGGTCTCTCCAGTTAAATTCCTGACCCTTTCCACAGTCCATTTCAGTTTATGATTTAAAACAGAAATGGATTTAAGTTTATTATTTAAAACAAATTAGATTATATTTTCATCCCTGCTTAAGCCTTCCAATTGCTTCCCAAAATATTCAGAATAAAATCCAACCTCCTTGGGAAATGTAAATCAAAACTATAATAAGATACTGCTTCACACCCACTCGGATGACCATGATAAAAATAAAAAAACCAAAAACTGAAAATGACAAGTGTTAGCAAGTGTGTAGAGAAATTGTAACCCTCATACATTGACGTTGAGAAACTAAAATGATACAGTTGACTATGGAAAAGTGGCAGTTCCTCAATAAGTTAAACATAGAATTACCATGTAACTCATAAGTTATTTACCCAAAAGAGTTAAAAACAGATGTTCAAAAAAAATTGTGCACAAATGTTCATAGCAGCTCTATTAACAATAGTCACTAAGCAGAAACAACCCAAATATCTATCAGTAGTTGATAAATACAATGTGATATATACATACAGGGAATATTATTCAGTCATGAAAAGGAATAAAGTACTAATATCTGCTGTAACATAGATGAACCTTGAAAACATTAAGCTAAATAAATAACCAGATATGTGTGTATAATTCCATTTATGCGAAATATTCAGAATTAGCAAATGCATAAAGATAGAAAGCATCTTAATGGTTGCTGGGAACCAGGCTGGGACAATGGAAAATAATTGCAGATGGATATGAAATTTTCATTTGGAGTGATGAACAAGTACTGGAAATAGTGGTGATGGTTACACAACATTGTGAATTTACTTAATGTAACTGAATTGTATATACACTTTTAAAATGATCAAAATGGTAAATGGTTAAAATGGTAAACCTTGTATGTATGTTACCACAATTAAAAAAAAAAAAAAGCCAAGCTCCTTAGCATAGAATATAAAGCCCTACATGATAGGGTTCCTGCCTGTTTCTCTGGCCTTATTTCATACTGTTCCCCTTTCTCCTGACCTTTTTGTTGGTACTTAAAACTTGATAAATTTTTCCTACCTTTTGACTTTGCAGTAGCTGTTTCTTTGGCCTGAATTAATGGTTCAATGGCCAACTTCTTGCCCTTCATGTTACTTCAGAGGGCCCTTTTCTGACCACCTACTCTCAAGTAGCTACCCAGGCACTATCTCATCACTGTATTTAATGCTCTAACATAGCACTTTATATTTTTCTTGTTTATTATTTATAGTCTGTCTTCTTTACTGGACCTATTCATATGTATGCTCCATGTGATGAAGGACATCTGTTTTGTTGACTATTAAATTCAAAGTACATAGAATCCTGATATATAGGAAGCATCCAGTAAATATTTGCTAAATGGTTAAGTGAATGAATGGATGAAAGAAGTAAAAATGAAATCTTAAATTCTAGCTAATGGCTGAATTTTTGGAAGCTCAGCTATTCACTTATACAACGATTATCTTTAGAATTCATTTAATAATAACTTATTAGTGTAGCCTTGTATTTTATAACTGCTGAGATCTTTTTTTAAGATTTTGTTTATTCATGAGAGACACAGAGAGGCAGAGACATAGGCAGTGGGAGAAGCAAGCTCCCTGAGGAGAGACCAATGTGGGACTCCATCCCAGGACCCCAAGATTGTGACCTGAGCCGAAGACAGACACTTAGCCACTAAACCACCCAGGCGTCCCAACTGCTGAGATCTTTTTATAAGTGCTGAAAATATTTTTTTAAAAGATTTTTTGAAAAAGAACCTTTTTAAAAAAAAGATTTTTAAAAAAGCCTTTTAAAAAGATTTTTTAAAAAAGAATCTTTTTAAAAAAGATTTTTTAGAAAGGAATCTTTAAAAAAAGATTTTTAAAAAAAGAATCATCTTTTTAAAAAGATTTGACTGATTGATTTGAGAGAGAGAGAGAGAGAGAGAGAGAGAGAAGAGCAGCATGTGAGTGAGGGAAGGAGCAGAGGGAAAGGGACAGACTCTGCGCTGATTATAGAGCCTGATGTGGGGCTTGATCCCATGACCCAGAGATCATGACCTGAGCTGAAATCAAGAGTTGGTCACTCAACTGACTTAGCCACCCAAGCGCCCCTAATTGTTAAGACTCCTAAGAGAATAGTAAATAGTTTATAAAAGAATTTCAGAATCTGCTTTTTAAAACCAGTACCTTTGTTCAGTATTGTTCATATTTAAGACTGGAAAACCACATGAAGATTTTAAAGGTCAACATTTTTATTTATTTTTTATCTTTTTAAATATTTTATTTACTTATTCATGAGAGACACAGAGAGAGGCAGAGAGAGAGGCAGAGACAGGAGAAGCTGGCTCCGTGCAAGGAGCCCGATATGGGACTCAGTCCCAGGACTCTAGGATCATTCCCTGAGCTGAAGGCAGATGCTCAACTGCTGAGCCACCCAGGTGTCCCAACAACATTTTTAGCCTTTGTCGTATCAGAACATAGAGTTCCAAATTAAAATTCTTTTATTGCATTTTCTGATCTGCGTGGTAGTAGTCATAAAGTTGTGTCAGTATTAAGCATTTTTATAGTATAAAATTATAAATAAAGGATTTAGGAGAGCTAGAATTTATTTAAAAAATTTCTGTATTAGACTCCAATACTTCACTATATGTAAGGTGTCATTTGAGTGAAATTCCCCTGAGAAACAGAGTGGTCATTTACTGAGCTATGGATATCAGAGATACCAACCATGAGATAAATGCCTCATTCATTTGCAATAAACTTACAACGATGATACAGAAAAGACTTTCAAATGCTTCCTTGACCTGTAAATGAAAAATTTGGACATATTTTAAAAACTCTTACACTAATTCAGCCTTATACCTTGGGAATGCTTTAACATTTAGCTTAAATTGTCTATAGTAGTAGTGTTAGAGTTAACTTTTGCCTTTTGAGAATTCTCTATTAAAGTAACTGTATTAATATCAATCATTTTCTTTATACATTATTTCTTTAATTTGAGCCCTTTCAACCAGAAATAATTGCATATGTCTTATTACTTAAAGGAAGGTAACCCAATTGACTTAATTTTTAAAAAACGTAATATTCCTACTATTTCCTTTGTTCTTTTTCTTTTGGTGAATTACAGAGAATGCAAAATGGAGAATGAAGATAAGAAGCAAGAACTCCTTGAAATGGATCAGGCACTTAAGGAGAGAAATTGGGAACTAAAGCAAAGAGCAGCTCAAGTTAGTTTTCTTACTTATAATTTAATGAAATTTTCTGTTACAGTGCAGTCACACAGGGTTTCAGAGGTCACCACTTTTTGGCAAAATGGACATTTTTAAAGCATATATGTTTTTCTGTGCACATTAATATATTTTTTAAAGATTTATTATTTATTTATTTATTTATTTATTTATTTATTTATTTATTTATTTATTTATTTATGATAGACACAGAGAGAGAGAGGCAGAGACACAGGAGAAGGGAGAAGCAGGCTCCATGCCAGGAGCCCGACATGGAACTTGATCCCGGGACTCCAGGATCACGCCCTGGGCCAAAGGCAGGCACTAACCACTGAGCCACCCAGGGATCCCGCACATTAATATTTTAAAAATTAGAAATATATCTTCATCTTGCTATTTTTATAGCAAGTGGATTTTTGAGAATGAAAGTTAGCTTATTAGTGTTTGAACCTTTTGATCTCTTACATTACTGCATATCAGGAGACAATGGGATTAGAAGAGTTACTCTAACTCCTTTAAATAGTGTGTTTGTTGGAGGAACAAAAATATTCAAAAGGCATTATTTAGCAGCATCTTTTTTAAAGTCTTTATTTCTTAGACCAATTTTAGGTTCACAGTGACATAGAGCAGAAGGTACAGAGATTTCCCATATACTCCTTGTTGCCATAAACACCCAGCCTTCCCAATTATCAACATTCCCCACCTGAGTGGTACATATGTTAATAGTTGATGAGCACACACATAATCACCCAAACCCCATAATTTACATTACAGTTCACTCTTGGTGTGTACATTCTCTGAGTTTGGACAAATGTTTAATGACATGTATCCATCATTATGGTATCATCCAGGGTATTTTCACTGCCCTAAAAATCCACAATGCTCCACCTAGTCATCCTTCTTCCTCTTCCCCAATCCTAATAACCACTGATTTTTTTATTGTCTCATTTTCCCTTTTCCAGAATGTCATATAGTTGAAATCATATAGTACATAGTCTTTTCATATTGAGTTATCTCAGTAATATTCATTTAAGTTTTCTCTACATCTTTTCATTGCTTGATACCTTATTTCTTTTAGCACTGAATAATATTCCATTGTCTAGGTGTACTACAGTTTACTGACCTACTGAAGGACATCTTGGTTGCTTCTAAGTTTGACAATTATAAATAAAGCTGCTGTCAACATCTGTGTACAGGTTTTTGTGTAGATATAAGTGTTCAACTCCTTTTAATTACCAAGGGCCAAGGTTGCTGGATCATATGGTAAGATTATGTTTAGTTTTTAAAAACACTTCCAAATTGTGTTCCCAAGTGGCTTGTACCATTTTTGCATTCTTACCGGCAATGAATTTGAATTCCTGTTGCTCCACGTTCTGGGTAGTATTTGATGTTGTGAATGTTTTGGATTTTGGCCGTTCTAATAGGGGTATAGTGGTATCTCCTTGTTAATTTGCACTTCTCAGATAACATATGACATAGGGGGTATTTTCCTGTGCTTATTTTTCTATCTGCATATCTTTGGTGAGGTGTGTTACAGTGTTTGGCTCATTTTTTAATTGAGTTGTTTTCTTATTGTTGGATTTTAAGAGTTCTTTGTATATTTTGGATACAAGTGCTTTTTCAGAGGTGTTTTTTACAAATATTTTCTTCCAGTTTGTGGCTTTTATTCATAGTCTTTTGACACTAGCTTTTACAGAGCAGAAGTTTTTAATTTTAATGATGTCCAGCAATTCCTTTCGTGAATTGTACCTTTGGCTTTCTATCTAAAGAGTCCACCCATGGTCATCCAAGATATTCCTCTGTTATCTTCTAGAAGTTTTATAGTTTTGCAAGCTATATCTAGGTCTAGGATCCACTTTGAGTTAATTTTTCAACCATTTGTTGAAAAGACTTTTTTCTCCATTGTATTGCCTTTGCTCCTCTGTCAAAGGTTAGTTAACATAGTCTCTAGATTCTATTCTGTACAATTATTTATTCACCTGTTTTGGTTTGGGCTTTGTTTTTTTTTTTTGTTTTTGTTTTTTTTTGTTTTTTTTTTTTTGTTTTTGCCAGTACCACAGTCTGTTTACTGTAGCTGTTTAGTGTCTTGAAGTCAGATAATGTCACGTTTCCAACTTTGTAATTCTTTAGTATCATGTTGGATATTCTGGATGTTTTACTCTCCATGTAAGCTTCAGAATCAGTTTGTCAATATCCACAAATTAACTTGCTGGAATTTTGATTGGAATTGCCTTGAATGTATAGATTTAGTTAGGAAGAACTGACATCTTGAATCTTGATGATCCTGAGTCTTCCTGAGTCTTCCATGAACATGGACTCTCTATTTGTTTTCTTTGATTTCTTTCACTGGAGTTTTATAGTTTCTCTTTATAGATCTTATATATATTTGGTTAGAGTTATAACTAAGTATTTTTTTGGGGGAGGTGCTAATGTAAGTCATATTATGTTTTTAATTTCAAATTCTTGTTCATTGCTGGTACACAGGAAAGTGACTTATGTGTATTCCTTGTATCTTACAACCCTGCTATAATCACTTACTAACTCTAGGAATTATTTTGGCAAATTTTTTGGATTTTCTCCCTAGATGATTATGTCATCTGTAAACATAGTTTTGTATTCCTTCCTAATACGTATATCTTTTATTTCTTTTACTTGTCCTACTGCAGTAGCTAGGACTGCTAGGACAGTGTTGAAAAACAATAGTGAGAAAGAATATCCTTGCCTTGTATCTGATCTTAGTGGGAATGCTTTGAGTTTCTCACCATTAAGTATGAAACTACCTGTTGTTTTTCTGTAGATATTCTTTATAGAGTTGAAGAAGTTCCACTCTATTCCTCGTCTACTGAGAGTTTTTATCGTGAATGGGTGTTGAAATGTCTTTGGTTTGGGTATTAGGATAGTACTGGCCTCATAGAATGAATTAGAAAGTATTTCCTCTGCTTTTGTCTTCTGAATTGGATTGTAGAGAATTGGTATAATTTCTCTCAGTGAAGCCATTTGGACCTGCTGCTTTCTATTTGGGAATTAATTAAAATCTATTTGGGAATTTAATTAATTAAAATCATTAATTTAATTTCTTTAATAAATATAAGCTTATTTAGGTTGTCTTTTCTTGGATGAGTTTTGGCAGATTCTGTCTTTCAAGTAATTCGTGTATTTCATCTAATTTTATTAAATTTGTAATCAGAAAGTTGTTACAGTATTCCTTATCCTTTTAATGTCTTTGAGAGTTTTATTAATATCTTCTCTTTCATTTCTGATTACTAATTCATGTCCACTCCGTTTTTCTTAGCCTAGTTAGGGGCATATTGATTTTATTGATCTTTTCAAGAATCAGCTTTTGGGTTTTGTTGATTTTCTCTCTTTATTTCCTAATTTTAGTTTAACTGATTTGTGCTGTTTTATTTTTTTCTTTTTTGTTTACTTTAGATTTAATTTCATCTTCTTTTTCTAGCTTCCGAAAGTGGAAGCTTAAATGATTGATTTCAGATCTTTTCTTCTTTTCTAATATATGCATTTAATGCTGTACATTTTCCTCCAAACACTGCTTTTGCTACATTCCACAATTTTTGCTATGCTACATTGTATTTAGCAGCTTTTATCTAGCATAAAATGAGAAATCATTTATTTGTCATTTATGAACATAGTTGTAGCTTTAAGATTCTATAATACAAGGCTTAAGATTTAGTATTAATAAGCAATTAATATTTTTCTGACTTTTTAAAATAATTTGAGGTGAGTTTATGTTTCAGTATTATCTACTGTAAACAATTTTAAAACACCCAAGCATGCAATTTTTTATGTTACAATAAAGTTGAGTAATAGTTTAATGTTACTTTTGTATTGAGGTTACACATTTGGATATGACTATTCGTGAGCACAGGGGAGAAATGGAACAGAAAATAATTAAATTAGAAGGTACTCTGGAGAAATCAGAATTGGAACTTAAAGAATGCAGCAAACAGGTAAATTATTTTAAATTACATGTTTTATATTGTTTTTAAAAACAACATTTAAAAATTTGTTATTTTTAAAATGACATTCACATAATGTGGCTTTTTTATAAAATACATACAATAAAAATACTACATAATTTTAATCATCTTGTGCATGCTACTTTAAATTCATTTTTCTCTTAACTTTTTCCCCAGTTTTATTGACCTATAATGACAGAAATTGCGTATATTTGAGGTGTACAATATTTTGATATACACTGAAATAATTATCACAATCAAGCTAATTAACATATCCACCTCAATTGTTTTAATTATTTATTTTTGCTGAGGATGCTTAAGATCTATTTTCTTAGCAAATTTCAATCATATATTTATTACTAACTATAGTCATGTGCCATACATTAAATTTCCAGAATTTACTTACCTTTTTCAACTGAAACCTTACATACCTTGACCAACATTTCCTCATTTTCCTCACTCCTCAGCCCCTGGTGATTACCCTCTTAATGTTATTTTAAATGTAGTTTTTCTTGTCTCAGTGTGTCTACCTATTTACCATCATATGTACATGTTTGAATATGTATAAAATATCTCTGGAAGGATTTCTAATTCTCTTAACTAATGCGGTTGCCACTAAGGAAAGAACACAATGGAAAGGGAACTTTGTTTTCACTAACTGTATTTGTCTCCTCTTGCACATATTACCTATAAAACAACTTGTAAGGCCATGTAACATTTGTTTTCTTGACCCCAATTTTCCTTTGGGGAAATTATACAAATGTGATTGAGACTTTCATTTCTTTTGGTATATTGTAGGTATACAAGAATTCTGATGTTAATGTCTAAGTTATGGTGGTCTTAAAAACACATTTTTATATTTTACTACTTGATATATATGTATTTGACACTTGACTTACTTGGACTGCAGTTATGACTAAAGAGTTTTTCCGGGCAGCCCTGGTGGCTCAGCGGTTTAGCACCACCTTTGGCCCAGGGTGTGATCCTGGAGACCCAAGATCGAGTCCCATGTTGGGCTCCCTGCATGGGCCTGCTTCTCCCTCTGTCTGTGTCTCTCATGAATAAATAAATAAAATCTTTTAAAAAAAAGAGAATTTTTCCTTAGCTACATTAATATTGCTCTGTTTAAATTTCAGATAGAAAGTTTGAATGAAAAATTGCAAAATTCCAAAGAACAGCTTCGAGAAAAAGAATTTGTAACACTACAAAATGAACAGGAGATAAGCCAACTGAGAAAGGAAAATGAACGAACACAACAAAAGATGAAAGAAATGGAAAGTGTAAGCAAATTATTTTCTGCCTAAGGAACAAAGTAAAATTATATAAAAAGGGATATAAATCTTTATGTTTTAAACCAGTTGGTTTCAATATATAGAAACTGTGCCATAAATATTTTTAGGCTAATTATTTGTGTCAGATAATTATTAGTTTCTTTGATCTTTTTAAGTATTTTACTCTGATGTTCCAGTCATAGGCAAGGGCATCATCGTACTTCTCTTTATATTGCCTGCAGGCATCGGCATAATATCTCTCACATAGTAAATGCACAATATGTGCTCACTTGGTCAACAAATATTTATTGAGAACCTACTGTGTGATAGAGCTGGAGATACAGATATTGATAAGATATACTCATTTGTCCTTGAGGAACTCCATCCAGAGAATGAATGAACAGATGACAATTGTACATACGAAGTTTGATGACTTCGTATCATCAGTTTGTCTGTGTGTTGACTGGTGAACCCATTCTACCGACTTGCCTTTTTATTTTTATTTTTTTTAATATTATTTATTTATTTATTTATTTATTCATGAGAGACACAGAGCATGAGAGAGAGAGGCAGAGACACAGGCAGAGGGAGAAGCAGGCTCCCCATAGGGAGCCTGATGTGGGACTCGATCCTGGGTCTCCAGGATCACAACCCAGGCTGAAAGCAGCACTAAACCACTGAGCCACCCGGGCTGCCCCCACTTGCCTTTTTAAAAAGTGAATTTGCTTCTAAGAGCTCTCATAGATGTAATTTCTTTTTGTTTTTAAATACTGTACTCAACTTTAAAACTTCATGTAAGCTCTTTATTGTGTTTGATTATCTGATTGCTCCAGTAGAATGTAGAATCCATAAGGTTAGCCATTTTGTCTCTTTTCACTTATAAGTCCTCAGTACCTAAAACAGCACATATCACATAGTAAGCATGAATAAATATTTGTTAAATTCTTTTTTTAAAAGATTTTATTTATTCACAAGAGACACAGAAAGAGAGGCAGAGATATAGGCAGAGGGAGAAGCAGGCTCCTCGCAGGGAGCCCAATGTGGCACTCGATCCCCGGACCTGGGATCATACCCTGAGCCAAAGGCAGACTCTCAACCACTGAGCCACCCAGGCGTCCCAATATTTGTTGAATTATATACACAAATTAAGCAGGATCTGTGAGAACAAGTTTGGACCCCAGGGAACACAAAATGATTATTGGCCCAATCATTTCATGTTCCTTAACAAAGGCTGGCTAAAAATAGTTACATGAAATTTATATTGATATGTAATACAGTTAGACCCAAGGTTCCATTCCATACATCAGGATCCTAATGATTTGTACTCATTTCTTTCCTTCTTATGAGCCCTAAAGTCAAGTGTCATTACCTACCTTCTAATCTCCCTCACTAAGCTGATTTAGAATTAACTTTTCACTGATTTTTTTTTCCTCTAAGAAGATAATACTAGGGATTTAGCTTAGAAATGTGGAAGTGTTTAGGAAGGAGTAGCAGTCCCAGTGACAAATTTTACTTTTACAGAGAATAAGGTCATGACCTTAACACAAATATGTGGATTAATGGTTAGTTTCAGGTATTCATGCCATACATTCTCTATTTGTAAAATGGATAATCAGATATTAGCTTCTTTTTTCTCTTTATATTATTATGCTTTCTGCCATATTATATTCACAATGATAAAGGATTATACAACTTGCATATTAGTCATGCAAAATATATCAGTCCCAGATTTATTATAGTACATTTTCTTATCATTAAAAAGGAAAAAAGCATTTTCTAAGTATCAGTTTCACAGTGTGGATGATATGCATTGTATGTTCAATTTTATAGAGATCGAGTTGGGATGGGGGAAATCACTTATTAAAAGAGAAATCAGAATAAGAAACAAGCTATCTATATTATTTAATTTTGAAACCTACAAATATTTTGTGTATCTCAGGTTATGAAAGAACAGGAACAGTACATTGCAACTCAGTACAAGGAAGCCATAGATATGGATCAAGAATTGAGGCTGACTCGGGAGCAGATGCAGAACTCTCATACAGAACTGATGGAAGCTCGTTGTCAACAAGTTCAAGCACAGAGAGAAATAGAAAGGCTCTCTAGTGAACTGGAGGAAATAAAGCAACTCTCTAAAGAAAAAGTAATCCCTCTTCTAAATAATTTTACCTTACTAAAAATCTTTAAAATTTTAGCATTTACGTTTTAAATTGTAGATTGTATTAACTGTGTTACACTAAATTTATTTAATGCTACTGAATTTACACTTAAAACTGGTTAAAGTGGTAAACTTTATGTTACAGATATTTTATTGAAATTTTAAGAAGAAAAATGTTATATTTAGCATAGCTTAATATTACAACTAGGAAATCCTGCAGAAATGAGCTTTAGCCAAACTAATTAGTCTTCAGTAAATTGCATTATAAAGTACTTTTAGACTTTGAAATGAATTTAACCTATCATTTGAGGGAAAAAAAGTTAATCTTTTTTTTTTATGATAGTCACAGAGAGAGAGAGAGAGAGAGAGAGAGAGAGAGAGGCAGAGACACAGGCAGAGGGAGAAGCAGGCTCCATGCACCCGAGAGCCCAATGTGGGATTCGATCCCAGGTCTCCAGGATCGCACCCTGGGCCAAAGGCAGGTGCCAAACAGTTGAGCCACCCATGGATCCCCAAAAGTTAATCTTTTTTGAGTAAAATTTTTACATTTGTAGCTACTGTTATAAGTGAAACTGACAATCTAAAGTTATAGCTGTTGGGATCCCTGGGTGGCGCAGCGGTTTGGCGCCTGCCTTTGGCCCAGGGCGCGATCCTGGAGACCCGGGATCGAATCCCACATCGGGCTCCCGGGTGCATGGAGCCTGCTTCTCCCTCTGCCTGTGTCTCTGCCTCTCTCTCTCTTTCTCTCTCTGTGACTATCATAAATAAATAAAAATTAAAAAAAAATAAAAAAAATAAAAAATAAAGTTATAGCTGTTATGAAGCCTGTAGTCCAGAACCCTTAGGAAGAGAAATTGCTTTTATTTCTCTTTTGCAAGAACAATAATATAAATTATTTTCCCTCAGTATTTGTTAGAAGATTAACAACTCTGCTTAAAAAATGCTTGGATTGATATGGTTAAGTTAATTACCTAGACTTTGAGAAAAATGTATTTATTGGTGTTTCAGGAAAGTGCCTGTGGATTTCTGCTTTTTATTATGGTTACTGATATAGTATAAGAATGTGTTAAAGTAACTTTACATTAAATTTGGTAAACTTAATGCTTTTTATTCACATTTCTGATTAGTTAGACTAATAAGGAATATATAAGGAATTTTTATTAGAATATATTAGGCATTTGGAAGTCTCCTAGGAAAAGCTCCTGAGAAGCTATCTACTTTCGTCTCTGTCCTTATCAGTAGTATCTAAGTATAGTACAATTGATTTTATGTGGATAAGGTAAGCTTAATTAATCAAAAAGTGAGTGAAAGTAGGGACTTATTTAAAGTGAGTTTATTTTTTTTCAAGTTTTATTTAAATTCAAACTAGTTTCAGGTGTAGAATTTAGTGATTCAGCACTTACATACAACATCTGGTGCTCAGCACTTACATACAACATCCGGTGCTCATCACAAGTGCCCTCCTTAATCTCCATCACCTGTTTAACCCTTCCTCCTATCTACCTCCCCTCTTGTGACCATCAGCTCTCTATAGTTAAGAGTCTGTTTCTTGATTTGCCTCTCTTCTCCCTCATCCCTGAATGTTTATTTTGTTTCTTAAATTCCACATATGTGTGAAATCATATGGTATTTTGTCTTTCTCTGATTTACTTCACTTAGCATAATTCTCTCTAGCTCTATCCATGTCATTACAAATGGCAAGATTTCATTCTTTTTTGTATGGCTGAGTAACATTCCATTGTGTGTGTGTGTGTGTGTGTGTGTGTGTGTGTGTATACCACCTCTTCTTCTTCTTTTTTTTTTTTTTAACGATCTTATTTATTTATTCGTGAGAAACACAGACAGAGACATAGGCAGAGGGAGAAGCAGTCTCCCTCTTGGGACCCTGATGCAGGACTTGATCCCAGGACTCCGGGATCACAACCTGAGCCAAAGGCAGACGCTCAACCACTGAGCCACCCAGGTGACCCTATACCACCTCTTCTTTATCCATTCATCAATTGATGGATATTTGGGCTTTTTCCATAATTTAGCTATTGTTGATCCTATAAATATCAGGGTGCACGTATCCCTTCAAATCAGTGTTTTTGTATCCTTTGGATAGATAAATGCCTAGTAATGCATTGCTAGATACTATGGTAGTTCTATTTTGACCTTTTTGAGGAACCTCCATACTGTTTTCCAGAGTAGCTGCATCAGTTTGCATTCCAACTGACAGTGTAAGAAGGTTCCCCTTTCTTTGCATCCTTGCCAACACCTGTTTTTTGTGTTGTTGTTTTTGTCCATTTTGAGGTGATATTTCATTGTAGTTTTGATCTGTTAAAAGGACAGTTTAAGATAAAATATTTCAACTCAAAACTCAGAGTATATGTTCATATGTAAATCTTTTAATTTAGGACTAAACCTTATTTTTTGTGTGTATGGGTAGGGCCTTTGATTAGAATTCCACCCACTTTTTGCATTCCATACTCCTATTCCATCGTCTGTTGTTTCCAATTTTCATTTTAAAGTAAAAGGAGGGGGATCCCTGGGTGGCGTAGCGGTTTGGCGCCTGCCTTTGGCCCAGGGCGCGATCCTGGCGACCCGGGATCGAGTCCCACGTCGGGCTCCCGATGCATGGAGCCTGCTTCTCCCTCTGCCTGTGTCTACCTCTCTCTCTCTCGCTGTGACTGTCATAAATAATAAAATTTAAAAAAAAGAGAAAATTTAAAAAATAAATAAATAAAGTAAAAGGAGGATTAAAAAGACATTTGTAAATCAATCAGAATATAACGTCTTTTGTTTTACATGGGTTTTCTCACAGTATTTTACAACTATTTTCACTGCTTTAATTGGGTAAAAAATGTTTATGACTCATTCATTGAGCTGCTTCAAAGCATATAACTTTCTTTTCATATAAAAACTTTCTTTTTTACATGTGTATTTCCTCAATGTTCATACATAATGTATATTAGAATTGCATACTTACAATCACAAGCACAACTAGTATAAATAGGTTTGGGTAAATACACAACTGACTTTTTAAAAATACTTTTTTTATTTGGGAGAGAGCACACCAGTGGGGAGAAGCTGACTCCTCACTGATCACAACCCAAGTGAAAGGCAGATGCTTAACTGAGCCACCCAGATGCCCCACAACTGACCCTTGATAAGCAAACAGTGCATCTGGTGAACAAAATGCCCAGCGAAACCTTAGAGTAGATTTACCTGCCAAAGTTCAACGTGCTTTGGTTATTCATGTGTTTTACAGAATGCATTGGTTAGTGAGCTTCCATTATTTTATAAACAATATACTATTACAATACAATCCCATTCATAGTTTTTTCAATGTCTAGATTTTAAAGTACATCATTTAATAAGTTAACTTTGTGTATGAGTGCTTATATAGTATTATAAAAGATTAAAGTACTTCCATAAATGCACATGATTGGTTTAGCTATAGTAACCAAATAAATAACCTTTCCTTAATATGTTATTTTTAAGGAAGCTCATGGACACCATTTAGCTGAAGAGTTGGGGGCTTCTCAAGTACGTGAAGCTCATTTAGAAGCAAGAATGCAAGCAGAAATCAAGAAATTGTCAGCAGAAGTAGAATCTCTCAAAGAAGCTTATCATCTGGAGGTAAAGAAAGATGTAATTTGTTCTAGTATTCCCTGCTAAAGAGGATTGACCTATCTGGACAAAAGTATAAATCTAGCTTCTAAATGTTCATTATAGAATAACTCATTGTGGTCCTCATTTCTGGTAGCTTAATATAACTTTCACTTCATACCCAGTGAGATAATATACTGTAGGGTTAAGAGCTTAAATTCTTGAGGCAGGCAGTCTAAATTTCACCTTATCATTTAGCACTTATGTGACCTTGAACAATTAACATCTCTAAAATGGGTGTAATAATCATATGTACCTCATAGAACTGTGTTGAGGATTAAATGAATAGAGTTAAAGTTCTTAGACAAGAGGCTGGCTCATCATCATCATCCATCACCATCATCAGTTATAAAATAGCACCTGACAAAACTGGAGATACTCAGTAAACAGCATAAGCAGTTTCATGTGACATGAATCTATAATGCTTTGCAATTTCCAACATTTGTTCTGATAGTGAATTAGATAGGCAATATTAGAACTTGGTGCTTTTTATCTACTAATATGTCCTGAGCCTTTATAGAAATGAGCAGTGTTAGCAATTAGAATAGCATTTCTTGTCTTTTTTTAAAAACTACATTTAAAGATATCCAAAATGTATGTATTAAACCTAAATCAATTACTTACGGAGTTCTAATAAAGCATTTTTCTCTGTTTCAAGGAATACAAATACATTTATATTGAACTCCTTTCAAAGGAGTTTGGGACTATCTTTGTGAGGGATTGGTAGGGCTTGTAGTCCACCTTGTCTTGCTTAAATGCATTTAGATTCAGATATCTTTGAAAATGTTGTGTCTGCCAAATAAAACACATTTGCAAGCTGAATTCAAATAGTAGGCTAAGCGATTTCAATCCTTGGTCTTTAGAGACAAGTGGAATGCTATTGGATTCAACATAATTATTTAATAAATATTAGCTACTCAATCAAGTGACCATCAGTAATAACTAGTCCAGCTCAAGTGTTTACCAGCAAGTATTCTTTGGAGTTTTATTATGTAGACTCTGTTCTGACTCAATTTTTTACTTTAAGTTTTATAAGCCCTCTGAAATGATTCATAAGCAGGTAGTACATGAAATGAATTGTAAAAATAGGTTTTACTACTGCTGTTTAATATTTGTTACAAATGTCTTATATACGTATGATATAAAAATTTGTAATGCTTTTATCCTCTTTGGTGCTTGACAAAAATTTATTTTTAAAGCATATATGTTTGAATATAAAAATGAAGGAATATAGCATTAAAGCAACAGAGTTAGTAAAAAATGTTCAATAATTTTTAACAGCATTTTAAAAATTACAGGTTTCAGAATTGTCAGAAAAATAACTTAATAGTAATTGCAAAACCATTGATATTTTTAATAAGAATTAGATTTTTTTAAGTTTTCATTATGGAAAATTTTGAAAGAATGGTATAAATCCTCCTATATTATTCAACTTTAGTAATTATCAACTAATGTGATTTCACTATAAGTATGTTGACTGTTTCTTTTTAAAAGAGAATACTTTTGAGAATGAAAAAGGAGGGCTGTTTGTAACTACACCAGAACACCAGGCATAAAGGCATAAAACCTGATCCATCTTAAGCAAACTGGGAAGTATGATCACCTTATCTTTAACCTCACTCACTTCCCTTCCCCCACATACCTCATTCTATTTTGTGTGGGGTTTCTTTAAAGATTTTATTTATTTGAGAGAGATAAAGAGAGAACACAGCAGGGGGAGGGGCAGAGGGAGAAACAGACTCTCCGCTGAGCAGGGAGCTTGATGTGGGAGTTGATCCCAGGACCCAGAGATCATGACCTGAGCCAAAGGCAGACACTTAACCAACTGAGCCACCCAGGTGCCCTCATTCTATTTTGAAGCAAATCCCAGACATTATTATTTTATCAGTAAACAGTTCAATAAGTATCTCTAAAAGATAAGGGCTATTTTTAAAAAACATAACCACATTATTATTACACTTAAAATTTGACAGTAATTCCTTAATATTATCAAATACCCATTATTTGTTCGCATATTCCCAAATGTCACAAAAATATCTGTACAATTAAGTGGTTCAAATCAGGATCAAAAAACAGCCCATTATATTTGGTTAACTGTTATTCGGTAAATTTAAGACTATTGGTTTCTTCTTCCCTTTTTATCCTCTAATTGGTTATTTGTTGAGACGTCAGATGTCTATACCTATAAACAGAATTTACTTTAGTATAGAGGCACCTGGGTGGCTCAGTAGTTGAGCGTCTGCCTTTGGCTCACATTGTGATCCCAGAGTCCTGGGATCGAGTCCCGCATCCAGCTCCCCACAGGGAGCCTGCTTCTCTCTCTGCCTGTGTCTCTGCCTCTCTTTCTGTGTCTCTCATGAATAAATAAATCTTAAAAAAAAAAACTTACTTTAGTATAAATAGAAGTGAAAAGTATTAGAATGTTTTTGAAACCAACTCCACTCAGTTTTTTTTCTTTGTCAATTTTGGGGCTGTATAGATGATTTCACATCAAGAGAACCATGCAAAGTGGAAGATTTCTGCTGATTCTCAAAAGACTTCTGTTCAGCAACTAAATGAACAGTTAGAGAAGGCAAAACTGGAATTAGAAGAAGCTCAGGACACCGTAAGCAATTTGCATCAGCAAGTCCAAGACAGGAATGAAGTAATTGAAGCTACAAATGAAGCATTACTTATTAAAGTAAGTTAACATATAAAAGTACATAAAACACATCAGTGAAAAAGTACATTTATGACTTATTTTCCCTGTCCTTGTAGTTTATAGAGGAAAATATGACCAAATGTTGACCAGTTTTAATAAAAAAACATTTTATTAAGAAGACATTGGATGTGGGAATTATGAATATGATGTATATCATATTACCACAGGAGAAATAATTTATAAATGTTCAAACACAAACTTCTAATTTTTTAGATTTCTTTTTTTTTTGTAAGAATATTTAAGTCCTATTTTCTTTTTTTTTTTTAATAAGATTTCTTTTTTTTTAATTTTTATTTATTTATGATAGTCACAGAGAGAGAGAGAGAGGCAGAGACACAGGCAGAGGGAGAAGCAGGCTCCATGCACCGGGAGCCCGATGTGGGATTCGATCCCGGGTCTCCAGGATCGCGCCCTGGGCCAAAGGCAGGCGCCAAACCGCTGCGCCACCCAGGGATCCCTAAGTCCTATTTTCTTAACAA
The DNA here is from genome assembly GCF_905146905.1 of Nyctereutes procyonoides. Taxonomy (NCBI): domain Eukaryota; kingdom Metazoa; phylum Chordata; class Mammalia; order Carnivora; family Canidae; genus Nyctereutes; species Nyctereutes procyonoides. The sequence goes on from NW_026575126.1 coordinate 21,868,137, forward strand.
ATTTCACAAATACAATACAGTATTACCAACTATAGTCACCATGTTGTACTTTAGATCCTCAGACCTTATTCGTCTTTTAGCTAAAAGGTTGTACTGTTTTATACTAACCTCTTACTATTTCCCCCACCACCCAGCAACCCCTTTCCTACCTGCTGTTCCTGAGTTTGATTCTTTTTTTTAAGATTCCACGTATCAGTGATAACCATGAACTATTTGTCTTTCTCTATTTTGTTTTATTTAGCATAATGCCCTCAAGGTCCATCCATGTTGTTACAAATGGCAAAATGTCCTTCTTTCTCATGGCTGAATAATATTTCATTGTGTTTATGTACACACTATATCTTTATCCATTCATCTTTTGATGAACACTGGTTGTTTGCCTATCTTGACTAAAGGGTTCTGTGAATGAACTTGGGAGTGTATCTATCTTTTTGATATCCTGTATTATTTCCCTTTGTGTATATACACAAAATTGGTGTAGTAGGATCATATTTGTAGTTCTAACTTTAATTTTTTGTGGAACCTCCATACTGTTTTCCACAGTGGCTATCCTAATTTACATTCCAACAAACAGTGCGGAGGGATTCCCTTGTCTCCACACCCACATCAACGCTTGTTATCTCTGGGTTTTGATGGGTTTTTTGTTTTCTGTTGTTTTAATACTAGCCATTCTGACAGAGGTGAGGTAATATCTTATTGTGGTTTTGATTTGCATTTCCCTGATAATGAGTGATGTTGAGCACCTTTTCACGTACTTGTTGCCCATCTGTATGTCTTGGAAAAGTATCTGTTCAGTTCCTCTGCCGATTTTTAATTGGATTGTTTGGCTTTTGAGTTGTATGAATTTTTTATAGATTTCAGATATTCACCCCTTATCAAATATATGATTTGCAGAGATTTTCTCCTATTCTGTAGGTTGCCTTTTCATTTTATTTATTTTATTTTATTTTTTTGCCTTTTCATTTTATTGATAGTTTACACTGCTGTGCAGAAGCTTTTTAATTGGATAAAGTCCCATTTGTTTATATTTGCTTTCATTACCTTTGCTTTTGTGTCAAATCCAAAAAACTATTGCCAGACTTGATGTCAAGTAGTGTAACCCCTATTTTTTCTTCTAGGAGATTTATGCTTTCAGAACTTAAATTTAAATCTTTCGTCCATTAGGAGTTGATTTTTGTGTTCAGTATAAGACAGTGATACAGTCTCATCCTTTCTGCATCTATTAGTTTTCCCAGCACTATTTATACTGATACTATCCTTTTCCCATTGTGTATTCTTGGCTCCTTTGTCACAAATTAACTTGCTATATATGCATGAGCTCTTTCCTGGACTGTTCTGTTGATCTGTGTTTCCATTTCTATGTCAGTACCATACTCTTTTTTTATTACTATAGCTTTGTAATATAGAATGAAATGAAGAAATGTGATGCCTCCAGCTTTCTTCTTTTTTCTTAAAATTACTATAGATAGATGGGGTCTTTTCTGGTTCCATACAGATTTTAGGATTGTTCTATTTCTTTGAAAAATGCCATTGGAGTTTGGATTCCAATGGGGATTAAAGTGAATCTGTAGATTGCTTTGGATAGTATATTAATTTGTATCCTACAATTTTATTGAATTCATTTATTCTAACCATTTTTATGGAGTTTTTAGTGTTTTCTATATATAATATCATGTCATTTGCAAACAGAGACAGCTTCTTTCCAATTTGAATACTTTTTTTTTTTTAAGAGGGAGTGGGAAGGGCAGAAAGGGAGAGAAAGAATCCTAAGCAGGCTCCTTGCCCAGCACAGAGCCTGACATGAGGCTTGATCTCACAACCCTGAGATCATGACCTGAGCCAAAATTAAGAGTCAGATGCTTAACTGACGGAGCCACCCAAGTACCCCTTATCTTTCTTTTTCCTAATTGCTCTGGGTAGGATTTCCAGGATTATGTTGAATAAAAGTGGCAAGAGTGTCCTTGGTCTTACCAGATGTTGAATTTTTTCAAATGTTTTTTCTGCATCTGTTGAGATCTTAAGATTTTTATCCTTCATTTTGTTAATGCAGTGCATCACACTGATTTTTTTTGCAGATAATCTAACCATCCTTGCATTGTTAAATTCAAATTTTCTGCTATTTTGATGAGGAATTTTGTATCTATATTCATCAAGGATATTGGTCTCTGCTTTTCTTATAGCTTCCCTGTCTAGTTTGATCTCAGGATGACACTGGCCTTATAAAATGAGTTTGGAAGGATTCCCTTCTTTTCTGTTTTTTTGTTTGTTTGTTTTTTGGAAGAGTTTGAGAAGGGTTGATATTCTTCCTTAAATGTTTGGTAGAATTTACAGCGGATGTCATCTGATCCTGGACTTTTGTTTCTTTGGAAGTTTGGAAATTAATTACTTATCCAATTTCCTTACTATTAATCAGTTTTTTTCACATACTCTATTTCTTCATGACTGTCTTGGTAAATTTTATGTTTCTTAGAACCTAGAAGTTTTCACATACTCTATTTCTTCATGACTGTCTTGGTAAATTTTATGTTTCTTAGAACCTAGAAGTTTCTTCTAGGTTGTCCATTTGTTGGCATATAAGTCTTCATATCAGTCTCTAATGATTCTTTGTATTTGTTTGGTAGCAGTTAAAATGTCTCTCATTTCTGATTTTAATTATTAAAGCCCTTTTCTTTTCTTGGAAAATCTAGCTAAATATTTGTATTTTGTTTATCTTTTTAAAAGCTTTTTTATCAGTTTCATTGATCTTTCCTGTTGTCTTTTTAGTCTCTCTGCTCTGATCTGTTATTTTCCCTTCACCTAACTTTGGACTTAGTTTATTTTTTTTTCTAGTTCCTAAAAGTGTGAAGTTAGCTTGTTTGCGATCTTATTTTCTAATGTAGGTGTTTAGCACTATGAACTTCTCTTTTAAAAATGTTTTTGCTGTATCTCATAATTTTTGGTATGTTGTATTTCCAATTCTCATTTGTTTCAAGATAATTTTTTAAAAATTTATTTAGCCTACTGGTTGTTTGGTAGCATATTTTTTAATCCCCACATAATTGTGAATTGTCAATTTTCTTGTAATTTATTTCTGATTTTATACTATTGTGTTTGGAATATATTAATATTTCAGTCTTCTAAAATTTACTAAGACTTGTTTTGTGGCCTAACACATGGTTTACTTTGCAGAATGTTCCTTGTATGCTTGAGAAGAATGTATACAGGCTTTGTGCTGTATGGAATGTTCTACAAATGCTTATTAAGTCCATTTGATCTTATGTTCAGTTCAAGTCTAGTTTTTCCTTATTGAGTTTTCTGCCTTGATTTATCCTTTGATGAAAATGGGATATTCAAGTCCTCTCCCATTATTATATTTCTGTATTTTTCTCCCTTCAGGTCTGTTAATATTTGCTTTATATATTTAGGTGCTTCTATGTTTTTTTGGTCCATAAAAATGCATGTCCATAAAATTATATTTACATAATATACTTATTAGATTGATCCTTTTATCATTACATAATGATATTGTTTGTCTCTTCTTACTGTTTTGGCTTAAAGATAATTTTTTCTGGGATCCCTGGGTGGCGCAGCGGTTTGGCGCCTGCCTTTGGCCCAGGGCGTGATCCTGGAGACCCGGGATCGAATCCCACGTCGGGCTCCCGGTGCATGGAGCCTGCTTCTCCCTCTGCCTGTGTCTCTCTGCCTCTCTCTCCTCTCTCTCTCTCTCTCTCTCTGTGACTATCATAAGTAAATAAAAAAAAAATTAAAAAAAAAAGATAATTTTTTCTGATGTAAGTATAGCTACTCCAGTATCCTTTTGATTTCCATTCACATGAAATCTATATTTATCTCTTTTATTTTTAAAATTTTAAAATTTTTTATTTAATTTTTAAAAAGATTTTACTTATTTATTCATGAGAAACAGAGAAAGAGAGGCAGAAACAGAGGCAGAGGGAGAAGCAGGCTCCATGCAGGGAGCCCAATGTGGGACTCGATCCTGGGACCGTGGGATCATGCCCTAAGCCAAAGGCAGATGCTCAACTGCTGAGCCACCTAGGCATCCCAATTTTATTTTATTTTGAATTTCAGTACAGTTAGCATACAATGTTATATTAGTTTCAGTTGTACAATAGAATTATTCAACATTTCCATACATTACCTTGTGCTCATAAAGACAAGTGCACTCCTTAATCCCCATCACCTATTTTACTCATCTGTTTTCTTAATTTCTCTATTACTTCATTAGTAGTATATAGAAATGTGATGGGTTTCTGAATATTGATTTTTATATTCTGCAACCTTATTGAATTCATTTATTTTCCAGTAGTTTTTTTGGTAGAGTCTTTCGGGTTTTCTATACATAGTATCATGTCATCTGCAAATAGTGAAAATTTTACTTCTTACTAATTTGGCTGCCTTTTTTCCTTGTCTGATAACTATGGCTAGGATTTCCAATACTGTGTTGAATTAAAGTGGTGAGAGTAGACATCCTTGTCATATTCCTGGTCGTAGGGGAAAAGATCTCAGTTTTTCTCCATTGAGTATGATGTTAGCTATGAGTTTTTGACATACGGCCTTTATTATGTTGAGGTATGTTCCCTCTAAACCTTTGTTGACAACTGATGTATTATTGAACACTACATCTGAAACTAATGATGAGCTGATATATTAGTTGTTTCAGAGCACTGCATCTGAAACAACTATATGTTGACTAATTGAATTTAAATTTAAAAAATTAAAAAAACACTACTTTGGGAAAAAAATAAACCTACTTTGTTAAGTGATTTTATCATGAGTGGATGAATGGGTGTTGTACTTTGTCAATGCTTTTTCTTCACCTATTGAAATGATCCTGTGGTTCTTATCATTTCTAGTGTTGATATGATGTATTACATTGATTTATGAATAGCAAACCACCCTTGCAACCCCAGAATAAATCTCACTTGATGGTGAATGAACTTTTTTAATGTATTGTTGGATTAAGTTTGCTAATATTTTGTTGAGGATTTCTGCATCTCTGATAGATTTTTTTAAATGTATTCTGTCTCTATTGAGGGTGTCACTGAGGTCCTCCACTCTTTTCTCAAGTCCAGTGAGGGTCTTTATGACTATTAGTTTAAATTCTCCATCAGGCATATTATCTTTGTTTCATTAGCTCTCTTGCTGTGATTTGTCCTCTTTCATTTGAGATGGATTCCTCTGCCTCCTCATTTTGTCCTTCTGTGTCTGTTTCTGTGTTTGGAAAATCAGCTATGTCTTCTGATCTTGAAAGTCACAGCCTTATGAAGAAGAGGTCCTGTATCTGACCCCACACTGCACTATTCCCTATTCACCAGAATTTCATGCTCCAGAAGTGTCTTTTATGTGTGTTCTATGGTTGTTGCTGAGCTGCATTTGCCTTCAGTCCATTCATCTGCAATGACTGTCTTTGCCTGTTGTGGACAGGGTTTGGTCCCTGTGTTATTAGTTGGCCAGTCTGAGGCTGCCTCGGGCTTGGGTTGGGTCAGACCAGGCATTTGCTAGAGCTACAGTAGCACTGATCTGCAGGATACCCTCCGTGTGTTGTCCCCAAGAAGCTTTTGTTGGTGGGCAAGGCCTGCAGTCAGACCAGATGTCTGCCCCCAGCCCACCACTGGGGCCACAGTTGTACTGATATGTGTGGTTATCTTCCCCTCTTCCTGGAGCAAGAGGCACTTTGGAGTGGTGGTGGCCCCTGTCAGGGCTGCTTTCACACTGCTAACTTGTACCACCACTTTAGATAGATTCCTGTCAAGGGCAGGTCTGCAGGAGAATACAGGGGTGGGATGCACAGTATTTGCTAGTCTATAGGGGGGGACTTGGAGCCACTTTTGAAAACTCTTGCCCAGGCTAGGTTGCATAGGGCAAATCCGCAGGACATAGGGATAGGGCACACTGTTAAAAAACTAGGTGGAAAGTGTTTGAGCTGCACTGGTTCCCACAAGTGTCTTATTTATCTAGGCTGGGGGGCAAGGGAGGGAAGTGGCTTCCAGCAGCTCTGTGTTCTTAGAGCCTTCCAAAAATTCCTGCCCCCTCCAATACACACGCCCTGAGATTAGTAAACTGATCTTCCTCTCATTTACCCCAGGCAGTTTTTCAAACTGCTGATTCTATGCTATATCTTTATGGGACTGTTTGCTGCTCTGTCTCTCTAAGGGTGGGGACTCTACCCTTCCAGCTCCTCTCCCAGAGTCCAGCCTGCTGATTTTTAAAGTTCCACTGATGGTAAGAACTCACAGAGTTGAGCCCCTACAGTTTTCAAAGCCAAATGTTACAGGGATTCATCTGGTATACCAGGGCAGGTCCCCTGGGGTTCTGGCATAGTATGTTCCTCTCCATGCCCACCAGTATCATTCCCTCCTGCAGACAGTCCCACTGGTCAGTTTGGCTCCTAACTAAGTCTCCTTCCTTCTTACCCTCTTCTTTGTGGCCTCTTCTCTACAGTTAGCAGTAGAGAATCTGTTCTACTAGTCTTTGGGTCATTTTCTGGATTAGTTACCCTGATGTGTGTGTTATCTAGTTGCATCCGTGGGATGAAGTGAGTTTAGGATCCTCCTACTCGGTCTTTCCAGGAACTCCTCCCTATGTCTTTTTTTTTTTTTTTAAGATTTTATTTATTTATTTGTGAGAGAGACAGAGAGAGAGACAAAGAGAAAGGCAGAGACACAGGCAGAAGGAGAAGCAGGCTCCCCGCAGGGAGCCTGACGTGGGACTGGATCCCGGGACTCCAGGACCATGCCCTGGGGTGAAGGCAGGTGCTAAACCGCTGAACCACCCAGGGATCCCCCCTCTCTATGTCTTTTAATTGTTTATATTAGAGTTACAGTGATTCACCTACCATCAGAACATTAGAGTGTTCTGAATTTAACTGTATATTTACTTTTACCAATGAGACTGAAACTTTCGTGTGATTTCCTGTTACTATTTAGCTTTTTTTTTTTTCCAGCTTGAAGAATTCCCTTTAAAATTTAGTGTGAGTCCAGTCTAGTAGATATGAATTCCTTTAGCTTTTCCTTGTTTGGAAAATGCTTAACTTTTAATTCTGAAGGACAGCTTTGCCAGGAAGAGTATTATTGGTTGGCAGTTTTTTTTTTTCTTTCACCACTTTTAATATATCATGCCACTCTCTTCTTGCCTGTGATTTTTCTTTTGACTGTCTCACAGGAGTTTCCTTCTATATAAGAAGTAGTTTTTCTCTTACTGCTTTTCAGATTCTCTCATTGTCTTTGATTTTTGACAATTTAATTATAATGTGTTTCAGTTTGGGTCTCTGGATTCATCATATCTGGAATTCTCTGTGCTTCTTGGATCTGGAGGTCTATTTCTTTTTTCAAGTTAAAGAAGCTTTTGTCCATTACTCTTTAAATAAACTTTGTAACTCTCAAAGTCACTGTTAACTGGCTCTAAAGTCTAGACTGAAGAAGAGTTAACGAGGACAGAATAGGGGATCCCTGGGTGGCTCAGCAGTTTAGTGCCTGCCTTTGGCCCAGGGTGTGATTCTGGAGTCCTGAGATCGAGTCCTGCATTGGGCTCCCTGCATGGAGCCTGCTTTTCTCTCTCTCTCTCTTCTCTCTCTGTCATGAATAAATAAATATTTTTTTTAAAAAAGGAGGACAGAATAAAAAAAAAAGCTAATAGACAAGCAGAAGCTGGTATAACAATTAGAAGTAGCTATAAATAATAGCAGTTCCACTGACAGCAGCAGTAAATGACAAAGAACAGAAACAGAAGTGAGGGAGAAGGAAGAATGTTGGAGGCAACTGATCTTTCCAACTCACTTAGTACCCTCATAAATACCCTATTATGAGGTTAACTGGAACAAGGGCAAAGCTTAGACCATTTTCTGAGAGTGCTAACAGCCTTACTATATTATGGCATGCTGTAACAGTGACCACAACAGTGATCTTCTTTGAGTCTTAAGAAAAAGTTGAATTAGGTTTAAAGGTATACTACATTTCATTATAAGAACTAAATATTAAACTGAAAGCTACATGGATTCCTACTTATCTGAGATACCACAATCCTCAATTATGGCTAAATAACTCTGTAGCTAGAGTTAAAAAATATCAACTGCACGCAAGCTGTGGGTGTCAATTCTATAGCTACTTTATTAATTGTGATTATAAGAATGTAAATACAAGATTTACTACAAAAATTGGCACTCTGGCCACTTGGGGTTTTTTGGAGTTTTTTGTTTTGTTTTGTTTGGCCACTTGTAACTAACTTGTAACAGATATCAAAGAACTGAAATAATCATGTTAAACTTTCATTTTGTAATGTATTCTGTGGTTATGAGTTTTAGTAAGTATAGTATTTTTAGAAAGAATAGAAACTATCAGATTAAAAGTCACTAATACCTATAAGAAAAGGAAAATGTATTTGAACAGAAGACTACTACACATTATTTAATTTATGTCTTCTCTTCATTTTTTTAGGCTTTATGATTTTTCAGTACATGTAGTCTCATTCTTAGGATTCCAAAGTTGGGTCAGAGGACCCAAATGAAGGACATGGAAAAATAATAAGATTGAAAAGCTTAATATTTAATCAGTCCTTACTAAATCACTTTCAAAAAAGGCTTTTCTTTGAAAAATTTCTGGTGTAATGAAGCTTTTGTATAATGAGAACATGTGAAGCAGAGTAGTTAATATAGATTTATTTCCTATAAGGAATTCTGAAGGGAGAAGTTTTTCATATGTATATATATTTTAGGTGAGCAAAATATAGTGTATCATTATACTTAGGAAAATAAATTTTTAGATGTAACATTTCAGCCTTAAATAGAAACTGATACTGTCATTAGCAGTTAAAGAAAAACTGGTATAAGGAAAATCTAGTTATCAGGGAATTCCTTAATATAGTTTTAACATATTTCAAGTGAACATATTTAATTGTCCCAAAATGAAGGGTTTAAACAGAGCTTTGAAATATCTCTTGGGTTGCTATAAAAGAAATATGTGTTCTGGGCAGAAGGTTGACTTAAGAAATCATGGATGGACTCTTAGAAGACATTTAAGTAACTTATTCATTTAACAAAAAAGTATTGAACACCTATGTATTTTTCTACAGGAATCAGAATTAACCAGATTACAAGCCAAAATTTCTGGACGTGAAAGGGCAGAAGACATTAAGTTTCTACCAGCCCTGCTTGCATCTGCAACAGAAATTATGCCTGACATTCAAGATCCAAAATTTGCTAAACATTCTCACACAGCCTTTTTCAAGTGTAGAAAACTGCGTCGCTCTATTAGTGCCAGTGACCTTAATTTCAAGACTCATAGTGATGAAGATCTTTCCGAAGAATTACTACAGGACTTAAAAAAAATGCAGTTAGAACAGCCTTCAACATTAGAAGAAAGCCAGAAGGATCTGACTTATACCCAGTCAGACTCATTTAAACCTCTCACATATGACCTAGATGATAGTTCTGAGAATAATGACTTCAGTACTCTCAGTGGAATGCTAAGATACATAAACAAAGAAGTGAGACTATTGAAAAAGTCTTCTATGCAAACAGGTGCTGGTATACCTCAGGTATGTATGTCATATATTCAAAGTTATAATAATTTGTCTCCAATGAATATAATTTTGTTATTTGTAGAAAAATATATTTAAATGAAGCATGCCGGGCAGCCCCAATGGCTTAGCGGTTTAGCACCCGCCTTCAGCCCAGGGCATGATCCTAGAGACCCGGGGTCTAGTCCCATGTCGGGCTCCCTGCATGGAGCCTGCTTCTCCCTCTGCCTGTCTCTCTCTCTCTCTCTCTCTCTCTCTCTCTCTCTCTCTCTCTCTCTCTCTGTGTGTCTCTAATAAATAAATAAAATCTTTAAAAAAAAAAATAAAGCATGCCATTGAGTGATATGCAAATATTGGAAGTTCAAAAAAAATCCATTGTAAGTAGGGTTGAAAATTTAGCTTTGATTAAAATAGTCTATACATTTGATTAAATATATAATTTTTATATTTGATTAAAGAACTAAGTCTGCTTCATATTAGAAAAGTATTTTGAACTCTAGAATAACATTGTTCCTTGAATAGTGCAGGGTTTAGGGCCACTGACTCTTCCATCCCGTCCTGCAGCGCAGCTGAAAATTCATGTGTAACTTTTGACTTTCCCAAAACTTAACTGGCAATAGCCTGTTGACTAGAAGCTTACTAATAACCTGAACAGTCAATTTAATTCATTTTGTATGTTATATATATTATACACTGTATTCATAAAGTTAGAAAAAAAATCATAAAAAAATACATTTACAGTACTGTATTTTATTTATTGATATCATAAGTTTGTATCATCTGTTTATAAGATTGTCAGTACCTACATCAATATTGTCTTATACAAAACACTGTAGATGTTATATGTGTAACTAACATTAGATATCAAAAATGAAAAGATAATATGAAAAATTTGTATTTACAGATATAATATATATTGATAAGGAAGCAGTAGCAATATGAATGCTTTATGGTAGTCTAACCTATACACAAATGAATGAGTCATAAAATTTTTATGGCAAACAATATTCTAATCATATTCATAACATAGTATTGAAAAAAGTGTTACTTTTTTTAAAAACCACTTATCTGTAATGATAGGCTGCTATGCACCTTCCTCATTTACTAGAGAGAAGGGCACACTCTATGGTAATGTTACTCTTTGAAAGCAAAGTTATAAAAACAGTAAGAAAGCTAACACATTATTGATTTGGGGGGGGATCTCTCTATTTCCTGGATCTGAATGCCTGTTTCTCTTCCCAGATTAGGAAAGTTTTCAGCTATGATTTGTTCAAATACATATTCTGGCCCTCTGGCCCTTTCGGCGCCCTCGGGAACCCCAATTAAACGTAGGTTTTTCTTCCTCAGGCTGTCGTTTATTTCCCTTAATCTGTCTTCATGGTCTTTTAATTGTCTCTTTTTTCCTCAGTTTCCCTCTTTGCCATCAACTTGTCTTCTATGTCATTCACTCGTTCTTCCACCTCGTTAACCCTCGTTGTTAGGACTTCTAGTTTGGGTTGCATCTCATTCAATTGATTTTTAATTTCTGCCTGATTGGATGGATCTAAATTCTGCAGTCATGAAGTCTCTTGAGTCCTTTATGCTTTTTTCTAGAGCCACCAGTAGCTGTATAATAGTGCTTCTGAATTGGCTTTCTGACATTGAATTGTAATCCAGATTTTGTAACTCCGTGGGAGAGAGGACTGTTTGTGATTCTTTCTTTTGAGGTGAGGTTTTCCTTCTAGTCATTTTGCTCAATGCAGAGTGGCCAAAAACAAGTTGTATTGGGAAAAGGAGAAAAAGAGAGAGAAAGAAGGAAAGAAAAAAGGGAAAAAAAGGAAAAAAAGGAAAAAAGAGAAGAAAAAGAGAGAAAGGGGGGAAAGGGTGGGGGAAGCAATCAGAAATCAAAAAACACGGGGGAGTATCTTCTGATTCTGTATACTTTAAGTCCCTTGACTTCCCCTGGAACTTGTCCGTCTAGCTGGTCTTCGGGGGGAGGGGCCTGTTGTGCTGATTTTCAGGTGTTAGCACTTGGGGGAGCTGCTCTGCCCCCTGCCTGGTGCAGGGCTCAGTGGGGGTTATTTACCCCGTGAGGCCCCTGGAGGAACCACGCCAGTGGCTGTGGCAGCTCTGGAAACCTGGATTCAGCCCCCGGCAGTAAATCCGGAGCTCTCCTTCTGCAGGGCCTGGAGGCTCCGGGGCGGGGCTGCTGATCTGCTCAGCTCTGGGCAGGAGTGTCCTTGCTGTCCTGTGCCCTCCCGGCCTCTGCCTGTCCTGGGGGGAGGCCGGATCTTGGGCTGTGTCCCGGCGCCCTGTGCTCCCGGGCCTACGCTGTTGGATTTGCGCTCCCGGCAGCGCAGCCACCTCTCCGCGGAGCCGCCTCCCGAGCCCCTCTGAGCTGCTCCGGGGCCACGCAGCCCCCTCCGCACGGAGCCTCTTCCTCTGCCGGAGCCGCTCCGAGCTGCTCCCGGGGCAATGTGTGCGCGGCTGCAGCCCTTAGGGAGCTCGGCGCACTCTCCTGGGCACACAGGTGTCTGTTAATGTCCCAGGGAGCCTGAGGGCATCCCCGCCCTCCTGGGGTCCTGCTCTAACTCCCTGCTGGCGCCTTTCCGCCTGGGAAAATTGGTGAAAGAAGAAGAAGCTCCTGCTTCTCCGGGACGGGGCTCTCCTGTCCTGGGGGCACTCGCCCCGGCCTTAGGCCGGCTCCTCGCGGGGCCCCTCCCCCTTGGATGCCTTTTGTTCCCCCCCCCCCCCCCCCCCCCCCGTCTTCCTACCTTGATAGAAGCACGAACTCTTCTCACTGTAGCGTTTCAGCTGTTCTCTCTTTAAATCTCAGGCCGAATTCGTAGATTTTCAGGATGATTTGAAGGTTATCTAGGTAATTTGGTGGGGACAGGTGATTTGGGGACCCTACTCTTCCGCCATCTTGCCCCTCCTCTGAAAGCTAACACATTATTAAGTTTATATTAAATATTATTCACCTTACATCTATGTAAGGATAGTCTGTCCACTTCCATACAGGTCTTGCATATGATGATGATGATGACACAGAAATGTCTCATACAGTTCTTGTTCTACATTATTAGATTTTCACATGAAAACACACAACAGATAAGTTTATTAATTGTATGGCATGGTTATTATTTGTTAAGTGGAGAGAATTATAAAGATCTTCATCCTTGTCTTCACATTGAGTAGGCTGAGAAAAAGGAGGGGTTGGTCTTGCTGTCTTAGAGGGTGGCAGAGGCCAAAGGGGTAGAGGAGGTGGAAGAAGAGGCAGGAGAAGCAGACACATTTGGTGTAACTTTATGAAAATACATTACAGTTTCTGTGTGATTTTTTTTTTTGCTTTTACATTTCTTTAAAAATGTTTTTATACATTACCAATCCTTCTTCTACCATTTGCCCATGGTTCCGTGCCCATATCATAGAAGGGTCCATGTCATAAAAATAAATGTCCTTTGAGGCATTTTTGTCCAGAACAGGACATTTTTGACTGTATTAAAAACCTACTCAGACAGATATCCTTTCTCCTCAGTCATTTTCTTGATGATATCCGGGAACTGTCTGCTGCTTCTTGGTCAGCAGAAGCTGGCTTGCTTTACCTTGACATTTTTTGGCCAAACCTATTTCTAAAATTATCAAACCATACTTTGTTGGCATTAAATTCTACAGCTTTAGATCCTTCACCTTTCCTTTGCTCTAAGTTGTCATATAATGACTTTGCTTTTTCTTGAATTGTATTAAAGCCTCCAGGCATGCCTTTCTTACAACAGGTCTTATAATCACATAAAGTTGCATTTTTAACACAAGATAAAAGGTGCAAGGTTTTCATATCTGCTAGCGTAATTGCAGTGATGGCTTCACCAATTTCTTTTTCTTTTTTTTACGATGGTCCTTATACTGGATTCACTTATCTTGAAATGGTGGGTAACCACAGCTGCAAGCCTCAGTCTACAATACATACCAAGCAATTCAATTTTTTCTTGTAATGTCATGACTCTTTTCTGCTTCTTGAGAGTACTTCCAACATCACTAGCAGCACTTTGTATGGGTCCCTTGATATTTTTTAAAAGTTTATGGGAACACCTGGGTGGCTCGGTGGTCGAGCGTCTACCTTTGGCTCAGGTTGTGATCCTGGGGTCCTGGGATTGAGTCCAACATCAGGCTCCCAGGGGGGAGCCTGCTTCTCCCTCTGCCTGTGTCTCTGCCTCTCTCTCTTTCTGTAGGTCTCATGAATAAATAAAATCTTTTTAAAAAAAGTTTATGGTATTGTACTAAACACCAGAAAAAACATGTGAGAACTGCAAGAAGTCACTTTTTTATTGCAGTATGTAATTTGCTGGAGAGATGGAGGTGATTAACATCATATAGTGTTCTAAGCAACACAACACTTGAGCTTACCACAATAGCAACAGGTGGTGGCTGCAAGATTATTACAGTAGTACTACATTTAATTTTATGCAGTTATTTAATACTGTATATTTACATTTGTTTATATTTCAACTGCAGATGATGCCATATGCAGTCTGTATGTGTGTAAATTTTGATGAATCTTAACTTTTTTATAATAGACTTATGTGTATTTTATGTATGTATGACATACCTTTTTCTTAACTTTTTGATATTTCTAGGCTGTGAGGTTCTTCTGTGACTTTTTTTAATTGTTGCAATTCTCCAAGAAAACAAACATATTGAAAAAATTAGCATAAAAGTGGACCTGGGGGTAGCCCTGGTGGCTCAGCGGTTTAGTGCCGCCTTCAGCCCAGGGCCGGATCCTGGAGGCCTCGGGATCAAGTCCCACATCAGGCTCCCTGCATGGAGCCTGCTTCTCCCTCTGCCTGTGTCTCTGCCTCTCTGTCTCTCTCTGTGTCTCTCATGAATAAATCTAAAAAAAAGAAAAAAAAAAGGGACCTGTGCAGTTCAAACCTGTTAGTCTAAAGTCAACCCATGTTATTCAAGAGCTAGCTGTATTGGAAAATGTTTTTGGATCTCCAAAATTAGTTGTTTCTAGACTTCCTGGAAACCGTTCTAGTAAAAAACTAGTAAGGTGACCTTTGCTTTGCTCATAGACTTCCACAGTAGCAGAGTATCTCATTTACATGATTTATCTACTCCCATTATTCCTTGAGCGTATCATACTGAATTGGCAGTTCTGTCCCTATTACACATACCTTACAGACACTCAACATTTTTAAAAAGATTTATTTATTTGAGAGGAGAGAGACAGTGTGTGTGCGCGCACACGAACGGGGGGGAGGGGCACAGGGAGAGGGACCAGCAGACTCCCTGCTGAGCCCTATTTAGAACTTGATCCTAGGACTCCAAGATCATGACCTGAGCCAAAGGGCAGACCCTTAACCAGCTGAGCCACCAAGTGCCCCACTGACCACCCACGTGCCCCTCAACATTTTTATAAACATTTAGTCTATAATTTGCATATAGAAATAATCTCTTCAGCAGGGAAATCCAGCTTTTCTCAAATGCTTATTTGTTTCATTTTCAAACACATCAAACTAGCATTGGTGGCCTAAAAAATTTAACAAGCGTTTTTAGAATGGATCCAAGACAAAGACTGTTAGACCTTTTTATTTCTCCACATTGAAAAGAGCTTAATTTACTGTTTATACACAGAAAACTAAAAAAAATAATATTTGTATTGGTAAAATAAAATCTACACGCAAAATCTCAAGTGTATAGTAAGCAAGTTAGATGGTATGATAAGGCAATCATGTATAATGCCTGATAAAATTAGTTTTCATCTAGCCTTTAAAACTACAATTGTGTTTATTTTTTATCATTTATTTAGCCATTTCATTATTAATTGAGTATCTACTATATACCAGGCACTAGGGTTATAGAAATAAACAAAAATGACTAAGACCCTGTCCAAATAGAGCTTACATTTCAGTGGGGAGACCATCAGTAAACAAGTAAATAGACATATGCTCTAATGCTAGGTGGAAATAAGAGAATGCAGTGTGATGGGGGTACTGTTTAAATAGGGTAGTCAGGGAAGGTGTCTCAAGAAGGTGACATTTGATCAGAGACCTGTAGGAAGTAAGGAAGTAAGCTATCTCAGTATCTGAAGGAAGAGCATTGGAAGAAAGGGAACAACAAGTACTAAAGTTCTGTGGTAGTAGCCTGCCTGGCATGTACAAAAACCAGCTAGCAGGTGTCTTGCTGGTTTGGTATAAACAAGAGGGAAAATAGTAGGAGATAAGAGATGATGGTGGTGGGTGGGGGTACTCTAGCAGTCTTGTACCTCCTACAAGAACTTTCAATTTTATTTGAAGTGTGATGGGAAGCCATTGAAGGGTTCTCCTTAGGGAAGTGACACTTATCTGATCTTTGTGTTTAAAGGATCACTCTGGCTGTTTTAGAAAGAATGGATGATAAAGGAATAAGAGCAGACCCATTTAGGAGGCTATGTATAATAACCTAGGCAAGAGATGATTTGCAGTAGGCAAAAGGATAGATGTGGAAGTGTTGAGAATAGTTCCATTTCTGGATATATTTTGAAGCTGGAGGTTTTATGTAGGTCTTGAGTGAAATAGTAGTCAAGGAAGACTCCAAAGATTTTGGCAAGAGTAACTGAGCTTTTATTCAGTTGGGGAATACTACAAGATGAGCAGATTTGAAAGCATGGAAAGTTCAAAAAATTAACATTTGATATATTAGAGATTTCTATTAGATTTCCAAATGAAGATGCCAAACAAATGATTGAGTTAAAGAGGCTGAAGTTACAAATTTAGGTATCAGCATATAGATGATTGCTAAAACCATAATGCTGGATTAAGTCAAGGGAATTAGTGGAAGTAGAAAAAAGCTGCCCCCAAATTAAGCTTAATTTAGTAAGGCTAAATTACTTTTAGCAGGATGCCTGGGTGGCTCAGCAGTGGAGCATCTACCTTTGGCTCAGGTCGTCATCCTGGAGTCCCAGGATCAAGTCTCACATTGGTCTCCCTGCAGGGAGCCTGCTTCTCTCTCTGTCTTGCTGTGTGTGTGTCTCTCATGAATAAATAAAATCTTTTTTAAAAATTAATTTTAGCATTCAAGAAGTTGAGGATCCAATAAAGCTGAGATTTAAACAGGAGGAAGAAATAAGGAAACATATCACATGTTTCAGAAAAGAGATCAAATGTTGCTAAATAAAGTGAGGATTAATAATTTTTGTATTTGGTAATATGCAAGCTGTTGATGACATTTACGAGAATGGCTTCAGGGTAATAGAATAAAGCCTGGTTAGAGTGTAATCAGCAGAGAATAGGAGGAGAAGAAATGAAAACACCAAAAACAGGCAACTCTTTTGATGTAAAGAAATGAGGGAGATGTAATGTCAAGAGAGTTTTTTGGTTCTGTTTACTTCTTTTTTTTTTTTTTAGCATAAGAGATAAAACAACATTTGATTGGTGGGAATGATCTGATAGAAAGGAAAACTGATAATCACAGAGTAAGAGTAAAATTCTTAAGGTAGGCTGAAGGAGATAAAATCCAGCAGAGGAGTAGATTTTGCCTTGGATAAAAGAAGAGTTCATCCACTGTAGTGATAAAGAAAGTACAATATATGGGTGCAGAAACACATGGTGTAGATTTGGTGAGAAAGGAGCAATTTTTTATTGATTGCCTTTATTTTCTTAGTGAAGGTTTTCTTAGTAAGACTGAGCTATGGCAGGGTAAGGTGCTAGAGGATTAAGGACTGGAAAGGTATATTAAATAGTTATCTTGGAAAATGAGAAAATATAAATGGACTAGGGAAGTCTAGTAGGATGTTTTGTTTTGTAAAATGGCCCTAAAGATATATCTGGCATGTTTTGTCCTTTTGGTTATATGCCAGCAAAAGGATCTCCCCATCACAGTGACAACCAAAAAGAACTATCACAAGTTTTCAGAATGTTCCTCAGGGGAAGTACTGCTTTCTTTGAGAATATTCTAATGGCCCTAGTATCCTAGATGTGCAACAGTATTTCTGATAAATAGAACTTATTTTTATATAGGATAAACTTGATTAGTACAGTAACAGATTGTAATCATGGTAATATATTGCATTTACTATATGCCAGGCACTATTTTAAATGCTTGCATAAGGGACACCTGCCTAGGTGGCTCAGTCAGTTTGGTGTCAGACTTCAGCTCAGGTCATGATCTTGGAGTCCTGGGATCAAGGCCTGCATTGGGCTTCCCATTCTGCAGGGGGTCTGCTTCTCCCTCTCCTTCTGCCCCTCTCCCCACTTGTGTGCTCTCTCAAGTGAGTAAAATCTTTAAAAAATAAAAATAAATGCTTTACATTAATTGACTCATTTAATTTTTATTGATTGGTATTATTACTCTAATAGTACCAAATAGTTCTATTGTAGTGGGTACTATTATTCTCCTCATTATGTAGATGAGTCTTTGTTCTTAACTACTTTTTAAAAATTTAAGTTCAATTAACATATAGTGTATTATTAGTTTCAGAGGTAGAGGTCAGTGATTCATCAGTCTTCTATAACACCTGCTTATTACATCATGTGCCCTCCTTAATGCCTACCACCTAGTTACCCCATCCCCCAACCTCCCTTCCCTCCAGCGACCATCAGTGTGTTTCCTATGATTAAGAGTCTCTTATGGTTTGTCTTGTTTTAATTTTCCCTCCCTTTCCCTATGATCCTCTGTGTTCTTTCTTCAATTCCACATGAGTGAGATCATATGATAATTATCTTTCTCTATCTTCTTATGCTTAGCATGATACCCTCTAGTTCCATCCATGTCTTTGCAAATGACAAGATTTCATTTTGTTGATGGCTGAGTAGTATTCCAGTGTGTGTTTGTGTGTGTGTACCCCATCTTCCTTATCCATCATCTGTTGATGTACATTGCTGCTATAAACATAGGGGTGCAGATGTCCTGATCGCTATATTTCTATCTTTGTGGTAGATACCTAGTAGTGCAATTGCTGGGTCATAGGGTAGCTCTATTTTCAACTTTTTGAGGAACCTCCATATGTTTTTCAGAGTGGCTGCACCAGCTTGCCTTCCCACCAATAGTGTATGAGGCTTCCCCTTTCTCTGCATCCTCGCCAACATCTTTTGTTTCCTGACCTGTTAATTTTAGCCATTCTGACTGGTGTGAGGTAGAATCTTATTGTGGTTTTGATTTGTATTTCCCTGATGCCAAGTGATGTTGAGCATTTTTTCATGTGTCTGTTGGTCATTTGTATGTCTTCTTTGGAGAAAGGTCTGTTCATGTCTTCTGCCCATTTCTTGATTGGATTATTTGTTCTTTCGGTGTGGAGTTTGATAAATTCTTTATAGATTTTGGATACTAGCCCTCTATCTGATAAGAAGTTTACAAATGTCTTCTCCCAGTCTTTTAGCCGTCTTTTGATTTTGTCAGCTGTTTCTTTTGCTGCACAAAAGCTTTTTATCTTGATGAAGTCCCAGTAGTTCACTTTTGCCTTTGTCTCCTTTGCCTTTGGAGATGTGTCTAGTAAGAAGTTGCTGTGGCTGAGGTCACAGAGGTTGCTGCCTGTGTTCTCCTCTAGGATTTTGATGGATTCCTTTATCACATTTAGGTCTTTAATCCATTTTGAGTCTCTTTTTGGGTATGGTGTAAGAAAATGGTCCAGTTTGATTCTTCTGCATGTGGCTGTCCAACTATCCCAAAACCATTTGTTGAAGAGACTTTTTCCATTGGATATTCTTTCTTGCTTTGTTGAAAATTAGTTGACTGTAGAGTTCTCGGTTCTCTATTCTGTTCCATTGATCTATGTGTTTTTGTGCCAGTACCATACTGTCTTGATGATTACAGCTTTGTAATATAGTTTGAAGTCCAGAATTGTGTTGCCCCCAGCTTTCGTTTTCTTTTTCAACATTCCTTTGGCTATTTGGGGTCTATTCTGGTTCCATACAATATTTAGGATTATTTGTTCCAGCTCTGTGATAAAAGTTGATGGTATTTTGATATGGATTACATTGAATGTATAGATTGCTTTGGATAGCATAGACATTTTAACAATATCTGTTCTTCTGGGCAGCCCCGGTGGCGCAGTGGTTTAGTGCCGCCTGCAGCCCAGGGTGTGATCCTGGAGACGCAGGATCGAGTCCCATGTCGGGTTCCCCGCATAGAATCTGCTTCTCCCTCTGCCTGTGTCTCTGTCTCTCTCTCTCTCTCTGTGTCTCTATGAATAAATAAATAAAATTAAAAATATATATATCTGTTCTTCCAATCCATGAGCATGGAACATTTTTCCATTTCTTTGTGTCTTTATCAATTTCTTTCATGAATGTTCTATTGTTTTCAGAGTATAAACCCTTTGGCTCTTTGGTTAGGTTTATTCCCAGGTATCTTACGGTTTTTGGTGCTATTGTAAATGGGATTGCTCCCTTAATTCCTCTTCTTCTATCTTATTGTTAGTATATAGAAATGCAACTTATTTCTGTGCATTGATTTTATATCCTGCCACATTACTGAAATCTTGTATGCGTTCTAGCAATTTTGGGTGGAGTCTTTAGATTTTCCACCTAAGAGTGTCATGTCATCTGCAAAGAGTGAGTTTGACTTCTTTGCCAGTTCAGATGCCTTTTTTTTTCTTTTTGTTGTCTGATTGCTGAGGCTAAGACTTCTAGCACTATGTTGAACAACAGTGGTAAGAGTGAGCATCCCTATCATGTTCCTGACCTTAGGGGAAAAGCTCTCAGTTTTTCCCCATTGAGAAGTATATTTGCTGTGGGTTTTTGATAATGGCTTTTTATGATATTGAGGTGTTCCTTCTTTCCATATACTCTTCAGAGTTTTAATCAAGAAAGGAGGCTTATTTTGTCAAATGCATTTTCTGCATCTATTGAGAGGATCATATGGTTCTTGTCCTTTCTTTTATTAATGTGATGTTTCACATTGATTTGCAGGTGTTGAACCACCCCTGCAGCCCAGGAATAAATTCCACCTGGTAGTGGTGAATAATCCTTCTAATAATGTACTGTTGGATCCTGTTGGCTAGTATCTTGGTGAATACTTTGGTATCCATGTTCATCGAGGATATTGCTCTGTAATTTTCCTTTTTGGTAGAATCTTAGTCTGGTTTTGGGATCACGGTAATGCTGGCCTCATAGAAAGAGTTTGGAAGTTTTCCTTCCACTTCTATTTTTGAAACTGCTTCAGAAGAATGGGTATTAGTTCTTCTTAAATGTGTGGGTAGAATTATCTGGGAAGACTTCCAGCCCTGGACTCTTGTTGATTGGAATGTTCTGAACTACTTTTGTTATACTGATTACATAGTTGTGTCTATAGTTTCTTCAGTACTGTTTACATAGTTTGGTCTTGTACTGCTTAATCAATTAGAGATTAAGAGTTTAGGACTTAAAAGTTACTACATAACTGATTGGTGGGATGATTTCTCTCTGTAGGTCATTGGAATAAACAGATGCATTTAAATAATTCAAGTCATTATACTTATTATGTTGTAATGGAAGCTCAGAGCGAAATTAAAATATGCAAAATTCTAAATCCAGTTTTTTTAGAAAATCAAGCCAAAGCTAAATTCCGTTCACATCTAGTTTTAATGCTCTGCTGAGTTTTAAATGTACTAACCACAGTCAGTACTCAATGTTAATCTCACGTGGGCCTCATAGCTCATGAGCCTCAATTGCATTACCTGTCTTGGTTTAATTTTGTCTTTAACAAAAGCGGCTGGTTCTTTGGGTTGCTCAGAACTCCGTTCTGTACCTTTGGAACCCATACTGGACTGATGCTTGACAAATGCTCATCTGTGGGTTTTATTCAATTTTTGGATGATCATTACTTGCATTTTAACTTTACTCTTGAGAGAGAGATAACTGAAAACATCTCAATACTTTCTCTGTAGGGACTCCTTTGTTTCCCCCCAGTGTTTTTTTGGGAGTGTTTGTTTTAACATAAGGTGAGAAAATTCAGAGCAAGACTACTATCATTGAAAGAAATTCTGACTTGCTATGATTTGACAGACTAACTTCATGGTCATTTACATGTATATTGCATTAATAAATATAAAACTTGACATATTTTAAATTGGGTTGTAGAACCTTGATCTATTGGCCATTTCCAGCCCTTAGCTCATGTCACCCACACTGAAGTATGACATTCCATTGTTTTGTTTTGTTTTTTAAGATTTTTTTAATTTATTATATGAGAGACAGAGAGAGAGAGAGAGGTGGAGACACAGGCAGAGGGAGAAGCAGGCTCCATGCAGGGAGCCCGACGTGGGACCCAGTTCTGGGACTCCAGGATCACGCCCTGGGCCAAAGGCAGATGTTCAACTGCTGAGCCACCCAGGTGTTCCTTGGTGTTTTAAAAGTGGAAATTTTAAACTTTTTTTTTTTTAAGCCAAGGAACCTATTATTTAAATATAATGTTATAAAGAAACCCAAATATGTCAGTCAGGTATAAAGATAATTTATCTGATTAAAGGTGGATTGTGTCTGACCTTTAACCAGTTACTTACTTGTTCACTTCTTTACATGTCTGCTTATGCAAAGACTCCAAAGCAGCCCTGGATTAACCTTTGAGGAAAATAAGCTTGAGTTCAGGGCACCAAGAGAAGGGGAACACCACAGTTTTTGGCCCTGGCTATCATGCCCTTTACTCTTTCACTGCCACACTTAAGTGTAGGAAATTGTTTTGTAATTGTCTTTATCTGCTATGTTGCAATTTAATGTGCACTGTTAATGTATCTTTTTTTCTTTGGTATAGTGAGTGACTGACTCAGGGCTAAGTTTGATATGAAGGTATTACATTTTTTTCTGACTATGGTGTGAGTTCCACTTAACCAATTGGCATTTATGTCATGCACTGATTTGTGTAAAGAACCCTGAAGCTCTTTATCTTAAGCAATGGATGGGTTAGGGGGCATCATTGTTGGGCTGTGTTGAGGGCATTAGTTGGTCTTAATCCAGCCCTGCTCCAAAGTGTGCAATTTTAAAGTCCACTGATACAGCAGAAAAAAAACCTAGAAATTACTGTGTGAGAAGTATTTAATAAGTGTTAGCTCTTTTACTGTTGTAACCCAAATAATGATTTTTCTAAAAGTTAACTATATTGCCAGTTCCATTCACAATAAAGCTACTGACAAAAGCTTCAGAAATCACAAAAAATTGCATATGCACAAAATTTTGGACACATTATCAAGGAGTTCACAGACATCAAGTTAAAAACTCTTGTTTGAGATTTGAATGGTGGAATACTGTGCTGTGAATACTGATTAATTAGCTAATTCACAGTTTAATAGGAAGTTATAAGAAGTATTGTTTATATCTATCTTATTTCCAAAAAGGAAAAGTAGTAGGACCATTTTACAAATGTGGTCCATATGCCATGCAATAAGATGAAAAATAAGAATTGAGAATGTCAGCTGTAGGGAAAACAGAGATGGAAAGAAGGCTTAAGATTCTCTTTCTCCCTCTGCCCCTCCCCTTGCTCTCCTTTTCTCTCTCTCTTTAAAACAAAACAAAACAAAACAACAACAACAACAACTCCTGGGCCTTTTCCCTGTATTTTTCTACTTCTCTATGTTGTGCTGTTTCTTTGTGCAAACATTTCTATCATTATTTCCCTTTCCTGCTTTTTTTCCTTTTCTTTTTCACTTTTTTTCATGTAGCCCTTCATCTCCCTTCCTTAATGTGCCCTCAGTCAAAACCATAATGTGACACCAGTGTCTAAATATCTTACTTAGGTCTTCTGTTTTTGTTTTGCTTTTTTTAAAAAAAGATTTTATTTATTTATTCATGAGAGATAGAGATAGAGATAGAAAGAGAGAGAGAGAGGCAGAGACAGAGGCAGAGAGAGGCAGAGGGAGAAGCAGACTCCATGCAGGGAGCCCAATGCAGGACTTGATCCCAGGTCCCCAGGATCACACCCTGGGCCAAAGGTGGCGTTAAACCAATGAGCCACCCAGGCTGCCCCCTGTTTTTGTTTTATAAATAAATTTAGTTTAACTTTGCACTCCCTCCCACTGCCCCTCAACCAGAATTACTTTTTATAATCCATGTGGTCCATTATTGACTTTCCCTGATTCATATTTCTTAATTGAGTAAATATTTCCCATTCTTGCTTTATTTATGCTCCTGATTATTATAGTAGACATTAATGCTAAGTTAATACAAGGATATTTCAAAAGCTAATCTTTTTTTTTTTTTTTGCATTATTCCAGGGAGAAAATTTGTAATTAAATGAAGATATTGATGTGATGAAAAATGAGATTTTTGGTACTGTGTTTATTACATGTAGCTCATATTTCATAGAAGCTGTTATTTTATTGCTTTTGAATAAATTTTTCAGTATATTTTTAAAAAGTTTTCTAAAGATTTTTTTGTGAAAGTTCGTTTTTGGTTTAAAACTTGCCACCTACCTTGTCTTTGTTTTTTATGTTAAAATGCATAATAAGTACATTTACTAACTTGTATTTTCAATTAGACTAACATTTTTTGCTTACTTTCCTAGTAATACTTTATTTTTAAAATAAGTAATATGAATTTAGAAGTCATTCTGCCACAGGTTCATAATTGTACTAATAATGGCTAGCATTTGTTGAGTGTTTACCATTCATTTTTCAATCACTATTTGTTAACTCATTAAATTTACATAATCTATTTTATTTTATTTATATGAGAGGAAAAAAAGCATGAGATGGGGAAGGAGCAAAGAGAAGGAGAAGCCAACTCCCCACCAAGCAGGAAGCCTGATGCTGGGGCTCTGTCCTAGGATCTAAGATCATGACCTGAGCTGAAGGTAGATGCTTAACTCCCTGAGCCACCCAGGCACCCCTCACATAATCTATTTTGTGAGGTATAGATATTATTATACATGGTGTGTGTGTGTGTGTGTGTGTGTGTGTGTGTGTGTAGAATTAACATAATGACACAAGTATGTGTTTCAAAGAAAGGGATTTGTTGTTAAGTATCATGAGATGGACTTTGGGTTAATGGCCCCATTTAGACATAGCTAGCCTTATGGTAGAATAAAAAAATGCAGCAAAATGAAGATGACATATTCAAACCTTCAAATTAAAAAACCTCCCAAAAGTTCAAATTTGTTGTCTTTAGACCAAATATTTAAAGTGTATATAAATATGTCCTTAAAAAATAATATGGAGTTAATTTTTTTCTAATATGTAAATAGTAAAGCCATTAATGTTGATAGTACTATTTGAATAACACTATTTCAGAATTTGTAATTACTTGTCAGGAATAGAATAAAGTTTATCTTTTTACTGCTACTTGCTAGTGACCCTAAGAGTTAAATTATTGTTAGTCTTCTTAGTACCCTATTTCCCTTTCCCCTAACTTTCTACCATGTGCCTTATGAGCTCTTGTTAATGGCCTAGTGAACATTATTTAGTCACATTATACATCTGACACCTTCATTAATTTAGTTTCCAATCTGAGATGGACTGTTAATTTTGACAAACTCTAACCTCTTCCTCTTAGCTTCCTTTCTCTTCCTGTTGACAGGAATGTTAATATTTGTTAGTCTTTTCAACTACCTGCTTTACTGCATCTTCCATACTTTCAAGAGACAACTTAGCCACATACTTCAGAGGAGATCTTCAGGTCCAATCTCCCTCAATTTCCTTCATCTTTATAGACCTGCCTATGTCAGCATGCATTCATTTTTTCTTCCCTCCTATCTCAGAAAAGCCTATTTCTCTAAATGGCCAGTCCTTGTACTTGTATGCTAAATTCCATTCTTTCCCTTTGATTATATGATTTTACTGTATTAAATATCCCATGTCTTGTCCTTTATCTTTAATTCTATCCCTTTGGTTTCTTTCATTCATATAAATATGTTCAAATTGCTTCCGTGGCCTAAACAACGAAAACTAAAACACCACCCTTATAATACCTACTCCTCAAGAAAATACTGTGTCCTTATAGTATATACTTATCTTATTTGAACTTTTCCACATCACATTGGATTTCACATATAGTTGCAATTGGAATAGCCGTGTTATGCTCTAATCCATTCACCTCCATAATCCCTGGCTACTGTTGATTCATCCAGGGTTAGATACTTTGTTTAGGTGGAGCCAGAGTCTTTTCTTAAGGAATTTTGAAACTGAGACTGCAAACAAACTCCACTATCTTTTTGCATGCCTTCACTATAAAATCCAAGACTCCAGAGTTCTTGATAGCCATCTTTCCTACCATGTGGGCCAAAGCAGCAATGCAACTAGTCTGGACAAAGAAGGAGAGAAAATGAAACAAACCTACAGAGAAGAACAAGAAAAAGAATAACTCAAGATCTTGGTTCCACATGCTTTTGAGACTCAGCCACATTAGTGACCTTGCATTTTGAGATACCACAATATTCTTATAGTAAGCCCTTTTATAAAGCTCATTCAAATTGGATTTCTGTCACTTGCAAGCAAAAAAGCACTAATCAATACACTTTGTCTTTTATTTTTTGCCACCAAATATCTTAGAAAAACCATTCTGTATTCCGTGTTTTACTCTTTACTTCCAAAGCAATCCTTAACCTAATACAATCTGACTTCTATCTACCACTGTTGCCACATCTAGCATCCTGTTTTCATTATTTGATTTTTGGTAGCATTTGAGATTGTTTACCAGCTCTCCTGTGTTATCTCTTGATCTTGCTCTAGAGCATTGCTGGTCTTTCCTAATTCTCCTTTTAAAAACAAATAGCTAATCTTTATGTAATGCACACTACGTGCCAGGCAATGTTGTAAACTCTTTACAAATACTACTATATTTGTAATGAGGAACAACTGTGAGGTAATATCTTTCCAGGAGGTCATGCAACACAGCACTATAGTACCATATGATATAGATCTAAAATAGTTTATTGAGGAAAAGTTTACAAAGAGGGTAGTAATAGAATACACACAAGCCCTCAAACTCTTATCCTATAGCTTAGGCATAGTCTGCATGCACTGTCTTCAGAGTTCCAGTGGAAAGAAACCCTGCCTCAGTAATATTCTACATATTTGGGATGCCTGGGTGGTTCAGCAGTTAAGTATGTCTGCCTTCAGCCTGGGGAGTGATCCTGGAGTTCTGGGATCGAGTCCCACATCGAGTTCCCTGCATGGAGGCTGCTTCTCCCTCTGCCTATGTCTATCTCTCGCTTTCTGTGTCTCTCATTAATAAATAAATAATCTTTAAAAAAATAATTCAAAAAATATTCTACATATTTAATTTTTTATTAAATTCAATTTGCCAACATATAACATCACCCAGTGTATTCTACATATTTATTATTGGAATGGGATAGGGAATATCTGTGTAGCTATGCACTAATAGAAAAGTCTTTGTAGATGAAGTGGCCATTTTAGAGAGAGGGAACCTTTCTGTTCCTCTGTTGAGCTAACTGAAATTTGTTGATACACCTGTCTTTGCTACTAAAAGTTTGAGAGGACAGGAGATTGGGGGCTGAGCCTCCAGAGCTATCGTGATTGTCTCTCATTAGGCAAGTGCTAGTATTTTTCACTGTGTTTTACAGAAGAGAAAACAGGCACAGAAAGGTTAAATAATTTTTCTCATGGTCATGGTAACTTTATAACAGCTGAGATTTGAACTGACTCCAAAGTCCATGCTCTTAACTACTAAAGCCACATTGCCTCTTTGTATTGCCTTTTACTTCTTTAAATATCCATTCTTCGTATACTTATCTGCCTACTTTAAAACACTGGGATTTCCTAGGCTTCTACCTTCCTCTTCTGAAGATACATGTTCTTACATCATCTCATCCAGACCTGTTGCTTCAGTAATAATCCTTATGGTAATAACTTTCAGATCTGTATCTTCATTTTTTTTCTTGCAACAGATCTGTATTTTCATTGGCCTATCCAGAAAGTTCCCTGCATATCCTATAGATATTTTTTAAAGAAGACTTTAAATTTATCCAAAACTAAAGTCATGATATCTTCTCAAAATTTGCCTGTCCTGCTTTCGTATTTTCCTTTTGTTTAGATGTTTGCTTATTTTGCATCATCATTTACCCAGTTCTTTTTTTTTTAAGATTTATTTTATTTTATTTGTTATTTATGATGGGGGGGTGGCAGAGACACAGGAGGAGGGAAAAGCGGGCTCCATACCGGGAGCCCCACATGGGACTCGATCCTGGGACTCCAGGATCGCGCCCTGGGCCAAAGGCAGGCGCCAAACCGCTGAACCACCCAGGGATCCCTTCATTCACCCAGTTCTTGCAGTCAAAGACCATAATCTGGTGGCTGTCAGGTCACTGTTCTCTCTATGCAAAACATAGCGATTAGACTATTCTGCTTAAGCCCTCCATGCCTATAGGTTCTTGTTAATTGTGTTTCATCTATGAAATCTTACATTCCAGCATTCCCACTGACAACAATCTTATCTTTTCATCTCTCTCTCTAATCCCTGTTGATATTTTTCCATATTATTAAGAAAGTATAGGGATGCCTGGGTGGTTAGCAGGTAAGCTCCTGCCTTTGGCTCAGGGTGTGATCCTGGAGACCGAGGATCGAGTCCCACATCAGGCTCCCTGCATGGAGCCTGCTTCTCCCTCTGCCTGTGTCTCTCCCTCTCTCTGTCTCTCATGAATAAATAAACAAAATTAAAAAAAAAAAAGAACGTATATCTGGGGCACCTGGGTGGCTCGGTTTATTTGGCATCCAACTCTTGATTTTGGTTCAGATTGTGATCTCAGGGTCATAGGATTGAACCTCACTTCAAAGCTCCATGCTCAGCAGGGAGTCTAAGATTTTCTCACTCTCCCTCTGTCCCTCCCCCCACTCATTCTCTGTCTCTTTCTCTCTAAAACAAATGGATAAATCTTAAATAAATGTGTGTGTGTGTGTATACTTTCCATTTAACGGTTTTTCCTATAATGTGGAATCCCATGATAGAGGTAATATAATGTGGTTAAGAATATGGACTTTGAGTAGGATCCTTAAATCCATGAGAGAGTTATTGGTATTTGTCTTGCCCTCATATCCTAAACAATTATAAAACTGGACAAAACATGCAAGGCAGTTCTTTTTAGGCATTGAGGAATGGGTAGCTCAAGACTATAATCCTTAAAAGAAGGAAAACATTTCATATTAACTCTATTGTTCGCCCAGGGAAGACTGGATGCAGACTTCCCCAGTTACAACTCTGGTACAGGGAGAGAAAGCCTGAGTGGAGTGGTATTCATGCTGAGCTGAGGCAGATATCAGAGTTTGGAGTTGCTATGATGGCTAGAACTTGTGGAGAAGAATACCAGAGATGAGGAAGCTTTATACAAAGGGTAGGCACAGAAGACTGAGAGTTTCCCTCAAGTCCCTGTAAAGGCAGACTTTACATGTACAGGATGAAAATTGTCAAGACATAATAGAGAATGGCTGCTATTAGGCTGAGTGGACAGGAGATACCAGAACTTGCACACTCCTAGGAAATGTTGGAGTTCCAGCCTGTCCACAGAGGAGGATACTTGCTGAACAACTTGGGCACATAAGGTCACCCACTGGGTATAAGAATCAAGCCCTAGAATAAAGGTATCCCACAGAACTAAATAAAAACCAAAATAGACAAACCCTACCAAAGGGTAAATCCAAGTCTGAGAGGATCAAGAACATCCACCAATAATTTAACTCAATACTCTTTAAAGGAAAGCAAAATAATTCAGAAAGGCAGAATCACTTTTATGTATCCATCACACTGTTCAGCATACAATAAAAATTATCAGACATAAATAGAAAAATCATGATCTATAACCTAGAGAAAAGTCAGTCAATAAAAACCAACTCAAGTTAACCCAGATACTGGAATGAGCATACAAGGTCTACAACTATTGTAAATACTTTTGAAGGTTTAAAGGAAAAGATGTACACAATGAATGAACAGAGGGGGAGGAATCTCAGCAGACAAAAAGAAAATATAAATGAACCAAATGGAAATTCTAGAACCAAAAATTACTGTATCTGAAATTTAAAATTCCCAGTGTGGCCTTACCTGCATATTGGAAATGAGAGTTAACTTAAAGACAAATTAATAGAAAATGTCAACTCTGAAGAACAGAGAAAAATGGTTGGATAAAGATGAACAGAGCAACCAAGACAATGTGAGCCATTGTTAAAAAGAAAATAAAAAGAAAATGAGGCAGGAAAATTTTTTTTAAAAATTATGACTAAAAATATATACCAAAGTTGGTGTGGGGGGAAAAAAGACAATCTACAGATCCCACAAGTTTAACAAAAAAGCATCATACTTAGGTTTATAGTAGTGACAACTCCTGAAAACTGAAGATAGAAAGAAAATCTTAACAACAAACAGAGAAAAAAGTCTCACATAGGGAGCAATGAATCAAAAGGCTGATTACTGACCAGAAACAGTGAGACACACCTACATATAAAGACAATACTGGTTACAAGTAAAAGGTATAGAAAAATGTGCCAGGCAAACAAGAGGCAATTCCTGACAAAGCAGACTTCAGGAAAGAAGTATTAGTGAAGATAAAGAATGTTTTTCATAATGGCAAAAGAGCCTTTTCAGTAGAAAGACATACTCCTAAATGTGTATACACCAATTAACAGATTTCAGAACACATAAAGTAAAAACTAACAAAACTAAAGAGAGAAATAGAAAAATCCACAATCATAGTGGGAGTTTAACCTCTATTTTCCAGTAATTTAAAGAATAAGAGACAAAAAAATGATATAGATTTGAACGTAACTATCAACTAACTGGACTTAATTGACATTTAAAGAATACCATTCCTGGGTGCCTGGATGGTCCAGTTTGTTGAGCATCCAACTCTTGATTCTGGCTCTGGTCATGATCTCATGGTCATGGGATCAAGCCCTGGGCCAGGCTCCATGATCAGTGGGGAGTCTGGTTCTCTCCCTCTGCCTCTCCCTCCGGCTCTCTCTCTGTCTCTCTAAAACAAATCTTTTTTAAAAATAGAAATAAAGACTACCACTCCTAACAACTGTGAAATACACATTCCTTTCAAGTGTACGTGGAATGTTGACAGATCATATGTTGGGCCATAATTTAGGTCTCAATAAATTTCAAAAGACTATATCTCTGACCACAATATCCTTAAACTTCAATAGCAACATATCTAGAAAATCTAGAAATATTTGGAAATTAATCATGCATGCAATTTTTGAGTCAAAGAATGTGTAAAAAGGGAATTTAGATTTTATCTTTAATTGGTAATGAAGACAAAAATAAAAATGTATTAGAGACAGCTAAGGCAGTAATTAGAGGGAAACCTTTCTATAAAGAAGAAAGGTTTAAAATCAGTAGTCTAAATTTCCACCTTAAGAAGCTAGAGGGGGAAAACAAATTAAAAAACAAAGAACAAATTAATCCTAAAGTGAATAGAAAAGGAAAAAGTGAACAATAATCAGTGATACAGAAAACAATAGAGAATCTATACAGCTAAAAGTTGATTCATTGAAAATATTAAACTATTTGATCTAGGAAGGCTGATCAAGAGAGAGAATACAAATAACCAATATTTAGAATGAAAAGGGGGCTAGCTATGACAATAGATGCTACAGACATTTTTAAATATGACAAGGGAATATTAACACTTGAAACTGAAAATGGAGGAGGGGAAAGTTCACTAATTACTTATGAGGCAACTGTAACAATGATACAAAAATTTAACAACAGTACATGAAAAGAAGATATCCCTTGTGAGCATACAGTGTAGATCAGAAAACTATGACCCTCAAGCCAAATGTGGCTCTCCTTTTCCTGTTTTTGAAAATAAACTTTGAGAGGTGCTTGGGTGGTTCAGTTGGGTTAAGCCACAGACTCTTGATTTCAGTTCAGGTCATGATCTCGTGGTCATGAGATTGAACCCCAAATTGGGCTCCACACTTGGTATGGAGTCTGCTTGAGTCTCTCTCTCCTTCTCCCTTTGCCCTTCACCCCATTTGTATTTGTGCACATGTTTTTTCTCTAAAATAAATCTTAAAAAAATTTTTTGATTATATGTTGTCTATAACTGCTTTTGCATTATAGCAGCAGACTGAATAATTGTGACAAAGACTACATGGCCACAAAGTCTAAAATATTTACTATTCGACCTTTCAACAAAAAAGTTTTCGACCTCTGACATAGACACAGAAATTCTCAAAGAAATATTAGCAAGAAAAATCCAGAGATATAAAAAGAAGGTTATATAATTACCAAATGACTCTTATGCCATTAAGTGTGGGTTGCCTAAAAACTAAAAATTCTAAAGGGGATGGGATGCCTGGGTGGCTCAGCGGTTGAGCGTCTGCCTTTGGCTCAGAGTGTGATCCCATGGTCCTGGGATCAAGACCCACATCCGGCTCCCCACAGAGAGCCTGCTTCTCCCTCTGCCTGTGTCTCTCATGAATAAATAAATAAATCTTTTTTAAAAATCAACCTGAGGATTGATAGAACAAACTGCACAACTACAGGGAGAGAAGGGTCCACTTCAAGGAAGTTAGGAAATGTTTGGGAGAGAAACATTACAAGTCTGTAGAGGGGAGGCAGCCCCAGTCATGGAGAAAAGCAAGAGAGACAGTGGAGCTCACAGCGATCTGCACAAGGAGAACACTTCCCCAAAGCCGATGGCTGGGAAAATAAGAGGGACTGAATTTTTTGAGTTTTGCAACCAGCAGGGCTCAAAGATGAGTTTTCGAGGTCTGTGGGTGTGGCTGGGATAGAGCCTGGAGGTTGCTGCCCTACTCCTGGAGTGGAGGCAGTCATACAACCCCAGGGCAGACTGACAATCTGAGGATCACCTAAAGGGCATGGGAAGAAACTGTACTTTTTGGAGCACATCTATGAGAAGTGGCATTGACTCTGGGGACAAAAAAAAAAACAGTGGGCACCATTTCTCTTCCCTGCCCCTTATGATAGGTATAGAGACACCTGTTAAAGGCAGTAACTGGGACACTAGCTGTTTAGCTTGCTTTCTCCAAGTCCCATGCCCCTGTGCTCTGAAGGGACAGCCATTCTGGTTCAAACCAGCATCAGTTCCAGCAGGGCGAAACCCTTTCCCAGAGGACTGGTGAAAGTCCCCACCACACTAGGTCTCTGAAGTTTGGCATTTTAAAAGTCAGCAGGCCTGGCTGAGGTAGAGCCCAGGTGCATTGTTGCACCAGATAGGCAACCAACCCAGAGACAGAGTGAAATCAGTGATGTGAAAAATCCCTGTGACGCAGAAGGGGAAATTATTTGCTCCTCAGAAAGTGCTTCCCTGAGAGCAGCAAGCATGGACTCTCCTCCACAGAGTAGGCTAGCACCATTTCCCTCCCCTTCCTCTTAACACAAGCCAACTTCAATAAGCAGCAGAAGCCAGTCCTAGCTGTCTAACCTGCTTACACCACATTCCTCCCCAGGCCCCCCCTGTGCTCTACTGGTGCTACTTTTCTTGAGCAAATGTGTGTGAGGACCAGCGCAATGGGCCCCCCCTCAGAAGGCCAGCACAAACCCGTGCACAATCACATCTACTGACCATAGGGTTCTACAAAACTTCAGTTTTCGTGGAAGTAGCATCAGGTCTCCTTTAGCAAGGAGACCAGAACGCACCTAGTTGAAACTTGCCACACTCTGGCCAAGGCCCAAACTCCCCGCTGCCGGCTGGTAGAAACTCTACAGACCACTGATCTAAGGGGTAGAGCAGCAGAGTGCACACAGCACACACCAGAGACACTTCCCGGAGCGAGAGGCCCTGGACATTATATGACCTCTTCTTCATAAAACCATTACTCTCAGGGGCAGGAAAACTAACACAGAAGAAGACAGAGACCTAGACAAAATGCCAAGACTGAGGAATTCATCCCAAAAGACAGAACAAGAAAAAGTCACAGCCAGGGATCTAATTCAAACAGATATAAGTAACATGTTTGATCCAGAATTTAAAATAATAACCATAGGATACTTGCTGGGCTGCAGAAAAGCATGGAAGACACCAGGGAGACCCTTACCACAGAGATTTAAAAAAAAAAAAAAAGATAAAAAACAATCAGGCCGAAATGAAAAATGCAGTAACTACGGTTCAAAACTGACTGGATGTAATGACTACAAGGATGGGAGAAGGAAAGGAATGTGTAAGCAATAGGGAAGACAGAATTATGGAAAATAATGAAGCTGAACAAAAGAGAGAAAAAGCAATTTGGATCACAAAAGTAGACTTAGGGAAGTCAGTGACACCATCAAACATAGTAACATTAGTAGCATGGGAGCCCCAAAAGAAGAGAGGGAAAAGGGGGCAGAAGGTTTATTTGAGCAAATTGTAGCTGAAAACTTCCCTAATCTGGGCAAGGAAATGGATATCCAAATCCAGGAGGCACAGGGAACTCCCATCAAAATCCACAAAAGCAGGCCAACATCAAGATATATTGCAGTTAAATTTGCAAAATATAGTAATAAAAAAATCCTAAAAGCAGCAAGACCAAAGAAGTCCCTAACTTAGAAGGGCAGACCAGTAAGGTTAGCAGCAGGTCTCTCCATGGAAACTTTTGGCAAGCCAGAAAGGAATTCCATGATATATTCAAAGTCCTGAGTGGAAAAAATGTGCAGCCAAGAATACTCTATCCAGCAAGTCTACCATTCAGAATAGAAGGAGAGATAAGAGTTTCCCAAACAAAAACTAAAGGAGTTCATGCCCACTAAACCAGCCCTGAAATATTAAAAGGGACTCTTGAGTGGAAAAGAAAGACCAAAAGTGACAAAGACAACAAAGGGACAGAGAAAAATCTCCAGAAACAATGACTGAGCAAGTAATAAAATGACACTAAATATTACTCTTTTTTTTAAGATTTTATTTATTTATGACAGAGAAAGTGAGAGGCAGAGACACAGGCAGAGGGAGAAGCAGGCTCCATGCAGGGAGCCCGATATGGGACTGGATCCCGGGTCTCCAGGATCATGCCCCGGGCTGAAGGCAGCGCTAAACCGCTGAGCCACCCGGGCTGCCATAAAAGAAATTTTTTTAAGTAAGTTCCATGTCAGATGAAGTTTCTGATGGGGGTGGGGGGGAGAGAATACATGGTATAGCACTCATGGGGTTTTATTCTTCTTTAATCTTTCAGTTTTGTTTTTTTCAATTTTTTCAATTTTGTTTTTATATAGACATTATATATATATATAATGTTCCTTTCATTGTATTTTATTGTATTTTTGCATATACATGTTTTTCTTTCCCTTCTATTTTGGGATCTAGTTTCTTTTAACAAACAAACCAAAATATACCCAGGATCCAGTTTATTGTTTTGTTCTGTTTAATTTCTTGTTTGAATTTTTCTCATTTTATTTTGTTTCTGTTTTCTTCTGGTTTGTTTTGTTTGAATTTTTCCATTTTTGTTGTAACTATTTTTATCCCTCTCTCTCTTTCTTCTATTCTTTTCTGGACATAATGACAAGATGGAGAAACTCACCCAAAAGAAAGAACAGGAGGAAGTATTCACTGCCAGGGATTTAATCAGTATGGATATAAGTAAGATGTTGGAATTAGAATTCAAAACAATGGTTATAAAGATACTAGCTGGGCTTAAAAAAAAAAGCATAGAAAACACTAGAGAATCCTTTACTATAGAAATAAAAGAACTAAAATCTAATTGAAAATTAGAAATTAAAATTTAAAATGCTATTACTGAGATGCAATCAAAAAACAGAGGCCCTAACAGCTAGGATAAATGAAGTAGAAGGGTGAGTCAGTGAAATAGACAAAAATGAAAATTACAGACCAATATCCCTGATGAAAATAGATGCAGAAATTCTCATCAAGATACTAGCCAATAGGATTCAACACTACATTAAAAGGATTATTCACCACGACCAAGTGAGATTTAAGGGCTGTAAGGGTGGTTCAACATCCACAAATCAATCAATGTGATACACTACATTAATAAAAGGACAAGAACCAAAAGATCCTTTCAATAGATGCAGAAAACACATTTGACAAAATACAGCATCGTTTCTTGATAAAAGCTCTGTAGTGTAGGGATAGAAGGAACATACCTCAGTATCATAAAAGCCATATACAAAAAAACCCACAGTGAATATCATTCTCAATAGGGAAAAATTGAGAGTTTTCTCACCAAGATCAGGAACATGACAGTAATGTCACTGTCACCACTGTTGTTCAATATAGTACTGGAAGTCTTAGCCCCAGCAATCAGACAACAAAAAGAAATAAAAGGCATCCAAATCAGCAAAGAAGTCAAACTCTCTTTGCAGACAACATGATATTCTATGTAGAAAACCCAAAAGACTCCACTCAAAAATTGCTAGAACTGATACAGAATTCAGCAAGTCACAGGATAAAACCAATGCACAGAAATCAGTTGCATTTCTATGCAATAATAATGAGGCAGAAGAAAGAAATCAAGGAACTGATCCCACTTACAATTGCACCAAAACTATAAAATACCAAGGAATAAAGCTAACCAAAGAGGGAAAGGATTTATACTCTGAAAACTAAAGAACACTTAAGAAAGAAATTGAGGAAGACACTAAGAAATGGAAAAACATTCCGTGCTCATGGACTGGAAGAAAAATATTACTAAAATGTCTATGCTCCTCCCCCACAAAAATCTATACATTTAATACAATCCCTATCAAAATACCAACAGCATTTTTCAGAGAATTAAAACAATCCTAAAATTTGTTTTTTTTAATAAATTAATTTTTATTGGTGTTCAATTTACCAACATACAGAATAATACCCAGTGCTCATCCCGTCAAGTGTCCCCCTCAGTGCCCGTCACCCATTCACCCCCACCCCCCGCCCTCCTCCCCTTCCACCACCCCTAGTTCGTTTCCCAGAGTTAGGAGTCTTTATGTTCTGTGTCCCTTTCTGATATTTCCCACACATTTCTTCTCCCTTCCCTTATATTCCCTTTCACTATTATTTATATTCCCCAAATGAATTAGAACATACACTGTTTGTCCTTCTCCGATTGACTTACTTCATTCAGCATAATACCCTCCAGTTCCATCCACGTTGAAGCAAATGGTGGGTATTTGTCGTTTCTAATGGCTGAGTAATATTCCATTGTATACATAAACCACATCTTCTTTATCCATTCATCTTTCGATGGACACCAAGGCTCCTTCCACAGTTTGGCTATTGTGGACATGGCTGCTAGAAACATCGGGGTGCAGGTGTCCCGGCGTTTCATTGCATCTGAATCTTTGGGGTAAATCCCTAACAGTGCAATTGCTGGGTCGTAGGGCAGGTCTATTTTTAACTCTTTGAGGAACCTCCACACAGTTTTCCAGAGTGGCTGTACCAGTTCACATTCCCACCAACAGTGTAAGAGGGTTCCCTTTTCTCCGCATCCTCTCCAACATGTTGTTTCCTGCCTTGTTAATTTCCCCCATTCTCACTGGTGTGAGGTGGTATCTCCTGGTGGTTTTGATTTGTATTTCCCTGATGGCAAGTGATGCAGAGCATTTTCTCATGTGCATGTTGGCCATGTCTATGTCTTCCTCTGTGAGATTTCTCTTCATGTCTTTTGCCCATTTCATGATTGGATTGTTTGTTTCTTTGCTGTGGAGTTTAATAAGTTCTTTATAGATCTTGGAAACTAGCCCTTTATCTGATATGTTATTTGCAAATATCTTCTCCCATTCTGTAGGTTGTCTTTTAGTTTTGTTGACTGTATCCTTTGCTGTGCAAAAGCTTCTTATCTTGATGAAGTCCCAATAGTTCATTTTTGCTTTTGTTTCTTTTGCTTTCGTGGATGTATCTTGCAAGAAGTTACTGTGGCCAAGTTCAAAAGGGGTGTTGCCTGTGTTCTCCTCTAGGATTTTGATGGAATCTTGTCTCACATTTAGATCTTTCATCCATTTTGAGTTTATCTTTGTGTATGGTGTAAGAGAGTGGTCTAGTTTCATTCTTCTGCATGTGGATGTCCAATTTTCCCAGCACCATTTATTGAAGAGACTGTCTTTCTTCCAGTGGATAGTCTTTCCTCCTTTATCGAATATTAGTTGACCATAAAGTTCAGGGTCCACTTCTGGGTTCTCTATTCTGTTCCATTGATCTATGTGTCTGTTTTTGTGCCAGTACCACACTGTCTTGATGACCACAGCTTTGTAGTACAACCTGAAATCTGGCATTGTGATGCCCCCAGATATGGTTTTCTTTTTTAAAATTCCCCTGGCTATTCGGGGTCTTTTCTGATTCCACACAAATCTTAAAATAATTTGTTCTAACTCTCTGAAGAAAGTCCATGGTGTTTTGATAGGGATTGCATTAAACGTGTAAATTGCCCTGGGTAACATTGACATTTTCACGATATTAATTCTGCCAATCCATGAGCATGGAATATTTTTCCATCTCTTTGTGTCTTCCTCAGTTTCTTTCAGAAGTGTTCTATAGTTTTTAGGGTATAGATCCTTTACCTCTTTGGTTAGGTTTATTCCTAGGTATCTTATGCTTTTGGGTGCAATTGTAAATGGGATTGATTCCTTAATTTCTCTTTCTTCAGTCTCATTGTTAGTGTATAGGAATGCCATTGATTTCTGGGCATTGATTTTGTATCCTGCCACGCTACCAAATTGCTGTATGAGTTCTAGCAATCTTGGGGTGGAGGCTTTTGGGTTTTCTATGTAGAGTATCATGTCATCGGCGAAGAGGGAGAGTTTGACTTCTTCTTTGCCAATTTGAATGCCTTTAATGTCTTTTTGTTGTCTGATTGCTGAGGCTAGGACTTCCAATACTATGTTGAATAGCAGTGGTGAGAGTGGACATCCCTGTCTTGTTCCTGATCTTAGGGGAAAGGCTCCCAGTGCTTCCCCACTGAGAATGATATTTGCTGTGGGCTTTTCGTAGATGGCTTTTAAGATGTCGAGGAAAGTTCCCTCTATCCCTACACTCTGAAGAGTTTTGTTCAGGAATGGATGCTGTATTTTGTCAAATGCTTTCTCTGCATCTAATGAGAGGATCATATGGTTCTTGGTTTTTCTCTTGCTGATATGATGAATCACATTGATTGTTTTACGAGTGTTGAACCAGCCTTGTGTCCCGGGGATAAGTCCTACTTGGTCATGGTGAATAATTTTCTTAATGTGTTGTTGGATCCTATTGGCTAGTATCTTGTTGAGAATTTTTGCATCCATGTTCATCAGGGATATTGGTCTGTAATTCTCCTTTTTGGTGGGGTCTTTGTCTGGTTTTGAAATTAAGGTGATGCTGGCCTCATAGAATGAATTTGGAAGTACTCCATCTCTTTCTATCTTTCCAAACAGCTTTAGTAGAATAGGTATGATTTCTTCTTTAAACGTTTGATAGAATTCCCCTGGGAAGCCATCTGGCCCTGGACTCTTGTGTCTTGGGAGGCTTTTGATGACTTCTTCAATTTCCTCCCTGGTTATTGGCCTGTTCAGGTTTTCTATTTCTTCCTGTTCCAGTTTTGGTAGTTTGTGGCTTTCCAGGAATGCGTCCATTTCTTCTATATTGCCTAATTTATTGGCATAGAGCTATTCATAATATGTTTTTAAAATCGTTTGTATTTCCTTGGTGTTGGTAGTGATCTCTCCTTTCTCATTCATGATTTTATTAATTTGAGTCTTCTCTCTTCTTTTTAATAAGGTTGGCTAATGGTTTATCTATCTTATTAATTCTTTCAAAGAACCAACTCCTGGTTCTATTGATCTGTTCCACAGTTCTTCTGGTCTCAATTTCGTTGAGTTCTGCTCGAATTTTAATTAACTCTCTTCTTCTGCTGGGCATCGGGTCCATTTCCTGTTTTTTCTCTAGCTCCTTTATGTGTAAGGTTAGCTTTTGTATTTGAGTTCTTTCCAGTTTTTGAATGGATGCTTGTATTGCGATGTATTTCCCCCTCAGGACTGCTTTTGCTGCATCCCAAAGATTTTGAACGGTTGTATCTTCATTCTCATTAGTTTCCATGAATCTTTTTAATTCTTCCTTAATTTCCTGGTTGACCCTTTTATCTTTTAGCAGGATGGTCCTTAACCTCCACGTGTTTGATGTCCTTCCAAACTTCTTCTTGTGATTTAGTTCTAATTTCAAGGCGTTATGGTCTGAGAATATGCAGGGGACGATCCCAATCTTTTGGTATCGGTTCAGACCCGATTTGTGACCCAGTATGTGTTCTCTTCTGGAGAAAGTTCCATGTGCACTTGAGAAGAATGTGTATTCAGTTGAGTTTGGATGTAAAGTTCTGTAGATATCTGTGAAATCTATCTGGTCCAGTGTATCATTTAAAGCTCTCATTTCTTTGGAGATGTTGTGCTTAGAAGACCTATCGAGGGTAGAAAGAGCTAGATTGAAGTCACCAAGTATAAGTGTATTATTATCTAAGTATTTCTTCACTTTGGTTAATAATTCGTTTAAGTATTTGGCAGCTCCCACATTCGGGGCATATATATTGAGGATTGTTAAGTCCTCTTGCTGGATAGATCCTTTAAGTATGATATAGTGCCCCTCTTCATCTCTCACTACAGTCTTCGGGGTAAATTTTAGTTTATCTGATATAAGGATGGCTACCCCTGCTTTCTTTTGAGAACCATTTGAATGGTAAATGGTTCTCCAACCTTTTATTTTCAGGTTGTAGGTGTCCTTCTGTCTAAAATGAGTCTCTTGTAGACAGCAAATAGATGGGTCCTGCTTTTTTATCCAGTCTGAAACCCTGCGCCTTTTGATGGGGTCATTAAGCCCATTCACGTTCAGAGTTACTATTGACAGATATGAGTTTAGTGTCATCATGATATCTATTTAGTCCTTGTTTTTGTGGATTGTTCCACTGAACTTCTTCTTAAAGGGGAATTTTAAGAGTCCCCCTTAAAATTTCTTGCAGAGCTGGTTTGGAGGTCACATATTCTTTCAGTTCCTGCCTGTCTTGGAAGCTCTTTATCTCTCCTTCCATTTTGAATGAGAGCCTTGCTGGATAAAGTATTCTTGGTTGCATGTTCTTCTCATTTAGGACCCTGAATATATCCTGCCAGCCCTTTCTGGCCTGCCAGGTCTCTGTGGAGAGGTCTGCTGTTACCCTAATATTCCTCCCCATGAAAGTCAGGGACTTCTTGTCTCTTGCTGCTTTAAGGATCTTCTCTTTATCTTTGGAATTTGCAAGCTTCACTATTAAATGTCGAGGTGTTGAACGGTTTTTATTGATTTTAGGGGGAAATCTCTCTATTTCCTGGATCTGAATGCCTGTTTCCCTTCCCAGATTGGGAAAGTTTTCAGCTAGGATTTGTTCAAATACATATTCTGGCCCTCTGGCCCTTTCGGCGCCCTTGGGAACCCCAATTAAACGTAGGTTTTTCTTCCTTAGGCTGTCATTTATTTCCCTTAATCTGTCTTCATGGTCTTTTAATTGTCTGTCTCTTTTTTCCTTAGTTTCCCTCTTTGCCATTAACCTGTCTTCTATGTCACTCACTCATTCTTCCACCTCGTTAACCCTCGTCGTTAGGACTTCTAGTTTGGATTGCATCTCATTCAATTGATTTTTAATTTCTGCCTGATTGGATCTAATTCTGCAGTCATGAAGTCTCGTGAGTCCTTAATGCTTTTTTCTAGAGCCACCAGTAGCTGTATAATAGTGCTTCTGAATTGGCTGACATTGAATTGTAATCCAGATTTTGTAACTCTGTGGGAGAGAGGACTGTTTCTGATTCTTTCTTTTGAGGTGAGGTTTTCCTTCTAGTCATTTTGCTCAATGCAGAGTGGCCAAAAACAAGTTGTATTGGGAAAAGGAGAGAAAGAGAGAGAAGGAAAGAAAAGAGAAAAAGAAAAAGAAGGAAAAAAAGGAAAAAAAGAGAAGAAAAAGAGAAAGAAAAAGAAAGAAAGGTGAAAAAAAGGGGGGTGGGGGAAGCAATCAGAAATCAAAAAGAAAAGAAAAAAGAAAAAAAACAAAAAACACGGGGGAGTATCTAATGATTCTGTATACTTTAAGTCCCTTGACTTTCCCTGGAACTTGTCCGTCTAGCTGGTCTTCTGGGGGAGGGGCCTGCTGTGCTGATTTTCAGGTGTTAGCACTTGGGGGAGCTGCTCTGCCCCTGCCTGGTGCAGGGCTCAGTGGGGGTTGTTTACCCCGTGAGGCCCCAGGAGGAACAGCCACACTGGCTATGGCAGCTCTGGAAGCCTGGATTCAGCCCCCGCAGGAACTACGGGGCTCTCCGTCCGCAGGGCCTGGAGGCTCCGGGGCGGGGCCGCTGATCTGTTCAGCTCGGGTCAGGAGCGTCCTTGCTGTCCTGGGCCCTCCCGGCCTCTGCCTGTCCCGGGGGAGGCCGGATCCTGGGCTGTGTCCCGGCGCCCTGTGTTCCGGGGCCTGCGCTGTTGAACAATCCTAAAATTTGTATGGAACCACAAAAGGCCTTGAATAGCCAAAACAATCTTTAAAAAGAAAAACAGGGATCCCTGGGTGGCTCAGCGGTTTAGCGCCTGTCTTTGGCCCAGGGCGCGATCCTGGAGCCGCGGGATCGAGTCCCATGTCAGGCTCCCGGCATGGAGCCTGCTTCTCCCTCTTCCTGTGTCTCTGCCTCTCTCTCTCTCTATGTCTATCATAAATAAATGAATAAATAAATCTTTAAAAAAAGAACAAACCTGGGGATCCCTGGGTGGCGCAGCGGTTTGGCGCCTGCCTTTGGCCCAGGGCGCGATCCTGGAGACTCGGGATCGAATCCCACGTCAGGCTCCCAGTGCATGGAGTCTGCTTCTCCCTCTGCGTGTGTCTCTGCCTCTCTCTCTCTCTGTATGACTATCGTAATTAATTAATTAATTAATTAATTAATTAATTAATTAAAAAAATTAAAAACAAACCTGGAGATATTACTATTCCAAATTTCAAGTTATATTACAAAGCTGTAATAATCAAAACAGAATGGAGGAAGCAAGAATATGCAACAGTAAAAAAAATCTCTTCCACAAATGGGTAATTGGAAAACTGGACAGCTACAAGCAAAATAATTAAACTGGGCCACTTTCTAATACTATGCACAAAAATAATTCAAAATGGATTAAAGACCTAAATATGAGACCTGAAACCATAAAAATTCTAGAAGAATGTACAGGCAGTAATTTATCTGACATCATCTATATCAACATTTTTCTAGCTATGTCTTCTAGGGCAGGGGAACTAAAGCAAAAATAAACTATTGGGACTACATCAAAATAAAAACCTTCTTCAGCAAAGGAAACAATCAACAAAACTGAAAGCCTACAGAATGGTAGAAGATATTTGCAAAAGACATATCTATAAAGGGTTACTATCCAAAATATATAAAGAATTTATCAAACTCAACATCAAGAAACCAAATAGTTAAATAAAAAATGGTCAGAAGTGAACAGACATTTCTCCAAAGACATATAGATGGCCAGCAGATACATGAAAAGAAAGATGCTCATTAACACTCATCATCAGGGAAACGCAAATCAAAACTATAATGAGGTATCAGCTCGTACCTGTCAGAATGGCTAAAATACAGATGTTGGCAAGGATGTGGAGAAAAAGGCATACTTTAGCACTGTCAATGGGAATCCAAAGTAGTGCAGCCACTGTGGAAACAGGACGGTAAAAGGTAAAAATAGAACTACCCTATGATTTAGTAATGGCACTACTAGGTACTTAACCAAAGAATACAAAAACATTAATCCAAAAGGTTTACATGCACCCCTATGTTTTTAGCAGCATTATTTACAATAGCCAAGATTCGGAAGCAACCCCAGTGTCCATTGTTAGATGAATGCATAAAGAAGATGTGACATACACACACACACAATGGAATATTATTCAGCCATAAAAATAATGAGATCTTGCCTTTTGCAACAACGTGGGTGGATCTAACGGTATAATGCTAAGTGAAATAAGTCAATCAGAGAAAGACAACTACCATATGACTTCATTCATATGTGGATTTGAAGAAACAAAATAAATGAACAAAGAAGAAAAAAGATCAAAAAACCAACTCTTTTTTTTAATTGGAGTTCAATTTGCCAACATATAGCATAACACCCAGTGCTCATCCCATCAAGTGCCCCCCTCAGTGCCCGTCACCCAGTCACCCCCACCCCCCGCCCACCTCCCTTTCCACCACCCCTTCTTCGAAAAAACCAACTCTTAAAAAAAAAAAAAGAAAGAAAGAAAAAACCAACTCTTAATTACAGAAAACAGGCTTATGGTTATGGGGGGGTGGGGTGTAAAACAGGTGAAGAGGATTAAGAGTACACTTATCTTGAGGAGCACTGAGTGATGTATAGAATAGTTAAATCACTATTGTATGCCTGAAACTAATATAACACTATATGTTATCTATTCCAGAATTAAAATAAAACAAAAACTCAAAATGGATTAAAGACTTAACTGTAAGACCTGAAACCATAAAGCTCCCAAGAGAAAAAAAGAGATGAACAAAAAATAGGCTTCAAAAAGTAAATTCCATATGCAAGAAAAGGGGAGTGCTTTTGGTAAAAGATATGAGGAGGGCAACCCCGGTGGCACAGCGGTTTAGCGCCACCTGCAGCCCGAGGTGTGATCCTGGAGACCCTGGATCGAGTCCCACATCGGGCTTCCTGCGTGGAGCCTGCTTCTCTCTCTGCCTGTGTCTCTGCCTCTCTCTCGCTCTCTCTGAATGAATAAATAAATAAATCTTTAAAAAAAAGAAGAAGATATGAGGATTGAAATGTATTTTTTATTTGTTTTTAAAGATTTTATTTATTCACGAGAGACACAGAGAGGCAGAGACACAGGCAGAGGGAGAAGCCGGGTCCATGCAAGAAGCCGGAAGCGAGACTCGATCCCAGGACTCCAGAATCACGCCCTGGGCTGAAGGCAGGTGCTAAATCGCTGAGCCACCCAGGCATCCCTGAAATGCATTTTTGTTGAGGAAACAAAGTCAGTAATTTTCTCCTAAAATGAGGCTGTTAACTTAAAGAGGAAAGACTTAGGACAAACTCTGGAAAGAAGAAAGAAAAGAAAAAAAAAAAGGAGGGAAAGAAGAAAGAAAGTTGTAAAAGGTTTATGAAAAAGGATTTTTTAAAAAGGAATTTTAATGTATGGGGCAGCCCCGGTGGCGCAGCCGTTTGGCGCCGCCTGCAGCCCGGGGCGTGATCCTGGAGACCTTGGATAGAGTCCCGCGTCGGGCTCTCTGCATGGAGCCTGCTTTTCCCTCTCCCTGTGTCTCTGCCTCTCATTCTTTCTCTGTGTCTCTATATATAAATAAATAAAATCTTAAAAAAAAAGAAAAAGGAATTTTAATGTATGGTCAAGCTGGCTAAGATGAAAATAAATTGATTAAAAAATAGTTATCGTTTTACTCTGATATTTTTGCAAGACTTCTTCATCTTCAAGGAAAGTTAGGGAAAAAACTCTGACAAGTACTCTAGAATACAGGTCTCTGATAACTTTAAGATCATACCATTAAACTGTAAGAATTTATAGAACTCCAATGGAGAAACTGATGATGGCTTTATGATGGCTTCATAAAACTAAAAAAAGATCAAGATCAA
The DNA here is from genome assembly GCF_905146905.1 of Nyctereutes procyonoides. Classification (NCBI taxonomy): domain Eukaryota; kingdom Metazoa; phylum Chordata; class Mammalia; order Carnivora; family Canidae; genus Nyctereutes; species Nyctereutes procyonoides. Next base: position 21,913,023 of record NW_026575126.1, read on the forward strand.
CAAAAATTAATTATGTAAGACTGAATAAACTGAGGAGTATGGTTATAATTTGTATGACTTTTTGTTTGAATAATTGCTAGGTTTTAATCTTTTGTTTTCCAAATATAAGAAAATATTTTCTCTTAAGCTATGACCTACAGCAATTTGGTAAATTACACCTTTATAAGCAGAAATGAATAATTTATCTTTTCCTACCCAATCCCTCCAGAATTTGGAAACTTTCAGTGAGTATTCTTATATTTTCATGGCAATATATTTATTTGCATAATTCCAATAACAATTTTTTCTGTGCCTCTTCCCCAGCGTCTCCCCTTCCTCTCTCTCTCTCTCTCTCTCTCTCTCTCTCTCTCTCCCTTTCTTTCTCTCTCTCCCCCCTCTCAAATAAATAAATAAATAAAATCTTTAAAAAAGAAAAACTTTCTATATGTTACACTAACCATATCAATAGGGACCCTTTTGTATATAAAAATGCATATACCGGACACCCGGGTGGCTCAGCAGTTTAGCGCCACCTTCAGCCCAGGGCCTGATCTTGGAGACCGGGTATTGAGTCCCACATCCGGCTCCCTGCATGGAGCCTGCTTCTCCCTCTGCCTGTGTCTCTGCCTCTCTCTGTGTGTGTCTCTCATGAATGAATGAATGAATAAATAAATAAATAAATAAATAAATAAATAAATAAATAAATAAATAAATAAATACTTTTTAAAAAATGCATATACCACTATGCTGTTAGATATAGGGTCCCAAATAACAATGATACAAGGATATCCTAGTAATTTAGAAAACCTGAACAATAAAAAGGGACTAATTGAAGGACTTGGAGAAAAATCAACCCAAGGATAGGAGTACATAGATTGATGAAGGACCAGTTATTAAGGATTAATGTTTCTATAAATCAATCAATCAATCAATCAATCAATCACTTTTCTAGTGCCTGGGTGGCTCAGTCAGTTAATCATCCAGCTCTTGATTTCAGCTCAGGTCTTAATCACAGGCTGAGTTCAAGCCCCATGTTTGGCTCCATTCTGGGCATGGAGTCTACTTTACAAAAATATCTATAAAAATAAGGCTAAATATTTCATAGGTCCCAATTTAGAAAACATGCTTGGAAAGGATGTCATAGGACATTCTCAAATTAAGAAAAGATTCAGGAACTCCTAAAAGAACTGATAATTGTGCCTACTATTTCACCATATAATAACCCAATGTGCCCTTACAAAGACAGATTATAGAACTTAAACAAATACTCCCCACAAATTGAGAACTCCCAGACATAGGTATTATCATAAACAATATCACCACTGGATCCAGAACTTATTACATAGTGACAGACTTATCTGACATGTTCTTTGCTATTCCAGTTGCTGAAGGGAGTCAAACCATGATTGCATTTATGTGGGAAAGCAGACAATATAAGTTTACTAGGTTACCACAAGGATACCCTAGCTAGTGATAGCCCACAACATTCTAACACAAAACAACCAGGTTGTTCACGAAAATTCAGCATACAAACCCAGTATTTCCTATGTTGATGATACCCCTATTTCTGGAAGAACAAACTAGCTTCAAAAATAGAGTTAATTAAATTCTTTACACTCAGAGGGTGGACAATCAACCCAAGTAAGGTCCAAAGACCCCACACTACTATAGAATTTCTAGGCATAATTTGGTCTTCTGATGGCTGAAAAATACCAGACCAAGTCATAAACCAAATAGATTTCATGCCAACTCCTACCAAAAAAGAAGAAGCTCAGAAAATGTTTGACTGCGTGGATATTGGAAACAGACATATCACATTTGGGAATATATTAAAACACATTTATAAAATAACTAGGAAGAGCAGGGACTTTAAATGGACAGAGACTCAAAAGGCAGCCTTTACTTATTTGAAAAATGTTGTCAGAACTTCTAGCACCTTGGCACCAGCTAATGAGGACTCTAAATATACTTTATATTTAGAGTACCTATATTCATAAGGGTTTGCAGCATGGTCACTGTGGACTAAACCACTGCCGGACACCAAATTTTACCCAGTTGGATTTTGGACGAAGAATTTCTTATGATCGAGAACAGATACCAACCAACTGAAAAGCTCACCCGTACACTCTCTGAGGCCCTACAAAATACAGAGCCATGAATAGAAAATAAACTAATTATACTTAAAATCCAATAGCCTATTCTGGAGTATGTAAAGCAGACCTCTGACAAGCAGAGAAGAACTATTCCTGCCCCCAAAGTCCTAACATGGGAATAGTATATTTCCTTTTTTCTTTTTTAAAATATTTTATCTATTTATTCATGAGAGACACACAGAGAGAGGCAGAGACACAGGCAGAGAGAGAGAAGCAGGATCCATGCAGGGAGCCCAATGTGGGACTCGATTCCAGGACTCCAGGATCACACTCTGGGCCAAAGGCAGGCACTCAACTGCTGAGCCACCCAGGCATCCCAGAAATGGCATATTTCCAAGCAGGACATACAGATGGAGAGTCAACCCTCTGCATTAACTAAAGAAATCTCAGCAATGCCAATAGTGAACTTTACAGATTTTCCAAAGAATGAGCCTACCCAAACTTGAGCAGTCAGGCCATAGGGACCATCCTGGTTTATAGCACTCAACAATAAATGGGTTACAGATTAATCGATCTTCTTACCATATGGATCATGCTGGCCAACTGTAGTCTTGAGGACTAATGATGGTCTAATCCTGACAGAGTCAGGCTCAGGAGAAGCAGCATAATGAGCTGAACTAATGGCCATAAAATTGACCATGAACAATCAGTTAAGAAAAATCAGAATGAGTTATATCTTTTTTCAGACTCATGGGAGGCAGCTAATGGAGTAGCTGTTTCATCGGGAACATGGCAGTAAAATGACTGGAAAACAGGAAATAAGAACATATAGGGTAAGGAAGGGCATGTGGCAGAAAATATCACTGGCTGATATATCCATATTCATCACATGGGTCTCTGCCCATCAGAAGGACACTCTGAAGTAATCAAATTTGATAACCAGGTAGACAAACTTACCAAGAAAACTAATGAGGCAAAGATTCCTAAAATTTATTTTAAAATAAAATGATTCACAACTAATGAGGAAATCAGTTCAAATCATAACCATAAATAAACAAGAAAGACAGTGGAACATAAAATCTGAATACAGATATGCTCATTGATAAGTTATTGCACAGGCACATCACCAAACAGGTCATGCTGGCACACAGCACTAGAACATGGTTAGAAAAAAGAAACATGTATACCTACCAAATACCTTCAATTTCAAATTAAGATGTAGGAGAATTGCTGGAAGTTTAAAGCTTGGAGGCCATTAATGAATACTTCAGATAAGATCAAACCTGATAGATCCTTCCAGATTACACAAATTAATGATATAGGATCCTTGCCTATACCGGAGCATAATCTATATGCATACCATTGTAGACATATGGTCAGGAATAGGATCACTCTATCCTTACAGGAAAAATTATCAAAAACCCACCATCAGAGCATTAGAAATCTGGATTGTTCCCTATGGCATCACAATCATCATGCAGTTAGATTAGGGAGCCCACTTCACAGGAAAGCTAATACAAGAAGGGGCTAAGGAGCAAGGCATAATATCGAACTTCCATCTATCCTACACCTCAATCAGCTCTGGTTCAACTGAAAGATATAATGGCTTGCTCAAGCAAAAATTAGGTTGCTTAGTAACAAACTATATATGAAAGCTTGGACTAAAACAAACTGAGAGGTGGCAAGATCTTTAAACCATAGATATAGAAAGGAGGGAAAAACTCCTATTGAATTAATATTTCAGGCACCAAAAGAGATCAAATTAGCACTAGCAACACCCCAGAATCTAAATTAAAAGGGAAAGTGTTAATTTAAAAACATGATGATATATATAGTACTGGGAAAATTATAGCACTTGCTACTAATGAAACCTATTGGGTAACTGAAGGAAAAGACATTATATCAAAATTTTAAAAATAACATAATGCCTCTATAAAAATTTCAGGCATGAAGAACATATTTTGTCAACACTAGATGCCTAATGTTTATCCTAGCATGATGCAGGGAATTTTGGTAATAATGGCCATAATAACTATAGATTTCTTTGAATAGCAAGAACAACAAAAAATTAAAAATTTATAGGCCACTATATTTATTTTGCAGGAATGAATGTGGTATGCATCTTTAACCCTATCACTGTTACTAAATGGGTCAGTGCAGTGTGTCACCAGCTAGCCATACTATTTTGCCTATTGCTTACTATTGAATTACACTTTTGCTGCAACTGTGGATGATCTTCAGACAGCTCCAGCAATGGCTGTGCCACCATTCTGAATTGGAATGACAACTTCTGGTCCAGCTACAACTCCACTGTCTGTGGTATCCTTTAATTCCTCCATGGATCACCATTGTGGTCACCTTATGACAACCTAGGGCTCCCAGCATCAACAAGCTAAACCTCCTGACTCCATCTGTTGCTATCGGCATCATATATTCACTGGGAAACCTTCAATCAATGGAGAAACTGAATACTTAGGGGAGCATTTGGGTGGCTCAGCCAGTTAAGCATCTGGCTTTGGCTCAGGTCATGATCCCAGAATCCAGGGATCAAGCCCCATGTAGTGGCTCCCTGCTTAGCAAGGAGCTGGGGAGCTGGTTTTTTCCTCTCCTTCTGCCTGTCCCCACCAGCTTGTTCTCTCTCTCTCTCTTTCTCTCTCTCTCTCTCTCTCTCTCTCTCTCCCTCCCTCTCTCTTTCTCTCAAATGAATAGAATCTTGAAAAAAAAAAAAAGAAACTGAATACTTAGGGAAAGTGATGACGCAATGGAAACCCTCCACTTCAGTCTCCATAAGAATCAATGAGGAGCCTGAAGAACACTCCCTATTAGACTTGAAGGACTTGAAGGATGAAAATTGGCCTGAACTACCAACTGGCTCTTGGTATCACAACCCAGAGTATATGGTGACTGGGTACTGACTTTTGTACTTTTCTCTCATCTTACTGAATTGAGTGCAGCATTGTAGGCAAGCCTGAGACTCTATAAAAGCAGCCATGCTTTAATTCCTGATATACTTTCTGTGTTAGCATTTCATTGTATAAGAGCAGTCACTAAGTATGCACAATGGGCATACTTAAATAACCACTTAAATAACAAAAAAAAAAGATTATTTACTACACTTCCAGCTTATACTGTTTAATCCATATTCACCTATTAGAAAATTAACAATAGATCTATGGACACTATGTCCAGTCATTAAAAGAAGAGGGACACCTGGTAAGGTGTAGAATGGACACTAGGAAAACTTAGCATATTGCACATACCATTATCCTTGGTGATATACATCAGGCTTCCACCTCTCACCACAGATTTCTACCCAAGAACACGGGATTCTGATAACAAAACCTCTCATGCTTATATTAGAACCGAAAATAGTAGCCTAAACTTTGATATTTAAAATACAGCATTTTCAAGCCGGATATAGATACCCAAACTGGACTCAGTTTTATCCATCTTCATTTGTGCCACGTTTACAACTTATGCCAAAAACAGATTTGCTAAAGAAAGAAGACGCTTACAATGCCTTGTTGGACTGCTGGGAGACTTAATTGGAGGATAAATGGCAGTTGCTTTGTCTCATTCCAAATTGATTAAATTAAAAAGAATTTTAGGGATCCCTGGGTGGCGCAGCGGTTTGGCGCCTGCCTTTGGCCCAGGGCGCGATCCTGGAGACCCGGAATCGAATCCCACGTCGGGCTCCCGGTGCATGGAGCCTGCTTCTCTCTCTGCCTGTGTCTCTGCCTCTCTCTCTCTCTCTCTCTCTGTGACTATCATAAATAAATAAAAAAAATTAAAAAAAAAAAAAGAATTTTAAACCAAACGATCACAATGTAACATACATACCATGGCAGCTTTGTCATGGTCGGGTACACAGATGGATAAAATTAGCAATACATTACAGAACATCAATTAATTTCATAAGAATGTAAATAGAGCAATGAAAATTTGACATTAAGTTGGAGGAAATGCTAAGAATAACAAAATACTAAAAAAACACATTAAAGAGGTTTCTCTGCCTATAGATTGTCAATTGTTGCTGTTAAGATTGGTTGATATGTGGAATACTCTTAGAATAGCGATACTCTCGAGACGGTACTGGTTGTCTGAGATAACAGACAACCCAACCAGAGAAGCCATGTAGGTACCATATATCCTAATGGCTGTGATTCCGTGGGCAACTGTGAAATTAGAATATTGGCATTTCCGTCTACAGCCATACCACCCTGAACGCGCCCGATCTCGTCTGATCCCGGAAGCTAAGCAGGGTCAGGCCTGGTTAGTACTTGGATGGGAGAATATTGGCATTTCCAGGAGGAAGCACGACATTGAGTTGCCAACTCAGAGTGAAGCCTACAGGCAACAGGAACCCTCCTTATGATAGGAGGAAAACATGTTCCTAAGGATATGTTGATGGAATTGAACCAAAATACCTTTATTACTGCTAGAATTTTGGCTGTGTCTATAGTATAAGTGCCTATGACTATGGCCTTAATGCCTGCTTAGCCAATTAATATAGGAAATTGGACCATGATAGCACGCTCTAAGCCACCCTCACCCTAACTTATTGGAGTCAAGGGAAAAATAAGAAATGCAACATGATGGCATGTGTAAAACTAAAACAGGTAATGAATGTGACAACAGAAGGAAAAAGGCATTTGAGCTCAACAGAAGATGAAGGAACTATTAAAATAACCAGAGAAATGTTTCACATTGAACCACCTAAAATTAATCTAGCAAATGTAAATCATGCATTTGAAAACTTAAGACAAGAAAAGGAAGATTTGGAAGATGTGAGTAATAAAGTAATTTGCAGGAATTGAAAAGAGAACAAAAACATGAATTTCCTAAAATAATGACAGCTGTGAATTCTGATGTTATGGCAATGAACATGTGCTTGACAGCGCTATGCAAGCCATACTCCACGGAGCTTTATAAAAAAGATCTTTACTTGGAAGGCCCACACAGCTGGCTCAGTCAGGAGAGCATGCAACTCTTGATCTCAGGGTTGTGAGTTCAAACCCCATATTGGGCGTAGGGATCACTTTTAAAAAAATATTAAAAAAAAAAACAAACAGATTTTGACTTGGAAACAAAACTGTCAAAGAAGTTAAACTGAGTGGTTATAGAAGCTTAACTTTTGGCCACTTAGTGATTGGATGTGGTACCACGTTAGAGAGTTCTTTGTTGTGCTTATCTTGGTAATATTAGAAATATGGTTGCTTAAACTGGTCATTAAACTATGGTGTAAAAGAATGTGCATCAAAGGAAAAATACTTGCAAAATATGACTGAGTGTTGTGATTAAGATTGTAAGTGATGTAGAATCACAATGTGGATTGATATTTTTGTGAACTTAGGTTTGTACAGAGCATTAGGCCCATAGTATTTTTTTAATATTTATTTGAGAAAGAAAGGGAGAGATAGAGCACAAGCAGGAGGAGCAGAGAGAGAGAGAGAGGAAGAGAGAACACATCAAGCAGACTACATGCTGAGCGAGGAGCTTGACATAAGGTCCATGCAGGGCTCCATTCCAGGACCCTGAGCTCACTACCCAGGCAGAAACCAAGAATTGGAGGCTCAACCAACGGTACCACCCAGGCGCCCCATTAAGGTCCTTAGTATTAATTACTGTGTCAGTGATTTGAAATCACAGGACGGATTATTATGTATTGGTTTGATATGCTTTCAAATCCACTTGCTTATAGCAAAGACCAAAAAAAAAAAAGGGTTTTTTGTTTGTTTTGTTTTTGGTAGTAATGTTGTTTTGTTATAAGAATAAATTAAATTATATCTGGGTGTCACCACCTCATCTGTTCTCGCCCATAAGAACTCAGTAGCTCAGCAGCTGAGAGGCCTGGCTGGGGACGTATCAAGAAATACATATGAAGAAGCAACTATCCAAGGGGACATTTTGTCTACAAAGATGGAGATTTTTGTGATTACTACCCAAAGGTGTTCGTTCTGGACAAGCGTACTCTTCATTGATCTAAAATAGCTTTCCAGGGGATCCCTAGGGGGCTGAGCGGTTCAGTGCCTGCCTTCAGCCCAGCCTTCAGATTCTGGGGTCCCGGGATCGAGTTCCGCATCGGGCTCCCTGCATGAAGCCTGCTTCTCTCTCTGCCTGTGTCTCTGCCTCTCTCTCTCTCTCTCTCTCTCTCTCTCTCTCTCTATCATTAATGAATAAATAAAATCTTTAAAAATTAATTAAAATACCAGAAATATTTAAAAAAATAAAATAAAATAGCTTTCCAAAGACCTTGGGGCGATTAGCCCCTGCCAGAATAAAGGCAACTCTTTTACTGGCAGTGCGCCCTTGAGGAAAGGGTTCTTCTTGCCCATCAACACCAGCACCCTCCTGCCCTAGCAACATGCTCCAGCAACACAGGAACTTTGACTTTTGTGCTGGCAAGTAGTTAAGCTGTCTCACCCAAGTACCAGCTCCTATAAAGAGGAAGAATGGCAACTAAATTTGAGCTTCATTCCTTTCATCTCCTCTTGCCTAGAACAGTAGTATGATTAACCTAACATTGGTTTGGAGTATGCTTTTTCTGTATCGGTAAATTAAAAGACATTATCCTGTATGCTAATTGCTTGTGAAATCTGCACAGTGAACTAGTGTTAAATACATTGCAGACAAAGACAGAATCAGTCTGAGGATTATTTACCTCCCAAAATAAAGCAGAATTAGAGGGAATATGTACATTTGTGTAGGTTAGGGCTTGGAATTAAGCAGATGCCAGCTGTCAGCCAGTCTTTGGCTGCTGGGGCCCTGCAGGTCTGCTAGGCTCAGGCCAGTCTCCAAGCCTTGTGTAGCTTCTGGGGTGGAAAGTGCCCACTCTTGCCAAAAGTCTTCTTTAACAGCTTTAAACTGGTGACAGACAGTCCCTGCTTGGACTGGCTGCCTGATGCCACCCCTAGCTTCTCTAGCAGTCAAGATCCCAGGTGTCCCACACTACCCACCCTGGTGAGGCAGTCCAGATTTCCCCAGTTCTGTCTTCAGGGGGAATATGTGCATTTGTATAGGTTAAGACTTGGAATTAGGCAGATGCCAGCTACCCTCAATGGCCTCCTCCTGTCAGCCAACTTCCTCTATGTCCAGTGTCAGGACCCTGGCTACCCTGACCTGCTCTGCCAGTGCATGAGCAGTACCCACATCGTCAGTTGGCCTAGGCTGCAGGGGGCACTCCAGGGCCATGGAACTCTTGAAAGACCCCAACCACTTCAAGGGGCCTCAGGGTGCAGAGAGCTCACACCCTGAAAGTATTTCTGAGGCTCCATTCTAAACTGGGAACTATTTTTAACTGGCTGCCTGATGGTGTCCTGGACTTCTCCAGGACAAATCAAGGCTACCAGGTGTCTCTTATTGGAGAGCACAAGGATGATCCTGAGCAGACCCTCCCTGACAAGGCAGTCCAGATTCTTCTAGCTCTGCCCTCAGGAGGTATATGTGCATTGGCATATGCTAGCACCTAGAGTCAGGCAGATGCCAGCTACCTGCACCCCACCCCTCAACTTGCTCCCTTGAAGCTGGCCTTTCCAGAAACTGCATTGTTCCAGGGCGCTGGCTGCCCTGACATACTCGGCTTGTGAATGCCCAGAATATACCCCATCAGCCTGCCGAGGACAGCTGGGGCTCTCCAGGCCTTTTGTCCTGGGGTCAGGCCTCCACCCCCTGCACAGCCTTTTGGTGGACAGAGCCCACCTCTGAAAACCCTTCTAAGGAGGCACCTTTAAACTGCAATAGTCCCCATTTGACCGGCTCCCCGATGGGGTCCTGCGCTTAGCGGTAATCACGTCTCCCAAACGTCTCTCAGTAAGGCATTCCCCAGCAGATGGCCACAGCTCATCTTCACTAGGAAGTCCGTGCTCCCGAAGCTTGGCCTTCAGGGAGGAGATGCACGTTCATGTTGCTTAGGCCTTGGAATTATGCAGAGGCCGTGTCCCCCCTACAGCTCGATCCCAGGACGGATCCTCTCCACAAACATTTGCCCTGCCCCAGAGCCCCGGCTACTCATCTTGCGCGTGCGCAGTGCGCAGCCCAGCAGCCTCCGCGGGCAGCCCGGGCCTCGGGAGCCGCGAGCCCAGGCCCGCCCCCAACCCCCTGCAAGGCCAGCCTCCAGGCAGAGCGGGCCACCCCCGAGAACACTTCTGAGGTGGCAGCTTCAAACTGGTGACTGCCCTTATTTGGACTGGCTGCCTTGATGGGGTCCCCTCGAGCAGTCAAAGCTCTCAGGTATGTCTCTTTTTTTATTTTTATTTTTTTTTTATTTATTTTTTGTATTTTTTTTTTTTTTATGATAGAGAGAGAGAGAAGCAGAGACACAGTCAGAGGGAGAAGCAGGCTCCATGCACCGGGAGCCCGACGTGGGACTCGATCCCGTGACTCCAGGATCGCGCCCTGGGCCAAAGGCAGGCGCCAAACCACTGAGCCACCCAGGGATCCCCTGTCTCTCTTTTTTTTAAAGACTTATTTATTTTGAGAGAGAGAGAGGGCTCGGTGTGTGTGTGTAGGAGGCGAGGGAGTGCCAAGCCCCCCCCCCCCCCCCCGCCGTGCTGGGAGCAGAGACCCACAGGAGCCCCCTCCACCTCCCGCGCTGAGAGCGGAGCTGAATCCCAGCGTCTGCTGCTTAACAGGCGGGGCCGCCCAGGCTCCGCTCCCGGGTGTCTCTTATGGAAGGTACTCGGCTTTCTCTGGCCCAACTCCGGCGAGGCAGTGCCCCGGCTTCCCTCAGCTCCGCCTTCAGGGGGACTGTGCACCTCGGCGGAGATCGGGCCTTGATCTCCGTTTCCACGCGTGGCGCCTCCGGACGCCGGCCCCGGCCTGGGCACAGCCCTCGCTCCCAGCGCAGCCCGGGCCCGCCCCAAACCACCTGCACAGCCTCCAGGGCGGAGGGAGCCCACCCCAAAAATCTTGCCGAGGCAGCAGCTTTCCGGTGGCGCCAGTGAGTCCCCCTCTGCCGGGTCGCTGCCGGGGCCTCAGGCTCACCGGTCGGCAGAGCTCCCTCGGGTCTCCCCAGCTAACTCCGCCCTGACCAGGCAGCCCTGTCTCCTCAGCTCGGAGTCCAGGGGCGACAGCTGCATTTGCGCAGGCTACGTAGATGCGTCGTACCCCACCTGCTCACTTCCCGTTTTCTGGCCTCTCCACACAGCTGCCCCGGGTCCAGGTTCTCGCCTGCGCACGCGCAGCACGCACCGCCGCGTCCCACCTGGGGCGGGGACCTCGCCGCGGCGGAGCCTAGAGATCAGGGAACTCGGATGTTCCCCCCACTCCTGCTTATTATTTATTGAGAGGTTATTTCTGCTATGTAAGCCTCAATTTCTTCTGTGTGTGCAATTTCACTGTGCTTTAAAACGCGTTTTCTAATGATTCTTTAGGGATTCAGAGATTTTTTCTTTTCTCCTTAGCACAATCTCTTTTTATCATTATACCGACATATCCAGTTGCGGAATACCCACACTGTTAGGCCTGGCCCCTCCTTGGCAAGGCAGTGCGGTTTCCTCCGGCTCTGCCTTTAGGGGGAATATGTGCATTGTGGAGATTAGGCCTTGGAATTAAGCTAATACAGGTATCCCCAGTAGCTTCCTGGCCTCACCACCATCAGGCTTCTCCTGATACTTCCTGTAACAGGTCCCTAGCTAACCTGACCTGTGTAGCACATGCTCAGTACAAGTGAATCAGCTGGTCTTGGGCAGGTGGAGCCTATCCCCAACCACATACGCAGTCCTGACAAGAAGCAACTTTTAATTGGCCACAGCCAGTACCCGTTTTTACTGGCTGCATTATGCGGCCCAGGCTTCTACCATTTTAACTTAATAACCAAATAAGCTAAACGTTTGGTGATTTAAATGTATTTCTAAATAATATTTGTGTTGTCTGGCCACAAATTCATTTACCTCATTAAGTTTGGATATCTTTGGGGCACCTGGGTGGCTCAGTGGTTGAGCATCTGCCTTTGGCTCAGGTCGTGATCCCTGAGTCCTGGGATCTAGTCCCACATCAGGCTCCGCATGGGAAGCCTGCTTCTCTCCCTGCCTGTGTCTCTGCCTCTCTCATGAATAAATAAATAAAATCTTTTACAAAAATATAGGCACATAGATCAGTGGAACAGAATAGAAAACCCAGAAATGGACCCACAACTCTATGGTCAACTAATCTTCGACACAGCAGGAAAGAATATTCAATGGAAAAAAGTCTCTTCAAATGCTGTTGGGAAAACTGGACAGCCACATGCAGAAGAATGAAACTGGACTACTTTCTTACACCATACACAAACTCAAAATGGATGAAAGACCTAAAGGTAAGAGAGGAAACCATCAAAATCCCAGAGGATTTTGACAGTAACCTCTTTGACATTGGCTGTCGCAACTTCTTACTAGATATGTCTCCTGAGGCAAGGGAAACAAAAACAAAAACTATAGGGACTTCATCAAAATAAAAAGCTTCTGCACCATGGAGGAAACAATCAACAAAACTAAAAGGCAACCTATGGAATAGTAGATGTTTGCAAATGACATATCTGATAAAGAGTTGGTATCCAAAATCTATAAAGAACTTAATCAAACTCAACACCCAAACACAAGAAACAACAGGTGTTGGCAAGGATGTTGAGAAAAGGGAAACCCTCTTAAATTGTTGATGGGAATGCAAACAGGTGCAGCCATTCTGGAAAACAGTATGGAGGTTCCTCAAAAAGTTAAAAATAGAACTACCATATGATCCGTTAATACCATTTACCCAAAGGATACAAAAATACCAATTTGAAGGGATACATGTACCCCGATGTTTATAACAGCATTATCAACAATGGCCAAATTATGTAAAAAGCCCAAATGTCCATTGATTAATGAATGAATAAAGAAGATGTGGCTGCTTCTCTCTCTGCCTATACCGCTTCTCTCTTTGCCTATGTCCCTGCCTGTCTCTCTGTCTCTGTGTGTGTGTCTCTCATGAATAAATAAAATCTTTTTAAAAAATATGTGGGATCTATCTATCTATATTTATCTAAATATATACACAATGGAATGTTCCTCAGCCATAAAAAGGAATGAAATCTTATTATTTGCAATGATGTGGATGGATTGAAAGTATTATGCTAAACAAAATAAATCAGAGAAAGGTAAATACCACATGGTTTCACTCTTATGTGGAATTTAAGAAACAAAATAAATGAACATTGGGGGAAGAAAACAAAGAAACAGATTCTTAACCATAGAGAACAAACTGATGGTGACCAGAAGAGAGGGCAGGGTGATGGGCTAAATGGGTGATAGGGATTTCGGAGGGCACTTGTGATGAGAGCACCAGGTGTAATATGTAAGTGTTGAATCTGCTAAATTCTACACCTGAAACTAAATTTATACTGTATGTTAACTAACTGGAATTTAAATAAAAACTTGAAAAGAAAACAACTCCTTTCTTACTCTCCCTGATCTGGTCCATCTTCTTTGGTGCCAACAGTGTAATCTGTCTGTGAAAGAATTTTGTCAATACCACAGCTTGCTTTTGCCTATCAAATAATGGACCAACACATGACATAGTTACCTCATTTTTGTTAGAGCTGTATTAATCATACAGTCTTTGCTGTTCACTGAAAACACAGTAACGAATCAAAGTGAAGACTTTTTTTCTATCATGTTTAGCACTGGATTAAGCTACAAATTCACACAAAAAAAGTTATAGCAAGCTCTGTAAAGAACTACATTAGCATAAGTGAAAGGATGATCTTACATATAGACTATTAGGAAAAGAATTCTAGTTAACTAAGTTTTTACAAGTACATTCACTAATATGTAAATAGCAACTAATAGCATAATATTGACCCATTTGCAGAGTTAAATTCCCTTGTGCAAAATCTTTAGAGTTGGATGAAGACATTGGCAAATGGATAAGAGGAAGCTTTCCTATTGTCTCTTTCACTGCCATTTCATTTTGTCAAAGACACCTTATTTTTTTTTTTAGATTTTATTTTTATTTATTTTTCTCATTAAACTTTTTTTTTTAAGATTTTATTTATTTATTCATGAGAGACACAGAGGGGGGTGCAGCACAGACACAGGCAGAGGGAGAAGCAGGCTCCATGCAGGGAGCCTGATGCGGGACTCGATCCTGGGTCTCCAGGATCACACCCTGGGCTGAAGTCGGCACTAAACTGCTGAGCTACCCGGGCTGCCCTAAACTTTTGTTTTAATAGGTCTCAAAACTCTGTGACAGATTTTTGGTCAAGTTGTTTCCATTAAAAATTACTGATTTTAAAAACTAATAACTTAAAATTGCCACACATGCACAAAAAAACCAAATGGTCCACAAAACATTCTCCTTTCCCTCTGAAGGTTTGACGATGCATTGTTATCATTAACCAGTCCTTTACTATTAAACTTAAATGGCCAATTGACACAAACAGTTCTGAGACGGTTCTTCCACCACTGACTAAGACTGGGGTGGCCAAGTTCAAAAAGGGTGTTGCCTGTGTTCTCCTCTAGGATTTTGATGGATTTTTTTTTTTATTTTGATGGATTCTTGTCTCACATTTAGATCTTTCATTCAATTTGAGTTTATCTTTGTGGTGTAAGAGAATGGTCTAGTTTCATTCCTCTGCACGTGGCTGTCCAATTTTCCCAGCACCATTTATTGAAGAGACTGTCTTTTTTCCAGTAGATAGTCTTTCCTGCTTTGTCAAATATTAGTTGACATATAGAGTTGAATATATAGTTGAGGGGCCATATCTAGGTTCTCTATTCTGTTCCATCGATCTATGTGTCTGTTTTTGTGCCAGTACCACACTGTCTTGATGATCACAGCTTCGTAGAACAACCTGAAATCTGGCATTGTGAGAGCCCCCAGCTCTGGTTTTTTTAAATATTCCCCTGGGTATGCTATATGTTGGCAAATTGAACTGCAATAAAAAAATTTTTTTAAAAAAGACTGGGGTGGCAGGTATTGGGGATAATATTCATTTAGCCTTCTGAGCTTTCTGGGCAGACTTGGTGACTTTGCCAGCTCCAGCTGCCTTCTTGTCCACTGCTTTGATGACACCCACAGCAACTGTCTGTTTCATGTCACGAACAGTAAAACGGCCCAGAGGAGGATAGTCAGAGAAGCTCTCAACACACATAGGTTTGCCAGGAACCATATCAACAATGGCAGCATCCCCAGATTTCAAGAACTTGGGACCATCTTCCAGCTTTTTTCTGGAACGACGACCTATCTTCTCCTTCAGCTCAGCAAACTTGCAAGGAATGTGAGCTGTGTGACAATCCAGCACAGGTGCATATCCAGCACTGATTTGGCCTGGATGGTTCAGGATAATCACCTGAGCGGTGAAGCCAGCTACTTCCATTGGTGGGTCATTTTTGCTGTCACCAACACATTGCCACAATGAATATCTTTAACAGATACGTTCTTGACACTGAAGCCCACATTGTCCCCAGGAAGAGCCTTGCTCAAAGCTTCATGGTGCATTTCAACAGACTTTACTTCAGTTGTAACATTGACTGGAGCAAAGGTGACCACCATGCCAGGCTTAAGAACACCAGTCTCCACTCCACCCACTGGGACAGTACCAATACCACCAATTTTGTAGACATCCTAGAGAGGCAGACGCAAGGGCTTATCAGTTGAATGAGTTGGTGGCTGAATGCAATCCAGAGCTTCAAGCAGTGTGGTTCCACCAGCATTCCCATCTTTACGGGTGACTTTCCATCCCTGGAACGAGAACATGTTAGCACTTGGCTCCAGCATGTTGTCACCATTCCAACCTGAAATTGGCACAAATGCGACTGTGTCGGGGTTATAGCCAGTTTTCTTAATGTAGGTGCTGACTTCCTTAATGATTTCCTCGTATCTCTTCTGGCTGTGGGGTGGTTCAGTGGATTCCATTTTGTTAACACCAACAACTAGTTGTTTTACACTCTAAGCCAGAAGGGCATGCTCCCAGGTCTGCCTATTCTCAGAGATACCTGCTTCAAATTCACCAACACCAGCAGCAACAATCAGGACAGCACAGCCTGAGATGTGCCTGTAATCATGTTTTTGATAGTCTCTGTGTCCTGGGGCATCAATGATGGTCACATAATACTTGCTGGTCTTGAATTTCCACAGGGAGATATCAATGGTGATACCATGTTGACGTTCAGCTTTCAGTTTATCCAAGACCCAGGCATACTTGAAGGAGCCTTTTCCCATCTCAGCAGCCTCCTTTTCAAATTTTTCGATAGTTCTTTTGTCAATCCCACCACATTTGTAGACCAGATGGCCAGTAGTGGTAGACTTGCCCAAATCCATGTGTCCAATGACAACAATTTTTTTTTTGGCAGACAAAGGTTTGTTTTATTGAATAACTTGATCTGATTAATGCTGAAGCCACTATGTACAGACAAGAGAGGGAGTTTTATTTCTTGGTCTCTTCCTCCTTGGACAGTCTTGATGATTTCCTCCTTCTTGGCCTGGAGCCGCTCTTCATGGCACTTGCAGGCCTCTGTGGTCTTAGATCTGCGGGCCTCAGCCTGGTCATCCAGAAGCTTCCTTTTTTTTTTTTTTTAAATTTATTCATGAGACAGAGAGAGAGAGAGAGAGAGAGAGGCAGAAACACAGGCAGAGGGAGAAGCAGGCTCCATGCAGGGGTCTCCAGGATTAGGCCCTGGGCCTAAGGCAGCTCTAAATCGCTGAGCCACTCAGGCTGCCCCAGCCAGAAGCTTCTTGCGAGCCTTGCCTGCCTTCAGCTCATGGATGTGTTCCATGAGAATCCACTTGTTCTTGAACACGTGACCCTTCACTTTCAGGTACAGGCTATGATACATGTGGCTGGCCGTCAATCTTCTTAGATTCAGGGTAGCTTCCGAGCAGCCTGTGTAGAATTCTCATCCTTCTCATCCACGTTACCTTCTCAGGCACTGGAGCATTGGCAGCACCTTTCCTCTTACCAATGCCCATAGGCCTGCCCTTCGGAGGGCCAGAGTGTTTTACTAGCACCGAGCTCCGAAATGCAGTCACAGGCTTCCAGATAATCAGCTCATCCTGGATCAGTTTTCCTATCTGCTGATGGGAGTTTGCATTGGCGACTTCATTGGGGTCCAACGTGACCTTCCTTCTGCCACAGGGACAGAAGAGGGGACAAGCCTCTTCTGAACCCAGCGCAAAGGGAAGAACCTGATGACCACGATGTTGATGTGAGTCCCTTCCTTTCCCATTCTGGTTTAGGTTTAGCGGTGGTTTTCACAACGCCTGTGTTCTGGCGGCAGACCCGTTGCGAAAAAGCGAGATTTTATTTTTAAATGATTTCTACATCCAACATGTGGCTTGAACTCAACCTTGGCTCTAGGGACTGAGCCAGCGAGGCGCCCCAAAGTCAGCTTTTTTTTTTTTTTTAAGACAGCTTATTTTTAATTAATTATGTTACAGACAAATATTGTATTTTCCCCAATTAAAAAATTTTAGCTTCGGGGATCCCTGGGTGGCCCAGCGGTTTGGCATCTGCCTTGGGCCCAGGGCGAGATCCTGGAGCCCCGGGATCGAGTCCCGCGTCGGGCTCCCTGCAAGGAGCCTGCTTCTCCCTCTGCCTGTGTCTCTGCCTCTGTGTGTCTCTCATAAATAAATGGATAAAATCTTAAAAAAAAAATTAGCTTCGCTGCCAGAAAACACTGGGGAAAAAACCCTCTACATCAGGACATTAAAACTTGAGTAGTTTTTCCCCCTCTAAAAAATTTCATCATTTTTTCCCCAAAGACCTTTATCTCAGAAGTGCGATTTAAAAGCCACATGCAGGGAATCTAAGTATCCACTAGAGGGCGCGAGCCACTTACAGAATGACTGAGTAAGGGTTCACCACCTTCCCCCTTCTGAACTATTTCTACATCAGAAAAGCCAAGTGTGCCTAGTAAAAGCCTTAGTAAGTAGTTTATATTCTCTCTCTCTCTCTCTCTCTCTCTCTCGTGCTTTGTTGTGATATATACACATAAAACCAGAGATAACTATGGCCACACATATGTCTGCCTATCATAAAAATAGCTTCTGTGATCTTCCTTACAGGACACAAAGATCAGTTTGGAGTTGCATTTCTTTCTCAACTTTTCTTTCCTTACCCCCTTGCTATGTTTTTTTTTTTTTTTTAAGATTTTATTTATTCATGAAAGACACACATAGAGAGAGAGAGGAAGACACAGGCAGAGGGAGAAGCAGGCTCCATGCAGGAAGCCCAATGTGGGACTCCACCCTGGGTGTGGAGGATCATGCCCTGGGCTGAAGGCAGGCCCTAAACCGCTGAGCCACCCAGGGATCCCCCCTTGCTATGTTTTAAAATTGGCCATGAAGTTTATAATATTCTAATTTTGAAAAAAAATATTGATTGATTGGGGATCCCTGGGTGGCGCAGCGGTTTGGCACCTGACTTTGGCCCAGGGCGCGATCCTGGAGACCCGGGATCAAATCCCACATCAGGCTCCCGGTGCATGGAGCCTGCTTCTCCCTCTGCCTATGTCTCTGCCTCTCTCTCTCTCTCTCTCTCTCTCTCTCTCTGTGACTATCATAAATGAATAAAAATTAAAAAAAAATATTGATTGATTTGGCAAAAGGAGAGAGAAAGAGCACAAGCAGGGGGAGAGGCAGGCAGAGAGAGAGAGAGGGAGAAGCAGGCTCCCCACCGAGAGCTCCATCCCAGGACCCTGGGATCATGGCCTGAGCAGAAGCCAGACACTTAACTGACCAAGCCACCCAGGCACCCCAGTTTATTATATCCCTTAATCTTTTATTGTATTTTCTGCTGTATTTTTATTGAATGGCTGTAATTAATATTAACTGACTTTAAAGTGGTTGGATTTTTCTTTTCCTCCCTTTCTGTTTCTGTTTTGCTATCTTCCCTCATATACTTCCAAGCATTTTTTCCTCTATTTCTTTTTTTTTTTTTTTCCAAATATTTGACTTCTGAAAGTGACGTTACAAGAAATGGGGAGGCCATGTTACACAAAACTCTAGGTAAGAAAAGCCTAACATAGGAGCCAAACGGAGCCAGGATCTGCCTGCTTGGTCCAAACTTCCCTGGGCTGGCCTTCCCCAGAGGTATGGGTGAATGTGGTGCTTTATCAGCTGGATGGTAAAGACATCTCTCCAAGTCTTTCTAGAGGAAGAGAGTCAGCCAGACGGGTGACAGATGCCAGACAGAAGCATCTGGGAATGTAGTTTACGATAACACAGTGTTAGCTGAACAGGACAAAATCTGTTACTATTATGCAGAAAAGATCAAAGAGTCTGTAAACTCCATTGAGAATGAGTTGGCATATTAATGAGAGCCAAAATCCATTTAGATCATTTTTCGTCCTTGAAATAATGCCACAAAGGAAGTTTTGTGGGGATGTAGTGTTGCATATTGTGACCTCCTCAAAATGTCCATAAAACATCTGTTTGTCTTTATAATCAATCCACTACAGCTTTTCCTCTATGTAATATTTAAATTCTTTTGATGACTTTTCTATTTCAGCCTCTAAGTCCTCTTGAGATTAGAAGCTCCTGGTGTTTATAGCCATCTATTTATTTATTTTTTTAATATTTTATTTATTTATTCATGAGAAACACACACACACACAGAGAGAGAGAGAGAGAGAGAGAGAGGCAGAGACACAGGCAGAGGGAGAAGCAGGCTCCATACAGGGAGCCTTACGTGGGACTCAATCCCAGGTCTCTAGGATCAGGCCCTGGACTGAAGGCGATGCTAAACCGCTCAACCACCCGGGCTGCCCCCATCTATTTATTTTTAAAAAGGCATCGTTGTGCACTTACATTGTGCCAGGTACCATTTGATGTATGTCCTGAGAATACAGAGATAAAAAAACGGAATCCACTTATCCTTGAAAAGGTTAGCACAGTGGGAAAAGCGGCCTTGTAAATAAAGTGTCAGGTAGTAATCTTGTCTCAATTACCTCTTGCAAGGATGCCCCCTTCCTGTAGTATTCTAGAACTTATTGAATAAATTCAAGTAGATCCTACACCATTTGTAAACCAAATATATCACTCTTGTTATTAAGATGTAAGTCATTGATGCATATCACGATTCTTTCTTTTCTGGATCTTACGTTCATTCACAGTTCAAACATTTTTTTAAAGTGCCTACAATGTCCCAGGCACTGTGCTAGGATACAACTATGAATATGACATTGCTCCTGACTCCCCATGTTGTTTATGTCACATCTTCTTTATCCTTAAGCCTCCAATACTTCATCTTCCCTCCCTCTCAACTGGTGACCTCACTTTACACTTCATTGAAGGAAGAGAAGTCAACAGGCGAGAATTACCTCACCTTCCCACCATCCAATCTACAACCCACCTAACTCTGAATATATGTACACTCTCTTGTCACAAGGAAGAACTATACCCTCTCCTCTCTAGGGCTCTGGATTGCATGCCTGTCAAGTTTTACTCTGACCATTATTTGCACTTTTCTGCATCATGCCTTAAGTGTTGTCTGTAAATAAAGTCTCTAGAGTCCACACCCTCCCTGGCTTCTGCCCTGACTCTCAGCACCCTTTCACAGGAGAACTTACCAACAATTGCCGGTACTTTCTATCTACTTTCTCACTTCTCTCTGTTCAATCCACTCCAGTGATATGTTCATGAAATTTGCTGAAATGACCTTCAAATCAAATCTGTCAACAGCGACTTCACCTTGCCAAATACAATCTCAATTTTCAATTCTCTCTAATTGGACAACACTGCAGGATTTGGCAGAGATGGCCATTTCCTCCGACTAAGAACACAATCCATTGTTGGCTTCCATTACCATGTGCTCTCAAGTTGCCTCCTACATCACTGGAATTTCTCTGGGTCACCTCTTCCTTTACTCTGCCTCCAAATCTTAGGCATTCTAGGTCTCTAGCCTTAGGACCACTTTTCTTCTACAGATTAAGTCACTTCATACGTGGTTATACCCAATCTTGTTGCTTTAAATACAATCTATATGCTGATGAATTACAAAATTATGTGTCCAGCTCCCACCTCTCCCCAGATCGACACACTTGAATATTTAACTGCCTTCCCTACATGTATCCCTTTAGTGCATCTCAAAGGTAACAAAACAAAAACACAGTGTTTTCCTATCCCAGGCTTCTCCAGGTTGGGTAAAGCATCCCTCCTCACCCAGTGCTTCCTTCTGGCATCCCATCCAATCCATCAGAGTCCTGTCAACCCTATGGCAAACTAGAACCCAATCAAGCCTCCATTCACCACTGTAACTGCTACCACCTTTGTCCAAACCACTCTCCCCTCTTGCCTAGATGGTAGCAATGGCCATCTGAACATTCTCTATGTTTATCTTCTCACCCACTGCCAAAGAAGCCAGAGAGACTTTTTAAAAGAAAATCACAGACTGCCCTACCGAACCCCCTGATGATTTCCTTTTGTGGTTGGAGTAAAACAGCTCCTGTCCAAGCCTCTGAGACCTTCATAGTTCTCTGGCCTCATCTATGACCACTCTCTTCCTGTTCACTCTATGCTGAGCACATGGGTTGGCTTTACAGTCCTCATTTAATATGCCAAACACATTTCTGCCTTAGGATTTGCTCTTACTGTTGCCTATGCTAGAAATACTCCTTCCACGGATCTCTCCCCCAGGCAGACTCTGTCTCATCATTCACTTCCCAGAACTGCCAGTGCAAATGTTGGCTCCTCAGATCCCCTCACCACCCTGTCCAAAGTATTCTCCTACCCACCACCCACCCCCAAAGTCATTCTATACCCCATCACCCTGTTTTATTTTTTCAGAAGACTTATCATCACCTGAAGGTATTTAAACTTACTCACATTTCACTAAAAACAATGAATGTTAAGGCAAAGGGCATGGCTCTGATGCATTTTACTCAGCTCTGCACCCCCAGTGTCTGGTGTAGAGAGGTATTCAATAAACATTTATTAAATAAATGATGAATGAATGAATGAATAGCATGAAAGACATGAAAGACAGCATAATAACAACCCTCAGTGATATGAACTGTGACAGAGAAAACCAGCCAAGGAAATGGTCCATGAAGATAAGCACCTATCCAGTTGCTGGATATTTCTGTATACTTTGAAAATATAAGATTACATTTTTCTCAGATCTTGAACATTTAAAAATAGTTAAACTAAAACACATTTCATATAGGAAATCTCACTTTTTATCCCTTTTCACTTTTCAGCTCCAGGTGGTTCTTCTAAATTAAGGCTCATATCTCATTTCTCACTTCCTTTTCAGGCTTACACAACATGTGCTTTGTAAAAACAATAGCAAATTAATAGAATAGTTATCATATTTTTGAGATGCTATAGTTAAATGATAATTTTAAACTTCACTAAGAACAGGACAATTGCATTCAAGACTTATGTGAAATACTCTGATAGTCAAAATTAATAGGTGTATTTGAAATAAATGATCAAAGAGTGTCTTATATTGTGATCTTACGGTCTCTTTTTTGGACTTTTTTATTGAGGTATAACTGACTTGCAATATACATTTTTAAAGATTTTATTTATTCATTCATGAAAGACACAGAAAGAGAGGCAGAGACATAGGCTGAGGGAGAAGCAGTTTCCCTGAGGGAGAGCCTGATGTGAGACTCCATCCCAGGACCCCGGGATCACACCCTGCACCGAAGGCAGATGTTCAACCACTGAGCCACTCAGGTATCCCTGGAATGAGAACTTTTAAGGTGTACTCTCAGCTGCTTTCAATTATGCAACACATTATTAACTATAGTCACCATGCTGTACTCCATAACTTATTTTATAAAAGGAAGTTTTGACACTCTTCACTCATTTTGCTCACCCCTGTCCCCTGCTTCTGGCAACCATCTATCTGTTTTTTGTATCTGTGGGTTCATGTTTTTTTGTTATGTTTTGTCATTTTTAGATGCCACATATAAGTATAGTATTTGTCTTTCTCTCTCTGACTCACTTCACCTAGCACAATGCTCTCAAAGTTCATTCATATTGCAAATGGCAAAATTTTATTCTTTTTTATGTCTGAATAATATTCCATTATATATATGTATATATATATATATATTATATATATATTATATATATATATATACCACAATTTCTTTATCCACTCATCCATCAATGGAAACTTAAATTGTTTCCGTATCTTGACTATTATATTTCATGCGGAGTGCCTATATCTTTTTGAGTTAATGTTTTCATTTTCTTCCAATAAATACCCAGAGGTGGATTCCTGGGTTATATGGTAGTTCTATTTTTAATTTTTGAGGAAACTCCATACTGTCTTTTCAATAGTGGCTGCACCAATTTATATTCCTACCGACAGTGTACATGGATTCCCTTCTCCACATCCTTGCCAACATTTGCTATTTCTTCTCTTTTTGATACTAGCCATTCAAACAGGCGGTTTTGATTTACATCTCACTGATGATTGGTGATGTTGAGCACCTTTTTATGTACCTGTTATCCACCTGTATGTGTTCTAGAAAAATGTCTATTCAGATCCTCTGCTCATTTTTTTGATCCTCTTCCTGTTTGTTTGTTTTTTTAAGATTTTATTTATTCATTCATGAGAGACACAGAGAGAGGGAGAGAGAGGCAGAGACACAGGCAGAGGGAGAAGCAGGCTCCATGCAGGGAGCCCGATGCGGGACTCAATCCCGGGACTCCAGGATCATGCTTGGGGCCCAAGGCAGGTGCTAAACCGCTGAGCCACCCAGGGATCCTCACTCTTCCTGTTTTTAAATCAGATTGTTTTTCTGTTATTGAGTTGTAGGAGTTCTTTATATGTTTTGAATATCACCTCCTTATCAGATATGTGGTTTGAAAATATTTTCTCCCATTTTGTAAGTTGTCTTTTTCTTGATGGTTTCCTTTACTGTGCAGAAGCTTTTTAATTTGTGGAGTCAGTTCACCTGTTTTTTGTTTGTTTGGTTGGTTGGTTTTGTTTTTTTGTTTTTGTTGCTTTGCCATGGTGTCAAATCCAAAAAATCATCTGTAAGACTGATGTCAAGGAGCTTACTGCTTGTTTTCTTCTAGCATTTCTATTGTTTCAGTTCTTACATTCAAGCCTTTAATCCATTTTGAATTTATTTTTGTGCATGATGTAAGATAGGGTCCAGTTCCATGTGGCTATTCAGTTTTCCCACAAAAATTTTAGGATTGTTCCATTAACGTAAAAAATACCATTGAAGAATGGGGTATTGAGTTGGGAACCATAGGGACTGAGTTGAATGTGTAGATTAATTTAGGTAGTATGGACATTTTAACAATATTCTCATCCTTGAGCACAGAATATCTTTCAATTTATTTGTGTCTTCTTCAATTTCTATCATCAATGTCTTTTAGTTTTCAATGTATAGGTCTAACCTCCTTGGTTAAATTTATTTGTAGGTATTTTAATGTTTTTGAATCAATTATAAATGAGATTGTTTTCATAATTTCCCTTTCTGAAATTCATTACCCATGTATAAAAATGCAACAGTTTTCTGTATGCTGATTTTGCATCCTGCAAATTTACTGAATTCGTTTATTAGTTTTAGCAGTTTTTTGGTAGATTCTTTATGGTTTTCTATGTATAGTAACATGTCATCTTCAAATAGTGACAATTGTACTTCTTCCTTTCCAATTTAAATACTTTTCATTTCTTTTTCTTGCCTAATTGCTCTAGCTAGGACTTCAATACCATATGAATACAAGTGGCAAGAATGGACATTCTTGTCTTGTTCCTGATCTTAGAGGAAAAACTTTCAGCTTTTTATCATTAGGTATGATGTTAGCTGTGGGCTTGTTGTATATGGTCTTTATTATGTTGAGGTACAGTCCCTCTATTTCCACTTTGTTGAGACCATAATGGATGTTGAATTTTGTCAAATGCTGTTTCTGCATCTATTAAGATGATCACATGATTTTTAATCCTTCCCTTTGTTAATGTGGTATATCACTTTGATTGGTTTGTTGATTTGAACTACCCTGCAACCCTGGAATAAATCCCATTTGATTATGATGAATGATCCTTTTTATATATTTATTTATCTATTTTTGATGAATGGTACTTTTTTCCTTTTAAAGATTTTATTTATTTATTCATGAGAATACAGAGAGAGGAGAGAGGCAGAGACACGGGCAGAAGGAGAAGCAGGCTCCATGCAGGGAGCTGGACGTGGGACTCAATCCCGGGTCTCCAGGATCACGCCCTGGCCTGAAAGCAGTGCTAAACCGCTGAGCCACCTGGGCTGCCTACGAATGGTCCCTTTAATGTGTTCTTGAATTTGGTTTACTAATATCTTGTTGAGGATTTCACATCTATGCTCACCAGGACTATTGGCCAATAATTTTCTTTTTCATAAAGTTTTTAATTTAATTCCAGTTAGTTAACGTACAGTGTTATATTAGTTTCAGGTGTACAATATAGTGATTTAACAGTTCCATTCATCATCTGATGCTCATGACAAGTGCACTCCTTAATCCCCACCACCTATTTAACCCTTCCCCCACCCCCCTTCTTCCTGGTAACCATCAGTTTTCTCTCTGTAATTATGAATCTGTTTCTTGGCTTATCTCTCTCTCTCTCTCTTTTCCTTTTGCTCATTTTTTTGTTTGTTTGTTTCTTAAATCCCACATATGAGTGAAATCATAAAGTATTTGTCTTTCACTGATGGCCTGTAATTTTCTTGTCTTATGGTGCCCTCATCTGGTTTTAGTATCAGGGTAATGCTGACTTCCTAAAATGAGTTTGGAAGTGTTCCTTCATCTTCTGTTTTTTGGAAGAGTTTGAGAAAAATTAATATTAGTTCTTCTTTTTCATTGGTAGAATTCACCTGTGAAGCTGTCTGACCCTGACTTTCATTTTTTGAGCGGTTTTTGATTATTGATATAATCTTCTATTAGGGGCAGCCCCAGTGGTCTAGGGCAGCCCCAGTGGTCCAGCAGTTTAGCACTGCCTTCAGCCCAGGATGTAATCCTGGAGACCCGGGATTGAGTCCCACGTCAGGCTCCCTGCATGAAGCCTGCTTCTCCCTCTGCCTGTGTCTCTGCCTCTCTCTCTGTGTTTGTCATGAATAAATAGGTAAAATCTTTAAAAATAATAATAATCTTCTATTAGTAGTCAGTCTGTTTAGATTTTCTATTTCTTCATGATTCAGTGTTGGAAAGTTGTATGTTTCTATGAATTTATCCATTTATTTTAGGTAGTCTAATTGGTATAAAATTGTTCATTATTATGATCTTTTGGTCCTCTTATGATCCTTTGTACTTATGTGGTTTCTATTGTAACATCTCCTCTTTCATAAATGATTTCACTTTGAGTCCTCTTTTTTCTTTCCTTTTTTGTGAGTTTAGCCAAAAGTTTGTTGGTTTTGTTTATCTTTCCAAGGAACCAGCTCCTGGTTTCATTGATCTGTTCTATTGTGTTTTGTTTTGGTTTTTTGTTTTCTTTTTTTTTTCTTTCTTTTTTTTTTAGTATTTCATTTATTTCTGCTCTTATCTTTGTTATTCTGTTATTCTTTCCTTCCTTCCTTGGGCATCATTTGTTCTTTTTCTAGTTTCTTGAGGAGCAAATTAGGCTTTTTCTTTTCTTTTTTTTTTTTTTTTTTGAGATTTTTCTTATTTCTTGAGGTAGGCATTTATTGCTATGAACTTCCCTCTTAGAGCTGCTTTTGTTACATCCCATATGTTTTGGTATGTTGTATTTCCATTTTCATTTGTCTCAATGTATCTTTAAAATTTCTCTTTGGAGGAAGTCTGGGTGGCTCAGCGGTTTAGCGCCTGCCTTTGGCCCAGGGCATGATCCTGGAGTTCCTGGATCAAGTCTCACATCAGGCTCCCTGTGTGGAGCCTGCTTCTCCCTCTGCCTATCTCTGTCTCTCTCTCTCTCTCTATCTCTCTCTCATGAATAAATAAATAAATAAAATATTTTAAAAATAAATAAATAAATAAAATTTCTCTTTTGGGGATCTCTGGGTAGTTCAGTAGTTAAGCCCATCTGTGTTTGGGGAGATCCCTGGGTGGCGCAGCGGTTTGGCGCCTGCCTTTGGCCCAGGACGTGATCCTGGAGACCTGGGATCGAATCCCACGTTGGGCTCCCGGTGCATGGAGCCTGCTTCTCCCTCTGCCTATGTCTCTGCCTCTCTCTCTCTCTCTCTCTCTCTGTGTGTGTGTGTGACTATCATAAATAAATAAAAATTAAAAAAAAAAAAAGCACATCCTTGTTTGGCTCAGGCGTAATCCTGGAGTACTGGGATCGAGTACCACAATGAACTCCCTGCTTGGAGCCTGCTTCTCCCTCTGCCTATGTCTCTGCCTCTCTCTTTCTTGTCTCTCATGAATAAATAAATAGAATGTTAAAAAAAATAAAATTTCTCTTTTGTCTTTTAAAAAAAAAAGATTTTACTTATTTATTCATGAGAGATACAGAAAGAGTGGCAGAGACACTGATGGAGAAGCAGGCTCCCTGTGAGGAGCCTGAGGCAGAACTGGATCCCAAGACCCCAGGACCACGACCTGAGCCAAAGGCAGATGCTCAGCCAGTGAGCCACCTAGGTGCCCTTTCTTTTTTGTTATCTTCATTGACCCATTTATTGTTCAGTATCATGTTGTTTAATTTCCACATAATTGTGAACTTTCCAGTTTTCTCTTTGTAATTGACTTCTAGTTTCATACCACCATGGTCAGAAAATATACTTGATATTATTTCAATGTTGTTAAATTTCTTAAAACTTGTTTTGTGGCCTAACTTGTGATTTATCCTAGAGAACATTCCATGTGCACTTAAGAAGACTGTGTATTCTAGTGCTTTTGGTTGGAATGTTCTGTATATATCTATTAAGTCCGTCTGGTCTGATGTGTCCTTTAAAGCCAATATTTTCCTTATTGATTTTTCTGTCTGGGTGATCTATTCATTGATAATGGTAGGGTATTAAAGTACCTTACTATTATTGTATTGCTATCTATTTCTCCCTTTAGGTGTGTTAATATTTGCTCTATATATTTAGAGCTCCTATATTGGGTGCATAGATATGTACAAATGTTATATTCTCTTGTTGGATTGATCCTTTTATCTTTCTGTAATGCATTTTCTCCCTCTTATTCAGTTTTTTTTTTTAAAGTCTATTTTGTCTGATATAAGTACAGATACCCCAGCTTTCTTTTGGCTTCCATATATATGAAATATCTTTTTCTATCTCTTCATTTCCAGTCTCTGTGTGTCATTATATCTGAAGTGAGTCTCTTGTATGCAGCATGTAGATGAATCTTGTTTGGTTGGGGTTTTTTTCTTTTTTCTTTTTTAGTCAGATTTATTGAGGCAAAATTTAGGTAAGGTAAAAAATTCACCCCTTTACATGTATAGTTCTACGAATTTTGACAAAAGTATATAGTCACATAACCACCACCACAGTCAAGATATAGACCATTTCCAGAGGAGGGTGGAGGGAGATCAATAAACAGACTTAACTGTAGAGAACAAGCTGATGGTTATCAGAGTGGAGGTGGAAGGAAGGTGGATGAAATAAGGGAAGGGGATTAAAGAGTACATTTACCATGATGAGCACTGTGTAATATATAGAAGTGATGAACCACTATATTGTACACCTGAAACTAATATAACACTGTATGTTAAATATACTGGAATTAAACTTTAAAAATTAAAAAAATATATAGAACATTTCCATCATCCCTAAGTTTCTTCATGTCTCTTTGTAATTAATCACTTTCTTCCATCCCCTGTGTAACACTGATTCTGACCCTACAATTTTGTCTTTTCAAGAATAGAATCATAATGATTTTTTGGTAATGTTTTTGAAATTCATTTATGTCACATGCATGAGTAGTATTTACTTTTAATTGCTAAGTAGTATTAGATTCTATTATACTATTTGCTTATCTCTTTACATCTTTCTGTGCTGGCTGCGTTTTGAGGTATTATATCCAGAAATAGGGTTTTCTGGAAGACATTTTGGGTTTACTAAATACACACTTATTGAGTGTCTGTATGTCTATGGGTTCTAAGGTGAATATGATGCAGTTTTCTTTAGAAGGGAAAATAACAGAGAAGGTGAAAGAACAGGGCATGAGCTTTTTATTGTTTTTATAAACTAAAGGGCAAGTTTTGTTAGACTATGAAAACTCTTTGAAACATAAGTACATACAGTATTTAATTATGGAATTATTTCAACAAATCTATTTGTTAATTATCTTCATACACTTTATTGTGTGTTTGATTTTATTGATTGTAATGTCCTTTAAAATCTTAAAATAGGAGAATACAGTAATTGAGAACACATGCTTTAGACCCACAGTAACATGGACTCAATTACTGTGTTTGTTGCTTCTTCATCCTTGTAGACATTTGTTGTTTTGTCTTTCCAGAACAGCAACCTCTATTCTAGAAAATGCCCCCTCAAACTGTGATTCTCATGGAAGCCGCCATCCCTTAGGCAATGACTCCTTGAGTGTTGAATCCTCTTGGTTTCCTATGTTGGCCCTTCTTTTCCCATCACATTTTTATCTGAACACCAGATCCCTCACTGTCTGTTTTGTGACTGATTCAAAAATAACAGAGCTAGTTTTTTATTTTGTTTTTTTCCTAATGCTCGGAACTTTGCTGATCTTTTTAATGAGTTACCTCATTTAATTGTAACAACCAGTGAGGGAAGGATACAAAATCCCCAGCACTTGCTTCAGCAAGCGCTGAGCTCCTCCAAAGGGGGCCAGGCAACTCTGACCAGTACTATTCGCCTTTGCTCAGCTGTGGTATCTTGGCTGTCTCAGTTGATGGTCATGAATTAAGCTATCACCTACCTATGTCGCTCACAATGGAAAAAATGAGAAGACCAATATCCAGCTGCAGAGACCTCTAAAGACTGAGTGGAACCCCCAGTGTGTCCTGTTCACCTATTTCCAAGGAGACATCGGCAGCTTAGTGGACAAACTCTTCTCCAGAGCTCTGAGCAGTGTCAGGAGCCCCAAGGGATTGAGCCCCTTGAGCCAGGGCGCAGGCGTGATCCTGAGGAATGACATGCCTCCAAACCAGTGGTGTTTCTTGTCTCAGTGGACAGAGCCAGAGCCAGAGCCAGAGCTAGAGCCAGAAGCAACTTTTGCATATGGTGTCACCAACTACAGCTTGAATGGGCCCAGTCTCATGACTATGGATCAGTACCCAGCGTCTCTGGTGGGGAGACCCCTGTTGAGTCTGACGAGTAGTGGCATTACCCCTCCCTAGCCAGCCCCAGCTCCTCAGAGCCTGGTTACTCTCAGGCCTACTCCAGTGGGCACATGGTCCCAGAGCCCCAGCCTGATGGGAACTATGAGCCCTTCCTAAGTCTCCTCCAGCAAAATCGACACCTAGCCCATCCTCAGGAGTCTGCAGTGTGGGAGGATTGCAACTCTGCCCAGATAGCCGGAAGCATGAGATTGTTCTGCAACTTGCCTCCCAGTTCAGCCCACTATAAGAAAATATATTTCTCCCCAGATGGTGGACCTGCCAGTGTCAACCTTGCAAGTGAAAAAAGCCAGTCTCCAGAGAAAGAGATGTGTTCTTTTATTGAACCTCAGTCCGAAGAAGAGAATTTCTTTTTCCAAACCTGCTCATGATTTTCTACTGTGAATCTAGAGGGTCTAGAGACAGCACCGCCTTTTTCTCTCTGTCACTAAAGAGCATTGCGCCAGGTGCAAGTTGCTGTTCTCCCTAAAATTCTACACATTTCTTCCCTGGCAGAGTTTTTCAAACTTCGGTGACTCCTCAGCATATGAAATGGTTAAAAGAGCAGTTCAGTGATGGGAACTCTTAGAGGGCCCCCTGCTTGCTTATCCCACCTTCCCTGTACCTGCTGCCTCCCTACTTAGAAATCAGTCCCCTTACCCCCTACCAGCAGAGTCTTTCAGACTGAGACTGACCATGTGGTGTCCTATGGGCTTGTCCCACTTTGCCAACTGAATGGAGGACATACCAGCGACGGGCCTGAAGCTTTCTAGCTTGAACCCAGACTGTGGCAGGCCACACTCCTGCCTCTACCAAAGGTAAAATGAGAACAGGGGTGGGCAAGACCCACTGAGGAAGTTGAGGCTAGGCATTTCCTGCCAGCATCTTCAGAGTCTGGAAGGAAGCTGAAAAGGTTCGGAAAGGCTCTCATGAATGAAGTACTTTCACTGGGAATGTTTGATTCTTCAGTTCTGAAAAAGGGATTCCAAATAGAGTTGCTAAGAAATCTGAGAGCTGACATACTGGAAGTTAGGTAACAGACTGCCCTGTCCCGAGCTGGGCCTAGACAGTTCTGTGCCAAGAGCATCTTTTAGCTGCGGATCCAACTGCTTTCTGCCCTCCCTCTGAGGATGAGGACTCTGGCATCTGACCCTCCGCAGGAGTTCATCTGGACCTTGGTGACATGTTACTGGCTTCTACAGACAATGAAGCCTGCCCCTTAGCTCTTTCACTGTTAGTGACATCTAGGAGCTATTAGCTCTCTTTTCGGCACAGAGCCATTGGGGCCGCCCAAGTGGGTACCTACAGCATCTTAGACAAATTGGAGGTAAAAACAAGGCTTAGTCCAAGATGTGGCAGCAGGACCTCACTACAGATTGTTCCAGATAAAATAACAAATTTCTTCGCACTCCCTCATGTCTCTAATCTAGTAGATAGCCTTGTGGCCAGCGTGAGCTTGGCACATAGCCTGTGACAACCCCAGAAGCCCCTGCTGGCAGTGTTGGCTGTCCACACAGCACCCCCGACTTGCTCCTGTGTAATAGTCCGGAGAGTGAATAAACAATAAAACTACTTTTTTTGGATTAAAAAAATAATAATTGTGACAACCTCAATGAGTCATGATGCAGTGACTGTTATTATTCCTATTTTTCACATGAGGAAACAGATGTTTAGAGATGTTTATAAAAGTCACAGGGCTAGTAGGTGGTGGGACTTTGAAGAAAGTCCTTGCTCATAGTCACAAAATGTGGCTCTCAGAAGCCAAAACCTCACTCCTAACGCAGGACTTGCCCAGTAGGGCTTTGGTAGCCTGTGCTATGGGTGGGTGGAGTAGTATTCAATGTCTTGTTTCACCTCCACTATACTTTAGTTTTAATGGCATCACACAAGGTAGTTTTCACTACTATTTTTAGTTCCTTCAACATTTATCAGAGTGCCTTAACCTTGTTATCATACATAGCATTTGAGGGCTTCAATATGACATTCATCTCTTTCAAAATAGACATGACCTCTCTAATCTTACCTGTCTGTGATTTGGGGGTTTCTTAGTTTCCCCTATTGTGGATGTTTCTCCAGGTACTTACTGCTTTGTTACTTCTTTTTAGAGCTGCATTTTTTTTTCAGTGAAACTGGGTTAATTTTTTTTTTCATTTTGTTTAGTCTTTTGGATGCTTCTCTTTTGTATAAAGCTTAAGTTTGTTGGAACAGATCTGCTAAACTATTTTATTTTGCCTATTACATTACAATGGACTGAATGCTTATGTCTCCCAAATTCATATGTTGAAATCTTAACCCTCAAGGTGATGGCATTAGAATGTGAGGACTTTGGGAGGTGATTAGAACTCATGAATGGGATTAGTGCTCCCCTAAGAAAGACCCTTTTCTGTAAAGTTACAGTGAAAAGATGACCATCTATGGGAAATGGGCCCTCACTGACTGGATGTGCCAGCATCTTGATCTTGGGCTTCCCAGCCCCCAGAACTGTAAGCAATAAATTTCAACTGTTTATAAACTACTCCATTTATGATATTTTGTTATAGCTGCCCAAATGGACTAAGATATACACCTAGAGCAATGTCATTTAAACTCTAGGACACAACTCACTAGTGAGTTATGAAATCAGTTTAGTTGGTTGTTACAGTGTTTTTAAAACAGAAAGTGGAATTGAAAATATCAGGGTGTATTATACACATTAAGGACTAATATTAATTTTGTGAAACATTTGTTTTAATTTTGTGTGTATGTGTTATAGTATAAAATATATTTCTTACTGTGAGTAATGGTCAAAAAAAGGTTTGAGAATGGCTGTCTTTTTTTTTTTTTTAAGATTTTATTTATTTATTCATGAGAGACACAGAGAGAGAGGGGGCAGAGGCACAGGCAGGGGGAGAAGCAGGCTCCATGCAGGGAGCCCAACGCGGGACTCCAGGATCATGCTTGGGGCCGAAGGCAGGTGCTAAACTGCTGAGCCACCCAGGGATCCCCCTGAGAATGGTTGTCTTAAAGAGTATTTCTCTTTAGAATGTCCTGTTTTATCCCATAGGAAGATCATGTTTTCATTCTTTTTTCTATAGCTCAACTAAATCACAAATAATGGCATTTACTAGATTTCACAGTTGTGACATCTAAAGAATTGAAGCAGGGTACCCAGGTGGTTCAGTCAGTTAAGCATCCGGCTCTTAATTTCAGCTTGGGTCATGATCTCGGGGTCCTGAGATCAAGTCCCACACTGGGCTCCATGCTCAGTGTAGTGACTGCTTATCTCTCTACCTCTACTATTCGACTCTATGAATAACATGAATTATTGAGGCTAATACAAACTATTTCAGTCCCATCTAGTTCCACAGGGGCAGGTCTGTGCATCTTTAAATAAAAGGACTAAAGTCTGAGCAGCAAGACACACTGTGAGCTAACTCTGGAGCTCTGAGGCCTAAAGACAGAGGCTACCTTACCTGGGCCTTGACCTTTGCCCATTAAATCACATAAACCAAGGTTCATCTCAACTTCCTAATGATAATGTCTTAAATCTTTTTAAAAAGATGTCTCAGCCTTAGCATTCCCACCTGACCAAACTCTTTAACCATTTAGTCTCGTATGATTCGTTTGTTTTGAGTGCCTGCCGTGTTTTTATTTGAGTGCCAGGCATTGAGATAGTTACTAAGCATACTTTAGAGGATGAAACAGACATAGCTTCTCTCCTGATAAAGCTTACTCTTGGGCAGCCCTGGTAGCTCAGCGGTTTAGCACCACCTCCAGCCCAGGGTGGGATCCTGGAGACCCAGGATCAAGTCCTACATTGGGCTCCCTGCATGGAGCCTGCTTCTCCCTCTGCCTGTGTCTCTGCCTCTCTCTATCTCTGTGTGTCTCTCATGAATCAATAAAATCTTTAAAAAAAAAAAAAGCTTACTCTCTTCACCTCTCTTCACTTGTGACAAGGGCTATTACTTATGTCCTACTGGTTTTGTTCTCTTTCTCAATCCTCATTTACAAGACTTTACCTCTTGCTGAAACTTTTACAGATTTAGTCCTTAGTTCTTCATTCTGTGAAGACTGGGTCAAGGATGAAAGAAAGTTACTCTGTGTCTGTCCTGGAGAAAGGCATATCTTTCCTACTTATCAAGAAACCAAAAGCATTCTTAAGAGCAGCTATCAATTTTTTTTTTCCTGTAGGAGATCACTAGATTGACCTATGTAATCTTATCTACAGAATTCTCTTCCTTATATTATTAATTATCTCACTCAATCCTTAATCTTCTTAGCAATGTTCTAATAAGAGAAATATTTGAGGTCCAACAATAATGGCTAGGATAATGGTGTTACTAGCTCTGGAAGTTGTGACTACACAAATATTTTAGTGAATATTAAAAATGCTTGCTTAGGAGGTGTGCCATGAGGAACTTATTACTATCAATGACTAAATTACATGTGTCAGAGTGAGATTTTAAATTAATTAGAGTAGATTCAGTGTCATTCAGGGCAAGCAAACCATTCAACATCAATTATTTTTTAACATCTCTTAAATATACGCCAGGAATTATGCTAGGCACTGAAAACATAGCACCAAATAGCCAGCCAATTGAGCAGGCTTGTCCGTGTTCACCATGTCTAATTCCTCTCCTCCCATTCTCTTTTAAACCTGCTCTAGGAAGGCCTTTCACCTCCACTACTCGTCAGATACCATTTTTGTCCAGGTCACCAGTTACTGACCTTTCCATTGTCAAATCCAAGAGTCAATCCTTATTCTCCTCAACCTCACATACCAGCAGCATTTCATAGTTGCTTACTTTCTTCTCATTAAAATGTTCTCTTTACTTAGCATTAGAGATATTACACCCTATTATACATCTAGAGTTTTCTTCCCTAGATGGAACAGAGCTGTCCCCCAACTCCCATAAGTCCATTGTGCCAGGTCAAACAGCTACATGCAAACCACCTAACTGACATGCTGAACAAGTTTAGAAGGGAATTATGGAATCATTTCTTTTTATGCTTAGAGTACTTTATTGAGGTATAATTTATAAACAGAAAAATACATAAATCTGATTTTGACAAGCATATGTGCCAGTGTAACTAATATTCGGATCAAGATATATTACCCCAGAAAGTTCCCTGGTGCCCCTTTCCACTCACTCCACCCAAATGCAAACAATTTTCTACTTTCTATCATCAATCAAAGATTAGTTTTGCCTATTCTTGAATTTCATATAAAGGGAATAATACAGTGTGTAGTGTTATTGTCATGTGCTTCTTTCACCCGCATGTTGTTCTTTTTTATTGCCAAGTAGTAGTCCACTATGTGAAAATACCACAGTTGTTTGCTCATTCTGTTGATGGACAAGCAGGTCATCTCCTGATAAGGGCTACTGTGAATAAAGCTGTGATAATAAAGCTACTAATAACATTTGCCTTTTTGCTGAAATATGTATTTCTCTTAGAGTATATATCTGGAATTTAATTGCTGGGTAGTGAGATAGGTGTATGTCTAACTTTATAAAAATCTGCCAATTTTCCAAAGCAGTTAAACCACCAACATTGTGTGGCAGTTCTGTTGCTCCACATTCTTGCCAATACATATTAATGGAGCAAGGCCAGGCCTCCCTTCTGCTTTAAAACCGTGTCCCCTCAGTGTCCTTAGATCCCCCTGTGAACTCCTGAACTGAAGGGCTGGACAACTTTAAAAAGGAATGCTGGAGTCAGTCTTCTAAACATGACTCATTCTGGTGGGTGTAGTGGTATCTCATTGTGGTTTTAATTTTAATTTTTCTGATGACAAATGATGTTGAGCAAACACACTTTCATCAGTTTATAAGGCCATTTGAATATCTTCTTTATGAAATAATGGTTTACTTTTTTTGCTTCTAATTATAGTTCTGTTTGACTTATTATTGTTGAATTGTAGGACTCTATGAATCCTTCATCAGATATATGTGCTGTGAATGTTTTCTTCCAGTTTGTAGCCTGGGGTTTTGTTTTCTCAGTGAAATATTTTGATGTACTGAAACTTTAATTTTGATAAAGTATAAGTTTTCAGACTTTTCATTTATTGTTAATTACTTTTATGTCCTGTCTGAGAAAACTTTGCCTATGCTAAGGCAGTGAAGTTTCTCCTCCACATTTTCTTTCTTTGAACATTTACGGTTTTAGTTTTCATATTCAGTTTTACAATATTGATGCAAAAGGCCACCGCCAGTCACTCGGATGACCACAGTTGTCTTACCTCTTCTCCTGGCTACCATCCTTGCCCTTCCTGCCGCCCCTTCCCAATGCAGCATAGTCGACCCTTTAAAAACATCATTCATATCTCTGATCAAAAGCTGGTGACGGGCAGCCCTGGTGGCGCAGCGGCTTGGCGCCGCCTGCAGCCCAGGGTGTGATCCTGGAGACCCGGGATCGAGTCCCACGGCAGCTCCCTGCATGGAGCCTGCTTCTCCCTCGGCCTGTGTCTCTGCCTCTCTCTCTCTCTGTCTCTCTCTGTGTGTGTGTGTGTCTCTCATGAATAAGTAAATAAAAAGAAATTTAAAAAAAAAAGCTGGTGACTCCCTATTTCATTCATAGTAAAACCCAA
Source organism: Nyctereutes procyonoides (assembly GCF_905146905.1). NCBI lineage: Eukaryota > Metazoa > Chordata > Mammalia > Carnivora > Canidae > Nyctereutes > Nyctereutes procyonoides. Next base: position 21,949,813 of record NW_026575126.1, read on the forward strand.
ACCCCTCACAGGCGCCCCCCACAATCCTACATGACCCTTTATTTTCCCAAGCATCTTCACTGCTTCCATGCTGGCTTACTCTGCTTCAATTGCATTGGCCTCCTCGCCTTTCACAGAATGTGACCACACCAGATAAACCCATGTCTTAGCACTTGCATTTCCTTTGCCTCATGTGCTCTTTGCAGTTATACAAAGTGAAAAATTCCCTCATATCCCTCAAGTCTTTGTTTTACTGTCTCCTCAACGAGGCTGACCTTGGCCACAATGCTTCCTGTCTTTGCACTTCCGATTTTCCTAACCCTGCTCTATTTGGCTATAGCGCTTAGCATGTCTTATGTACATGCTGTTCTTGTTTATTTTATGTAGTGTTTGTCTCCCTCTGCTATAGTGTAAGCTCCCTGAGGGCAGTGAGTTTGGTCTGTTATATTTGCTGATGTTCGCAAGCCCATAAAACATAGCCTAGAATGTAGAAAACAATTTATAAATTTTGGATTTATTTTATTTGCTTCACTTTTTAATGAGTAAGCACCTCAAACATCAGACAAGCAGAAAAGACAGTATAACAAACCAACAACTATCAGTCATTGGGATTTAACAATTATTTTACTGTATTTATTTGTTCTACATTTTTTGCTAGAGCATTTCAAGTAAATTGTAGCTATTATGATGGCTAATCCCTAAGGCTTCAGTATTCCTAAAAAATAAGGACAGATTTCTACATAGTTCCAATGCTATTCTGTATCTAATAAACTCAATGATAATTCTTTCTCTCTTCTTTCCATATCAAATTAGAAGACAAATCTGCCTCTTATTCAGTATCTTATTCCTAGATGTATTATTTAGTTTCATTATCACAGACTACTGTAATATTAATAATAATAATTGTGATTTATTATGTTAACAGGATACCTTATTGTGTATGTGCTGTTTGGAATTCTTTATTAACTCATTGAATCCCAACTGGTCTTCTTGTCACCTTAGAAAGTGAGTATGTTACAGTTTTCTATTGCTACAAAACAAATTACCCCAATTATTTTATTATATCTTATGATTTGGGGATCAAGGAATCAGGTAGAGCTCAACTGGGCAGTCCTTTTGCCTTGCATAATGTCATATCAGACTATTTGCCAGATCTGCTGGTTGATGGGTTAGTCTGAAAGGTCCAAGATGGCTTCATTCACATGTCTGATGCCTTGAAAGGAATGCATAGAAGATTCGACTCAACTGAGAATGTCAACCACAAGGCACCTACAGGTGGCCTTTCCCAGAGTAGTCTTAGTGTGATTGGTCTTCTTATTTGATGGCTCAGGCTTCCAAAAAGAATATTCCAAATGTCCTAGACAGAAGCTTCATGACTTCCTCTGACCTAGTCCTTTTTTATTTTAAGATTTATTTATTTGAGAGAGAGAGAGTAGAGAGAGGGGCTGAAGGAGAGACAAAGAGACAATCTCAAGTAGACTCCTCGCTGAATGTGGAGCCCAACACAGGGCTCAATCTCATAGCCTTGAAATCATGACCTGAGCCAAAACCAAGAGTTGGATGTTCAACCGACTAAGCTACCCAGGCCCCCCATGACCTAGCCTTTTAAGTACCAGAGTCACTTCTGATAAATTATATTGGTCAAACAAGTCACTATCCTTAGAGACTCAGCCATGATTCAAGGGAGGAGAACTAGACTGCACCTCTTGGTGGTTAAGAGTGTCAAAGAACTTACAGCCATTTTTTATTTGCTACAAAATGGGTGAGTTGGATAAAATCAGAGAACATATAGAAGACTTACCTTGGATATGAAGAGAGACCATCTCTACTAGACTCCTAAATATTGGAGTATCCAGAGCTCTGCCTCCAGCTCTCTACGTACTGGGTCCCTAGGTGATTTCATCTAGTCTTGTTGCTTCAAAGACTTTTGTATACCGATAACTTTCAGGTTTATATCTCTAGACCCAAAACTTTCACCTGAGTCCAGATGTGTATAACAAATTCCTTATTTAACATATCCACAAGGAGGTCTAATAAGTACCTCGAGTTTAACATGGCCAAAATAAAGCGATTCATTTCAACCCATCCGGGCAGCCCCAATGGCTCAGCAGTTTAGCACCGCCTTTGGCCCAGGGCCTGATCCTGGAGACCTGGGATCGAGTCCCATTTAGGGCTCCCGGCATGGAGCCTGCTTCTACCTCTGCCTGTATCTCTGCCTCTCTCTCTCTCTCTCTGTGTGTGTGTGTGTGTGTGTGTCTCATGAATAAATAAATAAAATCTTAAAAAAAAAAAACATTTTAACCCATCCAAGTGTGCTTCCTCTAGCCTTCCTCATCCTAATGAATAATACAAATATATACTAAGTTGCTCAGGATACATACCTAGGAGCCCTACTCAGCTTTTCTCTTTTCCTTCCACAGCACACTCAGTCCATCAGTAAGTATCTACTACAAATTCATCAAGAGGTCTTATTGGCTCCAACTTTCAAAATATATTCCTAACCCAACTGCTTCTCTTCTTCTCCACTCTTCTTGTCTAATTCAACACCATCATCACTTCTCACTGGTCTCTCAGCTACACTCTTGATCCCCCATTGTCCCTCCATCCACATAGCAGCCAGAGTAATCTCTATAAAGTGTAAACCAAATACAGTTTATTCTTGAATGGCATGGAGGTTAGGAGCACCCACCCCTTGTGCAGTTGAAAATCTACACATAATTTTTGACTCCTCCAAAATTTAACAGCTAATAGCCTATTGTTGGCCGTATGCCTTACCAATAACACACAATTGACACATATTTTATATGTACTGTGTTTTATATGCTGTATTCTTACAATAAGTAAGCTAGAGAGAAGAAAGTACTAGTTAGAAAATATAAGAAAATAAATGTACAGTACTATAAAAATCCACATATAAGTGGACCCACGCAGTTCAAACCCGTGTTGATCAGGGTCAACTATAATACAATTTCCCTCTTTAAAACCATCTAAAGACTTCCCATTACAATCAGGAAAACCTACAAAATTATCCTCAGGATCCGTGGGGCCTCCCAAATCTTGTTCCATCTGCCTCTGCTCTGGTGTCTACTCTTCCCCTTGTTCCTATTGATCTTCTTTTTGTTCATAAACACACAGGCTTTTTTCCTGGCTCAGGCAATCCACCTGTTGCTCATTCTGCTTGGAGAGCTCCTCTAGGTCTTCAAGTGGCTTCCCCTTTTTTATCATTTAGGTGGTAAGAAATGACTCAAATGTCACTTTCTCAGAGAGGCCTTCTCTGACCACTGTAGCCAAAGTAGGACCACACCTCTCCAGTCCCCTGCATCTCAGTATCCTGGTATAGTGTCTTCATAACATTTATCAGTGCCTGAAGTTCTTATTCATTTCTGCTTTGTAGATTTATATATTGCCTGTCCTCCCTCACTAGAATATAAACTAGAAACATAAATAGGGGGCGCTGTTACTGTCCGTTTTATTCACAGGTGATTTTCCAGTACTCAGAACACTGGAGACCACAAAATAGATATACAATGGATGTTCATTTAAATTGGCTATTTCTTTATTCTGCAAGTAGGTTGAGAGAAGTGGAGGAAGAAAGGAAAAACCTTTCTTCTGTGATATGGGACATAAAATATTTGGCTGTTAGAAACAGAAACAAGAATTTCAAAAGAGTAATGAATCATTTTAGACTCTTCTCTCATGGTTCAAATGTAGTGTTTTTTATTTTTATTTTTTAACGGTTTTATTTTTAAGTAATCTATACACACAATGTGGGGCTCAAACCCATAACCCTATGATCAAGAGTCACAGGGTTTTCCGACTGAGCCAGCCAGGTACCCCTCAAATATAGTGGATTTTTTTTTTTTAATCAGTAGTTGAAAGTTCTATTGTTTCAATTCTATTTTTTTTATTGTTTCAATCCTAATGAACATTTCTTAAAAAGTAATTTTATGGAGAAAAGAATTTGATATTTTATCCTTTTAGACAGCACTGGCTTTCAAAAACACCAATCCCACATCTTTTACAATTCTGGCCTAGAACTGATTTCCCTTAATCCATTGTTTTTGTTTTGCTTATTTTGGTTTTTGGTTTTTGTCTTCCTTCCTGTCTTTATGGGATATGCTACATCTGGTCCTGACAACAGAAGACTAAACTCAGGAAAGCACAGGGTCAATGCTTTCTCTCCTTATAGCCTTTCATTATAGCCTTAAGTGATTCATTTCATGCACCCATACTTTCAACACTTCTGTTTCCCACCAATAAAGTCTCGGTGTTTTGCAAGAATTAAATTCATGGTTTAACATGTTCCTATCTCTCCTTCCCATCAGCAGTCTATATCTTTTGCAAGAATTAAACATGTGTGTATCAGGAGCACATTGGTGGCTCAATTGAGTATCCAGCTCATGATCTTGGGGTTGTATGTCGGGCTCCATGCTCAGCTCGGAGTCTGTCCCTCTCTCTCTGCTCCTCCTCACCACTCACTCTCTCTCAAATAAAATCTTTTTAAAATAATGTGTTTGTCATTTTCTATATTTGAACAAAAAGTCCTATTCGAGGTATATCTGGGCTGCAAAATTTATTTTCTTACTCAACTTTTTAATGCTCTTTTCTTAAAATAGCTTTTATGACACTTTTTCATTAGTTTGTTTTTATTGGCTCCCATATACCACTCCTCTAGAATGTTGTGGTGAACTAGAGCTGAATTTATGAAGGTGACGAAAACAGTAATTACACAAAGAACTACTTCTGACAGATGAAAGCACTGTTCATTATCTTCCTTAGAGAAATGCACATCTATACACAGCACTACAGCTTTTGGAAACCAGATCAACCTGCTGGACATGCTGAACTAGTTCTAGTCTTTTCCCAAAGTGGAAAGCAACACGTGTGATTCATTTCTGAGACCTTTCAGAAAGCCAAATGTGTTCCATGCGATATCGCATGTCAATTATTTCTTTTTTTTTTTTTCAATTATTTCATTCTGATTTGTGAGTTGCCTTTTTGTTGTTCACAAGTGTGGCTAAAGCACCAGAACAGACACAGACAGCCAGCGGCCGGGCCAGGCAACTTGTCTGGTCCTCGCACCTAGCCCAGACAAAGACTTCGCGGAACAAGCCTCTACTCATATGTGTGTCTACAGGCCAAGAGCTCTAAGAAGTTAGACATTGCTCAAACCTCTTTCAGCCTCTGCCTGATGTGGAATCTTGATTAGGGAGCTTATTTTAAGAGTTGTCCACATTTGGTCAACCATATGTGCAAGGAAGAAAGAACATGAAATCACCCTGAATACGTGTCTGTGATTGTTCTCTTATTGAACTGCAGGCAGGGGCTGGGACTTTCCCCCATCTATTTCTTTACCTCCAAGCAAAGCTGGATGTAAACTATTCCCAGACTAAATAAATAACAGTTGAACTAGTTCTTGCAAATCTCCAAAGAAGATTCCAAGGCTTGTAGCAATTCTTAACTCCAACCCCTCAAGCATAACCTTCGTTTTCCCAGGCTGTACTTGGGGGCTTTTGAGTATATTGATGACAAAACAGGTGTTATTTATTTGGTTCTAAGTCCCCACTCTTGTTCTTAAGGACACTCAACTTCCTCTCATTTTCCTGGGCCTCAAGTGGTCTCTCAGGCCCTGGAAGCTTTTTCCTTGCTGCTCCAGGATCAGCCTCCTGCCAAGGCTGCGGCCAGGACTCCTCCAGTCTCACCCTACTGCTGGGGCTCCGCTCAAAACTGATGGGGGGGGGGGATGTCTACCCCTTTCTTCTGTTGATGAATGCAGATCCTTTAAGAGTAAACTAGCCCTCAGGCTAATGCAGTTCAAGCCCCTAAAAGGCAGCCTTCTTTTCAATTTCACTGTTCTTTTTGTTAAGGACTTAAAACAAGTTTTCTCAGAGACTAGGCCAGAGAAGCATTAATCTGTGTCATGAGAAGCAATTCACAGGCAGACAGCTATATCTCTTGGTTTTCTTATGAATCTTAAGAAGAATTTCCTGCCCTCCTAAGCAGCCCCATCCTTTTCCCAAAAAAAATTGTTAGAAAAGGTCTTTTTCTTCTTATTTGGTTTAGGAAATAGAATCATGGTATTTTGGGGATTGGCCATCAATCCCAAATTCTTGTATCATTTCCTCCAGGAGGCTTCAAGGCTTTGAGACCCTCATGCAAATAATACTCTCCTATTCTGATATCTTAAACTTTCCCAAATGAACTTATAAATTATACACCTTTCTTTCTCCCCTATTTGACCAAGGTGGGCCTTGTATATACAGTATCTCCAACACCTTCCAAGTGTAATGGATTCCCAGGGAGCTACAGTATATGCCTCTTCATTGTTCTACACAGTGATTCTTGGCACCAGCTTCTCCTTTCCACTAGTCTCAACATACTCCAATCCTTCCACCCTCCAACCAACTCCCACATGTCGTGATTACAAAGCCCTGGGATATTAAAAAGAGCCATCACCATTTCACTGAACACACACACAAACAAGTTTTGAGCTCTTGGATTTAAATTATTCCAAAGATGGAAAAATGTTTGCATGTTTGCTTTGGAGACAAAATAGGCAACACTTTCAAGTCAATGTTCAGAACTACTTTCCTATTGTCTATTAATTGGAAACAAAATAGGATTTTTGAGTTTGCTACCACCATAATCCAAGCCACCATCACCTCTTGCTTGGATTCCTAAAACAATTCTCCTAATTCTACTGTTCCCCCAACACATTCTCTACACAATATCCAGTGTTTTTTTAAAAATCAGATCCTGACACTTCCTTGCTTAAATCCCTTTGATGGCTGCCCATTTGATAGAGACTAGAATCCAAACTCCATACTCTAGCCTCCAGGGACCTAATGGGCCTACCTCTCTAAACTCACCTCCTGCACTCACCATTCCATCCCCTCACCCCCACCCCCATGCTGCTCCTCTACCAGTCCTTTGCCCCATCCTATGCCCAAACAAGCTCTTTCCTGAATTAAGACCTTGTACTATCTTCTCCGCTGCCTGGAAAGGCTATTTTCCTAGTTCAGTTCATAGCCGGCTCCTTCTCACTCTTTAGGTTTCAGAATAAATATCACCTTCCCAGATGGGCCCTTTCTGCCCATTCTATTCTGATAATGACAATTATTATATTCCTACCACTATACAGTCATAGAGGTAATAGCATGATTGACAATAGATAAGATGAATAGTAGATCCTCCCCTATTATTCTCTATCATTGACCTTTGTTATTTCCTTCAAGACTTTCTTGTGCTTCATGACTTTCTATTTGTTTGTTATGTTTCCTCAGCTGAATATTAGCTTCTCAACAGGATCAGCATTGTTTATCTTGTTCACTGCTAGGTCCCTGTCTCCTGGCATAGTGACTGGCATATATACTAGGCAATTAGTAAATACGTGTTGAAGCAATAAAGTTTTAGGATCAGAAAGTAATTTAGAAGTCATTTTATCTGTCTAGTCCCTTATCCTAATCCAGGGCTTTTATTTTCAGCCCTCTATAATGTAGAGGTTACTTTAATACTGCTGTTTATGCTGGTGGAGAACCAAAAACAACAACAGGGAGGAGCTATTTCCCTTTCCCAAATGGATTTTACCTTACCCTCTGACATCAGCTTTGCTTTTTACCACATAGACAAATAGTCATGAGTCATTTATTCTTAGCTAAACAGCTAATCATGTGGCCACTCCTTTGCTGGAGGAGGGTTTTGTTATAGTTGAATGGGTTCTAGACTAATTGTCATCTAGTTGTTTACAGAATCTTAAAGATTTTGCCTATTAATATCATTAATTAGCCCTTAATGAAGTATTTTTCCAAACTATGGGCTTAGACTCATTCATGAGTAATGAAATCTATTTATTACATTACAACCAGCACTTGAGGGCAGCCCCGGTGGCGCAGCGGTTTAGCGCCGCCTGCAGCCCAGGGCGTGATCTGGAGACCCTGGGTCAGACTCTCTGCATGGAGCCTGCTTCTTTCTCCCTCTGCCTGTGTCTCTGCCTCTCTCTCTGCATCTCTATGAATAAATAAATAAAATCTTTAAAAAAAAAAAAAAACAACCAGCACTTGAAAAATAGACTAGAAGATATGAGTGTATTGCATATTGTAAAGATAAGTACTATCTAGTGAAACTTTTGTTTCAATCATATGTGTGTATGTACTACATGTTGAAGTAAAATATATTTATTGTAGGAAATAAACAACAACAACAACAGCAGCAGCAACAACAAAGTCTGAAGGGCACTGCTGAAATGGACACTCAGTGTCTTATGGTAGAAAGGAAGCTATCTGGCAGTCCTAAGATTGATTTTGGGTTGACCTTCTGTGCCCTCTTCAGCCAGAGTGTTGAGATTGTTCAGGATGGAGGTGGATGAGAGTGATAATTCCACCATACTTCTAAATGAAAAGCACTACCTGTACCTTCAAAACAGAAAAATGTCATAGAAAAATGGGGACCACATTAGCTATTTGAAATAAACTACAAATACATTTTTTTCCTTATTAGTTCGTCAGTACTTTTCTTCTGTATTCCTATATCAGAATAATTTTGGCTTAGCAGATTATGGCCAAAATGCCCAGGAATTTGGTAAGAGTTGGGTTGGAAGGGAAATGAATGAAGAGGTTCAGGAGTTAGACCTCAAAAGAACATTGTGAGTTCTGCTTTTCGTACCAATTTTCTTCTGGTGGCTTCTCCTTTTACAGAAAAGCAGGAAATAAGATCATCCACTGAGAATGAGGATGGAGGTTAGAGGAGAGGAGAAAGCATGAAGCAGTGGGAGAGTGAATGCATTAAGAAAACATAACATGATTATGGGCAGCACTAAGGGATGTGTATTTAAAGTGGGTGTATAGGAACCTGTGTGGCTCAGCCAGTTAGGCATCTGACTCTTGGTTTCCGCTCAGGTCATGATCTCAGGGTCATGAGATTGAGCCCCATGTCAGGCTCTGTACTAGTGGGGAGTCAGCTTGGATTCTTCTTCTCCCTTTCTGTCTCTCCCCCTGCTGCTCTCTCTCTCTCTCTGTCAAATAAATAAATAAATAAATCTTAAAAAAAATAAAGTGGGTCTTGTAAGCACAGTACATGTTCAGCTGGAGGATGGAGGCATTTGGTGGTCAGAGAGTTGAATTTAACAACAGATGAAAGATAGGTTTTGTTTAGGGAGATTGAATAACATAAACAGACTTTGAGTGCCTAGAACCACATGATATAAAAATATATTTTTAAAAAAATCTTCTAGGAATCAGTAGAAATTCATTTGGCTCCAGTGTCCACCCAGAAAGTTGAGAAACAGCCTGGCACTCTTCCTCCAAGGGAAAAGTGTGGCATACCACACTGAATTCAAGAGACTTCCTGGAGGTCTCCCCACGTCTTCTGGCTTAGCTATGAATCTCCACTCCATTTAGTATCTGATTGAGCCACCTGTTTTCATGTTTTACAATATCAGGAGGGCCTTATTTAACCACAATGACCAGAAATAGCTGGAAAAGACTGAGGACTCAGTCTTTTTCTTAGTGAGACTGAGTCCTCACTATGAATTGAGAACTCTAAACATTTCACTAGATGGTTAATTTCAGCAAAATTCCAGAACACATCAACAAACAAACCATAATTAACATTCAGTGGGGAATTTATATTTCTCCTCAGTGAAGAAGCCAGTAAGGCTAGGGACTTATCTCTAGTGTAGTCTAATATAGTGTCTTCTTTTCTTGCATTAATCAAACCCAGATTCAAATCCTCTTCTTTGTAATCCTCCTATTTTTTTTTGTTTTTTTTCTTTTTAAAAATTTTATTTATTTATTCATGAGAAACACAGAGAGAGAGGCAGAGACACAGGCAGAAGGAGAAGCAGACTCCCTACAAGGAGCCCAACGTGGGACCCAATCCAGTATCCCAGGATCACTCCCTGAACCAAAGGCAGACACTCAACCACTGAGCCACTCAGGCTACTCAGGCATCCCTGTAATCCCCCTATTTTTATGTTAAGACATCCCACCTTAAGATGTGTACCTTTTGTTTTTTTTTTAGATTTTGTTTATTTATTCATGAGAAACACCCACAGAGAGAGGCAGAGAGACATAAGCAGAGGGAGAAGCAGGCTCCATGCCGGAAACCTGACGCGGGACTCGATCCTGGGTCTCCAGGATCACTCCCTGGGCGGAAGGCCCACTAAACCACTGAGCCACCTGGACTGCCCAGGATGTGTACCTTTTGAATCTGAGTCTTTATAACCACCTACAAAAAATGCTCACTTTCTACTTCGTGTTCATTTACTGTAACTTTTGTCTTTCATTCAACAAATCTTTGTCAAAAGCATGTTATGTGAGCAGACCATGCCTGGCCCTGGAGATGCAAAGTAACCCAGGTAAAATAGCCTCTGCCCTGACAGAGCTTTCCCCCTTAAATAAGCAGTTACAGTGGATTGTGCTAGGTGCTTAGAAAAGATAAAATACAGAGTTGTCAGATAAAATACAGATGTTCAGTAAAATTTGAGTTTCAGATAGGTAAGAATGTATTAGTGTAAGTATATCCCATGTAATCTGCAATTCTGTAGAAGTTCAGAACGGAAGTTTTTAACTAAGTCTAAAGGGATTAGAAAAAGCTTCCTGAAGAAAGGGACATTTAAACTGAAACCTAAATTGTATTTTATGTACCAAGTTCTTGTATTGTGAAATGGGATCCAGTTCTGCTTGAGCCTTGCCAATTCTTGGGGTGTGGCCATAGTCTTTCTCTCCAAAGTATTTTTCCCATGGTGTAAGGAGGAGAAGGTCTTTCAAACTCTTCTCTTTCATGCAAAAAGAACAACTTTCAAATTAGAGTCTAAGTTGAAAATTCTTTGTTCTCACTTGACAAAAAAATGGCTACCATATAACTTCCTGTTTCATACTATTAAGTACTCTTCCAGGTTACAGTGGCTTAAGAGCTTCAGGTTTTATCACTTAGGCCCATACCCATTTAGGTTGGTGGTATAATTTTCAAAATGAATTATTTATATATATTTTTCAAATAGAGTACTTCTTGGATTTAAATAAAGAGGACTTAAAAAAACATAACTATATATAGGGATGTCTGGGTGGTTCAGTCATTAAGCATTCGATTCTTGATTTTAGCTCAGGTCATGATCTCAGGGTCATGAGACTGAGCCCTGTATTGGGCTCCAAGCTGGGCATGGAGCCTGCTTAGGATTCTTTCTCCTTCTGCCCCTCCCCACCACTGCTCTCTCACTTTTTCTCTCAATATATAAATAAACAAATAAATATGTGTGTGTATATAAATAATATAATAAATATATTTATAATAAATAATAATGAATATATAATTGTATATATTTATATATTTATGCTAGAAATGCTATTCCAAGTTTTTTACTGCCTGAATCTCTTCTGCCATTCTCTTTCTGTCTTCAGGACTATTTCTGACTACTGTGCAGTGTAAGAATGCCAGCTGTTCCTGGGGGAAACAAGAAGCAAACCAACTCTTACTACTTCTCAATAAGTGGTACTAAAAATACTAGAATATACTTCTATGTTTTTGATGACTAGATTATTTCAGTCAGCTCATTGATAAGCATTCAAACTTGTTCACCACCAAATCAGTTTGGCATTGTGGTGAAATCAATGTTTTTGAATACACTCAATCATTGTCACCTGCAGAAAAAGATTACTGTTTATATTTTTAGGGAATGTTGTCATAGACCAAAAAAAAAAAAAATTACCAATACCTCTCTCAATCCTCTTTCAGTCTGACCTTCCTTCAAGGTCAAGACCTGCATCAAGATCCATCTGTGTAACTGTAGACCATCATACCCCTGGCTGCCCTTCAGCTCATCTGCTTTCCCCAAGGGAGGAGATCAGTCCTGCCAGGATCCACAAGATCTATAGCACTGCCCTTGTGTAGTGGACACATTTTGGAACATCTTGGTGGCTCACAATGAACCTTTAACTTGTTCCTCACCCACAGCAGAGTTATTGTGTACATTACCCAGCATCTGGCCAGAGAAACTGGCCTGGGACTAGGCTGCTGACTCAAGCTGAGCAGAGCCCTTTCCAGGGAATTTGGAAGCAGAGATAGAAGAGAGAGAATGAGTCTCTGCATGTGGCTGGATCTGTAAAAGTAAATTTGGGAGCTGTGGCTGCCATCTGCCAGCTGCCATATGGTTCAGATAACTGCGAAAGCCAGATGCCGAGGAAAACAATGAAGTGAGAAACAGTGAGTTCCCTGAGTTCTGCTGAACTTCCTGTTCCAATTCCAGTCCTGACACTTGGCTGCTTATACTCCTTAGCTCAGTGACACCCTACTTTCTTCTAATTTCCTGTTTTTCTACTTAGAGTAGTTCAGGTTGTTTTCTACTATTTGTAAACATAAACATCCTGTGGAGTCATGTGGTGCCTAACTAGCCCAGAAGGTGGTGGTGGTGGTGGTGACGCATGTGACTCTTGATCTCAGGGTTGTAAGTTTGAGTCCCAAATTGGGTAAAGAAATTAGTTAAAAATAAAATCTTAAACAACAACAAACAAAAATCATTCTGAGGAGTTCTGAGGGTTAGGTGTTCTGCTCCCACAAATCCCATGGGGAGACAGTTGTTCCTCCAGGCATTCTGTGGTGGGCACACTGATCTTTCCTTAGCTCCTTGTCAATCCTGCTGGGCAAGTTAAATGAGAAAATATGCATGAAGCAGAATGAGAAGAACCGGACAGAACTGAATTCAGATCTAACCACATCATTTATTCACTATTGGACCTTATAAGTTCCTTACACCATCTGAACCTCCATTTATCTATATATTAACACCTGCCTTGCATGGTTGATTAAACAAAATATGTGTGTATGCAAAAATTCTAAAATAGAGTAAGCACACAGTAGGCACTTAGTGTCATATGGCTACAGATAAAACATGGAATGGTGACCTATAAACATGATGGTTCTTGGCCCACTTGCTATGGTGATTCTATCACTTGGTATCCAGGAACATGTATAAGGTGCTCCTTCACTGTAAGTAATGAGATACTTAGATGGTTTTCAATTTTTCTTATATTAACATTACATTGTGGTGAGCATGTACACATGCTCACAACTACATCTTCAGGCACATATTTTTTTATTCTCTTATGATAAATTCCTCTTTAGAAAAAAAGATTTTATTCATTTATTCATGAGAGACACACAGAGAAAGAGAGAGGCAGAGACACAGGCAGAGGGAGAAGCAGGCTCCATGCAGACGTGGGACTCAATCCCAGGTCTTCAGGATCATGCCCTGGGCAGAAGGCAGGTGCTAAACCGCTGAGCCACCCAGGGATCCCTGATAAATTCCTCTTATCTGAAAGTGCAGGTATGTTATCCTGGTTCTTGATGCATATTGCCAGAATTCCTTCCAAAAACCTGAGCCTAGTGACACTTCCGCCAGCAGTGCATGCCTACATATCAGTGCAATAGGCATCTAGTTGCCCCCAATCATTCTCCGTTTTTCCCATAATAATTGAGTTTTAGCAGAGTACATGGCTCCCCAGGCTGACTGCATTTCCAAGCTCCCCTTGCCACCAAGTGGGGCTCTGAAACTAAAGTCTTACCATTGGATCATGAGATTTGCAACATCCATGTCATTTGCTCTAAAAGGAAACTGCTTGCCCAGTGCTTCTTTTTCTCCCCTCTTCCAGGCTGAAAGTCAACGCCACCTCAGACATGTAAATGAGGGATGTCTGGGTGGCTCAGTGGTTGAGCATCTGCCTTCAGCTCAGGTTGTGATCCCACTACGTGCTCCCTGTGGGGGGAGAAGTGGGAGTTCTCTCTCTACCTATGTCTCTGCCTCTCTCTGTGTGTCTCTCATGAATAAATAAATAAAATCTTAAAAAAAAAGACATGTAAATGAGAACAACACTTTAGGGGATGGCTGAGCAAAAAGACTAAAGGACCTTGGGACTCTGAATGACTTCATGGAGCAGAAGCCCATCCCCTCAGTAGCCTGGAGAGCTTACTTTCAACCTGTTACATGAATATCTCTTGCTATAAAAATTTTAGCCTGTATCTTAATAGCACCCTGGAGTTAATACATTTTTATTAGTAATAGACATATAGGAATACTAATTAATTTTATATAATTAGCAAGTTATATATGACTGTATTATTCATAACAGCCCAAATGCAGTATCCTCCACTTACATGTATTTCTTTTTTTTTTAAGATTTTATTTATTTACTCATGAGAGACACACACAGAGAGAGGCAAAGACATATGCAGAGGGAGCAGCAGGCTTCCTGCAGGGAGACTCAGTCCCAGGATCCCAGGATCATGACCTGAGCCAAAGGCAGACTCTCAACCACTGAACCACCCAGGCACTCTCATTTTTTTAATAAAGATTATTTATATCTGCTTTAAGAAAAATTTCCTTTATTACAAAAGTGCAACAGATTTTAGTGCCAGTCACTTTACCCTGCGTTTTCACAAGATTTCTTCAGTATTAATGCATAGTGTGCCTTTCTTTACAGTGGTTGGTTTCTACTATTTGTAAACATAAACAACCTGTGGAGTATTTCAAGTATATATTTCGAGTATATAATTGACCTAAGCAGATTTTAAGCCTGTACTGGGGAGTTCCTTGTTTATTTTTAAGTATGAACTCACAGTTGATCATCTATAAATATTTTGTAGGATTTCAAGTCAGATTTCTAGAGAATTAAATTAGTTGTATAAACTACTATGGACTCTGGTGACCAGAATCTAATTTTTGTAAAAGTAACTCCCTTACGGTTGCACTGGGCCCAATGTCACCTACTGCGCTCCTTTTTTTTTAAAAAAAGATTTTGTTTATTTATTCATAGAGACACAGAGAGAAGCAGAGGAACAGGCAGAGGGAGAAGCCCGTCATGGGACTCGATCCCTGGTCTCCAGGATCACACCCCAGGCTGCAGGCGATGCTAAACCACCGCACCACCGGGGCTGCCCACCTACTGCACTCCTATAGAAGGTTGTAGAAGTATGTAATACATTACACTGATGCTCTATCATCATACATTTGTTGAATTACAAACAAGAGCTTCTAGATTATATATGAATGATTCTAGAAATAAAGTGAAGATTAAGGAGACTCATGCA
This sequence comes from Nyctereutes procyonoides, assembly GCF_905146905.1. Classification (NCBI taxonomy): domain Eukaryota; kingdom Metazoa; phylum Chordata; class Mammalia; order Carnivora; family Canidae; genus Nyctereutes; species Nyctereutes procyonoides. Next base: position 21,964,870 of record NW_026575126.1, read on the forward strand.
AACTATTCCTTTTTTTTCATGCAAACTATTCCTAAATAGATGTTTAATATTTTCTTTGTTCCTCAGGTGAACATCAAATTGCTCTGTTATTAAAATTTTCTTTGCTCCCTTTCTCTAAGGATCGCAGCTCTGTGCTGTCTACTGCCCAAAGTCTGAAAACAATTGCTTGCTTTAGTTTATCCAGTTTTATGATTATATACTGTGGAGAGGTAAGTGCATTCTTCTGTCATGACTGAACCAGATATCACTATGAAATTTTGAATCCTGTTTTTCTACCTTAATGACATATGATGAAGATTGTCTTATATTAAGTAAATATTCAGGAATCAAGATAGTCCTAAGAACTGGGTTATATCATTGGCCATTCTTCAATTGTGGTTCACCGATCCTTCACCATGAAAGTAACCATGATTCCCTCCATTTTTCCTTTCTCCTTCCTCATCTGCTGCTGCCTCTAACTCCCTTTTCATCTCCTCTTGTATTGCACAGCTTCTGCTTCTCATTACTTTGGTCCTTTAAAGTCTTATAATGGTCTCTCTCTAAGAATCTTTTCTATTCCAACTTCAGCTCCTCCTACCAACTAACTTGCCCTCTGTATCTCATGCTGGAACTCCTAAAGAAATCTGATCACTAAAAAAAAGAAAAAAGAAAAAAAAAAGAAATCTGATCACTATCCTGCCCCACCCTGGTGGAATTGGTGGGGGGGGGGCAAGGCCTTTTTCCTAGCTATGGCAGAGGAAGCTGCTGAAAAAAGAGAAGTGGACTGGTCACTCTGTGCAGGACATGATCACCCAGGATTTATTCACCAGGAGCCATGGGAAGAGTTCTGCTAGAAGGAGTAGTCAGTATGGCAGTCACTGAAATTGGCTTATAGTGGTGATTTATTCACAAATCTCTCTCCTTCTCAATGTGACCTTTTGAGGGTAGGAGGCATGTTTTAGGTATTCTTTAATGCTTAATACTCTGCACATTGCTTTCCACATAGTAGGTTCTCAATAAATTTTACTGAAGGAATGAATTAATTGGTTCCCCAGCCAGCCTGTTGGCTCCCGTGATTGGTCCCAGAGGTTAGCATAGATCCTTAAAGTTAATAAATTACAAGTCTACCCTGGGATTATTTTAATAAATCTTGTTTTTTTTTAAGATTTTATTTATTTATTCATGGGAGACACAGAGATAAAGAGAGAGAGAGGCAGAGACACAGACGGAGGAGAAGTAGGCTCCACGCAGGAAGCCTGATGTGGGACTCGATCCAGGGTCCCCAGGATCACGCCCTGGGCCAAAGGCAGGCACCAAACCGCTGAGCCACCCAGGGATCCCCATAAATCCTGTTTTTGAAAAAAATATTTGAAGTACTAATAGAAGTGTTTTTTGATTTTGCTTTAGTGATTTTTAATTAGTGTCCACATCTATTTTTACTATGATTTGGTGTGACCTGGGATAAGAATTTGTCTTCTCATGCATCTTAAATTCTCCTCAATTAGAATTTTATAGTTTCTTTTTTTTTAAGATTTTATTTATTTATACATGAGAGACACAGAGAGAGAGAGGCAGAGGCAGAGGGAGAGTTAGTCTCCCTGTGGGGAGCCGATGCAGGACTTGATACCAACACCCTGGATCACATCCTTAAGCTGAAGGCAGACAGTCAACCACTGAGCCACCCACGTGCCCCTCCTCAATTAGAATTTTTAAAACACTCATTTAGATTGGTTTTCGTCAATTTGTCTGAATAATATTTCATAGCAGTTCTGTGCATTATGAAAATCCCTTTGTGTAGATAGCAGGTATACCTGTATGTATTTGTTGACTTTTCTGTGAGCTAGTGAGTCATTGACCCTGAAGCTATAGTTGGGGTGGTTTGCACCACGGATAGTTTAATCATCCCCATGGTAACACCAAGCCTTCTTGCCTACTACTTCTTCCCACATCTTTGTTCTATTTAAAGGAGGAAATCATTATTTACCTTAGATTTGATATTCTGATGTTTTTCAGGACACAAATTCCTAACCTCAGCATTGTTGTATATAAAACATTCCCATAGTAACAATAAAAATAGTGATTATAACTAATACCTTATGAAATGAAAAGTGATCTGCTGGTCCTATAGCATTTTAAGATTCAAAATCTTTTTTTTTTTTCTTAATTTTGCATCCCAATTACCAAGATGTTGGAATTAAACTATACTTAACCAACTGGCTACCTGATGACTCTTATATATTTTGTAAAGACAACCACTAGCATTATATGTTTTGTTTTGTTTTTTAAGATTTTATTTATTTATTTATTCATGAGAGACACAGGCAGAGGGAGAAGCAGGCTCCACGCTGGAAGCCCGATGTGGGACTCCATCCTGGGACTCCAGGATCACATCCTGGGCCGAAGGCAGGCACTAAACCACTGAGCCACCCAGGGATCCCCTATATGTTTAATTTAGAAATATGTTTGGGGTTGCCTAGGTGACTCAGTTGTTGCGTGTCTGACTCTTGATTTCAGCTCAGGTCATGATCTCATGATCTCAGGGTTGTGGGATTGAGCCCCATGTCGGGCCTTGTGTCCAGCCCCTGTGTCAGGCTCTGTGCTCAGCAGGGAGTCTGCTTGTCCCTCTCCCTTTGCTCCCCTCCTTTCACTCCTGCTCTCTCTAAAATAAATAAATAAATCTTTAAAGATAATTCTGGTTCTTTGTAGTTAAATTAGATAATGATAAGCAAAAAGAACATACAATAATGTGATCTCCTTTCCCCATAGCTTATTATATCTTTCCAATACCTTTTCATTAAGTGTATCTGTGGTGGTGGTGGAGAGAGAAGGACAGAGAGAGAGAAAGACACATTCCCATCCCCTCCCCGAACTCTCCACAATCCAGCCAATACATTTTGCTCTGCATCCCAAATTTTTTAAACTATATATTGTGGTATGGAATTGTTGGATCACTACATGGTACACCCAAAACTAATATAACACTGTATATTAACTATGCTGAAATTAAAATAAAATAATATTATAAATCATAAAAGCAAAAAAAAAAACCCAATAGAGTGTAAACATTTTTCAAATATATGTCTTTAAACAAGACAGATTTGAACTTGGAGTTTACTTATATGTGGTTTTTTTTCTCTTCCTTGTGATTTTAATAACATTTCCTTTTCTCTAGCTTACTTTATTGTAAGGATATAGTATATAATACATATAACATACAAAATATATGTTAATTGACTGTTAGCGTTATCCACTTTTGGTCAACAGTACGCTATTAGTGATTAAGTTTGAGGGGAGTCAAAAGTTATACATGGATTTTTAACTACATGGGGGTTGGCACCCCTAACTCCCTCATTGTTCAAAAGTTAACTATTTTCTACACTGTCATTTTTATTGGTTGACTAGTGTAGATGTTTTGTTGAATAAATTTACCATATTTTATTTAACCAATACCTCTTTTGTTGGACATTTAAATTTTTTTAATTTTTCACCAATATCAAACATAAACCCAAAAAAGAAAAAGGAGATAGAGACAGAGGAAAAGGGAGGGAGAGGAGAAGCAAGGAAGGAAGGAAACTGCAATAAACATCTTGTGGCACATATCATTAATTACTTTCCAAGTATATTTCCTTAGCATTATTTTGAAGCAGAATTGGTTAATAGACATGCACTTTTCAGACATTTTGTCAAAGAGCGATTGAGGAAAAATGTTGCATCCTTTCTAACCCTGGATATTATTTTTTAAAATAATACTTATCACTTAAGCAAAGATGGCATTATAATGTGCTTTTTTTATTACTGATGAAAAGGAAAAATATTCATCTTTAGTGACCTATTTTTTTTAAGATTTTATTTATTTATTTATTTATTTATTTACTTACTTACTTACTTACTTACTTACTTGAGAGAGACAGCACACAGAGGAAGAAGGAAAAACAGATGCCCCGTGGAGCAGAGAACCCAATGAGGGGCCCAATCCCAGAACCCTGAGATCATGACCCGAGTCAAACCTGAGAATTGACTTGAGCCACCCAGGCACCCCTTTAGTGACTTTTTATCCTTTCTTTTCTGTCTCACCTGCAGAAATCCTTTACCCATTTTTCTATTGATCTTTTTTCTTGTTGATTTATAAGACTTCTTAGCCCTTTGTCCTTCCTCGACCTTTTTAATGTAATGACACAATGTGGGGCTCAGACTCACAATCCCAAAATCAAGAGTTGCATTCTCTACCAACTGAGTCAGCCACACAGGCACCCCACATTCTCCCTTTCTAGTTTGGCATTTCTTCTTTAATTTGGGGGTAATATTTTTTCCCTTCTATTGGGGATTTATCTTTTTATTTGTTGGTGATTTCTGAAACAGTTTTTAGTTTTTTTACATGTTTTATTTATTTTTTTCATAAGATTTCATTTTCAAGTAATCTCTACATCCAACATAGGGCTTGAATTTACAATCTGGAGATCAAGAGTTGCATGCTCTAAAGACTAAGACAGCCAAGTGCTCCATTTTTTAATGTATTTTAAATTCAATCTTTTGCTTTACATTTTATGCAATATAATTCCCATTTCTAAAATTATATATAAATATTTTTCTATATTTTCTTTTAACAATATTATGATTTTATTTTTATATTAAAATCTTTAATCCATCAGGAATTTATTTGGCACAAGGTATATATTTTTTTTCTCCAAACAATTGGGCACTGGCTCCTTAACTTATTGTATATACTTTCCTTGCTGATTAGGAATGCCACTTATTGCAGTGCCTAGGTGGCTCAGTTGGCTTGGGTCATGATCTCAGGGTCCTGGAATTGAGACCTACTCAGTAGGGAATCTGCTCCTCCTTTTCCTCAGCTCCACCCCTATCTTGTGCTCTTGATCTTTCTTTCTCAAGTAAATGAATAAAATCCTTTTTTAAAAAAAAGAAAGGAATGCCACTTATTATCTATCTACTTGGATCTAAATAACTCTGAATTTTAATGTAACAATATAGAGCTTCTTGACAGATCTAACCATTTTCCCTCTCAATCAGCACTTGTGTGTTAGATGAAGAGATATCAATTCAAATGCCAGAAAGATACTACATGAATCTCTGGCTTCTTTTTTTTAAATCAGAGAATGTTATAAATATTTTACAGCAATATCATTGTTAAAATAGACTTATAGTGTTGAATATTTTCATCTAAATGTCTTTTTAAAAAATCTAAATGTCTTACCTAAAAACTTTTCTAAATACCATAAATTTTGTATTGCTATGTGTCTGAGCTATAATGACAAATATTTTATGATCATATTTTACTCAATAAGCCAATAGCATATTCTTTTTTTTTAATTTTTATTTATTTATGATAGTCACACAGTGAGAGAGAGAGAGGCAGAGACATAGGCAGAGGGAGAAGCAGGTTCCATGCACCGGGAGCCTGACGTGGGATTCGATCCCGGGTCTCTAGGATCGCGCCCTGGGCCAAAGGCAAGCGCCAAACCGCTGCGCCACCCAGGGATCCCCCAATAGCATATTCTTAATGTATTATGTGTGATAAGTGCATAAATGTATATATTTATTATTCAGAAGCTAAATACTATCTATGAATTTCAAGTGTTCAACAAATTTCATATATATGGGTAACTTTCTATAAGATGTTCATAGATCTTAAAGTTAAATGTATTGGTTCATGTTTTCCCAATATAATCAACATAATTATACCATGGAAATTGAGATCAACTTTGCTATCCTTTAAACTGAAGCTGCAAACATATAGAGAGGAGCATCTGTATAAAAGTTTGATCTATTTTTGTGCTTTCAATGTTTATTTGGTCTCAACAACAACAACAAAAAACCCACACACACACATGCAAACACACTCACATACAAATTACAATACATACAATAAACCTACTTTAGTTTTGGTAAAGATGACAGGTTTGATGGTAAACTCTACAAACTGGGCTTCACTTGGAAACAATGACTTTTTCAACAGCTTTGCCTGTAATATAGCCACAGTTGAGCCAGTTACAATTAGGTCCTCCTGAAAATACTGTAATTGGTCATTTAATCCATGTAGTATCTCATTGTGGTAAATGTTGGCCTTAACCATGACAGTGATTTAGGTCATATTACATAACCACAGTCATAAGGATAAATCTGCAGAATTTTATATTAAGTCACTTCAAGGATTGATATATATAACTCACTTTTCTTCCCTTACATACATTTTAAGGTACTTTTAGAGATATTTTGGTGCATTTGATAAATGTTAAAAATAATACTTGCTATCAAATACCAAGATTAAATCTTGTGTGTGAGCCTGACTGAAAAAGAGCTACCTAGTGATTACCAAGAAAATGGCCTGTGAATTGTTCGGGCAGGATCTCTAAAGCCTATCCTTTTCCCAGTGCTCATTTACAGCAAAGCAAACAAGCCAGGTGCCAGGGGAATTTAGCCTGAAAAAGGCTTATTTTGCATTCCCCCAGAGACAAATTTGATTTTATCTCTTGGCTCAAATTACAAATGGTGGCTGTTCACCGAATCAGGACTTGAGGATAATTTTTTTAATTAATATTTTTCTTTTTTAAAAAGATTTTATTCATTTATTCATGAGAGACACACAGAGAGAGGCAGAGACACAGGCAGAGGAAGAAGCAGGCTCCATGCTGGAAGCCCGATGTGGGATTCGATCCCAGCACCCCAGGATCACACCCTAAGCCAATGGCAGACGCCCAACCCCTGAGCCAACCAGGCATCCCTAACTAATGTTTATCATTCCCTTCCCTTTAATCTTGCTTTCTATGGAGTATTGAGAATATCTACCACTCATCTCTACAGGTCTCCCATTGATTGTTTCTATTTTACCTACTCTTTCTGTTTCATGACAAGAATTGCTTGATCAGTTCCCTCCACTTTTCTTATAAAATCCAGATTTACTTCCCAGGCTTAAGAAAAGTAGGTAATGATGCTTTCCTTTGGGAATTTTCCTGATTTCGCTCCTGTCTTGAAACAATCTTTCCTGACCTGTGCTTTTCAGCTCACAGTCTTTGTTGTTCCCTTATGTCTCTACTGTTGTTGGTAATCCAAAGTGAGGGAGGCAGATCTGTGGAGCACACATTGCTATTTTCATTTAATGGCTTGGTTCAGATTCTTTTTGTTGAAAGATCCAGGAACACAGGAATTATGCCCATCTTGTGCACCACTGCACGTGCAGTGACTACCACGGTATGCTCAATACATTTTTATCGAACTAATAATAATGGCCACTGGGGAATCTGGGTGGCTCAGTCCCTTAAGCATCTGACTCTTGATTTCGGCTCCAGTTATCATCTCAGAGTCATTAGATCAAGCCCAGCATTGGGCTTGGCTCTGGGCATGGAGCCAGTTTAGGATTCTTTCTCTCTTCCCTCTGCCCCTTCCTCCTTCTCTCCCTCTCTAAAATAATAATAGTAGTAGTAATGGCTGCCATTTTTACAAATCTACTTATCAAATGATAGGTATTGTGCCATGTACAAGGCTATCTTCATTTTGTAGATGAAAAGACTAAAACCTAGAAAAATTAAGCAACTTGTTCTTGGTCATAAGGCTTAGCTAAAGTTGAAGAGCCAAGACATGACTTGATCCTGGATATAAAAGGCTCAGTGCCCAGACTCAATCTCCATACCGAATGTAGAGGCAATATAACGTAACTATGTAGAAGGGCTATTCTAGAGTCAGACAGCATGAGTTTACATCCTGACTCTGTCATTTAAGAGTTAATCTAAACTCTCTGTGCTTCAGTTTTATCATCTGTAAAACGGAGACTATTTGTGGAACAAATATTCATTGGTTGCCTGTCCTTCTACCTCAGAGTTGTCTCTAATCTACTGCATTGTCTTTGTTTGGTTTGACACAATCAATTCTGATGATCACCAAGGGCTTAAACCTCGAGAAGTGAAGGCTTAAATCAGCCTAGTAGGCAAAATCCTCAGTCAACTGAGACATTAGCTGCAAACAAGGACTTGGAATGGGCCAGTTATACTCTCATTAACAACAGCAAGAATGAGTAGTCTGAGCACATATGAATGGAATGTCTGAGACTAAAAAATTATTCTTTCCCTTTTAAATGAAGAACTATCATTGTTTTCTTCTCCTTCCTTTCTGTAGTAACCGTTACCATCTCTGTGCCCAACCATTATTTACAAAGTGTACTGGTATAATTATACTGACCATTTAGTCCTTGTATTGCAAGACCATGAGGAACCACACCAAGGTGAGACTGTGCCAGAACTGAAAGAATGGACATTTTACATCCAGAGATCAGAACTAGGAAAGCAGTAACCCTAACACATTCCTTCCACAGTTGGAGATAGCTTTGGTCTTGGAACTTGCCTTTGGGCGAGTTCAGGGGCTTTTGTACTAGAATGGCAAGATTATATAGGCTGGAGGCATTTTTTTGATGGTACCTGTGGGGAAAAGCAGATAAATAATAAAACACAACAGATTCCCCTTAGGCCAGCCACAACAGCTCACAGGGGACACCTCCCTCCCCAGCATAGTGGTTGAGCAGCAGCAAACATCCACACACAGAACTTCTAGGCTTGTCACAGCTGAGTGATGGGAGTAGAAATCTGACCCAAACTGGTCTAACAGACTTGCTCTCCTGGAAAACTGAAATTTTGAACTGAGATGCAAAGAGACAGGGAGTTGTTTACAGCCCACCAGGAGTTTTGGATTTCTATTCCAAAATGAGTAGGTTATACAATTTCCAAAAGTCTGTAAGATATACCAGTAGCATTCCAGTAAAGTCAGCTAGCTGGATTTGTTATTTGCAATCACTAAAAACTTAACTACCACTATACTTTCCTGAATAGCATTCTCTCCTGCTACTCTTTCATATGTTCCTTTCCCTACACCCTCCACCAAAATGTCAAAGTTCACCAAGAATGCCACGATGTTCTATCTCACTGAGATTTTCCTATTCCCTGGAAAACCTGCTCAAGGATTACCCCCTCTTTGACACCTTCTTTCCTTTTACTTATTTATTCATGAGAGACGCAGAGAGATGGGCAGAGACACAGGCAGAGGGAGAAGCAGGCTCCCCACGGGGAGCCCAATGTGGGACTCTATCCTGGGACTCCAGGATCATGCCATGGGCGGAAGGCAGGCGCTAAACTGCTGAGCCACCCAGGTATCCCTTTCCTTTTTTTTTTTTTTTTTTTTAAAGATTCTATCTATTTCTTTGAAAGAGAGAGAGAAAAAAAAACTCACAAGAGAGGGAAGAGGCAGAGGGAGAAGGAGAGGGAGAAGCAGACTCCCCACTGATCAGGGAGCCGATGTGGGGCTCAATCCCAGGACCCCAAGATCATGTCCTGAGCCGAAGGCAGACACTCAACCGAGCCACCCCAGCACCCCAACCCACTGTGATACTTTCAATCGTCACTCCATACTTAAACCTGTTTTGACTTGAAAAGTTCTCCACTGTGTCCATGGGGCCTATCACGCCATAGTCCTAGCACTTACCATACTGCACTGTGGTTCCTGGTTTACTTGCTTGCCTCTCCCATTCGATGGCAAGCTCCTTCATAGAAGGGGCAAGTTCTCATTTGACTTTATTTCTTTAGTTCCTTGTTACAGTGCCTGGCACATAGGAGACCCAGTAAGTAAATGGATATATGAGTAAATAGTTTCTGCTTCATCATGAGAACATGTTCAGGCTCACCTACTGGAAGAATGTGAGAGACGATGGAAAAGAGCCAAGGCTTTTCTAGACCCAAGAACAGACAGCTGGTCCCCAAACATGAATATTCAGCCAAAATGAGTAGATCCACCTACCAAACCCACAGCTGACTCAGAAAATGAGCAAACCCAGCTAATTTCAGAAAAGCTACCCAGCTAACAATGCACTGACTCCTAAGAAATAATAAATGGTTATTATTTAATCCACTGACCTTTAGGGTGGCTTGTTAGGCAGCATTTTTGTGGCAATAAATAACTGGTACATTATCTGTGAGTTAAATTTCACCTGGAGATCATCAACTTGAGAGTTTTGCTAGCTAACCAAGAGATTTAAAATCCAAGGACTGTTTATGTGTCCCACTGTGAATGTAAAGAATAGATTATAAATCAGTAGAAATGAAATTTCTCACTGCATGCTATAAGACATTTTAAAAACTAATTTAACATTTTTAAAATACTTTAAAGGAAAATCAAAAGTAAAATTACCAATAACCTCTCTATTCCAATACATCTATATTAATTTTTGCATGTTTCTATTCAGCCTTTACCCCCATGCATATGTATTTTCATATAGTTCTAATAATGACAATGTTGTACTTTGTTTTAATATTAGAGGGGCACCCTGGGTGGCTCAGTGGTTTAGCGCCGCCTTCAGCCCAGGCCGTGATCCTGGAGACCCAGGATCCAGTCCCACTTCAGGCTCCCTGCATGGAGCCTGCTTCTCCCTCTGTGTCTCTGCCTCTCTCTCGCCCTGTGTCTCTCATGAATAAATAAATAAAATCTTAAAAAAATATATTAGAAGTACATATTCATGCATAATTATTTTAATGTATACATAATAGCTCTTCAAACATCCTATAATTAATCATTTCTCTATTATTTTAGATTACTTTTTTGGTTTTATCAACAATGGGACAAACTACAGCTTTTTTTCTTTCTTTGGTATTTTTATTTCCGTATGAAGGCCAGGATGATGTCTTTCTTGTTTATTGCCCAGGTTCCCAGTACTTAGCAAAGTACATGGTAGACACCTAGTAACATTTATTGGATGAAAGCAATGTATAAATGAACACATGGGATTTATAGGAATAGGCTTCCTAGTTTCACTTGCTTCAAATGCTTTTTAAATTGGGTTATCATGATTAAATTAGATTCAAAGTACAAATCATCTGAAAGAAAAATTTACTTGCATCATGTTTTAGATTTATCACTTATAGACAAAGGGGTTTGTTATCCACCTTAAAAAGTTTAGAGATAGTTGCAAAGTTGACCCACAGAAATGTATCAGCTTTAACTGAATAGAACAAAGAAGGACTTCTAAGGTTTCTGTTCATGAACTGCTTGTACAAATATCACTGGATGAACAACCATCTATTCCCAGCCCTCATTCCTCACTCTACAACACTACACGCTTTTGGCTACTTCTTAGTTTTCTCAAATTCTGTCAGTCGTATATTGGTGTAGGTGACCATGAATTCATACAACTTTCTTGCAATGTTTCTGACCATTCCTTTGCCCTTGCCTGTGATCATTGTCTAAAGATTTCCTTAGTCTTCTGCTCATCTCCTTTTGCAATCACTGTTTATAATCACTCACCTATAATCTTGTCTTCAACCTCTCTTCTCTGTGAAGCATGCCCGGAGCTATATATCTAATTCCAACCACCCTACCTTTTGGAAGCTCATCTGCCTCCATTTCCTAAGACCTTATTTTGCTTGTATTTTCTCTCTACCCCATCCACTGGCTCTCTTCCCTTGAACCTCACATGTCTTCTAGCCTTTGTGATTCTTCTTTGACCTTGTTTCTCCCTCAAGCTGTCATCCCATTTCCCTCTTTCCCTTACCAACAAACTTAGGTGTGTTCTATGCTCCTTGCCTGTGTCTCTGCCTTCCTCATTCCTCTCTTTAACTGTTTACATGTTGCCTTCTGCTTTCTCCTATTGGCCTTTTATTTCAGTGACACTACATTTGTTCCCCTTCCAACAATGCCTTTCTGTGGCATCACACATGCTTGCAACTCTTCCCTTGTGGTTTCTTTTTTTAAAAAAAAATTTTAGGGCAGCCCAGGTGGCTCAGCAGTTTAGCACTGCCTTTAGCCCAGGGTGTGATCCTGGAGACCCAGGATCAAGTCCCACGTTGGGCTCTCTGCATGGAGCCTGCTTCTTCCTCTGCCTATGTCTCAGCCTTTCTCTGTGTGTGTCTCTCATGAACAAACAAAATCTTTAAAAAAATGTTTTTAAACTTATTAATTAGTTTATCTTTTAGAGAGAGAGAGTGAGGGGAATGGCAGATGGAGAAGAAAGAATCTTAAGCAGGCTCCGTGCCCAGTGCAGACCTCAAGGCTAGGCTCTATCTAACAAAACTGAGATCCTGACTGGAGTTGAAATCAAGAGTCAGATGCTTAACTGACTGAGCCACCCAAGCGTCCCCTTCATGGTTTCTTTTGCACTATGTTTTTTTGATTTCTATCAAGAATTCCCTGATATATTGTCTTCTTTCTGCTTTTTGTTTTTGGACTTATTTTTTACTCTGCCATCCTTAAAAGTCTTTATCTACTTCTAGAGTTAACAAATATTTATTAAGTGCCTAACATGTGCTGGGAACTATGCTGGCCCTGGGGATGCAAAAATGAACAAACCACTCACTGACCCTGCATTATTTACTTCTGTATCACTGCAGATGGAATCCTACAAATTCTCTTTCCAAATGCCTCCAATCTGTTTCCTCTGTCTTATTACAACTGAATCTCTTGTGCAGGTCTATATCATTATTAGCTTGTTTTTGAAATAGCCTAGTAACTAGTGTCCTGTCTATCTTCATTCCAGTCCATCCCACATGATATCCCAAACTAATCTTTTTAAACATTTATGTCATCCTCCTTTTCAAAAATGCTCACTGGCTCTTTCCACTGTCTACAGAAGAAACTCCAGACTCCTGTTGGAAAGATGTTGGAAAGACCTTAGGCTTTAGATTCAGAATGAGTTGCATTCCCAATCTGCCATTTACTCATTCTGTGACCTTGAATAACCTTGCTGAGTTTTGATTTTCCCATCTATAAGATGAGATTAATGACTGCTGATGAAAACCAAATACAAACAGAAGTGCTTTATATTTTCTTAAGTGCTAGAGTGAATACACTTTTTTTGTTTGTTTTAAATTTAGAAATGGTTACCATATTGAAAATGGCCTAAGCTTCAGTTAAATAACCTGTTTTCACATTCCAGCTCCATTACTTATTATCTGTGAGACTTTGAACAAATTAGTAAACCTCTCTATAAATGTTTTCCTATCTGTCAAAACACCCTTTTGTATGGATATCTGAAAATTAGATGCAACAGGGAATGTGAAAACTTCTAGCAGTGCATAATTCATAATAGGCATTGATTTGCTTCTTTTGGGTCTAACCTCCTTTTCTTACATAATATCACAATCTACCTCTTTACAAAACCTATTAAACAGAGTCTATTTGATTTTCCCAATTCAGACAGTGTACTGCACTATAAATGGATCAATGAGTAAACCAGTTTCTGCTTCATCATGAAGACACTCTCAGTTCTTCAAGGCTTATTTAAAATGTTGAGACCTCTCCAAAATCCTACCCTAATTCCTAATCTCAGTTTCTGAAGTTAAAAATCTTATAATTGCATTTGATTAATCTGTTTCATTTACTATCGAGGAACCAAACTATCAAGTTCTCCCAGCTCTTTCTGTGAAATAGTTCTTGGAATCACTTTTCTTTTCAATCCCATTATGCCATTCCTTCAGCATAATGATTTATTTTTTAATGACTGCTACCATTTATGAGCGTTGCAGTTCTGGGCTGAAGACTTTGTATACATTCTGTCATTTGATCTTTAAAACACTCTGTGGGGACACCTGGATGGCTCAGCAGTTGAGCGTCTGCCTTCGGTTCAGGGCCTGATCCCAGGGTCTCCGGATCGAGTCCCACGTCGGGCTCCCTGCGTGGAGCCTGCTTCTCCCTCTGCCTGTGTCTCTGCCTCTCTCTCTGTGTCTCTTATGAATAAATAAAATCTTTAAAAATAAAAAAATAAATAAAACACCCTGTGAAGCAGCTATTCCTATCCTTATTTTATATATCAGAAAAATCAAGACACAGTTTACATACCCTGCCCAAGTTACAGTTAGTTCAGTGGCAGAGTGGGGACCAAACCCAGATATGAAGCCAAAGCCTTTGAAAGAGTTGGACTTTTTTAAGTTGAGTAGAACAAAAGATAAGGATTTTTAGAAGAGTATTATGAAGAGATACAGAATATAAAGAAGCACAGGAAACTTTCACGGAGGCCTACTGTCTATTTTGAAAGCAGAATACACTAACACCCTAGGTTATCCAGTTATTTTGTTGGGCTCTCTGACATGAGTGTTTGAGGCCCTAAAGCTTTTCTCCTTGCTTCTTTTTTTTTTTTTTTAAGATTTTATTTATTCGTGAGAGACACAGCCAGAGGGAGAAGCAGGCTCCCCAAGGGGAGCCTGATGTGGGACTCGATCCCAGGACTCCCAAGTCCTGAGCCAAAGGCATACACTCAACCGCTGAGCCACCCATGTGTCCCTCTCCTTGCTTCTTTAGCTCTTACTACTTCCTAACTTCTGCTGCCTTATGTGTTTGGCTATCTCACCTCTCTCTCACTAATGTATAATACAAATGCTTTACTCCAGTTAAGGCAATCCCTTCACCGTTCCCAGAACAATTTCTGTCTCTTTGTTGCTGCTCTGAATACACATACTTCCTCCCTTTCTCTCCACCTGTCAAAAGCCTATTCTTTGAGACTCTTTCATTACTTCCTCCCAACAGCTCCAGTAGATTCTTGAGTGATTACTATGTGTTAAATCATTTTGCTGACCCATGATGAACCTGTAACGAGACCAAGAAATCAATCTTTTGAGATTTGGGAATTATTAGTTCTTGCAACGTAATCTAGCCTATTGTGACTGCTACATGGACTTCAGGAAAGTTATTTAGCTTCTCCAAGCTTCACTTTCCTTATTTGAAAAATAGAGATTAAAACAGTATCTATCAGGACGCCTGGGTGGTTCACCGGTTGAGCGTCTGCCTTTGGTTCACGTCGTGATCCCTGGATCTGGGATCGAGTCCCACATCGGGCTCCCTGCATGGAGCCTGCTTCTCCTTCTGCCTGTGTCTCTGCTTCTCTCTCTGTGTGTCTCTCATGAATAAATAAATAAAATCTTAAAAAAAAAAACAGTAACAAAGTTGCTCTGAAGATTAAATAACACAGATAAAAGTACTTAGGTTAAATATAGGTAAAAACACTTAGCACAGTGTTAAGGAAGATGTATATATTAGATGTTACTTATTTTTTCAATTTGCATTATCACCAATTAGCAATTGGTGTGTTAGCAATGACAAATGAACATAATGGAGAGTGTTATTTACTTTTTTAAATATTAAGTTTCAAATTACAAATGTTATAGATTGTCAGTAATTTTAGCTGAAAACCTGGGCAGCTATGGATTAACACATTTTAAGAGAACTACTATCGAGTTAGCCTACCTCATTATAAGAAATAGCTCTCTTATGGTTTTTTTTTTTCATATCATAAATCTTGGAATACCATGAAAGAAATGTTTCATTTATATCCACTCTCTCTAAAATTCTTAAGTTTATTATGGAGATGTTATCTTTGTTTTCAAGGGCCTATTTACACGAGGGATATATTGTACTATAAATAACAATTTAAATATGGAATCCAGGTTAGTATATTTCATGACATCTAACGCTATTTCTTTAAAATATTTTATTTGTTAATTTGTTTGAGAGAGAGAGGTAGGGGGAGAGAGAGAGCACAGGAGCAGAGGGAGAGGGATAAGCAGACTGTGTTGAGCGTGGAGCCTGAGGAGGGGCTCAATCCCACAACCACAAGATCATGACCAGCTGAAATCAAGAGTCAGATGCTCAACTGACTGAGCCACCCAGGCACCCCAACATCTCACACTATTTATATTTAAATTTTCTCTCCAGTTGTATTATGTACTGGTTTATTATTGGTTGAAGACTGCCCAGACCTGATAAATGATAAAGATGATAATAATGAACACTAACATCCATATTAATTCATCATAATGTAAAAAGTGCTTTTACATACAGTCTCATTTGACGTTGAATCCTGTGTTATATAATATTTCCATTTCTAGTTGAAAAAAATCAGGCTCAGGGAGTGACCTGTCTAAAGTAACAAAAACTGGGACTGTAACCTAGGTCTCTTTACTTTACTATGTAAGCATATTTCATGCTTCCAAACTATAGTTCATTACCTATAGTAATAAACTATTACCGGAATAACAACTTAACATGTGCTCTGCAGATCTGTGTATAATTAGTCTTTAAGTCTATAGCACAAATGTCATATAAAAAGGCAAAATTATCATCATGACATTTTTTGGGTCAGTGACAATGTGTTAACTCTGGGGACATTTTTTTTTTGCGAGCTAGCTTTTTCAGACTAATAAACTTGGTAAGGCCAAGATAAATTTAGACAATATAACTCTTTAAATGGACAGTAAACTAACTGGCTTACAAAAGCACTTCATCAAGAGCCAACATGAGGCAAGGGTTTCACATTCCTGTTTTGAAAAAATTCAAAAATACTGCTTTATCAAAGAAATTTTGTTTTGACTAAACTTAGTTGCACTGAAAAACAAGCATCTATATTTCATAAATTAAAGAAACCACAAGTGTACTGAAGAAATTGCCAAATGAAAAAAAAGGGTAGATAACTAAGATCTCCTCCAGATGCAACATGTAGGATCTTCAATCCTAGGAAATAAAACGTTTTAAGAAAACATTTAAAACAAACCAGTTGCTATCCAATGTATCAAGAGCAATGTATCTGATGAAGGTGCCCAAAGCGAATTAAATGGGATCTTTTAGTGTTTAGAAACTCCAACACAGGGATCCCGGGTGGCTCAGCGGTTTAGCGCCGCCTTCAGCCCAGGGTGTGATCCTGGAGTCTTGGGATCGAGTTCCGCGTCGGGCTCCCTACAGGGAGCCTGCTTTCCTTCTGCCTGTGTCTCTGCCTCTCTCTGTCTATCATAAAATAAATAAATAAATCTCACGAATAAATAAATAAAATCTTAAAAAAACATAAATTAAAAAAAATTGCAACTCACACAAAAATAGAAATTGCAACACCCCCACTGTTTTACAATATAACCTCTTCTTCCAAATGACGGATGACAAACTTTGTGAAGACTCTGACGTATACTACAGGTCACCCTGGAGAGAAGCAAAGATGAGAGGTGCTTGATGGTCGGACACGCTTTCCTTCTCTCCCTCTCCCGCAGCCAACGTTCAACACACCATGAAAAGGGGCTAAGCGGGAACCTCTTTAGCGTGGCTCACTGTCCGCTCTACTACATCGGATCTTACTTCTAGTTTCTGGCTTGGTTATTAGCAAGTCACTTCTCTGAAGGTTTCATTTCCCATAAAACAAGAAAATGGGTAAAGGCCCATAAAGAGCTTTGATCCGAACAACGTCTATTAGGTGTCATCACAAAAGCGTTTCCTCCTGGCGATGTAGACCGGCACACGACGTTCTGCTTTCCCGACATCTCGTTCCCGAGCCCGGGCCTCCTTCTCTCAGCCCCAATTTGGGCTCCTGAAAGGAGATGAAATCCGGCGCTCCCTCCTCAAACAAGGCTGGGGGAGAGCTTCGAGGCCACAGCTGGTTAAGGGGCGGCAGAGGGGACCCACCCTCGCCCCCTCCCAAGTCGGGCGCGGCAGCCCGAGCGCCGGCGCGTGGCGGGCCGGCGCGTGCCGAGGGGCTCCCAGGTACCAGCGCGCGCTCGCCCCGCTCCGCTCCCCGCGAAGGGGCAGGGTCCCCGGGCGCGTGCCGAGACGACGGCAGGCGGAAGCCGCAGGCGGGGAGGCGGGCCGTTCCCGCCGCGGGCGGGTGGGGGAAGGGCTGCAGCCACACCCGGAAGTCGGTCGGCGAGGGAGAGGGGGGGCCGGAGGGGGGGTGAGGCTTCCGGTAGCGCAAAGGGTGTCGGGAGAGGCTTCCAGCAAACCTTCTTCCTTGGCCTCTGGAGGGACCACCGTTGCCGCGGCTTCGGCTTCCACGATCTGCGTTCGGGCTAAACGGCCACGGCGGCCGCTACTGTCGCTCCCCTCGTGCCCGGCTCTGTCCGTATTCGTTCCCAGGCGGCCGCCACGGCTCCCGCAGCGGCTGCGGCCGACATGTTGTGAGGCGGCGGCGCGGGTGTCTGAAGGATGGTTTGGCTGAGGCGGCGGCAGCGGCTGCTGGCGGCGGCGGCAGCTGGGGCTCCGGCTCTGTAGCGCCCAGCCCGCTGGGTGGCTGCCCGGTACCGCGGTGAGGCCAGTGCCCCGGACCTTGCCTCTCCTCAGGCGCGGTTGGGGACCGGTTAGGCGACAGCGCCCGCTCCTCGGAGGAGACACGAAGGTGGTTCCCCAGTGCTCACATTTCCGGACCACCTTGGCTTTCTCTCCGACCTGGACAGCGCTGCCCCGACAATCCTCAGCACCCCGACCTCCTTCCCGGTCTCGCCCTAAAAAATCTCTCACACGGGTGTTCCCCACCCTCACGAACCGGCTCCTCCCTACCCCCCACCCCCACCCCCCTTCATTCTCTTCGCGCTCCTGGGATCACACTTTTGAGGGCAGCCTTTTGAAAATTCTTCGCGGAATAGTGGACTAGAGCTGGGGAGTTTTTAAAAGTCGGGGCGCGCGCGCGAGGGAGCTACGATGGCTTCCTCGTCCGGCAACGATGATGATCTCACTATACCTAGAGCTGCTATCAATAAGATGATCAAAGAGACTCTCCCCAACGTCCGGGTGGCCAACGATGCCAGGGAGCTGGTGGTGAACTGCTGCACTGAATTCATTCACCTTATATCTTCTGAAGCTAATGAGATTTGCAACAAGTCGGAAAAGAAGACCATCTCACCTGAGCATGTCATACAAGGTAAGTGGTACGTGTGGGGGTTTTGTTTAAGCGAGGGTCGGGGACAGCCTGCGAGTTGCGTGACCCATTCACGTCAAAGCCTTCATTCCTCTCCCCTACATAAGTACTGGCAGACGAAAAAGCCACGCGGGCATGGAAGCAGCCGATGCCTTGAGAAACTCCTGGGTAGTATTCTCGTGGTGGTGCTTTTCATCCAGCGAATACACGTAAGGATGGCAAGCGTTTAGGTCAGCCAACATCCTCCAAGGATAAAGTATTAATTGTCTCGGTTGACGGCCAGGTAAGCCGAAGCAACAAGAATTTTGCCTGCATGCCTGCCTAAAGTGGAACCTAGACGTGACGACTGAGAAATTGTCTGCCTAAAGTGGAACCTTCGATCACAACAACTGAGAAAGGAACACAGAGAGTTATCCCTTGGAAAAGGAAAATTCACACGGGAACTTCCAAGGATGAGTGGAGACCGCACCCCTTCCCCATGCGGTCTTTTCTGCAATGTAGAAGAAAAGATGAATTTTCTGAACACACGAGTAAAAGAATTCTTAACATAAATGTGTTCAACGTTGTAAAGTTTGGTGATGTTGAATAAAGACAGTATATTTTCTGCTTTAAAAATGGTTTAGTGGTCCTACCATGTTAACAAGTCTTCTTTCCTCTTTCCTTCTTTTTTCACTCTTTCTTTCGTTGTTTTTTTCTTTTGTGTAGCTTGCTTTGCTCTATGGAGATACATTTTTAAAGCTTGGATTGAAAGGTTGTAAAAGATATTTTTCATGGAACATTTCTCTGTCCTTTCTTGCTGCCTTTCCCATTTAGCTGTATACACTTAAGCTTTTATTGAACAGCATTTTTGGAAGTTTCAACCCTTATCTTGGAAAGGATTTAGTCCAATAGTAAGGACGTGGGGGACCACATTCTGATGGTTTGTTTCAGGCTAGGGAGACATATTTACTAGTCATAATGTTTTGAGAGCACATACGCTCTTATGGGAAAGTTGCATTCAATTTGAGGCGGTAATTTGCCTTTTATAATAATTCAATTAAAATCTAAAAAGTTTTTTGATTGCTTTTGAAGTCAGAAAAAATGATTAATTTTAATCATTTTAGTGGGCATTTATTTTTTATGATTTTTAAATTTATAATTTATTCTTAAATTTATAATTTAACTTTTTAAAGGTGACTTTCCTGTTATTCTGAAGTAGAGAACACATCTGCTCGTATTTACCATCTCCAATATTTTACTATCAGTATTGACAAAAGAAATGATTCATTTTTGGTCCTTAATGATGTGTGGAAGATAGATTTAAGTATACTCTGCCATTTCCATTCCTGTACATGAGGAGAAAAAAAAAATCTCTAGGAAAAACCATGTTTGATTTTAAAGCCAGTGTTTTCTACTTGTTTGGTGTGCTGAACACTCTGGCAAGTACAATGAAAGTCAAGTTCTCTATTTTTTGTTTCGTGTTTTATTTTTACATTGTGTGTACTATTGTCATAAGTCTTTCATAAGGTTATCCAACACAGATAGCTGTAATTTCCTCTTACAACTCGTAAAAAAGAAAAAATCTTTTATCAACATTGCCTTTCTAATGAAAATTGCACAAGATTTCTAAAGGATGTGCTTAAACATTTGTTTACAACACAGAAGTGGGGATTATTCCAAAAATCTAATAACACATTACGGTCTGTCTTCTTGGGTAGTTTATTCTTTTCTGGGATATATTTAGATTTCTGATTGACATGATGGAATAAAAGTGCAGCTGTAGTGAGCAGTATGCTAACTAGCTCAACTTTGGAATATGCTAAATTCAGTTTAAGATGTGAGTCAGAAAGTTCCAGTGAAAGCATTTTCATTTTCCTTTGTGTACTGGGGATGATTGATTAATTTTCTTAAAAAATCATCCATTGGCCTGTTTTAGTCTTATAAATTTACCCCCCCCCTTTTTTTTTTTGGTAACATTGCTGTTAAGTAGAAAAGGACCTACCATTTTTGCCCCAAATTCTTCTCCAGTTAGGGGAATAAAGTTTATACATTTACTTATACTTATGTTAATCTCACATTGCATAATCATTTTAAAGAATTTTTGTCTTGAGTGGTTACATTTTTTAGAAATGTACATATATTTTTAAAAAGTGTTAAAAATGTATTTTACAGATTAACCCTGGAAAGCTTGCTAAAACATGGAAGTTACAACATTTTTTACGCTTTTCGTAAGCATTAATTATTTTGGTATGTAGGATATATCCAATTGGAATAATTAGTACATTTAAAGTTGTATGAATCTCACATGTTGAAGTTCAGATTTTTGAGTAGTAAGTTTAATGAACTAGATTTTGCTTTAAGACGTCATTTTTCCCTTGCTACTTTGCTTTACCTTGTCAGAGCAAAGTAAGCATTTTGGGCAGTTCTGTAAAATGCAGTTACTAAAGTCAAAATAATCTTCTTGCCAATAAATCTTTGAAGTAATTAAATTTTTAAAAATTTCTAAATGTTATGCTTATTTTGAGTTTAAGAAAGTGGACTTGGTAATGAGGATCACAGATACACAAAGCGATTCTAAGCTGTAAAAGGTGTTCCTTTTATTTCATTTCTGGTTTCCCTGAACACATATTCTTTCTTTTTTAAGGTTTATTTATTTATTTTAGAGAGAGAGTGAGCACAGGGTTGGGGGGGGGGGGACAGTGAGCAGAGGGAGATGGGGAGAGAGAGAATCTCAAGCCCTTGATACAGGGCTTGATCTCAGGACCCTGAGATCATGACCTGAGCAAAATGGAGAGTCAGATGCTTAAGGACTGAGCCTCCCAGACACCTCTGTGAACACATATTCGTAAATGAGTTTTAACATTCTGTTGTATTATGGAAAGAATATTGAGAGTTTAAGAGTGACAAGTTCTACACTGCAAAGTGGCCTTATGCACATTTATGAAAGGTTTCCTCTTTTATGTATAAATAATACCTAATTGTTTCAGGTATCACTTGCAATTATTGAGAATTAATCAAGGTTGAGAATCTTCCATGATATGCTGTAATAAATAACAGTTTTTTAAATGTGTAATGGTACTGATTAAAACATGTCTGTTAGGTTTAATCTTAAAGCATGATGCCATCTGTAAAGCCAAAGTATAAATAAGGATATTTTAAGTGATATTATTTTTTTGCATTTTTAACCTCCTCTTACATCCCTACATTTATAATAATAGTAACTGAAAGTAATGAAAGCTTGAAAAAGTCTCTGAAGGTTTGCTTCTTCAGCAGTTGTGTTCTCCAAGCTATCTATGTTGAAGGGTTTTTTAAAATTCCAGTTCTTCTCACACTGGTACTTTGTGAAATAAAATAAAAATGAATCACTAGAAAAACAAAATTAAAAAGACATAAATAAAAGTTCAATTTTTGTTGTTAGATTCAATAGATATAAAATAACTGTCAAGTTGCTGTGAAGTTTCCTTTTTTCCTAGCTTTATTGAGAAATAATTGACATAACATGGTGTAAGGTTAAGGTGTACAGCATAGTGATTTGATATATGTATATACTGTGAAATGATACCACAAAAAAGGTCAGCTAACACATCCATCACCCCACATAGTTACAGTTTTGCTGTGAAGGTTCCAAAATGCTTACTTGGATTTCCATACTTAAGCCATCACAGACCATTATAAGCAATTCTGGCACAAGTCCATGAACCACAGTTTGAGTAGCTTTGTTCAAAATCCTAAACCACAGTCTATTTTAGAAAGTGGATGTGAAGTAGTTTTTAAATCATAGAATCTGAGTGGTTGCAGAGAAGTTGTAATAATAATCAGAATAAGAATGAGATTGTATTACCTAAATAATCATGCATACTGATATTTTTTCCAGAGGGATACAGAGGTATATATAGTATTGTACCATTTATCACATAATCAAGTTCTTTTCAAGTTAGGATTTTATCATTTTCCTTAAAACTGATACATCTTTTTATTTTCCTTCTACCACCCAGTAATTACTTTTGAATACTACTAGGTACTTGGCATTGTGTTAGATACAGCTAAGAATATAAAGACATGATATATGCTTCCTGCTCTGCCATCAGTCTCTCATTTTTGTCCCAGATTCCCAGTAATAGTGATCCAGAGAGGACATGGTTAAGGTCTTCAGAAACCTTTGCCAGGCTAATGAGCCAAGAAGTCACATTGGCCTATATCATCCTATTAATGTATTTAAGTGAACTACCTCACTCCCCCTTCCCTTAACATATAAACAGAAGGAAACTAGAAAAAATTGAGAATGCTGTTTTAGTATTTTAATTTTTTAATGAAAACCCTGCATTATACATTTGAAGTACAAAAATAAGTCACACAAAGTCTTGTTATAACAAAACTATAAGATAATATCACTTTCTTAAAATAAGATCAGGCTATATTAAAATTATTTTTGCTGTGTGGATGTTTTAATTTTTTTTTAAAGTGGTTCTTTTGTTAACATCTGTCTTTCAAATTGAAAAATGTACCAAGTATTTTTTTCCCCCTAACATACCATGTACTTTTCTGTGTATAGTTTTAAAATACATGGCAGAGGGTAGCATATAGACCTCTGAGGAGCAAGTGATGTATGTGTTTTACCCACAGATTTTCTAAAAATTATTTTTCTTTTTTGGCTTTTACTCTGAGATCCTTAAAATCAAGGCCATACAGTCTATTAAGTCTCTTTACACAAACTAGAAAAAGGCATTTTTTTCCTTTAAAACCTTTTCTACCATCTGCCAGTAAAGTGCCATAATATACAAATCTTTGTTTACAATAGGAATGGCCCACCTTAGATATGGTGGTGTTGTGCACTGAATAACCTGCACCACTGCAAATAATGGCCTGCCTATGAATCATTTCCCTTATCCTTTAAGATTCTCCTTTGTATAAAATGGGAATGATTATTACTACATGGTAGCAAATGATATAAAATACCTCCTTGTTTAGAAGATACTATAACCACTTATGGCTGTTAGCCAAAGTGTATTTAAAATTTGGATTAAAGTCAATGTAGTTTTTAAAATTAAGTTTATGGCTCTTCCTGTTGAGCCATTTTACTGAGAGTACTGATTTGTGTATGACAACTCTTTAAATAATATTAACTTTGGATTCACTTGCAAATTTTTGAAAGCAGTATTCTCAAGCTTAGATGTTTTTAAAAGTGAGTTCTTTGTTTTTAATTTTTAACTCAAGCTGTCCATGGCAAAAGGTAGTTTGGATTGGATTTTTTTTATGTCTAGCTAGTCTAGTAATTCATGATGTTTTGAAGAGTTGTCTCCATTGTGTTGATTTGTTAATTTTATAAATTTAATATCTTCTATTACAAATATATTTGTTCAACTTGAATTTAGTGTGATAATGCATATCTGTACATTTATTTCGGTCCTGTACACTTATCAAAGCACTTTTATTTTATGAATTCTAAAATTTTTTTTGGTAGGGCACTCTTTTAAATGTAAGAAAAAAAAATAAAGATGAATAATACGTAGTCCAAGTATTTAAGCGAATTTTAGGGGCCAGACACTGTTAAATGCCTTAGATTACTTGTTGATTCCTACAATCCTAAAAACAATCAATATAGTACTTTATTTTGCTCATTCTATGGGCCGTCTTCTGTTCTAAGCTCTTTGTTTATGTTAATTCATTTATTCACAGTAACCTGATCTGATGAGATATTGGTACTTTTATTCCTGTTTTAGAGGCACAGAGATGAAGGAACTTATCTAGGGTCACACAGCTGATAGGAGGCAGAACTGGGATCAGTCTCTGGAAGCCTTAGGCCCTGCCTAAGTATATACCGCTATACTGCGTATGTTTTAAGAAGATATGAAATAGATGTTATTCTCAGAGAAAGAATACTGAAGCTTAGAGATATGAAGTAGTGTATCCAATTTATATGAATATATTGACAGCCAAATTTCAAATTCTAAGATACCTACCTGATTTTACAAGGGGGAAATTTCTTCTATCTAGGAGAATCAGGCAAGCTTAATTTGAAGATGGAGTTTGATTTGAACCATGAATGCATTAATCATCAGCATGAATGTGGGAAACTGATGTTGCTGGGAAACATTGAGCTGTCAGATTTAGCATAAGTGTGCAGGGATTTAATGGCAGAAATAAAGTTGGCATGATAGGTGGGGCTAGATCCTGGAGAAACTTGGTGTACACTAAGGAAATAAGACTTTTTTTGGGATGTGGGAGGAAATAATAAGCCATTCTTGGTTTCTTTTGGTATTGTCTCCTGCAGTATTACTTAAAATATACTATATGTTCATGCTTTAAAAAAAGAATAAAAGAACAACTTTGGCTTCTATCACTGACAGTAATTAGTCTGTCAATTCAAAGAAAAAATGCAGGCTACCTAATCTTCGCTTAATTTTCCACCTACCACCAAGAATTATCGTTAATTTGATATCTAGTACTCAGAGTAATTAATGCATTACTGAAGTGTTTTGGGTGGGTGAAGAGGGGCAGTAAGTTAATATAATTAAAATTCAAGTAATAGTACTCTGCTTTTTGGCATCAGATTATTTCTAAAGAAGGTCGATTCAAACAGCTAAATATTTGTAGTAATTAAAGTTATAAACCATTTCAAAATGTCTTAAAAACCACAGCTTACACAGGAGGGAATGTGTACCTTTAAAGATATATTTGGTATTCTCCCTGAAGAGCAAATCACTGAAGTTAGAATTCAGGGCATCTTTACTGAGGGCAGTCTGGTTCATCATAATTGTCGAAAAACTATAAGAACTGATGAACTAAGTTAAATTCATTTACTATGAATTTACTATGGAATATAGGTGTTTTTTTACAACCTGCATTTCATCAGTGAGTCAAAAAACAAAAATGCCTTTTGCGGCATTAGTTAACAGAAAACTATAAAATATAATTTCAATTACTGTGAGCCAAAAGGAAACTTAATGCTTTGTCTTGGTTACAGAAGGCATTTAGAAAGTGCATCATTGTAAAATTTTCTTTCTAATTATGAAAAAATAGAGAATTTTTTGTTGATGCTTCTATCCTTAGAGTCTACCTTTATCCCAGTTTTCTGGCACATCACTTGAAGTGTTTTTATGGTGCTTCCTGTTAAGTTTTATTTTCAAGGGAAACTTGCTGGCTGAATATAAATGTTGAATTTTATAAGTTATTTCCACCAGTATTTCTTAGACTTGGCAGTCTGAGTGTCTTTGCTAAAAATAGTTTCCTGTTGGTATATTATACAAAAGAACTTATCTGTCCTTTCATACTATCCTACTAAAACTTAGAACGTGTGTCACTAGCTTACTTTTTCTAAGCCAAATGGCACAAAATATGTTATTAACAAATAGATTCCAATATTAGCTTTTTTGTATTCTTTGAAAAATTGACTGAGTTAATGATGTTTGATTTACTATGAGTGATACAGGAAAAATATTTTCTTACTAAACGGACATGTTCTTTGAACTTTTCTTTTTCCACAGGAAATGCGTTGGTTTTTAAAAAATTGGTCAGAAAGAAAAGGAAAAGTAAAGCCCTGTGCTATTCGATGTTTTCAAGTTTTATCTAATTTGCAATTTTATATTAAAGTTGATAAAATGTTTTGATTTAGCCTTTCAGATAATTGTTCTGCAAATATAATAAAATAGGTAAAATTATTAGAAGACAGCACCACCCCCCCCCCCAAAAAAAAAAACCCCCACAAAATCTTAATGTTCCATGGAAGGGGGAAAGACTGAGTTTTATCACTCTTTCATGTTTTCCTATTTTCATTTCCCTAGCACTAGAAAGTTTGGGCTTTGGCTCTTATATCAGTGAAGTAAAGGAAGTCTTACAAGAATGCAAGACTGTAGCATTAAAAAGAAGAAAGGCCAGTTCTCGTTTGGAAAACCTTGGCATCCCTGAAGAAGAGTTATTAAGACAGCAACAAGAGTTATTTGCAAAAGTAAGTAATGCATTCTAAATTATTTTCATCTGAATTCTACCTTGTTTGCTAACAGAAATCATACTGGTTTCCTGAGATCATTTTTTCTTTTTTCTTTTCTGAAATCATTTCCTAAATCAACATATATTTTCTTTCTGTGGCTGATTATTTGATCATAGAGTCTGATGTTTAGATCTAACCAGTTTGACTCCATTTGGCCAGTTATTTACTTCATGTAAAAGTAAATACAGCAGCCTGTTTGCTGAGGAGAATAACTCCAAATAACTACTGAGATTTTTACTTTGAATTTTTTTTTTCAGTCAAAATGACCATTTAAAAGCCTGAAGAGTATACCTAAACATTCTTAAAATTTATAGTGATAGACTGGTGAGAAAATAATATAGCAAATTTTATAATGAGTGACATATGAGGAAAATTTTATAAACATCTATTTTATGGTTAAGTTAGGTTTTTAAGGGTAGCCCAGGTGGCTCAGCAGTTTAGTACCACCTTCGGCCCTGGGCATGATCCTGCAGACCTGGGATCAAGTCCCACATCAGGCTCCCTGCATGGAGCCTGCTTCTCTCTCTGCCTATGTCTCTGCCTCTCTCTCTTTATCTCTGTGTCTCTCATGAATAAATAAAATCTTAAAAAGTTAGGTTTTTAACACACCTTTAAAACAAATACTCTAATTCTAAAAAATTTTGAAGGGGGATCCCTGGGTGGCGCAGCGGTTTAGCACCTGCCTTTGGCCCAGGGCGCAATCCTGGAGACCCGGGATCGAATCCCACGTCGGGCTCCCGGTGCATGGAGCCTGCTTCTCCCTCTGCCTGTGTCTCTGCCTCTCTCTCTCTCTGTGACTATCATAAATAAATAAAAATTTTTAAAAAATGTAAAAAATAAAAAAAAATAAAAATAAAAAATTTTGAAGGGCCAATAGAGTAGAGAAAGGGAGAAAACTTTTTTGGAGGGGCTTATTAAAGTTCTAATTACCGGGACACCTGGGTGGCTCGGCAGTTGAGCATCTGTCTTTGGCCCAGAGTGGGATCCTGGAGTTCCAGGATAGAGTCCCACATTGGGCTCCCTGCATGGAGCCTGCTTCTCCCTTCGCCTATGTCTCTGCCTCTCTGTGTGTCTCTCATAAATGAAAAATAAAATCTTAAAAAAAAAATAGTTCTAATTACCAGTTTGTGAAGGATTAGCACTGTTAATATTATATATGTTAATATAATAATCTATTTTATTTATTTTTTAATATTCCTCTATTTAAAAAAAAAAGGAAGGAAGAGGATGAAGTTCTTTTTTCCCCACTAAGTTTTGGCCTCTCATTTGAAATTGTAACAGTTTTGGTCAAATAGAAAAGGTGAGATTTCCAACCAGTTAGTTACTCTAATTACTATTAGAATGAGGAAGTATCATTTTAGGTAATTTCTTCCAGATTTGTGCTATATCTGATCTCTTTTAATAATAACAATCAGTTGAGTTTGAATCAAAAAGCTTTCAAATTTTGTGTTATCAGGCACTAGACACTAGATCCCTGGGTGGCGCAGCGGTTTGGCGCCTGCCTTTGGCCCAAGGCGCGATCCTGGAGACCCAGGATCGGATCCCACGTCGGGCTCCCGGTGCATGGAGCCTGCTTCTCCATCTGCCTGTGTCTCTGCCTCTCTCTCTGTCTCTCTGTGACTATCGTAAATAAATAAAAATTAAAAAAAAAAAAGAAACCATTTAAACTAATAAGAAAAATAGAAGTTTACTAACATTTATTGAGTTCTAACCATGTGTTAATCATGTTGCCAAGTAATTTACCTGTATACCTGTATTTTCTTAATCCTCCCAATAACCTATAAGTACTAAAGAGTTACTAAAAGCTTTTGAAGCAGGCATGAACACAAGCAAACAATTTATAATCCATATGAATATGAGGTAACAAAAAAAGATCAAAAACTAATGCTATTATTTATTGATGCTCTGCTATTGCAGATCACCTAGAGAGTTTCAAATTAGATTTTTTTTTTTTTTTTTTTAAGAGAGGGAGAAAGGATGGGGAGGGACAGAGGGAGAGGAGAGAGAAAATCTTCTACAGGCTCCATGAGAGTGTGGAGCTCTATCTCACAATCCTAAGATCATGACCTGAGCCAAAATCAGGAGTCAGATGCTTAACTGACTAAGCTCCCCAGGTACCCCCCAAATTAGATATTTGTTGAAAGGAAAAAAGATGCTCTGCTAGATACTTTACATACTTTGCAGAGCTTTTATAAATATGAATAAAATAAATATTATACCTATTTACACATTAAGAAACAGACTAAGAGATGGAGAAACTTGCATGAGATCATTTATGCATTTTTTCTACAGATATTTACTGAAGTCCTCACTACTTACCAGACATAGTGCTAAATGCTAGTAGGCTTATAATAGTATACAGAAGAGACATGGTTCTTGTTATTCTGGAGCTTAGTTTACTGGAAAGGATTGATTAAGTTAAATAAATCAAGTAAGTTCATATAGTTAGAAAGTGTTGGAGTCTTAAGTTTAAAACTTACATCCTCTGACTCCAAAACTTGCTCTTTCTACATTACCATGCTAATATTCTAGCCACCATTTTGTCTGCTTAAATTTATTTTGGAACTTTTAAGTGGAACATGCCTTGTTATCCTTTTGAAGGCAGAAAGAAGAATGAAAGAAATAATTGACTGTCTGCCAAATCTGTCTTTATTTTTCTGTCCTTGTCATCTGTTTGTTTTTTCCTCTTCCTTATTTCCTTTTCTCCTTGCCCTCATCTATGGAGTGAAAATCTCTTAGTATTTCTTTGCTCTTGGGAGGAAAATCAGCAAAAGGGTAAAATTATAGCACCTATCTAGTATTTCTTCCCTAGAGTACAAAGTACTTAGTCCTAAATGTGAAAGGAACTGTTAAGTAAATATAGCATTTATTTCATCAGTTTCATTTCATCTTTTAGACTTTATTTTAAATATGAATAAAATAGCCTCATTTGAAGCTGTCTTTCAGCTGTTAGCAACAAATATTTGGAAAGGGGAAACCATTAATATGTTGAAAGAAAGGTTAACTGTACATTATAAATGAGTCATTTTAGTACTTGGGAGTGAGAACCTTAAAACATAATGAAAATCTCCAAAAGAAGAAATGAATTAGGAAGTATATGCCTACTCTCTCTCACACTCCCCATTTTAGAAAAAAAATACTTGGGGTACATTGGATGAGAAGCAAGAGTAAATAAGGAAATTAGAAAAAATACCACTGAGAATTTTAATTTGTGAAAATGAATATAAATAACATTTATCAGTCAACAAAGATTGTAAAGGCACGGGAATGTTTTTATGTCCAGACAGAAAAGTATGGTTGCTAATATGGGGCCATGGTATAAAAGTCAGTTAAATTTAATTGTAATCAGTATGTGTCATTGCAGATCACTGAATAAAGTACGAGATCAAGCACCTTTTGCAATAAAACCTGTGTAGAGACTTGAAATTATTTGAAATTTTTTTGTTATGAAATTGTACATATTTATAGCTGATTAAGGCCCTGAGTAGATATTTTTGATTTATTAAATTAAAATATTTGGTTTGCTCTGTAATTTCTTATGAACTCTTAAAATGTTTTTCATGAATCACTCTTAGTCTGTTTTTTTTTTTTTTTTTAAAGATTTTATTTGGGGCAGCCCGGGTGGCTCAGCGGTTTAGCGCCGCCTTCATCCCAGGGCCTGATCCTGGAGACCCGCGTCGGGCTCCTTGCATGGAGCCTGCTCCTCCCTCTGCCTGTGTCTCTGCCTCACTCTCTGTGTCTCTCATGAATAAATAAAATCTTAAAAAAAAACAAACTTTTATTTATTTACTTATGAGAGACACACACAGAGAGTCAGGGACATAGGCAGAGGGACAGAGGAGAGGGACATAGGCCCAGGACTCTGGGATCACGCCCTGAGCCAAAGGTAGACGCTCAGCTACTGAGCCAACCAGGCATCCCTCTTAGTCTGTTTTGTAATCTGGGTATTCCTGCCATAAAAGCAAATCTGCCTGTATATTAGAATACCTATTTTCCATACTTTTTAAATAAAAATGGATGAAAGTAGTGATCAGAATATCTGGTTTCTATTTTCTTTTAAAGATTTTATTTATTTATTTATTCAAGAAAGACACAGAGAGAGAGGCAGAGACACAGGCAGAGGGAGAAGCAGGCTCTCTGCGGGGAGCCCGATGTGGAACTCCATCCCTGGACTCCAGGATCACGCCCTGGGCTGAAGGCAGGCGGTAAACCGCTGAGCCACCCAGGGATCCCCATGGTTTCTGATGTTCTAAACAAAAAAAGTTTTTGCTTGTAGGAGAGGTATGATATAGATACACTGACAACTATAATGAGGCTAATTACTTTCATGAGGAAGATATAAAGAGATCGCAAGTACGGAGACATCACATTAGATTTTGGCAGTGTAAGAGTGTGCCAGTTATTTTGCATGTGAATGGTAATACAAATATAAACCCAAGCAAGGGCATCTGGGTGGGTCATTTGGTTAAGAGTCGTTCTTCTTTCTTCTGCTCAGGTCATGATCTCAGGGTCCTATGATTGAGCCCCACATCTGGCACCCTGCTCAGCAGGGAGCCTGCTTCTCCCTCCCCCTGCTCCTGTGCTCTCTCTGTCCCTTTCTAATAAATAAAGTCTTAAAAAAAAAATTAAACCCAAGCAGACCTCATTACATGTCTCCTTATAAATGTTGACAATGGAAGGAATACCTTGCCTCTAGTTTAGTATCAGGTCTGGACTGAAAAGCTGGGGAAGAAACTTCATTTTCTTTTTTGCATAACTCAGAAAAACCGCTTAGTGTGCAGTTTTCTTGTTGACCTCAGCAGATGAACCAAGCTGATAGTGTTAATTCAAACTCAAGAAATTGTCTGAATCTTGGTTTGTGTGGATTTGTGATCTGCATACAATATTAACTAAATTGGATAGCTTTTACATTTTCACATGTGTACATAGGCTCTCCCCACCCTTTTCAACATAAAACACTGAACTTTGTAAACTGGCATTGAAACATTACAATGTTTTGAGGCACCAATTTTATAAACACAGCACAGTTGTTTTTTTGAGACATACCAAAGGTTAATTTCTTAAGGTTCTTGTTGCATTTGCTTTAGTAGCATTTGATGGAGAATCTTTTATATATACTTGTAGTAGGTAAAAGATAAACCAAAATTTAAACCTTTTTTTTTTCTTTGAAGCTTAAACTATATACTAAGTTTTTGGTCCAAATTGAGTAGGGTAAGTTAACTTCTATTGCATTTTGTTACCCAATATGAGTGTATTTTTGTAAGCATAGTTATGTTTATTAAAAGTTTTAAAAAGAAAAAAACAGCATGTACCAGTTACTAAACAGTTTTCTCAGCCTGAAACCCACTTTTCTATTATTTGGTTTGTGACCAAGCCTAGTACTCTGCAAACCACATTTCTCCTTTTCATGAGGACTTTATTAGACTCTGCTGTCATTAGGGGATCCTAGAGGAAGATTGCCAGGCTGGAGGAGGAGGGCAGCATTTGGACTCCTCGCTTGTACTTCCTATTGGCTTCAAGCTCCTTTGACCAACCTACCAGTACTTTTTCACCCTGGCTGCATCAGTTTTTTTCCTATAGCAGGAACTGGATCCAGTTTGCAGTTTCTTTAATACTTACAGAACCAGCCTAAACATTCACCCTCTACCTCAGGGATGTGGTTCTCAAACCTTGGGGGCCTCTACCAAGCTCAGGGATGCTTTTTAACAGTCTGTGCCCCTTCTTCAGAGGTCTTAGTTTCAGTTCCAAAAATTGTTCCTTTAAGCTTCTAAGTTTTAAAAATTCCACCCTCTTCCTTTGTTGCCCTAGTTTTAGGGATGGTGACTGTTTTTGGTAGTTACCAGTTGCATGATGTCGCAGTGTTCTTTTCTTGCCTTTCAGTGACGCAGTTACCAAGTTTATACTTGGTTAACAATCCTTTATATTTCCTTTTCTCTGTCCTAACGAGTGTGACTTCTATCTCTTGATTAGATCCCGAATGATACAGTTAGGAATCAGAAAAAAAACTTAATGGAAAAAGTAGTATTTCAGTTTAATTTGAAGGAAGAGTGGAATTTTGATAGGTGAAAAATAGGAAATTTCAAATAGAATGAATATCAGCATAAGGTAGTGAAAATGGGGAGGGAATGGTGTATATGGGCAATATTTTATGTTCTAGATTTTATTGGAGTACCAGGTACATATTACAAAAATTGATTTGGGAGATAGATTTGGGCAGGCAGTAATTTGGAGGACCTTGAACTCTAAGCTGAGAAATTGGACTTAATTGGTAACAGATGATTTTTTTAGAGTATAATGATGGTCTGATTAGAATTCTCCTCTAGAAATGTTTGGATAATAAATTCAAGACAGATTATTAAGAAAAATCAGGAATATACAGGGCAAAATCTTAATGTTAGAATTATGCTGAGTACTACCATTTCCCACAAAACATTCATTCAGAAAATACCAGACCCTATGTGTTGGGAATGCAACAAAGAGTATGAAAATAGTCTCTATTCTCAAGGCTAGTGGAGAAAAAAGATACATGCTCAGATAATTAAAGAATAAAGTAGGTAGATATGAGAATGCATAGAGAATTATGGCATATGAAATAGAGTGTGCAATATGACCTAGAAGGATCAAGAAAGACTAATTTCTGTTTTAAATGGTAACTCGGAATTGGCGGGTACGAGCCAGGCTTAAGTAACAATTCTGAAAAAAGGCAGAGAGAGAGAAACAGCATTGTTTTGGTAGAATCCAATATGATCTATTCAGGAACAGATTCATTCGTTCCTGTTGGTGTGATTTTTCTAAAGCTAATGGATAAAATTAAATTGGGAAAGAGCTTTTAGCTGTTGCAACAGTGTGTGTAATGCCTATATGTGTATCTTAGTTTCTAAAATTCCTTATTTTATTAAGAATAAAGCTTTAAAATATAAAGCCTTATTTATTTGTTTATTTAAAGTAGGCTCTATGCCCAGTGTGAGGCTTGAACTCTTGACCCTGAGATCAAGAATTGCATGCTCTACTGACTGACCCAGCCAGGTGCCCCAGTTTCTAAAATTCTCTGATGGTTGTGGAGAGGATATATCAGAGGAATGGATCTTAACTATCTCACTTAAATTCAGTTCTGGATAAGTGCCTTTTCTCTAGTGTGTATATGGGAAGGGTATATATGTGTGTACACACGTGTATGTATTTATGGGGCGGGGTTCAGAGGAGAAATGTGTATTTAGGGTAGGGAACTGTAAGAGAAACTCAAACTATCGGAGCACCTGGGTGGCTCAGTCAGTTAAGCATTCAGCTCTTGATTTTGGCTCAGGTCATGATTTCAGGATTGTGGGTTAGAGCCCTGCATTGGGCTCCGTGCTGGGGCAGAATTTGCTTGTCCCTCTTCCTCTGCTTTTCCCCCCTGTTTGAGTGTGTGTGTGCTTTCTCTCTTAAACAAATAAGTAAAATCTTAAAAAAAGAAACTCAAACATCAAGGTAGCTATTGCATTCATGTTTATTAGTACTTAAGAGTTAGAGGTACTGTACTAGACAACTTTTAAACCACAGAAATAATTTTTAGATTGAAAAATGTTGGGATCCCTGGGTGGCGCAGCGGTTTAGCGCCTGCCTTTGGCCCAGGGCGTGATCCTGGAGACCCGGGATCGAATCCCACGTCTGGCTCCCGGTGCATGGAGCCTGCTTCTCCCTCTGCCTGTGTCTCTGCCTCTCTCTCTCTCTGTCTCTCATGAATAAATAAAATCTTAAAAAAAATAAAAAGAAAATAAAAAGAAAAATGTTTACGTGTTAATTTTAAGTTGAGAGGACAAAAGAATCAAAACAAAAGGAATGAGAAGCAGGAAAGGAACCAAAAATCTTTCTGCCAGCTCTTTCAACTTCAGTTGAACCAAAGGTCATAAAATTATGTGTCATAAAGGGTACTGCCTGTAAGAGAACCAAGTTTTGGAAACTGTCCTCAGCTGACAGAGAGGCAATGGTCTAACTGTATTTTCTTAAAGAGTTCATATTCTCCAGATGTGTAACAGTTATATAGTGGTTGGAAAATATCCAAATTTGATAACTAAGTCTGTAATTGGCTTAATCTATATTTAACCAAAGTGTGTATGTTGTGAATTAAAAAAAAAACAAACTATTTGTTTTTATGTTTTTGGTGTTTAGGCTAGACAGCAGCAAGCAGAATTGGCCCAGCAGGAATGGCTTCAAATGCAGCAAGCTGCTCAACAAGCACAGCTTGCTGCTGCCACAGCCAGTGCATCTAACCAGGCAGGATCTTCTCAGGATGAAGAAGATGATGATGATATCTGAAATTTACCAGCTGAGTTTCTATTTCCTCTATAAATGTTTTTCCCTGCACAAGAAAACAGTGAAAGAAATGCTTATCTGTAATTTTGTATGCATCTTGGTGGACTTGCCATTGGTATTCTAGGGCTGTCTGCTGTTAAGTTTCATCTATTGTGTGCTATTCATGTAAAAACTGTCTCTTTGAACTATTGAAAATTTAAGGTTCAGTATAATATCAATTTTGAATTTTTAATGGTGTTTATGAAATTTTAGATAGCAGTGAGTCCTTTATTTGATCAATAAACAGTGTTACAGAAAACGTCAAGTTTATAAAATACAGTGAAATTTATACAGAAACTCTAAATCTGCATTTGCATTTCCTCTGCCCTTTTAACTAAACTAAAAATTGGGAATTTTAAATTATTGGGGGGAGGGTGTTGTGTGATGCAGTAGATGTTAGATCAGGTTGGTGAAAAAACAAAGAGTTCAGTTTTGTAGTATCTGAATTTTTTGTCTTTTAAAATGGGTATATATATATATATATATATATATAGGCAATAAATATATATGCTCAGATAAATATACTTGTTTAAAAAAATCTCAAAACATTCAAAAACTAGCAAGGAGTATGTTCAATAGTTGTATAAATTCAGTGGGTTATGTTTTTGATTTTGTTTTTGTTTTATGTAGAGGTGAAAACTACAGTTTTATTATGGCATAATTCATCTTGAGCTACACTATTACATTTCAAAGACTACCCAATTTTGAGGACTGTCATGATTCTTACTATTTCACTCCAATAATTGTTAATAGTATTACTTGCTTAGTCCATCCATGTTTATTGGACCTTGTGAAACAATTGCTTAGGTTCCATTGGCTTAAAGGAGATTCATGAATATTCATACCTTTGCTGGGGGAAAGAAATGAAAGTTAATAAGCATGCTTACTGTAAAAGAGGGATTTTTTTGTAATTTAACTTGTAGTTATAGTTTACTTATTGTTTGTTTTTAGCATTACTTTTACATTTTCTTGACTAGATGGCCTAGAGTGTCCAGTGCTTCCTTTTGAAACGGCATCATTGTCTCCCTCATAATTGAGTGATAGCTTTAAAAATGATTGGTTTTATTTTAAGAAAGTGTGTCATAACTGATCAGCCCTATATGAAACATAAATAGTTTCAACCTACTCATTAAAAGGGAGAAGCTTTACTTTGGTTCCAATAAAAAAAGTATGGTAGTGATTTTTACAGGAATCCAATGTGCTGAAGAAATGGCATATTGTTTGTATTTTGGAAACAGAATGGAAAAGCCACTAAAGATAGTATAAAGTAGTCTAAATTCCTATGTCAGTTGCCAAACCATTTAAATTTGTATATTCACCAAGCCCAAGAATAAATTGTGGCTGCCAGGATTCCAATTTTAATTGAAGAACTAAAAAAGTAAAGTTTATAAGTATTAGACTTCTTAATCTTATTTTGCAGTTTTAGAAAAAGTAAAATATTAGCATACGTTTATTAAATACACTTTCCCCATGCCATGAAAAGGTTAATTTTGCTGGATATTTTAAGTTGAAGTTGATACTATATCCATGAAGTGCTTTGGACAAGGTAGAAGGGGTTGTTTTTTTAAAGTTTAAGTACCAAAGGTAGTCTAGTCTAAGAAATAATAAGTGTTGGCTTTTCTAATTTGTACTGTAACATCCTTATACTTTCTATTTTATCTGTTTCTTAAGTAAACAACTTAGATATTTTTCCACACTGTTTTTTTTTCCTGATGCAGAGTTCAGGTTAATTAATATTTTACTGCATCTGATAATGTATTATATGTTTGAAGCCTAGTGACTTTTCATTTTGACATTCTTGTGATTTCATATGCTGTATTCTTCAAGCAATAAAATTCTGATGTGTTTTATAAATTGTATTTACATTTAATAATCTACACAGATTAGCAGCAGGAGATTTCTATTAACATTTTTACTAGTTTCAAGAATCTTTGGCCCAAAACACATTTTGATCATCTGGTATATAGTACCTGACTTTCTCCTTTGTTTATTGTTATTTCAAAAAATGTGGTTTTACTTGTACTTTTGTAATTTACAGTCCTAGGACATAGGCATAACAAAGCTAATTAAGCAGGGTTTTACTTTTAGCTTATTTTTTAGCCTTTAAAAGTCACTATACTGTCTGTCGAGATTTTTTAAATCTTGTGGGGAGAGAAACAAATCTTTAGGATTCTTAAATAAAGTTTTTGTTTAGTAAATATTTTCCCCATTTCCTTGGATATATATCTATGTTTTTCAGTAGACTATCACACTGATAAATGTTGAAACATTACCAACTTTTAAAACATATACCATACATATAGAAAAATATATAAGTGAGGGTTTTGACGAATTAAACATACTCCTATCACTGGCCCTTAAACCAAGACACAGCAGTATGAACTAACACTATCTTCTTCCTCCCCAGAAGTAATAACTATTCTGTTTTCTGAAACCATAGATTAGTTTTTCCTTTTATTTTATGTAAATGCAATCATAGATAATGTACTCTTTTTTAACTTTTACAACTTCACTTTAATAAGTCTTTTTTTTTTTCACTTTAATAAGTCTTATGCTGGCTTACTAAAGAATAGTATTATACCCTTTACACCCTAATAAAGATTGAAAATTTACATTCCAGTTGACTAGCTTAAAGAGTTTAAGACCACTTTCACATTTATAGAGCCTAATTAAGGCTAGACAAGCACATTCCCATCTTCCATGTCATCTTTAACCCTTGTGTCATAAGAAAGGAGGCTTAACTGTTTCTGTAATTCTTCATTATCCTTTTCTTGTAGGGTGAGATTAACATTTCCAGAATTTTGCAAGAGTCACTTTTATAGCAGCTGAACAGAACAGTCTCTGAGTTGCATTCTTTCTTGTTAAGTGCTAGATACACTTGGCTTCTGAGGGACCTTTTACTGAGGGATTCAAATATCTGACCAGTTCTTAAACTTGTTAAAACTTGTACTTGCTCTATTTCTGTTCCAAATAGCTGAAAGAGCTCTAGTATGATCACACCCAAGCTATACATATCTGAGTTGGCGTCACACTCGGATCCTTCTAACTCTTTAGGTTAAGGGTATAGACAAGTACCCACTCTAGAAGTATATGTTGGTGTTCTCTTGCCTTGTCGTACTGATCCAGTCTGTTCTGTGTGATGTCTACGCAGGCCAGGCCAAAGTCTCCTATTTTGACTTGCTGATCAGGGCCATGAGGAAAGTATTTCTGGGCTTCAGATGTCTGTGTACTATTCCCATTTTATAAATATAAAATACACCTTCCTCCAATTTTTGAAAGATTTTTATTGCAACGCTGGCCATAACATTAATGACGTGCAGATTGGCCCCCACACTTCTGCTTGCTTCTCTCAGCTATCCAGTCCCACAGAGAGAGCTCCCACAGCTGGATATGGATATGCAACATCAAGTGACACTACATCAGGTGCTGTCTGCCCCAACAAGTTTTAAGCTTTCTTAAGAAGATTCCTCAGTGGATGTGAAATTTTAAGTGTAATCATGCCCAAGTGGTAGCTGATATTCAATAATCTGGAAGACAAATCAGCCAAGCCATTTTCTTAGAGTAAAATGAAGGACTCAAATTCACTGGCATCTTTTGTGACTAAATTGGTGATAACAGTTCATCAGTCTATTAGTCTGGTTTTCAATGCCACATTCTCCTAAGGATTTTTCTTTTTCTAAGGTGAACTTGGTGAGGATAATGGATGAGCTGTTACCTTAATCATTTTCAACATCATATTGATCTCTTTCATTCTCCTGGTTGGAACTTACTTCCAGAGATGGCAACTAAATAGAAATTCAATCTTGCATTTGGGCTACATGAGCATGTTCTATCCAAGTATGATGGCCTTACAATATTAGGATGCTGAAGACCTGTCAACACCTTCACTCACCAGAGTACCTTCATACAATCTGT
Source organism: Nyctereutes procyonoides (assembly GCF_905146905.1). Classification (NCBI taxonomy): domain Eukaryota; kingdom Metazoa; phylum Chordata; class Mammalia; order Carnivora; family Canidae; genus Nyctereutes; species Nyctereutes procyonoides. The sequence continues at coordinate 22,003,710 of NW_026575126.1, forward strand.
ATAGTTGCATCCTTAATCAGGATTTTTTTAATTGCAAAATACCACATAATTTTTCCTATTTTGTGTACTCTCTTATATCCACGTTTTCCTAGGGTGGCAAGATGTTGTAATTCATTTAAATAATGTGAAGTCTGTTCTTCAAAGCTACTTTCCTTGATCTGATCTTCTGGATATGAGAATTATCCTCACAAGGATCCTGAGGAACTCTTCGTTAGCTGATGAACAATTATAGCTTGGGGCGCCTGGCTGGTTTAGTCTGTAGAGTGTGCAACTCTCGATCTTGGGGTTTGTGTTCTAAGCCCCATGTTGGATATAGAGATTACTTTAAAATATTTTTTTTAAAAACTTATTTATTTTAGAGAGAAAGAGCACACAGATGCGAGGAGGGGCAGAGAGAAGGAAAGAAGTAGACTACCTGCCGAGTGCAAAAGCCCAGCACCATGGGGCTCCATCCAGTGAGCCCTAGAACGCAACCTGGGCAGAAATCAAGAGTCTAAAAAAAAATAAAAAAATAAAAAAGAAATCAAGAGTCTAATACTCAACCAACTGAGCTACCCAAGTGCCCCCAAGATAAAAAAAAAAAAAAAAGCAATAGTTCTGTTGTGATGTAGTCTCAATGAGCTAAACTCACTACAAGTGAAAGAAGACAGCAGTGCCATTTTGATAAAGGTCGTCAGATTTCAACAACTCTTGAACGAAGTGGATTCATGCACGTGGCTCAAGTATTCCAGCAAAGAAGCAAGCAGTAACTGGTTTGCACTACAAAAAGCAAAGGGTCATTTAATACCTGAAGTTCTGCTGGAAATCAGATTCCAGACAGCTCTCCTGCTGCCCCTCCCCCACCTCAGCACTGCACTGTTGGGTCTGGGTTTGAGACTGGATCCAGCTCAGTTTGCTTAGAGGCTGTGACAAACCTTGCTGCTGCTCAGCCTGCTCAGGAATCAAGTTGGACAGAGGCTAAGAGAGGGCTGCCAGCATTCCAGGTGCCTCACTGTCATACTTGGAGTCTGAACCCTGGGCCAGGAAGTACGTGACAGGTGCTGCAGACAGACTTGGCTCCAAGGCCCACTGCCTCATACTCCTGGGCCCCAGAAGTGCGCCCAGCATTATGGACTGCAGCCCAGTCTGCCTGCTGCCCTAGTGCCGCCTCACTCAGCGTTCAAGTGTACTCTTTTATTCAATCATCATTATATTTACGGGCATGGAGGGGGACACTTGACGGGATGAGCACTGGGTGTTATTCTGTATGTTGGTAAATTGAACACCAATAAAAATTAATTTATAAAAAAAAAATCATCATTATATTTGTGAGTGTATTGGTTTTCTGATGCCACTGTAACAAATTACCCCAAAATTAGTGATTTAAAATAACACAAACTCCTTCTCTTACAGTCCTAGAGATTAGAAATTGAAAACTATTTTTTATTAGGCCCTAGTCTAACAGCAGGGTTGGTTCCTGAATGTGAAGGCTGTGAGTGAAGCACCTGTTTCCTTGCCTTTTTTCAGCTTCCAGTGGCTGCCTGTATTTTTTGTGGCCCCTTACTTGGTATTTAAAGCCTCTGCTTCATAGTCATATGGCCTTCTCTTCTATAGTCACATCATCTTCTGCCTCTGCATATAGAGCTCACCTGGATAACCCAGGATGATCTCCTTCTTTCAAGATCCTTAATGTAATCACACCAGCAAAGCCTCTTTTGCCATATAAGTTAACGATCACAGGTTCCCGGGATTAGATCCTCCATATCTTTGGAGGCCATTATTCAGCCTGCCAGAGTGAGATTGACTCATATTGTATGTATTTGCAGTCATTCATTCTTACTGCTGAATAGTATTTCATTAATTTAACCAATTTTACTATATCTAAAATTTATCCATTCTACCATTGATGGGTGTTTGAGGAATTTCTAGTTCTTGGCTATTATGAATAATGCTGCAGAGAACATTCTTATACATGTGTTTTGGTGACTGTAAATATGCATTTCTGTTGAATATATGCGTAGGAGTAGAATTGCTGGGTCATGGGGAATGCACATACTTGGTTTTAGTATGTATTGTCAATTTTCCAAAGGCTTATAAAAGGGCACAATTTTAATATGTACTATTATAATGAAGTACCCTAAAGGTCTGATAATGTTAATGAATTTCTCAAAATACCTAAGTTATACCAAATGAGTTATACTTAGCTACAGCAGGTCTGTTGTTATTTAATAACCTACAGGAGGAAAATAAAAGCAAAAGTATTTGTTCTTATTATAGACAGAGTAGTATTATGCACTCAGATTATTGCTCCTCAGAAGAATGGCAAGCTTTCAGTAATCATAAATATGCCATTTATGTTGAGTTTATAAATAGAATGTATAGTTATGGAAAATACATGACTTACATTTTTATTTGAACTAAAATGTTTTTGTTATAACTTTTTTTGGAAATGTAGATGCTTCTTCATACCCAAATAACCACAAGGAAGAATTATCCAATCCAGATAGCCTTCCACTGGCTTTACTTGGATTGTATTTATTTGCTTTCTTTTCTTTTTTAATTTTTTTGTTGTTTATTTGCTTTCTTAAAGAATTTTTTTTTTAAGATTTTTATTCATTTATTCATGAGACACAGAGCGAGAGAGGGGCAGAGACACAGGCAGAGGGAGAAGCAGGCTCCCTGTAGGGAGCCCGATGCAGGACTTGATTCCGGATCTCCAGGATCATGCCTGAGCTGTAGGCAGACACTCAACCACTGAGCCACCCAGGTGCCCTTAAAGGTGGGTCTTGACTTCACATCTCCTGATCCCTTTCTGATCCCTTCACCCCTAGAAAGCTGGTCCAGTCTTTAAAAATCTACTTGCTCATTGCCTTTCACCCCAAGGTCCTAGCCATACCCAGACAGTGTATCTGATCTATCTTAAGATAGTGTGTACTTTTTACAGTGTTTATTTTTTAACAAGTATTTTTAAATTGCTTTTATTGTAGTTAAATATACATACAAAATTTACCATTTCTAAGTGTTCAGTGACATTAAGTATATTGATATTGTTGTGCAACCATCACTATCTCCAGAACATTTTCGTTATTCCACACTGAAATACTATACCCATTAAACAATAATTCCCCATTCTTCTCTCCCTGCAGCTATTGGTAACCGCTGTTCTGCTTTCTATTTCTATTTAATTCAATGATTCTAGGTACCTCATATAAGTGGTATCATACAATATTTGCCCTTTTGTGTCTGACTTATTTCACTTAGCATCATGCTTTCAAGGCTTATCCATGTTGTAACATGTATCAGAACTTCATTCCTTTTTACAGCTGAATAATACTCCATTGTACGTCATGCCACATTTTGTCTATTGATCTATTGATGAATGGGTAGCTTCTACCTTTTGGCTATTGTAATTAATGCTGCTAGGGACATAGGTGTACAATCATGTCTTTTTGAACATACAGATCTACTATATGTTGAAAGTTGAAATGAAGTAAGAAGTATAGTACAAGTACACACATATAGTTTATAATATATGATAAATATGACATAAATGGGGATCCCTGGGTGGCTCAGTGGTTTAGTGCCTGATTTCAGCCCAGGGCATGGTCCTGGGATCCCCAGATCAAGTCCCACATCAGGCTCCCTGCATGGAGCCTGCTTCTCCCTCTGCCTGTGTCTCTGCCTCTCTCTGTCCCTCATGAATAAATAAACAAAATCTTAAAAAATATATGACATGAAAGGAACACTTTTGTACTAGACTTTACCTGGTTTACTTCATTTTCTTAGCACCTCTGTGAAGTAGGTATTGATAGTCCAGGGTGGCAGACTGGTAACATAGATGTACCATCGAAAGTAGTAGATATATAAGATGTAGAATTTTACTTTATTTATGAAACTTTATATCTTACGCATAATGTAGTAGATGTGGAAAACAATATAGTCCATAGCTATTTCCTTTCAGTTTCATATTATCTAGTATGTTTCCTACTTTTGTATACTTATGAATAACACTTGTCACTGCCATGAAATTAGTAGTGAAGCTAGGAGATTTTCCAGAAAAAAATTTTAGTGTGATTGAGAGATTTTTTAGTGGGCATTGGGAGTGGAGGGAAAGTTGATAGTATTAGAAAGGATGTATCTGGGGATGGAAGAAGAAACTATGCTTGCTGTTAAGGCAGCTTAACATCTTATGCACTGAAGGAAAATGTGGCAGGCTCAAAATTGGTTATGCAAGGTACTTCTCATAAGTTTGTTTCCTTTATCATGCCTATAAAAGACACTATTAACATCATATTTATGTCATTGATAAACTTCCAGGATCCATGTAGTAGGACGTGGTAGTATATAGTTAAGAAGAGACAACAATGATATTTATTTCAGCAACATTTATTTGGTATATTACACTGGATAAGGGTATGTTTTATAAGCCTAAGGTTTATATATGCAGTTGAATCATACATGTAAAAGTAGCAAAATTTTGGTTTGTCTTTACTATAAACATTTTATAAATAAGGGAACTAAATTGAAAAGAAATTAATACAATAATACATAGCAAGTGGAAGCATCAGAATTTGAACCCCAATTTACGTAGTTCTGAGGACTATGTTTCTTCCACTAGATCATTCTGCTTTCCCTTCAAAAGTACTTTGGGAATACTGGGATGAATCTTTATATCTTTATTTGAAGTCATTTAAAAAATTATAACCCTTCCTGAAGATAGCAAAATTGTGTGCTATTGCAAGATAATTACAGAGCTCACAGTAAGGAAGCAGAGGTAATGTCTGGTAATGTTTTTGGCTCCCTTTTTCTGCCCACTGTTGTGTTATGCAGAGTATGAAATATTGTTACAGAAGCTATTTCAGAAAGTTGATTTATTGAATAGGTTTGGGTTTGTTTTGTTTTTAGAGTGTGCATGTGTGTGTGTGTGTGTGAGCAGGGAGAGGGGCAGAGAGAGAAATCTTAAGTAGGTTCCATATCCAGCCTGGGGCCTGACCCAGGGCAGGGGGCTCAATCTCATGACCCTGAGATCTTGACCTGAGCCAAAATCAAGAGTCAGAAGTTTAACCTACTGAGCCATCCAGGTGCTTGCTTTTTTCCTTTGGGTAGGCTGCATGCCCAGTATGAGCCAAACGCAGGGCTTTTCTTCTGGGGACGCCTGTGTGGCTCAGCACTTGAGCGCCTCCCTTCGGCTCAGGGCATGATCCTGGAGTCCTGGGATTGAGTCCCACATCGGGCTCCCTGCATGGACCCTGCTTCCCTCTCTGCCTGTGTCTCTGCCTCTCTCTGTGTGTGTCTCTCATGAATAAATAAATAAAATCTTGATTAAAAAAAAAAGACTTTTCTTCTGGTCAAGGTATTTCAAAGATTGTAGGAAAATACCTGGAATCAGATTTCTAGAATTTCATCTTATCCAAATGTTGTAGAATTCTGGAATTCTTTGAAGTAAGCTCTCAACCAAGGCCAAACTAAAATATTTAATTGCAAGGCCCCTATTTGTTTATATCCCAATAAAAGCTATTACTATCATACAAATAGGAAATGAGATCTGGTAACCGTGGCCCATTATTTAGAATTTTGAAATTAAGGATTGTGGTTGTTTTTTTTTTTTTTTTTTATGATAGTCACACAGAGAGAGAGAGAGAGAGAGGCAGAGACATAGGCAGAGGGAGAAGCAGGCTCCATGCACCGGGAGCCTGATGTGGGATTCGATCCCGGGTCTCCAGGATCGCGCCCTAGGCCAAAGGCAGGTGCTAAACCGCTGCGCCACCCAGGGATCCCTAGGATTGTGTTCTTAATGGCACTGATAAATCAACAGCTATTACCATATGAGGATAAGCCTTGGAGAAAGTGCTGCCTCTACCTTACATAGGAATTATTTCACAGTATTCCAGTCATGCTGTTTTGGAGGTTGGGCAGCTATAAATTCTCACTTCACAGCCTATTGATGTTCTCACCTGAATCTTGCTGTAGCCTCCTAACTGGACTTGCTGCCAGTCCCTCCTTGTTTGGATCCCTCCTTCACATTGCTAACATTGTTATTTTTCTAAAATACAAATATGAGATTCCTCTGCTCCTCAGCGATCATAGTATTATGTCCGAACTCCTATGCATTACATAAGGTATGTTTCATAACATGATTCAACTTTTCTACACTTTTCTCAATTGCACTGAAATATGGTCTGAATAATGCCATCTCTTTTACACTTTACTACCTTTTGCATATGCTTTTTCCCTAGTCTGACCTTTTCTTACCTGGCAAATGTCTAACTACACAACAAGATCCAGCTTAAATTTTAGTTCCTATGTAAAGTTTTTCCTAATGCCTCAATGCATAGTTACTTTTTCTCTACCCTTCTACACCTGTGATACATATTTCTATTTTCAAATCTATGATACCATACTATAATTTGTTTATAAATGATTTGTATTAAAAAAATAAAATAACAATAAAACAAATTATTTGTATTACAGTGGGAGCTGCTAGAGAACAGGGACCATATCATCATTATTTTGCTTTCCTTAGCAACTGATGTAGTAAAGTTTTTTGCAGTTAAATTTATAAATATTGCTTGTAGTCAGCCCTTGTTTCACCTGATACTCCATACCATTTGCTCCTAGAGCTGTTATACAATATCCAGGTACTCAGTAAATATTTCATTTAAGAAAACTGTCAGGAAGGGGCACCTAGGTGGCTCAGTTGGTTAAGTGTCAGACTCCTGATTTTGGCTCATTCATGATCTCAGGGTTGTGAAATGGAGCCCCACATCAGGCTCCGTGCTCCTTGGGGAGTCTGCTTGAAATTCTCTCCCTCTCCCAGTCTCCCTGCTCTCTCCCTCTCTCTCAAAGCAGAAAAAAAAAACCAAAAACCTGTCAGGAAATGCTGTTTCAGTACCAAAAAGGTTGAAAGTATCGAAAAACTCCCAACACCCGCCCCAGGTATAGTACATTCTCTGGTCCTATGGATACAAGATAACAAAATGTTATACCACATAATTAACAGAAAAATGGAAGGCACTCAAGGTATTTCAAGCAAGGAGTAATTAATACAAGGAATTAGATAATAAAATCTTGGATGAACTAGAAAAGCAAAAAGGAAAGGCAGACCATATTGCCCAGTGATGACGAACTATGAGAACTCCGCGCCTCCACTCATCTGCTGACTTTCACTCATGCAGGAGCCCTTAAAGTTCAGCAGCTTAAAACAACAATCATATTATTTATCACAGTTCTGTGAATTGGCTGGACTCAGCTGAGTGCTGCTTCACGTACTGTTTGGGGCTCAACTGGAATGAAGTGTCCAAGATAACTCACTCACATGCTGGTAGTTGGCACTGTCAGGTAGGATCTCAGCTGGAGTGGTCAGTTGCAACTCCTGATTCTCCATGTGGCTTGAACTTAGAACGTGGTGGGATTCAAAGGAATGTCTCAAGAGTGTTCTCAAGAGAAAAATATGGAAACTGCCAGTCCTCTTAGGCCCTGGGCTCAGAATCCCAGAGTATTACTTCCACCACATTGTAGTGGTCAGAGCAACTTCAAGGCCAACCTTGATTCAAAAGGAGAAGATACAGGTATCTGTCACTTTACAAAAGTTCAAGTTACACCACTCACTTTTAAGAAAGACCTACATTAGTACCTATTTTTACTAACCAAGAGAAATCTGAAGAGGCTTTTTTGCTTTTATGTGAAAAGGGAAAATAGCATTCAGTGTTTGTGTGGCAGAGAGCCCTATAGAGGCAGTGTGCATGCTGAGCAGCAGAGTAGCATCACTAACTCCTTCCCAGGGAAATACACTTAGCCTCTCAGCATCAAGCTGCCATAGCTTTGAACTGAGTCTGTGAGCATCTCTGCTTTATTATGATTTATTTTGTGCATCTGTTAGCAAGATGTGTCCCAAGGTGTCAGAAAAACCTATTTTTTCAGTCTGGAAATGCTCAAAAATTTTCTTCATATACATTGATAGTAATTGCTTCTTTGTCTCATGCCATTTCAGTTTACAAAAGTTTTCCTGGGAATGCTCTACACTTGGATAACAGGGAGACCTGTGTAAGTATATATGAAGAGGATGAATTGTTGGGAGCTATATTTAGAGACTAGCTTCCATACTTGTCTTTGCACATACTTCTTTGCTCTGAAATGCCTTTTTTTCTTTTCCTGAGAAACATTCACACTGCAAGACCCAGCTTACATTTAAGCCCACATCTAGAGCCTTCCCTGATACCCTCAATGCACGGTCAGTAACCCCTCCCTCCATATAGTGTGTGCCTGTGGTTCATATTTCTGTTTTTATATCTATCATTCCTTATTATAATTTGTTTGCTTACATATTTTTCTGTGAGAGTGTCTAGGAGACAGTAATCATGTCAGTATCATCTCCATATCTCTAGTAACTCTCACAGTAAAGGTTTTTGCAATTGAATTTACATATGTATCTGTCTGTGGTCAGTATTAATTCAGGTGTTCTATACCATCTGTTCTTGGTGCTTCCGTGTGGGGCCTAAAATGAGGGAGATAATGAATATTCAATGATGGTAGTAATGGAAAAGTAAAAAAATTGCCTTTAAGGTATTCTGTGTAGGAAGAAAGGATCATGTATGAATCATTTAATAAAAATTTTCAGGAGCATTGGTACTTTCACCCTAAAAATTTAAAACTTATATAGAAAAATAATTTCCCCAGAATAGCACATTCTCTGGTTCTAGGAACACCAGGTTAAATATTATTACCACATAATTCATCAGAAAATAGGAGAAAATCCATCAAAATCCTAGAAGAGAACACAGGCAGCAACCTCTTTGACCTCAGCGACAGCAACTTCTTGCTAGACATGTCTCCAGAAGCAAGGGAAACAAAAGTGAAAATGAACCATTGGGACTTTATCTGGATAAAAAGCTTTTGCACAGCAAAGGTAACAATCAACAAAACTAAAAGGCAACCTACAAAATAGTAGATATTTGCAAATGACATATCAGATTAAGGGCTAGTATCCAAAATTATAAAGAATGTATCAAACTCAATACCCCCCCAAAAAAAAAATCCAGTCAAGAAATGGACAGAAGACATGAACAGACATTTCTCCAAAGAAGACATACACATGGCCAACAGACATGAGAAAATGCTCAACATCACTTGGTATCAGGGAAATACAAATCAAAACCACAATGAAATACCACTTCACACTAGTCAGAATGGCTAAAATGAACAACTCACAAAACAACAGATGTTGACAAGGATATGAAGAAAGGGGAACCCTCTCACACTGTTGGTAGCAATGCAAACTGGTGCAGCCAGTCTGGAAAACAGTATGGAGGTTCCTCAAAAAGTTAAAAATGGGACACCTGGGTGGCTTAGTGGTTGAGCGTCTGCCTTTGGCTCAGGGTGTGATCCTGGAGTCTCGGGATTAAGTCCCACCTCAGGCTTCCCTGCACGGAGCCTGCTTCTCTCTCTGCCTATGTCTCTGCCCCTCTCTTTTTGTGTCTCTCATGAATAAATAAATAAAATCTTTAAAAAAAAAAGTTAAAAATAGAACTACCCTACCATGTAGCAATTACACTACCAGGTATTTAACCAAAGGATACAAACATAGTGATTCAAAGGGGCACATGCACTCCAAAGTTTATAGCAGCAATATCCACAACAGCCAAACTGTGGAAAAAGCCCAGATGTCCATCAATGGATGAATGGCTAAGGAAGATGTGGTATTTATATACAATAGAATATTACGTAGCCATCAAAGTGGCTACTTTGCCACTTGTAATGACATGGATGGAACTAGAGGCCATTATGCTAAGCTAAATAAGAATATAAATACCATATGATTTAACTTATCTGTGGAACTTAAAACAGATAAACATAGGGGAAGGGAAGGAAAAACACAGGATAAAAACAGAGGGGGCGCAAACCATGAAAGACTCTTAATTTTAGCAAAGAAACTGAGGGTTGCTGGAGGGGAGGTGGGTGGAGATGGGACAATTGAGTGATTGGCATCAAGGAGGGCACTGGATGTAATGAGCACAAGGTGTTGTATGCAACCGATGAACCACTAAATTCTACCTCTGAAACTAATAATACACTATATGTGAACTAAATTGAATTTAAATAAAAACTTTAGAAAAAAAAAAGGAAAATGGGAGCTACTTGAGGTATTTTAAGCGAGGAGGGATTTAATACAGGAAATTAGATAGCAAAATTGTTGGAAAGGCTGGAGAAGCTAAAGATGGTCCTGTTGCTCAGTGATGAAGAACTATAAGAAGCTGCTTCTTCCCCTGGAGCCTACAGTTGTTTGCAGAATTCAACTCATGCAAGACCCTATGAATTAAAGCAATTGTGCTCCTCTGCTCCCATGCTGCTGATACAAACTACTAGGAGCCCATGTTTACCTGCTACCCAGAGGCCGCAGGAGCCGACTGCTATGGCAAGAGGATGCAACTTGGCTAGTGTCACCACTGTCTAAGCTAGAAGATTGTTTCTCTCTTCCTTTAGCTTTCCAATCTCTTGCACATGCCCACTGTTGACTGAATGTTGAATAAGAGTCCTGCTGGCTAGGGAGTCCAAGGAAATTTCTAAGTTGCAATACAATAAAATTGTGGGGATGATGCTGAACACATCACAATATCTGGAATGTGGCATTATAAACATAGCTTACAAAAAAGAATATAGTAATTATAGCTCTTGCTATAGTTGTGCCCAGACTAGAATTTTAGGATAGAAGAGTTTCTGTCTTAACACTTTCAAATAATTGGTACAATAAATAAGAGCTTTTTTTTGTACCAGCATCTAAAACTGGAGTACTAGTGATCTCAGGTAACTTTCAGCCTTAATTTTCTTACTGGCAAATTAGAAAGCCTCCTAATTTGGTAGTCTTTCAAAGGTACAGAGTTAGAAGGATCTTTAAACCTTTTAGACAGGGAAAAAATGATGTATGTATACACATAAATATGTACATAGCAATGTATTAATACACACATAGTAATATTATGTAACAAGAAGATACTGTTTGAGAAAATGGGATTTTATTTTTGCCACCTAATGACAGTATGACTTTGGTAGAGTACTGCCCAAAAGTTGAAATATAGCTCCACCCTAACATTTATTGGGCTTTGCCACTGCCCTTGGCATTAGGAACACAAAGATGCATATTTTATGTTCCAATTCAGCAAATACTTATTAAATATCTATCCACTGGATATTTAGGTCTTGATCTACCAAGATGAACAAGGCCAGATTTTATTCCTAGGAGGTATTCATAATCCATGGGAAAAGACTGATAAGCAAATGATTGCAAGATTGTGCTAAGTGTGTTGATAAGAAATTGGAAGTATGACCAAAATGCTCGAATGGCAAATTTTAAAACTTAGTTGACAATAAGAAACTTGTCATTTACCTAAAATTACTCAAGAAGATACCATGTCTCAGAGCAAAAATACTGCCTCTGAATGAAAACATCTCAGGCAGTTAGGATTAAAAGTTTTTTGGGTTTTAAATGTGTGTAAAATGCTCACTTTGGGAAATACTGATATTTTCTTAAAGTCACAATCTCACCTCAAAGACAGCCACTGAAACATGTTGATGTATTCCTTTTTAATCCAATAGCATCTTTTTTAAAACAAAGAAATTAAAACCAAAAATAGAGGTCTATAAGTCCACAATGCATGAGAGATTGCATGTAAATTAGAAGGCAAGAAAAAGAGAGCAAGATCTAGAGTGAGAGAAAGAGAGAAGGATCCATCTGGGCCAGGTATTTTAAACTTCAAAACACACACCTCAACTATCTTTTCCCCAATTGTCATTCCTCCACTTGTACTTGCCTTTTTTAGGAAGGCCACCACCATCTATCTTGTAATGTAATCAGATGCATCCATCTATTGTCAGAGTAATCCTAAAAGTCTAATTTCATCATTCCTATGATTGAAATCCTTCAATAACTCCCCATAGATTTTGGGGTCAAGTGTATCTTCTTATTTTAACATCATCTTCATCTAGCTCCCACCCATCTTACTAGCTTGAATTGCCTTCCTGTTACACAGTTCTCCACTCCAGCTATATTAAAAAATCTGTAGTTCCACAAAGGTGTAGCAGTGTGCTCCAATCATCTTTCTCTCTACATGCTCTTTTCTCTCTCTAGAATGCCATTCATTAGCCACCGCCATCTTTTCTGTTTAATTGCTTCTCAAAAACTCAAGGGTTCTGGATGCTCCAATCTATTCTGTTCCCCCACTGTACCATGTACATATCTCTAATATAGCATTGGTCATGGCATCCTGGAATTACTGGTGTTTTTACCTCTTATTCAACTCAACCAAGAGCTCCTTGATGATCTTGAGACTCCTGCTTCTATCGCAGTGTACCCAATATATAGTAGATGTTATAAGGTTGAGGGAATTTATATAAATTAGTAGATAAAAGGCCTGGTGAGGTTTTTTCTTTATTAGAATCTTCAGGGAACATATTTAGAAATTGTAGCAAATGTTGCATACTCTAATAGCGATCTCCTCTTATTATTATTAAAATTCAAGTTTCAATGTAGCAGTGTACCCCAAGGGATGTATCTTAACAGATCCAAGACAATCATGGCATCCCCATTCCCCTATAATACATTTCAGCTGAGTATAATAGGGCATAGAGGGAAGCTGCAGAGGCATCAGGGAGAGGTCTCATTACTTTCTCTTCTTATCTCCCTTCCTGCTATATGTACTGTTCTGTACAATTGGTGTAACTGTCCTGTAATCGTGAGGCAGCAGGCTTGAGAACAAAAAATAACATGCTGAGAATTGTGGAGGGGGAGAGACAAGGAGTCTGGGTCTTTGATAAGATCATTGAGCCTCACCAATCCTAAATTGCCTATCACATACAGATCTCCTTTTACGTAAGATAATTGAAATGGCCTTATTGTTTAATCCACTGGGTGGTTGAATGGTGACCCCGAAAAGGTTTGTCTATGTCCTATCCTCTAGAACCTATGAATGTAACCTTATTTGGAGAAAAGGTTTTTGTAGATATAATTAAATTAAGGATTGTGATCTCAGGTTTGTGGAATCAAGCCCTGCATCCAGCTCCATGCTCAAGTGGGTCTGCTTCTCTCATGCTCACATGCTCTCTCTCTCCAAAGTAAATAAATAAATCTTTTTTTTTTTAAGATTTTATATCTTTGAGAGCAGGCACACTGGTAGAGGGAAGGGCAAAGAGAGGGAGAAGCAGACTTGCCACTGAGCAGGGAGTCTGATGTGAGGCTTAATCACAGAACCCCAAGATCATGACCTGAGCCAAAATCAGATGCTTGGCCAACTGAGCAACCCAGGTGCCCCAATAAATAAATAAATAAATCTTAAAACACACACACACACACACACACACACACACTCACACACGAGCGATGCACAGAGAAGAGGAGAAAATGGAACCCTGGAGAAGGCAATGTGAACATGGAGACAGGCTGGAATTATGCAGTGACAACCCAAGGAACACCTGGAGCCACCAGAAGCTCAAAGAGGTAAGGAAGGATTCTCTTCTAGAGCCTTTAAAGGGAGAATGACACTTGTGACACCTTGATTTTGGGCTTTTGACCTCCAGAACCATGAGAAAATTAGTATTTGTTGTTTTAAGCCATTCAGTTTGTGAAAATTTGTTACGGCAGTCTCAGGAAATAATACAAACTATAAGTCATCTTGGACCCAAAGATCTCTTAATCAATATAATTATTTTTAAGTTCAAACTAAGCCTATGATAAAAAGGTATTGCTAATAATTCAGGAAAATATCTTGGAGTCACTGAAAATGCCATAGGATTTCACACTAATGTTGTCAGATCTGGGATTTAAGCATATCTCTGACTCTGCTTCACTCTCCCCTATATCACTGTCCCTCAGGGGACCATTAGTCCCCCTCAGGGACTAATGGGTGGTAGCAGAGATGTAAGTTATACCCTCCTTAAGACCAATTTTTTTTTAAACTATATTTTCCATCAACCTTATTTCCATTTTGTGAAAGAGAAGATCACTCATGGTTGTTCCTACCTATTCAGTGGCCTGAGCGGTGGGGGCTGCAGACCAGTCTTCCCTGGTAGGCTGAGCACTGCAGTCTCCAATAGGGAACCGCTGAGTAGGCCAAGAGGGCACCTGCACACCTTCAGACCAATCTGCGACTTGGGGCTGAATAGCAGTGAACTCAGGAACTGGAACTGTCCATTCACCCCAAAAGTCCTCCTTGGTCACAGAGTTTTCAGCAGTGGCCTGCTCTTCCTTTTCAATCTCTTCAGGATCTCTGTAGAAGTAGACATCAGGCATGACTTCCCATGGGTCTCGCGGGAAATGGTGCCACGCATGCACAGGACTTCCCGGGCCAGCATCCACCACATCAGACCTACTGAGTGAGCTCCCTTGTTGTTGCAAGGGATAGCGAGGTCCACATAGTGCAGAGGAGAGTCTGTCACACAGAGCTATGACAGGCAGTTTGATGAAGATGCCTCTGGGAGAGGCTGGTGGTCAGCCATGAGATCAGTAACCACCAAAAATCTGGGTTCCCGGAAGGCTGCTTGGATCTGTTTAGTGAAGGTTCTAGTAGTGAAGTGACCAGCAGTAGGAGTGCCAGCAGTAGCAGCACAAACTTCAGCACAGCTCAATTCCTGTATAATAAGGATTCCTTATAATAAGACAATGACTTGAGCCAGGTTTTTAATGCCAACAATGGTGTTTGCTGCCAGCAGAAGCTTCTTTCCAGGTTCTCTTCAGATTTATGATGTAAGTGCTATCACTTTTCCTTTTGTAGATGTACTGTCCCATTTGGAAGTCAAGGTTGGTGCCACCTAATGAGTTCCTGCTGCAAGGAATTTGAGACCATCCTCCTCCTTTGTTTGTAGGACATCAAGAGCTCTGGACATTTTGAAAGTTTCCCTTTAAGGTATGATGAGAGGGACACCTGAGTGGCTCAGTGGTGTCTGCCTTTGGCTCGGGGTGTGATCCTGGGTCCTGGGATGGAGTCCCACATCAGGCTTCCCAATGGGGAGCCTGCTTCTCCCTTTGCCTATGTCTCTGCCTCTCTCTGTGTGTCTCTCATTAATAAATAAATAAAATATTTAAAAAATAAATTATGGGAATGTAGAATAATGCATTGGGTAGTGTGGAAAAGCTCTTTAAGACCATTTCTGATGAAGTTTGAGTCATCTCTGGTCCAACTCAATATGAGATTTTTTTTCTGTTCCTATTTTTAAATATATGTAAGAGACTGTGATCTGAGGTAGCTTCAAAAACATGTATAATTTGGAACAGAAAAATAACATATAGACACTTAAAAATCAGGAAAAGAATAAAAAGACCAGTAGACATGTGGAATAAAGATGTGCAAACTATCAGGTCCTACATAATTAGAGTTAAGTTGCAAAATTGAAATTATTAGGGGTCAAATCAGAAAGATTCAACAATTACGTGATTCATATTTTCTTTAACAAAAAAACATAATAGTTTCAAGAAAAGGAAAGCTTTGCTTTAAGAAACAACCATGTAGGGGCACCTGGGTGGCTCAGTGGTTGAGCCCTTGCCTCAGGTCATGATCCCAGGGTCCTGGGATTGAGTCCCCCACCAGGCTCCTCACAGAAAACCTACTTCTCCAACTGCCTGTGTCTCTGCTTCTCTCTTTGTGCCTCTCATGAATAAATAAATAAAATCTTAAAAAAAAAAAAGAACCATGTAGGTTTCAATTTAGATATCACTTCCTTTAAGAAGAATTTCCTAATGACATCCTCCCTGCAAATTAGGTACCACTACCAATGTATGTACAATTGTATCGCTAGTAAGATCCCTACAAGACTAAGTTCTTTGAGCACGATGACTGATTAGCTTACCCTTGTATCCTTGGTACCTATTCCATTGTCTGCACATTGCAGTCATCACTATTTGTTGAGTACGACGTTTAATGAAACTTCATGGGGTATGGATCTGGTTCCCATTTTAACGATGCATTAAGTTATGATTCAAGCTGTGAGTGGAACTAGTTTTCCTTACAAAATAGCTTGGAGTATGTTCCAAGACATGAAACAGCTAACAGTTTAAAACCTGTTTAAAATTATTTTACTCAGGGGATCCCTGGGTGGCGCAGCAGTTTGGCGCCTGCCTTTGGCCCAGGGCGCGATCCTGGAGACCCGGGATCGAATCCCATGTCAGGCTCCCAGTGCATGGAGCCTGCTTCTCCCTCTGCCTGTGTCTCTGCCTCTCTCTCTCTCTCTCTCTCTGTGTGTGTGTGTGTGTGACTATCATAAATAAATAAAAAATTAAAAAAATATTTTACTCAAAAACAAACAAAAAAATATTTTACTCTACAAAACATTCACTATGAACTTAGTAGCTGCTCTCTGAAGTTATAGAACAGTGTTAGTAATGCCACATGGGATGTGGCTTTTATGCATCACAGCTTCCTGCTAAACCCTCTGAGATGAATTAGCTGAACCCAGTTATCAATTTAAGTATCTCTTAAACTGGGACAACCAGGCAATATGTGTCTCCTAAAGGGATTGATATGAGGCTAAGGGCACCTGGATGGCTCAGTGGGTTAAGTGTCTGCTTTTGGCTCAGGTCATGATCCTGGAATCCTGGGATTGAGCCCCATGTTGGGCTCCCTTCTCAGCAGGGAGCCTACTCCTCCTTCTCCCTCTGCCCCCTCGGCTTGTGTTCTCTCTCTCTCAAATAAATAAATAAAATCTTTTTTTAAAATGGTATGAGGTTGACAATACTACCCAAAAGAGTTGAATCTGCAAGTTTCTTTTTTTTTTTTTTAAGATTTATTTATTTACTTGAAAGAAAGAGAGTGTGGGAGGGAGGAGCAAGGGGAGAGAAAGAATCTCAAGCAGACTCCCTGCTGAATGTGGATCCTGAGATTATGACCTGAGCTGAAAACAAGAGTCAGGTGCTCAACTGACGGAGCCACCCAGGTGCCCGTGAATCTGCAAGTTTTTTTTTTTTTAAAGGCTTATTTATTTATTCATGATAGACACAGATAGAGAGAGAGAGAGACTTAGGCAGAGGGAGAAGCAGGCTCCACGCAGGGAGCCCGATGTAGGACTCCATCCAGGGTCTCCAGGATCACGCCCTGGGCCAAAGGCAGCGCCAAACCACTGAGACACCCGGGCTGCGGGAATCTGCAAGTTTTTAAAAGCTAACTTCCATTGCAGGATATAGAGGAAATAAAGGAACAAAAAGAAAGCAAATAGACATCCAGAATGTGGTAAATTTAACGAGATAACTGAACTGGTCCCTGCAACCAAGTCAATGGCATCAAAAAGAGGTGAGGAAGAAGAGACTGCTCTAGATTAAAAGAGGCTTAAGAAACAGCCAAATGCAGTTAGTTTAAAAATCTGATTTCAACAATTATAAAAAGATAATTTTGATATAATTAGGAAAATCTCAAATGATCTGGGTATTAGATGATAACAAAGAATTATTGCAAGTCTGGTTAGGTGAGTTTCTCAGTTTGGGGTCCCAGACCCAGAGATAAAGATTCAAATGCAAGAAGTATATTTATTTGAGAAAGGATCCCAGGAAACACTGCAAGAGGGAGAGGAAGTGAGTTAAGGAAGCAATAGAAGCCAATAAAAGCTGCACTATTAAGCAGTTTAACCCCTCTGGGCAAGTGGAACTTAATCTCACTGCTGTACTTGGGGAAATAGTGTGGAATATACTTCAGAGCTAATCCCCACCCCCAGGCCAAGGGCCTTGGTTTACTGATATACCAGCTCCCATCAGGCATTGGTTCAGCTGCGCCCACAAGAGAAGGAGGCAGAATGGGCTCTTCAAGCCAGAGAAAGCCCTCTGGCAAAGAACATACACTGAACAGGTAAGAGCTAAAGTGCCGTGGGAAAAAGCACCACTACTATTTGCTACAGTGTGACAAAAGCATGGCAGTAGTGTAAAAACATGTCCTTTCTTAAAAAAAAATGTATACTGAAATATGTGAGGATGATGTCTAAATTTGCCTTAAAATACTTCAAATATATATTTTTTAAGATTTCACTTATTTATCTGAGAGAGCGGGCGTGAGCGGGGAGGGGCAGAGGGAGAAGGAGAAGCCAACTCCCCACTCAGCAGGGCTCCATACCAGGACCCTGAGGTCATGACCCAAGCTGAAGTCAGACCCTGAATTGATTGCTCCACCCAGATGCCCCCTTAAAATACTTTAATAATAAAAAAATAAATAAATAAAAGGAACAGGTGAAGAATGCCTGGCTGGCTCAGTTAGTGGAGCATGTGACTCTTGATCTCAGGGTTGTGAGTTCGAGCCCCACATTGGGCTTAGAGATTACTTAAAAATAAAATATTTTAAAAATAAATTAGTTTTAACCATTTAACCATGAAAGAGACTGATGAAACAAAAAAGATAAAACCTGATGATTATTTAAATTGGTCATAAGTATGTGAAAGTTAATTATGCTAACCTCTACTTCTGTGTATAGGAGAATTTTTTGCAATAAAAGTATTTTTAATGTAATACTTATGTACAAAGTACATTACATTGTACTTTTACAATGTACAAAGTACATTACAATGTAATGTAATGTACTTAAATTTTTAATTTAAGTAATGAGAATATGTCGGACGGCTTGCAGTAATTGGATATAAATCCTTTCATTTAGAGAACATCTGTCAAAAATAATGTTATTATTTTTAAAATGGTTTACCTTAAACTATTATTTCTAGTCATAGGTTTGGCCTAAAATGTTTTCACAGTAGTACAAGCTGGCTGGGGTCTGGGAGCTACCTTTTAATTGCTTTTTTGGGATGGAGCCAATCAGTCAGTGAACCAGACCAGATACATTTTACAGATGGTCCAGCAGCCCAAGCTGCTGTGGCCTCAACAGGCTGGTATGTTAGGAGTCCCCCACCCTCTGTAATTGTGAGGCATTCCCTTTTCTCGGCTGCAAACAGAAATCTGCCTGCTTACACACAAAAGGAAACCTAATACCAGCCCAACAGCAGAAGCCTTTGGTGCTCCCCGCCTTCTTTGACACTCTTGGATTTAGACTCTTCTTGCCTTCCTGGACTTCTGACACTCATGCGCATAGATCTAACGATAGAATATTCAAGCACTTTTCCCGGAGTCAACAAGTCACTGAGCCTCAAAGTTTGTTTGCCCACATCAGGGCTATCCCCTGTACCCAATAACTTCATTAGACTTTTAGGTTTGGTCTTTTTACATGCTCCACAATACCTCTTGGCCCTGTTTTATAATTATTTGTTCATATCTATTATGTTAATTCCTTGAGAAAGGATTATGGTAGATGGCATTTTTTTGTAGGTGACAAAACTCTGACATAACTACCTTAGGCCAAATGAAGAATCTCTTGTCTCCTGAAACTAAATCATGAGGACAGAGGAGTAGTTAGCAATGAACAGGGAGGATCAGGATTTTTTTATGTGTTATTCTTGGAACAAAGGTCTGGGGATTAACAGCCTAGCTTGCCTCTTACCATGATACCAGAATCACTTCCCCTAGTACCTCTACACTAACCTCACTGGCAGTCCTTTTTTTTTTTTTTTTTTTTAAATATTTTCTTTCTTTATTTATGTTAGTCACACACAGAGAGAGAGAGGCAGAGAAACGGGCAGAGGGAGAAGCAGGCTCCGTGCGCCAGGAGCCCGACGTGGGATTCGATCCCGGGTCTCCAGGATCGTGCCCTGGGCCAAAGGCAGGAGCCAAACCACTGCGCCACCCAGGGATCCCCACTGGCAGTCCTGATTAGGTGCAGCCCAGCTCCATAGGCTGATTTTGGAGACTAGATTTTCTTTAAAAAAAAAAAAAAAGGATTTTATTTTACTATTTATTATTTATTTATTTTTATTTTATTATTTACTATTTATTTTAGGGAGAAAGGGAAAGAGTGAGGGGGGAAGGGCAGAAGGAGAGAGAGAGAGAGAGACAGAGAGAGAGAGAATCTCAAGCAGACTACACTGAGTGCAGAGCCCGGCCCCACAACCCTGAGATCATGACTTGAGCCAAAATCAAGAGTTGGACAGCTTAACCAACTAGACTAGATTTTCAAGTGAGCAACTGGGTTCAGCTGTAGCCAATGCTTCAAATACTTACCATGTGCCTCTTCCATGTCAGGCATTGTTAAGTTCTGTAGTGAGATTATATAAAGGATGCAATCCCTGTTCTCAGTGGGAACCTCAATGTTATCACCTTGGCTACCAAGGAGTCACTTCATCTGTTCTCAAAAATTCCACTCCACCTTGGCTCTTTGCTAACTGGGGATCATAGTTATTTTTAATGTGTTCTGCAGTACAGTGTAATTCTAGCCAGGCTGTAAGTAAGTACCAAGATTATGAAGTTTCTTTAAACATACATTGCAAACTCTAAGGGCTAAAATGAACAGAAGGTTTCCTAATTTTCTGCTAGGCATTGATTGTGTTTCCAGCCAAATTTTGAAAAGAAATTTATTTTAAGGACTGTCATTTTTAGATTTTGTTATTTTAAGATAATATGCTTTTCTTTCTTTTTTTCTTTTTTTCTTTTTTCCAATTAAGGCAAGCTGTTTTCTGTTTATCATTTTTTGTTTGTTTCTGTGTTAGGCTAGATTTTGCTAGATTGTGACATCCTTGAAATCTTCGTGGCTTAAAATGACAAGAATGTATTTCTTATTCATGCTATATGTCCATCTTAGGTCAGTAGGAGCTCTGCTCCATGTTGTTCTCACTAAAAGATGCAGGTTCACAGAGGCTTCACTATCTGAAACATCACTAGGAACCATGGCAAGGAGAAGGAGAAGGGCTAATTGTATAACCTGTCTTAAAGTTTTCCTCCTGGGAGTGACACTCATGACTTCCCA
Organism: Nyctereutes procyonoides; assembly: GCF_905146905.1. Taxonomy (NCBI): domain Eukaryota; kingdom Metazoa; phylum Chordata; class Mammalia; order Carnivora; family Canidae; genus Nyctereutes; species Nyctereutes procyonoides. The sequence continues at coordinate 22,024,494 of NW_026575126.1, forward strand.
GGGGGCAGGGAATTATAGTCCCACTATGTGCCTTGAAGGAAAAAAATCATAACTATTGGGGAGTAGCAATATATTCTTCTGGTCACCAAATATTCGTTTAATTCTCTCTCATGCATGCAAAATAAACTCACCCTCTTCCCAAGGTAGACATTGTAGAAGTTCTATCTAGTCAGGGTATCCAGATCAAAACTCAGAATCTCGGGATGCCTGGGTGGCTCAGTGGTTGAGCGTCTGCCTTTGGATCAGGACGTGATCCCAGGATCCGGGGTCAAGTCCCACATCGGGCTCCTTGCCGGGAGCCTGCTTCTCCCTCTACCTGTATCTCTGCCTCTCTCTATCTCTCTGTCATGAATGAATAAATGAAATCTTTAAAAAAAAAATCTCTGAAGGGCAGCCTGGGTGGTTCAGTAGTTTAGCACCGCATTCAGTGTAGGGCCTGATCCTGGAGATCCGGGATCGAGTCCCATGTCAGGCTCCCTGCATGGAGCTGCTTCTCCCTCTGCGGGTGTCTCTGCCTCGCTCTCTGTCTCTCATGAATAAATAAATAAATAAAAATATTTTAAAAACAAATATCTGAGTGATGTACAGTTACCTCTACATTAGGTACAGATGTGGTTCCTTTTGACATAAAACCCATGCCTAAAAAATCAAATTATCTCTCCCATGGAAAAGATAAATACTGTAAAGATTCCCTTTAGGAAGGAAACATGTAGCAGAGGCAGACAAAGATCTGTGGCAGTTCTGAAATCCTGTTTGGCAGCTAGTTGAGGATCACTTTGGGGAATGAGGAATATTTCTTCATTAAGCCCTGACTCTGCCCCCTGGCAGTGACTCTCTTGTTCATTTTTCTCCATTGCTCCTGATTCTTTCTGGGGATGACTTTTTCTATTATTAACCTTGGCCACATCTGGAATGGGTGTTCAGGGGAATATGCCCTCCTCCTGTCTTCCCAGAGATACAGGATTTCTAAGGGTGAATAGTCACGATCTCTTTTATTTAGTCCATTGTAGTAATTGTTTTGAAACTGCAGCTCTCTCAGAAACTTAATGAAAAAGGAAAGAAACTCAAACTAGTCATTTTCACCCACTTCACAGGTCAATAGTCACTTCCATACTTCTTTTCAAGGCATAACTCTCATTTGATATAATTCTTTGTTTTCTAGCCCCTGTACATATTCTCTCTTCCTCCCCCCCTCATCTACACCCCCCCTCGCCCACCCCATCTCTCCCCCTCTCTCCCTCTGTCTCCTAGTGCTTACAGAGGTTTATCAGGCTTGATGTGAGAGTCCCTTCCCCTTAGTCTCTTTTCTCTGAGCCATTGTGTCTATATAACCTTAGTTGGTTGGACTTGATCTGGGACTATTAATCCATTCAGAGTTTTAAAAAATGGCCGAAACAGCCATTCTCTTAATTTGATTCAGTGCCTCCAGGCTGAGTTTTAATTATCCTTTGTCATTGCAAGCATTTCTCAGTTTTATCTTTAACTATTTGAGGTTGAGAAATAGTTGCCTATTTCAATCCCATGAGTTCTCAAATTGGTGATTCTCTTCTCCCCATTCTTTCTTGCAAACTGGTCTTTTTTCACCTCATATCTTTTTTGTTCTATCTTGTCAAATGCGAGCCAACAGGAATGAACACAAAATATTCCTTTATTTCTCAAGCTGCTGTTTAAGCTACAAATTTATTACATGATCTGTTTCCCAAATGAACTGTAAGGAACAGTTTTGTGAACTGTTTTATCACTGCATAACATGGATTGCTATCTTTCCATTCTCTGAAAATTTTTTTCTTGCTACCTGCCATCTGTCTCTTAAATATTTTAGGTTCTTCCTGTGGTAGCACCTCACTTTAGGTAACAATTTCTACCTTCTATCTGTGATGTAGATTTTGCTGCAGTAACAACTCTGAGTTCCCTGGTTCAGAATTATAAAGATTTATTTGTCATTCATGCTACCTGTTTTCACAGTAAATAGACCTATAGCCTACCTCTCAGTAGTCCCAAAGACACGATGCTTACCCTGTGAGATACCTAAGACTTTCCCAAGGTACACAGGAAGGATAAATGTTAAGGACATGTATTCTACATCTTTTTAAATATACACTCTTTAAAGATTGATCTGCCTGAGTATGAGCTTGTGATGGAAGTGTAGATTCTCCTTTCTCACATCCCCTTTCATTTTTTTCCCCAATCTATAAAAATAAACCTTCCTTACATCCCAAATTCTTCTAGATGCATCTCCCTAGGTATTAAAATTTTCCATGCCATACAGGCGCCTGAGTGGCACAGTCGGTTAAGCCTCTGACTGTTGGCTTCGGCACAGGTCATGATCCCAGGGTCAAGCCCCTGGTTGGCTCCCCTCTTAGCAGGGAAGATGCTTCTCTCTCTCCCTCTGCCCTTCCCCCTGCTTGTTCTCTCTCTCAAAATAAATAAAATCTTAAAAAAAAAAAAAAAAAAAAAAAAAGACTGTTCCTCTCCTGCCTTTCCCTTCATGGTCTCTCTTTAAATTAAAGGAATAAATCTTAAAAAAAAAAAAAAAAAAAAAAAGCAAAACTTGGGGATCCCTGGGTGGCTCAGCAGTTTAGTGCCCGCCTTCAGCCCAGGGCCTGATCCTGGAGATGTGGGAACAAGTCCCACATGGGGCTCCCTGCATGGAGCCTGCTTCTCCCTCTGTCTGTGTCTCTGCCTCTCTCTCTGTCTGTGCCTCTCATGAATAAATAAATAAAATCTAAAAAAAAAAAAAAAAAAAGAAAAAGAAAAAAGCAAAGCTTTCACATCATAGGAAGGGAAAATTTGAATACGGTTGTTAATGTAGAGAGAGTGAATGGGTAGCAAATCCTTTTTTTTTTTTTAATTTTATTTATTTATTCGAGACACACACACACAGAGAGACAGGCAGAGACACAGGCAGAGGGAGAAGCAGGCTCCAAGCAGGGAGCCTGATGTGGGACTCAATCCTGGGACTCCAGGATCAGGCAGGCCCTGGGCTGAAGGCAGCGCTAAACTGCTGAGCCACTGGGGCTGCCCATAAATCCTTTAAAAGTCAGGCAGTTTCAAATTTTTTTCTTTCCAGAAATTTATTTATTTTCATTTATTTTTAATTTTTTAAAATTTTGTTTGAATTCAATTTGCCCACATACAGTATAACACCTAGTGCTCATCTCATCATCTGCTCTTAGTGCCCATCACCTAATTACCCTATCCTCCCACCTTCTACCCCTTCTGCAACCCTTTGTTTCTTTCCCAGAGTTAGGAGTCTCTTATGGTTTGTCTTCCTCTTTAATTTTTCTCCATTCAGTTTCCCCCTTTCCCTTATGGTCCCTTTCACTATTTCTTATATTCCACTAATAAATGAGACCATATGATAATTGTATTTCTCTGGATGACTTATTTCACTCAGCTAATACCTTCCAGTTCCATCCATGTCGATGTAAATGGTAGTATTCATCCTTTCTGATGGCTGAATAATATCCCATTGTATATATAGATACCATATCTTCTTTTCCCATTCATCTGTCAAAGGACATTGTGTCTTTCCAGAAATTTAAAGAACTTAATTGAATTGTCAGTAGAGAAATCAGCAAGAATTATTATTATTATTATTGAAGATTTTATTTATTTTGAGAGAGTGTGAGCAGAAGGAGGGGCAGAAGCAGAGGGAGAGAGAATCTTAAGCAGACTCTGCAAGCACGGAGCCCAATCATGATCTGATGTGAAATCAAGAGCCGAAAGCTTAACTGACTGAGCCATCCAGGTACCCCTAAAAATTATTATTATTATTATTATTATTATTATTATTTTAATTTTAATTTTATTTATCTATGATAGTCACACAGAGGGAGAGAGAGAGGCAGAGACATAGGCAGAGGGAGAAACAGGCTCCATGCACCGGGAGCCTGATGTGGGATTTGATCCCCGGTCTCCAGGATCGCACCCTGGGCCAAAGGCAGGCACCAAACCACTGCGCCACCTAGGGATCCCCTTTTTTTTTTTTCTAAAAATTATTTTTGACGAAGGATTATTATGTGATTTTTTCCCCCTGTAATTTAGAAGTTCAAAAAATCGAGTGGCATTACTCTGACAAAACTCCTGCCATTCCCAACTACTTACTTATGTAAACAGATTTCTCAGTGCTTACCACTATTAAAACAGAAAGCTGGGAATAGAACTGATGCTGAATCCTCTTTCACTATAATAGTAAGTTATATTCATCCATGTAAAAAATTAAAATGGCCTATTCAACTCATTAAGAAATGCATTTCCAAAAAATGTGGACTTATATGTTTAATAATTACTTATCAAAATGTGTAATATACTTTCATTGTTTTTATAAGTTTTATACTAATAATGATTGGAATGATAAATATATACATAATTTTTCTTCAACATTTAGAGCCTTATGATCAGAGGAAACAAATGCTTTTTATAATGAAAGTTTACAAGCTTATTTTTGTTGCAAAGAAATATGGAAGACAAGCAATGAAAAAGGTGGCTGGCTGGCTCAGCATGTGAATCTTGGTCTCGAGGTTGTGAGTTCAAGCCCCACATTGGGTGTAGAGATTACTTAAAAATAAATAAACAAACCTAAAAAAAACATTTTTACTATTAGAACATTCTTGCTGAACTATTTAGGAGTAAAGTGTCATGATTTCTGCAACCTATTTTTAAATGGTTCAGAAAAAAATAAACTACACCCATGCAAAGAGAGTATGACAAAATGTTGACACATATTAAATCAGTTACAGGTAGACGCAAATGGAAGGTATATGGGTTGAATTTTTTTTCATTTTTTTGTATATAGGGAGTTTTTCCTAATAAAGTGTTAATAAAAATCATAAATATCTATAGTTATAACCTTCAAATTGAAGGCATTATAGACCTATGTAATAGTTTTCTGCAGGTTAACACCATAGTTGTATGCAGGTGTCACTAATTGCAACTGTATGCCATTTCAGTGGTAAGTAGTTCGACTATACCTATTGAAATAGCTAGATATCATAAATATAGAGAACAAACGGATGGTTGCCAGGGTGGGAGAGAGAAGCGGAATAGGGAAAATGGGTAAAGGGGACTGGGGGATATAGGCTTCTAGTTATGAAATGAATAAGTCATGGGAATAAGAGGAACAGCATAAGGAATATACTCAATGATACTGTAATAGTGATGTATCAGGACAGATGGTAGCTACACTTGTGGTAAACATGGCATAATATATAAACTTGTTGAATCACTAAGTTATACACCTGGAACTAATATAACACTGTATGTCGGGATCCCTGGGTGGCGCAGCGGTTTGGCGCCTGCCTTTGGCCCAGGGCGCGATCCTGGAGACCCGGGATCGAATCCCACGTCGGGCTCCCGGTGCATGGAGCCTGCTTCTCCCTCTGCCTGTGTCTCTGCCTCTCTCTCTAGCTCTGTCTCTGTGTGACTATCGTAAATAAATAAAAAAAATTTAAAAAAAAAAAAAAACACTGTATGTCAACTATGCTCAATTTTTTTTAAAAATGGAAAAAGGAGGGCAGCTGGGTGGCTCAGTGGTTTAGCGCTGCCTTCAGCCCAGGGTGTGATCCTGGAGATCCAGGATTGAGTCCCACGTCGGGCTCCCTGCATGGAGCCTGCTTCTCCCTCTACCTGTGTCTCTGCCTTTCTCTCTCTCTCTCTGTCTCTCATGAATAAATAAAATCTTTAAAAAAATAAAAATGGAAAAATGAGAAAAAAGAAAATACAGCAAAATAATTATTGAAACATATGAGAAAATGTGTAACTATTTTTTTTTAATTTTTTTTATTCATGAGAGAGAGAGAGAGGCAGAAACACAGGCAGAGGGAGAAGCAGGCTCCATGCAGGGGGCCTGACGTGGGACTCGATTCTGGGACTCCCGGATCACACCCTGGGCTGAAGGCAGGCGCTCAACTGCTGAGCCACCCAGGCATCCCGAGAAAATTTTAAATAATACTTAAAATGGCAATATTAAGATTATTTTGTACTTAAAATGAATAAATTAAGTAAAATTTATAATTCTACCATGATATTGAACAAATGAGATTCTTTTCCTTCCTCTCATACATTACATTGTCAAATTTAAAACATTTTTTAATGATTTTATTTATTTATTCATAGACACAGAGAGAAAGAGGCAGAGACACAGGCAGAGGGAGAAGCAGCCTCCATGCAGGGAGCCTGATGTGGGACTCGATCCTGGGTCCCCAGGATCACACCCCAAAGGTTGCAGGCGGCACCAAACCGCTGTGCCACCAGGACTGCCCTAAATTGTCAAATTTAACATTACAAAGTTATACATTAGAGGCATGTTTATTTTTTTGTGTAAATTATGAAAAAAATGTGTTTTTACATTAAAAATAAACTAGATATTATGTGTCTGGAATATAGTAAACACCCAGTCTCTGTTTGTTGAGCTGGTACAATAATGGAAAGAATGCCAGACTAGGGGTAAGAAGTGCAAGGTTTGCTAATACTGGGTCTGCCCCTATTTAGCAATATGACCTAGAGGAAATCACTTATCTTTTCTAGATCCTACTTTCCTTATTAAAAAAGGAGAGATTTAGATAAGATAGTCTCTATGGTATCTTTAAATATCTAAGCACATGAATATAAACTTCCATAAGATAGTCTCTATGGTGTTTTTAAATATCTAAGCACATAAATATAAACTTCCTTAAAACCTGGGAAAGTTTTAAATTTTATAAAATGTTAGAAATTTGAAAATTTTTACCCTAAAAAGAAAGCTGGGCTTAGTGAAAAATCTTGAGTAATATATAATGCCTTATAGTTAATCATAGCTGACACTTACATAGTACTACCCAGCTTACCAATTACTCTCACACATATGATCTCAGACTCTATCTGCAACTCAGACATTGATCATAATGGTCTTGGTATTACATGTAATTTGTGAATTTGCAAGCTGAAATCATCTGACCAAATGTTCTCCAGAATAAGATAAAGATCTGTAGCCAACTAGAGAAAAGGGGGGAATGTGTCATGTATGATAGAAATAACAGCCTGGCTCTCACTCCAGTGTGTGTAGGAAAGATTATTAGAGGTGTATCTATTATTTAACAGAACAGCAGTCTGCAAATGGACACTTAAGTGGTAATAAAAATTGTAAACCTAAAAGCTTTGATTCAGGAAGAAACTATAGGTCAAAATAGCATTTGACCAAAAGGCTTGCCGGAAGGCAGCACAAAGCAGTAGTCAAGCACTTGGATTCTGAAACCGAGCCTACCCACATCAAAATCCTAGCCTGTTCTTTGCTGGCCAAGTGACTTTTTGAAACGTATTTGACTTCTCTGTGACTCACTTTCCTCATTTATAAAATGGGGACAAAAATAACACCTACTTCTTAGAGTTGTTATGCAGATTAAAATAATATTTGTAAAATGTCTGGAATAGTGATTACCCAATAATGTGTTTGTTAAATAAAATTTTCAAATGTAAGTACCTTCTCATTCAGCAGCATATTAACAGGAGTATATGCCATTATAAAGTGGGATATATTCCCAGAATGTAAAGATCCTTCAAAATATGAAAACCCATCATCGTAATATACCATACTGACAAAACAAAGGGGAAAAAAAGCATGTGATCATCTCAACTGATGCAGAAAAAAATATTCATCATCACCGTTTCACAATAAAACTAAGAATAGAAGGAAATTACCTCAACATAATGAAAGCCATATATGAAAACCCACACCAAATATACTCAGTAGTGAAAGACGGGAAGTTTTTCCTTGAAGATCAAGAACAAGGTAAGCATGCCCCATCCACCACCTCTACTCAAAATAGTCCTGGAGAGTCTATCCAAGAAAAAGAAATAACAGGCATTCAAATTAAAAAGGAAGAAATAAATTTATCTCTTATAAAGATGGTATGATCTTACATGTGGAAACTCTTAAAGATTCCACAAAAAACTGTCAGAACTATGGGGCACCTGAGTCGCTCAGTTGGTTAAATGTCTGCCTTAGGCTCAGATCATGATCCCAGGGCCCTGGGATCAAGCCCTGAGCTGGGCTCCCTGCTCAGTGGAGAACCTGCTTCTCCCTCCCTCTCTGCCACTCCCCCTGCTTGTGCTCTCTTGCTCACTCTCTGTCAGATAAATAAATATTTTTAAAAACCTATCAGAACTATTAAACAAATTTAGCAAAGTAGCAAGATACAAAGTCAACACAGAAAAATCAGTTGCATTTCTATACCTAACAACAATCTGAAATGGAAATTAAGAAAGCAATTCATTTTACAATGACATAAAAAAATACTTAGGAATCAGCCAAGGAGGTAAAAGATTTATATAATGAAAATTATAAATCATTGCTGAAAGAATTTAAGAAAAACATAAATAAGCCAAAGATACTCTATGTTGATGGATTGGAAGACTTAATATTGTTAAGCCATCAATACTACCCAAAGTTATTTACAGATTCAATGCAATCCCTAGCAAAATTTCAATTACTTTTTTTGGAAGTAGAAAAACCTGGGGTGCTAGGGTGGCTCAGTCAGTTAAGCAGCTGACTTCAGCTCAGGTCATGATCTTGGGGTCCTGGAATCAAACCCACATCTGGCTCCCCATTCACTGGGGAGTCTACTTCTCCCTCTCCTCTGCTTCTCCACCACACTTGTGCATGCATTCTTTCTCTCAAGTAAATAAAATCTTTTTAAAAATCTTTAAAAAATATAGAAAAAACCTATTTTAAAATTCATATGGATTCTCAATGGACTCTAAAAAACCAAAGCAATCCTGAAAAAGAACAAAGCTGGATGACTTACACTTCCTAATTTCAAAACTTAGTACAAAGCAACAGCAATCAAGACAGTGTGGTAATAGTGTAAAACAGACATCTAGACCAGTGTAATAGAATAGAGAGCCAAGTAATAAGCCCTAGTATATTCGGACAAATTATTTTTGACAAGGGTGCCAAAACTCTTCAATGGGGGAAGGACGGTCTTTTCAAAAACGGTGCTGGGAATACTGGATATGTAAAAGAATGTAAAAGAATGAAAGTGGACACTTACCTAACACCATATACAAAAATTAAGTCAAAATGGAGGAAAGACAAGGGTGCCTGGGTGGCTCAGTCACTGAAGCATCCGACTCTTGGTTTTGGCTCAGATCATGATCTCAGGGTTGTGGATTTGAGCCGTCTATCGGACTCCTCACATGGAGTCTGCTTGGAATTCTGTCTCTAGAGGGAACCTCTACCCTCTCTTCCCACTTCTTGCATTCTCTCTCTCTCTCTCTCTCTCTTAAATAGGTATATCTTTTTTTAAAATGGAGGAAAGATATAAATGTAAGACCTAAAACCATAAAACTTTAAGGAGAAAATATAGGGTTAAAACTTCACAGTATTGGATTTGGTACGGATTTGTCATTGGCTATGACACCAAAGTCAGAGGCAACAAAAGAAAAAATAAATTACATTTCATGAAAATTACAACATTTTGCACATTGAAAAACATTATCAACAGAATAAAAAAGCAACCCACAGAATGGGAGAAAATATTTGCAAAACAAATGTACGGTAAGGGATTAACATCCAGAATATATAGAGAACTCCTAAAACTCAACAAAAAAAACTACTTTATTAAAAAATGCACAAGGGACTTGAATAGACATTTCTCCAAAGAAGATCTACAAAAGGCCAATAAACAAATGAAAAGATGTTCAACATCACTAATCATTAGGAAAATGCTAATCAAAAGTATAATGAGAGACCACTTTATACTTTTTAGGATGTCTATCATCAAAAAAATCAGAAAATAACAAGTGTTGGAGAGAATGAGGAGAAATTGGAACCATTGTGCACTGTTGATAGGATGTAAAATGATACAACTGCTGTCGAAAGCAGTAGAGTGATTCCTCAAAAAATTAAGCATAGAATTACTACATGATCCAGCAGTTTCACTTCTATCCTATAACCAAAAGAATTGAAAGCAGAGACGTGTATACCCATGTTCATAGCCTTATTCATAATAGTTAAAATGTGAACACAACTCAGGTCCCCATCTACAGATAAATGGAAAAGTGAAATATGTTATCTACAAAAAATGGAATATTATTTAGCCTTAAAAAGGAAGGAAATTCTGGCACATGCTATAACATGGGTGGACCCAATGACATTAAGCTAAGTGAAATAAACTAGTCACAAAAAAGACAAACACTATAAGATTCCATTTATAAGAGGTACTTGGAGTAATCAAAATCATAAAAACAGAAAGCAGAATGGTGGTTCCCAGGGGGAGCCTGGGAGCCTGGGAGTTTTTGTTCAGTGGGTATATTCCCAAAGTGGCCATTTCTTTTCCTATTCAATACAGTTTGCCAAATAACCTAACTGTATTTGGAACTCGTGTTCTAAAGGTACTTTCTTCCAGATTAGGTCACACTGACCATGTGTTTTAAGGGGTTAGGGTAATTAAGGGGCTGGTAAGCAAGTCGACATCAGGATTTTTTGGAGGAGATGGAAGAGGCTTCTCAGAATCAGAGTGTCATCTCTTTTCTTCCCTTACACTGGTGCAGTCAGATCTATTATGGTGCTAGTAGATATGTTTTTTATTATTAAATTAGATGATGATGATCCTAAGGTCATCTTGGAGGGTTAGCACAGCATCTAAACTGGATCAAGTCAGTTGAAAACTGGGTAATAGGGGCTTGCTTGGAGCTTGTTAGTGAGTCCCTGGGAACAGATATAGAGTTTGAGTTTCACAGGATGAAGAGTTATATAAATGGATGGTGGCAATGGTTGCACAACATTAGAGACATATTTAATACAACTGAAATGTACGCTTAAAATGGTTAAGATGCTAAATTTTATGTTATGTTTATTTTACCACAACAAAAATAATTTGGGGAAAAAATCTTCCATAAAGGAACTCCAAGCCCAGAGAATATTTTCACATATTGCTTAAAATTTGAGTACAGAAGACAAACCTCAACTGGGGAACAATATAAATGTTTTAATTATTCTCCTTGTTTCCTTTACAGTTATCCCATAAAAATCCTATAGAAATATCTACTTCAAAAGCTTCAGGAGCGGGAATGTCTTGACTACATATTTACTTTATACATTACATTTCTATTTATTATATGTATACTTTAATATTTACATAGTAAAGGTAAAGAAGACACAAAATCATCAATATTAAGAAGGAGAGGAACATCACTATAGTAATGTCTATAAACACTGAAAACATAAGTATTAATAATAGCATTATACCAATAATTTCAACAACTTAGATGAAATATATAAACTACCAAAGCTTACTCAAAAAGATAATATGAAAAATGTCATAGCTATTAACTTTTTAGTTAAAAACTTTCCTATAAAGAAATTTCAAGGCCCAGGTCGCTTCACAGTTGAAGTCTATCAAAATGTAAAAGCGAAATAATGAAAACTGTATAAAAATTCTTCCAGATAATTGAAGAGGAGGGAATATTTCTTAATTGTATGAGACCAGCATTAACTTGGTACCAAAACCAGACAAAAACAATAGAAGAAAAAAATGCATTCTCTTAATATTCCTCATAAATATAAAGGCAAAATGTCTTTAGACAATTTTGGCAAAATAAATCCAATAATGGATACAAAAGATAATACATTATGATTAAAGTAGTTTATCCCAGAAAGTAAGACTGGTGTAACATTTTAAAATCACTCACACACTCACAGATTAATCTTAATAGTTAGAAATCATTTGACAAACCTTACATTCATTCCCCATGAAAACTTCCAGCAAAGTAGGAATAAAAGAGAACTTCCTCAACCTGACAAAGTTCATAAAAAAAAAAAAACCCTGACAGCTAGACTCATCTAAGTATTTTCCCTCTAAGATTCCAAACATGGCAAAAATTGTCCATGCTCAATTTTTAAATTCAACTTTGTATTAAGGCCACAAAAAAGAAACAAAAAAAATATAAATTGTGGAAGAAAGTAAACTGTGTTTGTACACAGCATAATCATCTTTGAGAAAATTCTAAGGAACTTAGAATGGCTCAGTTGGTTCAATGGTTCCTGGCTGGCTCATTTGGTAGAGCATGTGACTCTTGATCTTCGGATTGTAAATTCAAGCTCCACATTGTGCATAATGATTACATTAACATTTTTTAAAACAATTTAAAAAAAAAATCCTAAGGAACTATTTTTAAAAAGCTACTATACCTAGGAAGGAAGTTATCATCGAAGCATACAAGGTCAGTATAGAAAAAAATATAAAAATACTAGCCACAGTAAAGAATCAAAATTTAAAAATCTCTGCCAGTCTTAATAGCCTTAAAAATAGGGATCCCTGGGTGGCACAGCCGTTTGGCGCCTGCCTTTGGCCCAGGGCGCGATCCTGGAGATCCGGGATCGAATCCCACGTCGGGCTCCCGGTGCATGGAGCCTGCTTCTCCCTCTGCCTGTGTCTCTGCCTCTCTCTCTCTCTCTCTCTCTATGTGACTATCATAAAAAAAATTAAAAAAAATATATTTAGAATAAGTTTGATGAAAGATGTTGAAAGCTAATGAGGATAAACATTTCTGGGAAGATATAGCCTACTCATGGATCAGAAGACTCAATATTGTTGTCAATTCTCCCCTAATAATTTCAATACAATTCCAATAAAAAAGGCCAACAGATTTTTTTTGTAGAAATTGATATGCTGATTCTAAAATGTATTTGATAATAAAAAGAATTTTAAATAGTCAAAACAACTTTGAAAAACAACAAACTTAGGGAGGATTTACACTATTTGATTTTCAAACATATAAAGCTACAGTAATCAAGTTGCTATGGTATTGGTGTAAAAATAGACAATAGAACAGAGTAGAGTTTGTAATTAGAGCCAAACATAATATGGTCAATTGATTTTCACAAAGGATTAATGCAATCCACTGGGGAAAGGGAAATCTTTCAAATAAATGATGCTGAAACGATTAGATAGCCCTATGTGACAAAATGAGCTCACACTATACACGTTATACATCATTATTTCACATTATATATATACTATATACAAAAATTAAATGAATCATAGACTTACACATAAGAGCTAACACTTCAGGAGTGCCTGGATGGTGCAGTCAGTTAAGCATTGACTCTTGGTTTCAGCTCAGGTCATGATCTCAGGGTCATGAGATCAAGCCCCCCATCAGGCTCTGCTCAGCATTGAGTCTGCTTGGGACTCTCCCTTTTGTTTTACCCTTTTACCCTGTTCATGCATTCTCTCTCTCTCTCTCTCTCTCTCTCTCTCTCTCTCTCAAATAAATAAATAAATAAATAAATAACACTTTAAAATTTCTAAAAGTAGAGGAAAATCTTCATGACTTTGGGTTTGGCAAAGATTTCTTAAATAAGGCACAAAAAGCATAAAGAAAAAACATATTATATTAATTATTTACCATTACATAAGAATTACTTCCAATCTTAAGGAATTAAAACAATACAAATTATGACTTCTGTGGGTCAGGAATCCAGGTATGTCTTAGCTGAGTGTTCTGCTTCAGAATCTCTCATAAAACTACAGTCAAGCTGTCCATCTGGCTGTGGTCTCACCTGAAGGCTCATCTGGGTAAGGATTCACTTTCAAGCTCATATGGTTGTTGGCAGGATTCAGTTTCTTAAGGGTAGTTGAAAAAGTCTTAGTTCCTTGCAGATTATTGGCCAGATGTCAACCTCAGGCCACATGGACTTCTCAACAGGGCACCTCACATTAGAGCAGCCTGTTTCATCAGAGGAAGAATGAAAGAAAAGCCAAAGAGAGGGTACATGCAAGAAGGAAGTCATGGATTTTTGCAGTAGAATTTTGGAAGTGACATTCCATCACTTTCCCCACAAGCTTTTCATTAGAGATAAATCGCTAGGTCCAGCTCACACTCAAGGGGAGGGAATTACACAAAGGCACAAATGCCAGAACCTGGAGATCATCACAAGCCATTTTAGAAACTGACTACCACAAACAACAAATTGGATTTCATAAAAATTAAGAACTTTTGCACTACAAGCGACACAGACTGGGAAAAATTTGCAAAATATATATCCAATAAAGGATTGGTGTCTAAAATATATAAAATTCATACAACTCAATAAGAAGATAAACCAATCTTTTAAAATAGGCAAGAGAGGGCAGCCCTGGTGGCTCAGCAGTTTAGCACCACTTTCTGCCCAGGGCGTGATCCTGGAGACACGGGATCGAGTCCCATGTCAGGCTCCCGGCATGGAGCCTGCTTCTCCCTCTGCCTGTGTCTTGCCTCTCTGTGTGTGTGTGTGTCTCTCATGAATAAATAAATAAAATCTTAAAAATAAAATAAAATAAATAAAATAAAATAGGCAAGAGAGATTTAAATAGTTACTTCACCAAAGAAGTATATGGATGGCAAGTAAGTACATGACATAAAGCTCAACATCATTGTTCATCAGGGAAATGCAAACTTAAAATGCAATGTGATACCACCGTATACCCATTAGAATGTTAAAATTAGGGGCACCTGGGTGGCTCACCAGTTGAGCATCTGCCTTTGGCTCAGGGTATGATCCCAGAATTCCGGGATTGGGTCCCGCATCGGGCTCCCTGCATGGAGCCTGCTTCTCCCTCTGCCTGTGTCTTTGCCTCTCTCTCTGTCTGTGCCTCTCATGAACACCTGAAGCACCTGGAACTCTCATACACTGCTAGTGGGAACTTAAAATGGTACAATCTCTTTTGAAAACAATTGAGAATTTCTCAAAAAGTATATCATAGACCTACTATATTACCTAGCAGTTACATTCTATTCATTATTTCTATTGCTGCTGTAACAATTTATCTCCAAGTCAGTGACCTAAAACTATATACATTTATTATCTTACGATCTTGGAGATCAAAAGTCCAAAGTCACTTTCAAGGTGTTGGCAGGGCTGGTTCCTTCTGAAGGTTTCAAGGGAGAATTCGTTTCTTTGCCTTCTAGCTTCTTGAGGCTGCCTGCATTGGCTCAAGACCCCATCCTCCATCCTCAAAGCCAACATCATAGACTCTTCCAATTTCTCTCTCTGTCCTGGGCTCCACCATCACTTCATCCTTTTTTTTTTTTTTTAAGATTTATTTATTTATTTATTTATTTATTTATTTATTTATTTATTTATTTATGAGAGGCACAGAGAGAGAGAGGCAGAGACACAGGCAGAGGGAGAAGCAGGCTCCCTGTGGAGAGCCCAATGGGGAACTCGATCCTGAGACCCCTGGGCCAAAGGCAGGCCCTCAACCGCTCAACCACTGACACACATCACCATCACTTCATCTTCTGACAAACTACTGCCTCCCTCTGGTAAAGATGTTTGTGATTACATTGGGCTTACTTGGATAATGAGGATAATCTCCTTATTTTAAATTCCTTAACTTAATCACACCTTCAAAGTAATTTATGCCATATGAGGTAACATATTCACAGGTTCTAGGGATTAAGACATGGACGTCTTTGGCAAGTCTTTATTCAGCCTGCCACACCCTCCCAGGTTATCAATGGAAAGAAAAAAATGAAAGCATATATTCACACACATGCTTTTATACAAATGTTTGTAACAGCTTTATTAGTAATATTTATAAGCAGTTCATTTGTAAAACAAAAAGTCTAAGCGTAATCAACATGGATAAACAAATTGTAGTAAACCCACACAATGGAACACTACTCAACAATAAAATGAATTAACAATTGATACAGCAACAATATAGATGAATTCAAAGTAATTGCAGAGTAAAAGGAGTATGACAGTAAAGAGTACATACATCATGATTTCATTTATGAAAAATTCTAGAAAACACAAATGTATTTAAATGATCAGAAGCAAATGAGTGGATGCCTAAGGACAGTAGAATAGAGGGAGAAGGGTTTGGATTACAAAGAGTCATGAGGGAACTTTTGGGGGTGATGAATATATTTATTATCTTGAATGTTGTGATGATTATATATCTCCCCTTAAAAATGTGCAGTTTATAATTTTCCATTGTACCTCAATAAAACTGCTAATATAAGCAGACAAAAAACAATGTATTACTTCTTTTTGGATTAAACATAGCATATGGGGTTGGGGCATTTTGTTGGTGGTGAAGCTGTGTTCATCTTGGTTTCTTAGTGATCAAAATGGATTTGATCAGGGTGCAGAAGAAATATAAACAAAACTTCCTCTTTTTCCAATTTCTCTCTCTTTTTCAGTTTTCCATGGAAGTTGTTGAAATCCACCAAAAGGGTAATAGTTATCTGAAAGCTTCCTGCAGAAGACTCACCTAGGGAATTTTTTTGCTTTCAAAAATATCTAGTTAATATTTGAGGTTCAAAAGTGCTTATTCTAACCTAGAATTCTTACCCAAGCATTCTCTACCTTTTTCTTTTGGTCATAGATTTTATCACAGTACGTGTCAGATGAATAGCAACATGCCACATAGGTCAGATTATAGCAACATGTTACATAGGCCTCTGATTTCAAAATCCAACCGAAAAGTTAGAGTCCAAGTAGAATGCTTTAAGCTATATATTAATTCTATGTTTTGTACTGAGCATTGCTTATATTCAAAGAATGGAATTAGGGATCCCTGGGTGGCGCAGCGGTTTGGCGCTTGCCTTTGGCCCAGGGTGCGATCCTGGAGACCCGGGATCGAATCCCACGTCGGGCTCCCGGTGCATGGAGCCTGCTTCTCCCTCTGCCTGTGTCTCTGCCTCTCTCTCTCTCTGTGACTATCATAAATAAGTAAATAAATAAAAATTAAAAAAAAACAAAGAATGGAATTACTAACATTTAGTCTATTTCTCCTTTTGGATCTTCATGGTAACAGAAATATATATTGTGTTACTGCCTGATACTCACTATACTAAGGAGGCTGTAAGGACTATAAGGTCTAGTCAAGAGACAGAATAAAAATTTTAATAGGAAAAAAATTGTAATAGGGTCATGAAGTTCTTACACAAAGAAATGGAAAATTCAGTTTTATTGCAGATTTAACAATTTTTTTATAAATTAATTTTTATTGGTGTTCAATTTACCAACATACAGAATAACACCCAGTGCTCATTCCGTCAAGTGTCCCCCTTAATGCCCGTCACCCATTCACCCCCACCCCCCGCCCTCCTCCCCTTCCACCACCCCTAGTTCATTTCCCAGAGTTAGAAGTCTTTATGTTCTGTCTCCCTTTCTGATATTTCCCACCCATTTCTTCTCCCTTCCCTTATATTCCCTTTCACTATTATTCATATTCCCCAAATGAATGAGAACATACACTGTTTGTCCTTCTCCGATTGACTTACTTCACTCAGCATAATACCCTCCAGTTCCATCCACGTTGAAGCAAATGGTGGGTATTTGTCGTTTCTAATGGCTGAGTAATATTCCATTGTATACATAGACCACATCTTCTTTATCCATTCATCTTTCGATGGGCACCGAGGCTCCTTCCACAGTTTGGCTATTGTGGACATGGCTGCTAGAAACATCGGGGTGCAGGTGTCCCGGCGTTTCATTGCATCTGAATCTTTGGGGTAAATCCCTAACAGTGCAATTGCTGGGTCGTAGGGCAGGTCTATTTTTAATTCTTTGAGGAACCTCCACACAGTTTTCCAGAGTGGCTGCACCAGTTCACATTCCCACCAACAGTGTAAGAGTGTTCCCTTTTCTCCGCATCCTCTCCAACATTTGTTGTTTCCTGCCTTGTTAATTTTCCCCAAGATTTAACAATTTTAAATGAATGTCATAATATTAACATCATGTACTAATATCCACAAGTACTAATATTACCTAATATTTACATAATGTCCAAATATTTGCCTAATATTTGCAGGTAGTAAGTTACACAGAAAAGCAGGCCTGCAAACTGTAGCCAAAGTCAATGATCTTTTGCTCACTGCAGGGACGGTTTGTTTGCTACTATACAATGCAGCACTCTCACCATTAGATGGCAGTCAAAACTAATGTAATAAACTCTCCAACCTTGTGTTTCATAATGATTTGCATATGTGTAACTTAACATTATTCAGTGGACAAGTTTCTGAAAAGTTCCTTGAAAATTTCAAGACATTGTAAATGACCCAACATTCCTTTTGGAAAGCAGAATTATTTTACAAAGTAAATAAGTATCCCCTTAAAGAGATCTGCTTTTTTCTTTTAAAAATTAACTTTCTAAAAATTGAAATGTAACATATCTAGGTATCTCCAGTTTGAAGATCATCACAAAGTGAAAACATGTGTATAAACAACCCCTATCTAAAGTGAAAGAATATTACCAACTTTAGAAGACCCTCTTGTGCTTCCTCCTAATCATCATCCTCTTTCTTCTCCCCAGAGATAAACATTATCCTGACTTCTGACCTTATAATTTAGATTTTCCTGTTTTGAGAAATTTTATGAGTATAATTATG
Organism: Nyctereutes procyonoides; assembly: GCF_905146905.1. Lineage (NCBI taxonomy): Eukaryota > Metazoa > Chordata > Mammalia > Carnivora > Canidae > Nyctereutes > Nyctereutes procyonoides. Next base: position 22,042,860 of record NW_026575126.1, read on the forward strand.
TATTATAGATTCTTTGTGTCTGGATTCTTTTACTTAATATTTTTGTTACTTTTGCTTGTAGGTATATTTCATTCTTTTTTTTTTGGTAATGTATTTTATTATACGAATATAACTCTATTTATCCATTCTGCTACTGAAGGAAATTTGGACTGTTTCCAATGTTTAGCTGAATAATTGCTGCTATGAATATCTTTAAACATGCCCTTTGGTGTACATATGAATGTATTCATTTTGAGTATACATCTAGGAGTAGAATTTTTGTGTCATATAGTATGTCATATTGCTATAGTTCCTCAAAGTTGTAGCGATTCACATTTCCACCAGTATGTGAGAATTTCCATTGTTCCATGTTTTCACCAACACTTGGTATTATCAATCTTTTAAATTTTAGCCATTCCGATAGACATGTAGTAATACTTCATGGGGATCTTAATGTGCATTTTTCTGATATCTAATAAGACTAAACAGTTTTTAATACATTTGTAGACTATTTGAATATTTTCTTTTTCTTTTTCTTTTTCTTTTTTTTTTTTTTTTTAGTAATCTCTACACCCAACATGAGGCTCAAACTCATGACCCCAAGATCAAGAGTCAGATGCTCTACCAACTGAGCCAGCCAGGCACCTCTGAATATTTCCTTTTATTTATTATTTCCTTTCATATATTTTGGAAGCTTCTATCATGTGGTTTATCTTATTGTTTTGTAGTTCTTTTCATGTTCTCAATGAATCCTGTGTTGGATATATTCATTTCTAGTATATTCTCCCATTCTGGGTTTGTTTTTCCATTCTCTCAAAAGCACTTTTTGATACATTTTAATGAATGCTGATTTGCCAATTTTTTCCTTTATGGTTAGTACTTTTCTGTATCCTGTTTAACATATTTCAGCCTATATTACATCCTAAAGATAATCTCTTATGATATGTTTAGAAGCTTCGCTATATTAATTTTCACAAACTACCTGGATTTGGAATGCCTGGGTGGCTCAGTGGTTGAGTGTTTGCCTTCAGCTCAGGGTGTGATCCTGGGGTCTAGCGATCGAGCCCCATATCGGGATCCCTGCAGAGAGCCTGCTTCTCCCTCTGCCTATGTCTCTGCCTCTCTCTCTGTGTCTCTCATGAACAAATAAATAAATTCTTTAAAAAATAATAAAAATAAACAAAAATTTAAAAAACTACCTGGGTTTGAATTTTATGTATTGCATGAGGTAGAGGTCAAGATTATTTTTTCCATGTGGGTATCCATTGGATTTTACACCATTTGATAAAGAAGCTATAGCTTTCCTACTCTCCAGTGCCAACATAGGTATCTTATGTTCAGATTTTTAAAAGCAACATTGGGTTTGTTTAAAGTAGAACATATCCATATGTAGCAAAACTCATCGTTTGGTAGAGTTTTTCTACCAACAAAAAAGAAGAAGAAGAAGAAGAAGAAGAAGAAGAAGAAGAAGAAGAAGAAGAAGAAGAAGAAGAAGAAAGAAAGAAAGAAAGAAAGTCATTAGGGCAGCCCAGGTGGCTTAGCAGTTTAGCACCACCTTCAGCCCAGGGCCTGATCCTGGAGACCTAGGATCGAGTCCCATGTCAGGCTCCCTGCATGGAGCCTGCATCTCCGTCTGCCTGTGTCTTGCCTCTCTCTTTCTCTGTGTCTCTCATGAATAAATAAAATCTCTTTTTAAAAAAGTCATTAAAAAATCCCAGTAAAATCCTTTAATATGTAAACAATTGCATGATTTTGACAAAACCTAAACTTATTTATTTATTTATTTAAAAGATTTTATTTATTTATTCATGAAAGACACAGAGGAGAGAGAGAGGCAGAGACACAGGCAGAGGAAAAAGCAGGCTCCATGCAGGGAGCCCAACGTGGGATTCGATCCCCAGGCTCTAGGATCACACCCTGGGCCAAAGGCAGGTGCTAAACCACTGAGTCACCCAGGGATTTCCAACACATTTGATTTTAATTGGGGATAATTTCATTATTATCCAAAAGATATTGCATTTTCTGGAAGTTTAAAACTCTCCTTTCTTGAGGGAATTTAAAATAAAAGATAAACAATTTGCTTGAAGTGAAGCAGATTATATAGGCTTAGAGATGATCCTGGTGACACTTTAAAATCAATTAATCAATCTCAAAGCTAGTATTAATCTGCCTGTGACTGATCTGATGGCAAACCTGAGAAGATGTTATTTACCATCAAGTTGGGGAAATATGAACACATTCAGCATTAGAAAACAAACACAGTAATATAAAATCAAGTGTTTCCTCTTTTCTCCCTTCATAGTAAACTTGGTAAAAGATTAAAAAAAAAAAAAAAACCCAAACAAAAGATGAATCCTGTTCCCAGAAATCTAAAATATAAGATTTGTAATTTAAAAAATCTGATTGTGTGGTTTTAAACAAGAGGTATTGTATTCTAAAATTAATTCTGTACTTTATAACTTTTATGCTTGAATATAGATTAATTTGTTTACTGTTTCTTGAAATTTATGATTATATATTTTCACAGATGGCCTTACCTGGCTCTTTCTTTTTTTTTTTTTAATTTTTATTTATTTATGATAGTCAGAGAGAGAGAGAGAGAGAGAGAGAGAGGCAGAGACACAGGCAGAGGGAGAAGCAGAGGGAGAAGCAGAGGGAGAAGCAGGCTCCATGCACCAGGAGCCCGACGTGGGATTCGATCCCGGGTCTCCAGGATCGCGCCCTGGGCCAAAGGCAGGCGCCAAACCGCTGCACCACCCAGGGATCCCTACCTGGCTCTTTCTATTTAAGTCTTGCCAAATTATCTCTTGTACTTAAATACAATAAAATGTGTTGTTTGATTATATTATATACCTGTAGGTATAATCCTTTTGGAAAACAACAGATAGAAAAAAAGAAAATGTTTGGATTAGAAGTTTGGGGGTCATAACTGAATTAACTTTCTGCATACTTCAGAAATTGCAGTCTTAAGCTCATTTCTGCAGTCTTAAGCTCATTTCCTTTTTGTGGATTATTCACTCTTTTTTTTTAAATTTTTATTTATTTATGATAGTCACACAGAGAGGGAAAGGCAGAGAGAGAAGCAGACTTCGTGCACCGGGAGCCCGACGTGGGATTCGATCCCGAGTCTCCAGGATCACGCCCGGGGCCAAAGGCAAGCGCTAAACCGCTGCGCCACCCAGGGTTTCCCTATTTGCTCTTTAATAAGGCCTTAATGTACCTCTGCTGATCTTTTGTCAGGAAAGTGTCTATCATGGTTGTCTTGGGTTTTGTGAATTCTTTTAATTAATTTTTTTAAAAGATTTTATTTATTCATGAGAGACAGAGAGAGAGAGAGAGAGAGGCAGAGAAACAGGCAGAGGGAGAAGCAGGCTCCATGCAGGGAGCCCGATGTGGGACTCGATCCTGGGCCCCCAGGATCACACCCTGTGTTAAGGCTGCGCCAAACTGCTGAGCCATCTGGGCTGCCCTTTAATTAATTTTTAAAGAGTTTCTTTTAACCTGTATTTCTGAACAAGTTTTAAAATGGTAACTAACTGGGACGCCTGGGTGGCTCAGTGGTTGAGCGTCTGCCTTCAGCTCAGGGTGTGATCCTGGTGTCCAGGATAGAGCCCAGCATCAGGCTACTTGCGGGAAGCCTGCTTCTCCCTCTGCCTATGTCTCTGCCTCTTTCTGTGTTTCTTGTGAATGAATACATAAAATCTTAAAAAAAAAAAAAGTAACTGATGCCATTTGTTTTATTTTTTATTTTTTTTAACTGATGCCATTTTTATGTGCAATTTCAAAACAACTTTCAAGTTTGAGGGAATTTATTCAATTTTAAAGATGTACAAAAATTTCTGTGCATTTTACAAATCTGAAATAATTAGCTCCTGCCAATTTTTTCCTGTGCAAAAAAGAGTACAAATAAGAATGTCATTTTACAAAATTTTCATAGTAAGATTTCTTTTGAATCACATTTTAATTCTAGTTTGGAAGCAAGTAAGAATGGGATATAGGCATTTGATGTAAAAGAATCTGAAAATCGGGCCACATGGGTGGCTCAGTGGTTCAGGGCACAATCCTGGAGAGTTCCACATTTGGTTCCCTGCATGAAGCCTGCTTCTCCTCCCTCTGCCTATGTCTCTGCCTCTCTCTCTCTGTGTCTCTCATGAATAAATAAATAAAATCTTTTTAACAATCTGAAAATCAACTCTAAGAAATATGATTTACTTACATCTACTGTCAATTTTAAAGCTATGTATAAAGTGAATTTTGTTTTATTATTTGAGAACCTTTCATTTTCATTTATTAAATACTAAATGAGTATCTATTCTGTGCCAGGAATAGTCCTGAGTTCAAAGGAGACAGACAAGTAAAAAGACTTGAATTATCTGTGTAGATGTAGTTATCAAGAACAAGAACATACCGAGGATCACCAAGTACAATGTCAGGAGAGGAAAGAAGAGGGAAAGGAGGATTCACAAAAGGCTTCTCAGACCCATTACATGTGAGATAAGTCTTTGAGAATGTGTAAGAGTTAACCAGATGGAGAGGAACACATGTACAGAGCCATAGTAGGGTACCCAGGCAGTAGTGGAACTAAGCACATTTGGATATGGCTGGAGTTTAGGAGTGATGGCAGAGTGAGAGGAAACACAAAGTGAGATTGTCTGAGGCCATATCGTGAAGGTTCTTGAATGTTGACAAAATTCACAGTTCTGTAATGTTTCTTTTTATTAAAAATGATTTTAGGATGATCAGCTGGATCCCTGTAACCAACAAAATATGTAGTATCATCAAGGAAAATTTTGTATCACCCTTTCCCAAAGAATAAGTGAAATAGCCATAATGACCTCACAAATTACCCAATTTGGAGGCTGAAGAAGAATCTCCAAGAAGCCCCAGGACTACTATCAACAAAAGAACACCACACACTATTTTCTACTATACGGGTTCATAATAATGAACTAGAGTTGTTTTTGTGAATGAAACCAAGTGCATTGCATAAATTGTGGTGCAGTCACATAATTTATGGCATTCCTTTCCTCTGAACACAATGAACCAGAAATAGAACGGTAAAAAAAAGAAGTACATTTTTCCCCCTCAGATTATATATGTGCCCATGAAAAAATTCTCTGCTGCTAATTTTGCTGAAATGGAGAGAAGTGGAGAAGAGATACCATTTCTTCAGGTTGACTTCAGGTGAACAGCTCAGGCAATGCTCTAGCACACTCAGCTGAGGCAATACATTGAATCCTTAGGAAATTACAGTCAGTCCATGAACACTGAAGGATATTTGCTGGGTAGTGGGTAGCATGAGGTAAATTGCAAACAAGTGGAACTGTCTCTTGGAACCAGGCTGAACGAATTCCTTTGATGCCAGGAAGATTTTCCAGGAATGGCAGGTCCTTGCTACTCCTGGCCTTACCCACTAGAAGCGCAGAAAAGGCAAGTTACAATATAGAGGTATAAGCAACTGCTCAATTACCTCCATTGTGTACTCTAGGGGTCAAAGACATTAATTAGGAGTCCATTTTTCTGAGCTTTCAACTTCAACATGAACAGTGGGCAGTTTCCTGTCTCCCCACCCCTGAGTGTGGACTGGTTTGGTTCACTATCAATTCTTTTTTTTTTTTTTTTTTATTTATTTGTGATAGTCACACAGAGAGAGAGAGAGAGAGAGAGGCAGAGACACAGGCAGAGGGAGAAGCAGGCTCCATACACCGGGAGCCCGACGTGGGATTCGATCCCGGGTCTCCAGGATCGCGCCCTGGGCCAAAGGCAGGCGCCAAACCGCTGCGCCACCCAGGGATCCCTCACTATCAATTCTAAACAGAATCCTTCCAGCATCGCTTGAAGTGAGTCATTCATTTTCTGGGTCTTTCCTGGGATATATAAAGGATGGCATTTGTGGGAGTGTGGAGTGTGTATATTTCTGTTGGTTGTTTTTTTGTGTGTGTGAAATGCCATAGAACAGTATGTGTGTGATTTTGATGAATAATCAAAGGGACCTGGGTGGCACAGTTGGTTAATTATCTGCCTTCAGCTTAGGTCAGGATCCCGGGGCCCTGGGATTGAGCCTCACACTGGGCTCCCTGCTCAGGGGGGAGTCTGCTTCTTCCTCTCCCTCTGCTCGTGCTCTCTCAAGTATGCTCTTTATCAAATAAATAAATAAAATATTTTAAAAAAAGAATAATTAAAATACATTGTGGAGTTTAAAAATAGCAAACATAACTATATATAAATATCATGGCCCAACTACTGGAAATTCTGAAATTCTGACTTAATAGGTCTCAGGTAAGGTCCAGCCATTGTAATTTTTTAATTCTAAACTCTTTTTATTATTGTTTTTTAAAGATTTTATTTATTTATTTATTTATTTATTTATTTATTTATTTATTTATTTGAGAGAGAGAGAGAGAGAGATTGAGAATGCACACAAGCAGGAGGGAGAAGCTGACTCCTTACTGAGCTTAGAGCCCAATGCAGGGCTCTATCCCAGGACCTTGAGATCATAACCTGAGCTGAAGGCAGACACCCAATCAACCGAGAGACACCCAGGTGCCCCCTAAACTTTTTTTTAAATAGGTAAAACATGGGCAATGTAAAAAATTAGGTGGAAATGGTGCAAAAGAATAGTAGTGAAAAGTGAGACTTTTCACTCTAGTCTCCCGATTTGCCCTCCAGAGGCAACCCCCTTCTTCCAAGTTCTTGTGTGTCCTTTTAGAGGTATTCTGTGTGTATAAACACACTGCAAAAAGGTCCTCTCTCTATCAAACAAAAATGATAGCATCCTCTACCTGCTGTTCTGAACCCGGTGGCACAAATTTTTCCAAACTCTCTAAGAAACAAATTCTTCGTAAAGAGCCACAGATAAAAGCGATATCCTCTGTTCTCAGGAAATACTACTACACATCTATTAAAAATCTTTTATAGCCAATTTTAGGTGTTTGCCAACTCCCTGAGACCCATGACTGAAATTCATGGCTAAGAGTTCCTTACTTCAGGTGTTTAATTATCCTGAATACTTAGTGTTGCCAGATAAAATATAGGATGTTCAGTTAAGTTCAAATTTCAAATTTCAGATAAACCACAAATCATTTTTTAGTATAAGTATGTCCCACTTAATATTGGCAATATTAGAAATTAAAATTTAACTGGGAATTCTGTATTTTTATTTGCTAAATCTGGCAACCCTACAGAAAATTGACTTATAGGAAGCTATTCCAACTAATTTTATTTAGAATGCCCTGTATTAGAGGTGACCTAGATGATGATTCTATGATCAGGCTCTTCAAGATAAATTCAAATTCTAATAGTTTAACCAGAAATTGGTTATCTGTTGACTTATTTCAAAATAAGTGGCTTTAACTTGCTGTTTTTTTTTTAAGGGATAAAACTATTGTTACAATGCAATGGTCATTTAAATAAAAACTACATTGACTTTACATATAGTAGTTTATCTTACTTTCAAAGAACTTTTTTTTTTTTGTTTTTTTATTTATATATGATAGGCACACAGTGAGAGAGAGAGGCAGAGACACAGGCAGAGGGAGAAGCAGGCTCCATACACTGGGAGCCCGACGTGGGATTCGATCCCGGGTCTCCAGGATCGCGCCCTGGGCCAAAGGCAGGCGCCAAACCGCTGCGCCACCCAGGGATCCCTCAAAGAACTTAAGATATCTAAAATCTGGGCTATTTTAGTCCTTAAAATGAACACTAAAATTTTCATTAATTGGGTTTGGACAAGGATGAAGAGAATCAGCCTAGAGGCAAGTTTTCATTATTGATTATTTAAATCATCTTTATTACCAACAAAAATAATATTAAGTGTTGACTCATACGCAGCATAATATCCTGACACAGAGGATGCAAAATTATAATTTATGTAAATTAATTAAGTAAATTATTAACATGTTATAGTAAATATCAAATGGCAGACTTCCAAACATTGAAATCCAAATAGGAAAATAATAGAAACAAGGATTACCATGATAGGTATGATTCTGTTACACAGGAAATGAAGAAAAATTATGTTAGAATCTAGTATCCCAAATACATCTGAATGGAGTCAATAAAATTAAATTTTATCATTCCATTTTAGAATTATTCTCAGTTGGTAGCTAAAGGTAAATTTTCATTTCCTTCAATGCTAACCTCCATAGGATTTCACAGTGGTGTGCTGATGTTTAACGATTTCTTCTTCAAGGGAAAAGACAGCCCTGATTCGTAGCATTTGTCAAATCTATGGTGTAAATACTTTCTCTATGACTGATATCAAGTTAACATTTTTAACAATCTGTTTGTAAAGCTCCTGAAAACTTAAGCTCCTGAAAACTTAACAATCGGCTCTTGTGAGCCTGTAAAAGCTGGTTTTATTTCTATAAGTGCATATGATATACCCGATTGGATTTCATAAAAAAGAAAATAGAGAATGAGGTATTTTTGTTAATTGATGTATTTTTAAAATTTGTCAATAGAGGCAAAAATCCCCACAAAACAAAACAAAACAAAACAAATGAGTGCTTTAAGACTTTAGAAATTTTGAATAGGTTTGGGAAGGTGCAATAATCACCTGAAGAAATCTGTAACTTGTTCTCCAGGTCTCCCGACTTTAATGAGAATTTACTCTAAATAAATACCTAAATGGTTTTAAAGTCACATGGTTCCATAATAACCAGTGGGAAAGAATCAATCATCATAGAAAAGTAGAGATGAGTTACCTCTTTAAGCAAAGCTATTCCATTTGATTTACATAAAATTTTCTTTCGTGTTTTTTTTTTACCTTTTTCTTTTTGCCAAATTTTATTAGAGCAATTATATAAAATGCTTCAATTAGATTCAGTAATGGAGGGCAGAATCCCTAAAGACAAAATAGTAGGTGGTTTTCTTTCTTTTTCTTCAGTGAGCCACTTTTAAACTATTCTCTTGAAGCTTTGAATTTCTTCCAACTCTTGGTTAGGAAAACTGGCAGTGCAGAAAGCAGCAATGACTATTAACTCATCAGTGCCATTCTTCATCTGGCTGGCATGGATCTGTGTTCTGGCATGATCCTGTTTCTGCTGCATTGCTCCATTTGAAGCATTAAAATGGAGGTGCCAAGTATATCGTCTTGATATTCTTCCTAAAATAGTTTTAGCTTGATTGTTCTGGCCTACCTATGTTGATAATTATTCTATTTGTGGACACTGTCGCAATAATTTTAAGACACAGTCTTAAGATCTTTAGGTGGAAAGAAAGGAGTTGCTATTGTTCACCCTAGAGATTTCCTTCCATTTGTGGAAATTCTACATGATTGGTAACCATATAATGGCAGAACATTGATACATACGTATGTTAAGAAAAGCTTTCTATATGTGAGGTGTTGCTATAAGTTTTATTTTTTAATTTTATTTTTCTTTAAAAACACTTTACTGGGCAGCCCGGGTGGCTCAGCGGTTTAACGCTGCCTTCGGTCCAGGGTGTGCTCCTGGAGACCCGGGATCGAGTCCCACTTTGGGCTCCCTGCATGGAGCCTGCTTCTCCCTCTGCCTGTGTGTCTCTGCCTCTTTCTCAGTGTCTCTCATGAATACATAAATAAAATCTACAAAAAAAAAAAAAAAGAAAGAAACTTAAAAAAAAAACCCACTTTACTTTCGTATGGAATAAACTTTTGCAAAAATCTAATTTTAAGACGAGATTGATTTATATTTGGAGGTTGATGTATTCGGACCAGTAAATTATTCTATATTCCAGAATGCAGCAGTGAGCAATTATCTTTTACAATCTGACTTAATAAGGGAATTCATGCAGGGGAAAATTTGAAACTGGAAAGGGCATCTGCTAAATGCTTATAACCAAGAAACTGTAAAAGGAACTTACATTTGATTTAATACAAGATAAAAATATACAAAAGAAAATGTAACACTTCAGTGGCTTATCATAGAGCAGACTTCAAAAATATGCCTGAAGAGAAAATGGATTCAATAAAAATTATTTTCCATAATTAATAAAGATACAGTGTAATAATTTTTATAATTGCTAATGAGTCTACATAATTTGAGCTGTTTCAAGGTTACTCACTAGAGTCGCTGCATTGTAAAAATATGTGGAGAAAGCTAAAATATTATTTTCTAAATTCCTTCTCAGTTTTGATTCCTTATAAAATATGTAAAAGAAATGGAAACTTTGTGGTAATGGATTACCAAAATAGGTCAAATAGCAAAAAGGTATAAGATAATGGTTTAACAGAATTTGGTATCCCTTAATGATGCAAAATATGATTTGGGGGTAGCACCTGAAAAGAGATTGGGGGGGGGGGGCTTCTAGGTGGCTCAGTGGTTGAGTACCTGCCTTTGGCTCAGGTTGTGTCCCGGGGTCCTGGGACTGAATTCCATATCAGGCTCCCCATGGGGAGCCTGCTTCTCTCTCTGCCTGTGTCTCTGCCTCTCTCTGTGTCTCTCATGAATAAATAAATAAAATCTTAATAAAAGAGAGATTGTGCTTTCAAGATTCAAAATTATGTTTTATATTTTTTAGAGATAAAAATGATGTTTTAACAGCTCACAAAGTGCCTCATCATGAGTCCATAAAGAATAAATCTTATATATACGAATAATTTAAAACCCAGTGGATTCTGTCAAAAATCAACATTCTTGGGGGTGTGTAGGTGGTTCAGTGGTTAAGTATCCAACTCTTGATTTTGGCTCAGGTCACGATCTCAGGGTCCTGAGATCCAGATGTTGGGCTCTGTGCTGAGCATGGAGCCTGCTTAAGATTCTTTCCCTTTCTTTCCCTCTGCACCTTCTCTCTCAAAAAAAGTCAACATTCTTATAAACTGCCATGCTAATAGTACATATTTGTGTGTGACTATATATGTGAGTGTGTAAAACACCTCTGGATGTTAGCTAAAATGTGCCTATAATATTTTAGAGATTGGTTATAGAAAGGAATACTTTGGAAGCTGATTAATCTTTATAACAAAATATAACACAAAACGTATTTATTCTTTTGTGATAGTCATTTTTTCTTAAAGACTTTGTTGAAATAGTGAATTTTTAAAAATATTTTATTTATTTATTCGAGAGAGAGAGAGAGAGAGAGAGAGAGGGGCAGAGACACAGGCAGAGGGAGAAGCAGGCTCCATGCAGGGAGCCTGAAGTGGGACTCGATCCTGGATCTCCAGGATCACGCCCAGGGCTGAAGGTGGCGCTAAACCACTGAGCCACCCGGGCGCCCAATAGTGAATTTTAATACAAAAATTTTGCAAGTTACAAATAATTATTTAAGAGATTATCAATTCAAGTTGGTTATAAGAATTATACTTAAATTTTATAGTAATGTTGGAAACTTAAATTTTCTCTGAATTTGTTGGCCAAAAATCTAACTTTTTGAAGAGAAATGAATTGTTATAAGTGTGGAGTTCTGTTCAGAAACTTCGAGAGAAGAAAAATGTTCATCTAGGAGATAAGATTTCATGTTCACTGGGAGAGTTGTGTTAACAGTATGGTTAAGGATAATCTTCAGTGTGAATGGTAGGTTATTTTACTTTTTAAAGGGAAAATGCAATTTTGGCTTAAATTATACTCCATAGGTTTTAGCTTTTATGACAATACTTAGATACAGTAAGGCTTAGTATTGGAATGGTTTTGAATAATGAGACATCCGTTTAATAAATATATTTTCCATTACAAATCTTACTTGTACTTGCTAACTGCTTTCAGGATGTCTAGAGAGTAAGAGGAAGGGAGAAGAGGAATGGGTAGCTGGGGTAGGTGATACAAGTAATATTGAAGGAATTCTATTTGAAATAGAGGCAGTATAGAAAAATAATGGAAAGAGAAAGTGTTCAGTCAGTGCGTTACAGGCTTTTCACTGCCTGGCATACTTAAGCATTTAAAAACTGGCCATTGGAAAAGAGTATCTGTGTACTTAAAGCTGGACTTAGAGAAAGGAAGCAAAGAATTCGGCAAGAATGGTGGCCTGTCAGGAAGGCAAGGGTTACTTGCCTTAACCCCCAGAGGGGTCACAGCCAGGCAGGGAGCAGCAGGATTGAAGCGGAAGAGATTGGGGCACCTGAGCAGGCCATATAAAGGGAGGAGTTTCAAAAGCTGACACTCGGGTTTGGAGAACTTCTTAAGACAGCTGTCATAACGCTGAGGAGTACCTTGCTCGTGACTGGACTGAATGTGTGTGTGTGTGTGTGTGTGTGTGTGTCTAGAAGACAAGCCATTAATGCTAAAGCAGACGTTAGGAGTTGCTAAGTGTATCTGGAATCTATTAGTACCCGCCAAGCTGGCTGATCGCAGTTAATGATTGCTCAGAAGGGCTGGGAAGCAACTCCACAAAGAAAGGAAATGGTGGACCTGCCTCCAGGATTCCCGCATTCCGGGCGAGCGGTGTCCGAAGTTGCCGTCGGCTCCTCGCGCTCCCGGGGAGGAATGCGGTTCCCGCCCCCCCCCCCCCCCCCCCACGGAGGAGATGCCCCTTCCTCGGCGGGGGCGAGCTCGGTCCGGGTTTCCTGCAGGTGACAGCTCGGCTCACACCGGTCCGTTTCCTTCCTCTCTTGTTACGGCAACACCTCAAAAGGAATGCTGAAGGATCTGCCTCTTTTAATGGTTTCCTGACAACTTATAAAATCAAAATCCTATTAAAAATAGGATCGGGGCGCGTTGCATTCACATTTGACATTTTGGGGACTCCCAAGATCACCTTACCAACCAAGACTTTTAATAAAACACGCAAGCACACACACAAATCTCCGACGACGTAAACCCGAGGATTCGCAAGAGGCAGCTCTGTCAGGATTTCTCCCAGGTGCAGGACGCCAGAGGCAGGAAGGGGGGAGGACTGGAGTTACCTTATCTGAGGGGTCTCAGGGAAGAGAAGGGTGGGGGGCGCCCTTCCCTTCTCTCCCCTTCCACCTCGGAGGCGGAGATGCGAGTGGCGGCGGCGCGGCGGCGGGGCCGTCCGAGCACCGCGGGTCTGGCGGGAAGCGACCCGGCGCGCGAACCCGCGGAGTGGGAGACCCTCCCCCGGGGGGACGCTGCCCGCGGCGGCCGGGGAGCGCGGGTCCGCCGCGATCCCAGGGTGCACCGCGCCCCGCCCCCTCCCCTCGCCGCGTCCCGCCTCCCCTCGGCCCGGGCCCCCTCCCTGCCGGCTCCGGGAGGCGGGGACGCGGCGTCGGCGGCGGCTTCTCCAGTCGCGTCTTTCTCACTCACTGAGGAGCCCGGCGGTGGCGGCGCCTTCGGAGGCAGCGCGGCGGAGCTGCGAGCCCGTCGGCCAGCCGGTTGGAGGTCGGCCGGGACTAAGGGCGGGTTCGACAGACGGACGGACAGCGGAGCAGCCGGACGGCCCGAGTCGCCTCAAGTTCCGCCATGAGCTGGGGCACGGAGCTGTGGGTGAGTCCGGGTGCGGGGCGCCCCGCCGACCGTCGGCGGCCCGAGCGCCTCGGGCCCCACCCCCGCCCCTGGCGCCGGCGGAGGGCGGGGGCTCCGCGCTCCTTTGTGTGCAGCCCCCCGCCCCTGTCGGCCGGGATGGAGGGGCTGCGGGCGCGCGCCCGGCCTCTGCGCCGCGGAGGGCTGAGGGCAGCGCCCGGGACGGCCCGAGGAGCGGCCCGAGGAGCGGCCCGCGGCCCCTGCGTCCGCCGCCATCCCCCCTGTTCGCGCTCTCTCCTCCGCCTTCACTTTCCGGACGCCTGGCTCCGTGCCGGGCCGCGCTCCTCTTCCTTTGTATCTCCCCGCCCGGAGGCGGGGGAGGGGGTCCATTGTCCCGAAGGGGCGCCGTTCGCCGGCAGGGAGGGGGCCGGCCGCGGCCTGCGGCCCGGGCGGGGGTCCCCGGGGCCAGGGCGTCGCCGGGCCGGGACGGCGCGGGGAGCCTCGAGGCGCCGCCCACCGCCGTCGCCCCAGGTAGGGGGAGCCCGGCGGCTTTGTTCGGAGCCCGGCCTCCGGCCAGCCAGGCCCAGCCCACAAACCCGCTTCCCTCTCCCAGTGCGTGTGCTCGGAACCCGCGCGCGGCTGTGGGGACTCCGGGTGGGCCAGCCCCCGCTGCCGCCTTGGGCTGGGGCGCCGGGGACGCGGTTGCCTTTCGGAATCTGCCTTAAATTGATGGATCGATGGGAAGCCAGTTTTGCTAAAAAAATAAAAAATAAATAAAGAAAAAGAGCGTGGGGCTTCCCAATTGCTTTACTTCCCCTTCCGCTGTTCTTTATCCTCACCGTTCTCCCCGCTTTGCTTTCTTTCCTTCTTGCCTTGCTCGGGCGCTGAAGGCTTCAGACAATGCCCAGCGTCTGGCCAAGTGGCCAAGGTGCGGTTGGACTGTAAGGGGTCGGGGAATTCGCTCGCGACGCAGCCTCGCCAGGGTGGAGGTGTGGAGGGCAGTGATTTCTCAGGTGCAGGCGAGGGACCCGGGGCGTGGGGGCGCTGTCCCGAGAGCTGCCTGGCTTCAACCACTCCCCTTTTTAGCCCACCTGTGCACATTTTCCGTGCCTTTTGTTAACGAGGGTTTTGTGAAACCGCTGCAGCGAAAGGGTAGAAAGAACTTTTTTTCCCTCGACGGGAGCAGTTGGGGTGCGACTGAAGGTAGATTGGTTAATTGAAGGGCAAAATGGTTTCTTCGGTCATTTTTCACCTTTTACTCAGAGATTGGGAATCTTAGAACTGAAAGAGACTTTATAGAGTTCAACTGGTTGAACACTTAGCTAGCTCAGGAATCTCCCGCAACATTCAGGACAAGTGTTTGCTTAGTCTGTAAACACACCACCCAAGAGAAAATATCTCAGACATCCGTTTATTAGATAGCATTAATTGTTCTTATATTAGAGAGGATTATCTAGTAAGTGAATTATGTAAAATTTGACCTTACCCTTGAGATTCTCAAGCATTATTGGTCTTTTGATTTTGTACATTTTAGAATTGGTTATACTGCGTCATCAGTTAAAGTAGATGGGTATAGTTTTATTTTCCATTTTTTATAATTAGAAAATATAGATTTTTAAAAAGATTTTATTTATTCATGAGAGAGAGAGAGAGAGAGAGAGAGAGAGAGAGAGAGAGAGAGGCAGAGACACAGGCAGAGGGAGAAGCAGGCTCCGTGCAGGGAACCCGATGTGTGGGACTCGATCCTGGGACTCCAGGATCAGGCCCTGGGCTGAAGGCAGGTGCTAAACCGCCGAGCCACCCAGGGATCCCTAATTAGAAAATATTTTTATTTTTACGTGCTTAAATGATCCACGTTTCAGAGGAAGCAAAAATGTACTTAGAATATTTTTTTAAAGTACACATAGGAAGAGTAATTTAGATTGAACTTTTAGATTTAAAAAGCACTTCCTGTCATACTACAGAAAAACAATTTTGAGAAGAAACAAAATATTTTAGTGAAAATTAAAATGTGATTTTTGAAAGTTTTTTGTTATAATTTAAAAATTCAATAGTTTCTCAGCAACTTGGAAAGGTAAGTTGTAGAAGAGATGGGGATCTCTCCTCTCCTCTCCTCTCCTCTCCTCTCCTCTCCTCTCCTCTCCTCTCCTCTCCTCTCCTCTCCTCTCCTCTCCTCTCCTCTCCTCCCCTCCCCTCCCCTCCCCTCCCCTCCCCTCCCCTCCCCTCCCCTCCCCTCCTCTTCTCTCCTCTTCTCTCTTTCTTTCAAGATTTTATTCGTTTATTCATGAGAGAGGCAGAGACGTAGGCAGAGGGAGAAGCAGGCTTTCCGCAGGGAGCCTGTTGTGGGATTAGATCCAGGACTCGGGATCACGCCCTGACCTGAAGGCAGAGGTTCAACTGCTGAGCCACCCAGGCGTCCCGAGATGGGGATTTCTGTTACCTAAAAAATTGTTTTGTATCCTTTTGAAAAATATGAAAAAAGATTTTAACTATTAAAATTTAATGCACCATGTTTTAAACTTTTTAGTTGTTTTAGGATTTGAGGGAAACATTATTAGAAGTTGATAGAGAATCAGCTAGTATCATCTGGATGCTTAAACCTCAGATAAGTAGAAATTGGTGTAGAGGGCTATTGTTAGGACCAGGAGAGATCTTAGAAATATTTCACTGGACTTCCTGTTTTTACTGTTCTGTTTTGAATAAGGATATTGTGCTTCCAGGGGATTGTAACAAACACCTACACTGTGCTCTTGTCATTGATGAATCTGAGGTTGGGAGAATTCTCTTGATATTCTGAATTTAGAAACCAGTTCTGTTATTTCAAGTTTAGGATCACATTACTATCCAAAAGGTTTAATTACTGGAAACATGTTACAAAAAAATGATGAAAGCAGTTATGCACTCAAACTAAGTTTCTTAATTATATTTATAGGAGTTTCATTGCTATTTTTTTTTAAAAGATTTTATTTATTTGTTCATGAGAGACAGGCAGAGACATACGTAGAGGGAGAAGCAGGCTTCCTGCGGGAAGGCAGATGCAGGACTCCGATACTGAGAACCTTCCTGGGATCCCTCCTGGGATTCACGCCCTGAGCCGAAGGCAGGCGCTCAACTACTGAGCCACCTAGGCCTGCCTTCATTGCTATTTTGATGCTTCTTAAGTCTTATGTTAAATTTGAGAATAGGGATCCCTGGGTGGCGCAGCGGTTTGGCGCCTGTCTTTGGCCCAGGGCGCGATCCTGGAGACCCGGGATCGAGTCCCACGTCGGGCTCCCGGTGCATGGAGCCTGCTTCTCCCTCTGCCTGTGTCTCTGCCTCTCTCTCTCTCTCTCTGCGACTATCATAAATAAATAAAACAAAAAAAATTAAAAAAAATAAATAAATTTGAGAATAAAATAAAGAACCACTTTAATCCTGACTCTAGGGGACAGGACTAATAGTGATAGATTAAGTGGGTTATGTTGTACTGTGTGGTTGTGAGGGGGTATGAATTAACTGGCAGTAGATTTGAGCTATGCTTCAAGGTATTCCAGGTGCTCCAAATGCGCATTTAAGTAAGCTTGTATATATGCTAGATACTCAGTTCTGAGTTCTGGATAATACCAAAGAGGTGACAGTGTCTTCATTATTTCCTCAGGCTGTAACATAATTATAAGATAGTATCTTAAGTGTTGTTTATTGTGTTGATTTTTTAAATTATCACGGGAAGAAAGACTGGATCAAAAAGAGGCCCAAGTATGAATCAGTGATTTCACAAAGCAATGATTTTATAATTATTACTCATTTTACAAGTAAGAAAATTAGAGATTGGAGAATTTCTGTGTTTAGTCAATACATTTTATTTATTAGGAGATACTTTTTTGTGTTTTGAGGAGCTAAATTTCTCCAGGAAAAAAAAATCCGTGTATGGATTGTGTGTGTATAGTTATGAAAAAATATGGCTGAGCACACTACTTTCATATCATGATTTATTAAAAAATTTGCTCCCCAAGGGAAATGAGGTGATTCTTCTGGAAGTTAGAAGGTAGCTTCCAATATCTGACTTAATTTATAGGTTCTTATAAACCTTTTTTATGCCTTAGTTTCCTGGTCTATGTGATTTTTTTTTTTTAATTTTTATTTTTGGCCCTTGGTTTTAAGTAAAAGCCATTGTTATTTTCATTAAGTTATTAAGTGCATTTGACAAAGGTCATGCTCTTTTTGGAAGAAATTGAAAAATTTGAATTGGATGATAGATTCAGTGGATACCCTCAGTCTTTTTTTAAAAAAATACTTTATTCATGAGAAACACACAGAGAGAGAGAGGCAGAGACATAGGCAGAAGGAGAAGCAGGCTCCATGCAGGGAGCCAAACATGGGACTCGATCCTGGGTCTCCAGGATCAGGCCCTGGGCCAAAGGCTGCGCTAAACTGCTGAGCCACCGGGCTGCCCAGATACCCCCCAAGTCTTAATCCTTAATGCTTCTTTATCTTTGTCCTCATAGCATTTATATAGCACTTCTGTTTTATTTAATACCTATGCTGTAAGTGTACTAGACTTTGGAGTCTTGGAGTATAGAACTGAATTAATCACTGTTTTCACAGACTAAAACAATGCCTGTAGGTGATCATGCATATTTTGACCAATTGAATTAATCGTTCATTATCCAGAGTATTGATCACTGATTAAAAAGTGCATCTTGGAGGAAGTCATTATGGTTCTGAGGGCCTTTGCAGATGGATAGATTAAGTGCTTTAGATATCAGTTCAAGAATGTCTAAATAAATTGAAACCAAAATTATGAAGTGAAGGTTTAGTGTTTGGGTTAAAAACTTTTATGGTTGGGGAAGAACTAGTAAAAAGCTAGTTCTTACGACTTTACCTGACTCCTAGCTCTGTGATGTGACTGCAAAAATAGCTGATGAAATCTTAGACCACATTAATAGATTTGTCTAGAAGAAAGCAGTGTGATCCCATTGTAGTCTGTAGTGGTTAGACTATCTGTAATATTGACTGAATGTTACTTCAGATTTTTTAGAAAATCTGTGCATCTCTGTAGAGGAGGTTGACAAAAACTCCTTGTTTATTAATATTAATGTCATTGCTTTTTTCAAGGCTATGAAATTGCTGTAGGAATTTAAACAATAAGTTATTGAGGTCTATTACGGGGGACACTGAATGTATGGTGAAATTTATGAGGTCTATAATATTGGTCCCGCTGTGAGGAAACTTGCTGTGAGAAAGTAATTTTGAGGTGATACTCTTTCCTAACTCCAAAATACTCCCCTATATTAGTATCACTGTCCAGAATGTCTTCTGTTGACCAGTAACTCTGAACCCTCCTTTTTCTTCAGAGTACACATTCTGGATAATATCTTTTTTATGGGACTACCGTCTTATGTTGCAGTATTTCTTGTACATTCAAACCTTCGGAAAATAGTCATGGTATAAATATTTATATCTTATATGCCATTTTGTTGATAGAATTTGTTGCGTTTAATATTGTATTACAGGTATTGTTCTTAGTTAAGGAGGCTGAGAGTTAATTAAGACACCTGTTTATGCCACCATTCTATCCTGATTGTAACAAGTGGAAGCTGGAGAATGGCCTCTAACCTCTGCATTTGCTACTTCCTTTAAACCACTCAGTTCGGGGATCCCTGGGTGGCACAGCGGTTTGGCGCCTGCCTTTGGCGCAGGGCGTGATCCTGGAGACCCTGGATCGAATCCCACGTCAGGCTCCCGGTGCATGGAGCCTGCTTCTCCCTCTGCCTATGTCTCTGCCTCTCTCTCTCTCTCTCTCTCTCTCTCTCTCTCTCTCTGTGAGACTATCATAAAAAAAAAAAAAAAATTAAACCACTCAGTTCAATTCACCTTCCCTGCCTTTATTTTGGAACACTGTCTTTTTCCTTCCCCCAATCTATAAATGTAAGTTTGGCTGGACACTTAAAAAACCTATTTTACCCAGACACCTGAGTGGCTCAGTTTAGTGTCTGCGTTCTGCTCAGTTCACGATCTTGGGGGCCTGGGATCCGGCTCAGCTTTGGGCTCCCTGCTCAGTGGACAACCAGCTTCTCCCTCTCCCTCTGCTCCTCCCTCTGCTGTGCTCTCTTTCTTTCAAATAAATGAATAAAATCCTTTTTAAAAAAACCTTTTTTTAAGCCTATTTTTTCCTATATATGAGCCCATTTGCAGGCAGAAAATAAGATGAGAATAGTAATGATTTATAATTATGGCACTTACAAGTGCTTTTTTACTTATTAGTCTTCAATCTTTAAACATTTTTAGCTCAATAGCAAAAAAGAAAAATTCTATTTTGGAGAACATAGTCATACCTACAGTGTATTAAAAACTAGTGGGAAAAGATTATATAAAGCTTTTGTTTTATAGGAAGCAGTATATATACACTGTATTAGTCCGGGTTGTGTATATCTGACATACCAAAAAGATATTTGGCATGGGCTTTGAAATAAGGAAGGTTTTGCATATAGGTGGCTAAGTTCCTAGAGGGCAGAGATCATGTCTTATTCATTGCTTAATCATCATCTGATTCATTGCTGTATTTTCCCCTGTCAGCACACTGCCTGGCATAGGGCCTGATGCTACTAAGATCTTTAGTAAATGTTTGCTGGATTGACCTGAATGTAGTGGTTAGGTTTGGTTTGAATTTGAGTAGAGGATGCCTAAAAGTTAGGGATGCAGGGTAGATTGGGACCATGCTAAGAGGCTGATTTGACTGAATGGTTGATTTACATTCATGAACAGAGAGAGAGAGAGAGATGTGTTATTTATTTATTAGCATATAATTAACTCAATTTTTAGACCATTTAAAAGTCTAGAGGAAGTTGTAGTTTGTGATAGTAGAAGGAACTATTTCTTCCTTTTGAATCCTTTGGTGGCAGGAGGAAGGATCCCTTCAGGTTTTAAAAGATGAAAGTTTATGACTTAATCACCTCTGTGAGAATATTTGAAGGGTGTTAATTCTTTTAACAATGTATTGGTCCTGATATCAAGCTGCATTTTAAAAGTATATGTTTTTTCTGCACTTTGTTTATACTGTTTTTCCTTCTTCCCCCATCTGTGGGTTAACATTTTTACTTCTATATCAGTTTAATTCCAGTGCTTTTTCTGAGGCTGAGAGGTGTTCATTGGGAAATGCAATAAGTTTTGATCCTCCCAGCTTTGCTCTAATTAGTAGCTTCATGAGCTGATTTATGCACTGAGTTTCTCATGTAACAAAAATATTTTAGAGTATTTTGAGGTATCATCTTTAATTGATGGTAGAATGATAGATACTTTAAAATTTCAAATTGTGCTTAAAAATCTGTTGATACAGTTAATATTGTCACCTGTGCTTTTAAGCATTTTCCTTTTTTTTTTCTTAAAATAAGTTGTATTCTGTGATTGCTTTTATGGGATTTTCATTGACAAATTGTGAAAACTACCTCTTTCAGACCATTGGGAGATGCTGTAAAGGCGTTTTTTTTTTTTTTTAAATTTTTATTTATTTATGATAGTCACACACAGAGAGAGAGAGAGGCAGAGACACAGGCAGAGGGAGAAGCAGGCTCCATGCACCGGGAGCCTGACGTGGGATTCGATCCCGGGTTTCCAGGATTGCGTCCTGGGCCAAAGGCAGGCGCCAAACCGCTGCGCCACCCAGGGATCCCTGTAAAGGCGTTTTAAGATGATGTCTGACTGCTCTTTGTAATGTGGGATTCAGCATTTAGAATTTATATAGAGCCCAAGAGAAAGAAATCTAGAATAGTAAGAATAAAAGTTTTTGTAAAATGTCCCTATTGAATTCAAATTAGTTATTAATATTTGGGGCTTAGAAGCAATTTTTCCTTAAGTTCTTGGTGGAAAACTAATCATCGGACTTTCACAATACCTCATGAAATATGTGAAATATTAGCATTATATATTGTAATTTGAAAAAATATAAATGTTTATATAGAGTCAGATTTTCCTATTTTTGCTACATCATTATTTTGTTCTTTCCAGAGTAAAAATCATGTTTTGTATCTGCTGTATCCCGCTGTATACCACAAAATGAATAGACATATAATAGGCACTGAAATACTTGTTGAATGAGGAAATCAATGAGTTGCTCTAACTCTATCATCAGATTATGTTTTGAATACTAATATTTAGGTTTTTTTTCCACAGCATGTATATTTCTTATATCTTTGTTTAACTTTAGGGATCCTTTGTTTTTAAGTAGACCCCACACCGAGTGTGGGACTTGAACTCATGACCCCAAGATCAAGAGCTCTACTGACTAAGCCAGCCAGGTGTCCCTTTATGGATTCTTTTTATAATCTGGAGATACAGCTGTTTGTGCCTTTTCATGTGAAATTTTTCTCTTTTATGTCTGAAATTCTCATTTCCTTGATTGTTTGAATACAAATGCTTATTTTTTAGTGATAGCATTTTTATGACCCTTTGGATTCTAAAAATGAGAACAGTGAACATTCTGTTGGTCATGTAAGAATAATGTAAATTGTCTGAAACTTAATTGGAAAAACATAAAAGATTGGTTTTTAGTGAGTATGAGTGTTAAGTTGATTCTGAGAGATTTTAAACATTAGTGGTGGTTAGTTGAGTTTTTTTTCTGTTAGAAATTATAAAAATCAAAATTACTGATAAAGCTATGGTAAATAGCTTTTGAATAAACACAAACTATAAAACACAAACTATAACTTCAATTTTCTAGACTTAGACTATGGACTAAATTAACTTTTTTTTTTTTTTAAGATCTTATTTATTCATTAGAACAGGAGAAGGGCAGAGGCAGAGAGAGGAGCATACTCCCCACTGAGCAGGGAGCTAACGCAAACCCTGTGACTATGACCCAAGCTGAATGCAGATGCCCACCCAGGCACCCCCTAAATTAGCATCTTTTACTGTTTGCCAAGGCTCAATGTAATTAACATTTGTTAATTTTTTGAATCTGAAATGACCTTTCACCTCCATTTTTTTTAAAGTTTCATTAAGATATAAATTCATACATTAAAGTGTACAAATCTTACCTGTTCGACATTAAGATTTTAAAAAAATTGAACAACACTCCTGTAATTCCCGCTAGGATCAAGATACAGAAGTTTCCTTCGTGCCATTCCCAGTGAATATCCACCTAAAAGTAACTACTATTCTGACTTGTATTGCTTTTGATTACTTTTGTAGGTTTTTAAAACCTCACATGAATAATATCATGCAATATGTATTCTTTTTTGTCTGTCTTCTTTAATTTAACATACTGTGTATGAGATTCATTCTTAGTGGAAGTTCAGGGCTTGAAATTCCCTGTACGGTTGTTGGATTTTGATTTCTGTCCCCAAATTTTGTGCTATGTTCTCAAAACAAAGATTTTTAGGATTAGCAAGCACCTTCAGGGCAAAAGTAGCTTTTATTCCTTTTTTTCCCCCTTATTTTTTGCTTGTAACTTTGTAATTCCTTGTTATCTTGGCTCGCTTGTCTTTGATGCCTTACATTTTTGAAATATATTTTATCCATATTTTAGAGCTTTTATCCAGTAAAATAGTGATAGGTGATCCAAGAAACCTAGCCTGCTACTTACAATTGGAAACTGAAAATTGTTAACATTGAGTTTTTAATTATTTTGCTGTTGTATTTTTAACTTCTAAGAGCTGTTTTTTTCTTAGTGAGCTTTTTTTTTTTTTTTTTTTTTTTTTAAGAAATTTCCATGCCAAGTGTGGAGCCCAGTGTGGGGCTTGAGCTTATGATCCTGAGATCAAGAGCTGAGCTGAAATCAAGAGTTGGATGCTTAACTCACTGAGCCACCAAGGAGCTCCTGTTGTCTAAATGTACTTTTAACATAGCATCCTCTGCTTAGCTTTTCTTAGTTCTTTGGGTATACCAAAAATAGGTTTTTTGTTTTATTGTGTTTAGTTTTCTTAGGCTTACAGAATATTTGTAGCTTCCAAGTTGCTTTTTTCCCCTTTTTACTAGTTTTGGTTCTGGTTTTTCATGTTAGAGATTAAATATTTTGTGATCCTAGGATCCTGGAAAGATTTCTGTCAAGATTAGGGCATACTGAGTTCTGATATGCCCTACCGGTAAGATTAGGGTTTGAGCTGTTTGAAGTTTTTGATTCCTTTAAGGGTTCTTGCTTAATACTTACCCATGGGATTGTTCAGATCTCTACCTCTTTTCCAATCCAATTGTGAAAGCTCAGGAGGTATACTGTAGTCTTTTGAAGTCATACTTATCATTGCTATTTACAATGCTGAGGACCACAGCTTGATTATTTTTTTTCAACGGGTGCTTAAATAGTTTATTTGTCTTATATAACAAGATATTTGTGGGTAGGCAGTTCCTGGCTTGGGTTCATGAACTTAGCACTTTTAGGATCAGCATCTACGGAACTGTTTTGGACTTTCCTTTATTTGCAAGTTGCAGCTCCAAGTATCATGTCTGTATTTAAGGCCAAAAAAAAAAAAAGAAAGTAAGAAAGAGGAACAACATCAAATGTGTCTGCCTCTTTGTCGGGAAGGCAAAAGCTTTCCAGTGTTTCTGCAATAAACTTCCTCTTAGGTCTCACTGTCCATAGCTGGGCACATTGCCACCTGAAAAAAGTAGAGTTCTATAAGAAAGGAAGAAGGGAAATAATTATAAGGTACCTCAAAATACAGAATTTGTGGTGTCTGTCCCCAAGGAATTAATGATTGCTTTGTAGAGGCAAAACACACACATGCATGTACACATATGTATATTTATTTATCAATATTTGAATAATAGCAAGGGGGTCAAGAATAGGCAGTAATAGAAGTGATGACGCAGATATCTTAGAGTTGAGGTCTTTTGGAGTCTAACGTGGCCCACCATCATTTTAAGAGGCTCAGTGGTAAAGGGCTTATGTGTCTTACCTGCAGTTTATAGCCCATCTTTTGTTTGCCAGACCATGCCATGGTGACATCACCTGCCAGAATAGATGGGTGTTTTGCATACATGGTCAGAATTGATGGTTAGGGCTTGTTGAAGTTTACCTAACCTCAGGCTGAGGAAAGGGCATTGCAGGGACTGAAGAAAGGGTACTGAAATAGAAGTCCAGAAGTTTATTTTGTGAGGAGAAAGTTTTCCTGGATGTTGGAAACAATAAAAATCTCCTGTAATGATCCAAGTCTCTTAGTCATGTAGATATAATACCAAGCTATTAAAATTACTCCAGGAAGTAAGAAGCCATCAGCCTGGAGTTACTGGCACTTGCTTTTCTTTTCTTTCTTTCTTTCTTTCTTTCTTTCTTTCTTTCTTTCTTTCTTTATTTATTTATTTTTTAAAATTTTTTTTATTTATTTATGATAGTCACACAGAGAGAGAGAGAGAGAGAGAGAGAGAGAGAGAGGCAGAGACACAGGCAGAGGGAGAAGCAGGCTCCATGCACCGGGAGCCCGACGTGGGATTTGATCCCGGGTCTCCAGGATCGCGCCCTGGGCCAAAGGCAGGCGCCAAACCGCTGCGCCACCCAGGGATCCCTCTTTTCTTTATTTAAATCGATGCATTAGCATGGTACATTTCTTAGAAATAATGAATCAATATTTATTGTTAACTAAAATCCATAGTGTAGTTTTTAGCTTAGTCTTACCTAATGTCTCTTTTCTTAAAGATTTTATTTATTCATTTTACAGAGAGCACAAGCAGGGGGAGCATCTATCTATAGGGAGTGTCTATCTATAGACGCAGGGCTCTATCCCAGGACCCCGGGATCATGATCCAAGCTGAAGGCAGACACCCAACCGACTGAGCTACCCAGACACCACCCTTAATGTCTTTTTTCTGTTGCACATTACATTTAGTTGTCATGTCACCTTAGGCACTTCTTGGCTGCCACTTTTTCAGACTTTTCATGTTGATCATCTTGAGAATTGAGAGGAGTATTGGTCAGGTATATCGCAAGATGCCCTTCTGTTGGAATTTGTTTGATGTTTTGTGATCAGATTGGGTTTTTGGGGAGGATGATCATGTGCCATTTTCATCACATTGTTTCAAAGATACATATTATCAACAGGATTTATTACTGTTGATATTGATTTTACTCACTTGGCTGAAGTAACATTTATCAGATTTCTCTATAGTACAGTTATCCCCCCCCCTTTGCTATATTCTTTGGAAGGAAGTCACTGTTATAGGCCACACTGAAAGAGAGAGGAGTTATGCTTCCTTTTTTTTAGGGTTGGAGTATCTATATAATTTCTTTGGAATTCTTTTGCATGGAAAATTTGTCTTTTTCCCCATTAATCACTCATTCATTTATAGCAGTATGGACTCAAGGATATAATCCAATACTGCTTCACTTATTTTGTTGATCAGACTGTTCCCACCTTTGGCCATTGGAAGCACTTTCAGTTGGCTTCTGTGCCCCTGTAACACACCTCCATCAGTAAGGATTAAAAAAAAAAAAAGATTTATCGATCTATCTATCAGAGAGAATGTGCAGGGGGAGGGGCAAAGGGAGAGAGGGGAAGCAGACTCCCCACTGAGCAGGAAGCCTAACCTGGGGCTTGATCCTAGGACCCTGAGATCATGACCTGAGCTGAAACTAAGAGTCAGATGTTCAACTAAGCCACCCAGGCACTCCAGTAAGGATTTTTTAAAGGACTTCTTTACTTCTTTGGACTGTAAGATGGTCCAGGCTTATGCATATTTTCTGTCCCAGTTCTAGAATCAGCTCTTTTCCAAAGAGCCCGGATTCCTTTTATTGGAGAATGGTATTAGAGACCAAGATAAAGGTGATAGATGTGCTTGCTGCTGCAATTTTATTTTTTTAGTCTCTCTCAGCTATAAAACAAACTCTGCTATAAAACAAAGAAATACATGTGTATATACTAAGCTATGTATATGTAGTATATAAAGATTTCTTTTTTTTTTTTAAGATTTTATTTATTTATTCATGAGAGACGGAGGGAGAGAGAGAGAGAGGCAGAGACACAGGCAGAAGGAGAGGCAGGCTTCATGCAGGGAGCCTGACGTGGGACTTGATCCCGGGACCCCAGGGTCATGCCCTGGACTGAAGGCGGCACTAAACCGCCAGGCCACTGGGGCTGCCCTATAAATATTTCTATATGTAACCATCTGTGTCTATATTAAGTTAAATATTATGTCTCCAACTCTATACCATTTGTATATGTATCCTTCTAGCCTCCTCTTGCTTATCTGTAAATTCCCACTTAGGACAACTCCTTTTGGCTGCCATTCATTTGCTTAATTGTTCTTTTTCAATATAGATGTGGTATAGCATTATCAGAATTATTAACCTGTAGCCCTCTGGAGAACAACTTTATCAACTAGAGTACAGTACTTATATGCAGTTCAGTTCCTTTTCTCTTTAGTTCTACAGACTGGTTACATTTTCACAGTTTCTTAGGTTAGCACTATTTATTCCCCCCACTCACTTCAGTGAACTTGTTTCATACATTTATAATAGTTAGATTTTTTTTTTTTTTTAAATCTCAGTTTGTATTCTTTCTTGGGATTCTCTTTCTCAATGATTTTTTTTTTTTTTTTTAAATTGCATAGATAGGGGCCTGGGTTGTTCAGTTGGTTAAATGTCCATCTCTTGATTTAGGCTCAGGTCATGATGTTAGGGTTGTGAAATCGAACCCCAGGTAGATGCAGAGCTTGCTTAAGATTCTCTCTCTCCCTTTCTCCCTGCCCTTGCTATGCTCTTTATTTAAAAAAAAAAAAAATTGTATAGATTAAAGCTGGTTCCTTGTGCTCTGAAGTTCTGCAGGTTTTGACAAATAACTAATGTTACGTATCTAACATTCCAAGATCATAAATAATAGTTTCACCTTTTAAAAATCCCCTGTGGCCTATCTCACCCCCCATTAGGGTAGCTACTGTGAAAACAACAGAAAAAAAAAAAGTGCTGGCAAGGATGTGAAGAACTTAGAACACTGTGCACTATGGGTGGGAATGTAAAATGGTGCAGCTACTGTGATAAAACAGTATGGTGTTTCCTCAGAAGTTAATCATGGAATTACCATGTAATCCAGCAATTCCATTTCTGAGTATTTACCAAATACTTGAAAACAGGATCTTTTTTTTTTTTTTTAAGATTTTATTTATTTATTCATGAGACACCCAGAGAGAGAGGGGCAGAGATACAGGCAGAGGGAGAAGCAGGCTCCATGCAAGGAGCCTGATGTGGGACTCGACCCCGGGACTCCAGGATCACGCCCCAGGCCAAAGGCAGGTGCTAAACTGCTGAGTCACTCAGGGATCCCAAACGCAGGATCTTTTTGTTTTGTTGTGTTTTTTTTTTGTTTTGTTTTTTAAAGTAAGCCCTACATCTGGGACGCCTGGGTGGCTCAGTGGTTGAGCATCTGGCTTTGGCTCAGGGTGTGATCCCTGGGTGTGGGATCAAGTCCTAAATCGGGCTCCTTGCGGGGAGCCTGCCTCTCTCTCTGCCTATGTCTCTGCCTAAAGTGGGGCTTGAACTCATGACACTGAGATCAAAAGTCACACGCTTCATATATGGAGTGAGTTAGGTGGTCTAAAAGCAGGATCTTTTTTTTTTTTTTTTTTGGTATTTTTTTTATTGGAGTTCGATTTGCCAACATATAGTATAACACCCAGTGCTCATCCCGACAAGAGCCCCCCTTCAGTGCCCGTCACCCAGTCATCCCATCCACCTGCCCGCCTCCCGTTCTACTACCCCTTGTTCGTTTCCCAGAGTTAGGAGTCTCTCATGTTCTGTCACCCTCTCTGATATTTCCCACTCATTTTCTCTCCTTTCCCCTTTAATCCCTTTCACTGTTTTTTATATTCCCCCAAATGAATGAAACCATATGTTTGTTCTTCTCTGATTGACTTACTTTACTTAGCATAATACCCTCCAGTTCAATCCACGTTGAAGCAAATGGTGGGTATTCGTCCTTTCTAATGCCTGAGTAATATTCCATTGTATACATGTACCACAGTTTCTATATCCATTCATCTTTTGATGGGCACCAAGGCTCCTTCCACAGTTTGGCTATTGTGGACATTGCTGCTATAAACATTGGGGTGCAGGTGTCTTGGTTTTTCACTGCATCTGTATCTTTGGGATAAATCCCCAGCAGTGCAATTGCTGGGTCATAGGGTAGCTCTATTTTTAACTCTTTGAGGAACCTCCACACAGTTTTCCAGAGTGGCTCTACCAGTTGACATTCCCACCAACAGTGCAAGAGGGTTCTGCTTTCTCCACATCCTCTCCAACATTGGTTTCCTGTCTTGTTAATTAAAAGGGTCTTGAGAAAGATTTTTACATCCATGTTTATAGTGTTATTCACAGTAGCTAGAGAGTAGAAGCAGTCCAGGTACTGATTGACAGATAAATGAATATGCAAAATGGTGTGTAAATATAATGTAATGTTATTAAGCTTTATTTTTAAAAAATTTTTTTATTATTATTTTTTTGTTATTAAGCTTTAAAAAAGAAGGAAAAGCTGACCTAAGATACACAAATGGATGAACCTTGAGGACATTGTGGTAGGTGAAATAAACCACAAAAAGACAAATACTGTGATTCCACTTACATGAGATAGCTAGAGTAGTAAAATTCATAGAGACAGAACATAGAATGGTGGATGCTGGGGGCAGAGGGTAGGAGGGAATGAGCAGTATTATTTAATGGGTATAGTTTTAGCTTTGAAGAAGAAAAGAATTCTGATGGATGGTGGTGATGGTTGCACGACAATATGAATGTACTTAACACTGAATTGTACAGTTAAAAATGATTAAGATGGGGCAGCCCGGGTGGCTCAGCGGTTTAGTGTTGCTTTCAGCCCAGGGCGTGATCCTGGAGACCCAGGATCAAGTCCCACATCGGGCTCCCTAAGGGAGCCTGCTTCTCCCTCTGCCTGTGTCTCTGCCTCTCTCTCTGTGTGTGTCTCTCATGAATAAATAAATAAAATCTTTTTAAAAAAATGATTAAAATAAAAAAATGATTAAAATGGTAAATTTTGTCTTATGTATATTTTTACTCCTCTCCACAAAAAAACCAACAAAAATCCCCTATGCTGTTACCTGTTCAGCATAGTACTGCCTACCCAACTACTGATTTTTTTTAATAGACTTTTTTTTTAAAAAATAGCAGTTTTAGGTTCGTAGCCAAATAGAGCATAAGGTAGAGATTTCCCATATGTCTCCTGTCCCAAGTGTGCATAGCTTCCCCCATTATCAGCATCTTCCACCAGGGTGATATATTTGCTACAATTGATGGACCTGCATTGGCAGATCTTTATTACCCAAATCCATAGTTTATGTTAGGGTTCACTCTTGATATTGTACTCCATGGATATAGGCTAATATATAATGATGTAGCCACCATTCTGTTACCATACAGAGTAGTTTCACTGCGCTAAAAATCCTTGTGCTCCACTTATTCATTCTCCCTCCTTTCTAATGTCTGACTACTGCTCTTCCTTCTGACTTCTTGTAACCCTTAAAAAGCCAGTATTCATTAGGAGTAACTATTTCTCACTCCCAACCTCAGCTTTAGGAAACCACTAATCTACTCTCTTTTGCTAACATTTGCTTATTCTGGGCATTTCATATAGATGGATTCCAACAGTATGTGGTGATTTGTACCTGGAATTTTTCCTTTTCTTTTTTTTCTTTTAAGACTCTATTTATTCATGAGAGAGACACATAGTGAGGCAGAGACATAGGCATAGGGAGAAGTAGGCTCCCTATGGGGAGCCTGATGTGGGACTCTATTCCAGGACCCCAGAATCGCGACCTGAGCCAAAGGCAGATGCTCAGCCACTGAACCACCCAGGCACCCTGTAACTGGAATTTTTCAATAAGTATAATGTTTTCAAAGCTTATTTATGTTATACCATATATCATTAAAATTCACTTTTTAAAACACTCATATTCCATTGTTTGCATATACCAAATTTTATTAACCTTTTCATCAGTTTTTGGACATTTGGGTTGTTTCTGATTTTGAGTATTGTGAGTAATGCTGTTATGAATGTTTCGGGATAAATTTTTGTGTGGATAGAAGTTTTTTTTCTTTTGGGCATATACTTGTGTAATTGAGGGGTCATATGGTACCTCTGTGTAACTGAGGAACTCCCAAACTGTTTTTGCATTTTACATTTCTACCAGCAAAATAGGGTTCTGATTTCTTTACATCTTGTCAAAACTTGGTCCCATCTGACATTTTGATTATAGACATTATGGTGAGTATGAAGTGATATCTCATTGTGGTTTTGATTTTCATTTACTTTATTGACAAATGATGTTGAGGATCTTTTCATGTGCATTTACATACCTCCTTTGGAGAAATGTCTTTTAGCTTTAGTAAATAATGTTCACCTTATTTTGGTATAGTAGTATGTATTAGTAAAATATAAATAAAAACAAGTATTGATGACAGTGGTACTTGTATTGAGAACAAAAGAAATTTAATTGCAATGCTAAGAAGATACTGTATTTATATTTGAGGCTTTTCATTGAACTTGTCAGCCACTCTTTCAGACTAAGAGATGTTTGATTTTGGCATTTGTTTATTTATTTTAAGATTTTATCCATTTATTACATAGAGCACAACCAGGGGGAGCAGCAGAGGGAGAGGGAGAAGTAGGATCCCAGGACCCTGGGAACATAACCTGAGCCAAAGGCAGACACCTAACCTGCTGAGCCACCCAGGTGTTCCGATTTTGGCATTTAATTTGAGAAACTTAAAATACAAGTATAAATGTTAGCTATGCTCTCTTTTACTTTTAAGAAGCTTCTCATTCAACTGGAACTCCACTTAGCTTTCTTCCCTTAGCTCTGACCATGATGACAGTGCTTGTCATTGTCAGGTAGAAACTTCATGTTGTTTGATCTCAGTAGTTTCAGCTATGAAAGGCTAAGAAAGGTGGGGTCTAGGAGATATTTAAAAATAATGGAAACTTCTGTATAATTCATATATGACCTTTTGCATTTTGAATTTTAATGTAGATTTTAATTAATGTCTGGAAATAAGATAACTGTTCTTTATTCTAAGAAAACTAATAGCAGTACTCTTTTTTAGTGATGCAAGATTACAAATACTGCAGTGGTATTTATTATAGATAGAATGTTAGTTGTTAACTGAAGTTACATTTTTGTTTTTCTTAGTATTTAGACTATATTATCTAGTTTGAGTTACCTAAGTATAAGTGTTTTCCTTTATCCTAATTGTTTCTTTTCTTTTGCTTTCTTTCTTTCTTTTTTTTTTTAAGGTTTTATTTATTTATTCATGAGAGACACAGGTAGAAGGAGAAGCAGGCTCCATGCAGGGAGCCCTATGTAGCACTTGATCTCGGGTCTCCAGGATCACACCCTGGGCCGAAGGCATTGCTAAACCACTGAGCCACTGGGCTGCCCGCCCGCTCCCGCCCTTCCTTCCTTCCTTCCTTCCTTCCTTCCTTCCTTCCTTCCTTCCTTTTCTTTCTTTTTTTAGATTTTATTTATTCATGAGAGACACAAGAGAGGCAGAGACACAGGCAGAGGGAGAAGCAGACTGCCCATGGGGAGCCCGATGTAGGACTCAATCACAAGACCCTGGGACCATGACCTGAGCCAAAGGCAGATGCTAAACCACTGAGCCACCCAGGCACCCCTAATTTTTTGGTTTTATGCGTATCTTGATTCTAGATATCAAGAAAAATTTAAAATAGGTAGAGATCATTTCAGATTCTTCTTGCGAAAACCCAAAGTGGCCTTGACTGTAGTCCTCTATGGAAATCTCCAAGCTTTAGAATGCAGTTTCTATTCTAGGTCTTGGAAGAGACACAGTGCTACTGTTATCACTTATTCCTTTATTTCTCCAGTCTCTCTGATAACTGTTTTTTTTTTAAGATTTTATTTATTTATTCACAAGAGATGCAGAGAGAAGCAGAGACATAGGCAGAGGGAGGAGAAGCAGGTTCCACGCAGATAGCCCAATGTGGGACTCGATCCCAGGACTCTGGAATCATGCCCTGAGCTGAAGACAGACGCTCAACCACTGAGCCACCCAGGAGTCCCTCTGATAACTATTTTCTACTGAGGAATTGAAGGTTCAGAGAAAGGCATCAAAGAAAAGAAGCCAGATATGGGAATGAGAAGCTGTGGAGAGAGGCAGAAGAAGCTAGATACAGAGTACACAAAGTAGCTTGGAAGAAAATTCCCAATGGCTGCCTACTACCTTAGGATAAGGTCCGAAATCTTTAAGAATGGTCTATAGGGCTCTGCCCATCATTTTTCTAGCTTCATCTCATACCAGTGTCCCCTACTACTTGTAAGCCCCAGCCAGGCATACTGGCCTCTCAGTAACTCTAATAAATGACTGAATCACTGTGGTAAGATTTTTAAAACCTACTCCCCAACCCCACCTTAGACCCAGTAAATCAGAATCTCTGGAGGAGACCAGAAATCTGTTTTGTTTTAAAAGAACGAGGATGTGTGAAGAACCTTCCACAGAGAAGACTTCTCAGACACTTTAGGCTAGATACATCTATGACACTTTTCCATAGCACTTATAATAATTTGCTGAATATCTATCCTCCCAGCAGGATGGTAAGCTTCTTTAGAGCAGGGACCATGATTGTGCTGTTTCCCCTTCTGGAATCACTGTCTACCTTTAATACTTCTCTGGACCAGTAGACTGCATCATTGGGTTCCCTTGCCCTTTAACTTGGGTTCAGTTAATGAAAGGTACAAGCAAGATGAAAGTGAAGTCAAGGTTTTTATTCCAGCAACTCCATCCCTACCAATTAACTGTAAATCCCATATGTTCCTCTACTGAAGGTCAGATACTATCAGGCAGCCCTATCTTGAGGTGCCTGCTTACAAGTCTGGTTATTCCTTTTCCTTTAAGACTTACCTAAGTAATAACAGCTCCCAACTGTTAATAGCTCCAGGATAATGTACTTTCAACTGAGTAGGCCCATATCTTGATAAATAGTACCTTTATTAAACTCTCCTCATTTAATCTTCTGAATGTGCTGTTTCCTACCCGGGCCCTAACTAATCTAATGTCCATTCAAAGACATGCTTAGTTGATGATAAGGCATTCTGATCAGTATGGCAATTTCTGTAAGGCAGGTCCAGATACAATGCTTCCTACAGAGTCATCCACAAATGTTTGTTGGCTATATGCATGACCCTAATAAAGAGTTTAGAAATGGTTAGGTAAATTAGATCCATTAGAGGCACTTAAAAAAAAAAAGGTTTTGGAGTCACACAAAGCTGGGTTGGAGTTTAGCTTTGCATAACAAAGGTTAATTTGTCTCATTAGTTCTGTCATCCAGAAAATGGGAATACCACCACTTAATTAGTTGAACTAAGTGGTGGTATTGAAAATACCAAAATAGTTGGCATGAAAATAAAAGAACATTTATCAGAGTGCCTAGCACACAGACACATTCCAAATTCGAAGTTCTTCCTTTCCCCAAATTCAGCTCTTTCAAAAAGACATTTGGCCAAATTATCTAAAATGGCTCATTATCCCTTCTTAATTTACTTAGCACTCTCCTTTAAAATAACTTATTAAGATAATACAGCAAGATAAAATAATTTTTAAAAAATGAGAAAAATGAAGAGACATTTAAAATGATACCAAGAATGAATTTGTAAACAAAATGCAAATAAAAAAATCCCATACACTTGCTAACAGTGAACCAGAAATCTGACTATAAGTTTTCTAACAAAGTTTAAAATGAGAAAAGTCACAGGAAGCGCTTTCTGTACAATAAAAAAGCTTAAGAGAAATTTCTCCCATGAGTCTCATAGAGCACACACTGTAATGCAGTGGGCAATAATCTAAACAAAGCTTTTATCATAAACTGGCAAACTGTTAGGACCTTCAAAAATAATCTCTTTGCACATACACTGATGGCTGGATTCTCAACAAAAAGTAATTCAATATTCATGGTAAAGACTGAAGGCTTTCTGGATGCAGAAAGAGACCTGAATTTATATCCTAGTTCTGTATTACTAGGAAGTAGTTTTGAACAAGATGCTTAACCTCTCTGAGCCCCCAAGAAGATAAATTGCTTCAAATATAGTCAGATTTCAATAATCATTGATTATTCCTAGTAGTATTACTAAAAGCAATTCAATGAGAGTGGAAAGGGAATATGATGCAGTTCAAGTACCAAAGAGTTTTTTAAAAGCCCTGGTTTAATATAAGTACAGATTTTAGAACATGTAAAGCAATGGTTCTCAAATTTGGGAATTATCAGAATCATCTGGGGTGTTTTCTAAAGTACAAATTCCTGGGCTTCATTCCCAGAGATTCTGATCAAGGAGGTTAGAGTAAAGCTTGGGAGTTTGTTTTGTTGTTACTGCCTTTAAATTCCCAGGATGATTCTAATGGTCACCTAGTTTTAAGGCCTGCTAATTAACAGCAGTGTTTTTCAGCCTGGGATAAGAGAGCCACCATCACCAACAAAGTTTTATAAAACTCCAGGTGGCTGACCAACCAACACCCCCACAACTTTTAATGAATCAGAATCTCCAGGCCAGCCAAATAATCAAAAGTTGAGTGAAACTAGAGAGGAGCTGTTGTTGTTCGAGGGTATAAAATCCATAAAATAAATCAATATCCTCTAGACTATCAAGCATTGAATGCAGAAACAGATCAACATTTTACCTAACCAAGAAACATGTCTCTCGTGAATAAATAAAATCTTAAAACACCCAAAAAACTAGAAGATGTATGAAATATATAGAGCTACAGTTTTTTTTAAAAATATTTTATTTATTTATTCATGAGAGACACAGAGAGAGACAGAGACACAGGCAGAGGGAGAGAGAGAGAGAGAGGCAGAAACACAGGCAGAGGGAGAAGCAGGCTCCATGCAAGGAGCCCGACATGGGACTCGATTCTGGGCCTTCAGGATCATACCCTGGGCTGAAGACGGTGCCAAGACGGTGCCAAACCGCTGAGCCACGGGGACTGCCCCTAGAGCTACAGTTTGAAATGAAAGAAATAAAACATAACTTTTAGAAACCCTAAAGGTTTGAGATTCTCATATTCTGAAAAACATTTTCATTATTTAAAAGACAATATTTTGTGTATTAAAGAGACATTCTGGGCACCCGGGTGGTTCAGTGATTGAGCATCGATGCCTTCTGCTCAGGTTGTGATCCTGGGGTACTGGGATGAGTGCTGCATCAGGCTCAGCAGGAAGTCTGCTTCTCCCTCTGCCTGTGTCTCTGCCTCTCTCTGTGTGTCTCTCATGAATAAATAAATAAAAATCTTACAGAAAAACAAAACAAAACATTCTGAGCCGTTATTGCATTTGAAAGAAGTATTTTGCATATGTACAAATGTTAGGTAAATAAGAGGCGGACATAAATGTCAATTCAAAGTCTTGTAAAGGATAAAAAGCTGCTATCCATAAGAAATGGTGCCTAAGAATGAGTACCTGTAAAATAACAAACATGAATAACCATAAATATTTTAATTATTCTGTTCAGTGAAAGGAAACAGTAATACAGTTTGTTGTTAGCTTTATAAAGTTGTGAAATAAAATAGCTAAATCAGAAATTCTGGTACTTGTATTTATTAAAGTGACTTCTCCATATTAATCTGTACCTTGCTACCCAACTGAATTATATTTTTTTGTGTTTTTTCAGTCATTTTCTTGAGTTTTACAGGTATTGTAGGTATCATATCTTCAAGTAGTAATACTCTGCCTTCATCTTTTGCAATGTTTATGCCTCTAAATTTCTTTCTCTAATTTTATTAGTATATTTCTGCATTAAAATATCACATGACAGATCAAACACCAACATTGTAATAGTAATGCACAAATAGTATGTAATTCAGTGTTTACTTAAAGGATTTGTTCTGCTCTTGGTAGACTATAAATTCTAAGTACAAGATTTAAATTTTTAGTGTCTTTCACCTAGCCTAGTGTCATTTACTACTAGATCTTAAACCCTGAAGCCTTTTTCACATTGGTAAAATAGGAGTAATTATACCTACCATCAGATGAAATTAAATGAGATGATATATAAAGCATGCAACACAGTGTCTGTAACAGGTGGCAGTTTTATTCATCCATTTTAACTAAGAGTGGATGTTGAGCCAAGCACAAAGGATATAATGTGAGCAAAAACAGGCATGGTAGAAAGGATAGCAGTTATCAAATAGACACACAAAGGAATATGTATTATGAAGGAAAGGAACAAAATTCTTTAAGATGATATCGACATCCAAATGCTACTGAACATTAGGTTCAGGGAAGGTTTCCCTATGGAAAAAATGTTGACAAAGATCTGGAAAAAAAATGTTTAGAGCGAGTAGGCAACAGATGTATGTGAGAAGGCAGAAGGATGAGTTGAGATAGAGAGTGTAGCAGGTACAGAGGCTCTTTCTCACACGGAAAAAACAAGAAACCTGCCAGTATGGATGGAACAATACAAACACAGATAAAGATGTGTTGGTTAGGGTTGATGAGGGAGACTGTCATTCACAGAGCATTTATTTTGTTAGTTCATTTACTTATTAAAACAATTTAATATACATATCTTGAAATCTCTGTTTTACAGATGAGGAAACTAAGGCAAGTAAGTGGCTTGTCCAGGGTGACACATTTAATAAGTTGTAGATTCTCAATTTGAGCCCAGGCAACATGGCTCCAGAATCAGTGCTCTTAACAGTTGTACAGCATTGCCTGACATCTTACTTTTGTGTTTGGAAAAGATCCCTAGCTCAGTGTGGAAACCAGATTAGAAAATGACTAGAAAGGACATGGAGAGACAAGTTAAGAGACTGCTACAGTATTCCAAGAAAAGTGATTGTAGCTTGGAGTAGAGCGATGACAGGGAAGATGCAGAGAAGTTGGTAGTTTACTATTACACAGGGTGAGTTTATCCTGGGTGAATGAATAAATGAATGAGTCTGAAATACACGTATAAACATGGTTGTATGCTGTCTCACTACACAGTGTTTATAAGTAACAACTGCTGAATTATCTCTTGGAATAAAAACTGTAAGGTAATATAAATTCATTTAGATTTATTTGTGTCACTGCCAAACAAGATTTTTATATTAAATACAGGATAGAAAAAGATGTTAATCTTTAAAATAATAGGTTTTGTATGTTCATTCTACGAATTTCTCAATGCTATCGATGCTATAAAGCTCTTCTAGTTCTTATTAGATCTTTGAGTACTCTTTAACGCAAAAGTAAATTGCAGTACAAAGCTATTGCTTCTCAAGATAAGGGAATGTAGAACAAAAGAAATACTCTAAGCATAAATATAAGTTAATTTGAAGGAGGAGATCACTCACTGTAAAATTGAGAATCATCACTTTCCTGAGCAGTAAAGGCAGATGGACAAAGAATACTTTGGTCTAATTTGAAAAATTTATATTTCTATTTTAGATATCCTACTGTAACCGTATCCTACATTATTGCATTGTGATTAAAACCTTTTTATCCTAGAAAACTAAGAGATATAATAAAACTTTAACATCTATATTTTATTTATTTAACATCTATATTTAATGTTTAGTTTTTATTTCTTTAATCAATTTTAATTCTATAGTTCTAAGTACTATTGATAGATACGGACTACCTAATTATTTAATTGTGAGAAACTTGGTTTTATAAAATGCCTGGAACACACACAAGTTTCATTTCTGTTCTGGAAGAAGCAAACTGTGAATTAAGAATTTTTCCAGTTAGGGATAAGTGGGGAAGTGATAGTTGGGAAATATGAAAAGGAATCTAAGATAAATTGCAGGATCTTTCCCTGCAAGTGTAAGTGGGCATTATCTACAAATGGGGAGTGTTCCTTCTGTAATAAGTTATTCACCACACCTCACTTGGAGACACAATAAAGATGTGCTGGCAAGCTTTCAAAAAAAAAAAAAAAAAGAAGCAATCTTTAATTGCTTCGATCTTCTGAGTAACAGAGATAAGGTTGAGCCAGGTTGTTTTCCTCACAGGATTAGAAGCTGTACCTGAGTCTTGAGGAGGGCTTATGCACAGAAGGGTGACCTGTAATGTTAAGACAGAGCCTAAGCTGGGAGAGGACAGCCTCCACATGAGGGGATAGTGTGCTCAGTGTGGGATGTTTGGAGTGTGAGTAGGATGGGGATAACCATATGGAGGGTTGGGACAGCTATAGCCCGTTGCAGTGTATTGGAGCCTGAAATGATGAGGGCATCCATGTAGGAGGACAATCAGGCTCAGGACAGTGGGGCCTAGTTGTAATGAGGAGAGGAGAAATCTGTATGGATGAGTGAGCCACAGTAGCGTTAGTCCAATGCAGTGTGTCAGAGTAGAAGGCAGCAGCAGGAGTCTAAAAAGTCATGTGAAGGCTGAGTATAGCCAAAAGGTATTTAGGTGGGGAGTGGTAGCAGTAGCAATGAAGATTGCTTATATATTGGAGATAATTTAAATATGTAAATAAATATAGGAAGGATAAAGGGAGCCAGGTTATTGAGAGAAAGGAATTACAAATATTGAAAGGGTGTTGGTGGTTGGTATTAGATTGGAGATAGTGGTGTAAACTCATGGTTTTCAATGTTACAAAGAAATACAGAGGTAAATATGTGTGTATGTACCTCTGGTCTGTCTGTATGTGTGTGCACATTTTCAGTAGATCTGTTCATTGAGAGGGCCTTGGAGTAGGAATACACCAATAGGAATGAGTGCGCCTTGTATTCATATCTTGACTTTTGAAATATCTTTCTCCATTAAAAGCAACCAGAGCTCCACGGAGAAATAGCTAATTAAAGGGCTGGGGCAGGGAAAGTACAAGATGAGCCTGAACTATCTTGTTCTACAGGTAAGGAAATGCTCAAGGAATTATGAGGACACATCAAAC
Organism: Nyctereutes procyonoides; assembly: GCF_905146905.1. Lineage (NCBI taxonomy): Eukaryota > Metazoa > Chordata > Mammalia > Carnivora > Canidae > Nyctereutes > Nyctereutes procyonoides. Next base: position 22,081,967 of record NW_026575126.1, read on the forward strand.
AGATGGGGCTCCCACCGGCCAATGTAGGACAGTTTAAGCATCAACATGAATAATGATGTTATGAGTGATAATCCACGGAATAAAGCAGGAACCCACGAGCCCATACTGACAATAATAAATAAATGAATAAATTGAAAGTTTGATGGAAAAGATATTTCATAGTTTTACAGTTAATCACAAAGGGAAAAAGAGTACTTTACATAAGAGAGGCTTGGTGGTTATCACCTCAATCAAGTGACCAGTTAGCATCACCAGTAATGGGACTAATTGAAGTCATGTGCCACCTGACTGAAGGCAGTGAGGAGACTGAAATGATGCAGTGATCATTTCCTGCCAAAGATGCTTAATTTGAATCATGGGGAAAGATCAAACAAACTCAAAATTGATGGTCATTATACAAATAACTGGCTTGAAACCTTCAAAAGTGTCAGTCATTAAAGATAAGGAAGGACTAGGGAAGCCTGGGTGGCTCATTGGGTTAGTGCCACCTTCAGCCCAGTGTGTGATCCTGAAGACCCAGGATCGAGTCCCACATCCGGGTCCTTGCATGGAGCCTGCTTCTCCCTCTGCTTGTGCCTGTGCCTCTATCTGTCTCTCTCTGTGTCTCTCATGAATAAACAAATAAAATCTTAAAATAAAGGTAAGGAAGGACTAAGGAACTATTACAGATTGAAGGACACTAAAGAAACATGACAATATTGTTCCATATCATTGTAGACCTGGTCCTTTTGTTTTAAAGGACATTATTGGACCAATTGACAAAAGTTGAGTAAAGTCTGAGAATTAGATGGCAGTATTGCACCATTGTTAATTTTCTGATTTTGATAGTTATATTTTCATGTTGGAGAATGTCCATGTTTGTAGAAAGTACATAGTTAAGAATTTGGAGGTAAGAAAAAAAGTAAATGGGAGGTATGAGAAGTAGAAACAGCATGTACACAAACAGCTCTTTGGAGGAATTTTCTAAGAAAGGAAACGAAGTGGGGCTAGATGGGGGAATGGAGTAAGAGACTTGGGTTTTGTCTTTTTTTTTAACATGGATGATGTTAATATAACGTATCTTTATGATGAATAAGAAAGATCTGGAAGATTGGGAAATCGATAATGTTAGAAGAGGGTGCAATTTCAGAAGCATTGTACTTAGGTGAGAAATGGCATGGGGTCAGTGCACAAATGCAGGAATTGACCTTAGGAGCAGGGACCAAAAGAGCAGAGAAGGTAGAGCACAGGCTGATAGTTTAATAATGCGAAGATAGGGTAATTAAAGATTGCTTCAATTTTCCTAGTGAAAATAGAATCTAAATTAGTAGCTGCGAACAAGGAAAGATAGCACTGGAGGTTTCATGAGCAAGAGGAAGTGGCAATTGTGAAGAGTAGGAGAGTGAAGAGACCAGGAATATGTAGTAGGATTAAAGGGCACCCCTGAAAGCCCTCCTGAGTTTTGTGGTCAAAAATTTAAAACTAAGACCAAGTAATAAGGATGGCTGTTTTTCTTCAGTTCTAATCAGCTGACACAATGCAGGCTTATGGAGGAGTTAGGCAACTGGATATAACCAGGACTGGATTTTATCAAAAGTAAAACAAAAGCAAGAGGAGGGCAAAGGAGTTGAGGATCCTTGCAAGGGAATGATGATTGTGATAGGCCAAATGAGACTACACAACACTGACCTTCTCCTCCTTGATGTTACATCAGAAATGGAAACTTATTTTACCCTGGCTTGTTTACCTCTAACCTAAGGTTTATGAAAAGAAGTAAGTACTTGGGTGCTCTCTAGCAGTAACTAACTTCCTCCACAGTGCTAACTATATTAAGATTATTCATTTAGTACATTGAAGAATGCTTGGGAATCCAAAGAGTTCAGTTAAAAAACTGAGTAAATTTTAAAGATTTTAACAGTTCACGTGTCAGGGAGGATCCAGTCTAGTTTATACTTAGGAGCTGTACAAAATGAGACTTTTATAGGCAGGAACAAGGAAGTTAGACTAGTTACTCTAGTCAAAGAAGTATATTGGTTATTGCAACGTTCTTTTCCTTTAGGGGATGACAGGGGTCAGGCAGATTATCTAACTAAGGCTGATCAGGTGATTCCTGTGATTGACTGGTTTAAGATTTCATTTCTGAGAGAGCCAAAACTGTAATTAAGTCTCAGTTTGTTATGTGGGACTTAGCATAATAAGCGAATCTATTTTGAACCAGTTGTCTTCTTTTTAGCATCCTCTGTTGTCTTTATCCTGAGGCAGAAACATTAGTGTATATTACAATTTTGAAATTGTTAAATTGTTTTCTGGATTCAGTTTCCTTGTACTAAAAGTGTTTATCATGGAGACTAAACATCTCCTTACTACTGGTGTTCAGTGTTTAATGCACATTTCCAATTCCAAGTTTTGGCTGCTGTCCTCTTAAACAAAAGTGTCTCTAGACATTGTCAAATGTCCCCTCGGGTAGGGAGGGGTCAAAATTGACCCCAGCTGAGAACCATATTGTAGATTGTTGAACTTTTTTTCTTTTTCTAACTTTTTTTTTTTTTTTTAAAGTAACCTCCATGCCCAGCGTGGAGCCCCTCATGGGGCTTGAACTCATGACACTGAGATTGACATCTGAGCTGATTATCAAGGGTCTGATACTTAACAGACTGAGCCACCCAGGTACTCTCTAGATTTTCAGACTTTTATTTATTTTTAAAGACTTTATTTATTCATGAGAGAGAGAGAGAGAGAGAGAGAGAGGCAGAGGCAGAAGCAGGCTCCATGCAGGAAGCCCAACGTGGGACTCGATCCTGGTCTCCAGGATCAGGCTCTGGGCTATAGGCGGCGCTAAACCGCTGAGCCACCTGGGCTGCCCTAGATTTTCAGACTTTTAGTAAAGGTTGTAGATCTACCTTCAAGCCTGGCATATATCTGACCTGTATATAATAATTTAGATGTTCAGGAAAAAGTTGGATGTAAGTTTACATTTTGTAAACCTTAAGTCATTTTAAGTGAATTGGATGAATATATCTTTAATATGATAGGACGCCATTGATAGATTTTTATTGAGCTGAAATGAATGAAAACAGCTTATTTTGAAAGAAATCTGCTAGTGAGTTCTTAAAGCAACTAATTTGTTCCTTTAGTTTTTGTAATTTCAAAACTGAATTTCTTCAGAGAAATTGTATATACATAAACATACGTAATGACTGAGCAGTAGTCTTTCTTAACCACCTAAAATGCATCTTTTCATGTTCAGTATAAAGCCACAAGATGAGTCAGCATCCAATATTAACTGATACTTGCTATTAAGAGATAAAGTTTCCACATAGTATCTATATTTAATTTTTATAATGTCTATATTATATCTTGACATTAGCAGGAATAAAAATAAGTAGAAAAATGTAACTCAATTTCTTGTAACTAAAAAATTTGACTAATATAAACTCAAATACTAGTCTGTAAAGAAATCATTGTTTTTATAGAAACATTTTTTAAACTGATATTTATATAGTCACAAAATCACTGAATGATCTAATGTATAGTCCATTTTTATAATCCTTAGGAAGGACAGTCCCTGCTCCTCAAAGGAGTGCCATAGATGACAACACATAGCTCCTTTAAAAAGTTAAGAGTCAAGAGATTCTCAATTCTGTCAAGGCCTTGCATTTTGGCATATTCAATAAGAATACTTACAGATGTTCAGGGCTATGTTGGCTTGCTTTGCCCACTATTAATCTCATCTGGTAGCATATTTAAACTGACCTAAGTTGGAGCACATGCCAATTTTTTTTAAAAGATTTTATTTATTTATTTACTAGAGACACAGAGACATAGACAGAGGGAGAAGCAGGCTTCCTGCAGGGAGCCCAGTGTGGGACTCGATCCCAGGACTCGGGGATCACACTCTGAGCAGAAGGCAGATAGATGCTCAACCACTGAGCCACCCAGGCATCCTGCAAATGCTACCTTTTTAAAAAAGTCAGAGTTTGCTTAAAATAAGATCAGTGGTTTTGATGTATTGAGTATTTGATACAACTTAATTGTTAAACCATTGTGTATGTGATAACTTCATGAGAAAAATAAAGAAGTAAAAAAGTTGGAGTGCCAGGGTGGCTTAGCTGGTTAAGTGTCTGACTCTTGGTTTTGGCTCTGGTCATGATCTCAGGGTTTTGAGACTGAGCCCCTTACTGCATTGGACTCCGGCACAGCAGGGAATCTACTTCCTTTCTTTCCCTCTGCCCCTCCCCCTTGCCTGTGTTTTCTCTCTCTCTCTCAAATAAGTAAATATAGATATATAAAAAGCCAGAAGGTTCTGTAAAACTGGAAGCAGTGCTTGTTTCAAATTAGTCAAAGCAACATATTGAGTACTTACCATATATGTTTTACACATATTTATTTAATAAAAACCCTTTGAGGTAGATATTATCATTATCCCCTACTTTATAGATATGGAAAATGAGACATAGAGACTCAATAGTTTGAGCAATGTACAAGAGCCAGTAAGAGGTGGGATTGGGATTCAGATCCAGATGGTCTGGCTTCAAGATCTGAATTCTAGATTACTCTGCTATTCTGTTTCGTACATGTAACTGCTGGTGGCAAATGTTCAATCTTGGATTAATCTTCATCTGCCAGCCAGGTCTCCCAAAATAAACTGATGTACGCTGAAAAAAAATGCACATTAATATAGGTAGGTATCTTGAAGAAAAATGTTTGGAAAGGAAACCTGATATAAAAACTTTGTTGCAGGTAGCCCGGGTGGCTCAGCGGTTTGAGCGAGGCCTTCAGCCCAGGGTCTGATCCTGGAGACCCAGGATTGAGTCCCACATCAGGCTCCCTGCATGGAGCCTGCTTCTCCTTCTGCTGTGTCTCTGCCAATCTCTCTCTCTCTCTCTCTCTCTCTCTCTCTCTCTCTCTCTCAGTCTCTCATGAATGAATGAATGAATAAACAAACAAATCTTTTTTAAAAAAAACTTTGTTGCAGAGTTAAATATTAGGGTCTTATAAAATCATAAACAGTATTGTTCTTTTCTACAACTCTTGATAACAGAAAGATCTGTGTATTATTTTGTTGTGAATGTTTTTTCCCCCACAAGGAAAAGGTCCTTGTGCTGAAATCACAAGTGTGATATATTAAACCTGTTACCCTATCCTGTTTTAACTGTGTCAGGAGTAAGGCCTAACGGCCATCTATCCTGTTTTAAAATTGTGTACATTTCCCAGAATCTCAAAACCTTTTCCAGGTGTAGAAGAAAAATACGGTTTTAAAAAATGTCTTAAAGTAAAAATTGACTTTATTTACTCAGTGCATATATATTGAGCATTTACTATGCATAAACACTATGTCAGGGCAGCCCTGGTGGCTCAGTGGTTTCGCGCTCCTTCGGCCCAGGGTGGGATCCTGGAGACCCAGGATCGAGTCCCACATCGGGCTCCCTGCATGGAGCCTGCTTCTCCCTCTGCCTGTGCCTGTGTCTCTGCTTCTCTCTCTCTGTGTCTCTCATGAATAAATCAATAAAATATTTTAAAAAAATAATAAATGTAAGCTGCTAATACTAATTTAAAGGACTGTCTTATTCTGAAATTGTATTTTATCTTGGGTTGTATTAAATTCTTTATAAAATGTGGTAAGTGGAGGCAGTAATTACATATTTCATTTTTTTTAAAGTAAAGATGTAAAACACACAGGATTGACAATCTGTTGTCAGTTCCCAAATCTAGTATGAAATTGTAGTGGTCCAAGAAATTCAAAAGTCCAAGAATCCCATGTCTTAGACTACTCAACTGCCAGGTCAAGTAAAAACCCAGGCAGTTATTCAGGGTCCATTTTTCCCAGTTTCCCTTGCGGTTCACTCTTCCTGCTTTCCACCCCAGATAGCCTCAGAACTATGCCCCATGCTTTATAACTTGGAATTGTCTCCCACATGGTAACCTCATGTTAAAAAATTTAATATGAATAGCGCTTTATATTTTTTTTATTGATAACAGTGATGTTCATTAGACTGTAAAAAAATGAATTTTTAGTAATTAAAAAATTTAAATTTAAAGGTAGTGAAAATGTAATCAAATATATTCATAGAAAAATGAAAGTCAGTACATTTATAGAATTGACTATTACCAAGAATTACAGCATTAGGTTTAGGGCTTCAATCCATGCTAAAATGTGTATATTGTATTTTTCAACGTTTAGCAATATTATGAAGGAGAATTAACTTTCCAAGTCTGGTGGACACAAACATTACACAGAATTTAGCCATTCAGAAATTCCTAGGGAATGCTGAGACTTATATAGCCATTTTGAAAAATCCCAGAAGTAATATTTCTTCTTACGGGAAGTTTAATTTTGACTCAGATTTTCTTCATACAGTCACACTGACAGGAAAAATATTTGATGATTCAGACACATCTTGAGGTTTGCTTTGCAAAAGGCAGCCATTGAATCATAATTTGTAACTCTTCTAAATCTCGTTATTTCACACTTCCCTAAAGTACTGCAGTTCTTCACAGTTTATGATTTTACTGAACTTGGGACTGTTTAGCAAGGAGAAATGAGCAGACCTCTATTAGCCATGTACTCCATGCACATAATACCAGCCTGCGTCTGAATACCTTAGACAAATCGTTAATGCATTTGTCTTTCCTGCAGTGTCAAATGGAAAGATTCCCAACTTTGTATCCCTTACAAACCACTCAGTCTCTGAGAATCCATTTCTCTCTATACAAAATAAGGATAATACTACTGACTTCATATGGTTGTGGGTGAAGATGAAATGTTATGCATATAAAGTTACTCCACGCTTTTAAGGCACTGGAATGTATATTCTTTCAGATATCTTTATACATTCTCACTCATGAACCCTGGGGCCTCTCCACAAGTTTGGTCTCCCAGGATCTTTTAATTCCAAAATTTTCAAATTTATTTTGTTTCATTTTTAAAATTTTTAAAAATTTTATTTAAATTCAGTTTGCCAACATATAACACCCAGTGCTGGTCTCATCAAGTGCCTTCTATTAATGCCTGTCACTCAGTTACCCTATCTCCCCACCGACCTCCCCTTCTTCAACTCTTTGTTTCCTAAAGTTGGAGTCTCTCATGGTTTGTCTTCCTCTCTCATTTTTCCCCATTCAGTTTTCCCCTTCCCTTATGGTCCCATTCACTATTTCTTATATTCCACATATGAGTGAAATTATATAATAATTATCTTTCTCTGATTGACTTATTTCACTCTGCATAGTACTCTCCTGTTCCATCCAGGCAATGAAAATGATTAGGTATTCATCCTATCTAAAGACTGAGTAGTATCCTATTGTATACATATACCACATCTTTATCCATTATTCTGTTAAAGGACATTGTGGCTCCTTCCACAGTTTGGTGATTGTGGACTTTGCTGCTATGAACATTGGGGTATAGGTGACCCATCGTTTCACTATATCTGTATCTTTGGGGTAAAACCCAGTAGTGCAATAGCTAGGTTGTACCGTAGCTCTATTTTTAACTTTTTTTTTTTTTTTTTTTTTTTTTTTTTTATGATAGTCACAGAGAGAGAGAGAGAGAGACAGAGACAGAGACACAGGCAGAGGGAGAAGCAGGCTCCATGCACCGGAAGCCTGATGTGGGACTCGATCCTGGGTCTCCAGGATCGCGCCCTGGGCCAAAGGCAGGCGCCAAACCGCTGCGCCACCCAGGGATCCCTATTTTTAACTTCTTGAGGAGCCTTCACACTGTTTCCCAGAGTGGCTGCACCAGCCTGTGTTCTCACCAACAGTGCAAGAAAGTTCTCCTTTATCCATATCCTTGCCAACATACTTTGGACTGATGACAAGTGATATGGAGCATTTTTTCATATGCTTGTTGGCCATATGTAGGTCTTTTTTGGAGAAATGTCTGTTCGTGTCTTCTGCCCATTTCTTAACTGCTAAAATCTCCTAATTTAAAGAAGCAGCTTATTGAATCTCTTCAACAAGTTCCTACGTAATAGTTTCTGGACTGTATTTCAAGTCTTCCAGTTAGCACAAGAGCGAATAATGAATTGAGGTAGAACTGTGAAAAAAAATTCATAGTCCTGCTCACTTCCTCTGATGTATGTTATTAACAATCTTACCTGTGTTACTATAGAAACATTCCAGATAAACCCTACAGTAGAAGTGGATATCCGGTTGGTAGCTGAAGCTTCCCCTCTTTTGTTCTGTGTCTCACCATGTTGTAGAGCAGACTTCTTAATTTCTGTGTAAGCAGCTAGATAGGCCTCAGTTTAATAGGCCAAAATAAGAGATTTTGGCTAAAAACCTCAGTCACTTGTTGAATATTACTCTCTGAATATTTTAGTGAAAGCACACTTCAGACCCAATCTTTAGCTCTATCAGCCTGTCAGTAGTCATTTGGTATTAATACTATCAGAAAGGAAAACAGTATTGATGACTGAAATGCTTAAGAATTTTTAGAGGAAAAATTTAGGAAACTAATGGACCATTAATTATGGGATAAAATAACAATTCTCAAAAAAATTTAACCAATTTATTAAGTCATACTTAAAAGCTGTAGTTACATTTCTGTGCTTACATGAAGGCATAATTAAGCTCAAGAGAAATTGAGGTTCCAAATAAGTTTTACCTCTAAGCTGGGAATACAGCAAAAAGTAACAGGCTGCTGTCCATTAATATCTTTTTAGCACTTTATTTTCCTTGCCACCTGTGAATTAGACTGTGAATAAGCAGTCTAATTTTGAATAACTGTTGGTCATTTTCCTCAGTCCTTTTCAGAAGTAGACAAATTGAAAAAAAGGAAAGTATTCGTATGTAAAATTACAGTCTATTCCATTTGAATACAAATCTGAAAAAAAAATAATGCTGACCTGAAACTTTTTTGTTCACCTATTTCCATCTTTTCTTAACTGCTGAACCTCTTTTAATTGTTACTCTAAATATCTGATGTAATTTATGTTAGCAGGTACAAGTCATTCCTTTTCTGTTGACATTTTGCTTATAGACTTTAATGGTCTAGGTAAGAATTTTAATAGCCTTCCTTTAAACTTATAGATAAAATATTTCTAAGTACTGTGCAGTATAAGTTTATTCCGAGGTGTTTTTTTTTTAAGATTTTATTTATTTATTTGACAGAGAGAGTGAGAGAGCACAAGCAGGGGGAGCAGCAGAGGGACAGCAAGAAGCAGGCTCTGCACTGAGTAGGGAGCCTGATGTGGGCCTCAATCCCAGGACTCTGAGATCATGACCTGCGTTGAAGGCAGACGCTTAACTGACTGAGCCACCCAGGCACCCCCTTCAGTCCTGTTTTAGGAGTGTAAAAGGATTAATCGGAAGTTTAAAAAAAAAAAAAAGTCTGAAGTTATGTATTATTCACTCAAAGTACTATATAGGCACAGTGGTAGTATATAGAAATGAAAGCTAGTTTTAGCTCCCATAACTCTCTTCTTCACAAGCCAGTTTCTGAGGTTGAAGTAAGAATCCTATAGAATCAATTTGAAAAGGGCAGGGTGGCCATGTAAATTTTAAAGTGGTATTTAATAGTGCCTATTTTATGTTAATGTGCAAGAGAATTCATTTACTTGACCACTTATCTTTTACTCAGTGCCTACCACCAATAATATAATTACATACAAGAAAGAATAAAGAATAGCTAAATCATATATGTTTTCTGAACATTCCTGCTTTTGGGTCTTAGAGACTCTTAGGAGATTAATGTATGATACTTTTGTATCATATAAAAATTTAATACTAACAATTATAGTTTCTTGATTCTACATATTAAAATTTTCCAATACTGCTAAGGAAAATAAACCACAGAAGTTCTGTCTGGGCCAGTTCTGCTTCTTCCAAATATAATAGATCATTTATAGGTAAATTATTTCAGTACTTAGTCTATAATTCTATGCTAAGAATAGTATGAGGCTACTATATGGAGTTATTCCCATGAATATACCAAAACTAAGTGTCTCTTTAGATTAGGGCCAGGAAGCCCATTTGCTCTCTAAATAATAAATACAGTCTTTGGGAGCATTTATTTAACTAAGTGTACTAATTTTTGAAGAGATTTATTTATTCTAGAGCATGGGAATGGGGGCAGAGTGAGAGGGGGAGAGAGAATCTCAAGCATACTATTGAGTAAGGAACCCTACACGGAGTCCATATGGAGCTTGATCTCATGACCAGAGCCAAAATCAATTGGTCACTCAATGGACTGAGCCATCCAGGCACCCCCTGTGTGTATAATTTGAAGGCGCAAAACAGGAACAGCTAAGACATCTGTATCCTTAATTCAGCTCTGTTACCTTGGGCAAATAGCTTAGTCTTGGGTTCACTTTCCTTATATGTAAATAGGGAGGTTGCCCTTTGATATCCCTCCTGGACATACGATCGGTGATTAGATTTCATACTTAAATTGTACTCATGGAGCAGATTTAAGATTCTGAAATGGGGGAAAGGGAAGGAGGCTAGGATAAAAAGGAAAATGAACTTGAGGGGAAGAAAGCCAAGAAATCAAAAAGAATTTATGCAAAGGGATGCTTAATACTATTCTAGAGAATGCTCATATAAAAAATATGAATGCATATTCATTGAGATTTATTCTCCTCTTGACCCTACCTTTTGCTAATCATGTTCTTTGGTCTTAGGACAAAGGAGAAACTGTCTGCTCCAGAGGAATGATATTGTACTATCGTGTGAGGGTAGAAGAACAGTGGCAGGAAGTTGTCCAGGATAGTAAGTAGCAAGGACAAGGATGAAAGTTGATGACCAGAGAACCTGAGCTAGGGCAAGAGAGTATAACGTAAAACCAGATTTAAAGTAGTTAATCCCATTCTATAGTCTCAGCTTTACCCTTAAGTAACTACTGAATGACCCTGGGCTCAAGTTTGAGATACGGAAAGGAGAGCAGTGCTAAACAAGGGGCTAATGTGAAACAATTGAAAGTCAGGTTTACAGACAACTGTGAAATGAGAGGGACAGGTGGGAAGATGGATCATCAATATGGATGCTATGGTATTGTCAGAAATTGTAGAATTTTTTTTTTTTAAGATTTTATTCATTCATGAGAGAGACAGAGAAAGGCAGACACACAGCCAGAAGAAGCAGGTTCCATGCAGGGATGCCCAATGCAGGACTCGATTCCAGATCCCAGGATCACACCCTGAGCCGAAGGCAGACATTCAACTGCTGAGCCACCTAGGCATTCCACAGAAATTGCAGAATTAAAGAAGATGCTAAGTAATGTAGAGATGTAGTCCTTGCTGCAAGCATTGTTTCATACAACAGCTATGTTGTGATAGTATGTAAATTTATTTTGGATCAGTAGAATCATTTAAAGGTATTTTAAAAATCTGTTTAAAAGGTTTACAGGGAAATTATCTTGTAATTTAAGTGTCTTGTAAATAGAGCATTCATATGTTGAGTTTCAGACATAAAACCTGTGTGTTGATGCATGTTCAGATATACAAATCTGACCACTAAAAATTTACCATCTCTGCAGCATTTTATTTTTTATTTATTTTTTTAAAGGTTTTATTTATTTGTTCATGAAAGACAGAGAGAGAGAGAGAGAGACAGGTAGAGGGAGAAGCAGGCTCCATGCAGGGAGCCCGATGTGGGACTCGATCCTGAGTCTCCAGGATCTGGCCCTGGGCTGAAGGCGGTGCCAAACTTATGAGCCACCTGGGCTGCCCTCTGCAGCATTTTAATACTATTCTGAGAATACTGACCAATGAGGTTAAAGAGAAATTGTGATTATTTAATTAATAACTCTCCTTCCTACTGAGTATATTTTTGCTTACATTGTGTCCCTACTGCCAAGCTCAACAACTCATTCAATTGTTGAATTAAATAATAATGATAGACACTAATGCCAATCTCTGTGTTGAATGCTTTATACCATTTAATGTTCTCACTTTGGAGTCCTGTAATTACACCAGTTTTACAGTTGTGGAACCCGAGGCTCAGAGGTCAATTTCTACAATTTCTTCAATTCTACAATTTCCTAAATACTACTAGTCTAGACAGGGGACTCCTGGACTCCTAGGTGGGTCAGTTGGTTAATCCTCTGACTTTGGCCTAGGTCATGATCTTGGGGTCCTGGCATTCAGCCCCATGTGGAGCCTCTTGTTGGGCCCGCACTCAATGGGGAGCCTGCTTGTCCCTTTCCCTCTGCCCCCCCCCCCCCACATGCTTGCTTGCTTGCTGATTTTTATTTATTTATTATGAGAGACAGAGAGAGAGAGAGGGAGAGACAGAGGCAGAGGGAGAAGCAGGCTCCATGCAGGGAGCCTGATGTGGGATTCGATCCCGGGTCTCCAGGATCAGGCCCTGGGCTGAACGCGGCGCTAAACCGCTGAGCCACCAGGGCTGCCCTGTCTCTTTCTTTCAAATAAATAGGCAAAATCTTAAAATACTAGTCTAGGTGGAAGATAAAAAGAATTATAAATAGATCCTACGCTTAGAGCTTATAGTCTACTAAAAGCTGAATAAAATGCTTTAGGTGAACACAGGAAACATCAGTAATCTGTGCATAGTTATTGAAGTATTGATGTTTGGTCTGATATATCATGTGCTATTTTTTTTCATGTGTTGTTTTAATGCATTATATGCCACTGTTTTTGTTAGTATAATACAGTTATTTTGGAATCTAAGAAATCTGAATCATTCGCATCTTGAGATGTAACCAGGTAGGGATGTATGTACTCTACATTAGAATTTAAGGTTAAATAAAGGTCAGTCTTCTATAACTCTATAATTTTCAAAAGGAAGAAGAAAATAATTGATAAAACATAGCTCTGTAGCAAGAAAAATTGTAATTAGAGAATATGAGCATGAAAGTACTAAAAATGATGTATAGATTAACATGTTGGAAACTCGGTCTCCACATGATGAAACTAAAGGAGATAAAGACCCATCTACAAATATCTTTTTTTTAAGTTAAAAGTTATAGCTTTCTGGGCAGCCCTGGTGGTGCAGCGGTTTAGCGCCGCCTGAGCCCAGGGTTTGATCCTGGGGACCCTGGATCGAGTCCCATGTCGGGCTCCCTGCATGGAGCCTGCTTCTCCCTCTGCCTGTGCCTCTGCCTCTCTCTCTCTGTGTCTCTATGGATAAATAAATAAAATATTTTTTTAAAAAAAGTTATAGCTTTCTAACAGTAAAAATGATTTTCCTGTTGAAAGACAGTTCAAAAGATTTTTTCAGAAGTTATTCAAGAGATGAGATTATTAGAAGAATAAAGCATCATAGGAAAATATGTGGTGTTAGTTTGCATCTATCTCCTCACTGCTCTCTTCAGGCAGAAAGTGTATCAGCAGCTGGAAAACTTTGAAAAAATATGTACAACAAAAAAATGATGCTATTGCCTCTTTTAATGAAAGATTACTTTTAAAAAGTCAAATGAAATTTTATTTTCAGGTATCATAATTAAGTAGTCATCAGTGTACTGTTCAGTTTATTTTAGAATATTTTTATTAAATATGCTAGTTTATGTTAAAATAACCACATATGCTTTACACTGTTTTAAAAATTTATGAAGGTTGCCATTTTGTGATGTCTAGTGTTGTATTTATAAAAATGTATTTCTAGTCTATATTTCAATTTTTAAAAAATTTATTAAAAAGATTTTATTTATTTTAGAGAGCACGTGCATGTGGGGGAGGGCGGGCAGAGGGGGAAAGAGAGGGAGAGGGAAAGAACCTCAAGCAGATAATGCATGGAGTGGGATGTGGGCCTCAATCTCATGACCATTAACCAACTGAGCTGCTCGGATGCTTTAGTTTCACTGATTTTTTTCCCCCAGTTTCTTTTCTTTAAGGAGTTACTAAATTGTGAACACTTCAAAATAGTGGTAATAAAACTAATGTTTCTATGGTAAATGAATAAAATGCCAAAATAAATAAATATTGGTATTAAAATTAGTATTTTAGTACTAAATTCTGAAAATATTTTTGTCATAGAAACTACATATTACATATATTCTTTTATATGTTTGGTATATTTTGCAGTAAAACGGAAAATATATGAAAAAAATTTTGTGTGTTTGGTTATTTTTTATTTCTTGTTTTTCTTTTTTTTTTTTTTTTAGGCGTACTTATTTATTTTGTAATCTCTACACCCAGTGTGGGGCTTCAAATTCACTACCTTGAAATTAAGAATCACCTGTTCTTCTGGTTATTTGGTTATTTTAGAAGTATATAGGATAAGGGTTTTAAAATTTTGTTACTTTTCTGAAAGTATATTAACTTTTGTATGTGATCTGTTCTTTAGAAATTTGTAGCTTAAAAAAAAACCCTTGAGAAGTCAGGTGTGACTTCTCAAAGAATCCCATCATTAGCTTTTTTTGTGCCCAGTCAATTTTCAGAAATTAATTGATGTTTTTCTTTCTCATGGCCACTTTTAGTTTTTTTTAATTCTGGTATAATTAACATGCAGTGATATATTATTTTCAGGTATACAATGTAGTCATTGAGCAATTGCATACATTACTCAGTGCTCATTGTGATAAGTATATTCTTCATTCCCTTCACCTATCTCACCCATTCCCCTACCTACCTCTGGTAACCATCAGTTCTCTATATTAAAGAGCCTGGTTTTTTGTTTGTGTCTCTTTTTGTTTGTTCATTTGTTTATTAAATTTCCATATATGAGTGAAATTTATAGTACTTGTCTTTCACTGACTTATTTCATTTAGCATTATACCCTCTAAGAGCATCCATGTTGTTGCAGATGGCAAGATTTCATTCTTTTTTAAGGCTGAATAATAGTCCTCTGTGTGTGTACCACATCATCTTTATCCATTCATCTATCAGTGGATGGTTGGGCTGCTTCCATAATTTGGCTCTTGTAAATACTGCAGAAAACATAAGGGTATGTATATCTTTTCAAATTAGTGTTTTTGTATTCTTTGGGTAAATACTCAAAGTGGAATTAATGGATCTTACAGTAATTCCATTTTTAATTTTTTGAGGGGCTTCCGTATGGTTTTCCATAATAGCTATACCAATTTCCATTCCCATCAGCAGTGCTTGAGGGTTCCTTTTTCTCCCCGTCCATGCTAACACTTTTTTTTCTTGTTTTGATTTTAGCCATTTTATTAGGTGTAAGCGGATACTTCATTTTGATATGTATTTTGGTTTGTATTTCCCTGATGGTGAGTGCCTTTGAGCATCTTTTCATATGCCTGTTGGCCATCTGTATTTGCTTTTTCGGTGTTGTATAAGTTCTTTATATATCTTAGATCCTAACCCTTCGTCAGATACGTCATTTGCAAAAATCTTCTCCCATTCAGTAGGTTGCCTTTTAGTTTCATTGATTGTTTCCTTTACTGTGCAGAAGCTTTTTAATTTGATGTAGTCCCAATAGTATATTTTTGCTTTTGTTTTTCTTGCCTCAGGAGACATATCTAGAAAGAAGTTGCTATGGCTAGTGTTACAGAAATTATTGCTTGTGCTCTCTTCAAGGATTTTTATGGTTTCAGGTCTCACAGGTGTTTAATCCATTTTGAGTTCATATTTGTGTATGGTATATAAGTAAGTGGTCCAGTTTCATTCTTTTGCATGTAGTTGACCAGTTTTTCCAACACCAAATGGTGTTGGAACTACAGATATTGGCCTCTAGTTCTCTCTCTCTCTCTCTCTTTTTTTTTATTTATGATAGTCACAGAGAGAGAGAGAGAGAGAGGCAGAGACACAGGCAGAGGGAGAAGCAGGCTCCATGCACCGGGAGCCCGACGTGGGATTCGATCCCGGATCTCCAGGATCGCGCTCTGGGCCAAAGGCAGGCGCCAAACCGCTGCGCCACCCAGGGATCCCTAGTTCTCTTTTTTTGAAGAGACTGTTTTTTTCTTCTTGCTGTTCTTGCCTCCTTTGTCAAAAATTAATTGACCATTTAATTGTGGGTATGTTTCTGGGCTCTCCTGTTGATCTGTGGGTCTGTTTTTGTGCCAGTTACCATACTTTTTGATTACTACATTTTTATAATATAACTTGAAATCTGAAATTGTGATACTTCCAGTTTTTTTTTGTTCTTTTTCAAAATTACTTTGGCTATTCAGGGTCTTTAGTGGTTCCATACAAATTTTAGAATTATTTGTTATAGTTCTGTGAAAAATGCTGTTGGTGTTTTGATAGGGATTGCATTAAATTTGTAGATTGCTTTGGGTAGCATGGACATTTTAGCATTATTAAATGTATTATTATAAAGTATGGGATGTCGAATGTCTTCCATTTATATCCTCTTAAGTTTCTTTCAACAGTGTTTTATAATTTCCAGAGTATAGGTCTTTCACCGCTTTGGTTAAGGTGATTTCTAGGTTATTTATTATTTTTGGTGCAACTGTAAATGTTTTTTTTTTAATTTCTGCTCCATTATTAATGTATAGAAATGTATAACGGATTTGTGTATATTGATTTTGTATCCTGTGACCTTAATGAATTCATTTTTTCAGTTCTAGTACTTTCTTAGTGGAGCCATTAGTGTTTTTTTTTTTTTTTTGTATGGTATCTTGTCATCTGCAAGTGTTGACAGTCTTACTTCTTTAGCAATTTAGATGTCTTTTATTCCTTATTCTTACCTGATTGCTGTGGCTAGGACTTGTAATACTATGTTGAATAAAGTGATGAGAGTAGACATCTTTGTCTTGTTCCTGATCTTAAGGGGAAAAGCTCTCACCATCAAGTATGATGTTAGCTGTGCATTTTTCATATGTAGCCTTTATCATGTTGAGGTATGTTCTCTCTAAACCTACTTTGTTGAGGATTTTTATCATGAATGGGTATTGTACTTCGCCAAATGCTTTTTCTGCATCTACTGAGATTATATGCTTTTTGTCCTTTATTTTGATGTGATGTATTGTGTTGATTGATTTGTGAACATTGAACTACCTTTGCAACCCAAGAACAAATTGTGATTGATGATGTGAATGATTTCTTAAATTTATTGGATTTGGTTTAGTAGTATTTGTTGAGGATTTTTGTATCTTATGTTTATCAGAGATATTGGCGTGTAGTTCTCTTTTTTTGATAGTATCTTAGGCTGATTTTGGTATCAGGATAATGCTGTCTTCATAGAATAAATTTGAGATTTCCTTTCTCTTCAGTTTTTTGTTATAGTTTGATAAGAATAGCTATTAACTCTTATTTAAATGTTTGTTAGAATTCACCTGTGAAGCCATCTGGTTCTGGACTTTTGTTTGGCGTTTTTGATTATTAATTAAATTCCATTGATGGTAATTGCTGTGTTCAAATTTTCTGTTTCTTCCTGATTAGTTTTGGGAGGTTATATATTTCTAGAAATTTGTCCATTTTTTCCCTAGTCTAATTTGTTGACATAAATTTTTCAAAATATTCTCATCCTTTGTATTTGTGTTGTTATATCTTCTCTTTTATTTCTGATTTTGTATTGCGTGTAATTTGAGTTCTTTTTCTCTTTGAGTCTGGCTAAAGGTTTATCAATTCTGTTGATCTTTTCAAAAAACAGCTCCTGCTTTCATTGATCTGTTTGTTATTTCAGTTACTATATCATTTATTTATTTTCTAATCTTTATTATTTCTTTCTTTGTACTAGTTTTAGGTTTCATTTATTCTTTGTCTAGCTCCTTTAGGTGTAAGGTTGTTTGAGATTTTTCTCACCGTTTGAAGTAGACCTGTATTGCTATAAACTTCACTCTTCGAACAGCTTTTGCTGCATCCCAAAGATTTTGGAATGTTTTGTTTTCTGTATTTTTTTTATTTCCTCTTGGTATCTTGGTTGATCCATTCATTGTTTAGTAGCATGTTATTCAACCTCCCTGTATTTGTGTTCTTTGCAGATTTTTTCTTATGGTTGACAACTAGTTTCTTAGCGTTGTGTTTGGAAAAGATGCATGAAATGACTTCAGTTTTTTGAATTCAGTATCATATCTTACCATATATCTTCATGGGGGATCACTTCTGTTGAATTCCAGATATAGGTATTTAACTGCGTATTCAACATATCTTGGATGTCTAAGGATATCACAGACTTAACTGTGTAAAACCAAAATTTTGTCTTCTCCTTGACCAGACTTGTTCACTTAATTGCCCCAGTTTAGTTCAAAGCAAATTTATCCTTCTAGATGGTGGTGCTCAAAATTGATGTCTCTCTTTCACAACCCACACAGAAAATATCAGAAACTTTTGTTGTCATGGCCTTGAGAATATATATCCAAAATCTTACCACTTTTCACTATTCTGCTCCTTCCACCCTGGTCCAAGCTAACCTGATCTCTAGTCTGGATTATTGCAGTAGCCTTCCCCAAAAGTCTCCCTTGCCTTCAATCACTTTTTTTTTTTTTTTCCTAATCAGGTTTAATAATCTGAGTCAGGTCATGTTGGGCTATGCTCAAGAACCTCCAGTGCGTTTTCATCTTAATCAGTGTAAAGCTGAGGTCCTTATGGTGGAAGATAAGGCTTGTGCAGCCTGCATTCTGACCCTTTACACTTCCCACTTTAACGCCTACTCTTTCTGGAATACATCAAGCATATGCAGACTCAGAGTCTTAAACATTTTAACAACTAAACCTGAAATTGCACTGATTCTTCAGGTAGGTAGAAGCACTAAGGTTGTAGATAGTGTATCCAACGTAATAAGCATGAGGGCAGAATAAAAGCACATAGGTGTTTGTGTTAAAAATAGAGTTGGAGAATGAGGAATTATCTTCTGACTGTGTCTCTTTTAGTGAGGTAGGAAGCAGGGTTTTGGCTGAGAGTGAGATGGATAGGAGGTGGTGCAAATTTAAACCGAAAGAATGTATAAAATGGTTGGCTATGATAGTGGGATGGTGAATGGGTTCAGGCTAAGTAGTATTAAACTGTTTTGGGTTAATCACATGTTTCAAAATAATGACCAATGAGTTTGGTTGATTGGGTGGTTTCTCTGCCTGTCTGTCCATCTGTCCGTCCTTCCTTTCCTTCCTTACTTCCTTCCCACCCCATTTTTTTCCTGCAGCACGAGAAAGGGTTGGTAAAGAGTTAAATATAATACCATGGTTGAAATTTGACAAAGCAAGAGAGAGAGCAAAGACAGTTGAGGCTATTTGCATGAAATGATAACAGTGATGGCACCTGGTGGCTCAGTTGGTTGAGTGGCTGACTCTTGATTTCGGCTTACGTTAGGATCTTGGGTCGGGTCCTGGAATTAAGTCCTGCATCAGGCTCCTTGATCAGTGGGGAGTTGGCTTTTGTCCATGCAGAGGATTTTCTGTCTCCCTCCCTCTCCCCTTCCCCCTACTTGCTCTGTCTCTCACTCAAATCTTTAAAAAAAAAAAACAAAAAACGGACGCTTGGGTGGCTCAGTGGTTGAGCATCTGCCTTTGGTTATGGTCATGATCCCAGGGTCCTGGGATCGAGTCCCATGTCGGGCTCCCTATAGGGAGCCTGTTTCTCCCTTTGCCTATTTCTCTGCCTCTCTGTGTCTCTCATGAATAAATAAAATCTTAAAAAACCCCACAAGGAAACAAATCCAAATAATTCAGTTGTTTATCTTAAAATTAATATATTCTTGTTTACTTTTGGGGTAGATATTGTTGACTCTGAATTACAAATTGGCTTTTTAGTTCCATGAGACTTTAAAAAAGTTTCCAGTTTCATATGAATCCAAGAATGAGAAAAGTCAGTTGTGTTAGATGTTAAAAATGTTTTTGGTAGTACTTTGGTATTCAGAAGTGCTGGAGAAACTTTGGCAGTAATCAGAGCCATAGAGTAAACCCAAACTAGGACAGCAAAGTCATTATTCTGCTTTTTAGTGAAGGAAGTTTTTCAAAAAATAGTTGTGACCTTTGGTGCTTTACCAGAAGTACTTTATTGGAACTTCATTTAGATGCAAGGCTGTGTCAAAGTAATTAGAAAAACAAGGATTGAATATAAAATAGTGACTTCTGAAAAAAATTGTTAACATTTTGTGATCCATAAAATACTTATTTTTAATTAAATTGAATTAAAGATAATTTTATAGATAAAAGTAAGGTGACTGAGTAAATTTAGTATTTATTACCACACATCACTATACAGTAGAACCTTGGAGCAACACATGATTTATGCTGAATAGTATGGACAGTTAGTTGGTGTTGATGCCAACTTTAATTTCGAGTGTTTTCCTTGTGTTCCCAAATGAATAAGGTAAAGTAACTTTAAACATTTTACAAAATTAAAAAAAAAAAAAACAGTACCTGAAGGAGACAGAAAGTAATAGCTTTCTTGAATTTAAATATGAGATCACATTTAATTAGGGCATACCACTGAGGGGAGAGAGCATATTTCACAGAAGCTGTGTAAAAATGAATATGTTGGAAGTGAGGGATTAATGAAGGCAAGAAAATGGAAGAAGTTGGACTCTCCTAGTAATCTAGAGTAAATCCATAGAAATAAGAGCAATGCTAAAGGTAGAGAGAATGGGAGAGTAAGGCTAATTGCCTTTTTTGATAACTTAATATTATTTATTTGTAATCCATAGGTGATTTCAGATGCTGCTTAATTTTACTTCTTTAGTTTATTATCTTGAGCATTTTCTGACATTTTCCACTATATAGTCCAAGGTATTTGCTGACAATTACTGGGGAGAAATGTGATTTCAGGCTTTGAAACTAAACATAAGGCTTTATGATTGGTTCTTATTTTTTGATAGAAGAGTTTCCTATTTCATTTTGTGTTAATAAAAAGCATTCCTTGATGTCCAGCCATGTTCTCTCATGCTTTTGGAGTTGTTCTGACCACTAATGGTATGACTGACTACTCAAAAAGACTCAACAACTTACCAGGGATCTTATAAAGAGTTTAGACATTCAGTGTGTGTATTAGGCAGTTTTTAACTTGAGATTTTTTAATTTGTTCCTTTTATGGTGCTCAAAGCTCCCCAGTGACCCAGAATTTTTATCAAACCATCTCTTTCTCTCCTGGTGAAATAAATGCATCATTTTTACTAACAGTATTCACAACAGTTACTCATTTGTTTATTAAGAATATAAAACTGGATGTGAATTTAGAAGATAATCTTTCTAACCCCATCCCATTTTGGTTGCTAGCCAGCTATGAGCAAATCACTTAAGCATTCTGGGCCTTAGCTTCCATATTTATAAAGTCAAGGGTCTGGGACCATTATTTACTAATAAACAGCCTTATTTAACCAAACAGTGGTGTGTTATAGTAGAAGTTTGGAGTCAGAGTGGTTCAATTCCTTAATTTCAGGAACTTGGTTTCCTTGGTTATAAAATGCCTTGTCCACAAGAGGGTTTTGTAGGGAACATTGGGTAATGTATGTGAAAATACTTTGTAAATTCAAAAGTACTAAGCAAATAGAATGGTTATTCAGTCAGCATACTAGTAAGTGCTTGTGTATGTTCTAGGCTATGTGATAAGGTTAATTTTGTTATTAATCCTTGGTTTTAACATTTCTTAAGTCCTTGAATCACCCCAAAATACTAATATCATTGTTAACAAAGGAAGTGATCAAATGATTGTTTGGAAACTGGTATATATATAAAAATGCAAAATAAACTTGTACTTTGTTACCTAATGTCTCTCGGATTTAGGGTACAGAGACAACTTTATGGTGAAGTTCTTTTACAGTTTTGTAATTGTTGCTTTTGTTGAGTTCTGCTTAGAGAAAAATGTCTGGTAAAATAACAATTTAAAGTGGACATTTTTTGTTCACTGAAATTTTAACATTTCAGCCATGAATCTTGTTTGGATCTCTTGCTATTTACTTTGCCTTTTTATTATTTGTATGAATATTAATAAATTACTTTCTCTGCTCACTTTCAGAATTTAAATCATTCATTTTTGAATGTTTGGAGTTTATGGTGTTTATACTATCTCTTAAATGTATTGTAATTAATATGTCTAGTTGAAAACCCAGGTATCTTGTTCAATGGATTAAATAAAATTTATCTTAAGAACACTTAATAAGTGTTTCTTCTGCATTTTAAATGTCATAACATTAAATATATATGTGACAAATTTTTACAGTTTGTGGATTGAGGCAGAAAAATAATTTATAATACGTGTATATAATGTAGTATTTAAAATTTTCTGTTTTAAAACTACTGACTTTCAGAGGTACTTTTTTTCTTTTTTTTTTCTCCTTTATTTTTTAAAAAGATTTATTTATTTATTTATTCGGTGGGGGGGGGGAGAGAGAGAGAGAGAGGCAGGCAGAGACACAGGCAGAGGAAGAAGCGGGCTCCATGCAGGAAGCCTGACGTGGGACTCAGTCCCGGGTCTCCAGGATCACACCCCGGGCTGCTGGCGGTGCTAAACCGCTGCGTCACCAGGGTTGCCCACTTTTTTTCAATTCAGATTTTTTCCCCCTAGAGTGGCTAAAAAAGAGAACTTTGTTTCACTTTCAAATGTGTATCTCATGCTTTATCTTGCCTTTTAATACTGTATGTATGTATGTTTTTTTAGTTGGCCTTTATTTGGGATCTGTTTATTTAATGGGTATATGAAGATCTTAGTTAAATATAATTAACACAGTTATTTGGCTTGTCTAATTTTCTGCTTGTACAGTTATCCAGTAATATTTTTGAATATTTAAAACAGAAATTAAAAACTTTATCAAAAGAGATTTTTTAGGTTAGTAACTTTACCTTCAGTAGCTGAAAAATAAAATTTTACTATACTTTCTTTTAATATTCTGATTGAGCAAAATAATATTTGTTATGGTGACAAACTCTAAAAATACCTTTTGGTGAGTTAATATATATATAGTTCAAGGTTCTGTTCAGTGGAATTTTAACATAAATGATTTTGAGTATTGGAGGAAAAAGGAATGACATTAAAAATTTGACATAGGTCTTAGATACGAAGTTCTCTTAGATGATTTGATTTTTCTTTAGGAATCCTGAAAGACCTTGAAATAGACCTGGGGGATATGTAAATTTGGACCAGTATTTTTTTTTTTTTTATGATTTTATTTGTTTATATGAGAGGAGGGTAGGGTAGGGTCAGAGGGAGAAGCAGACTTCCACTGAGAGGGAAGCCCAACTCAATCCTCAGGACTCCTTAGGACTCTATCTGGGGACTCTGGGATTATTACCTGAGCTGAAGGCAGGTGCTTAACTTGACTGAGCCACCCCTGTGCCCTGGACCAATATTCTTAATTTAACTTGGAAAGTGATGAACTAAAATAGAAAACTAGAATTCAATTAAAAAAAAAAAACTAGAATTCTGTGTGGATACAAGAGAAGGTAAAGATAACATAAGACCATATAGTAGATTAGGGAGGACTTGATATAGATCAGATGATAATGCATAATTTAAAGCAAAGGTCTTCAAAGTAGAGCACACAAGATGATCCACTGAAATAAGGAGAAAAGAACTTAGTACTTCTATTTATGTATGTTATCTAAAAAAGAACAACTGTGATACTGTACTAGTGTTTTAAATACGAATTGACATTGGAGTCTTGCTTTTGACTTAAAAGTTTCCAATAAAGAAATTGTGGGTTAAATATGTGAGCATAGGAAAACAATAAGAAATGGCAAGGCTGATGCTTATCTTCTTAATACATTTGAGAAAAAATATAAACAGTAGTTATTAACAATGTTTATTAAAGAAAAAAGATACAATGGCTGTATCTTGATCATATGGACTAGAAGTGGTTTCCCATAAGGAGATTATTTGAAATATGGCTACTGATCTGTTACGGTTATTAATGAAGCTTGTTCTGAATGTATTTTATGTCTTACGATAATCAGATAACAATATGAAGCCATCAGAATAAGAGTTTGAAAAATAAGAATGCAGGGGATCCCTGGGTGGCTCAGCGGTTTAGCGCCTGCCTTTGGCCCAGGGCACAATCCTGGAGTCCCGGGATCGGGTCCCACGTCCCCACGTCGGGCTTCCTGCAGGGAGCCTGCCTCTCCCTCTGCCTGTGTCTCTGCCTCTCTCTCTCTCTCTGTCTATCATAAATAAATAAAATCTTTAAAAAAATTTAAAAAAAAAAGAATGCATCTTGTGACCTCTGCAGTTTTTTTTAGTGATATTTAAAGTCACATGGTCAAGAGTCTACTAAATTTCACTGAATTTGTTGATAAATGTTTGGAAGCCTCTTTCCTTTTATTGTGGTAAAATATAGGTAACATTTACCATTTTAAGTGTACAATTTACTGACATTAACTATATTCACAGTATTGTACAGTCATCACTACCATCCATTTCCTGAACTTTTCTCATCTTCCCAAGCAAAACTCTACCCATTAAACAATAACTCCCCATTCTCCCTCAGCCCCTGGTAACCACATTTCTGTGTCTATGTATTTAACTACTCTAAGTACTCTGTAGAAATGGAATCATAGTATTTGTTCTGACTGGGTTAATTCACATAGCATGTCTTCAAGGCTCATCCATGTTGTAGTATGTGTCAGAATATCCTTTTAAAGGCTAAGTAGCATTCTGTTGTATGTATACACCACAATTTGTTTATTCATTATCTGTTAATGTGTGGGTTGTTTTCACCTTTTGGTTATTGTGAATAATGCTTCTATGAACATGAGTATACTGGAATCCTCTTTAGATTTTAGACTTAATGGTAAAAGCATGCTACTAGGAATATACTTACTCTTCCTTTTGTGGTAAAAACACATGTTATATATAAAACAACATGGTGACAAACTAATCTCAACAAATACTGTTAGAAGGCTCATAGGAGACACCCCTAAAGAAATATTTTAGAAAAAATTATATGATGAAAGCATGGTTGTATAGTTTAATTAAGATATAGATGTTTCTAATATTTCAGTATATGTTTGTAAGATTGTTTCAATAATAAAGTTTATTTAGAACTACTTTTTTTGGAAAGTAGTTAAAGGAAAGATGTGTTGAAGATTTATTCTTTTTTTTTAAGATTTTATTTATTTGTGAGAGAGCATAAGCAGGAAGGAGGGAAAGAGGGAGAAGCAGGCTCCCACTGAGCAGGGCACCCCATGTGTGGCTTGGGGATCATGACATAAGCTGAAGGCAGATGCTTAACTGATTAACCTCCTCAGGCACCCCTGATGATTTATTCATAATAGTAAATGATCTAAACAGAGTTTTATGAAAAACAGATTATAACCAGTGATATAACAGTGCATTGACTGGGATATTAGAAAGGTAATTGGGATACGGTTGTAATTTATTCACTTCATCATTTATTGGTAAGCAAAAACATAAGTGAAGCCAGAAGGTCACAGGATATTACAGCATATTTTTATTATGGTAATTTATAAAAATGGTCATTATTTATAAAAACAATGCCTTTACAATACAGCAGATAGACTTTTGACAATATTTCCAAATGAAATGGGGAGGGACCACTGAAAATCTTTGTTTCATACAGGTTTGTTTAAATGTTGATTTTTTATATATATATATATATATTATATATATATATATATATATATATATATATATATTCATGAGAGAGGCAGAGACACAGGCAGAGGCAGAAGCAGGTTCCATGCAGGAAGCCTGATGTGGGGCTCGATCCTGGGACAAAGGCTGAAGGCGGTGCTAAAACCGCTGAGCCACCCGGGCTGCCCGCAATTTCTTTAATAAGTAGCTGTTAGTAATATGCTTTCCTGTCAAGTATTTTTGAGAAAATTTAATCTGTCCCATCAAACTACAGAACATTTTAATAGTGAATAGCTACTTTGCCAAAGAAATTTGAGCTGTGGAGAAAGCATTTTGATGATGGATGTTTGGAAATGCTTCCATCATTATATAATTTTGTTGCTGAGAATAATGTATGGACCAGCAAATATTTTATCTTTAGTACTGACAGGTGTGAGTGTGTGTGTAGAGAAAACGAGAGACTGATTGGTTTATAAAGACTTTAGTCACATGATTTTAAAGGTTTGGCAGGTCCAAATTGCAAGGTGGGACAAAGAAGAGTTCTAGTTGCCATTTTAGCCCAAAGGCAGTCAGCTGGCAGCATCCCTTCTCGTAAGGGAAGATTAGTCTTTGTTCTGTTAAGGCCTTCAACTGATTGGATGAGGCTTGTTCACTTTAGGATAATAAAACAGATTATCCTCTGTTTTATTATAAATTCACCAATTTAAGTATTAATCTTATCTAAAAAATGCCTTCACAGAAACACCCAGGATAATATCTGACCAAAATTATAGGCAATGTGGCCTAGCCAAATTGACAGACAAAAATCACATCAGTTTCAGTGGAGTTTGAACCTATGTGTTGAAAATATGACGATGCAGTGCTTTCTGATTAGTTTGTAAAAATAACAGCCTAACATCAAGGATCTTTATTACCCTAATTTTAACACAAACTGTTACATATTGGTGAATAAGATTGAAAAAGGATTTGGAAAGTACAGTCCATAGTGAATTTTTTCCACTTAGATCTTTAGAGTTTTGTGAGTCTTTTTGTTTCCCTAGCTATGACGACCACTAAAAACTAATTGTCGCAGTTTGGAACCAAGGCTTGAGATTTCTTTGCCATTAATTTTTTTTTTTTTAAAGATTCTATTTATTTGAGAGAGAGAACTTGAATGCCTAAGTGAGAGAAGGGGCAAAGAGGGGGAGGGAGAGGGAAGCAGACTCTGCACTGAGCTTGGAGCCCCCATTCAGGGCTCATCTCACAACCTGAGACCATGACCTGAGCTTTAATCAAGAGTCCAACTGAAGCCACCTGGGCGCCCTACCATTAAGTATTACACCAAGATTTTAGAAATAATGAAGCATATTTAATTCATTGCTCTCACTAAAATTGTTAATATTTTAAAAAGTCATGGCCCAAAGGCTTTTGTTAAGTATGTTAAGTATGTTAAAAAAAAACTATTTAAAACAAACATTTCAGTTTTACTTCCTTTTTAAGATTTCTTTTTTCTGAATTTCATAATTACATAATTTAATGGTATAGTTTATATAATTTATGATTAAACACATATGGTTGTTTAAATTTTTTATGGATAGTTTATAATTTTAAAAAAATCAAAGATTTTATCTAGAAGATAAAGAAGTGTTAATGTAAAATTTGATGAAGAAGATGGTGAGAAGAAGCCTTTGAAACATTTTGGAAAAATGAAGGATGAGTGTTAGAACTTCAGACTGTTGGTTTTTAGGGAAATGTTTTTTGTTGAGAGTTTTTCAGTTTGAAAGGAAATTTAATTTATAATAGGAAATACTAATATTCTAATTAAGCTTACTGGGCAGTGCATTCTCTTGCTCTGTTCAAGTCTACTTTGGAGGCCAAATGATAATGAAAAAGTTGCATGAAAGAATAGAATTAGAGTAGTAATACCAAATTGTGACAGCCAGATGAATTCTATCTCTGCTGTTTAGATAGAATTTACTTACCTTCATGAGTAGAATTTTAAGATGAATTAAAGTAGGGAAAGGGATAAAAGGTAAAGACTTGAAGATGATTTATTTGTAAATAACGAATCCTATTAATCCATGTGATTTAGAAAAAGAAGAACAATTAGAGATAAAGAAGAGGGATGGTTTTTGAACTCTTTGTCAACATTATAGACTTTTGATATGGGAGAAGGAGAAAGCACCAAGATATTAGTTTGGAGATTATTCTTGAAGAATAGAAAATGGTGGTTTCTTAGGCAACAGAAAGGAATATCTTTTGAGGATTGAGAGAGTTCTGCAGGACCAGTGATACTTTGTGATGTGTTAGTATCATGTTTACTGCATTGTACAGCACTTAATAATATCCTCATAACCCTATTGAGGTGTGGTGGGACTCCCATTTTAAGATGGAAAAAATTCAGAAGGCCTTGGTAATTTGCCCAATGTCAAACATCTGGTAAATGCAGAGCCCAGAATTTGAACTGATGTATATTTGATTTTATTTATATATAGCTTCATTGGCTGCCTGCAATGATGCAAGGCATGGCGCTTATGCCTTGGGAGTTCAGAGTTGGATAAAACATGGTTCCTGCCCTCCACAGAGTATGGCAAGTGAATAAGATAGTAATTTCTAAATTTCTATGCAACAAAGGACACAGGTAACAAAACTAAAATGCAACCTATGGAATCAGAGAAGATATTTGCAAATGACATATCCCATAAAGGGTTGGTATCTAAAATACATAAAGAACTTAGAAAACTCAGCGCCACTTAAATGAATAATCCAGTTAAAAAATGGGCAGAGGATGTGAATAGACATTTTTCCTAAGAACTATAGATGGCTAACAGACACATGGAAAGATGCTCAAAATCACTGATCATCAGGGAAATACAAGTTAAAACTATGGTTATCACTCACACCTGTCAGAATGACTAAAATTAACAACATAAGAAACAACAGGTGTTGGTGAAGATGTGGAATAAAGGGAACCCAGAACCCTCTTGCACTGCTGGTGGGAATGCAAACCGGTCTAGCCACTGTGGAAAACAGTATGGAGGTTCCTCAAAAAGTTAAAAATAGAACTACATTATCCAGCAATCACACTACTAGGTATTTACCCAAAGAATACAAATATACTAATTCAAAAGGATCTACGCAACCCAATGTTTATAGCAGCAGTATCTACAATAGCCAAATTACAGAAACAGCCCAAGTGTCTATTGATTGATAAACTGATAAAGAAGATGTGGTGTGGGGGATCCCTGGGTGGCTCAGAGGTTTAGCGCCTGCCTTCAGCCCAGGGGGTGATCCTGGAGTCCCGGGATCGCGTCCCATGTCGGGCTTCCTTCGTGGAGGCTGCTGCTTCCTTTGCCTGTGTCTCTGCCTCTCTCTCTCTCTCTCTCTCTCTCTCTCTCTCTCTGTCTCTCATGAATAAATAAATAAAATCTTTAAAAAAAAAGATGTGAATATATATTAAAAAGCCATAGAAAAGAATGAAATCTTAACCACTTACAACAACATGGATGGAGCTAAAGAGTATTTTTTTTAAGTGAAATGTCAGAGAAAGACCGACATAAGAAACAAAACAAAGGGGAAAAAAAGAAACCTAAAAAAAAGACTTTTAACCATAGAGAACAAAACTGGTGGTTACCAGAAGGGAGATGAGTGAGGGGGTGTGGGATGAGTTAAGGAGTATACTTGTAATGAGCACCAAGTGATGTTTGGAAGTGTTGAATCACTGTACTGGATACCTGAAACTAATAATTACACTGTATGTTAACTAATTGGAATTTAAATAAAAACTTAAAGAAAAGATAGTAACTTTGGGGAGTTTTGGAGACCCAGAGAAAGACCAACATATCCCAGTCTGAGAATTGAGGGCCATTTTCTGGAAGCCATAGTACCTGAACTAAGTCTTCAAGGAGTAAATTGTTAAAAGGTGAAGAGGGGACTTGTGTTGGGTCCAGGGAAACCACATATGTAAAGTCATTTAGATATAAAGTAGAGTGAATTATGCTAAGAAGTTAGCATTATAAGAAATTTAGCATTTATAACCTATTTCTCTGTAGGTCTTAAAGGATGAAGTGGGTAGAGACTAGCAGAAAAGCCTAGATATTTTCCTTTTATACTTCATTACCTCTCTGAATAAATATCAGAAGCTGTATAAAATGCTTGTGGATAAAATTTTAGACTTATCAATGTGTTTTTACCCTCCTTTTCTAGGATCAGTTCGACAGCTTAGACAAGCATACACAATGGGGAATTGACTTCTTGGAAAGATATGCAAAATTTGTTAAAGAGAGGATAGAAATTGAACAGAACTATGCGAAACAATTGAGGTAAGTTAAAGTTTTTTCAGTTCTCAGAAATGAAATTACCTCTTTTTATATATACTTATATATATATTTATTTATTTTATTGGTGTTCAATTGAAATTACATCTTTAAGTAGTTGAGTATTAAATAAATGTAAATTCTGTCAGGTTTTTTTTGGGTCAGAATTAGATTGAATTAGGTAACTGATTTTTTTTAATGATCAATTTAATTAAATCATTGCTATTACCACAAGGAATATTGGCTAACTAGATCATGAACAGACATCATTCCAGAAATATCTTAAAATCCTAAAATCAGGAAGCAAAATGCTAGGAAAAAGAAATAGCTGAGTAATACAGTTTTTCCAAACTGTAACGTTTTGCTTTAGTGTTGAAGGTTTCTTAAGTTTCTTGGATCCTCAGTTTCTATTAACTTAGAAATTGAGTGTGTTGATCTGTGTTTCTGTCAAAAATCCGATATATATATTACTGATGAAAGTAATGTTTGGATTATGTGTTAGAAGATAATAGTTTTAGGGATGCCAGGGTGGCTCTGGTTGAGCATCTGCCTTCGGCTCAGGGCGGAGTCCCAGGATCGAGTCCCACATCAGGCTCCTTGCAGGGAGCCTGCTTCTTCCTTGCCTATGTCTCTGCCTCTCTCTGTGTGTCTTTCATGAATAAATAAAATCTTAAAAAAAAGATAACAGTTTTAAAGGAAAAATTTTAGCCTTAAAACAAATGGAATTTATCTTAAGATTTTGTTCAAGTGGAAAATCATTGTTAGACATTATTTGACAGTTTTTGCTAGAACTTAATGGTAAAAATAAAAAAAAAAATAAATAGATAGATAGATAGATAAATAAATAAATAAATAAATAAATAAATAAATAAATAAAAATGGTGCTTAAGGGGAGACTGAGTGGCTCAGTCAATTAAGCATCTGACTCTTTATTTTGATTAAGGTCATGATCTCAGGGTCCTGAGGTTGAGCCCCTGCATCAGGCTCTGAGCTGGGCATGGAGCCTGCCTAAGATTCTTTGTGCCCCTCCCCCTTGTTCCCTCTCTTTTAAAAAAAAAAAAAAAGGTGTTTGAAGCCTTAAGGACTAGACCCTGATATAAGGTTCTTAGGGTTAGGGTTTATTGCAGGTGACAGAAAAATCTAACCTAACACAGGCACACATGACTAAAATTGCGTGTAAATAATGTTTCAGAGGTCATGTGTGTCCAGGCACCATTTCTTGGCTCTGCTTTCCCTTGTTATCTTTATCCTCAGGTCCCATTCAGTACTGGATTTTCTACCCCCTTAGCTCTAGGTTTCATATCTTCATATCTCCACATTCCAGGGGAGAATGATGGTCTTTTCTGTTGTACCTGGGGGGAGGAGAGAAGAAGGAAAAGGAGGAAAGAAGAAATTGAAAGAAGGAAAAGGAGGGGGGATAGAAGGACAGCAGACTACAAGCTTGTGCAGCTTTTTTCCTCCAGAAACTTGGGTGAAGATCTCCTTTTGTCATGCTAAACCTGTTTAGGTCATATGCTTCTCCTGAACAATTCAGAGGTGAGAATATTAGGTTAACTTCTAGCTATTGATGGGGGAGGATAGTTACCCTAATGAAATTTAAGGTAGTGGGTGGCAGAAAGTAGGGAGATAAATGTTTACTGTAGTAGTTGTAGTAGTAGTAGTAGTAGTAGTAGTAGTAGTGGTGGTGGTGGTGGTGGTGGTGGTGTATGTCACTACTGGCTGGTTGTAGGGATGGAATGGACTAGTATGTTGAATAGATTACTTATAATATTTTTATAATAATATACTATTATCATGACATTTATTGACACAATGGTATGCTAATTTCCTGATCCATTTATTTTCTTTTTTTAAGCAAGGTATTTTCCATATGAAAATATGAATCAGTGAATCTACTAGTATATTAATAATAATGATGATGATAGTTTACCTATCCAAAAGTTACCATTTGGAAACTTTACCCTTCAAGAATCTAGAAGCCTTACGGATTTCTGAAAAGTTAAAATAGCAATAAAAAATGTATTCACATGGGAAAAATGAAAAATTTCCCTCATTTAATTTTTAACTTGATCTCATTTCTAGCATATTAAGTTAAAGATGTACTTATTTATTAGAGCACATGTAGCAGAGGAGGGAGAGGGGGAGAATCTCAAGTGGACTCTGCACTGAGCGTGAGCCTGACACAGGGCTCAATCTTAACAACCCTGAGATCACGATCTGAGCCAAAACTAAGTTGTTGCTTAACCAACAGACGTGTCCATTTTGATTGATGATACATGATGACTTCAGATTACTTGGTAAAATACTTTTTGGTTTGTAGGGATAAAAAAATGAAATTGGTTATTCTTTTAATAAACTTACACTATTTGTATGGCAGAGATTAAAATTTGTTTAGTAAAAGAAGCTGATATGATAAGTATGTATCATTTATTATTTATTTCTTTTTAAAGATTTATTTCTTTTTAAAGATTTCTTTCTTTTAGAGAGAGAGAGAGGAAGGTGGGGGGGGGGGCAGAGAAAGAGAATCCCAAGTGGGATTCCACTCCACTGAGTGTAGAGCCTTACAAAGGGCTTGATCCTGGGACCCTGAGATCATGACCTGAGCAGAAACCAAGAGTTGGATGCTTAATTGAGCCACTAGGCTCCTCATTTTATGTTTTTCTAGTAAAGATAATTACAGTATTAAGTTCCATCATAGAGATTGCTCCATGAAATTATATTCCCTTATTCCCACCCTAAACTATTCCTTTTTGGTTCAAATGTGTGGTATACTGGAAGAGAAATAGATTGGATGATAGAAGCCTAATAGCTACTTATTTTAACCAGAACAGAAATCTCTCCAAATTCCTTTTGATCTTATGTTCTGTACCAGTGGCAACCAAACCTGGCCAACATAGCTGGTACTTCTAGAGCTGAGTGACTCTTAAGTTAAATGAATAAATAATTGAATGATCTGGGATCCCTGGGTGGCGCAGCGGTTTGGCGCCTGCCTTTGGCCCAGGGCGTGATCCTGGAGACCCGGGATCGAATCCCATATCGGGCTCCCGGTGCATGGAGCCTGCTTCTCCCTCTGCCTGTGTCTCTGCCCCCCCCCCCTCTGTGACTATCATAAATAAATAAATTTAAAAAAAATTAAAAAAAAATTGAATGATCTTTGTTTCAGTTTAGTTAAGAAATTAGGATCTCAGTCTTATACTGAACCTTTGTCAAAGTACCGCTTTCTGTCCATACTAGATAGATAGCATTTTTGTCATGTACATCATTGTAATGAGGTTATTCTGCTAAGAGCTGCCCCAGATATTTAGGATAGGCTTAGATACGGAATAATCCAACTAAAATCAGTTTTTATTTTCTGTTTAGTCTTTACTTTCTCATGCCTCTTTATCTTCCTTTAAAAAAAATTTTTTTTTTCATTAAGGAAGGAAAATAACCTTTCAAGAAGCCCTTTTTATTTTCATTTCCTTCTTGAGACATTAAGAACTCTTGGTGGAGTACCTGGTGGCTCAGTTGGTTAAGCGTCTGCTTTGGGCTCAGGTCATGATCCCAGGGTCTTGCTCAGGACCCTCCCTGCTCAGTGAGGAGCCTGCTTCTTCCTCTCCTGCCCCTCCTGATTGTGTTCTCTCATTGACTTGCTTGCTCTGTCTCAAATAAAAATCTTTCAGGAAAAGAATACTTTGGGTATTTTTTAAACCTTATGTAGAAAGTTTGTTTTTTTAATTATTATTTAAGATAAATACTATTATAAATTGGTGTTAGGGATAGATTAGCATAATGTTAAATTTACTTCTTTCTGATTCTTGCCTTTAATATTTTCCTTACCCTCTCAGTTCTTTTCTCCTCATGGCTTAGCAAACACCATGACACCTGGAGAACCTTTTCTTTAATGTCATGTAACTGTATTTTCTTGATATGTTTGGTTTGGACTTCATGTAGTTATCATTAGCATATTTTAGCTTTTTGATATTTTGTTTTTTGATCATTGGCATTCTTCTCCTATCTATACTTCCTTGTACTTTTTGTGAACCATAGAGCTCTATTTTTATCTCATTTCATTCTGTTATACCTAAAATGATGCTGCCTGCCCCCAGACCCCCCAACTTAATTATTCATCAAATTACTAATCTACGTTTTTAACTATTGGATTGTCTGTTTCAGTTTACGTATGCTGCTGTCTCTCTTAATCTTGGAAAGAGTGTGATGATACTCGTTACCATTGTATTCTTCAGACCTGTATTTTCCCTATAGCAAGCATCCAGCAGTAAACTGTTGAGGAATGATCCAATCAATGTAGAATGTTTCATTTAACTAGTAAAGAAACTCAGGCTCATCACCTTAATGAGAATCACAAACCCTGTTCCTGATTTTTCTATTACAGTGTTTTTTATTTTTTTTCTTGTAATAAATGTTAAAGCAGAAACTAACAAGTAAAACACAAAGCACATAGGAAAGTTCAAATCAGTCGTATTAAATATTTTGATAGTAAGCTTAAAGGACTTAAAGACTATTATTGTTTAAACAACTGCAAGAACAGCTTGATTGTTACTGGTGTTGACTGTGTAGATCACTTCATTAATCTCTTGGCTCTTTCATAATGCCTTAAGTAGATTCATTTCCAAATTATTTTTTGTACCATTTGAATAATGTAGCAGTGACTAAAATGAGGTAAAATATTTACTTCATTATTTTGTATGTATAAAATACAGGTAAATCAGACAGCTTTAGCTGTTTATTTGAATTTGGACTTTGAAGATATTATGTAGTTGTCTTTTAAGAATCCAGTATTTAGAAGGGAAACAAATTATCATCTTAGTCATTTTAAGTGTACATTTGGGGTGCCTTAAGTTTATTCATACCATTATGCAACCAATCTCCAGAACATACTCATCTTGAAAAACTAAAATTCTATACCCGTTAAAAACAACTCCTCATTTTTTCCTTCTCCCAGCCCTGCAATTCTATTTTCTGTTTCTATGAATTTGACTACTTTAGATGAGTCATAAGTAAAATAGAGTAGTTCTTTTTCTGCAGTGGGCTTGTTTCAGTTAACATAAGGGTTGCACATGTTGGAGCATATTCAGAATTTCCTTCCTTTTTAAGGCTGAATATTACTCCATTGTATGTATATATCACATTTTATCTCTTTATCTGTTAACATTTGGGTCCACCTTTTGGCTCTTATGAATAATGATGCTATGAACATGTGTGTACAAATACTTGTTTGAGTTCCTGCTTTCAGTTCTTTTGAATGTATAACTAGAATAAGAATTTCTGGATCATTTGGTAAATCTATTTAGTTTTTTGAAAAACCATCATACTGTTTTTCTCAGTGGCTGTAACTGTTTTACATGCCCACCAGCAATCCCTAAGGGTTCCAATTTCTTCACCTTCTTGCCAACACTTGTTATGATTGTGTGTGTGTGTGTTTTAAGTAGGCTCCTTGCTCAGTGTGGGGCTTGAACTCAGGACCTCTGAGATCAAGATCTGAGCTGCTGAAATCAAGAGTCAAATGCTTAACTGAGCAACCCAGGCACCCTTTGTTTTTGTTTTTGATAGTTGCCATCTTAGTGTAAGAGAGCTCAATGTGATTCTGAGTTGCATTTCCCTAAGGATTAGTGATATTGAGTATTTTTTCATATGCTTGAGGGCCATTTGTGTATCTTTGAAGAAATGCTATTCAAATTCTTTGTCCAATTTTTAATTTTAATTCAAATTATTTGGGTTTTTTGTTACTGAACTTTTAAGTGTTCAAATATTTTTCTGGATTTTAGCCCCTTACCAGATAGAGGAGTTGTAAATTCATTTTCCCATTCCATTTGCTGCTTTTTCATCTGTTGATTGTGACCTTGGATGCACAAGTTTTGTTTTGTTTTGTTTTTTTCTTTGAAAGAGAGAGAGGGAGGCAGAGACACAGGAGGAGGGAGAAGCAGGCTCCATGCCAGGAGCCCGACGCGGGACTTGATCCTGGGACTCCAGGATCGCGCCCTGGGCCAAAGGCAGGCGCCAAACCATTGAGCCACCCAGGGATCCCCTGGATGCACAAGTTTTACATTTTGATGTTCAGTTTATTTTTTTCTTTCATTGCTTATGCTTTTGTTGTCACATCCAAGAAATCATTGCCAAATCCAGTGTCATGAAGCTTTCCTCCTATTTTTTTCTTAAGAATTTTGTAGTGTTCTTAGGTTTAGGTCTTCAATCCATTTTAAATTAATCTTTGTATATAGTGGAAGGTAAGGTTATATAACTTTATTCTTTCCCATGTGGATATCTTTTCTGTTTAATTTTACACTATCTGAGAAAAGATTCATGGCTGTAAGTGATGGCAAACCCACTTCAAATGGTAAGTATAATGGGAAATTTATTGCTTTATCTGTTGATATCTTTTTTTAAGATAGATTTATGTATGTATGTATGTATGTATGTATGTATGATAGAGAGTGAGAGAGAGGCAGAGACACAGGCAGAGGGAGAAGCAGGCTCCATGCCGGAGCCCGATGTGGGCCTCGATCCTGGGACTCCAGGATCGCTCCCTGGGCCAAAGGCAGGCGCCAAACCACTGAGCTACCCAGGGATCCCCCTGGTGATATCTTTTATTGATTTTACTTTTTAATTAAAAGACTGGGATGCATCTAGGTCACAGAGAAAGAATCAGTACTTGAAACACACCCAGAGCCTATTGTTTTTTTCTTTAAATAAGCAAATATTTTGTTAGGGGCTTCTTTTAGTGGGTTGCCTTTATTCTTTTGGTGCATACTGGCTTTCTCTGTATAGCAGGAAATACAGTCACCAACAGGTCAAGTTTTATGTCTCAGATATTCAACTCAGACTAGCCTCAAAATTATATCAGGTCCCAAGACATAAAAAATCTAGGAAGTAAATTCTTTGGCCCAGTGAGATTCAGTTTTCTATCTCTGGGTCACTTAATTCAGGCCCACAAATCAGGGACATTTGTATTAAAATGGCAACTCCTAAGCATGTTAACTGTTAGATGTAGGGGAAGGGGTAAGTAAGAAGAGGGGTGCTGGGGGCACCTGGGTCAGTAGGTCCATTAAAGTGTCTGCCTTCTGCTCAGGTCTTGGGGTCCTGGGATCCAGCCCTGTATCAGGCTCCCTGTGAGAAGTGAGTCTGCTTCTCCTTCTGCCTCTGTGATCTCTCTTGCTCTCACTCTCTCAAATAAACAAATAAACTTTAAAATAAAAAAAAAAAGAGGGATGTGATCAGTCTCAGGTATCTATTACTACCCTTCTGCCAGATGAAATAGTATGATTTGTATCCTATGTTACAGATAAGTACGATATTGATGACCTGTTAAATAGGCAGTAGAACTCAGCTTCTCAAATGTTGAAAGATTGAAAATGTATAGAGGTGATTTTCAGCCTTTAAAAATCCTAGAGATATCTTTACTCCCATCATTTAACTGTAATATTAATAAAAATAAAGTTTTGAGAAATTATTTGAGATATTTTATAATTTTCCATAAAACCAAAAATAAATAAAAACATGACAAACTAGAATGGATCAAAAAGATTAAAATTAGCAATTTAAATTTGAATTAAGTAATATGATATTTAATATCACAGATATAACTAGAATACATATGGCATACGGTAATTTTTGGAGATGCCCATTAGATTTAGAAACCTTCTCCAACCACTGAAGGAACAATGAACCATGTTAATTCCCTTGTATCCAGACTACATGATTCTTTTTTTTTTTTTTCAGACTACATGATTCTAAGGTAGTTAGAAAACGTGGGTGAAACACATATATCAAAAAATGAAGTACCATTATATCTAGGACATCTATTTTAATTTCTCTGATATATATTGCATATGTATAAAACTTTGTGTTTCATTTAACTCCTGATTTATAGCACCCTACTCAAAAACATGTCTTATATATAAACTGCTATCATAATTGGTTCCTTGCCGAATCTCTGGACTTCTTAAACGAGAGAAGAAAATGCTGAAAAAGGATCGCCTATGGGAACTGACAGTAAAGGCAGATTTGTAGAGAGCGATGAATTGCCTAACACATCTTTAGTTTAGGAGTAACCTAAGTGCTTTTCGCTTACATGTTTAAGATACTCTGAGATTTATTTGATCTAATAAGCATATTGAAAATGCAAAGTGAGGATTTATGGGACTTACTAAGCATTCACACTTGTTATGAATTCTTGTTGACTTTAGACTGTTCTTAGAAGGTCCAAAGATGAGCAGCTACTTTGAGAGTATACGTTATTTTTGTATGTTTTTATCATTAAATTTTTTTTAAATTATAAAAATAGTATGTATTTTATAGTATAATCATTGTAACATGTAAATTCAAGTCCCTTACCAATCCTTCTCCCTGGAAGTGAGTACAATTAATAATTTGTTGTATCTTCTTCCAGGACATGTTTTCCTAGAGTAGAAGTTTTGATTTGGTGGATAGAATATAAACAAAACATTTTGGGCTGTGCTTTAGTTTTTTTAGTGTCAAAGTT
Source organism: Nyctereutes procyonoides (assembly GCF_905146905.1). Lineage (NCBI taxonomy): Eukaryota > Metazoa > Chordata > Mammalia > Carnivora > Canidae > Nyctereutes > Nyctereutes procyonoides. The sequence continues at coordinate 22,120,045 of NW_026575126.1, forward strand.
GGCTTAAATGTAGTCTAGTGGCTTGTGTATGGTTTCTTTTGGCTCTGGATATTTGAAGTTTGGGAAGAGTAACCTATTGATGGGTTACTTTTACATAAAGAGTGGCAAGAGCGATTAAAAAAATATTGTTTAGGGGATCCCTGGGTGGCTCAGCGGTTTAGCACCTGCCTTTAGCCCAGGGCGTGATCCTGGGTCCCGGATTGAGTCCCACGTCGGGCTCCCTACATGGAGCCTGCTTCTCCCTCCTCCTGTGTCTCTGCCTCTCTCTCTCTCTCTATCATAAATAAATAAATAAAATCTTTAAAAAAAATATTGCCTAGGACTAACCCTGCATACACAAAAGGTAACAGTTATATTACTTTCTTCTTTTTCTCCTTCCCTCTTGTATATATGTGCTCTTCCTCTCAGAGTCTAGGGTTTAAATTAATGTTTTTTTTGTTATGTTTAAGCTCTCTTATGACTTTCATAGTTAACCTCTGGTAGTTATAATTCTAAGAGTGAGACGCCCAGCTCGGATTGGTTTATTTATCTATTTTTTAAAAAAAGATTTTATTTATTTATTCATAGAGACACAGAGGGGGGTGGTGGACAGAGACACAGGGAAGGAGAAGCAGGCTCCATGCAGGGAGCGTGACGTGGGACTCCATCCAGGGTCCCCGGGATCACACCCCGGGCTGCGGGCGGCGCTAAACCGCTGCGCCACCGGGGCTGCCCTCGGATTGGTTTATTTTTTATTTATTTTTAATTTTTTAAATTTTTTTTTTTTTTAATTTATGATAGTCACACAGAGAGAGAGAGAGGCAGAGACACAGGCAGAGGGAGAAGCAGGCTCCATGCACCAGGAGCCGACGTGGGACTCGATCCCGGGCCTCCAGAATCGTGCCCTGGGCCAAAGGCAGGCGCCAAACCGCTGCGCCACCCAGGGATCCCTAATTTTTTTTTTTTTTTTTTTTTTTTTATGATAGTCACAGCGAGAGAGAGAGAGGCAGAGACACAGGCAGAGGGAGAAGCAGGCTCCATGCATCGGGAGCCCGATGTGGGATTCGATCCCGGGTTGCCAGGATCGCGCCCTGGGCCAAAGGCAGGCGCCAAACCACTGCGCCACCCAAGGATCCCCCTCGGATTGGTTTAAATAAAGGATTGATTGGCTTAATGTGACTGGAAAGTTCAGGAACCTGGGTACTCAGCAAAGTGTTAAGAATTCTCTTTTCCTTGTTTTGCTTTCCTCTCTTTAATTCCCAAGTAGTCTGTTTCCACAGGGTGGACCTAAGATTATGTTTTATCAGCTTAGCTTCAGCAGAAAGAGAACATGTCATTCCAAGAAGTACAGCAGAAATTTTAGGATTGGCTTTTGTTAGCTTGGAATAATGAGGCTGGATCAAATAAATATTTCTGGACCATAACATTGCCAGCTGCACTGTAACTACATAGACATGACATTGGGAGAACTATAGTTTCAGATATGCTAGGCAGTACTGGAATAGTAACTACCAAATCCTAGGGATTTTACACAGCAAAAGTTTACTTGCTCATGCAAAGCTAGCTACAAGTTCAGGTGATAACTCTCTAGGGTAGTCCATATGGTAACTCAAAAATCCAGACCATTTCTATTTTCTTCAGCTTGAAGCCTCCACAGTTGCTTCAGCAGGGAATGGGAGAGCTGATAGGGTAATGCAAGAGGCCTCAGTCCTTTAATCTGATAGTTGCACAGACTATACAGAATTAGCCACTTGGTCCTGCCCAGCTGCAAGGGGGTGAAAATGTACAAAATAACCTTTTTTTCTAATGAGCAGAAATGTGCCTGCCACAGGCTGTCAAAAAATAAAGAAGGCTAGTGAGTGATGCAAAACAACTAATGTCCGCGTTATCTGGAGTTCTAAACAGTGCCTAAAATGTTGAGACACAAAAATAGGTTCAGAGTGTGAAACTTCTTGCTCTTTGAATGTTCTTTGCCCAATTTTGGCCTGTTTTTGTTTGAAGTAATTCATGGATTTGTGGTTGAAAATTACTGACTTATTTTTAAATCACTGACTTTATAATTTCTAGAACACAACACATTTATAGGTTGGAGACTGTAGTGATCATTATCAAGATTCTCATAAGTCAGTTACCTTCCATGGATATTTTTGGTACCAGTGTACCAGTTCTTTGATGAATTAACTATTTCTTAGAACTTAAAAAATTCCTCATCTTCAGTGATATGCTTTCTTGGGTTTTCTAAGTTATCTATCTTAGGGGTTGGAAAACTTTTTTTTATAAAATTCCAGATAATAAATTTTGGCTTTCTGGGCCATATGTCACAACTATTCAACTTTGTTGCTGTTAGTCATCTCTTCTGTTATAGTGCAAAAGCAGCAGCAGAGAATACGTATATATTTATTAAAATAGGCAGGTGGGTGGGCCATAGTTTGTTTACCTCTGATCTACTTGATTGCTCGTCCTTACCGCTTTTCTCAAGCAGTTTGTCCTTCCCTATTAAATGTGTATTCCTAGATTAACTACCTAGATTAACTACCTTCTCTTCTTTGGGTAGCCTCATTTTCATTCGTTACTGTTTTAACTATCTTAGGTGCTGGAATCAGATTTGAGGTGGCTTTTGGTGTTATCACTTTTTTTTTTCTTTTTTTTAAGGAGAGGGAGAGGTCGGGGCAGGGTAGAGGGGAGAGGAAAGGAATCTTAATCAGGCTCTATGCCCAGTGAGGAGCAGACCCAGGACTTGATCTCATAACCCTGAGATCATGACCTGAGCTGAATCAAGAGTCAGATGCTGAATTGACTGAGCCACCCAGGTACCCCTGGCGTTGTCCTTTATTAGGTATTTGACCATGAACAAGTTACTTCATGCGTCTGAGTCTTGTAGAATAGGGCTAATAATACCTGCTTGTAGATTTGCTGTAAGTATAAGATTATAGAGTGCTTAGCATAGAGATTGGTAAATAATATATGAGTGATAAATGATAGCTCTTGTTTTTGTTATTGTACTCTTACATGGTAACTCTTAATTTGTATCTAGATCCCAGAAGTTTCCTCAGAGTTTCCAGTTATTGTTTTGTTTTGTTTTTTTTTAAGGATTTTATTTATTTATTCATGAGAGAGAGAGAGAGAGCCAGAGACATAGGTAGAAGGAGAGGGAGAAGCAGGCTCCCTGTGGGGAGCCCGATGTGGGGCTCTATCCTAGGACCCTGAGATCATGCCCTGAGCCAAAGGCAGATGCTAAACCACTGAGCCATCGAGGTGCCCCTCAGAGTTTCAGTTTTTACAGCATTTCTCTATTGGATGTTTTTATTCAGCTGTTCTGCAGTGTTACTTAAGAAGCATTCATCTTCTAAATAGGAGTCTTTCCACATAACAAGTTTAGAAATGGGATTCTAGTGCTTAGTGATGTCAGGGGGCATTGTGAATTTCTTGATCTTCCCACTCATGGTTGCAAGATATTGCAGACAGCTTCATCCTGTCCTCACACATCTGTATTCAGAGCAATAACAAAGTGTGAAGAAGGGACTTCTGGTGTATTTTTTTCCTTTTTTATTATAAAAAAAGCTAAAAAGTTATTTAAGAAATAGAATCTCTAGGACTTGAACACCTTAATGTGGAAGAGACTTGATTTCAAGGGTAAGATGATTGCCAGATTTTTGGCTGAAATGTCTAGGTTGATGGTAGTACCATTAAAATAAGAAAGGAATAGGTTTATAAAGAAAATAAATTCCATTTTAGACTTGTATTTGATATACTCATGGCAGATGGGTATGTCTAGTAGCCATTTCTCCTCCTACAACAGCTTTATTGAGGTATCATTTACATACCATAAAATTTACCCTTTTAAGTATACAGTTCAATAGTTTTTTTTTTTTTAAGATTTTATTTATTTATTCATGAGAGACACACACAGAGAGAAGAGAGAGGCAGAAACACAGGCAGAGGGAGGGAGAAGCGCATGGAGCCTGCTTCTCCCTCTGCCTGTGTCTCTGCCTGTCTCTCTCTGTGACTATCATAAATAAATAAAAATTAAAAAAAAATTAAAAAAAATATTTTTATCATTTCAAAAAATAACCCCTGTACCCATGAGCCGTCATTCCCCATTCACCCCTCCCTCAGGGCCTGGCAACCACTAATCTACTTCCTGTCTTTATGTATTTGCCTGTTCTAATTAACCTAGTTATTCAGATCTCTTCCCCATCTTTTTGAATTCTTAGAAAGGACTCTAGGTCATGCACAATTAATTACTGGGTTGGTAGCTAAGATTCATCTTTCTTTCTGTTGGTATAGTAGTACCTGAAGTAATTAATGTGTAGCACATAGATTTGCTCATGTTTGAATTAATAAATTAATTCATCCACAAAAATGATTTTTGGTGGTATTTCAGGTAACCATGACTAAGAACCACTGGTGGAAAAGGGTATTTATTTAGACTTCCTTAATATGATGTAGAAGGGCCCTGCTGCCCCCCATATACCTTTCAGCCTCACTAATTACCATTGTTTGGTTCACAGTTGATGTTCCAGCAACACTGAACTCATTCATAGTTCTTCCTGAATGCTATAATTTTTCACTTCTGTTCCTATATTAGATCTTCTCTATTTAGAATCCCCCCAGGGCTTTCTGGTTGTCTAGTTCTTGTTCACCTCTTCACTGTATGTCAAGGAATCAGAAATTTCAGCCTTTTCCTCTGGAGAATCTCCTCTATAGAGCCCTCTGTTATTATTATTATAGCATGTTATGTAAAAGTGTTTTATATAGTTGATTTCTCTAGGCCAAGGATCTCTGTGAACTTTTTATTGCTTACGTGTAAAAACTGAACACTGTTCACAATTTTTTATAAATAATATACTTGTACTAGTGTAGTAATGTGTTAAATATTAATAAACCTTTTAAATTTTAATTTTAGTATATTTGACATGTTATATTAGTTTCAGGTATACAACATAATGAGTTAAACATTTATATACATTGAACAGTCCTCACTATAAGTGTAGTTACCATCTGTCTCCATAGTTATTGCAGTATAACTGACTCTCTTGCCTATGCTGTACTTTAAATCCCTGTGACTTATTTTATAAGTGGAAGTTTGTGTCTGTTAACCCCCTTCACCTATTTCACCTACCTCCTCCATCCCCTCCTCTAGCAACTACTAGTTTATTCTTTGTATTTATTACTGTTACTGTTTTGTTTTGTTTGTTCATTTTTCTTCCTTTTTTCTAGATTAAACATACAAGTGAAATCATATGGCATTTGTCTTTCTCTGACTTATTTCACTTAGCATAATATCCTTTAGGTTCACCTGCGTTGTTACAAATGGCAAGATATTAGTGCTTTTTTATGATGCCATAAAAATATTAATATTTTAATTATATAATATTCACACAGTAATATTCCTGTGGAATGAGTGTGTGCACACATCACCTACATCGTCTTTTTTTTTTTTTTTTTTTTTACCTACATCATCTTTATACATTCATTTATTGATGGGCACTTAGGGGTGATGAAATCCTTTGACTTTTGTTTGTCTGAGAAACTATCTCCCTTTAATTCTGAATGGTATAACCTTTCTGTGTAGAATATTCTTGATTGTAGGTTTGTTCCTCCCCCCTCCCCTCGTTTGGCACTTTGAATACATCGTGCTGCTCTTTGTGGGCTACAGAGTTTCTGCTGAAAAATCAGTGAATCGGCTTAGGTGGTTGTTCCCTTGTACTTAATTGCTTTTTTGTCTTCCTCCTTTAAGAGTCTCTCTTTAATTTTTAACACTTTAATTATTATGTACTTTGGTATGGACCTCTTTGGGTTTATCTCCTATGGGCTTTCTTTCCTTCCTTGACCTGGATATCTGTTTCATTCCCCAAGTTACAGAAATTTTCAGATATTATTTCTTCATGTAATTTATCCCCCCTCTCTCTTCCATCTGGGACCCTGCAAATGCAAATGTTAGTAAGCTTGATGTTACCCTCTTAACCTATTCTTTCATTTTTATTTATTTTTTTAAAAGATCATATTTATTTGAGGGGGAGGGGCTGAAGGAGAGAGAGAGAGAAAGAGAGACAGAGAGACTCTCAAGCAGACTCCCCACCACTGAACATGGACACCCACCCCATCCCCTACCCCCCAGGCCAAGTCAGGCTTAATGCCAGGACCTGAGAGCATGGCCTGAGCCCTGAGCTAAAACCAAAAGTAGGATTTTTTTTTTTAAGATTTTATTTATTTATTCATGATAGAGAGAGAGAGGGAGAGACACAGGCAGAGGGAGAAGCAGGCTCCTTGCAGGAACCCCGACGTGGGATTCAATCCTGGGGACTCCAGGATCACGCCCTGGGCGGAAGGCAGCGCTAAACCGCTGAGCTAGCCCGGCGCCCCCAAAAGTAGGATATTTAACTGAGTGAGCCACCCAGGCACCCCAACCTGTTGTTCTGAAAATTCTTTTTGCTGTTGACAATCTAGAACATAGAATAGTGGATGATTTCCACTATTCTGTCTTCTAGGTTGTTGATTCATTCTTCTGTTTCCTCTGATATATTTTTCACTTCATTTTTCATAGTTTTCATCTCGGTTCTTTTTTTAATATTTTCTAACTCTTTGTTCAAATTCTGAGTTCATCTACTCTTCTCTCAAATCTGGTGAGCTGCTTTATGACCATTATTTTGAATTCTTTATCAAATAGATTGTCTTTTTCTGTTCCATTTAGTCCTTTTTCTGAGATTATTTGTCCTGTTCTTTCATTTGGATCATATTCCTCTATTGTTTTTGTCTCTCTGTGTTTTTTTCCATATATATAGTAGGTCACCTCTGGCTCTTGGTCTTGAGGGCAGTGGCCTTATGTAGAAAGTGTTCTTTGGGATGTAAGTAGTGCCATCCTCCCTGGTCACTAGAATCATGTACTCCAGGGATTTTCCCAGGTGGGTTTTGTGCACCCTCCTGTTGTGACTGGGCTGCAGCCCTGCTGGCTGAGAGGCCTACCTGGCCTGCTGTACGTGTGCTGGTAGGTGGGGTTAGCTTCTGGTATAGCTGGTCACTGGGCCCAGCTGTGACTGTTGCAGGCATACTGAAGGGCTGGAGGGTTGGGTGACTGGGCCCCAACTGCTTCCCAGGACAGGAATTGCTTTGGAGGGGTGCTCTTCTGGCTAGGGCTGCCTGCTGGGTGTAGTAAGGTGGCAGTTGCTTTGGAGGATGCTGGTTCCAACTGAGCTTGCCTGCTCGATGTGGTGGATGGGAATTGCTTTGAAGAGGTACCTGCCAGAGCATTTAGGTTGAATGCAATTGGTCTGCAAGGGAACACAGGGCTGGGTGAGCAATGTTCCCAAAGTAGATGGAGAGTTTCAAAACTGGTGCCTGCCACCAGTTAGGTGGCAAGTAGGCTGAACCAGCACAAGAAAAATGGTACCTGCCAGCACTTCCATTCCTGGAGAACGTTCCTGTGGACCCCTGCCCCTGTGCACACATCCCAGAATTAGCGAATAAATGTCCTTCATGTATGGCCCAGGCACTTTTCAAACTGCTGCCTCTGTGACATTATTCACTGGTTCTTTGAAGAGCAGAGTCTCAGTTTTCTGTAGACTTCTTGCTCTCCCATGAAGTCCTGCTGATTTTCAAAGTCACATGTTATGGGGGTCTTGTTTTCCCTGTGCAGATCGCCTCGGTGGGAGGGTACTTTATGTGGGGCTTCATCCCTTTGCTCCTCAAGGAGGACTTCTGCACCTGTGATATCTTTACTGCTTGCGGGTTGCCATGATGGGATTTTGCCCCTACTCTCCTTTTGGATGTGGCTTTTTCTGTATATCTTTAGTTATAGAACAGGTGTTCTGCTAGTCTTCAGAGCATCCCAGAGTGAGTTGCACTGTATGTAGTTGTTGTAGCCTTAAGTATTACGGGAAGAGAGAAACTCAGAATCTTTCTTCTCCATCTTCTCCTCCTTTCTAGTAAGGCTTTTGGTAAACAGGTATATGTAAGGCATAAGGCTTTCATCCTGTACCTTATTTACAACCAGTGATGACTGTGAGTTTTTTTGGGGAGAAGTTTTTGAAGATTTTATTTATTTATTTGACAGAGGGAGAGCAAGCACGGGGAGGGGCAGGGGGAGAGGGAAAGAGAGAATCTCTAGTAGACCCTGCGCTGAGTGCAGAGCCCATCCCTGAGATCGTGACTTGAGCTGAAATCAAGAGTTGGACACTTAACTGACTGAGCGAGCCAGGTGCCCCAACTATGAGTTTTTTAATTAACTCAGTACATGTTAACCCTTCTCAGTGTCTTGCTTGTTCTTTCCACCATTGTTCAGGGTGATTAGACTTCCTTCTCTATCATAACACCTTTTGTATACCTTCATCAAAGCATTTATTATGCTATTATATTGTAATTATCCATATATGCTTATCTCCTTTCAATAGAGTGTAAATCTCTTGAGCATGGGTACTCTCATTTCTAATGTTCCCAGTATCTTGCACGGTGCCTACCATATAGTAGGTAATTATAGAATGAATAAGCTGAATTAAGTGGAAAGAATCGATAATGATTTCAAAACAATTAAGACAGCGATTCTTTTGAAGTATTTATTTGAAAAACCATAGGCCCATTAATTTTTTAAATGCTTATAGGTTAAAGCAGTATATCTCATTATTTGTGTTGATGGACTAGTTTCTTTTTAAGTTCCCAAGTCATTGTGCATTAATGCTTTTGTAAAATACAGTAAAAGTTTACTAGAAAAATGACATAAAAAGAGATATAAAATATAGGCACCAATTTTTTTTTTTATTAGATTCAACAAACATAAAATTACTCTCAACTTGTGTACTTAGCTTTTTGTGGATTGGTACAAAGAGAGTTTGTGGGCCTTTACTTGTCCATTGACCATATTTTGAGAATGGTAAAAAGCACTGGTAAATCCTTTACAAATATTATCCACTTTAATTTTCATAACCCTGTATTGTATCTTGCCACTTATAAGAAACCAGGCAAGTAAATTACCCAAGGACGCATAGATGGATGCCACACAAAACAGCTAGGACTCAAACCCATGTAGTCCAATCTGATTTCAGAGTCCATGTTATAGTCTCCTGAGTTTGCAAAGATGAGATGAGGTAGTATTTTAGTCTGAGACTGTGTAGAATGATCATGGATGCAGGAAAAGAAATTTACAAGTATTAATGTAATTAATTTGCCTAAAAGGGAGAATGTTAAGTATTATGTAAAAGCAGAGTGATGGAGGATGCTGACCTACTGTTCTTTTATCCTGTTAGTGAGTCAGCATCTGTTTGTTACCTTAGTTCATCTTAAAATTCCTGATTTGCAACACAAAAGTGATATTTCTTTGAAATACACATTTTTCTGCTGTGACTCAATTTCATACATTGAAATTTGTTTCTTCTGTTCTTTGTACTTTGTTTCTTCTCTTCTTCCTCTTACATCTTTTCTTATTTGATAGCATAATCATCCAAATTACTGCGATTACACTTACACAAACACAGAAATAACATTTCTTTTTGCAAGTTTCAATATTTTAAGAACAAAATGTAAGGATCACATGTTAATGATAGTAGATGATTATGTTGCTGTCTTATTTATATCATTAAATTTTTGATATTATGAAATTGGCAACTTTTAGAATATATCAGTTTTGACAGTAGTATTTTTTATACATTAAAATCTTTTTTTCCTTTTGTAGAAATCTGGTTAAGAAGTACTGTCCCAAACGTTCCTCCAAAGATGAAGAACCAAGGTAAATTCTGTACCTGTTTATTACAGTATATTATAATTTTAGAAAGCTTACATTTTTGTTATTTAGTGAAATAAATATGCTATTAGCTCTTTATAATGATTTTTTAAAGTTTTAATTAAAAAATCACAGTTTTTTGAATAGGAACTACTATTTATTCTTTTTTTTTTTTTTTTAACTATTTATTCTAATAAGAATGAATATTTCAGTGGGCTCAGTTTTCCGAAATAGTTGAAGTATGGGTTTCCAAGTAAAATGTGGACTAAGACTTTGAGTGATTTGGTCTTGAAAAGGATATTTTCCCCATACTTTATGTTATAGTTGTTAGCTTGTTAGATTCTTGCTTTTACTCTAATAGATATTAAAACAGTTTGGCTGGCTAGTTTAAAGAGATAATGAAAAGGAAGGAATGAAGTTTTCAGGGTAACCTTGGAACTCTGAATAAAAATTTAGGACTGGCTTATGAGCTTTTTGGTAGTCTTAAACACAGGGATATGTGGATGGCTCTAAAATACAGAAAGAAGAGAATACAGAGAGAGAATAAGAGAATAAGAGAATACTTAATACAGCTTTATGTATAATTGTTAGTTGTTAGGATTCTTAGGTTTAATGTTAATGGAGTCCTATCTGAGTTACTTGCCTTCAGCTGGAAGAGTGTTCGGGCAGTGTATTCAGAGTAGATCTATACATTTTAATACAGCAATTTTCTTTGTTTCTCTCCTTCCCTTCACACACATTTTTTACCCTTATTTTTGCCCCTTCTTACCCCTCTTTGATGCCAACCAAAATGGCACTTTACTTCCATTCAGGATGTGGGCAGGCATACAAGCAGCCGTGTCCAGAATTGATAGCAAAATTGTTCTGTAGATCAGCCATCGAGATGCATTTGAGTGGTATGATTGGCAGGTTCTGTCCTCGAGAGCAAGCACATCATCTCTGCACCAGGTTCAGCCGCCAGTCCTAGGAATCCAAGTTCATTCCCCAGCTCAGGCCAGTCAGTTGGCTACTTAAGAGATTCCAGTATGCCAAAAGAGCCTGCAGGTAGTATTCTTATTATTTTTTGACCCCATATATTCCTTTATTTATAAGTTAAGACTACTTGAAGATATACAAACATATACAACTGGAGCTAAATGTGATATTCTTTTCATACAAAGTTAATTTGGAGCTACTAGTGGAGAGTTAGGTTGAGTATGTTAAAATTTGTCAAGTGTCAGGCTCAGTCCATACCTCACAGAAAACATTTTTAAAGAAAAAAATATATAAATTTCATCATTTTTTAATATGTTTTTATCAGGTTTACCTCGTGTATAGCCTTTTTTAACATCCTTAACGAGTTAAATGACTATGCAGGACAGCGAGAAGTAGTAGCAGAAGAAATGGCGCACAGAGTTTACGGTGAATTAATGAGATATGCTCATGATCTGAAAACTGAAAGAAAAATGGTAATTATTGTTTTCATCTAGTTACATAGTATATGAAACATTTTCACATAATTACTTTGCTTTTTAAAGTAATGTTCAGTATAAACTGATTTTCTATTTCAATTTCTTGTAGCTAAAATTATTTTAGGATACTCTTGCTTATTTGTGATCCTTTTGGATTTAAGACCAAGATTTGGTAACCTACAACTCCATGGGCCAAATCTAGCTTATCGTTTTTCTTAGTTCCTGTGAGCTAAGAATGATTTGTATATTTTGGATAGTTGTAAAGAAAATCAAAAGACTATTTCATGGCATGTGAAAATTATATGAAATTCACATTTCAGTGACTATAACTAAAGTTTTTTTCTTTTCTATAACTAAAGTTTTATTGAAACAGACCCACTCATTTACTTATGTATTTACTGTGGCTTCTTTTGTTTTATATTAGCAAAGTTGAATATTTGTAAAAGAGACCACATGGCTTGCTAAACTTAAAATATTTATCTGACCCTTCGTAGAAAACATTTGTCTACCCCATTCAAGACAAATCATATATTTTTTTCTAGAGATTTTATCTGTCTTAAAGGATATACTTAAAGTATTCATATAATACCTATAAATGTATTTTAGAGAGTTTTTCTTTACTAATAATCTCTTCCTAAGTCTTGATAAAGTTATATAATTAGTACCCTGAAAGAATACAGTGAAAAAATAAAGGTTTTGGGGGGGATTTAGACGTTTATTATTTAAATTAATTTTTTGTCCTTTTTATTTGTTTTTTGGTTATGACCTTCAGCATCTTCAAGAGGGACGGAAAGCTCAACAATACCTTGACATGTGCTGGAAACAGATGGATAATGTGAGTTATAGTGTTTTCATGCTTAACATAAAATTTTGTAGACTAGTTTAGCTCCAGATTCTCTCAGACTTTACATCTTTTGAGTTTAATATTTCTCAGTGTATTTATTCATATTTGACATTGGTGTAAATAGAGAATATAAGGTCATTTTGTCTTTTTTTGTTGTTGTTGTTCTACATGTTCTATACTTGTACCAAATCTGTAACCTTCAGATAACTGTAAATGTTTAGGAATATACTTTCTAGGTTGCCTGAGTGGCTCAGTTGGTTAGGCATCTGCCTTTGGCTCAGGTCGTGATCCTGACCTCTTAGGATCGAGCCCTGCCATCAGGCTCCCTGCTCAGTGAGGTGTCAGCTTCTCTTTCTTCCTCTCCCTCTGCCCTATACCCCCACTCATGTCTGTCTGTCTGTCTCTAATAAATGAATTTTTTTAAAAAAAGGAACATACTTCTGACTTTCAGGAGTTACCATAAAATATTGATAGAGGGTCAGGGTAATGGGGGTATAAATAGTGATATATCTCAGAAGACCATTTGACAGAGATGGAGAGGTCCTAGATTCTAGTTCTGCCTTTTGTAATTTCTTTTGATTTCATCTTTAGTGTATGAAAAATTAAGACAGTGTACTAGATTATATGAAATGTTTCTTCCAGTTCAGTGATTCTATAATAATGTAAATGTTCCTACTACTGGGCTCCTGATCATAGACCATTCAAACTTAGAAAGAAAATATTTGATAGTATTTATAGATAAAATTATAAAATCATAATAATTATTTACTATAACAAGTTTCCAAGGGTAGGGGTTGCCTGGGTGGCTAAGAAGATTGAGTGGCTGACTCTTAATTTCTGCTCAGGTTCTGAGATTGAGCTGAGCCAGGAGCCTGCTTGAGGATTTCTTTCCTTTTCCCTTTGCCCCTCCCACTGCTTGCTCGTTCTCTTAAATAAAAAATCTTTTTAAAATCCCCAAACTTTCCAAAGAGGCTTGCTGATGTGGTTTTTCTTAAATATTCTGGCATATAGTCATTTGAAAAACAAGATGTCTACTTGGAACATTGTTGACTCCTTTCCTTAAAATTCTCTACCAAATGATGTGCTGTAGTATAAGTTTAATATTCTTTCTGGGGGCGCCTGAGTGGCTCAGTCAGTTGAGTGTCCAACTCTTGGTTTCAGCAGGGTCTGCTTTAGATTCTTTCTCCCTCTCCCTCTGCCCTCCCCATTCTCATACTTGCGCTTTCTCTCTCTCTCAAATACAGAAATAAAATCTTTAAAAAATATATTCTTTCTGATGTCTCAGGTTAGCAAGCAGCTTACTCTTTACTTGGATATTTTTATTATGGACACTGTATTCCTTGAAAATTATGCTAAAGGGAGTTTTTCATGATAAATTAATTTAGTTTGTGATTGTTGGGAAAAGTACTTTTAAGTTTGAGATTTAAAAAATCTCATGTGGGCAGCCCTGGTGACGCAGCGGTTTAGCACCACCTGCAGCCCAGGGCATGATCCTGGAGACCCTGGATCGAGTCCCACGTCAGGCTCTCTGCATGGAGCCTGCTTCTCCCTCTGCCTGTGTCTCTGCCTCTCTCTCTCTCTCTCTGTGTCTCTACGAATAAATAAATAAAATCTTTAAAAAAAATAAATAAATAAAATAAAAAATAAAAAATCTCATGTATATATGTTTTAGGCTTTTTTTTTTCTTTTAAAATCTCTTCTCTTAAAATCACATATTCTAAGATTAAAGTTCTACATAAAGGTCATTGTTGTAAGATTCTAGGTACCAGTGCTGATTGAGAATTCTTAGTTATGTTAATTGTCGCTTTCATTTTTGTTTTCATTTTCATTCTAATTGGTTTTGACAAGACTTTTAGATACTGTTTACATTTATTAAATTTTAAATTACCTTAGCTAGCATTCTTAGTATCTGCCATCTAATGAGTGTATATGTATGTGTGTTTTCATTTACACATAATAATAGACTACTATACTCATGAGTCACTGGTCCCTTTAAAAACTTGTGTTGGCAACAAATTATTCCTGTTAATCTGTGCTGACTTGACTTCAGAACAATTGGCAGTTACTAAGCAAAAGTTAGAGAGGTCATAAGAAAAAAGCATCAAAAAAAAAAGTGGGAGTGATTTCTTTAAGGCATTAAAAATACCATTAAAGGTAAGTTCAGCTCAATTCATGTTTATTGAAGGCATCCTTGACATGTACTGAGTCCTGGTACAAAAGTAAACAGTGAAAAATAAAAAGTGAATAGTGACATAGTCCTTTTTTTGTGGAGCCTGCAGTCTAGTAAGGGAGACAGACAATAGGATTCCTGTGGAATATGTAGAAATATGTGCAGGATCCCATTTCTTAGTTCTATATCTTCCTGTTTAATCAAGAAAATAAAATTCCTGACATTTTTTAAATAATTGAGATTTAAAGAAGTGGGAGACACAGGCTGAATTAGTGACAGAGTGTTGAAATTGAGGAACATAGTTTAAAAAGACAATTATTAACCCCAGGATAATGAAAATAGGCCACACTGGCATTTAAGATGAGGGCAGAAAAGAGTAGCCTGCAAAGAAGATTTTGAAGGAATGGTGAGAGATTACCAAGATAGAAGTATCAGAGATGCCAGGTCTGTCAGGCGGCTCAGGTAACAGAGCATGAAAATTTATAAGAAATGCTCAGAAATGCAGCATTTCCAGAGTTGATCAGTAGCTCAGTGATGTCGCTAAAGCCGCTTCTCCTTTCTGTGTCTGCTTTGCCGTCTTGACCATGTTGGCTTTTTTTCTCAGGCTTGTCCCCTTATGGCCAACAGTCAAGCTGTCAAGCACCACATCCTCATTCAGCTGCATGCAGAAGCAGGAAAAAGAGGTTCATTTCTCTTCTAACTATTCCTTTTTATCAGAGCGGGAAAACTTTCAGAAAATCCCCAGCGGACTTCCTAAGCGGTGCCTTTGACAGGATTAGATTACTTGACCATGCTCTAGCTGTGGGGAGGCTGGAAATACAAGTATCAGATATTTTCAGCCTTTACACTGGGAGATGGGCTCTTCCAAGAAAGGGTAGGGAGTAGCAGTGGCTGTTGATTGGTTTGTCACACAAATGATGAAGGAAGAAGAGTCTTTTTTGGAGTATATTCCTGTATTGTATAATGATGTCTTTCAGGAAGTAGTATTTTTAATATTACTGTACTAGTAGTTTTTAAATATTGTACTAGTGATTCTTTTGCTGTTGCAGTGAAATTAATAGGTTTTTTTTCACAAATAATAGGACACCTAATATAAAAGTACTTTTGTATATAGTAGCTTCACAACAAAATTAGTAGCCTGTAGCTACTCAGTTTGAAAACCCTGCTGTAGGGCATCCCCTGTGGCCCAGCAGTTTAGTGCCGTCTTCAGCCCAGGGCATGAACCTGGAGATCTGGGATCAAGTTGCACGTTGAGCTCCATGCATGTAGCCTGCTTCTCCCTCTGCCTGTGTCTCTGCCTCTCTCTGTGTGTGTGTGTGTCTCTCTCATGAATAAATAAATAAAATCCTTAAAAAAAGAAAAAACTACTCTGAACTGAGTTCCAGAGAAGTAAATGTGGAAGTTTATTTTTAATGTGGAAATTTAATCTTAATAGAGACACTGAATAATATGTGCATTCAGATATATTTATGTGCTTTGAATAAATTGTACGTTTCATTTGATGTTTTACACTAATCAAAATAGTACATTTAAAGAATTTTATAGAATTTCTGAGCATATTTATTTGCTGTAAATTGTACAGGTATGTCTGGTTCTAGTTAGCGATCTGAGCTAACTCAGAAATGTCTTAGCTACAAATACCTAGATATAATAGCTAAAATATTTTTTATTGTATTTTAACTTCTTAGAGCTGAGAGAAAGGGGAATCTGCAATTGCTAGAAACTAAGGGTAAACTAGAAGCCGCAACAGTAGGTGTATGATCTGATATGATGGCATTTGAAGAATGGAGGCAGAGGTATTGGGGTGTGGTGGTTTACTGGACCTTGTTGCTAAGGGCTTAAGTTTTAATACACAGGGACAGAGATGGTGTTTTAGCTCTGTATGTTGTAGAGAGTTGGAACGGATATCCCTATATAAAATTTTGAACCTTCAAAGGGACTAACCCTTTAGCAGACTATAAAAACTTTGGCCACTGGCCGAGGGAGGCAGCAAAGAAACTTGTCTCTATCTGAAAGTCAAAGGAGGGGAGGTACCTTGTGAAAAATTTAAACCTTTGACCTTGTAGTTAGGAGGTTTGGAACCCAGATTTGTCCCTTGTATAGTTTTGTAATTCCCAAGATAAGAAATTGGCATCTAACTTGTTCTAATAAGGGGTTAGGTATATAGAAAATACTGACATCCTCTGCTTTTTTCTGAATGATTCTCAGAATACAGGTAGCAAGGAATATGTTTTTCCAGGTAAGAAATTGAGGAGTCTCCTCTGGGAATCTAACCAGCTTGAGAGGAAAGACTTAAAGGTAGCAATATAGGTTTTTCCAGGAAAACTGCCTTGCCATAATACCCTAGAAGAAGAGACAATAATGCACAATCTCTACCTGCAGAAGTTTCAGTTGGCTTTTAAAATAAGAACATATAAGGAAGAATCCTAAGACATTTAAAGAAAACATCTAATGTAAATACTAGAGACCAAAACTAATATGGGGAGGGGGGTGCAGCTTTCCTTTGACTGTGAAAGGAAATAGAAAATTGCAAAAACAAGCAAAACATTTGCAACACTATTAATACTCTGAAAGAGAATAGAGAAGATACTATGTGAACTAGGAATAAGGTCCTGTCAAAGAAACACAAAAAAAACTTTAGGATAGCAGAAATGAAAAACTAGAAAAAATAAAATTGAAGAAATCTCTCAAAGTAGAGCAGAATGACAGAAATGGAAAATATAAGAAAAGTAGAGAGTTCATCCTGTAGGTTCATTTTCAAAACAGTAAGCATTCTAAAAAGAAAAAAACATTGAAAATGGACAAAAATAATTCAAGAAAATTTTCCCAGAACAGAAAGACATGAGTTTACAGATGGAAAGGATTTTCTAGGTGCTCAGTACAGTGGACTCACGCAAGACATATCTTTATGAAATATCAAACAGTTAGGAGAGAGAGAAGATCCTCCCAGCTTCCAGAGAGGAAAACAAGTATGTTTTATGCAAAGGATCAGGAATCAGAATGGGATCAGGAAGCTAGAAGATAGTGGATTAGTTAGAACTTTTACATTTCTGATAGAAGACAATTCCCAACAGTTTCATACTCAGCCAAATTTTATCAGTTGAAAGTGATGGTAAAGGTATTTTTCAGCCATAGAAACATAGAAAGTTATATCCCTCAAATCTTTTAGGAAGCTACTGCTGAATGTGTTTTAGCAAAAAAGGAAATGAACCAAGAAAAGAGGAAGGTATGGAATTGGGAATTAGAAGATTCAAAACCAAGGGGAGGTGAAAGGATTCTCTGCAGTGATAATGAACGGAATTTCTAAGTAGCAACTTTGCAATAGGTTTGGTTTGTGTAAGCAGTCCAAATTTCAGTAGGTCAAAGCCTTTGGAAGAGATTTCATTAAGAAAATAAAATGGATAGAATTCTGAATATGTTGAATTAACTGAGGAGAGATTTTTAAATAACTGTGTACACTAGGGTGGAATTAGAAAAAAAATATGTTGAAAACTAAGCAAAGGTAAAAAACAAATTAAATCCAGGAATAAAAAAAGAAGTATGCGAGAAAGGAAATATGGTACATATCGCATGGCTCTGTAGTGAATAGCTTTTACAAAGTCATAGTAATTTGAATTAAGTAAAAATTTTAAAGGCCCGGTTCTGGGCTAATGGTATTACTGGGACACCTGGAAGAAACAATAAGAAGCTGCTTTGGAGGGACATTTCCATATCCCACCACAAAAGAATAAAAACAATCACCAATACCAGCCAACCAAAGAAACCTACAAAACCAAACACAAAAACCAAAGAAACCAAACAAGTCCAGCTGAAAGTGAGCTTATAATAAAAAAAAAAAAAAAACACAAAATAGATGTGATTTTTTTTATTGGTAAATGATATAATATTAACCCAGTCATGCTCTATGATTTTTTTCTTCACAGTTTATATTCTGATAATTTAAGTCACATAGATTGATTGAATACTAATAACATTTCTTTTCTCATTTAGAAAAGTTTTATTTTTAGTGTGATTCTATGTGGTGGCAGCATTTTAAAGTTATTTTTTAATGAGATAAATTAATTTTATTTCTCAGTGTGTTATTTTAATTTTTTAAACAGAGTAAAAAGAAATTTGAAAGAGAATGTAGAGAGGCAGAAAAGGCACAACAGAGTTATGAAAGATTGGATAATGATACTAATGCAACCAAGGCAGATGTTGAAAAGGTAAGAAATAATCTAAACTAACTTTGATATCAAAATATTATTCCTTGCACATGGAGGGGTAGTTGCAATATTTGTATTGGTAGTTTCCCCAAGAGAAACACTATGTCTGAAATTAAAATATACCAATATTTGTGTACTTCAAATCATAAGTTAGTCTGAGAAAGTAATAAGTGTTACTTTATTGTAATGTCTTAACTGCATTCAGAATGCATAGAAAAGACATGGTTGCTATTGAGAATTGAGTTTCTATCTTATTCCAAAACAGAAGAGAAAATCTCAAGTAAGTTGATGGGTTGTGCAAATAGGGGTTGGGTAATATGCCTCCCCAACTTGACATATGGCAAAACAAGATCAAACTGCCAGAGGTATGTGATGTTAACTATTTGTCTTTGTTTCATTCACTCACTCAACTCGCTCATTTATTTACTCATTCATTTTTGGAAACTGAAATCTCTTGTCACTAACTGATCCTGGATCAGATGTTCTGTAATGAAACTTTGTAGGATCAGCCCTATAACTATCGCTGTTTAGCTTTTCCTTCTTCCCTCTGTATGCTCTTTATCTTAGAACATTTGACATAATGATAGAGCAGAAATACGGAGATTTTGAAATAACAGGTGAACCTTACTCCACATTTTTGTATATGCAAAGGCCCAACAGGTATATTTTCAAATTAGGATAATTCTCTATAGGATTAGAACAAGAAAAAAGTAAGAAGGAAGAGAGGAGTAATTTATTTTCTGCATTCCATTTTCCTTACCACTTAAAACCTATAAAAATATATAAAATACAGGTTTTGCAATTACCTTAAAATCCTTCTGGTATAACTTGTAAAGCTTTTTTTTTTTAACCTGTTTTTTAGTGACTTTAAACCTCTAATGATAGTAAGTTCCTAATGGTTGGAAATACAATCTTAAGGCAGTTTGTTCTTTTTTTTTTTTTTTTTTTTTTTTTTTAATTTTTCCAACTCTAGCATTTCCTTATGACTGTTTTTCTTTGGATACCTGTTAATTCGTCAGTATCCCACTTAAATTATATTACTTCTGATTGGATGTAATAATCCAGGTATGAGTTTTATCTGTCCTGAGTTTCATGACTTGCCTTGTTTTGAACACCAAATTTATGTTAATTAAGGCTAAATAGATATCGATTTTTTGGGGGGGCACATTGTTTGGATGGACTCCCAATGAGTTTATGGTTAAACCTATGTTTTTTCAAATATGGTGTGGTATGAGGACATGTGTCTCGGAACTTGTACTGTTGGTATTTTAAATGCATATGTCCATCTGTATCAATTATTAGACTTAACCTGCTGTTAAGAATTTTGGATCCTGATTTTGATCATCGATATATTCATTTCCTTCCTAGCATCATGTCATGCACATAATATGTTACCATTATTTGATTAAAAACGTGCACCCAACAGGTGGAAATAACACTATTATATACAGGGGAGATTTCCTTGCTAGTTGATACTGGTTCCTTAAGGACTCTGACTCATTACCAAACATTGAATACGTAGTTTATGTACTATGCGACAAGTTAAGCAACTCTAACTGGACTCTCATTTAACTTAGTTTTTTCATTTTGTCTGTAAAACATCTTTAGAGACCAATTTGACATTTTGGAATCTAGATATAACATGTTTAATAGTTTGACCTAACAAGAATTTTAATGTTTATAGTTTCCTTTCTTATGCATATTTGTTTGCAGTCCCATTACTTAGAGAATTTGCAAAACTTTGAGGGTTTGCTTTAGACAATACAGAACGGGAATTCTGTTGTAAGTGACCAGGGAGGAAAGGGGAACATAGTTTCAGTTGAGCAACTACTGATAAAGGTTTAAAAAAAAAAAAAAGGTGAAGAGGGAGCAAGCCAATTACTGATCTTCCTAAAGAAAAGGAAGGCAGTTGCACAATGTGAATATACCATAACACTCCTTCCAAGCTGTACACTTAAAAATGATTAAGATGGTCAGTTATGTTGTGTGTATTGTGTATGTTACCACAATTAAAAATTTTTTAAAATTCAAATACAATATTAAAAAAAAGGAAGGCAGTAAGTATGAAGCCCACAGTATACCAGAGGGGGCTTCAAATTTTATTAGCTTCTAGCGTTATACTCCTACATACCCTGCTGGTACATTTTCCTTAGGCTTTGGGAATCATAGCCAGTGACTTTGGAACAGGAGTGGTTTCTCCTGACAGTTCAGGAACCATTGTGGCTAGGGGATAGTTTATTGGAGCAGGGAGAAAGGGAGAAGAAGTAAATGAATGAGTATTTAAGGTCCCAGGTTGGAACTTCAAATGTATTTTTCTGTAGAAATACTTTGGGCCATAGTGCTTAGTTTCTGTAGTACTTAAGTATTGTAATCTTCAAGTACACTGTGGATTAAATGCATTTTTGTGGGCTTATTTAGTATCTTGGGTACCATGTATTTCCATATGCCAGTTTGTTTCTGAGTTCAGAACTATAACTTGTGGAAGGTTAGAGACTACGTTTGCAGAAAATGGAATTAAAATAATAAACTTTATTCACAGTGTGCTTTGTAATTTCCAAAGCACTGTCATAGAACATGATTCATTCCTTGGAACCCTGAAAAATTGAGTTCAATTCTTATTTTTTTTCCTTATTACTTTAGAACAATTGAGAATTTTATTTAGATTCCCCTTCATTACATCTAGAATTAATGATTTTATGTTAAGTTTATATTCTGATATTCTTGTCAATGTAGATGATGCTTACATGACTCATTCGAAAAGCATTTCTATAAGAAATTACAGTGAACAGAACTGCATTCTAAATAAACATTCCTTAAAATACTTCTGGTTTTATATAGAGTTGGAAATCATTGTTGAGTATTACTTTGTCCAAAATTAGCATTTTTATCAGTATTTGGTTTCCCTGTGGTTCTGAGTTGGATATAAGTGGATTATGTTTGAAGGAATGTTTCACTAACTTTTAACTGTCTGAAATATTTCAGTACTATTTTCCCTTATGATTAAGAGCATACTGTTTGAAGTCAAGCCATAATGTTGTCATTTATTTAATTGAAAAAAAAATCTGGATTTGTTAAGGAGAAACTTTATTTGAATAGATTATTGCAAGGGGGAGGACTGTTGTAATAAGAGAAAGGGAATGTTGCAAAGGAGAATGCCCTGGCCAGATCTGCAAGCATCTCCTTAAAATTTAAATGATACTAATAGTTAGAAAAAGTCTAGTTTTTAATGTAACTTTGAGAAAAGTGAATTAGCTATGATTTTTTTGTTGGTAATTATTTGGACCAATTTGTCTCTAGGCCAAACAGCAGTTGAATCTGCGTACACATATGGCTGATGAAAATAAAAATGAATATGCGGCACAGTTACAGAACTTTAATGGAGAACAGCACAAACATTTCTACGTAGTGATTCCTCAGATTTACAAGGTAAAGTTTAGGATATGAAATTACTGTAGTTTTAGAGGTGGAAGAGCTAGTCTTTAAATGTAAAACTTAAGTTTCAGGAATCAACCAGAATGCTTCTAGATTCACTAGTCATCGGGATTAGTGATGTGAATTTCCTTTATGATTATAGATTTGAAAAGTGAATTTTTCCTACCTTTGAAATCACAAATTTTCCTATAGATTTATTATTAGTGTAATAAAAAGTCTGCTAAAACAATGACATTTTCTAGATAAATTTTAATACCATATCACTGAACATTAGGATATAGGGGAAATTCACTGGACTTGTACATTGTAATCTGCCTGCCAAGAATTGGGATGTAGCTTTTTGACACTATACCAGAATCATTGGTATTAGTCCATGTGGCAGAAATAAATCTTAGGAAATGTATTTGCTAGCCTGGTTTTTGCCTGTTTGTCTTCCTAGCTGCCAGATCATAAATGTAATTCAGGCCATAAGTTTGCTTACCATTCCCATCCATCATCACTTGATGATGAATAGTTGCCAAACAGCCTGAGATAAAGACCCAGAATTTATATGAAGGTTATGTTACTGCTTATTCTAGAAAGAAGAAAAATTAGAGAAAAGGGATTAAGTGAAACAGTGTTGAAAGTAGTATTTGGGAGAGCAGAGCTTATATGGAAAGAGTTGTGAGCCCAAATATATTTTCTTTTTCTCTGTAAGCAAATTAGCAGTACAAAGGAAGCATGGTTAGAGATGGTGGGCTAGAGTGGGTATCATATTCCAGTTGTTTAATCCAGAATATCTAGCCTGCTGGTCCTCACTCTCTGGATGCTTTTCTAAGCTCTCCAGCTAAGCCTTCATGTTCTAGAGAGACCTTAACTTGGAGATTCAACCACTTTCTGTGTTTTGGGGCTTGATCCTTTTGTTTGGACCTTGCTGTGGAGGAGCCTTGCCATTTTGTAATACTGGAAGCAATTCCTTTATGAAAATGTGGGTATCAAAATAAATCCACAGGCTTTCAGAAGTTAATTAAAGAAGGAAAACTGGTATGAAGGCTCTGGGATTTGGGGGATTTGAGCAGTGTAACTGCTTCCTAAAAGAAAGAAAGGTTAGTGGTACTGACAAATATTAGTGTCAGAAATGCCCTTATTTGACTTCACTTGTCACAACATAATTCTTAGTGGCACATGCCAGTGAATTTTTGAATTGTGGGGATTCCATTGTATGTGCCATTTTCACCATATAGCTTCTTATTTTTCATCTTGTGTCCCCAACCCTTTGACAGTCATTCTGAGCTGTAGACTGACAGGTAGGTCAAAGTATCTATTGGTATTCAGTCAGCTGTGGATCCATAGCCCAATCAGATCTTACCAAAGTAGTCTGAACTAACTAAAGGACTTAGAGTTCTCAGATTTATATATGTCATAGGCCAGTCCCTTAAAAAGAAAAAAAAAAAGGCATCAGAATTGTTTTCAAGTGCAACTTTTCCTGGATGCATAGACAGATGCTGTGACTGAAAAAATGAAGGGGGGAGGGGGGTCCCTGGTTGGGTCTGTGGTTGTGCATTTGTCTGTCTTCTGCTTAGGGCATGATCCTAGGGTCCTGGGATCGAGTCCTGCATTGGGCTCCCTGCAGGGAGCCTACCTCTGCCTATGTCTCTGCCTCTTTTTGTGTGTCTCTCATGAATAAATAACTAAAATCTTAAAAAAAAAAAAAAAAGAGAGAGAGAAAGAAAAAAGAAAGATGGAGGTGGTTAACAGGTAAATTGCTGCTAGTCTGTTAGGGAGCCCCTTTGGGATACTTGAAAGCCATTGTCACCTGGTTTTAAGATATTCTGAAAGGCTTGATGTTTTTTGTTTGTTTTGTTATTTAATAAGTTTCAAGTTTTAAGTATTCTAAGTCTGCAGCACTAATGAAAAGATACTAACAACAGTGTAACTATTACTGTAGAATCCTTAATTTGGGGGTGGGGTTTGCTTCAACCTGAAAAGAAAATTAAGTATTCCCTTTTTTAAAAAATTTCTGATTATTAGCAACTACAAGAAATGGATGAACGAAGGACTATTAAACTCAGTGAGTGTTACAGAGGATTTGCAGACTCAGAACGCAAAGTTATTCCTATCATTTCAAAATGTCTGGAAGGAATGATTCTCGCAGCAAAATCAGTTGATGAAAGAAGAGTAAGTGCCATATAATTATATTTGAATAAATGTATTTGGTTTAGGTATGCAGCGGGAGTGTGAAATGAATTGGGAAAGAGGTGAAGTAATTGATGGGTAGCTGATTCTAAATTATATTCTGTAGAAGTCTGGCAATAGATTGGACTCCTTTGGGCTTTAAAGACCATTCTAAACACTCAAATTCTAGTTCGAAAGAAAAGAGTTCTAATCCTTCCTTCTCCTCCCCTCCCTAAATATTTCAGTTCTACTCCAAGAGTATAATGTAACCTATGAACTATAGGTTACAAACTGTATTTTACTCTAGTGAAAGTTAAGAGAAAGAAATAGATCTAGAGTTACTCTAAGAATTGCATTTAATACAAGAGTCGGCACTTGAAGCATGGATAGTATATGGAATCATGGCCCATGGGAAAAAGTAAGAAAGGCATTATGAGCAGAAGGAACAGCATAGCTCTACTCCCCTTGAGCAAGTATATCCAGTCACATTCTGTCTCAGTTAAGGTCTAGTAAGAACTGGTCATTTCTCTGTAAATGTCGTTGAGTGACCAGAAAGGATGGTTGGCAGAAACTGAGGCCATGAAGAAAGAGCAAGAGGAAAAAAAACAGTGTTTGGGGAATGCCAAATATGTACCACATATTTTAGTCTTCATAGCAAGTTGGTATTATATTAATGACCATCCTTCCCTATAACAAATAGAATTCTGACTTAAATTTTTAAAATAAAAGGGTTTGGGGGGCACCTGGGTGGCTCAGTTGGTTAAGCATCCAGATTCTTAGTTTCTGCTTAGGTCATGACCTTGGGGGTCCTAGGATCAAGCCCCACCCCTGGCTCCAAGCTCAGTGGAGAGTCTGCTTGAAGATTCTCTTCCTCTGCCCCCCCCCACTTGTTTGCTCTCTCCCCCACTCCCCAAAATAAATTAATAATCTTTTTTAAAAAAGGTTTTTGAGTTCTTTAATTGGGAATTCAGAGGTACCCTTATATTTCAGTATGGCTGGGTGCAGGGTTACTAATAGAGTTAGGTCCCTTCTCTCTCATTCTTACCCTTTTAGCAAGTGAGTGGTAGGGGTGACATTAATGACAAAACTCAGGTGTGATTTATGGATGACTTTTGACTAAATAACAGGCAAAATGCACAATTAACAGAAATAGGGAAAAAAAAGAAATGGTTGGGGGTTGGGAGGAGTTTGTACAGATAAAGTATTCTCTTGGAAAATAATGAGCTTAGGGTGCCAGTAGAACATTGGGATAGTGGTATGTATGTCCAAAGACAGTATATATAGTTATATCAGTTTTAAATTTTAGGGAAATAATACTGAACTTCACATACTTATTTTTAAAATTGCTTTTTGTATTTAGTGCTGTTTGTGAGATCTTTCTGTCTTGTTTGGTTAATATTCCCAAGTATATTCTTAATATATTTTGTTTATCCTTTCCCCCTTTTATTTTAATAAATTAATTTTTATTGGTGTTCAATTTACCAACATACAGAATAACACCCAGTGCTCATCCCGTCAAGTGTCCCCCTCAGTGCCCTTCACCCATTCACCCCCACCCCCCGCCCTCCTCCCCCTCCACCACCCCTAGTTCGTTTCCCAGAGTTAGGAGTCTTTATGTTCTGTGTCCTTTTCTGATATTTCCCACACATTTCTTCTCCCATCCCTTATATTCCCTTTCACTATTATTCATATTCCCCAAATGAATGAGAATATACACTGTTTGTCTTTCTCCGATTGACTTACTTCATTCAGCATAATACCCTCCAGTTCCATCCACGTTGAAGCAAATGGTGGGTATTTGTCGTTTCTAATGGCTGAGTAATATTCCATTGTATACATAAACCACATCTTCTTTATCCATTCATCTTTCGATGGACACCGAGGCTCCTTCCACAGTTTGGCTATTGTGGACATTGCTGCTAGAAACATCGGGGTGCAGGTGTCCCGGCGTTTCATTGCATCTGAATCTTTGGGGTAAATCCCTAACAGTGCAATTGCTGGGTCATAGGGCAGGTCTATTTTTAACTCTTTGAGGAACTTCCACACAGTTTTCCAGAGTGGCTGCACCAGTTCACATTCCCACCAACAGTGTAAGAGGGTTCCCTTTTCTCCGCATCCTCTCCAACATTTGTTGTTTCCTGCCTTGTTAATTTTCCCCATTCTCACTGGTGTGAGGTGGTATCTCCTGGTGGTTTTGATTTGTATTTCCCTGATGGCAAGTGATGCAGAGCATTTTCTCATGTGCATGTTGGCCATGTCTATGTCTTCCTCTGTGAGATTTCTCTTCATGTCCTTTGCCCATTTCATGATTGGATTGTTTGTTTCTTTGCTGTTGAGTTTAATAAGTTCTTTATAGATTTTGGACACTAGCCCTTTATCTGATATGTTATTTGCAAATATCTTCTCCCATTCTGTAGGTTGTCTTTTAGTTCTGTTGACTGTATCCTTTGCTGTGCAAAAGCTTCTTATCTTGATGAAGTCCCAATAGTTCATTTTTGCTTTTGTTTCTTTTGCTTTCGTGGATGTATCTTGCAAGAAGTTACTGTGGCCAAGTTCACAAAGGGTGTTGCCTGTGTTCTCCTCTAGGATTTTGAGGGAATCTTGTCTCACATTTAGATCTTTCATCCATTTTGAGTTTATCTTTGTGTATGGTGTAAGAGAGTGGTCTAGTTTCATTCTTCTGCATGTGGATGTCCAATTTTCCCAGCACCATTTATTGAAGAGACTGTCTTTCTTCCAGTAGATAGTCTTTCCTCCTTTATCGAATATTAGTTGACCATAAAGTTCAGGGTCCACTTCTGGGTTCTCTATTCTGTTCCATTGATCTATGTGTCTGTTTTTGTGCCAGTACCACACTGTCTTGATGACCACAGCTTTGTAGTACAACCTGAAATCTGGCATTGTGATGCCCCCAGATATGGTTTTCTTTTTTAAAATTCCCCTGGCTATTCGGGGTCTTTTCTGATTCCACACAAATCTTAAAATAATTTGTTCTAACTCTCTGAAGAAAGTCCATGGTGTTTTGATAGGGATTGCATTAAACGTGTAAATTGCCCTGGGTAACATTGACATTTTCACGATATTAATTCTGCCAATCCATGAGCATGGAATATTTTTCCATCTCTTTGTGTCTTCCTCAGTTTCTTTCAGAAGTGTTCTATAGTTTTTAGGGTATAGATCCTTTACCTCTTTGGTTAGGTTTATTCCTAGGTATCTTATGCTTTTGGGTGCAATTGTAAATGGGATTGATTCCTTAATTTCTCTTTCTTCAGTCTCATTGTTAGTGTATAGGAATGCCATTGATTTCTGGGCATTGATTTTGTATCCTGCCATGCTACCAAATTGCTGTATGAGTTCTAGCAATCTTGGGTTGGAGGCTTTTGGGTTTTCTATGTAGAGTATCATGTCATCGGTGAAGAGGGAGAGTTTGACTTCTTCTTTGCCAATTTGAATGCCTTTAATGTCTTTTTGTTGTCTGATTGCTGAGGCTAGGACTTCCAGTACTATGTTGAATAGCAGTGGTGAGAGTGGACATCCCTGTCTTGTTCCTGATCTTAGGGGAAAGGCTCCCAGTGCTTCCCCATTGAGAGTGATATTTGCTGTGGGCTTTTCGTAGATGGCTTTTAAGATGTCGAGGAAAGTTCCCTCTATCCCTACACTCTGAAGAGTTTTGATCAGGAATGGATGCTGTATTTTGTCAAATGCTTTCTCTGCATCTAATGAGAGGATCATATGGTTCTTGGTTTTTCTCTTGCTGATATGATGAATCACATTGATTGTTTTACGAGTGTTGAACCAGCCTTGTGTCCCGGGGATAAATCCTACTTGGTCATGGTGAATAATTTTCTTAATGTGTTGTTGGATCCTATTGGCTAGTATCTTGTTGAGAATTTTTGCATCCATGTTCATCAGGGATATTGGTCTGTAATTCTCCTTTTTGGTGGGGTCTTTGGTTTTGGATCCTTTCCCCTTTTGGATGAATGAAAGCCTTTCTACTTGTCTTTTGCTCTCTTTTACAATTAGATATCCTTTCCCCTGTTCCAAAGATCATCATCTTTGTAAATACCCTTTAAAGCAAAAAGCCCTTTTCCTTTGAAACTTCTTAGAATTTCTACTTGAGAATAAACTCTTCCTGTATTCTTTTTGTTAACTAGATGTTTCGTATCAGCTAACTCATTCAGATGAATTCCAGTGGATTGAAGCTATGGAATAAAAACATTCATGAATATTACAAATTTAAAAAGTGTTAATCTGATTATAAATTAGTTTTTTTATTAGGATTAAAATATTTAATGTTTCTTAGTGATCCACAGGAAGAAATTATTCACTTTTAAACCTTTAATGATAACTTTGGAATTATTTCCTTTAAATTGTTATTTTCTTGAGTAAGGTTTTAAAAGCTAATGGCGTTAAAAATAAATGAGGTGGTTTTAAAAACATGTTTCTTTATGTAGGACTCTCAAATGGTAGTAGACTCCTTCAAGTCTGGATTTGAACCTCCAGGAGACTTCCCATTTGAAGATTACAGTCAGCATATTTATAGAACCATTTCTGATGGGACTATCAGTGCATCCAAACAGGAAAGTGGGAAGATGGATGCCAAAACCACAGTAGGAAAGGCCAAGGGCAAGTTGTGGCTCTTTGGAAAGAAGCCAAAGGTAAAAGTCCTAAAATTCCTCTATGCTAACAATTTTATTTTAGTGTGTCATTTAAGTCAATGTAGGTGTTGATTGGATAATGGCTTACTATTAATAGAGAATAAGCATTTTTATTTGAATGATACAGTTAACTTTTCACTTATTAGAAACCTAGTTTTGTATTTTAATAGTAAAAATTATTTCTGGATTTAACATTTGAACACCACTTAATTAGTAAAAATATTAAATAGTTGTGAATCTCTTGAATCATATGCTTTTGAAATTTCACTTGTATATAGTTTCAATCAGAATCTCTAAGGAAACATGATCTAAGACCACTAAAATTACAGTTTCTCTGTTAGATTGAATGGTTGACTGTAGTAATAATAAATGTCAAATTAGTTCTTATAGATTATACTAATAAAATTATTTTTATCATCCATGTGAATAATGGGAAGGGTTCAATGTTTGTGGTTATTTGAAGTTTAATAAGTCTCTAGTTTACTAAGAGAATCTCACTCTTGTTGAAATCCACTTTTTGATGTGCTGTATATATTAGATAAATCTAGCTCAACAGATGACCAAATGGAATTGATGAGTGCTTACTTAATCTTACCAATTTAGTGATTATAATAGAGTCTATGTAGTTTGAGAATAGATATGTACTTTTAATCTGATATGCTTTATTAAAGTACACATAATATTAATTCATTTTTCTGCTCTTGGCTTAAGAATGTAGATAAATTTAACTCAGATTATACCTATAAATATCTTTAGAAGTGCACTTATAATAACTCAAGCATTATTCTTGCTTTTAATAATATTTTCCAGGTGAGAAGTTCAGAGGTGAGACTTTTTTTTTTAAGTCAAATCAGAGTAGATAGGCGAACTTAGAAAAATGACTACTGACATATTTTTTTAAAAATGAGGTGCAGTGAGGATGAAATAGGAACAGTCTGAGAGAAAAAACACAAATGTAATGAAATTGCCTATTTGTGAAAATCAGTTGTAATTTTAATATTTTAATAGACATTATCTATTTAGATAACTTTACCTGTAGCTGCTGCCTTTATCTCTGACAAGTACAGGTTAAAGTATAACCAGTTAGGTAGTGCTAATATTCTAGAAACCAGAAGAGAATTTTTTATATAGGTCATATTGCTCTCTCTAACATTATAATTTGTGTACTCTATATTTTTAGTATCTTGTAAAAAGTGATCAAATGAAATGGTACATTTTTTAAAGTAAATTTGACTTTTTAAAATGACGGTTTTGGCAAAGCTATGTTAATTCTCTTATATTTTTATAGAAAACTTTGAGATTTATTTTGTGAAAAGTATGTTGCCAAAAATAGAATTTTCATTTAGGAAAAAACTATGCACATTTGGCTTATTGATTCCTTTCTTTATTTCCATATTAGCCACAGTCCCCACCCTTAACCCCTACTAGTTTATTCACATCCAGTACTCCTAATGGGTCCCAGTTTCTCACATTCTCCATTGAGCCCGTGCATTATTGTATGAATGAAATAAAAACAGGGAAGCCCAGAATTCCTTCTTTCAGAAGCCTCAAAAGAGGGGTAAGTTTAATAATGGGTTAAAATGCATGATGGCCTATTGTGTGTGTAGTGTGGCTTTTAATACTCTCCACCCTCATTATAAGGCTCTCTCCAGTAAATATGTAGTTTAAAAACACCACAGAATTAAGCATAGCTGCCCTCAAGTTAAAAACAACTCCTCTTTATAACATTTGAAATGCTCAACCATAAAAGAATGGTATTATAAAGAGGGTGCTGGGTACAATCATATTAGCTATTTTTTTTGTTTATGTGAAATCATATGTCCACCATTGTCTTGTAATGTATTTACATTTTTAAGACTTTCAGTAATTTGTCACTGAAGTTACTTATGTAATAATTTGTCACTAATAATGACTTCTGCCAATTTATAAAGTATTTTGTTGACAATAAAAAAATCAAGTTCAATTTTAATTGCCCTACTTTCAGAAGTATAAAACAGTTTCTAGTAGTTAAATAAAGATAAAGATAGGTGTGTTAATAAATATCAAGATTGTAGATCAAAGATAATATATTAGTAGGTATTTTGTAAATCATAAAGCCTATAAAATACTAGATATTATTAATGTTTACATGGAATTTATGTTCTTGATTTAGAAGTATTTTTTACCAAAATTTTTCCTTTTTTAAAAAAATTGGCCAGCCTTTGATGTTTACTTAAAACTAAAGATATTCTGCAAATGAAAAATTTTAGAATAGTAGAAACCAAATGTTAAACTATTTTTTAGCAACAATTGTTAGACTACTGATAAATATTAGTGTTATTCCATTACTTTAGTGATGCTAATTTCTCGTTTGTTTGATTTTAAGGGTGTCCTTATAATATTCATAGCTCATAATTTAGATATATTTATAAAATTTGAGCATTTGTTTGTTCATATGAAAAACATAGGTTTGATAGCCCACAGATGAGAACACAGAGTCTCTCAGTGCCGTGACATCTAATCATTAACAGTGATGATATACTGTAGTTGGGCTCTTGTTCTTGCTCCCCATTTTTCCTCCTCCTTCTTTTTTTTTTTTTTTCATGTCTTCTCTTTTCTTTTCTGTCTAGCCTGTCTGGTTTTACTACTTTTTGTAACCTTTTCTACAAACTGCTTTGGTTGAGTTTCTCTTTTGGCCCCATATAGGGCAAGATTACATTATTCTCTGCATTTTCATTATAACAGTATGACAAACTGAAGTGATACCATGTAACGCAGCAGACATGTTCTAATGAATGATGTCTCTTTTTGGACTTCTTTTTTCCTATAATGTCATAAACAGTTTTACATCTATCTTACCTAATTCTGAGTGTGAATGATGCTACACATAATAAGTAACATTCTGAAAAGTCATTAGGAATAAGTCTGTATTATACCTACAAGCACTACAGGTACCTGTATTCATTTTTAAAACCCCTTAACACTTGTTTGAAGGACTTTTAAGAAGTCACTTCTGTTGCTTGAATTATGAGGGTAGAATTCCCATCTTTTTTCTCTTATGATTTAGACTTAATTAAATATTATGTGTTACATAAATCATGAGAAATTACTATTTAGTAGCTATATTCTTGTAATTGTTTATGTATCTTACACACTAAGTCCACCAGACCCAGTTATGGTAATCTACACTGTATAATTACGGAGATACGAAATAAATGTAGTTCTGTGTCAAAAAGTTTAGACAGATCAAACTGTGAGCCCTGGAGAGAGAAGTTTAAATATGTGACGTCTTCATTCATACTGAATAAGTTGATATGTGGAATTTTATAAACTGTAGAACTTAAAAAGTATCTGCTTAGTCATTATTTGTCTTATTTACATTTATTGCTTTAATTTTAAATATTAGTACATTGTTCTGGGAAGGGCACTTCCAAAAGGCCAAAATCCTCCTCCTTTGTTATTAATTATTGTACCAAAGGAAAAAAGTAATATGCAAGGTAGAAAATTGACAGATAAATTGATTCTAGGGGATTGGAGGATAGAGCAGAAAAGAAAGTTTATTATATAACTTTGGCATTGACAAGTTTTTCATTTTGTTGGTATTTGGTAGTTTATCAGATTCTCTTTCAAAATTAGCCCGTAGAGAATATTTTCTACCACTTAAGAATTTTCTCAATGTAGAAAAATCCAAAAAGAAGTTTTAAGAAACCAGTTGTTGTTTTTTTTTTTTTAAACATGTATATTTACATGTGAGTCCATTAAGCTTACAGAGTAAGTCTTTAAGGTTTCTTAAAGCTGATGAGTTGTACCAATCAAATCTGAAACTCTTGCTTTGAACTATGTTTGCTACATTGCTTTTCCTAAATACCTACTTTGGACTTTTCTAAAAAATTATAATTTCTTTCTTTCTTTTTTTTTTTTTTAAGAAACTTAGTATATATAGTTCCTAATATTTTTAAGAATGTGAGAAATGCTATATTTGACTGATGTTTTTGAATTTGATAGTGATCCCAGTAGACCTTTTCTGAGAGATAGTGGTGTATAATTTTCTCCTGTGACATCAAGAGCTAACTATTAATGGATATTTGGTGTACATATAGACTTAACCACTATTAATACAGAAACAAATAATTTTTACTCTATTTCATTTGAGTTTGCTGTGTAATCCTTTTTTTGAGGGGAAGTAGATTTATCTAGCAATAGTAAGTCCATGTATTCTGTCTAAATTATTCATGGTCTTAAAAACCTAGTCATATTTGTAAGCTTGTACTTATTCAGAATATAGTTAGCAGGATTTTCCTATCTTTAAATGAAATATATCTAATAATTGTAATTACCTAACAGATTTCCTTTTTAGCTTCTTTGTATATTTTTTAAGGTGTTGGGGGTATGTGAAATTTTCTAGTTATAGGTACATGATAACTTTATGAGAGTAAGATATTTATGCATTGAACATGAGTTAATTACTTAAAAGAAGAAATATTTTGATGTATTTCTAATATTTTTACAAGGAACTTGAGTTTTTTGTATCCCCAAACCTGAGGTTATTGAACCATAAATTAATCTAATTGATAGGAAACTAGATTAACTAAAAACTGAAATATTTGATACTTCAGTTATAATCATCTTAATGTTTTCTTTAAAACGTATTAAAATAGAAACTGGAAAAATAGTTATTATTTCACTTAGAAATTTAGCTGGGGAAAATTTATAAAAGATAAATTCAAATACTTCACATATTTTGTTTCTTGTGCTCTGTTTAATTTTGTATTAATTAGCATTTAAAAAGACCATGAATATATTTTTTAAATTGAATCCTTTTAATCTTTTTATCAGGAATTTTGATACCAAAATAAGTTGTGGTTTTGTTCCCTGAAACTACTGACAGTCTAAAGAATGTTAAGCTTAATTTGGAAAGATAATGGATAGTAAATGTCATCTTTCTTATCATCATAACCATTAATATATATAGCCAATTCATTGGAGATAAGGGGTAGATATTTTTGTCAATTATTTATTAAAGTTCTCATTTTTTTATTGAAATTATACCTGACATGCCCTCTACCTTCTCTAAAACATCATGATTTAGAAAATAGGGAAAAGTAAAAATTTTAGAGGTTGTGAACCAAACACAATGAATGTAAAGATTAACTTTGTAAAGCTTTATTGCATATTATGGATCACTAAGGGTGTGCATGTGCGTGTGTGTGTGTGTAAGCGTGCACATGTGTGTGTACTGGGGATGCTTTATAGATGCATTGCCAGTTGCAGAACCCTGTTAACCCACATAATGTGGGTTATATATATATATTAGTGGTATATATACTGTATGAGTGCACTCTGGCTATGTCATTTCATTTTTCTGAAAAAATAAAGTTTATCCAGTTTTCTAAAAATTACCATTATATTTTTAGTGTTGCTTATTGAGCATATGGATTTCAGAATAAAAACTGAAAAATAGAAGCACTGTCTTCAAAGCAATATTCAGCCCATATATTTATGTCTTTTAGGAAATATGTATGGGAAATGATGTTTCTGTACATTTTCTTAAGAAAAAAAAACGTTTAAACTAGTAGAAGTGTTACCCTTCTCTACCCTTGACATATTTAAATACAAAATAATGTTTTGAACTGTAAAAATTCCTGTAATCTGTTTTGTTTAATGAATTGGGAAGAGCCTTTCATTTTTTAATACTTCATATAATTTAAATGATTAATATTAGATCTTTATATTCAACTTTTCAAATATTAGTATTTTGAGAATAAAGAGCTATGTAAGTGAATCCATTTATGGAAAAAATTATCTCTTAAAGAAGAAAATAAATAATTACTGATCAAATTATTTCTATTTACTTTTGAGTTTTAGTTGCATTTAGAAAATATCTGCCCATTATCATCAGTGTATTTTTTTTTTTTTGCAAGTAACTTTCCCCAATATGTGCTTAAAATTGTTTTTCTGGCATAATTGTTTGGATTGTGAAATGTTCATGATTTATTTTAATATAAAAAAGTATAAGTTATTGCATCTTCTGTATTATGATTTCATATGAATAATTTACCATTTCTTTCTGTTTTCCATTGAACTATTCAGTGGTCGGTGAAGATGGTAAGCCTTATGTGCTGATCTATATACTGTGCCAACATTAAATAAGACATTGTTTTCTTTTTTTTTTTAATTAAAAATAAGTGGTAAGGTACAACCCCGCATTTTCACCTCGTATGTGTCTTTTCTTTTTATAATTTATTCCGTGGTCCAATATATGCCAGTACTTCTTGATGTTGTAAAATTCAAAAATAATGTGGTTACCTGTAATCAACCCATTAAGTTCTTAAATGTTATTGAGTGGAGTCCTTGTCATGTTACAGAGCATAAAATTATAGTTAATCATTATTTTTAAAGTTACACAGTAGAACCAAAGTTCTTGTTTTTACAGAAGGAAAACTAAAAATGATTTTTAAGATCTTTTAAAAAGATTGTATAAATTTGTGTTTATCACAAGAAACAATAGATTTTCAAAATAGTAAGAAAATTTCCTTCTGATTTCATCAGAGAGTCAGTGCTTTCTTCTTCTGTACTACTGAATGGTAAAAAAGCACACATAACCTGAATACTATGTGTGTGTGTACAGTGTATGTGTGTGAGCGTGTATGTGTGATGGTCCTTTATACATTTCAGACACATTAATGGAACTGCATTGTGAAGACCTAATCCCCAAATCTTTGGGTCCTTGCATAGTTTATTTTTGAAAAACAGACCACTCTCTTTCAGACCACATTCTTTCACACTTGTAGTCTGATCTTTTATAAATTAATTCCCTTGTAATAGGAAAAGTTGTTGTTTCCTGCCTCAAAGGTCTTTATAGGAAGTAGTGTTTAGTTCTCATGTTCTATAAAACAACAGGTTATAATGTCAAAATGGGATTTATTAACAGGTATCCACTGTTTATAAATTTGAGAACAAGGTTTAATTAGGAGTAAGTGGAAATCTGGCAGGTTTACATATAGGTAATTGTGAGTTTATTACTCCCCCCAAAAAACATTGAAATATATTTCTTTATTAAATAGTTTTTCAGAATTTTAAAAATATAAAGTTTTATCTTTGGCACATATATAATAGTTTTCAGAACCTGTATGTAAATTAGATTAAATCTGACAACTTACATTAATAATTGACCACTAAATTTAAAGGCACCGGGACGCCTTGGTGGCTTACTGGTTTAGCACCTGCCTTCAGCTCAGGGCCTGATCCCGGAATCCCAGGATCAAGTCCCGTGTCGGGCTCCCTGCATGGAGCCTGCTTCTCCCTCTGCCTTTGTCTCTGCCTCTCTCTCTGTGTCTCATGAATAAATAAATAAAATCTTTAAAAAATAATAATTTAAAGGCACCTACCTTGTATAGGAAATTCTGCCATTCATTTATTTAGGTCAGATTCAGTTGATAAACAGATTCTTATTTCTGCTACTTGTAGATTAAAAAACAAAAGCCACTTAGACAAGCTGCCCTCCTTTTTTTTAAGGCAAGCTTGTTAAATATCCATAATGTGTAGGCCACTTGGGGAAAATTGAGATTCTGTTATTAATTAAATATTAGCTTTGATCATGGCCCCCTCCTAAAAGTGAGTTTTTTAAAAGTTGGGAAACATTCTTATAGATGATGAAATAAAGCTACTTAGCATATCTTATAGGCATAAATGGCCCAAAGAGCAAGGATGCATTTCAACAATATTTTAAAAATTGAACTTGCATATTCTTAAAATCACCATTTTAAAAAGAAAAATGTCATCAGTTTTTGGAGTGTATAAAAAACTAATAAATGTAGGGACGCCTGGGTGGCTCAGCGGTTTAGCGCCTGCCTTCAGCCTGGGGTGTGATCCTGGAGTCCTGGGATTGAGTCCCACATTGGGCTCCCTGCACGGAGCCTGCTTCTCCCTCTGCCTGTGTCTCTGCCTCTCTCTCTCTCTCTCTCTCTGTCTCATGAATAAATAAAATCTTAAAAAAAAACAACTAATGTAAATATGGGTTTATAGTAAATGGAAAATCAGTAGTTGCTAATATGGCTCTGTTGTGGAAACTAATAAGATAAAGAAGAGTGACATGATTAACATTTAAGATATGAAAGACATAGAGTGAATCAGAAGTTTACATCTAAATGCCAGTACTCTTTCTTAAATGATGATACAGTTTCTTGAATATTAAAATACTAAAACATTTTCTAACATCCAGCATCTTTCCTAAAGAAGGATCACATCTTTTTTGGATTATATCTTTCAGGAATTACTGAGGTATGTTATTAGGTTGTACAAAAGGATAATTGAAAATAAACTCCTTTCTAGCATAATTTCTACTTACATTTCACACAGTGGATAGTTCTACCTTTTGTTTTTTAACAATCAGGTATGTTTTGGTTCTAAAGAGTGGCTTAATATAATCATTGAAAGACTATGCAATATTAAAATACATTTCACTAATTAGTTATCTTTCATGAGGTAAGTTGCTTATTTGTATAAACTTCTCATATTTGCGGTCAACATTCGCAATATTTGATTTGGCAATATAATGTTACCTATAAAACAATTATTTGTATAGGTGAGAAATGTTAAGTGTTTCCATTTTGTTGTTGTTGCTGTAAGAAGATTCATATGTATTCATTTTAACTGCCAAGACCTGAAAATAATGTGATAGTGGTCATTACTAATTTTCTTTATCTGATTATATTTTTACCTATTATGTTTCATGATTTTATGAACTGACAGGAATTTGAGTTCTTTCTTCAATACAGTTTTAATTAACATACATATCTGTTTAGATTTCTTCTTAAAAAGGGTTGTTTGGGGGCTAATTTGAAATTAAACTTAAAACTGATACATATTTTTGTTTTATAAAACTGATACATATTTTTATTTTATAGCGGGTTTATTTAAAAAAGAAAGTTTCCTGAAGATGTCTTTTATAATGATTTAGATTCTCTTTTCAGGGCCCAGCACTAGAAGATTTCAGTCATCTCCCACCAGAGCAGAGACGTAAAAAGCTGCAGCAGCGCATCGATGAACTTAACAGAGAACTACAAAAAGAATCAGACCAAAAGTATTTTTCCATTAAGTCTTTTCTACCGTTATTATTCCTTAAGGGGTCTACTTTGAATGATGTGTTGAAATGTGATGCATAAAAGGTTTAAAAATCCTATATCGTAATTGAAATACCTTTGGGGGAAAAATATGCTCCTAAACTTTGAAAAATTTTATAATTGCCATGTCACAGATAAAAATGAAATGTTTGTTTCTTAGGTTGCGTTTACTTCTTGGATACCAGTAGTCTGTATATATGCTTTCTGTAATATTGCAAAATAATTTGATGATTCATTATCTAGATTCATTATCTAGTTTCATCAACATTAACTATCTCTGATACTTTGATGTATTTCTTTTTTTTTTTGATATATAAATTGAGTTCAGTAGAAACCTAAAGCCATAATTATTTTGTTTGCAGCAAGATGTGTCGGCAGATAATACTTGATTACTTACAGCGTCAGATTCATTGATTCATAGATGTGATTTTTTTCAATGTTATAAAAAGTTTCCTTCAGTTCAATTTTGTTCTCATGAACAGATAGTTATAATGAATACAGGGTTATTACAGTGAATTGGTGCCTTACTATCTGCTTTTATATTGAAAATAAAATTGGAGCTTAAACTCTAGTACAAGTGATTGAAGGTTTTTGAGGGGTTTGGGTTTTTTTTGCAGCTCAGCTCAGGCAGTTTTATTCCAGATTTTGTGTTCTGTTTTTCCTGTTATTGTAGTATAGTTGACACACAATGTCACTTTAGTTTCAAGTGTAGAAATGATTGAAGTTTTGATGTTAAGAATTGTACATCAGTTATGATAGGATGCTTAATCATAAATATTGTAATATAGTCGATTCTTGTTTTTGGTGGTAGTTATGTTCTATAAAGTCACTGTGAACACTGATTTAGTCAATAATGAAATGGAATATACAGGTGTAGGCTCCATTTAGGTTCTGGTCACAGCATTTTCATCAACTGATCAATTATGACTGTTTTTGTTTGTTTGTTTGTTTAAGATTTTATTTATTTGTTTGAGTGGGAGGAGGGGCAGAGAGGGAGAGGAGAGAGGATTCTCAAGCCTACTCCCTGCTAAGCATGGAGCCCAATGCAGGGCTTGATCCCAAGTCCTTGAGATCATGACCTGAGCTAAAATCAAGGGTCGGATGCTTAAGTGACTAAACCACCCAGGTGCCCAGATTATAACCTTGTTTTATGTGTGTTTCTGTTTGAAGACATTAGCTAATATATATTGTTGATTTAGAAAATTTTTTTAAAGATTTTATCTATTTATTCATGAGAGACACAGAGACTTAGGCAGAGGGAGAAGCAGGCTTCCCACACTCAATCCCAGGACCCTGGGATCATGATCTGAGCTAAAGGCAGATGCTCAAACACTGGGCCACCCAGGTGCCCTGATTCATTAACTTTGAACTCAGGGCCAATAGCACTGTAACTCATGAATGAACAAAGCCTATGTAACCACATGTATTTTTTCCATAATGCACCTCACAGCCTTCTTGCACTTAAAACACTAGACAGTGCTTCACTACACTTAGGGGCTTATTTTATAAAGAAAAATCAGGGCAGCCCTGGTGGCTCAGAGGTTTAGTGGCGCCTTCAGCCCAGGGCCTGATCCTGGAGACCCGGGATCGAGTCACACGTCGGGCTCCCTGCATGGAGCCTGCTTCTCCCTCTGCCTGTGTCTCTGCCTCTCTCTCTCTCTCTCTGTCGCTCATGAATAAATAAATAAAATCTTAAAAAAAAAAAAAAGAAAAAAATCAGGAGTGCCTGGGTGGCTCAGTCAGTAAAGCATCTGCCTTCAGCTTGGGGTCCTGGGATTGAGCCCCATGTTGGGTTCCCTGCTCAGTGGGAAGCCCCCTTTCCTTTCCCTCTGCCACTTCTGCTCTTTCTCTCACTGTCTCTCAAATAAATAAAACCTTAAAAGAAAAAATCACTGAAGAGCATAAAATTAAAAAAACATGACACTTAGGTGGATCACAGAAAGGATACTTGTTCAAGGTGTCTAGAACTTAGGAAAGAAGGAAGACTGGAGATATTTGAGTATCCTCTAAAGGTAGTAAGAGTCCATTATGTATCAATAAAACCAGTAAAAAAGCAGGAAGAGATCATTTTCAAAAAGAAGTGTAGGATGAGGTGAGAAGAAACCTTTGTTGTCATTTTATGTAACACACATTTAAAGGTTGAACAGGGGTAGATGAGACAGCAGAGGTGAGAAGGGAAAAGGAAATGTAACCTCTAGGAAATGAAGAGGGAAAAAGAGTATTAGAGTGTATGAGTCAGTAATGTCAGATGTTAGAAGGAGTCACAGAGCTCTGATTGAGGTATAACCAGCAGTGATATGATTAGAGTAATGAAGAGATGATTGAACTGGGAGAGGCGCAAGTGAAAGATGGCATTCCTATTTCTAGCATGGATGAGCTGGAGGACAAAGATGCTAGGGTTTAAGATGAGGCACACTGGGGGAATATATATCTGTATGAAGATATAATGAATTTGAGTTGAGCCATGAGGAGTTTAAGAATATTGAGGAATATTCTTCCAGGCCTTGATTAAAACGGTATGTGTACAAAGATATACATAATATATACATATGCAATATGTGTATATGCAATATATATTTATATGTACTATATAAATATAAAATCTCATAAATGAGAAATTTATTTTTTTATTTCAAATATTTTAAAAGACTGTCTCCATAAATTACTAACTCTATATACATTATCATCATTATGCAGATTATCGTTAAGTAGGTAATATGTGACTAAATTTAAAGAGATAAGATTAGGCTACGTGAGAGTCCCCAAAATCAAATGAAACTCTTTTATCTGGGAACATATGAAGTGAATATTTAATTCTGTCACATCCTTCCCATTTCCAGAGAAGCACTCAACAAAATGAAAGATGTGTATGAAAAAAATCCACAAATGGGGGATCCGGGGAGTTTGCAGCCTAAATTAGCAGAAACCATGAATAACATTGACCGCCTTCGAATGGAAATCCACAAGAATGAGGTAGGTTTGTTGTTCTGCAGTTTGTCTAAGGTAAATTCATTTTTATAAACTTCATTATGATAAGTTGGTTTTTGCTACAATTTCATCTTCAAATTTTTATGGATTGTTTTAGGGTTTATAATCTAAAAGAAAGAAATCATGGTATATAATCTTCAGAATTAGTTCCTCAGAGTTTTTCCTTTTCTTAATTAAAACTATGTAAAACTAAACATTTATGCTTATCAGCTGTAAATGCAATCATTGATCAAACTGGAATAAAGGTTTCCCTTCTTTAAGAATTATGTAATTATAAAAGCTCAAAGCACATTTTAAATGTAGACTATCTCAGGAGCTTTTTAAAATATTTATTGAGCTCAGTATTATTTATTTTTTCCTAAGGCTTGGCTCTCTGAAGTTGAAGGTAAAACAGGTGGGAGAGGAGACAGAAGACATAGCAGTGACATAAATCATCTTGTAACACAGGGACGAGAAAGGTTACTTTTTGCATTTTATTTGTATTTCTTCTTTTCTCTCAGACTTTTCTCACCCTTTTGTCCTAAACTTCATATAATTCTTTTTCTTCTTTCCTGATTTAACAGGTTTGGCTTTTAGTGACATTTGTCTTATGAACCTAAATGATTTTTTCTTTACAATAGCTACTGGTAAAATATGAAATTTCCTATTGCTGGTCTGTCCTACATTGTCATGCATCCAAAAACAGAGGTATGAACAGAAAATTCATGGAGCTACAGTCTGGAGGCATAAGCTTCTCCGACCTGGGAAGATTCTAAGGTTTAGATGGAGTTGGATGGCTTATGCCAAAGAAAAATTTAACTGTCAAGTTGTTCAAAGTTCTGTGAAGGAAAAAAGAAATCTGTTTTGTTGGTTTGAATCAGAGCTTTCAAGAGGCATTTTGCTAAGTTTCATACCATTTTGTGACATTTTCCCCTCCGTGTATATATCATCCACCACCCCCCATCCCCACTAAAATCTAACAAGTTAGGATTCTCCTTAGAACTTGAGAGATCTAGTGTCAAATCTTGGTTTGCTATTTAATCACAGTATAATTTGAACAAGTTCATTTTTAATAATCTGTCTCAGTTTCCTAAAATGTAAAAATAGAGATTGAAATACCTGTCATATTACTAATAAATGAAATAATATATAAAGCACCTCATAGTAAAATACCTGGGAATTACATGTTTGACAAATGTTGGTTCTTCTCTTTTCCTATGTTACCATTTTTTGAAAAATAGAGATATACTGTTTTGTTTTTTGTTTTTTTTTTATATATACTGGTTTTTGTTACTAGGTAAAACATACCTTAGAGTAATTTAATCTCTGGCTTACATTATTTAAGAACATGGCTTCCAAGCATACAGAAAGTGCTCTTAATTTCTAATCATACAGATTTTCCCATTATTTTATTCAGTCATTGAATTTTTAGCAAAATTATTAGCATTTTTCTCTTAAAAATTTTTTTTAATTTTTTTTTTAAATTTTTATTTATTTATGTTAGTCACAGAGAGAGAGAGAGAGGCAGAGACACAGGCAGAGGGAGAAGCAGGCTCCATGCACCGGGAGCCTGACGTGGGATTCGATCCCGGGTCTCCAGGATCACGCCCTGGGCCAAAGGCAGGCGCCAAACCACTGCGCCACCCAGGGATCCCTCTCTTAAAAATTTTTTAGAAAAAAATGCCTTTTGATTACCTACTCTTCTGAATTTTCTAAGTTTTACTAACCTCCTTGTTAGCGTGATTAATTGGAAGTGACTTTATCAGGAGTCTTTTTGCTTTCAGTGACAGAATAAATACCGAAAATGGCTTACACTAAAAAGGAGTGTTATTGGCTGGTTTTAGGGAGAGCTTGATCTAGGAACTCAGATAATAGAACTGTTTCTCTCCACCTCACAGTTGTGCCTTCCACTATGTTAGCTTCATTCAAAGACTTCATGTGATGATCTTCCAAAGTTCTGGCCTCCTATTTCTCCAGGTTCA
Source organism: Nyctereutes procyonoides (assembly GCF_905146905.1). Taxonomy (NCBI): domain Eukaryota; kingdom Metazoa; phylum Chordata; class Mammalia; order Carnivora; family Canidae; genus Nyctereutes; species Nyctereutes procyonoides. Next base: position 22,162,700 of record NW_026575126.1, read on the forward strand.
AGTCCAGTGGAGAAGGCAGGGAGGGAGCTTCTCTTCAGTCCTAAAGAAAGGTCTCTGTGGGTCTCTTCTACCTGATGAGGTTATAAGCCTCCTCGTGAGCTATTCACTCTGCCTGAACCCTGTGAACTGAACATGGGTCTGGGTGGGTCCCCTATGAAATTTTAGGGTTCTTTTGCCAAAAGAGGAAGTGATAAATCCAGGATGATGAAAGACAAGTGTCCCCTACATTTCTCCATTTTATCTCTGGAACCAGTGATAGTGAGACATATTTACTGAATGCATGCCATATGCTTAGAACATTGTAGTTATTTAATTTCAGGAATTTCAACAAAGAAGCATTTTGTATTACCAGCAATTGATGTATATATAAAGGCTTTATTTGGAACTGTGCAATTGGTATTTAGTTCTCTGAATTGATCCTGAGATCAACTTGTAGATAGGACAAAAGTTTCCCATGTTTCTGATACTTGACGAGGTATACTTTCCTGTTTTATAGTCCTGAGGGAAGTTACACTGATGATGCAAACCAAGAAGTCCGTGGGCCATCCCAGCAACATAGTCACCACAATGAGTTTGATGATGAATTTGAAGACGATGATCCCTTGCCTGCTATTGGACACTGCAAAGCTATCTACCCTTTTGATGGTATGGTTTTCTTTTGTATTTGATAAAACTGGTTCCTTAAAGTCTATGTACATTGAATCATGCACTTTAGTGTCCTTAGTTGAATAATACATTGTCAGCAAACTGTAATCCCAGCTCATTAGTATGAATATTTTTATTTTAAGTGTATTACAAATAGAAGTACCTGACACTGGAAGAAAATTACCTGTGTTATCAGCATCCTAGTACAGATATTTATTTAATTATCAACTTTGATACAGAATTTAATTTCCCCCAGAGATCTTACTAAACTACATGTATTCATCACAGTTGAAGCAGCTTGAGCATGTAACTCAATCTAGGAAATGGAAGGCTAATAGATGCCACTTTAAGATCTTTCTTGTAACTTGCTAACACTGAGAGACAGGTACTAGGCAAATGGCATGGTTGGATGTCCCGACTGTATCCTGACTCTGTAGGCCATATTTTCAGTAGAGGAGAGAATGTGGTCACTTCTGACTATGCCATCCTTCCCCTGTGAAGGTTGAAGAACAGTCCCTGTGAAAGAAGACATTGTGGTTCTCTCTTGCAGGTTGTTTTTGTTGCCCTTCCCTCTGTTGGACTATGAAAAATCCTTTTCCTCAATTCACAGAGGAGCAGAGTAACACTTTCACAAATAAGTTCTTCTAAAATGGTATATGAGTTTAAGGTCCTTTCTCATCCATCCATCCATTCTATTAGTTTTAAAGTTGAGTAAAGTTTTTAGTTACTGCTCATTTTGAGAAAATAGTATTAAATAAGATCTTGCTATAATGTAACCTAGAGAATTTAGCATATATTAAATGAAGATTCATTTGTGAAAACTGTTACTGCTAAGCATGTTGGAAGTGGTTGGCAATGGGGAAAAATAGCTCTAACTAAGTCTTCTGAAGTTTTGAAGGAAGTTTTGTGCTTTGTGGCTGTGACTGTTCTGCATCCACCATCACCAGAGTTGAACCTGTGTTTTTCTCTACTTCCTCTCCAAACTATCTTTTCTTTTTTCTTCTTACCCTCCCACAGTCTTATTAATATTTTCATGATCCACACTTCATGAATTTTGTAGACAGCAATGCCTCAAATTTGGGAAAGGAGTTGGAGTAGGGAAATAGAGTATCCTTTCCCATCCTATATCGTTGTAGCTCAGATACTTCATCTATTCCGTGGGGGTGATATTAATGCCAGTTTCCCAGGGTTATTTGCATTTCCAGTGAGATAAGGTATGTGAAAGTGTTGGATAAACTACAAAAGCATCATAAAGCTGTTGCTAATGACAGTCAGTGGGCTCTTGGTTCTAGGGACATTGAAATCTAGTTGGGTTTCATGTCATTTGTTGTGTTGTATTTGTAACTTTTATTCAAAATTATCACTTAATTATGCTCATGCTATGAAAATTCTCATTTAGGACATAATGAAGGTACCCTGGCAATGAAAGAAGGTGAAGTTCTATACATTATTGAGGAAGACAAAGGTGATGGATGGACAAGAGCTCGGAGACAGAACGGTGAAGAAGGCTACGTTCCTACATCATACATAGATGTAACTCTAGAGAAAAACAGTAAAGGTGCAGTAACTTACATCTAAACTAATCAGGCAGCTTTGTGACAAATATGACATAGGAACGATAACATAAAAATACTCAACGGGTGGGAAAACATAAGAAAACTTAAAGGGCATCCAAGATACATTGTTCACTATGTGAGCTGAGTGTAGGCTCAATCTTAAAGATGTGAATATTACCACAAGAAACTGTTCTCGTGATGTTTTACCAATTGAGTGACGTTGATGTGAAGCTTAATTGATGCCTTTTGCTTTATGTCCTGCTTAAGTCTCTGTGAAAGATTTGTGTGTTTCTGCCTTATAAGTCATAGAATTTGATGTGTTGGGCAGGAATCCATATATAAAAAGCCCTCCTCCCCTAACACACACTTTGCTCCAAAAAACACAGTGACTGTAAGTGAATTCAAATAAGTAAAACTGCTCTGAAAGCTAACTCCCAAAAGAGTGGTTTGGCCTAGGAGTTTGGATTTGTAACTACTTTTTCCTTTTTCTCTGTATTCTTAACTTTGGTTTCTTAAAGGAAGAAAGCAAACACCTCAAATATAAATCTATTCTAGTAGAGGCTAATTAAGAGACCTGTAAAATAAATCAACCTAGTCTAGCTCTTACATGAATAAAATGGTTTTCTTTTGAGACCTGAAAATAATTTCATCAGTAAACTAATGATTTTCAATAACATAAAAACTTCCTTCCAAATTAACACTTGTATTTTTTTTATCTTGAAAATGTCTTTTGGGAAGTACTACTTTTGTGATTATTTAGCATTTAGCAATTATAAATAGGAAAATAGATTCTAAGTAAACTGAGAGGAAATCTTGAAGGGAAGTACTAGCAAATTTTACTTTGAAAAGAAAGAACTTTTGACTGAGTTGGAGGACTATATCTGTACCATCATTTAGGGCATTTCCTCATTTTAGCTCAATCATCAATTCAAGATTATTTTTTCCCAATTAATTTCAACAAGTATTTGTTGGAAATACTGTATAATTAAGGGTTGTGCAGTGCTGGTCATGTGGGGAAGTAAAGTGAGGAAACGAGACTGGTCCTAAATTTTGTTCACGTTCCAGATTTTTCTGGTGTTTTCACATAGCTGACTGTAAAATGATTTTAGAGACATTTGGGACAGACACTTTAAACTGAACACCCCTTTTGGTCTTACCAAAGGTCTTCAGTAATTGTTCTTTTCTTTTTCCTCCTGGACTGCAGGTTCCTGAAGAGGGTTTCTGAGGAAATGGGCAAGATGTTGAAGGAGGTTACATGCAGCTGCTTTTAGGGGGAGGGTATTAGAGTTGTCAGGCTCAGAGAGTGAGAGAAGCAAGTTGCATGAGTGCATGCAGACATAATTTTTTTTTTTTTACTAACTTCATTATCATTTCCATACATTGTTTTAAAGAATCATTGTAATACCAGTCCTTAAATTCCTCATTCACAATTATTCATATAAAGGGGAAAAAGCCAAAAATGGCTAACCATTTTTCCATTTATTTTACTGATGTCTAAATCAGAAAGAATGCAGAGCTGTCATGAAATTTGTCTTACATTTGGCTGTCCCAACAGGACCATCTGTCCCAGCTCTGTTTTAATTGGCTTTTAGACCTGTTGTCTGTTAGAACCCTTGCCATTTGTCAGTGTCTGCCTGCGCCACCTCTGTGCTTGCTTAACATCCTGTTGCATGTCTAGAGCGATTGGGCTAGATTTTTCAGGCATGTCTTTATAATCCCTTGTTCTTGTCAAAGTCTTTGTTTTGTTTTACATTTGTAGTGTGAGTCACTGTGTCAGACATCTCCAGCACTAATGTTTCCATCCTAGTATTCGTGTACGCTGCTATAACTTCCCCACTACAAACATTCCAGTTTTGGCATTATGAAGATGTAGTTTGTGAACCTGAAGTAATTATGATAAGAAAAAGAAAACATCTCTGCTCTAGCCTACAGCCCAGTTGAAAGAACTCTGAAACGTGATATATCTTCACCTCAGTCTGAGAAGAATCTATAGTCAGCACTGAAATCCTGGCATCATAAACACGCAAGATACTCACCACCTCAAGACAAAGGACTGTTGTCAGAAGTCAGCTGCTTCCATTCAAATGCTGCCTTAAACTAGAGTGCCTAAATCTGTTGATTGCCAACACTACCACTACAGTATCCCACAAAGGGCTTTAGGTGTCAGCTCAGTGCGACCTCCTTTAACTCGGCAGCGCTGCTGCGGATGCCGGTATAGCCTTGGTAGGTGGCTTTTAGAGCTCTACCATGTTTGATGGTGCATCTTCAAATTTATGCATCAAGCTAAAGACATGTCCAAGTCCATTTTACTTTACTCAGTGTTTTTATGAGAAGTTTTATGGACCCCCCCCATTGTGTTTTAATTTGGGGTGACCATGTTCTTATTTGATTATTACAATGATAGTCTGTTTTCAAGTGATGCTTTTGTTTGAACCAGATAAAATTTAGTGAAACTTTGTAATGATCTTTGTGCACTTTTAATTGTAAAATGGAAATTTCTGTATGTTTATACTTGTAAATATAATTGTTGTTAGTGCTCCTGTTGCTCATGTTGTCCTGCCTCACATTTGTGATTCTGTTAATGACGTGTATCTTAACTAATTTCTTAGTGGTGTTTCCTAGGGAGATGGGCATGGGTTGGGGGGAGGGTGATATTTGTACCACAGAAGCTTCATTAATTTTGTTCTTTACTGTTTTGAGGGAAGAAGGAACGTGAAATGGTCTGTGTATTATTGAATTTTAAGCAATATTTTAGAAGCTGTGTGACTGCTTTAATAATTTTTCCCCAGTGTTATTTGAATTGTACTACCACTTATACTAAAACTGAATGACAATTGTGTGAAAGTTAATGCCTTCATAATCAAGTATACCCCTGTTACACAGCTGACATATAGTGTATTACCTTTGAGGCTAGTAAACTATAAAGTTTAGACTTTGAATCTCTTTACAGGGTTATTTATATAATGTGACATTATTCAGTACTGACAGACTACATAAAGTAGTTTTAAAATCTAGTGCTGTTTTTATTTTAAAGGTTAGCAATGAGCAGGAAATGTGATCTGACTGTGTTTGTCCTCTGTACAAAGCCTGAAGTGCTTGTGTTTTTTTGGCTGACAGCCACGGAGGGCAAAGTTTAAGGCTTTCTTGTAAGGACTAACTGTTCTTTTCAAGCTACTGTTTGTTTTTCTCAAAGCAGGATTTGCTTCCGTAGGAGGCAAGGTCCTTCACGTGGAGTAGTGCAACCTGTACATGGATTATTACAATAGGACAGACATTTGTACTTGCACAGTTTAAATCATTCTTAAATCATTCTTAAATTTGAACATGTGAATTGTCCAAAAGAAATCTTTAATTTTTCAGTAATTTTTACTCTTTTTGTGCACATGTTGATTTAATGGTAAATGCTTTGTTTAAGATAGTGTTCTCTGTTGAGAATATTTTCATGGAATAAAACAATCTTTTCATGGTCAGTTAAGGTGTATAGTGTGTTATCTCTTAATCCTATGTGAACTAAAGAGATGGAATGACTTTGTTCTTGGATTTGCTAAATTCCTGATGATATAAAGTTGATGACAAGTTCCAGAAGTGGAAGCATCAGTTTTGGGTGACCTTTTTTGCAAAGCAGTTGGAAATTTTATTCCAGTTGTAGTTTCCTTTAAACTTTCCTAAAGGTAAGAAAAGGTAAACTGTTCTTTAGAGTGAATTTAAATTGAATATAGTAATTTGGATTTTTAAAATCTTTATTCTACCATAGGTGTGTTGCACAAACATATCTTTTACGGCATCTTATCCTCTGCATTCATAAGAAGTGTCCCTATACCACATAGCTTGATCTACCCTAATGGACAGCACTTCCTTTGCTTCTGCTTGAATTCCTGATCAGAAAGCATCTGTATCTTCCTGGCATTTCAAAGCATGGAAAGGCAGTGTTTGTCACGATTAGTGTCACATCTGTCATTTTAGGAAGTCTTAATTTCAGAAGATTTAGTTTTTTAAAAGGGCAAGTATGAAACCATGACTATTAGCTTCTAGAAACCCCAAAAGCTACTAAAACTCAGAGTTGATCCTGAACAATGAGGGGTTGCAATTGTAGTGATTAAAATTTAGAGATCCATGCCAGGCTTGGAAGTAGGGACACACACAAAATAGCAGGAAAATGGTGTTAACAACAAAATTTCAAAACAATGAAAAGGGCTTTTACTATCTGAATTGAGATCAGGGAAGTCAAATCCTACTTGCTAGGGAAAGATAATGCCCTTTTAACAATATTAAGAGAGAAAGGATCTCCAGACTTGTTGAAAAGGGATAGATTTTCTTTGTGAGAAAGGTATTCATTTAGATGAAAAAATGCTAAAGAAACACCAAACCTATTTCAATGAGCTTAATGCCTGGGATCAAATATATTCCTGAGTATAGTTACTGGAGTAAGAAACTACAGAAAATATAAGAGGTGCCAAAAGATTAGGGATGGAAAAATACAAAATGTGAACAGTAAATTCTGGGAAGTTTGACAGCTCTTAAAAGTACTTGATAATTTTGCCAGCATTTAGGAGAAAATATAATGGGTAACTGACCTAGGTCCTAAAAAAAAAGGCCACATCAAATTAGCCTCATTCCTTTCTTTAGATACAATTGGGAAACTCAATACACCTAAATGTCTTGATTTCAGCATAGCTTCAGGATTTGACAGGATTTCTTACTCATTTTTGTAAGATAGTGATAGCATTTTTGTAGAAATGGGAGCTTGCAATGAGCTGATATGGTAAACCCAGAATGTCAATCCTGAGGAAAACATCTTGTGGAAAATATGTGTATGTTATGAACCATACATAATTAATGTAAGTCTATCACTCAATTTAAATAGAAAATTACCATCTCCCTCTCCTTCAAGGTTAGCCATTATCCTGAATTTCTTAGATTTTGTTTTCTTAGTTTCTCGTGGTTTTACCACAAGGGTTATTTTTTCCTAAACTTGATTAGCTTTCCATGTTTTTGAGTAAAGATGTTGCATATTCTGTGCAGGCCTGATATTCAGCCAGTGCACACTAATACAGCCATGGTTAATACTAAATACTGAAATGTTTCCATACCGATTGGTAAACAGTAATTCCAGAAAGGAGTAACTGAACTAAGTTCCAGCATATGGGGTTTCTCTCAGCAACCACACATGATACTTAGTGATGTATTTCTGGTTTGAGCACTGGGGACAAAGCTGAAGGTCTTTGTTATTAGAGATTTGGTATTCAGGTTTTGGGAAATTTTTTCTGGTTTTGTTAAGCCCTTGAGTGGGAGAAGAATCTGGGCAACCAGACTAATGGAGATCTCTTCTGTTCATCCTCCGCAAGAAATGCCTCATCCTGCTCACAGGGAGATGTGTCTAAGCTCTGGTAGCAGCTGGAAGATTGGAAGGGAGTGTGGGTAGGTAGGCACAAGTGTTAGGAACATAGCCTTTTGTAGTGTAGTGATAGCCCTTTAGATGTTGGTTTTTTTACCATTTTGGCAGCTTATTTGTGGTAGAGGGTGGCCTGCCTTGTGCACTGAAGAGGTGTCAGGAGACTTTCCCGGATGCTTATACCAGAAGACTGTATTCTCCAGCAGGTGAAAGCACAACTCCTGCTCTTTTCTCCTCCGCTCTTCCCTTGGCAAATCTCCAAACCAGGAATATCATGTTTGTCTGCCCTCTACACTTCTACAAGTTTACAGTCACTGGCCTGACCAGGCCAGCAGAAGCCCTGGCCGACTTGCCCGGTTATTTATTCCCTTTGCTATCCCTTTCTTCCTTTGTTCTGAATCGTAATAGGCATCCAACCAGTCATTGGTTCTTTCTTGGTTGGCCAGTGTGGGACCCAGTTTTGGGTGTGGAATGAGACAGTCATAAAACACAAGTTCCCAGTTCTGGCAACAAGGGTCATCAATCCGCACCCAACTAGTCCTCCCCGCCCCCCCCCCACCATTCTTTCCTCTAGCTGGGGGCTCCTACCCCTGGTTCTTGGCATACAGCCAGCACTCAGATGGCACTGTCCTGTCCAATGAGGTAAGATGGGGATTGGTTGCATGTACCTTCTCTTCAGGTGCCAAACAGCACATAAGTTAAGGACTATCAGTTGAATGGGGGAGGTCACTGGAAGAATTTGCAGCCCTATGTCAAATAATGAGGGTATCATTTAGCTGGTGAGAGTCAGTCAAAAAATTAAAACAGCCCAGCTGTTCGAAGTGATTTAGAAATTATTAGTGATTGCTGAGTGATTTGTGCTACTTTCATCACTTTAGATAAAGTTTTAATGTAAAGAATAAAAGATTATTTTACTTGATTTGCACGTTAACCTATATTAACCTTAGTTCATATGATTTATAAACATCCTGCTTTTAAGTATTTTGAATATTGCATGGTATCTACTGAGACTTTCATTTTCACTCAGTGCTGTTAAGATTTATCCATGTTTATGTGTAGTTCATTTTAGTGTGTATAGTTCATCTTAGTCGGTGTAGTATTCCATTATATGTGATCTTCAGATGTCTTCCAGTTCATTAAGGCTTTAGTTGGATCCAATCTTCTGGGGTTTTATTCTTTTGGAAAGAGAGCAGGCACAGACGGGGCGTGGGGGGGCGGGGGGTAGTCGGGTGGCAGAGGGAGAGGGAGAGAATACTAAGCAGGCTTTATGCGCAGTGTGGAGCCTGTTGCACAGCTAAATCTCATGTTTCTGAGATCATGACCTGAGCTGAAATCAAGAGTCAGATCCTTAACTGACTGAGCCACTCAGGTACCCAAGATCTAATCTTCTGTTTAATATTAGCATCCCATTGAGTTTTTAGTTCATTATACATTTCTAAAGGATCTACTAACTTTCTCTTAAAATGTGTTCATTTTTTAATATATCCTATCTGGGTTCATTTTTTTTATATGCAACCAAATATGATTGCATTCAAAACATAATTCCAGTATCTGAAGGCATGGGGGTTCTAAATCTTTTTTTCCCCTAGCATTTTATTCATGATAGCATTGCTTCTACATGTGTTTGATTTTATATACGTATATGAATATGCAGTTATAATTTTTTTTTCATTTTAACATGTATTTTATCAGTGTGAATACTGGATGCTTTCCTCCTGAGAGGATGGGTTTATCTGCCAGGCCCCAGGGATGCCAGCAACCTAGGACCATTGTAAATCAATTTGGTTTTGGGTTTTTACTCTAGTCTATTTGAGGATAGGCTTGTAGTTGCAAATCCTCACCAAAGACCATTATCATTACAATTCTTGTAGCTGTGCATGAAAGACAGGCCTGTTTCTTGGTAACCTTTCTTTATTGGCAGATATTTTTTCCAGCCTAACAACGGTTCCTTTAAGGAGCCCTACTTATTAATGGGGCTATTTCATATTTGGCTCCCCTAAAGCCCCTTCACTGAGGTGATTTCAGTATTTGCCTTAGGGCCACCCAGGTTTTTAAGTTCTCTTACAGAGTTTGTATTTGCTGATGCTTTTGGTGAGTGAGGTGGGGTAGGTAGAATTATTTCTTGGGGATTTCCCTTTCATTCTGTCAGTTTAACCGTGCATTAAAAGGCAAGTTTATTAAAATTTATTGACTTAGTTATAATTAAGGGGCTTTTAAGAGCATCTGAACTACCAAATGGCCAGAAATAGAATTGTACTTTTGGGTTTTTTTCCAGCAAATAAAAAATAACAATGGTGCGATGGCTCCTTTAAAAAATAAAATGATCCTAGGCTACATAAATGAAAATACAGAGACCCAGGATTCAAAACTAATATTTCCCTTGTAATAAGTAGAACACAGTGAGAAGCTCATTCTTAGTTCTAGTAGCCATATTTAAGACGGAAAGAAGGTGGTTAAATTATAGTGTAACCTATGTAAGCAATAAGTTCTATTTTTTCAAAGGCTATTTACATCATGGAGAAAGTTTTGTAACTTGAGAAAAGTTGGATATTCGGTATGATCCCCCAAATTATTTAGAAGACAGAAAGAAAAAGCAAATTGGTAAGTGTTCACTGTTTGTGGCAGAGTGATTGGAGTTTATTATTTTATTTTAAAATCTTGTATCCCAAGTTTTCTACGATAGAAAAAAATTGAGAGGAGTACTGATAAACTAAAAAGTTATTTCCTGTGGTAAGTCAAAAACCTAGAAAGTAAGCCTAGAAAACTCGTAGTTAACCAGTTAGAGGAAAAGGTAACAATTATTTTATTTGAGTGGATCATTTAGACCATTTATATTTAAAGTAATTATTGATACATATGTACTTAATGCCATTTTGTTTATTTTCTGGTTTTGTAGTTTTTTTCTTCTCTTGCTCTCGTGATTGACCACTTTGGTATTATTTTTGTCTTTCTTTCACTTTATTTCTTGTGTATCTGTCATAGGTTTTTGGTGTGTGGTTTCCATGAGGTTTGTATATAATGTCCTAAGTATATAACTCATATGTTTAAGTTTATGGCACTTAAATTTGAACACCTAAGAGAACAACATTTTTACTTACCCCCCACTGTTTTATGTATATGTTGTTATATTTTGCATAATTTTATTTCATGAGCCCCCCTTAACTGTTTAGGTATAATTGGTTTTACTTATTTTTTTTTTTTTTACTATTTTTGTCTTTTAACCTTCAAAAGTGATTGCTACCTTTACTGTATGTTTGCTTTTACTCATGTCATTTTTCTTTCCATAATTTTCATTATGGTCTTTTCTTCAGCACTTTAACATTTCTTGTAAGGCTGGTTTAGTAGTGCTGGTGAACTCCTTTAATTTTTGTCTGGGAGACCCTTTGTCTTTTAATTCTGAATGATAACCTTGTTGGGCAGAGTATTCTTGGGTGTAGCTTTTTTCCTTTCAGCACTTTGAATATATCCTGCCACTTCTTTCTGGACTGCAAAGTTTCTGATAAGAAATCAGCTGATGGCTTTTTGGGGTTTCCTTTGTATGTTACTAGTTGCTTCTCACTGCTTGTAAAATTATCTTTAATCTTTGACGTGTTTGTTTGTTTGTTTTATGATAGTCACACACACACAGAGAGAGAGAGAGAGAGAGAGAGAGGCAGAGACACAGGCAGAGGGAGAAGCAGGCTCCATGCACTGGGAGCCTGACGTGGGACTCAATCCCGGGTCTCCAGGATCGCGCCCTGGGCCAAAGGCAGGCGCTAAACCGCTGCGCCACCCAGGGATCCCAGTCTTTGACGTGTTAATAATTATGTGTCATGATGCGAACCTCCTTGGATCTATCTTATTTAGAACTGTCTTTGCTTCTTGGACTTGGATGTATATTTCCTTCCCTGGATTAGGGAAGTTTTCAGTTATCTTTTTTTTTTTAGAGATTTTATTTATTTATTCATGATAGACATAGAAAAAGAGAGAGGCAGAGACACAGGCAGAGGGAGAAGCAGGCTCCATGCCAGGAGCCTGACGCGGGACTCGATCCTGGGACTCCAGGATTGCGCCCTGAGCCAAAGGCAGGCACCAAACCGCTGAGCCACCCAGGGATCCCCAAGTTTTCAATTATTAAAAGTATTATTCTCCTTTCTCTCCCTACCTTTGGGACTCCTATAATGAGAATTATAGAATTCTCTCATTATAAGAGAGAATACTTGTTTACTTGATGTTGTCTAAGAGATCTATTGTAGTTGTTCGGCTTGGGTGCTTTCCACTACCTGCCTTCTAGATTGCCGATCCATTCTTCTGCATTTTCTGATCTCTTGTTGATTCCCTTTAGTGTATTTTTCATTTCAGTTATTGTATTCTTCAACCCTGATTGGTTCTTTTTTTATATTTGTCTCTTTGTTCATCCACTTTTCTGTCCAGTACAGTGAGCATCTTTATGACCATTACTTTGAACTCTATCAGGCATATTGTTTAGCTGTTTCATTTGATTCTTTTTCCAAGGTTTTGTCTTGTTTTCTTTTTTGGAGCAAATTTCCTCTGTCTCATTTTGGTTGACTTTCTATGTTTGTTTCTATGAATTAGGTGGAATAGTTATTTCTCCTAAATTTGAAGGAATGGTCTTGTGTATGGTTGTCCACTGTGTAACTTGTATGTGCCTGATGATTTTGGTTGACTGGAACTGTGGGTGGCATGGACTAGGGGTCCTGGATGTTATCTGCTAGGGCTGCCCTAGTGCCATGGCCAGGGCTGAAGTGAATGTGGGCCAGGGTGGTCCCAGGGTTTTCCGTGCAGAGGACACCTGACAGGATAGCTAAAGCTGAGATAATTACAAGTGTTGGGTCCCAGGGCTCTCTGTGCAGAGGGTACCCTGGCATGGCAGCTGATACTAAAGTGGATTTAAACTGAATGTCCCCCAAAAAAATTTTTTTTAAAAAAAACCTGAGTGTCCTGGGGTATTTTACCCAGGGGGCACCCTGGTGGGGTGACTGAACTAAAGTGGGGTGCAGTTCAGATTCCCATGTCATTCCACACAGAGGGTACCCTGAGCCGTAAAGGGCATGAGCCAGGAGGTCCTAGAGCAGTCTGCCCTACTGAGTTGTTTGGAGCCAGAGTGGCATAGGCCTGGGATGTTCTGGGGTGCGTTGTGCCTATATCACCTTGGTGAGACAGCTCGGATTCAGTATATGGCACATTAAGGCCACTCTGGTGGATGGCGTGGGCTGGTGTGGGCTAGGGGCCAGGGGCTTGTGGAAGCAGTAGGCTGCTCTTTTGTACACTATAAAGGTGGTGGGAGAATGTAAACTGTCACCACCCCCTCTAGAGAGAGTTCTAGCAGCTCTCTGCCTTTTGGTGGAGTTCTAGGGCTGGATCTTTTATAATCTAGTTGCTCTTTTAGACTACAGCTTTTTTCTGTACCCCAGGGCATCTGGGGCTGGTGTGGGCTAGGGCCTGGGGCTCACTGAGGTGGCAGGCCAACTACGGTGTCAGGACCATGCTCCTCTGCATTGTTAAGGTGAAGGGGGAACATAAACCCTGGTGCTTACCAGTCCCTTTGACCCTCTAAGAGAGTTTCAGCAGCATCCCCAATATTTGGCAGGGTTTTAGGGCTGGTTCCAGTTACCCTTTTAAACCATGGCTTTTCTATACCCAAGAGCAAATAAATCTGCTCGTGGTCCTTTAGTACTATCCCTTCCCGCTGCAGTTTGTAGCTTTAGGGATAGGGTTTCCTTTCGTTACTGTGTCACCATCCCTCTTGCTGTTGTCTGTATGGTCTATTGTGTAGAAGCTGTTCAGTCAGCCTCCGTTCTTTAGGACAAAGTGCTTTATAAATAGATACAGATTTGGCATATCTGTGGAAGAGCGGAGTTCAGGGTCTTCCTACATCACCATTGGACTGGAAGCCCAACAGTCAGTTATTTTCAAATGCATGAAGTGATGTCTCGAAATATACTAACATCTGGGTACTCACTTTATACTAGGTCTGTGCTGCACACAGGGTATTGATGAGGTTAACTTAACCAAAGTCCAACTGCTAGCAAGCACCACAGCTTCACTTTGAACCCGGGTCCTCTGGAGCCAGGTCTACCTTGTATCACTATTCACTGTCTCCCAAGCCACAAACCTTAAATTTTCCATATCACTCTCATTAAGTTTGGTTTATTATTAGGATATAGTATCTAGGGAAGAGGATACCTCAGGAAGGTAGGAGGTATAATTAATATTAAATAAGTCACCATAGTACAATAAAAAGACTAGATACAATTATTTTCACAAAAAGATATATTTTCATAGGACTATTTACATTTTTTATATTTAAAGAATATCATACAACTGATACCTTCCAAAATGTTTCATGCTTTTAAACTCTTTTCTATTTACACTTATCTGACAAGGAATTTAAACTAAAATGGTCAAATACCTCAGAAATAGAAAGCAACCTGCCAACATAGCTAGGTCTTAAATTTGCTGATCAACATTAGCAATAGTTACTTTCATAATAAATTATTTAAAATCAGTAGTAATTTTAAACAATTCATAAATAAGTGTGCTCTGTGCAATTTACATGTTTAATATCCTGTGGATACTAAAAGCTTGTACACTGTCAGATTTGTACATTATTACTTTATCAAATGATAAGCCTTCCCAAAGAAGAAACTGGAGAAGCTTGAAATCATATCCTAAGGTTCTCTGGAGAGTTATCAAAGCTCTGCCTGCTTTACAGGAGGAGGTTCCAGTTTACGTGAGAGGGCAGTTAAAATCTGGTTGAATTTCTCATATCTCTCTGTCTGATTCACTTGTGCACCTTTGCTGCCCCAGAGCAATCGCATCTGAAATTCAGTCTTGAAGATTTCACTCATTTCTTCATCTGGTTGAAAACCTATTAAAAACAAACAGTTACTACTTTAGTTTTCAAATGTAATGTTGAAATAGACTGAAAGCTTACTTGTTTAAAGTAGGATCAAAATGAACTTCCATCTTCCATCAGAACTTTAAAAATGCCCCCGAAGAAAAATATAGCTCTGCTTTATATAAGGAAAGGGCAGGCCCTATCCTCAAGGATCTGAACACCTTCAGAGAAGGAAAACCAAATAAGCTCACTGAAACATGATAGAATGAAATTCATGTGCACAAACACTGTGGGAAGGGGAATGTTCAAAGTACTTTGTTTTGTTTTTACAGCTTTACTGATGTATAATTTATGTCACGATTCACCTATTTTGATTTGTAAGAGTAAGCCTATACAAGTTGTACATCCATCACCACCAGTTTTAAAACCCCCATCTCATCCTAGAAAGTTATACCTAGTGCCTCTTTGCTTTGTGTTGCTCTTGCTTTGCCTTTTCTAGAAACTTGATATAAACAGAATCATACAATGTGGACTTTATATCAGGTTTCTTTTATTCAGCACCAGGTTTTTGAGACTATTCCATATTGTTGCAGGTTATCCACTCATTCCTTTTTATCGCTGAGTAGCATTCAGTTATATGGACATTCCACATTTTGTTTATCCAGTCACCAACTGATGGACATTGGGAGTGTTTCCAGTTTCTGGCTGTTATGAATAGTGGTGTAAACACTTCCATGTAGGTCTTTGTATGGACAGACATGTGTTTTCATTTCTCTAGGGGAGGAATTACTTGGTCATGTGGTAAATATGTTTAAAGAAACTGACAAACTCTTCTAAAATAGCTGTACCATTTTCTATTTTCACCAGCTCCAGTTTCTCCATAAGCTGCCAAATCTTAGTATTATCTTTTTTTTTTTTTTTAAGCAGGCTCCATGCCCAGTGTAGAGCCCAGCATGGGGCCTAAACTCAACAACCCTGAGATCAAGACCTGAGCTGAAAGGAAGAGTCGGATGCTTAACTGACTGAGCCACCCAGGTGCCCCAGTATTACCATTCTTTTTAAAGTGTAACCATTATAGACAGTGTGTGCTATTATCTCATTGTTGTTTAAACTTACATTTCCCTAATGCTTTGAACATCTTTCCATGTAGTTATTTGTCATTTGCAGATCTTCTCTGGTGTAGATCATCTTGTTTGTCTTCTCATTGAGTTGTAAGAGTTTGTTATATAGTCTAGATCTAAATCCTTTATCAGATAAATGTTTAGCAGATATTTTCTTCTACTCTGTGACTTGCCTTTTCTTTTGAAGAGCAAAATTTAACATTTTGGTTTATCAGAAATTTGTTATGGTTCATGTTTTTTGTGTCCTAAACCAGCTTTGCTAATCCAAGGGCACAATGAATTTCCCTGATATCTTATAGGAGCTTTACACTTGGGCCTATGATCCATTTGGATTAATTAGTGTGTATGGTATGAGGTAAGGATAAGGAATCATTTTTTTCTTTTGTGTATCATATCCAGTAGTTCCAGCACCATTTGTTGAAAGGCTATATCTAATGAATTACATTGGCACCTTTCTCAAAAAATAAATGTGTGGATTTGTTTCGTGACTCTCTCTTTTGTTACATAAGAGAAGATCTGTCTACTTAAAGCCAAGGATACTCTGTCAACCATCAGAGAGGTAGAAACCTCCAGCCAAAGAGTCATACGGACCCATGGTTCTCATCCTTGATTATTGCTGAATTAATCTGCTCTATCCTTAAATATATTTCTACCATCTAGATTTATAGGATCTTTGTGGTGAATAATAGAAGCCTTCTAGTCCATCCTTCCCTGTAATGCCAGAATATAACAACACACCATAGGACAATGACTTCCAATCATTCAATTAACATGCTTTGAGTCCCTACCTTGGGTTGGGTTTATGTTGGTGAGCAAATCTCTGCCCTTACTGGGTTCATAGTTACTTCCTGCAATGAGAACTTGCTATATAAACCTGTAGCAGGATTAACTGAGAAAATGCCATTAGATACCTTTAAAGTGATTTGCTGTAGAGCAGCTTAAAACCCTTTTCTCAAAACTCATCCTAATAGATTGGCTTAGGCAACATCCAATGTAATACAGTTATTAGACTTGTATAAACAGGCACTCTAAAATCTGGTGAATTGAATTAGGTGCTTTTGGGATGCCTGGATGGCTCAGTGGTTGAGTGTCTGCCTTCAGCTCAGGGCATGATCCCGGACTGCTGGGATCAAGTCCCGCATGGGGTTCCCTATGGGGAGCCTGCTTCTCCCTCTCTCTGTGCCTCTGCTCTTTTCTCTGTATTTCTCATGAATAAATAAATAAAATCTTAAAAAAAAAAAAAAGAATTAGGTGCTTTTATTTTTTTGAACCCTACAATGCCAACCCTAGAGAACTTTCTGATGAAAAAAAATTGAAACAGATATGTAGTTCTTCAACCGACAGCAGATACAGTGTTAAACAGCTTAGTCTCAAATACTTTGTTTTAGGATGAAATAAACAGGCTCTCCTGCTCTATGTAGCTCTTTCTCAGCCTTGTGAATGAAACTGTGGGCTTTTGAAGAATTTTAAAATATAGCAAAGAAGAGGAAGTAATCATTCCTGATAACCACCTTGGGTAAAAGCCCTCCTTCTTGTCTTGCTTCCTAAATGATCTTTTTGCCTACAAGCTTTCAGCCTTCCCACAAACACATGCCAAATTTAAAATATAAATCTGACATCATGACACTCTCCCATTTTCAAAACCCTTTGCAGGCTCTTCCTCAGCCTTCCCACCTCTATCCACCTCCTTCAGCCTAGTTGGTCATTCCTTAAAACACACTTTACACTAACCCAAACCTAAGTACTGATGATTTACAGTTTTCTCCAAGCTCTCTCAGCAGTGCCTTTGCCTGTGTTGGGTTCTCTGACGCTAAAAACAAGGGAGCTGGGAGCTCACTTCCCAATATGGGAAGAAATAGGAAAGCAGATAAATGAAGTCACTCTAACTCCTCATGTTGACCCACACTCAAATAGCTCCAATCAGAAGTCCTAATGGTAGGCAAGTTGACCAATTCTTTCTTGACCTTTCTCTATTTATTCTATGCCATTGACACAATAGAACACATGGAAAAGGAGAAACAGGATCCTCAAGTCTTGTAGAGACTAAGAGGAAGTCATGGTCAATCATAAGAAAAGGAATCCTATGCCTTAATCTTTCCTACTTTGTCCTTTCCTGAGAGCATCCATGCTCTTTTGTTCCTTCACTCTAATTACTGTGAAGAATAGGAGCAGCTTACCTTCCAGGATCCTCTCAGCATTCATCCGGTAGCTTTCTGCTGTTTCTGCCATGAGCCGGGCAGTGGCTAAGTGGTTCAGCATAATCTCACAGCTTTCATCGTTTTTTTCCCACATATCAGTCCCTTCAAAAGTGACAG
Source organism: Nyctereutes procyonoides (assembly GCF_905146905.1). Taxonomy (NCBI): domain Eukaryota; kingdom Metazoa; phylum Chordata; class Mammalia; order Carnivora; family Canidae; genus Nyctereutes; species Nyctereutes procyonoides. The sequence goes on from NW_026575126.1 coordinate 22,180,570, forward strand.
CTTGGCGCTCCATTAAGGTCACAAGAGGCAGCAGTAGTGGGACTGATATTTTGTTGGGGGGGACACACATCGACTCTGAAAAACAGGGTAAAGTTTTCCACGTTGTATTTTTTTTTTCAAAGTTAAGCAGAGAGTTCCAATTCAAGATGGTGACAGAGGAGGAGCCTGTGCTCACCTCCCTGAGTGGACACGTCGAATCTGCAGCTTACTATGGAACTTCCTCTGAAAAAAAAAACTAAAACTGAGTAACTCCTACATACTGGGCAGACAAATGAAGGGCCACGTCAAAGCAGGTAGGAGAGGCTTGGCCCAATCTCTCCATAAACCTCAACCCTGGCACAACTGGAAACAAACGCAACACCTGGAGCTTTCTCCCTGAGGAGTAAAGGCTTTGAACTCCACATTGGACACCCCAGCTTTTAAGACCTTCACCTAACAGACGAGTCCCCACGTCCCACAAGGCTTTAACAAGCCGAGCAAGTTAAAAGGCTTGTGTGTTCAGACTCACCTGCCCCAGGGCTCAGTACAGAGGCAGTGGATTGAGAGGAGCTCATTTGCTAATCTTGAAGTGTTGGTCTGCGAGGCAGACTGATTTAGCGCTCATCTAGGGCCTGCTGGCTGGCAGGCACATCTTCACACACTTTCTCTGCTTTATTCTAGCCAGCAGGTGCCATCCTTTCTTTTTCCTGTAGGTGCCATCTATAGGGTGTCCCTCTGCCAAATTCCATAGTGCCAGTATCTCCAAAGTGGAGCTGTTACACACAGTTGGCACATCAGTTTTTGTAGGTGCTCCCCCACGATACAGCCCTGCTCACCTAGCTGTGAAAGCTAGAGGGATTGTGATCCTATGTCTCATAGAACTGTAACAACTGGAAATACAGTCCTAGACAGGCACTGCATAGACAGCAGCTTACTGCATAGACAGCAGTCTGAAATATTCCCCAGTCTTTCTGTAAAAGAGGCCTATTTGCTTGTCCTGGAGCTTTAGCTGGAGAGGCAGGCTTCCTGTCTGGCACACAACTGGGGGCCTACAGAGATGCTCTCAGGTAATGTAGGCTGGTAGAGACCATCTTTGCACTCTCCCTCTGCCTTGCTATAGCTTCCTGATACCACCTAAAAGGGGACTAGCTTATATACTTGTTTGAAGCTTTTTTTTTTTTTTTTTTTTTTTGCACAACTGCTCTCTGTGGGACACCTTCACATGACCTGGCTCTAAGGGCCAGTGGGGCTTATGCTTGCATTCCCACAGGACTATATATATGCATAATTAAACAAACTGATGCCTGAGGATTTGGCTTTCCAACTGGCCTGAATCTAGGTGCTGACTGAGACCCTCCCCTTTGAGACACTGACAGGTCTTGGCATATTCTCAACTACTGGGAGCCATTAAAAATAAAAATGACTGCTTGGACAATCACAAAGGTTAGAGAGACAACCAAGAACTAGATCAGGGTTGAATGATAAGGCTCATCTCTTTCGTGAGATCAAGCTTGGAAAAGGTGGCTGTTTTATCTAATGCATAGAAACCAACAGAAAGTCAAGCAAAATGCAGAAACAGGAATATGTTCCAAATGAAAAGAGAAAATCCCAGGAAAACCCTTCATGAAATGGCAATAGATAATTTACATGACAAAGAGTTCAAAATAATGGTCGTAAAAATGCTCACTGAATTTGGGAAAAGGACAAACACAATGAGAACTTCAAGAGACAGAAAATATAAAAGTACCAAATAGAAGTCAGAGAGCTGAAAAAAGCAATCAAACTGAAAATTATAGTAGAGAGGTTCAACAGACTAGGTGAAGCAAAAGAAAGGATTAGTGAACTCAAGATAACAGAAACTTTACAATCAGAGCAGCAAAAAAGAAAAAAAAAATGAAAAAAGTGGAGATAGTCTGCTTGATGACTTTCCATATGTCCCATAAACTAACATTTGCATTACAGGGGTCCTAGAAAAAAAAGAGGGGAAGAAAACTTATTTGATGAAATAATAGCTGAAAACCTCCCTAAGCAAATAGACATCCAGATCCAGGAAAACCCAGAGAGTTACAAATAAGGTCCACACCAAAACATGTTATAATTAAAATGTCAAAAGTTAAAGAATAGGAAAAAATCTTAAAAGAAGTAGGAGAAAAAAAACAGCTCGTAATGTACAAAGGACACACACCACCACCACCACCACCACCACCCACACACACACATTAAGACTCTACCAGCAGAAACTTTAGAGGCCAGAAGGGACTGGCACAATATATTCAAAGTGCTAAAAGAAAAAAAAAAACTTCCAATGAAGAATACTCTATCTGGCAAAGCTATCATTCAGAATTGGGGGAGAAATAGAGTTTTCTAAACAAAAGATAATCACCACTACTAAACTGGCTGTATAAGAAATGTTAAAGGGACTTTTGTTACCTGAAAAGAAAGGGTACTAATTAGTAACAAAACATGCAATATACCAATCTCCCTGGTAAAAGTAAATAGACAGTAAAGGTAATCACTTATAAAGCTAGTATGAAGGTTAAAGGACAAAAGTGGTAAACCTACCTAACTGCAATAATTAGGAAACACGATATAAAAAAGATGTAAGATACGACATCAAAAAATGTTGTGTGGAGTAAAAATGTACAGATTTAGAATGCATTCAAACTTAAGTTGGTATCAACTTCAATAACAGATTGTTATAGGTTGTAAGCTTCATGGTAACCACAAAGCAAAAACCTATAGAAAATGCACTATAAAAGATAAATCATGCATAGCAATAAAGAAAATCAAGCCACAAAGGAAGAGAACAAGAGAAAAAATGAGCAGAGAAGGATAAAATAGCCAGAAAACAATGAATAAAATGGCAAAAAGTACATACCAACCAACAATTAAATGTAAATGGATTGAATTTTCCAATCAAGACATATAGTGACTGAATGGATAAAGACCCATCCTTATGCTTCCTACAAGAGACTCCCCCTTCAGATGTGAGGGCGCACACAGACTGTAAGTGAAGAGATAGGAAAAGATAATTAACCAAAAGAAAGCTTGAGTACCTATACTTATATCAGACAAAATAGACTTTAAGACAAAGACTATAATAAGAAACAAAAAAAGAGCATTACATAATGATAAAGAGGTCAATCCAATAAGAATATAACATTTGTAAATATTTATGTGCCAAACATAGGAGTATCTAAATATATAAAGCAAACATTAACAGACCTAAAGGAAGAAATAGATGGACACAATAATAGACTTTAACACTCCACTTACTGGATAGATCATCCAGACAGAAAATCAGGAAATACTGGCCTTAACAACATGTTAGACCAAATGGACCTCACAAATATACACAGGATATTCTATCCAAAAGCAACAGAATACATATTCTAAAGGGCATGTGGAACATTCTCCAAGGTAGACCTCCTATGGTAAGTCACAAAAGTTTTTTTGTTTTTGTTTTAATTTGAGACAGAGAGGGAGAGAGAGAGAGAGAGAGAGAGAGAGAGAGTAAGAACAGGAGGAGAGAGAGAAGCAGGCTTCCCGCTGAGCAAGGAGCCTGATGTGGGGCTTCATCCCAGGACCCTGGGACCATAACCCGAGCCAAAGGTAGATGCTCAACTGCTGAGCTACCCAGGCGTCCCTCCAAACTCATTTTATGAGGCTAGCATACACATTGATACTAAAACCAGACGGGGACACTACAAGAAAAGAAAATTACAGGCCAGTATCCCTGATGAACGTGGATGCGAAAATTCTCAACAAAATACAGGCAAACTGAATTCAATAATACATTAAAAAAGGATCATATACTATGATAAAGTAGGATTTATTCCAGAGATGCAGGTATGGTTGACATCTGCCTATCAATCAATATGATACACCACACTAACAAAATGAAGGATAAAAATAATACGCTCGAGGAGCCTGGATGGCTCAGTCTGCCTTCGGCTCAGATCATGATCTCCTGGGATTGAGTTCTGCAATGGCTCTCTGCTCAGCGGGGAATCCACTTCTTCCTCTCCCTCTTCCTCTAAGACGTTCCCCCTGCTCAAGCACTTTCTCTCTCTCAAATAAATAAAATCTTTTTTTAAAAAGATCATATGATCAACTCAATAGATGCAGAAAAAGGGTTTGACAAAATTCAACACCCATTTATGATAACTCTCAACAAAGCAGGTATAGAAGGAACATACCTCTACATAATATATATGACAAATCCATAGCTAATACTCAATGGTGAAAAGTTGAAAGAGATCAAGAGCAAGACAGGGATGCCCACTCTCTTCACTTTTATTCAACATGGTATTGAATGTCCTAGACAGAGCAAATGGGCAAGAAAAAAATAAAAGGCATCCAAATTGGAAAGGGAGAAGTAAAATTATCACTATTTGCCAACGACATATTATATATAGAAAACAAAAACTCCCATCAAAAACTGTTAGAATATACAGATTCAGACAAGTGGCACAATACAAAATATACAGAAAGTCTACTGCATGCCCATACACTAACAACAAACTATCAGAAGGAGAAATTAAGAAAACAATCCCATTTACAGTTACATGAAAAAGAATAAAATACTAAGGAATAAATTTAGCCAAGGAGCTGAAAGATCTATATCCCGAAAACTATATGACACTGATGAAAGGAACTGAAGAAGATACAAACAGATATTCTGTGTTCATGGTTTGGAAGAGTTAATATTGTTAAAATGTCCATACTACCTAAAGCAATTACAAATTCAATGCAATTCTTATAAAATTCCAATGGCATTTTTCACAGAAATAGGACAATCCTAAAATATGGGGGAACCACAGAAGACCCCAAATAACCAAAGGAGTTTTGAGAGAGAAGAACAAAGCTGGAGGTATCATGCTCCTTGGTTTCAAACTATATTCCAAAGCTATAGTAATCAAAGTAGTATGGTATTAACATAAAAATAAACACCTACTTGAAAGAAACTGAATAGAGAGCCCAAAAATAAACCCATGCACATATGACCAATTTATTTATGACAGAGGAGCCAAGAACATACAATGGGGAAAGGACAAAATCTCTTCAATAGAATGGGGAATGGACTGCTGGGAAAACTGGACAGCCACATGTAAAATACAACAGGACACTATCTTACACCGTATGCAAATATCAACTCAAAATGGATTAAACACTTGAAGGTAGACCTGAAACCACAGAACTCCTAGAAGAAAACATAGGCAGAAACTCCCTGACATTCATTTTAGTGATGATTTTTTTTTCTGCCACCAAAAGCAAACATCAACAAGTGAGACTATATCAAACTAAAAAGCTTCTACACAACAAAGAAAACCATCAACAAAATATAAAAGGAAACTACTGAATGGGAGAGAATATCTGCAAGTTATATATTTGATAAGGGGTTAACACCCAAAATACATAAAGAACTCACATAAGTAAACAACAACAACAAAAACAATGAAAAAGGCAGAGGATCTGAATAGATATTTTTCCAGAGGAGATACAGATGGTCAACAGGTACATTTTGGAAAGGTGCTCAATTTGAGGGGAATGCATATCAAAACCACAATGAGATATCACTTCACACTTATTAGAATGGCTATAGGAAAAAGATAAGAAATAGCAAATGTTGGAAAGGATGTGGAGAAAAGAGAACACTTGTGCACTGCCGGCAGGCATATATATTTGTATAGCCACTATAGAAAACAGTATGGAGATTGCTCAAAAAAACTAAAAATGGAACTACCATATGATCCAGCAATTCCACTTCTGGGTATTTATCTGAAGAAAACAAAAATACTAACTCAAAAAAATATCTGTATCCCATGCTCACTGCATTATTTACAATAGCCAAGATAAAACAACCGAAGTGTCTACCAATGGAGGAATGGATAATGTGGTGTGTGCACACACACACACAATGGATACACACAATGGAATATTATTCAGCCATAAAAATAAATAAAATCCTGCTGTTTGACAACATGAATGGACCCTAAGAGCACTCTGCTAAGTGAAATATGTTACAGAACAAGAACAATACTATATGATCTCACTTGTATGTGGGATCTAAAAAAATAAAACCAAAAAAACCCCCAAAAGTCCCTCAGCTCATGAATAGAGAATAGATTGGTGGTTGCTTGAGGCTGGGGGTCAGGGGTGAGCAAAATGGGTGGAAAGGGTCAAAAGACAGAAATTTCCAGGTATGAAATAAGTAAGTCATGGGTAGGTAATGTATAACACAATGACTATAGTTAATAACACTGCAGTGCACATTTGAAAGTAACCAAGAGAGTGACTCTTGAGAGTTCTCATCACAAAAAGAAAAACCGTATAACTGTATATGACGTGGGTATTACTTGGGTTGTGATCATTTGTAGTATATACAAATATTGACTCACTGCACTGTACACCTACAACTAATATAATGTTGCATACTTAACACCTCAATTAAGAAAGGGAAGCATGGAGTAGGTGACTGGTAGCCCATGTCCTGTTCTTCTAGAAATGATGCTGTCACCTAATAAAAGCCTCAAAATCCATCAAAAATCCTACAGATAACTCAGATCTTGAAATGTTCTGCTAATGGCTTTGATCAAACCAGGGCAGATATGACCTAACGGTCTCACGGACACACAGGGGGCAGCCACCATGCCCACTGGTGCTGACCCTGGGCTCACCTCTGCCTTCATGCAGCATTTTGCTGAAAGGCTTCAGCTGTTTTTCATAGAGGATAGCGGTTTGGGTGTACTGGTGCCTCAGGGCAGTCCACGTTTTTTCTAACCTTGTGATCTGGAAGAAAGAAAGGTGTTATCATTTTTGAAAAAGCTCTTTTTAAAATCAAGTCAAAGCCTGTTGAAAGCAGTGTATAGAGAAAGGCTAATCCCCACCCCACCCTGTTCTGTATTGTTCTAATGGCCCATCCCGGAGACAGCTCCTCGTCAGTTTCTTGTATGTGTACATGTACCTGTGTATACACACATCTATATGACTTTTAAAATAAAAGGCATATCATACTTTACACATTTTTCAGTTTTTTTGTTTGGCAATCATTCAAGTATGTATAAAACAGCATAGGACAGCCTTACTTTGGGTTTTTTTTTCCAGCCTTATTTTGTTAAACTTTCGTACAATGTTCCACTTTATGAATAAAGTTTACCTTGTCTCCCACAGATAAGAATTTTACAAGTTTTCTTTTTCCATTATGAAATTACCTTGTGAAGATTTTACAAATGTGTGTATGTGTGAAAATATCTGGAGAATAAATTTCCAGAAGTGGAACTCTGGGTCAAAGAATACATATATTTTAAATTTTGATGGGAATTACCAGCTGTCCACAGAGGTTATATTGATGAAAGCATGTAGGACTATAATGTCTAGCATTTTCATTTAGTCAATGTCTGAGACACACAGAAGATTGTCCAGACCATATGATGCCACTCTACTCATTCCTTTTCATTTTGTTTAGTCAATGCCAACATATGCCACTGACTCTGACTGCCCAAAGCAAACAGCTCCCCACCCGTACCATAAAAACAGCAAGCCTAAGTGTCTGAGGTTTTTTTTTTTTTTTCATGAAACAAAAAAGAGGAAGGGCACTAATATTTGGGGAATGAGTACCAACTCTGTCCCAGGTATTTGAAGAATTTAATTTAATCCTTCAATGCCCTATGAGGCAGTATTTTGGCCTCATTTTACAGATCAGAAATCAGAAGAGAATAGTTAACTTGCTCCAGATTTTATAGCTGGTAAGTGACAGAGAAAAGATTCATTCCCTTGCCCTCTACGAGCTGCGTCTTCCCAGAGGAAGGTGAGAAGCAGTCAGCAGAGCTGTTGGACAGAGGACGTGACTTACCCTCCTCTGGCCACCCCTCCCGCCATGTGCTTCTCTCTTCTCACTGTCCCTTCTCTTCCCCTCCCTGAAGCACCTGCCTTTCTGAAAGCAGCCCTGGTATCTCGTGTGGGCCCATCTGCTGGATGCTTTTTCTTGATACTAGAAGCTGAGAAGAGGAGGCACGGGAGCCTGCAGTACAGGGTCAAGTTGGAATGATGACACACAAGAAGATGTGATTCTCCTCTCCGCCTTCCCTGGGTCTGCCACAGTCCTCCCGGAGCAGTGCCCTAACTCACTTCGGGGGCAGGGGGGTAGGGGTGGGGGCCTGGAATACCCTGGAGGACTGCATGCTGGGGTACTCCAGCAGAGAAGTCTGATGCTGCTGGAGGCAAGGGAGCCACCTTGCACAAAGGCATATTATGGTGCTCTGGGAGAAGTCTCTAACCCTTGACCGTGACGTCATGGACAGGACAAGCATTCTCTTTATTACACACGATCCCACAAACATCCCCTTTACTACTCTCAGAGGAAGCTCTGGAATGGAGTGCTACATTCAGCTTGGCCTGTTGTCTCAGCCTTCCAAAATGATATGCAGTTTTGGATAAGAAGAAATAAATATGATGCAAATTAAAAACACTTGAATGAAAAATTATAACCCCTGTTATTATAGGAGTTAGTGTATCATGAAAATACAGCTGGATCGGCTTATTTCAAATATGGATCCTATGAAATTCCAGGGCATCTAAGAGTTTTTCAGATTCTTAGGATATTGTCATTGGAATTGATTCCCTCCAAAATTTCCTGATGAAGGCACTAAGTGCTTCAGCTTGTCTTTAAGGTGACCTTGCTTTAATGCCAGGAAATGAGGTTCCTAACATGCTCCGACATGCAGGACATGTGACTATGGCTATCTTCCCTAATGGCAGTGATGGATTTTCAGTGAGCACCCAGCAGGGCTTCAGAGACAATCTGTGGTTATGAGACAGTCAAGCTAAATAACGAGTAGTTTTGGTGTTACTGGTTGCAGTTGGGTTTGTGGGACTGGAGGACCCTCAGGGCGAGATTACCAAAGTCTATGGCTTATGGGGTAGAACAGAAATGAGAAAGCTACCCCTTGCCCAGAGACAATGAAGATAACAGAATGACTTTTCTCCGTAAGGTCTGTTTGATTTTAAATACAGGCTTTCAGATTTGATACTCATCCTAAAAACAGAAGCAGATGAGTTCAAAGTGCCTGATTTCAGAAACTCTAATTGGGACGTTGTATGACAAATGGGCTAGAAATCTGAATTTTTAAAAACAAAAGTCTGTTTTAGGTAACCTGAGGAACAGAACTTTGAGACAAACCACTCTGGGCATTCCCAGATATAAGCTCCCCCAAATATCTGGTGACGCACATGATTCAGTCTCTCTTTTATGACACACATTAGCCAGCCAGATCATCCTAATTGGTTCTTAAGGAATACCAATTGTTCCTGGGGATGGCTCTTCTTATTGAACACCAAAGATAAAGTGTGGGCTGTCAACAATTACCAACTCGTTTGAAAAACAGAGCCAAAACACTTAAGACACTGCTTCTGGTTGCCCTCTAATCAAAGCTGCTGTCACTAAGATTTAGTTTATCTTTCAAAGTTGACTAAAATCATAGGTGATTTGCTAAGCATGGGCTTGCAGACCACGTTCAGAACTCTAAATACACCCAGGCCTGCAGGGTGCACAAATCAAGTGGAAATTTACCTGTGGCATTTCCAGGGCTTTCATGATGGCCGAGAAAGAATAGAGGTCCCCCATGGAGTCTTTCAGTTCCACTGCCACTTGGATGATCCTATTGAGGGTGGCGGCTCGGTCCTCCAAAGTGCTCGTGCAGCCCAGAATGTCCACTGCAATGCCAATGGCCATTGTGTTGTGTCTGGGAGGCAGAAGATCAGTGGTCAGGCCCAGGGCCCACAGGACTAGGAAGAAAGGAATGCAGACCAGCCAGAAAAAAGGCTGGATGTACACGCTGTGCCGATTTCAACAGTGAGACCACCCCTGCAGGCTGACGGCAGCAGGGCCTGGGCTAGGCCTGAGGGTGCACTATTTAGAGTCAGAAAGGACAGATGCCCAGGAGAGGGCCATGTTCAGCCCTGGATCTGGGGGAACAGAGAGGGCCCTCCTGGGTGAAGCTGCTCAGAAGGACATGTGGCTCCTGGCACTTTCCACCCTGAGAGGTCTGGGGAGACACCTGGTCCCTCAACACACTGGGGAATCCCATCCTCAGGAAGTCCCGGGCCATCTCCACTATGTGCCTAGGACTGGGGAATGGAAGCAAAAAGAAACGAGAGAATATGCTTGACCCAAGAAGACAACACAGGTCTTGAAACATAAGAAGGGATGAGGAAGGAAGAATGGAGAGTCTGTGGCTCTGGTCAAGGGGCCAGAAAGTGAATGGAGATGTGGACAAAGACTGAATAGCTGACTGACAGGAATTTCCCTATAAAGTCAGACCCTCATAAAATAGAAATCTTGTATGTGCCAACAATCCTCCCTTTTCTCATCCTGTACTACCCGGGTCAAGCTCACAGACCCAGAACAGGAAGCAGAGTGATCTTTTCTCCACATGACAATGGGACTTATTTGAATGGGGTCGCAGAGCAGTCTGTGCTGATGGCGGGTGGCAGAGACCAATCCCTTCCTTCTCTCCCTCAGTCAGGACCAGGGAGTTGACTGCATTGGGCCAGAATGGCCTCCATTCAATTTCTCCCGGGCTGTGGCACAAGTGCTGGAGGTGCAGCCCCCGTCCACAGCTACACTTACTAAATTGCAACATGCCTTTGCCCTCTAGCTCTGGGGTCACCTTGAGGCCCACAGTGCCAGGCTCTCTCCCAATGCCTTGAGCCAAGGGTGTCATGATTCATCAAGTGGCTAGCCCTACCACTTTCTCTAGTGATTATGAAATCAGTGATGAGCTCTGCTGTCTCCAAGTGTGTCTGTGTGTTTGTCTTTGTCTTTGCATACCTGTCTGTGGTGCTTATTCACAGTGTGACCATAGGCTGTTCCCTAACTGCTCCACTCCTCAATTTCTTCAGTGTAAAAATGAGAGCTAAAGTCGTTGTGAGAAAGAGAGACAGTGCAGGGGTATAAGAATCACCAGAGTGCCTATCGCTGATAGGCTCCTACCAGATGGTAACTGTGATCACAACTGTCTCTGTGTGCACATCTTTCTCTGTCAGTGTGTCTACCTTTTTTTTCTCTCCTCTTCCTGAGTTTTTTAAAAATATTTATTCACAAGAGACACAGAGAGAGGCAGAGACATAGGCAGAGGGAGAAGTAGGCTCCCCATAGGGAGTCTGATGGGGGACTTGATCCCAGGACCCCGGGATCATGACCTGAACCAAAGGCAGATGTTCAACCACGGAGCCACCCATATGCCCCTCTTCCTGAGGTCTTAATTAATAGATGCTAACATAAAGTATATATTTTTTATTACTTACTGAATTTATTGACATTAAGGTTGAGCTGAGCATTTCAGATGTTTCTTTTAACTAACAGCTTCCCATATTGCCTTCAATTGATTCTTCTGTTCACTGTTTTTTCCTATGTTTTAAATGACCCTTAATAAAAGATACGTTCTTGGGCAGCCGGAGTGGCTCAGTGGTTTAGCACTGCCTTCAGCCCAGGGCGTGATCCTGGAGACCTAGGATCGGGTCCCACGTCGGACTCCCTGCATGGAGCCTGCTTCTCCCTCTGCCTGTGTCTCTGTCTCTCTCTCTGTGCGTGTCTCTCACGAATAAATAAATAAAATCTTTTTAAAAAAAAGATAGGTTCTATGCTTCTTTAAGACCTGGCATCATATCAATGGTTAATGGAGTAATCTGTCCATTCATTCAAGCAACGTGGGCCTAAAGCCTCCTGTATACACTACTATAGGAAAAACAACTGGGCATGGCAGGTCTGAGGCGGAAGCTCCAGTGCTGGCAATAAGAGGCACTGACTGTTATACAAAGGACATCTCCCCTCAGCAGGCCTGGAATGGGTGAGGTGGTAAATTAAAAATAAAGGGTGGTTTGTATTTGATTCTCAAACACGGGAAGATGATGTCATCTGACCCTTCAAAATGGCCATAACCTTGGCCTTTATTTAGCAACCGCACTGTAATGAAGAAACCGGCTCCCCAGACTCTAGCAGGCTGATCCCCCAGGGTCAGCCTTGGACAGGAAGCTAACCAAGGAGAGGGACCCCAGGGAAGTGGCGATCAGGACAAAGAGGAAACAGATGCCGACAGTTGTGGAAATCAGAAAACAGCCCCAGAGGAGCCCCCAGCCCCCCCCCCCCCCCGACCTCAGCCGGGGGCCCAGGGCGCATGTCCAACATTCCTAACAGCACAGGTAAAGTAAGGCCTGGAACCTGGGGGATCTTCCGCTGAGCTGCATCGCATGAGGGACGGGGACAGGCTGCGGCTCAGTTCACCTCTGTTGAAACGGTGACCACTGGCCCAACAACAGAGTTGCCCCCAGCTGCACCCCCTAGCTGCGCCCCCTAGCTGCCCCCGGGGCTCGGGACAGGAAGGCGATGCCTGCAGAAAGAGGCTAGAATCTAGGAGGCTAGAATCTAGGAAAGCCCGTAGGAAAAGGAGGAACATTCACAATTCGCCAAAGGCATTAAACAACAAGGAGGCTTGAACAAAGCCAGGAACCGGTCCCTAACCTCCTGCCTCCCAGAAGCATTCAGCACTGCAGGGTTTTGGGGCTACGCAGGCCGCAGCCACAGCGGCCTGGGGCCCGTTTCCTGTGCTCTCGAGCCAGGTAACCTTGAAAGCAGCTGCACCGATTCCTCAGGCTCCCTGAAATGTGCGGTTTACTTTTTAGGGGCTGGCATCCTCGACTGTGCGTCCACCAGCCACATACGGCTGTTCACGCTTAAACGGTAAACAGTAAAAGAAACAGTTTGTCTCCCAGTTGCCACATTTCAGGTTCTCAATAGCCCCACGTGGCTGTGGCTACGGTCGTGGGATAAAAACACTTCAGCCACCACAGAAATGGCCTGGACAGCACGAGGACCAGGCAGGTCGTGGAAGGCCAGGAATCCGGGTGCCCATTAGAACCCACGTTTGTGTCGTGACAATAAGGAACTTGGCTGGAAAAACAGGATACCTAAGGTAACAAGACAGCCTTGCCCAAATCAATGTCTCTTCTCGTGCGCCAAGTCCAATGTCTGTGGTGATCTGGTATCTAGTCTAGCACTTTCCTTAAAAATATACCTCACTATTTCTGTCTTTTTCATTCCTAAACCTCCAACGCTCCAGCCTGTGGGTTTTGGTGGGTTTTGGCGGGCGCGGGCCCCGGCTCCCCGGGAGGCTGAGGAGGCTCCCGGGAGGCTGTGAGGAGCGGGAGCGCCGCCCCGCCCTCCTCTCCATGCCAACGTGGTGGGGCCGCGGCTCTTCCCGGGCTTCCCCACAAACCGCCGCTTATTCCTAAGGCGCCCCTGAACTCCCAGGGCCGCGCAGCCGCCGGGCGGTGAGGCGGGGCGCAGGTGCGAGGCGCCCGGCGTTCTGCGTGCAGCGCCCCGCCGCCAGGCCGCAGCAGGGACGCGCTGTGCGCTCCCGGACTTCCTCTGCGCAGCTCCAGGAATCCTGCGGCCAAGGCGTCCGGGACCCGGGACCCGGGACCCAGGACCCGGGACCCGGGACACCGGACGGGCTCGGGGCGGGCGGCTGCGCGCGCGTCCGCTCCCGGAACCTGCTGCGCTGGCGGGGCCGGAAACGCAGGGGGCAGCGCTGCTCACCGCTCGATGATGTCCAGGCGCAGCTGGTGGCCGTAGGGCAAGGTGAGGAGTTCCAGCCCCGAGCTCACGCCCATGTTCCTCCTCGTCTCCTCGGACACTGCGAGTATCCTAGCGACCTGTCAAGGACACGAGCGAAACAGACTGGATCAGGGAGCGGGCTTGCCGCCAACGCGACCGTGGCACGTGGAAAGAAAGGCGCCGAACTGGGACGGTGCGGAGGCGCTCGTCGCCTTTTGTTTGGAGCAGCAGCATCCCCAAGTACAGTGTTTAGGGAAGGACGAGCACACCCGCGGGTGGTCCCCGGGTCACCACCCCCACCCCCACCCCACCCCCCCACGGCCCCGCCCCCGCCGGCAGCAGGGCCGCAGGGGCACTGAGCCTCTGGGCGGCACCGCCCCCCCCCCCCCGCGCGCCCCCCCTCCGCCCCCCCAGCGACTGCCGCCAGGGCTCCGCCCCTCGGTTCTCGCTCCACGGCAGGACTGGCTGCTATTACCCTTAATTACGCCTCCCCTGGGCTCCGTCAGTGCACCACACGTCTGGAAACTATTAGACACACGTCCAGCGATTTGAAGCCCGAGGTCTCCAGCACACCCACTTCTCCCCCGACACGCCTTCCTTCAAGAGAATGTTTGGCCCCGCCAGCTCCCCGACCTTGGTTCTGGCGTGTCATCACCAGGTAGCAGTCGACCGCTGCCTCGAAAGGTTACGGCCAGGCGGTGCGTCTGGAACACCAGGCTAACGAGGCCTCGCGCGCGCTGACGTCCAGCAGAGCCACTAGCAGATACGGTGGGTCTAAGCGACTCTGGACACGTGGCAGGCACACACGGACTCCCCTCCTCCAGCTGCTCGACTTGTCCTAGACTATGAGGATGCCAGGCATCCAGAGGCCAACAGTCCAGAGGCCTTCATAATAGGCCACAGAAAACATCTCAAGTTTGGCTGATATTATTAACCCTGACCATTAACTTCTGTGGTTCAACAAAGGAACCAGGGTCAGCCCAGAGGAAATGAACCTGTGGGAATTAGCTGCGCAGTGGCAGACTGGGCAACAGGATGCAGGATTCCTACAATGCTCTCCGGGCCTCAGTTTCCCCTTCTCTACCACAGCTGCTAAGTTCGCCTTTCTCAAGGTCTTTGCAAAGGATCAAATGACTTTAAAGCTATTTGAAAATACAAGTTGCGAGTCACTGGCATGTAGAAGAGGGAAGAATTTTGGCCAGATCTCCGGAAAGGGATTTACACCTTGACCATGGTAAATGGTAAGGCAACCCAGATGTATACCCCAGCCACCCGTGGCCACATACACTCTGCTTGCTTGTTTAGACAGCTGCCCCCGCAGAGGCTCCAAACCCAGCCTCTGGGTGGTGGGCATCCCCCAATTCACACACGGTCTGTGTAATGAGATTCAAAGTCTTATCACTGATTCGGTTTTGTGCTGGAAGCTCTAGTAACCAGAGTGATCCCTGCTCTGAGAGAGAAGCCCCCAAGTCGGTTTTCCCTCGGTGCAAACATGCAATCGCCCGGCCACTTTCCTGGGTGTTTGCCAGGATATACTGACACCTGCTTGCCCCAAGGCTGAGCTAGGACAAAGGGGTCCTGAGCTCACACTGCAGAGCCTGCGTTAGGTCCTCTGGCAAAATGCCCAGAGCCATGCCGCTCATAGATACAGAGGAGGAATGGACACTTCTAGAGCATTTACCATGAGACAGACCTGGCATGTAACATGGGCGATCCCTGATGAGGCATTCCAGCCTCCTCCTGCTCTTCTGATGGTACTTATCCTAGTTCTGCAGGATCTCCAAACTCTGCTGAGGGAGCTGCTGCAATGACCCAGGGGAGCGTTGGCGGGGGCTGACCCTCCTCCCAGCTGCCAGGGGATCTTCTAAACTGCAGTGAGATTGCTTGGCTCTGCCCACCCTTTCTGCTGCCCTCAGCAGAGGACTCTGATCTGCACTATGCACTTAAGGGCCTGTCCCTGAACTGCAAAGTGCTTCTCTGCAATAGCCTGGCACGAGTCCAGAAGTAGAGACTTAACATTCAAGGAAAGACCCGCTACTCCCTCCCCTCCCCACCCGTCTCCACTTTTGCTGCCCACATGGTGAGTCCAAACCCCTGACTCCTGAATCTCCGCACATGTACCTTGTCTGCCACCTGGAAGATGCTCTTCTTATTCTTCATCTGGCCAATTCCTACTCAGCCTTTAAAACTCATCTCAGGGCAGCCTGGGTGGCTCAGCAGTTTAGCGCCACCTTCAGCCCAGGGTGTGGAGACCTGGGATCGAGTCCCATGTCAGGCTCCCTGCATGGAGCCTGCTTCTCCCTCTGCCTGTGTCTCTGCCTCTCTCTCTCTCTGTGTCTCTCATGAATAAATAAATAAAATCTTTTTAAGAAATAACAATAATAATAATAAAACTCATCTCAAACATCCCCTCCCTCCCCCACATTCAAGACCCTGCCTCAGAGGCCCCACAGCTCCTGTGCCTTCCCCACCTGGGTTGTAGTCTGAATTCCTGTATCACTGTTCGTCGTCGTCCCCCACCCCCCACCCCCCCACCCCCCGGGCACAACCCCTCCTGGCCCATAGCAGGTGCTCAAGCAAGGCTGAATACCCAACACTAACAAACACCCAGCCTCATTCTGGGCCAGGCATGGGGTGTAGAGAGCTCTATATACATTATTTCATCCAGTCCTCACAGCCACCTGGACAGCTGGGGACAGAAAGAACCGGAAAGTTCAGAGCCTGAATTAGATCCAAGCAATTCATCCCCAGAGACCAACTCTTACCTACCAGGCCCTACTTCTAGATATTGCAACAAGTGGGTGGGAGACAGGCAGCACTCTGGGTGAGGCCAGGGTGGTGCCCATGTGCAGGTGGGGAGATGAGCAGAGTCAGTGGGTTTCTGCTCCAGGTCACTGTCTCACTGGCAAGGGAGCTCTATCCAGCCCTTCTCAAGGGGTGCCTATAAAGGCAAACAGAGGAGAGGTGCCCAACCAGGATGACAAATTGCGAAGAAAGAAACCAAAGAAGAAGAAGGGCAGGCTTCATGTTCCTTCAGTTGAGAACTAACTTGAGCTCTAGATTCATGGCTGCCAAGGTGGTGGGAACATTCCAGACCCTCCTGCCAAAGGGTGGTCAGGCATCTCACCTCCTCCTAGACCCTCCTAGATCTCCAAGCACAGTCTGAGGTCACAGGGAAGAAGGATTCATTTACTCCTGGGAATTAGGCTGCTCTGTAAACCCAGATCCACATTTCTACAGGAGCTTCCTCTGGAGAGAACTCAGACAGGTTCACACCAGACTCCTGGCCTGTTGGCGTACCAGCGCCCAGTGGAGAAACTAGAACAGGAATCTTAAATCCTCTTACTGCCCAAACAGGTTTAGCTCTCTTTAAAGGGAGGTAAGGATTTAATATGATCTGTGAGCACTGCCCAAGGACACCCAGACAACCACAGAAACAAACCTGTGGTCTTCAGCACTGACATGCATGCACACACAAACACACACACACACACACACCACCACCACCACCACCACCACCACCACCACCACCACCACCCCGCGCCCCACCTCCCAGGCCTGGCAACCAGGTACTGAGTGACCTCTCAGACCTGCTTCTGGGTCCTGGGCTGGCTGAACTCAGAACGGCTAGCACCTGCTCTACCTTCCTCACGGCTACTGGGGGAGGCCCTCTGTCCCCCTGATGGAGCTCCCTCCATCCACTGGGAACTCGCTAGGGGAGTTCTCAGAGGGTGCATTTCCTGCGGTGATTCACGACCCTGGAAATTTCCTTAAGAAACTTGAACTGAGTTTGAATTGAGGCCCTGAACTTTGAAGGTAAATGACTTTACTAAGCTACATATGAATAAATCTCACTAAGGCCTTCACTGATGCTCCAAGGCATGGCTCTGTCTCTATAACTGAGGGGGAGGTTGAGCCCCTCCCAGCCTGAGACACCTGCTTTCTAGAAAGCTCTCTCTGATGGATATCTTTGCCATGAGGTCACTTATGAACAAAAGCTGCCCATATCCAAAAGAAATGCTTCCTATCCAAAGTGATGATGATGTAAACATATATATTTATTTAGTCACATGAAAGGATAGTCATGATGTGTTGCTCGATCAAAGACTTGGGGTTTAAAATAGTATGATTAGTAAAAAATACAATAAAATAGAATCGTCTGTTTAGGCCTGTGGTAAACAAACACATATGCATGAAATAACTCACATGTATCTGTTTGCAGAGCCAATGTTAACCTGATGATCACCAAGAAACCAGACTTGGGATAATTTTTGTCTTTTCTCTTAATGTTTTATGATTTTTCTAAATTGACCAATTAGTACTTGTAAAAAAAAAATCAAGGGTAAATTCAAAGATGTTTATTCTTAAACCCATTTTAGTAACGATAAATATATGTGGATATATGTGCATATCACGTGTCCCGTATACTAAAAGAAAAATAACCTAGTTGCTGCCACTCCAGAAAGTACATTTTCACTACCGTCCACTCTCATTGGACTTGACTTTCCCACTTCAGAGGGAGCCGAGGCCAGGGAGGACGCTGCAGCTGGAGGGGGAGGCATGGCCCGGGCAGTAGCCCGCCACCACCCTCTGCCCAAGGTGATTTTTTTTTTCCCCCAAGGTGATTTTTACAAGCTTCCTGCCTGGGCAAAGGTTGTCCCAGGCCTGTGCTTCCCACCCTTTAAATAAATCCCCACCCAAGTTATCTTCTGACTTCTTCTATGAGCAAAGCACTTAAAGGGTAAGGTGGAGCAAGGCCGGCCGCCCCCTTGCAGCCTCTCAGAAGGTAGAACAAGGCCACCTGGCTGAGCACTTACCACGCAGTCCGTGCTCAGCATGTGCTGGGCGATGGCCTTGGGGTCCTTGCTGGTGAACAGTTCTTTCACCCGCTTCAGCATCGCCATTTCCAGGGGCTTGTTCTCAGCAGGAAGGAGCTTCGACTCAAAGTCATTGGGCCTGAATGAGGAGGCCGTCTCCAGACGGGGCAGCACAAACTCGCCCTCATCCTCCTGCTGCCCCTGGTCCATCTGCGTGGCTGGCGCCTCCCCAGGCCCTGCCCCGTCATCGTCAAGGATCAAGTAGTTGGTGCCAGAGTGCCGGGGCCCTGGCACCCCGTTCTGCTTGGCTGTTAGCAGCTCCACGTAGCTGTCGTGGGCACAGAGGGGTGGCCTCGCTCCCCTGTCACCGCTTATAGCGAAGGCTGGGTTCAGTTCACAGTAGTTGGCCTCTGAGTTGAGCCAGGTGGATGGAGACGGGGGAGGCTGCAGGAGGGGAGCCTTGCAGGGCTTGGGGGGCGGCTTGGGGCAAAGCTGGCTGTCTGAGCCCCTCAAGGCCTCCCCTGCCCTAGCATCTGAGGAGACCCTCCGAACCAATGCCGGGCTCAGAGTGGGCTCGCTGCCCGTCCTGAAAACGGGTGAGTTTGAGCGAGGGCTTGTGTCCACACTCGGGGAGCGAGAGGACAATTTACAGCCTGTGGAGAATAAGAGAGGGTCAGGGAAACCTCAGCTATGCAGAGAACACAAAGCAAAACTGGAGTGACAACTCCCCAGGCCTCAATTCATGCCCTTGGGTTTCAGTTTTTACTTCCCAAAGATAACTCAGTATGACCGCCCCACACCCAATCTAGAGCATTTCAGGGGCTTGGATGGCTGGCTGGCCGCACCCCACTTCTGGGGGGATTCTAAGTCGCAGTGATGAGCAACAGCTGGGCTGCAGTGTCATTTTATGGTCAGAGAGGGTTAGTATAGTCAGAAAAGGAAAATACGTGGAGCCCTGAAGGTAGTGAGTAATCTAGTCTTGCCCTAAGATCAGAAGCCTTTGGTCACATAGCATAAGGGCCTGAGTCACTGTCACAGCCAGGGTGGATCCAGCCAGCCTTGAGGGAGAGCTGGAGACATCCCAGGAAGCAGGGGACAAGATCCCAAGCTAACCTACATAGAAGTGACCCACCAAGGGGCATTAGGAAAATCAGCCTGTGGTCCCAAGGGAGGTTGGTTATAAAAATAAGGAACCACCACCCATGGCTCACTAATCCAGTTGCTTACGAGGTTTGCCCACAGTCCACAGCTCCTCGCTCCTCTGGCTGTAAAAGGAGAATGGAGAGGAGGAGGGGTCTGTCTGGGCAGCTGTGCCCCCAGGAACCCCGGCACTGACCCAGCCCCCTCTGCCCAGGGAGGGCACGGAGAGGGCTCCTCTGTCATGAAGGCTACCAGTTGGTGGTTGAGCATGGGTCAGAGAACCTGGGTTCATGCTGGCTTAACGGAGGGCCAGACAGGTCACTCTGGATGAGTTACTTAGTTAGACACAGAGAGGCAGAGACACAGAGGCAGAGGGAGAAGCAGGCTCCAGGCAAGGAGCCCGATGTGGAACTGGATCCAAGGACCCTGGGATCATGCCCTGAGCCAAAGGCAGATGCTCAACCACTGAGCCATGTCCCTCTGGATGATTTATTTAACATCTGTGCCTCCATTTCCTCAACAAGAAGAAGAGGATAATCATTCCTGCTCTGAAGGTTTGTTATGAAGCCTAAAGGCTATCACACACAGTGTCTGGCTTGCTGACCCACATCCGGATGTAGTCCTACAATCCCCTACCCTCCAGTCTACAGGCACAGAGCCTTGTGTCGTCCCTACATGGGGGGAACAGACCGCAGGGAAACAGCCTGAAGGAAATCAGGCTCACACGGTCACCCTCCTCCCAGGAAATTCCCCAAGACCTACCAAGTGGCAGGTAACTTTCTGACTGGTGCGCTTTGAGGGATAAGGCTCTTCTGTCCTGCATGTGATCCAGGCAGGCCGGCTGGCTACCGCTCTTCTCTTTATTTCTGAAGCGAAAGATAAGTGGAGCAGAAACGTGTCATTAAATCGTAAAACCTTTAGGCAGCATCACGGAAAGTCTCTAAGAAGAAAGACTGCTTAGCAGGGAGCAGTACGAGTGGAAGGGCACATCCCCACAGTAAAGGAATGTCTGTCCCAGGAGGAAATTACTGCCTGGGGCGGTTAACCCAGGATCGCGCCTGGGGCCCCATCCCCACGTCCCCAGGACCAACCCAGTCAGGTCCCAGGCTGCCTCCTCTGAGCTCTTCCATCCGGTTGAGCAGAGCAGAGCAAAGATTTCATGATACTCTCAGGAAAATCTGATGAGCTGGAATGTGTACTTTTAGCAGAGCTTAAAATTACTTACAGACCCGGGGCGCCGGGGAGGGGTGGGGGGGACGACTTGTTTAACTAAAATGCATTTTCCACCACGCCTCATGCTGTCAGGGAGGAAAATGTGGGGCAGCCAGTGCTTCGGCCCAAGTCTCCATGTCCCCCCAAATAGCCCACAGGGTCACCTGGGAGGCTGTCACTGGCATCCTCCTGGAAGGACCGGGCGGCTCCTGCCGCACCGGGGAAGGGTCGAGCCTTCCTCAAGAGCTTTCCAGGGCACAGCCGCCCAGGGAAGCGGAGACTGCCGCTTCCCACACCATCCCACACCGTCCAGCACCCCTCCGCGGCTAGCACCCCTCGGCTTCCTCCCACGCACATGGGGAGCCTCTCTAGCACCTGCAAACCACTCTCCTCTGCTAGAAGCCACTGCACGGCGCCGCTCAAGTTCTAATGAACTTTCATCCGCCCTCCCACAGGCTTCGGCTGCAGAGATCACAAAGTTCTTTCCTACCTTTGCAAGCACCAAAGGGAAGAGCAAACAAACCAAAAAATAATAATAATAATAACCCCCGAACTCCGAGCAACAGAGAAACTCCGGCAACCCCCAGAGATAAGGCAGGGCAGAGGGCAAATTCCACAAGGCCACGGCTTCAGCCCAGCGGTATTTACGCAGGGATCTTCAGAGCAGCCAGCCCACTGGCCCAGAACACCCGCCTGGGCCAAGCAGGGTGGCTGGGGGCGCACCCCGCCCGCGGCCGGCCAACCAGCGGCCCTGACGTCAGGGCAGGCAGGGCAGGGCGGTGGCGGGAGGCGCTCCCCCGGGAGCCCACGGTTAGGCCGCTGTGCTGCGCCCAGAGGTGGCAGGGCTTAGAAAAGTGCCTTCACTGGGCACTGGGCGAAGTGGCTCTGTTAGACCTGCCTCAGGACAGAGAGACTTTCTCAGTCTTTCATTTCTTACCTTAAAAAATACGTTTCTATCGTACATCCGGTCACTGAGGGCAGAGCAGGAGGCAGGCCTTCCCCGCCAGCACTGCCCTGCGCACGGTTCTGTGCGCGGCCCAATACCCCCTGGCTCTGTTCGTGACATTACCTTCCTGTTCTCAGTTGGGCAGCTGCTCCTCACACTCACAAAAGAAACAGAGGAAAAAGTACCCCTTTGAGATCGTTAAGGGATCTCAAGTCCATTCTTATTACTAAGAAAAGGAGAATTGCTGTATATCAGTTCTGGCCTCCCTCCCTGCCATGGAGTCCTACATTCTACTGCCCTCCAGAAAATACTATTTATCATGATTATTCATATCCACGTTGACCTCCGGCACTGTTCTAAGCACTTTGCAAGTCTTCGATCATTTAACCCTCACAAACCCCATCATTCCAGTTGGGGGGAAAGTGAGACCCAGAGAAGGTCAAGAGCTTGATTGGTGGTGGACCAGCATGTGGGGCCAGGCAGGCAGGGCCCATGGCCAGACGCTGACCAACATGTACCAGTGCTTGGCAGCAGCACACGGCCCAGTCCACATTACTCAGAGGCCTGCGTTTTGCTTGTGAGTTTTTGCAGTCCACCAATTACAGTCTATGACATTTCCCCCTGTCCAGAAAGAAAACCAGTGAGTGGAATAAGATATGTTGGTTTAAGGGTATAAGTTGAGATGCCAGGGAGCCAGAGAAGGGAGGCTGTGTCACCAAGGAGCTGGAGCCAGTCTTCACCCTACTAGGCCCACCTTTTCCCTGCTCTCCTTCTCTGGAATGGTCAGATAGCAGGCACGAGCACCCAGCTCCATGAGAGAGAGGTCCTATGTGAAGACAGCACCCGCCACTGGTAGTTGAGGACAGGTGCCTCAGCGGGGCATCCAGTTATCTGGAATCTTCTCTTCCCAGTCCCCAGGGTTCAGGTCAGAGCCCCCAGGCTCTCAATGTCTCTCATCTGAGGAATCTCATCTTTTCTCACTGAGTCAACCACCCTTTCCGTGCGTACTAAGCCCTAATCCAACCCTTAGGCTCAGCTCCCCTCCCAAGCCCCTAGACTGTTGCTGGACACAGTCACTCAGACATAAGCCTACGATCATCTTGCAGATGCAGCAACTGGTTTTTCCTCTGGCCCTCTGGGCCCTCCTGTGGTCTCTGACATGCCCTGTTCCAACCCTCCCCACACGTACAAGAGTCTCAGAAGCCAAGGTCCCGGGCTCTCCCTCTACCGCCCCTGCACAGCCTGACCCTCCGTGACTCACTGACTGGTCTTCCCACTCCAAGCCCTCTCCCTGCCCCACCAGCACACTGCCACCCTGGTCTGTTCCTGGGACATTCACCACGTCAAGTCTTTGATGCTCCCCCAAACCTTTCAGCCTGGCTTCAGGGCCTCCAATGATGTGACTGGGGTCACCTCCCTGAGCCTGCCCCTACCAGCCCCTAACATGGGCCCTTTGCTTGAGTCCCACCCACCTACCCGCTCCAAGCAACTCTGGTCCTTGCCTATAGCTACATGCATGCGCACACCGAGCCCCCACCTGGAACACCCACCCCTTTGCAGCGTCTATCCAGATTTCCCCTAGTCTTCAGACCAGCTGGGAACCTCCTGTCTTCATGAATCTCTCCCATCCAACCCTCCTCCCTTCCTCCGCACCGGCCTCATTTCATCTTGGCAGCGACTCACCGGGGAACTAATCACGCCCTGCCTCACGACAGCTATTCCAGTAACACCTGGCGTTCTTAGTGACATCTTTTCCTGTTCCTCGGTTTCCCGGGGTGAGCTCCTCACCTGCCTAACAGAGCCGGGGCAGGTCCAGAGTGCACCCCCAACCCCACCCCACGAGGCCCTGACCCACCTGAGGAGGTTCCCCTTAGGCGAGCTCTGCTCCCGGGCCTGGACGCCGCCCATGGTGAGGCTCAGCCTCTTGCCCACGTCGGGCCTGCGACCCGGGGAGGCGCCGTAGCGCTCCTCCAGGCACCGCAGGGGCACTGTCCTGTTGATGGGCTGGAAGATGATGGCTCCGCTCTGCTGGGAGATGGGCCGCCGGTTGCCCACGTAGCAGCGCACCAGGCCGGGGATGGAGTCGAAGCTCTCCGTCTCAAACTGGTACTGCACTCGGCTGTAGGCCTCGCTGAGCCGCAGCACCGTCCGGTGGATCTTGAAGTGCTGAGCGAGGTTCTTCCACTGACAGGTCAGGACAAAGTTTCCGGGGCTGGACAGAGAGTCACGAACCAGGAAGTCGCCATCTCGCTGCACGAGGTTTTCTGATACCTTTGGGACAAAATGATGAGGAGTCGGAAAGGCAAGCGTACATTCCTTGCAAGCGCCGCACCGCTCTCCACTTGGGCCAACAGGAGACAACGCTATTAGGTCTCTTCCTCTTCAGTCGGCTCTTTATTTTTTCAAATGTCAAATTCTTAGAAGACCCATTCATGCACTTAAGAACCATCCGCCGCCCACCTACTATGTGCCGGGTGCTGTGGTGGGCGCCGGGCTCAGAGCCGTGAGGGAAGCAGACCAGGGTCTCCACGGTCACACAGAGCTTCTGCATTTAGTGCAGAGCTGCTACTTCGGTGAAGATAAGTAAGCGCCAGGTATGGTATGTCAGATGTTGTCAAGTTAAGGAAAAAGTCAATCGGGAAGGGGAGATAAGAAGTGCCTGGGAGGGGACGGGGGCTGTTCTTTGAAACAGGGTGGCCAGGAGGGTGTCATGAGAAGGTGACATTTATGCAGACTGAAGCAAGTAAGGTGACAGAAAATAAGAGAAAGACGAGAATTCATGTCCAAGGAGTCTGACCCCTCCCCACCCCCAACAGGGGAGGATAGAGTTTTGTTGGATGGGGGGAGGGGTCCACACACAGGTGGAGGCCCGGCACTGTGCAATCCGAAACCTGCAGTGGTTCTGGGCATGCCACTCGCTGGAGGGCCTGTAACAGGTCAGTGTCTCCTCTCACTGGAGGATTATATATTTGCATATGTGATGTACACAAAGCACTAGTACAGTGCCTAGAACAAGGTAGGTGCTCAAAAATTGTTAACTGTGAAGATGCTGATGTTTATAGCAAAAGGAGAATCTATACTGCGTTGCAGGTGGTCATTCCTGTAGCCAGACTGCCTGGGTTTGCATTCTGGCTCTACTGCGTGGCTTTGGACAAGTTATGTAAACCCTTTGTGGCTCAGTTACATCACTTGTAAAATGGAGATAATGTCACCCACACAGTAGCTATAAAGATGTAAAGGAGTAAAGCGTTAGCTGTAACTACCATTACTACGGTTGCAGTGGGCAGCTACACAACCTGAAATGATATATGGCTGAAAATTTATGCTCACTGCCAAGTGGGAAACAAAGTTTACAAAAACAATAAAGAGAAGGATGGTGATGAGAGTCACCAGTTTTATAAACTTTGACATTTTCCCCGGGATGTTCCAACACTGGATCAGTTTGCTTAGGACAGTGTGCCTCGATGGTTACTTAAAAATTATATCTTTGCCTTGAAAATATGTTTTCATGCAGAAATTCCATTTCTTGGGATTGAGCCTGAGGAAACAATCATAGTTGTAAACATAGTACTTATCTTAAAGGTTGATGGTGAGGGTGCCCACCAAAAGTGGGACATGCACACAATGGACACACATAAAACATAGGATGGTGCAGAAGACTATTTTACAGCAGAAGAGAATGCCCAGAATAGATCATCAAAGGAAGACAATGGGCTGCAAAAGTATATGTGGTATGATCTCATACTTGAAAAGCCTGGGAGGAGGATTTCTATCAAAATGTTCACAGTGGCTGTCTCCAGGAGGGAGAATTATGGGTGAGAGTTTCATTTTCTTCATTTTACTCTCTGTATATTCTACAATCAGTTTTAAACTATAAAAAAGAAAAGTTAGAATAAGGTTTACTTCTTTGATAGTGCTGAGAAATCTGCTACATTAAAAAAAAAATTATCACAATGCGATGCCCTCCCCCCCAAACCCCTTTCCTGTCAGTATTGTCCTGGGTGAATGACTGGCTAGATCAGGTTATGATAAAAACCCAAGAGCAATACTATACCTTAATCCTGCACTTCTATTTCTCAATTTCTATACTTTGAAATAAAAAAAAAAACATTCACGGTGATCACCCCGAAGAACAATCACACAGAGTATATTCTAGGCCATGGGGCTGTGGTCGCTGGTATAATTCCTCTAGTTCCTGGCTCCTGACAGGGATCCGGGCCGGGGAGGGATGGAGAGTGAAGAGTAGCTGGCCTCACGAGGGCACTGGTGGCCTTGCTACTCTGTGCCACTTGCCCTGATGATACCCTCTCTTCACCTGAAATTAAATTACTGTCTTAAAAGAGAAGCAAGCTCCAAAGGGTATGAGGCTGCAGGCAGCCGGCCAGGAGTTCAATTATCTGAACCACAGGCCAGCCTCGTACCTCTTCAGATTATTGCCTCCTGCCCGCTCGGGCTCTGCAGACCACAGGGACACCTGCCTTTCCTCCACCCACTTCCTGCGCACGTGGAAATGTACTTTGGGTTCCTGACCTCAGTTCTTCCCAAGGTCTCCTTGGAGATGGATGGGCCTAAGTGACTGCAGTCCACTTGATTATATATATCTGCTTCTAGCTACACTGGGGCTTGCTCTGACGTGGTGCTGGTGGGTGACCGTGCGGGGTCCTCAGCGTGGCGGTGTCAGAACTGCCGGGCGCGCCGGCAGGAAGAGCAGGTACCTGGCGGGGGATGCGTCCGTGGTACCAGGCGTGGCTACGCAGGTCCTCGCCGCTCAGCAGCAGCTCCTCCTCCAGCTCCTTCTTCAGCCTCTCAGGGGTCCTGTCCATGACGTGCCTGTCCTTGGAGAACTGCAACACAGGGTCAGTGGTGACTTCCCAGCCTGCCCGGGACAGCCGGCCCACCTGCCTTGCAGTTGGCCGCTTGGCTAATCAAGCCAGGATATGCCAGAAGCCGGATTCAGGTAGGGGAGCCTGGATAATGATTACAACCTGCTGTGACCTTTCATTTCTCCGGCTGCAAGCACGCAGGAAAATGTTCACCTGCCTACGGGAACTAGGGTAGGAGGGCCGGCCAAGCTGTTCCTGTTATCAGTGGGCTCAGATAGCAGTTCAAGATGAGCGGAGCTGGGGGGAATGGGGTAGGGGAGCTGGGGGGGTGGGTAGGGGAACTGGGGGGAGTAGGGAGGGGGGTGGGGGTGGGCAGAGAGAGGTGTGCGGGAAGTGAGGCGCCACTCGGCCAGGGAGCTTCCTCTTCTCCTTGGGAACTTTCCTAACGTGAGCTAGGCAGGCCAATTCTCGGCGCCCCACTGCCCAACATGCAGTCCCCGGGCTGAAGGAAGGGCCCTGAGCTCTTTGCTGCGGGCAAACTTCAAGTAAGGAACTGAATTAGCCTCTGGAAACATTTAAGGCAACTGGACAGAAGAATTCTGACAACAGAAGTCTGACTTTGGATTTTGTATGTCTTTTTAATTTCATTTTTCTAATATTTCATTTGTATGACAGGTTGGAAATTGATACTTAAAAAAACTGGTCTTTCACCTCTGATAGCTTGAGAATCACTGATCTAGGTCACCGCACAGGAGCTGGCGCAGGAGTCCGGGTGGGCAGCACTCCCTCCAGATGTAATCTAGAATCCACGCCCACTTACTTGGGAACTGAACTTGGACACCTGCCTGGTTCCCAGCAAAACCAGGCTCAGAGATCACTGGCTGAAGGTCACGGGAGCAGGAAAACACTGTGGCCTTGTGTTTTCCCAGGTTCCCCAACTTGGCCTCAAAAGCCTCTAGAAGTCACCGAACTATCCTCATCATGCTGCTCTGTGCCTCAGCAGAAGAGGCCCAAATCCTTCTCCACCCAAGGAACAGGAAACGGACTTGGGATTTCACAGCCCTCAAGCCTTTGAGGGCACGTTGGCTCAGGAGGGTGCTGGCTGCAGCAGGACCCACGGCCACTCTCCACGTAGCGCTCTGGTGGACCAGTGGCTTACTTCTCCCCCTCCGCTTCACACCACCCTCCTCCTCACAGAGCAGACACCTGCATCACAGAGACGCCCAGCCACTGCCCTAGCTGCCCACAGGCATTAGCAGCCTTGTTGGACATTGATCATTAATTATGTACAGGTACATCTGAAGACAGCTCACTGGAAAGACTTGAGCACAGAATGCAGATTGTCAACCAGGCCACATTTGCTGATAACTGATGGTCTGTCTTGCCTCCCACTAGATTTTGACGGTCACGAGAGTAGAAACCCATCTGCCTTCTTCCCTACTGCCCTCCAGCAATGCCTGAACATTTTAGGCTCTCCACACTCACTGAATGAACCAGTACCCAAAGATGAGGCCTCTCTAGAGCTTTTCCTCTTCAGTCTCAAACTATCTGAAGCCTCATTTTAGCTGAGCATGTTGCCACACAACTAAAGGATGGCATTCCTCAACTTTCCTCTCTTAATGTTGTCATGGGGCCATATGACTACTTCTGGCCAAGGAAAGGTACACTCCTGCTTAGCCGGACGTCTAAGCTGAGATGTGACGGTGCCATCTTGGACACGAGGAGGGAGCCACATCCTCCAAATAGGCCCAGATCCCTCACAACTGGGGAGTCAACACATCAGTCCCAGATCATCCACCTTCAGGTCTTCCGTGTGATTTTTTGTCTTGTTTAAGCCTATATTTTGATTGTCCCTGTTACTGGCAGCTGAACTGAAATCCTAATCGATACTGTGAGCCTAGCTTCTACTCAGCCCCCCTGACAGTCTGAGTCCCTTGTGCTATGTCCTGGGCCCACTTCTTGGCCTGAGCTCTGAAAATGGAGTCATCCGTAGTCATACCCCATGTAGACCTCCACTGAAACTACAGTCACCCAGATCCAGAAAGCTGTTGCCCTCTTTCTCCCTGATGCCCAACACCCAGGCCGCTTCCCACCGTCACCCCTTCTTTCTCGGCATCTTTTACAAATAGCAAGATTTCGTAGCATTTTATAAACAACAATCCTTCACTCCAGATTTTGAGATAATACTGCTTTACACTTGTTACCAGAAATATAAAATCTGCTATCTTGTTACTTCTGCCCTAACCCCTTAGAGGGAAATCCACAATTCTTGTTCTCCCCCTACTGTGGACTGTGGAGATGAGGCATGATGGGGTACGGCAGGAAAGTACCGAGCCAGGAGAGAAAAGGAGGGGTCAGTAAGATTGACCCTCCCTTGAGATGGGAACTCAGACTTCAAAAACTATGCCCTTAGGCTCTTGCATAATTTGTACAAAGTTAAGAGGTTACACAATTGACTGGATTTAGAGTTGGGGCAGGGGAGGAGGAGAGAGATAAAGGGCGGAGGAGGAGAGGGAGAGAGACAGATCCCCATCAAGCAAGCAATTGCAAGGGTTCTTCAGAACCAGTGAGAGCTGGTTCTACTATATTAAAAAGAACCAGGTTGGGGACGCCTGGCTGGCTCAGTGGCATCTGCCTTTGGCTCAGGGCATGATCCCAGGGTCCTGGGATAGAGCCCCATATCAGGGGAGCCTGCTTCTCCCCCTGCCTCTGTCTCTACCTCCCTCTCTGCGTCTCTCATGAATAAATAAATAAAATCTTAAAAAAAAAAAAAAAAGAACCACGTTGGATTGTGGGAGCCTCTCCTCAGCAGATGATGTGGGCAACATCTCTCATACAGCTGAACAAGGCAATTCAAAAGTCCCCCACGTACGGTCGCCCTCATGATTAAATTGTAGTTATTTGGGGGGTGAATGCCCTCTAGAACTTTTAATCACATACATTAATGCAACTTTTATTATTTTTCTGAAGTGCCTGTATTTTATGATCCTTGACCTTGCCAACTACATGTGGCACATATATTGTGCTACTATATAGGAGTACCTTGATGGGCTGTCAACCTCATGGTGGATAAGGGATGACCATATAGGAAAATTGGCAAAATGTATCCCCTTGTATCTTTTTTTTTTTTTTTAAGATTTTATTTATTTATTCACGAGAGAGACACAGAGAGAGGCAGGGAGCAGGGAGGCAGGTTGCCTGGGGGGAGCCTGATGCAGGGCTCAATCCCACGACCCCAAGATCATGACGTGAGCCAAAGGCAGACATTCAACCACTGGGCCACTCAGGTGCCCCTATCCACGTGTATCTTTGAGAGCACTATGATCGATACTTGTGCTCCTCTGGGAACCAAGAATGACGTTGCTGCTTCACAGGATAGGTCACATGTGACTGTGACATTGCCAGAATTCTGTCCACTTGCCCCCAACAACCAGAACTTGTGCTAACAAGGCACCCTTCCACTTACCTGCTGCCATCTGGGACAAATATGAATTTCTCCCTGAAGTGCAGCCATTTCAGTCATGGCCATCCTGAGCTAATTTTGGGGTCTTTGGGACCACAAAATAAATTCCAGCAATTCAGGGTAACATATCAGGATCTCTGCCCTTAGCAATGGCTTTCTCCCATCGGTGTGGTCACCAGTGTCCTTTGAAGTTCTGATTCCACTAATGCCCTAAGAAGCCTCCAGGCCTTCCTTAGATTGCCTTCTGAGGGAAGGGTACAAGAAGTAAGTTTCTACTCCCACAGTCACATGCATTGTTATCTTACACCTGGCTCAGAATTATGCAGGAGAAGAGACTAAAGAATAAGTATAGGTCCCAGCATTCCAGTGGCTTCCAATCCCAGGAGAGGAAAGAGTACAGAAGCACCTCAGACATCTTATGAATTCAAAGGCTGTCTGGACCCAAGTCATTCTCATTTTTCTGTCAACACGGGACAAAGGGCTTCTGTGACAGAGGGCATGGTGACATCCCAGAGCAAGTACAATATAGCTGGGCTCTCAGAAAGTTTTCACGTTTTATGTGCTTCAACTACCAGAAAGACAGGCGGCAAGAAAATTCATGCATAATCAACATCTCACACAGATGCTGTGTTACTAACAAGCACATTATAGTAACACAACTTTTCCTCCATGCTCAAATTCTCTAACTATTTGCCCTTGATTTTGAACTTCATCTCTAGATGGCAAGTCCAATTCTTTGTTTCCTGAGCTTCTTATCTTGAAGAGAGGAGGTGGCAGCAGGTAGGCCTGAGCCAGAGTCAAGTTCCTCTGCACCAACGCAAGCTCCGGATCCCGCCATCCTGAGCTCCACCCCACACAGTAGCTGGGGTGCACCCTCGGGAAAGAGGAGCTGCTAGGCTTTAGGATCAAGAATATTCTGCCTATGAGCTTTGCCGGGTTCACTCAAGCGACCAAATCCACCCACGGTCACCATGAGAGAAAGATGAGGGCAGGCCCCGTGTCTCCTACTCCTAGGCTTGCCCAAATTGGATCCACCAGAAATCTGAGGGGTTTTTTTTTGGCGGGGGGGGGAGGCTGTAAGAAAAAGTGTTATGGATATAATTAAGTAATAAGAATATATTGAACAGGAAAGAAAAAGGGGGGAGAGGGAGAGGGAGGGTTAGTGACTACCATCTCATGGTTTCCCACTCACGTGGCTCCACTTCCAAAATTTCCTCCTGTCCTAGTCATTAGTTCTGGGGGCTGAGATGACGTACGTAAGTTGATAACAAGGGCAAATGCAGGGGGTGGATGAGGCCCACACTTCTCCATCCAAATTGCAGTCAGAAAATGCATTCATCACCATAATTGTTGCTTTTTAGGGAAATCTAGGTCTAGCTACCTCTTCCCTCCTGCCAGCATTTCACTAATCCCAATGTGACAGCACAGTATGTAAGCACGGCCAGCCCTCTCCCCCCAGCCGCAGGCCATGGTGCCACTGGCGGGCTGTGTGGCTTTGATTAAATGACTTTACCTCTGGGAACCTCAGGCTCCTGGTCTGTAAAATGGGGGTGAGAGTATGTGATGAGATGTTAACAAGGGTGGAACAGGTCCATATTTGTAAAGCACTTAGAATATCCCCAGTCAGCACAGTTAACTGTTATCACAGACACGCCGCAATGCTCGCTATCATCCGGTTACATAAAAGGCAGGCTTGACACCAGAGGTGTTTGCAGTGTGATGCACAGACGTGTAGGGCGAGGTGGGTGCTCCGGAGGGAAGCAGCTAGGGACTCAGCCCTGGCGGCCCCGCACGCCCCCCCAGCACCTCTGCTCCCCGCTGCCCTGCCAGGGCCAGGCCTAGTCGCTGCGGCCGGCCTCAAAAATCATGCCTACCACTCTGAATCTGGTCTGAACATCTCTGCAGCCCCACACAGCCCCAGCAAGTCTGTTCCTACAGGCTGGAATAGCCAGCGCCCGGAGATGGTTGGAAAACGCATTCTGGACGCGCAGAGCCAGTTCCACAAACGTGCTGGGAACTCTGATTAACGCGGAAACCCACATTTCAACAGCCCTCCCAGAAAGAAAAAGCCGTTCCAGCCCAGGAGGAATGAGCTCAGGGTCTCCTCCCGCAAGGGCTGCCTGACATCGGAGCCTGCATTTCAAATCAGGCACAACAATAGGACTCGACCTCCTCAGAGGAGGTCTGCGTTCCTAAGTTTGGGGATGCGGGAGGGTGTGCACGGAGAGAGCGCGCGGTGGGAAAGCCCCAGAGAAGGCCCACACTCATCTGTATGCAGGAGACATCCGAGAGGATTAGAAAGAGATGTCATCTGCATTATAATTAATATTTATTTTACTCTGTTCCAGCCTCTAAGAAAAACTTCCTAGTTCCCATAGAATTTGAAATTGTGCAAATCACCAGGAAAGATCCTGTCCCCAGGGGCTGAAGGTAGAAAGGGAAAGACTGGGAAGGCACCATTTCCCCAGCCATCAACAATCAGGACCAAGCAATCAGCCAACCTATCTGCCAGCAGGGGGTGACACCCAGGGCCCTACCCTTGGGAGGGCCCAGTGCTCTTGGAAGACCACACACAGAACAACCATCGAAACTCAGTCCTGAGCTCTGGAGACACTCTGCCTGGATCTTACCCCTGCCCTTCTGCTCGGGAGCCTGGGCAAGTTACTCCATCTCACTGGCCTTTGGTTTTCCCCTGTCAAAATGAGAAAAGCCACTGCGGCCCCATGCAGGTGTGTATGTGTGTGTGTGTCTGGGAGGGGTAGGGCGCAGATAATGACAGGATGGGGAATCAGGATCTGACCCAGAGGCTAAAACCTGAGAAGAGGAAAGATGTTTGAGGCTTGTGAGCTAAGTAAGAGCAGCTGGGCTTGGTCAGATGGGGGCTCTGGATGGGGAGGTGGGAAGCAAGCAGAGGTTTTACATGCACGCACATGTGCTCCATCTT
The DNA here is from genome assembly GCF_905146905.1 of Nyctereutes procyonoides. Taxonomy (NCBI): domain Eukaryota; kingdom Metazoa; phylum Chordata; class Mammalia; order Carnivora; family Canidae; genus Nyctereutes; species Nyctereutes procyonoides. Next base: position 22,213,509 of record NW_026575126.1, read on the forward strand.
TTCTCCAAGCCTGTGGTTCAGACCCCACCTTCCTGGCCATCGTGGCTGACCCAGGCAAGGGCCCCTGGGCCAAGCTGGCTCAATCAGAGTTCTTTCTTTCCAGGATTTTTCTAAGTGGAACTGAGTGAAGATGACACTGCCCACTCTGGTGAGAACATCACGAGACTAGAAGCATAGCAGTTGCTGTACCTTACACTGACCCACCATGTGGAGCAGACTGGGTGGGGAATGAAATCAGTGTGCAAACAGAAGGGGAGCAAGAGATGGAAGGTGCGGGCAGCCCTGGTGGCGCAGAGGTTTAGCGCCGCCTGCAGCCCACAGTGTGATCCTGATCCTGGAGACCAGGGATCAAGTCCCACGTCAGGCTCCCTGCACAGAGCCTGCTTCTCCCTCTGCCTGTGTCTCTGTCTCTCTCTCTCTCTCTCATGAATAAATAAAATCTTAAAAAAAAAATGGAAGGTGTCCTGGAGGCACACCCATCCCTCAGCGCCACCTGACTCCATCAACCAGCAAACTCTCCTTGCAACTGAAGCTAGTTTGCTCTGGATTCTTGCCACCTGTGTCAAAGGAGTCCTGATCCAGAAAAGCAGGGATCGGATGGAGGGGAGTCTGACACTGGAGGCTGGGAGGTTAGACCTCCACACTCCAGAGAGTGAGTCACTGCAAGAGTCTGCCTAAGAAGGCAACAGGTACAAAACAAAGATGCTTTTAGACAGATCAATCTGGCTGCGGTAGCAAAAGGGCCAGGCTGGGGCCTGGGGCACAAAGCCAGCCGGAGACTTTTGAAATGTGCTGATGCTGGCCAAATATTCCTGATTCTACCTCTTACCAACATGCATTCTAGTCCCCACTGCGGTTACCCTGTTCTGTTCTCCCTGAACTTCTGTAATAGCCTTGTAACAATCTCCCTACCCGCATCTCTGGTCCTATACTGTCACCTATTATGCCACACACTTATCACAGCATTCCTGGCCCCGAGTGCCCCAGCAAGGGTTGACATGAGATCCAGAGACTCTCCTAGCACCCCCACAAAAAACCTGATGGGCTCCTATGCCTGGTTTTTACTCTCCCAGGGCTCAGACCTGGTTCATGAGGGACATAGACCCCTATCCAGCCCTAGCCTCCCAGACCCCTGAACTTTGAATGCATTTCTTTTAACCCCAGTGAAGTGAACCACCCTCTCAATATACTGACACCGCATACTGGGATCTAGGTCTGAATCTGCTAGAAGTCCCAGATCACAAGAGGGCTATGGATGCCTATGTGAGGATCCCTTGGGGATCCCCTCAAAATAACCAGCAGAGGCTTGACTGGTGGGGGAGGTGGGCCAGGGTACTGCCGTTTGGCAGTAGTTTGGCAGTGGGAGTCTGTGTGTCAGCAGTGACACACCTGCAGAGGCTCCCAGAGGCAGGAGCCCAGCCTGGGGACTTTGCTTTACTTGTTTCTATATGCACCAAGGGGTAGGAGTTCTCAATTCAGAGGACTATCTCAACCAAGGTACATCAAGCACCCCCGCACCAGCACCCTGTCTGGCGCACAGCAGGTGCTTGCTCGAAACAATGTAGAATTTGAAACCCCTTTCAAAAAGGACTGTTAGCCATAAGAATGGAAAGTCACTTCACAAAAGAATTTTTTTAAAAAGAACTATGAAATCCACTGGAAGGTTTTAGAGATAACTGGCCTTTGAGAATTTAGTTCTGGTGGGATAAAAGAGCTAGAAGCTGGAACAGTCCATTTCTCCTTAGGCATAGGTTTATTTATGGTCTATTTCAGTTCAAAGTCGACGGTTCTTGGGGTTTTCAGTAGTGTTGGTTTCATCTGTGCAGGGTGACGCTGACCACCCGTGAGGAGGCACATGCCCCGGTGGGAAGCACTTTGCACGCGTGCACGCACTTCAGTATCAACACGTGCTCCTGCTCAGCCCCAGCTGGCTCGCACGTCCGCAGCACATAGGTGACCGAGCGGCAGGGTGAGTGTGCCAAGGAAGCATTGTGTTTTGCACAAGGCTGAGAAGTCCCGGTACAGAGATTATGTGTCCCTCGGGGCCTTGGAGGCTTGCTTAGTCATGGATGTTTTTGTTGAAATTTTAAAATTGAGATGATTTTCTAGTCATTCATTCCATGATCACTGCTGGCAATTAACTTGCTTGAAATTTAAAAAAGGAAGAAGGGAATCTGCATGATGAGAGGGAAGAGGAGGGGAGGGGAGAAGAGGGCAGGGGAGGGGAGAGAGAGAGACAGAGAGAATGAGAATGAAGAGGGAGGCAAGCTTCTGGGCTATTCTATCCCAGTCAGGAGTGGCGGGCCACAGCACCCAGAATGCTACCGGCTTTTTCAAACAAAAGCTTCTTTTCTTCTGCTCTGGACAAGGTTTATTCAGTTGAGGGAGAGGTCAACAACAGCCCAGGCCTCTCGTCAAGTGGCACCAAACAACTGAGCAGGTCACATGTTTCTACAAATCTAATCCAGAAATGATGATCACAAACAACATCATAAGTGTGCCTGGTGTCGTGGATCGTCATTCAAAATCGGTCTGTTTTCTGAGGGAAGCCCGTGTCCTCCTGTGAGCTGGTGGGAAACCCCTCAGGGACATGCCTTGAACTGCCACCAGGTGGCCCAGGCTGGGACAATGCAGGAATCCAAAAGGACAGACCCTCCTCTGGAATCCACCAAGCCTGTGATGCCTTGGCGCCTGTGTCATCGCAATCCCTAAATAAACACGAACGTACAAAGGGATTGAGCTTCCACTCTCAAAAAAGCACATGCTGGCTAACTATGACATGAAGCATCCTGAACCCTTGTTAAGGGTGCTACGTGTAGGGTAAGTAAATCTGCCTAAAAATGAGGTTCTTTGGAGATGTCAGAAACTCAGCTCCTTTGAGTCCCTGTCCTGTGCTGAATTTCAAGCAGTGGACTAGTTTATAACCAAATTCCAAAGTATATCAAGGGCTTTTAGAGATCCAGGTGCTACTGTTACCACTGAAAACCTGCATCAATTGATCATGAACCCACAGGAGGACTAAATCCCAATTACTCTGGCCACTCTTAACCCTGCCCACTGGCCAAAAAACAAAAATCCAGTTCCCCCCAAGCTTTAAGCCCCATCAACTCTGAGCCAGCACCCCAGATGACTTCATCTGAGGCGGAATGGAAGGAAAGAAGGTAGTATTTGTGGCAATCTTCAAGCCTTGATATGAGACAATTTCTATACTGGATTCTGTGTCACCTTTTATCAACACTCACTGGTTTTATGGCTTGCCTAAAAATATTTTATTATATTCCAAAGATAAATGAAAAAAGGCTTGAATGTACTGATCCAGCTTTCCCACTGGGTGCCAGGCTAGATAAATAGCATTCCCATGCTAATAACTATAATTAACGCCAAAGGCTTTAGTTAAGTAAACAATTGACTTTGTAAATAAAAGTCCTAAGAGGGGAAAAAAAAATCTCAAATTCAAATTTTAAATATCCCATTTGGTAGGCAAAAGCAAATGGTGGCATGGGCAAGTGGGTATTTCAGCCTGGTCTAGCCCAGTGGGTGGGCCTGACCATTGGCTCCAAGACATGTACAACACAGTGGCACTACATCTAAGGGGGTGCCCTTCATACACAGTGACAGAAAATTTCCATACTGATTACAACAGTTGTCTGGCAGATGGCAAGAAACTATATTGAGGATGGGTACCTTATTCAAATTCACACAAAGGTGCTGCTCCCTGGGCTAGAAGGGAGACCCCAAGCATGTCACCACCTTTCAAGTGTTGGGCTGTTGACAAATGGGGACCTCTGGCCTCACCTGGGCCCCTTCCCTGAGCCTGCTCCTTTCAATCCTTAAAGCTCAGTGAAATAGTCTTTGTGGGCAGCTTCCTAACCCATATATACATACATACTATACCCTCTTGGCCAAAGTGCCACATGGACAGTCAAGAGGTTAGTTTTAAATCAAGAGTTTGATAGTCATTGGAACGCTATGCCTCTGATTACTTCACCTTCTTGGCCAAAGTTCTGCAGAAATAATCAAGGGGTCAGTCTTAAATCAAGAGCTTGATAGCCACTGGAACACCATGCCTCTGATTAAACTCAAAGACTGAGCGCCCGCTGAGCCACGTGGCCTCCAGGACCAGATCCGGCAGGAGATGCAGGCGTGGGTAAGAAGGACTCTATGGCCTGATGGGTTACAGCCTCTTTGAGGGACAAGACATCTGAAGAGAATGTACAACAGCTGCAGTCTTGCTGAAGTTCTCAGAGTTCTCTATCCTATCTGTGGTCAGCGAGGGTTTCTGGCCCCTCCTGAGAAAGGAGTCCATAGAGAAGACATCTCATAAAATCTCAGAAAGTTTTAGCATTCTGAAACACTTTAATGAATTTGATGTTAATGTTTAAGTACCTCGAAGACATAAATTTCTCCTTTCCAAATCCTAGAAAGAATTTCATCTTCAGAAAAGATTGTGCAGATGGGTTTTGATGCCATTTTATAATTAAACCTGTATAATTTATCACACTTAACACCAGAGTCTTACTCCAGTGCCATTAAAAACAGATTTGTAATTTGCTGTTAAATTAAGATGCTTCATTTTCCTACTACTTGTGATTTTTCTTTTCAGAGACAAAGGATGATTCAGGGGCCATCAGACCCCTAGCGCAGCCAGGAAACTGCCATCAAACCCACCAGAGAACCCAAATCCAAGAGATTTCATTTTTATTCATTATCAAACCTTATCAAACACCTATCAAAAGAGGCTCATAAACCATGAATAGGAAATATGAAGAGAAAAACTGTGGAACTCCTTGTTTATCCAGGTTCTGAGAGATTTCCATTAAAATTCTGCCTCCCATTTGTGTGATCGAAAAAGACTCATTTGATTTTAAATCTTGCAGGTCGGAGGCTTAACCCAACGCATCCCCTAGGGGCGGCAGTAACTTGATTCCCCCAGGCTTATCTAATTGCTTTAGGCTCATTCTGTAGGACGCAGCTCCCTTGGACGTTCAACCCTTGATGCCTTTTATGCCCCCATCATTCTCTGGGCAAGGTCTCCACATCTTCCCATCCTGCAGGATCGTGACCGTATTGCTTTTGATGCTCCGTTTCATTCTGATGGAACACCAGCGGCCTGACAATTATTTTTCACTGGAGACTGATGAGTGTAAAAACTGCAAGAGGAATTTGAGCAGCACACCCAACATGGACCTATGTGGCCACTCTCCTTCACAATGGTTACCTACATGGGTGACAAATTGTTCAACACACTCCTTACACCGTAAGATCTCCTTTCCCAGCTGCCTGCCCTGGTGGCTTCGCCCATGATGTCCTTACCCTCTTGCCAAAGCACCCATGGGCTCATTCAGTGCTCAGCTCCAAGGGGCCCTCATCTTTCCCTGGTAAAAGACAAACTGAAACACAATGAGATTTTCAACAATCGTTTGTTAGCATCTTGCCCTGCTGGAAGCTGTGGCAGATACCTTCCCCTCTAGATCTAATTTAGATGATGACTTCCTGGAACAGCTTGCAGAGAAGCAACATCCAAATCATCCCCGTGAGGTAGCCCTGTTTTCTGATTCCTCCCAGTGAGAAATCAGGATGAAGACTGAAGGTCACTGCTCGCACTTAATCATTCAGTGGGTCTGTGAAATAAAAGGTTTCACATCAAAGCTGAGTACCAGTCACCCTATGACACCCCCACCCATGCCACTGTAAACTGCTTTGCTCCCTTTAACCATGTTCTTGACTTCCGTTAATACTTCTCTCACCAGGTCGGCACACAGGCTAAATGAGACAATGAAGTGAAATATTAATCACTGGGTCTGGTAGTGAGATTTATTCCATTCAATAAGAATAGTGCTTTGTTAGCATCTATGGAGAAAGGAGAAACCGAGGCTCCCTGGCTAAGGCAGATCCAAGACAAGGGTTTGAGAAGACCGGCTGACCAAAGTTCAGGATGCAAGGAGATCCAAGCCAGAAATCTTTCCCACTGGTAATTCAAACTTGTTAATTCATCTCAATCCAAATTATGAGTACTTTGGTGGAACATGGCTTTTTCAAAACAGATGCCCTATTTGCTCTTCAGTAATAATATCAGAAAATCAAAATCAATTCAAATATAGCTGACCCCTGAAAAACACAGATGAGAACTGTGTGGGTCCACTTCCATGCAGAAATTTTTTAGTAAATATAGCACAGTACCATAAATGTATTTTCTCTTTCTCACAATTTTCATAATAACACTTTGTTTTCTCTAGCTTACTTTATTGTAAGGATGCAGTGAATAATACATATAAATAATACACATTAGTTGACTGTGCTAGGCTTCCAGTAAACAGTAGGCTCTTAGTAGTTAATATACACATGAATTTTACATGAAGGGGTTGTTCAGGGTCAACTGCATCACCCTTTTCTTAATTCACCTTGAATGAATGAGGCACTACTGAATAAACAAAATGCATCATGGTGAAAGACACTAGGAGATATCACTGGAAAGAAAAACGAGAAATGCCAAACACACAGAGGAAAATCCAAAGATTCAGAAACGTTTTCAGCATGAGGTATAGAATAAATCACTTTCCAAATTTATCTCTCCAAAAACATACCACGACTAACAACTGTCTCAGACATCTGCTTTAGGATGAGCACATCATATATCAGGACCAAGTACACAGTAGGTTCTCAGTAAAACCAAATGATTCATCACAAGATGGGTTTAGGCCAAACATCAACTCTACCACTTCTAACATAAAACTCTCACGTCGGGATCCCTGGGTGGCTCAGTGGTTTAGGGCCTGCCTTCAGCCAGGGTGTGATCCTGGAGACCTGGAATCGAGTCTCACATTGGGCTCCCTGCATGGAGCCTGCTTCTCCCTCTGCCTGTGTCTCTGCCCCTCTCTCTCTCTATGTCTCTCATGAATAAATAAATAAAACCTTTAAAAAAAATAATACTCTCACGTCATTTTAAAGGTGTATTTCTCCCCAGAGGAGCTCAAAGTACTTGACACCCACATATCTCATTTAACAAGCTTTTGCAAACCACAATCACCATGCTAGAGGTCATGGCAGAAATGGAAAAACAGCAGCTGAACTTCAGAGACCCAAGACACCTAAAACAACACAACTCTGATCTCACGAATCTGTACAACATCCCTAGAGTTAAACAGGTAGTAAGAGAAAACATCCCAAGAGAAAACATCACCGAGGCCCTGAATTTTCATGATTTGTTTAGACTTACAGAATAAGGGATTGACCAAAAACTAAAATCCAAGTCTCCCAAAGTATACAAAAAACTGGAAATATTTAGTCCATACAGAACAGACTTAAAGAAACATGAGGGCTGTGTGGAAACAGCTGAAGGACTGGGCTGTTACCATCTCAAGATGATGGTCAAATATTCTTGGTTCACATCCCTAGGGAAAGTAATCTAGAATCACCCCCCCCACACACACACAGAGCTTTATTTCTAGGTGTTCACTCATACCAACCAATTTGGTGTCAAAATAGACATGCTCACAATAATGCGAGGGAAGAAATGTATCTCTGAAGGGCTATTACGCCCACTTAGCTGCAGAATAAGGTAGACACTGCAGTGCATAGATTTTGACTCAATGTGAGGAGGGACCTTCTAGCAATTACAGTTGTTTCACATGGGGAAGTGCATTGCCTTAAGGATATAGTATAATCCCCATGTCTAGAAATGTCACACATAAAAATGAAATAACTACGTATGAAGATTTAGGGCAGGAGGACCAGTTAGGATGCTACTCCAGAATTCCAAGCAAGAGATAGAGGGGCTTGAATTAGCACAGTACTGGTGGTAGGGTCAGGGGGGAAGAGACAGATGAGAGAAATGTTTACAAGTAAAATCATAAGCCATAGCTGATGAGATATGAAAGAAGAATGGGAGGATAAGGCATGGAAGCTCCTGGAAGATGTTGAGCCACCAACACTCAACACAGAATCGCAGAGGGAGCAGATCTGTGGGAGTGGCTCACCAGGCCGTGGGGTCCAGGTGCTGTGGGGAGAAGGGCGCACAAGCTGTGGAATCCTCGGAATGAGAGGGAGTCTATCTCAACTTCATCCCACCTAAGAGATGGGGTGATGAGGACATATCAGAAGAGGGCCAGGGGATGCTGGCTTCAAGAGGTAGGCCAAAAAGAAAAACTGAAGATAGTGTCTTAATCTATTGGACCTTCTATTAAAAAAACAAACAAACAAACAAAACCCATACATTGAGTGGCTGAAACCACAAACATATATTTCTCACAGTTCTGAAGGCAAGTCCACGATCAAGGTGCCAGTAGATTGTGTCTGGCCTGCTTCCTTGTTGCAGATAGCCTTCTTCTCACTGAGTCCTCACGTAGCAGAAGGGGCTGGAGAGCCCCCTGGGATCTCTTTTGTAAGAGCACTAATTCCATTAATAAGGAATAATAAGGGCTCCATGTACCACCTCCTAATACAGCCCACTCGAGGTTAAGATTTTGATAGGAATTTTGGGGCGACACAGGACAGTCCCTAGAAGTGGAGTAGGAGTGGTCAGGAAGGATCCAGGAGAATAAGCAGAGTGCAGTGTCCTAGTGGTCAAGAGAACAGACTTTCAGGAAGGAAGAGCCACTAATACCAAGTGCAGTAGGGTTCCAATAAGATCAGGATTGGACGGCATCCACTGGACTTGGCAAGGCTCCTGGTGGGGCGAAGGAGGCTGAGTAGACACTGGGAAGTGAGGAAGCAGAGGTCATGTTCATCAGGTTCTGGGTGAAGGAAGACCGGGACCAGGAAATGAAGACACGGAAATAGGTAGTTATTTTTAGAATGAGAAAGACCGAAGCATGTTTGCAAACTACCTGGGAAGTGGGAAGTGCTGGTAGAGAGAGGCAGGCGGAAGGTCGCTGAGGTGAGACCAACGGCGAGGAACCTTCGAGAAGGGGGTGGTTGTGGGCACAGGTGGCTAGGCCGGCCGTGGTCGGGACAGGGACACTTCATCCTCGGAGGAGGCGGGGATCTGGATCTGGCCATAGCTGTGGCTTGTGCGGGCGGGCGTGGGGACGGAAGATTATCGTGCCTGATGGTCTGACCCGCTGCTGTGAGGAAACAAGATATTCTGAGCATTTAAAAAGGGCCTAAAGAGAAGGTGGAGGGAGGCCGACCAGAGTGAGCCGAGCAGGGGCAGCAGAGCTGACCGGAGCTTCAAGGACACGGGCACGAGTTGGGGAGACGCTGGTTATGCTCCTCCAGCTGCTGCTCCCCACAGAAGGACCAGGCCCCAGACCTTCCCCTTCTCCCCATCCCCACTGCCCCCCCTCCCATCTCTCCCTCTCTCCGTGGCTCCTCAGCTTCGGCCTGAGGTCTAGTGCGTCAGGCCCTCACCCGGGCCTCTCCACCTACTGCTCCTGTAGGAGCCGCTCCGTGGTACCTCCTCCAGGAAGCCCCCCGCCCCAGGGCTGCATTAAGACAGGGGCAGCCCGGTGGGGCTCAGCGGTTTAGCGCTGCCTTCAGCCCAGGGCATGATCCTGGAGATCCGGGATCGTGTCCCACGTCGGGCTCCCTGCGTGGAGCCTGCTTCTCCCTCTACCTGTGTCTCTGCGCAACCGCCCCCTGCCCCCCCCCCCCCCGTGTGTCTCTCATGAGTAAATAAAATCTTTTTAAAAAAAAAAAAAAAGATCATCGCCGGGGCCTCACAGCACACCATGGAGAGAGCTGCTTGCACGTCCACCTCCCCAGTGGACACACAACTACTCCTCCGGGCAGGAGCTTGCACTGTCTCCCCAGCACCCAGGAGGCTCTCAGGACACACACTGGGTGTGCCGGTCGGGGGATGAGCAGATGAACTGTAAGTAAGAGGTTGGCTCACTGGTCGCTCAAATTCCATCTTAAGAAAACTGGGAGCTAGCTTGTTGGTTCTTTGTGCAGAACTGCTTTTGCAATAGCACACGTGTTTCAGAGTGGACACTGGGGAGAGCTGTTCTCTATACAAACTAAAAGACTGATCATAGCTCTTTCATAAGCCAGAAAAATAAGCCATGACATTCTCATGGCCAGAGCCAGATTCCAACAGTAGCCCCTGGGGCTGTGGACATGCACTGGAAATCCAGATGAGGACAGAGATGCCGCAGTCCAAACCCATGAGGCTCCCCTCCCCTCCCCTCCCCTCCCCTCCCCTCCCCTCCCCTCCCCTCCCCTCCCAGGGCAGCCTGAGTTTCCTCTGTTGGCCTAAAGACATCCCAAATACGCATCAGCTAAAAGACCCCAGAGCTGTCTCTGACATCTTTAAACCCAGCGACGGAGCCTGGTCCTCCACGTACTGCAGAGCTCTCAGGTGGCAGAGCGCGAAGGTCTCTGGGGCCTGGGCACCCTGACTCTCCAGCGTCCTCCCCGGTGTTTGGCACAGGCCTGTTTCTCTGTAGTCCTGGAGGTGATAAACCCACTAACAGAATTTTCCCAGGATCCCAGTCTCATTTCTGCTTCCCACCCACGTCTCTCCAACAAAAACAAGGCCTTGGCCAGGATCCAAGCTCTGGGGTCTGTGGAGAGGGGATGCTGGGACCCAGCCGCTGTCAGGCACGTCCTTCCTTTCACTGATGCTGAAACCAGATCCCCCAAGCTCCCAGATGCCAATGGAATGCATTTAGGTCTCTCAAAAAAAAAAAAAAAAAAAAAAAAAAAGCCGTGCTAGGCTTTTTTCTTTTTGGAGGGCAGGAGAGATAAATGAGCAACTAGCCACCGCCCTGAGAAAGGACTGAGTCACTCTGGAGAGACAGCTCCCCAGTGACTTTTTTCACCTTGCACAGCCTGTGCTGGTGATGCATCAGCCCCACCGACTAAGGCAAGTCAGGCCCTCATCAGCACCAGGATCGTAGACTAGGACCCAAGTTGCCACCGCAGCAAACAGACCAAGGGACCGGCCACAGGGGAGGCAAGCAGGACCTCAACTCTACCACATTTGCTCTGACACAGGAAGGCAGTTTCTAATGAAAACAAGTTCCAGGAATACAACCCTCTAGGGATGAGCAGATGGGACACCTCGGGTTGTCACATTGCATTCAGAGAAGCTCCAGATACTTTTGGGGGCAATGGAAAGGACTGAAAGCAAAACAAAACATGACAATAGCAACAGCCCCATTTAAGCCGCAAAGATGACCAAATCTACGTGTGGGAAAGTATACACTTAAAACCCACTGCCTTCTAAGCCATGACTTCTCATGGACAAGACCACTGACTAAGTTAGCCGAGATGAAGTGACTCATTTACTCACTGACTCCAACCTCTCTGTTGAGGCTTCTTCAGAAACGTGGCTATTGGGACGCCTGGGTGGCTCAGTGGTTGAGCGTCTGCCTTTGGCTCAGGGCGTGATGCTGGGGTCCTGGGATAGAGTCCCACACTAGGCTCCCCATAGGGTACTTCTCCCTCTCTCTCTGTGTCTCTCATGAATGAATGAAATCTTTTACCAAAAAAAAAAAAAAAAAGAAAGAAAGAAACGTGGTTATTCTACACTTGCAAGTTGCCTTGGGATCCCCTGGAGTTAAAATCACACTGACTTCCCCAGAAGTGGCCATTGGTAAGGTGGCAAAATTCAGCTTCTTTCCCCCTACCTCACAGAAGAAAAATCAGAGACATGGGGACAAGAAGTGAGGGTCTGTCTCATTGCCAGTTCTAGCAATGGGATCTATTGTGCTTCTCACCAAATTCCTTCTGTGGTTCATAAGGGACCTAAAAGAGGTCTTGCCACGGCCTGCAGGATTACCTGTTCTCTGAAAGCCACGTTTCCATTCCCCACAAAGTCTCTCCCAAAAACTGAGGTTTGCACTATTTTTCCCCAACTGCACTGTGTACTAAAGTATTAATGCATACAGTATCATCTCATTTTAGATTTCTTTTTTTTTTTAAGATTTTATTTATTTATTCATAAGAGACAAAGGTGAGTAGCAGGCTCCATCCCAGGACCTCGGGATCATGACCTGAGCTGAAGTTGAATGCTTAACTGACTGAGCCACCCGGGCACCCACGGTTTAGGTTTCAATGGCCTTAATATGATATTGTAGAAAGGACACTGGGCTTCAAGCCAGATGAAGGATAGAACCTGGTTTCTACCCCTGGTGCCCCACTAAACGATTCTGGGTAGGCAGTTTCTCTGAGCCTCAGTTTCTCCTCTGTGGGAAGGGGTAAACTATTGCCTTGCCAACTTGGAGCACTGGTTTTGAGACTCCTGTAAGACAACTCACTTGCATTCCCTGTGAAGGAACTCAGAAGGAAGCTGAAAAAACTTCTGCAAATGTAAGAAAATGACACCATGACCTAATGCTTTTGTGGTGAGGCCTTCAAAGTAGGGGCACCGGGCCTCAACTGTCATTTATCACACACACACCCACTCCTGCCAAAGAGTGCTTACACTTGGATGGGCTACTACATTCGATATTTAGGGACTTTTGAACTTGAACGTACCCCAGTAATGTTATGGATCAGTAATATTTTCAGTCCAAATTCTTTTTCCATTGGGCACAAGCAAAATAGCCTTTCCATTTCTCACCCAGGATGTTAAGGTCATGACCCTCCACATGGCTGGAACATCTCATCTCTGGCCTCAGCTCCCCGGAGCCCAGCAAGACTGCATAGGCCTGATTCTCCTCTTCATTCTTGCCCCCCCCCCCACCTCCTTTCCAAGGCCTTTATATGCAAGTCCACACCAGGCCCCTGCATACATTCTAAATTCCTGCAAATCTCTGCAAGTAAGATTTTATTCCCTCAAAGCACCAGTGTGATTGGTCTCCTGTGTAATGAAGGAGCCTTTATATTTTTAGTTTTCTTCCCATACAACAAACACTATTAATAACATTTTAGTTTCTCCCGAGATGATATGGATTAGACCAAATGGAAAGTTACCATGGCTACCAGAGTGTTATTTTTGGTATGAGAAATCCATGCCAAGTGAAGCAGCATACACGGTCAAGAACTGGAGCTTTATTTCCGCTTTGCTATCAGGCAATCAATCCCAACTTAATTTTGAAACCCTAATTGCAGCGGAAACTAATTATGAGTGGCAAGACCTGAAACCCCTAATTAAAGGAGGAGTCAATAAAGCAATGCAGCCTTATCACTGGGGCAACTCTTGCAGGGATTTAAGCACAGGAGGACTTTCTTTCCCAGGTAACTACCTAAGCAAAACAGTGCAGGGAAGCACACCTGGACATTGGGTGGGAGACCCTAAGTTGGGTCTGGAAATGTCAGTCTCTGGTGGGCAAGCAAGTCAGGTCTTCTCCCTGTGTTATGAAGATGCACCCAACTGGGGGTGAGGCAGGAAGCCCCTGGTGGGAAGGAGGTGTTTCTACTCCCAGTCAAAAGGTGGTCAGGGGAGGCCAGGGAGGGAGAAGCTCAAGGATGGCTGTACCCCATATATTACTGTGGCCTTTGTGCACAGGCCTTGGACACGGCTGCAGAGGAACAGGGGCATCCCAACAGAATCTCATCACTCACACTCAGATATTTAGAAGCTGTTTTCTCAGATATCCATGCTGAGCCGCACTTTTCTGAATTAGCAAAAGCAGGCTTATGAAAGGACTTCTATTAGAGTGAAAACATACTGCCAATCTGCAGCACACGGTCCCTTTGGGACCTCCTGGTCTATCTTTGACAGCTTTAAAATACTGTTAATGGCATGACTTCATCTACCCAACACTAGAATGATCCATATTTAGGCCAGAAACCACATGGTCCCCATATCACCACACTGGGCTCCAGGATAGAAAGAGACTCTTAAATCAGAGAGGAAACACTTTTAACTGATGATTAATTGCCCATCCCCCCTCCAAAACACTTTTAATTGATGACTAATTGCTCATCCCCCTTGACAAAGAGACAAAAATGAACTTTGCTCAATGGTGAGAAAGATACTCTGAACACTCCAACAGGGCAGTCAAATCAGAAGCCTACCCTCTTCCCACTCGGTGTATATTTTTCTACCAAGGGGTCTTTCTCCCTTTAATAGATTTTCCTGTTACGTTTTCCTGAGAGCTCTTTTCTTTTAAGCATTATGGAGAAGGAGGAAGCCGAACATCATAACCCTGTGGTAGCTTTTTCAATTTTATGAAATAAGTCAGTCCCTCCGGAGACAGAGCTCCACCATCTGGGTGGGAAGGATGTCATGAGAGCTTTAGATTCCTATTTCCTATGGATAAGTGAACTCCATGGTCAAGCTAAGGGCCAACAGGATTTTTCCAAGACAGACAAACCCACAGACCAAGGAGAGCCTGTATTAATCTTCGTTCTTAGTGTTGTCACAGGTCTTGTCTTGGAATTAGTCAAATGAGGTTCTTTGAGTATTTTCATCAAAATAAACAGTGGGCTGACATATTACGCAAAACCTCTGGCATTAGTGTCTTGTAACAAAGGTTCGAAATGGTAGCAGTAAGGAAAAGACAGTTCCAAATACTGAAATGTTTTGGAACCTGGCTGAGATTTGAAAGGTCTTTGGTGGTTTCTGTATATTATATACATGATTGACATAAGGGACCAGCGGGTTCAGGAGAGAGAGGGGCTCAGCCCTCTCACATCCACTGTCAACAAGGGAAGGGAGATATAAAGAGAGAAAGAAGAAAAATAGGTCTGTCTTACTGAGTTCCTTTGGTTTAGAATTTCCACCCAAGGAGACAGAGTGTCCTGAGAAAGAGAGCTTCATCCCCAAATGCAGACTCGGAGCCCCCTTTCTGTGCAGCTGGATTTTGCTTCCAGCAGAGGCACATCACTAGGGGCTTAGGAAGATCTCCCGGCCAAAGAAAGCACCTCTGTTTTTCCAACCAGCAGGCTGCAAACTTTTTCGGGTGCCTTTTAGAAGACTACTGCTTTCAAGGCTCCCCAAAACAATCTCCAATGCATCTTATCTTGAAACCGACCTACCTTGGCTCCAAGGAATGGCTTGCAGGGGTAGAAGCAGCACAGGGCTGCCGACAGGGCGTGGAGAGCACTGCATTCCTTAGGCATCGTTCAGTGTCCAGTCCCTGGACCACACACTTTTTTTTAGGGTTAAAAGAAATGGGGCTTGGTGATCAGAGCCCCAGCCCCGCAGCGACAGACGGCTCTGCTGCTCCTGCCCGCAGTCCAGGGCCGGGCTGGGACTTCTCCCCTCCGCTGAAGCCGATACGATCCACTCGTTCAATTCTAGCAGGCTGGTGTCCAGCCTGCCATGCACACGGTGCCAGAAATTCTCATGTGACCAGACTTGCTCTCTGATGAAATTCTAACCTCTCTTAGAAGAGCTTTGGGCTTTAGCTGTCCCCTCAATTTAGAGACCTGTCAGAAATCATGAGCCCCCTCAGGCCGTCTGTCCTTCCCAGGGCTAGGACACCAGGCAATCTGCTCCTAGACGCTTTATCTGCTTGCCACCCAGCAGCTAAGGGTTAGGGAAGCACATATCGTACCACCTTGTGAAGAGACAAAGGCTCCTTTGAGAAAAGGACCTAAAAGGTGACTAGGGTGTGACTCTCCCTTAGGACCAATCCTAGAAGTCCTAAGAAACATGGGCAGGGTCCCTGGCCCCTCTACCCCAGCCCACCCGCCGTACTGTTTATTTTTAATTAGAATGCTCCTGGCAGCCAGTTTGCGGCTGATAACGTTGGCATAGCCATCACTGAAGGCAAAGCAATACTGTCTTCTGGTGTTTAATTAGCAAGTCTGTCAGCAAACACCCCGAGCACCCCCATACCATCCCACCTGGCCAAGCAGTCTGTTGGGAGTATGGGGGTCAAGCTGTGTACCCTCCTCTGACTCAACTGTTTACTTCACTTCCCTCCCTCACTTCAAATACTCCATTTTCAATTGTCCTCTCTGCCTAACCCAGATCCAGCACTCAGACCAGGTGGCCCAGGGAAGCCACGCATTTCTCCTGTGCTAAGTAGACCTTTGCCCCCACCAAGAGCTCCTACGACCTTCAGGGGAATGTGACTGCTTCTCTTCTTGCATTCCAGTTAGAGTGGATGCTCAACAATTCTGGTTTTCATCAAACCTTGGTCTCTGCCTGTAGCTCTTCCTGTCCTGTGGTTCCAAACATTACCTTTCTGTGGCTTCGGCCACTCAGACCTGGAATGTGTCCTGAAGCTTTCTGAAACTTCACACAGGCAGAAACTTGTAATGAGGAAGAAACAGAACCTATTCAGTCCAGAAAGGAACAACACCAGATGAGGCATGAGGGAGGTATGAGAAATATCCAACAGGATTAGTGTCAAATCCTCAGGAGGCCTCGGCCTTTGGACTAGGTCAAGTCTGCCTGTAAAAATAGAGACTTGTTTGTTCAATGCCTGGTGAGCAGCTTCTGTGCTTGAACATGGCCTGAATGGGCGGAGGGGCAGCCTAATAAATACACAGGATGCAGGGACAGAGCTACAAAAGGTCTGTCACCACAAGAATGATGGGGGAGGGGAGAGGTGACTTCCTTTGTTCTCCCTCAGTCCTTCTCCTCCGTGATTTTGGAGGTCAGATGTGCAGCCCTGGGGGCTCCTGGGTCCGGGAAAGTCCACCCAAGAACCTGGAAGCAAGCATCAAGGATGGGAGAGTTCATGGTGTTTTTGAGCTGGAGGGGCCCTGGGAGATGGCCCAGTTGGTAGGTGGGTCTCTCCTCCAAGATCCATATACTGTATCCATGAGCAAGCATTTGCTGTTTGCCCTTATTTCTATTAGATGGGATTTAAAAGTAAGTCTACGTGCAGTCAGGGCCCAAGCAGACCTATAGCCACCAGGTAAGGGACCCAATTTTCATTTGCTCATCTCCTTTGGCAGGAAACACACTCCACCAGGTAAGAAACGCCCCCAAGAGGCTACAAAAAAGCACCATTCCCACTATGGGAAAAGGAAAGAAAGCAGCTCCTTAAATCCCACACAAAATTTCAGAGAGATTGGTCAAAGCCTCTGAACTCCTACTCTAACCACAGAAAAGTCTGAATGAAGTGTAGTCCTGAAAGAAATATGCAAATACCTCAGACTTGTAAATTACCAAGAATTAGGTCATCAAGTGATCAAGTGCTCCGGGCCAGGGTAAAGGCAAAACAGAAGATCTTCGGGTCACTGTAGAATCTCGGCTCTTGTCTACGGCTACCTCTGTTTACTCTCACAAATGTCCTCCAAATGCCCATAGAATTGGTTGTCAGGATTAATGAGTGGGCTCATCTTACTAGGTAACTGTTTCTTAAGCACTTAAAAAAAAATGTATTTGAGAGAGAACGTGCCTGTGCAAGAGCACTGGGGAGGAGCAGGGGGGGGGGGAGAGACCTAGACTCCCACTAAGCTCGGAGCCCAAGGCCAGGCTCCTTCTCACCACCCTGGTATCATGATCAGAGCTGAAACCAAGAGTCCAATGCTCAACCCACTGAGCCACACAAGAGCACTTTTTAATTTTCTTGTTCCACACCAAAAAGAATTCCTGAAATAGCATTCAATGGTTTTAATACATTTTTCCGGAAATGGCCAAGGAGGAAGATGAAAATAACGTGTTGTTGTTGCAACAAAAGATGATAATTGCGTGAATTTGCAAAGTGCCCTTCACTGACTTGTTATGCTTTTCAATATTTGCATCCACACTGATCAATTCTACCACGTTCTCCTAACAGTGATTATTCTATTGCAGTTACAAAGAAAAAGAAGACCAGGACAGTGTGTCACTCAGCAGAGAACGGACAAAGGACCAGGGACTCCAGCCCGTGATTGCAGAACCTGGTATGTAATCACATGGAAACACAAATAAGAGATTTTTTAATGTCTTGTAATTAAATCTGTTACTCACACAGCCCCATGAAAAGGTGGTGACCTGGGGCAGGGGGTCACTCTGATGATTTGGTGCATGTGATTTAAGACCAAATTTGGATTCCGGGTTTTCTACAAACCATGTTCTTCCAGGACAGGGGTCAGTGTCTCTAGGGCAACCCCAGGGACTGACGGAGAGGGAGGGATGCTGGGCAGCACACAAAACTCTGGGGAAATTGTGCTCTCTAACGTCCCCCTCCAGCCTCCTGGACGACTTGTTCCTCTACACCAAGGGACACGCCTGTGAAAAAAGCCAGGGCAGGGCAGCCAGGTAGACCCTTGAGGGAGATTCTCATGCCTTCAAGTCACATGCTGCCCCCTCTGTCTGGGAAGAGGGTTAAAGCAGGCCAGAGGAAGGCCCCAGCTCAAGTATTGCCCTCAATGCCATTTTTTTCCTTGGGCAGCCCTAATACTAACCTGCCCTATTTAGTAACCATGGAAACAGGAGCTGCCTGCCAGCCACATCCCACAGACACGTGCTCACTCCCTGAAAGTGTGCAAGAGTCCTTCTCCCAGAGGCTACAGTCCTCACCAGATCAGGCTCCCGGTGAGGGAGATCCTTTCTTTGACCTGACACTGGAGGAGAGGTCTGGGGCGCAGAAAGATGTGCCTACCAGGTATTTGCTTTTCCCCGTTTCAGGGAAACCGGGAAAACAAAGCTGCCAATACTCCTCCATTCTCCCCAAAGCCAGCCCAGAATCAAGATATCAAGCCTTGTGTGCACAGAGGTGCTTCTGGTCATTGTCTGGCAGCCCTGTGGACAGTGACACTGCCCACGGCGGGCCATGCTGTCACCAGAGGGCACTGGTCCAAGGCTGCAAGGCCTGGCTCGTCCCTGCCCACAGGGACACACTCAGAGCATCAGTCAAGGGATGAACTCTAGTCATGGAGGTCAAAACAGCTCAACCTCTCATGGCAACCACTGAGACTCCACCTCCTCAGCCAGAGTGACCTCTCCTGGCTTTTTGCTTCCCCTAAACCCCAGTGATCAGACTCTCAGTGAACAAACACAGTCTTAATGAGCTAGGGGGTAAGACCCAAGCCACTACCATTTCCATTTCCCCTCGTGTCCTAGGAAGCAGGGACGATTAACCTGGATTGGCCCAACTGAAAACATCCAAGACTGTCCTCTGCAGCTTTGGCCCCTTGAAGAGCCGCGTGGCAAGTGCCTGGGCAGCCCAGGGCCAGCAAATGTGTGTTTATCTGCAACCCTGTCTCCCAAGCCTCCCAGGGCCCTGGCCGGGGAGGAGCTCCTGTGGCTGGAGCACCCACCCTCACCTAAAAGCGACAGGACCTCAGGGCTTACGAGGTAAGGACGGCCCCCCAGATTCCTCGGGGGGGGGGGGGGGGGGCAGATTCCTGAGAGTGCATCTGTGAAGGGCCATTGATCTGCCTCGCGCAGCACTCACAGGTACACCCCTCTCTACTGGGCCTCCTGCCCCCTCCCTACCCTCCCCCCAATACATCTGTTTCTCTAAATGGCCCTTAAAATTGCAGAACTGACAATGCAGAGCTAAACTAGGTGAGGGCGCAGCCCCAACTGCTTTCTTGCACGACCGCATACAGTTCCATTCCGTGTATCCCGCCACCATAATTACCAGCATCTCTGGCCTGGGATTAGCCCAGAAATCCTGTGCTACACAAGCCCAGTTTTCTGTTCTTAGCATTAGGGCAAAATGAAATGAACAAGCATGGGGCATCGGTTCCAACCTCCCCAACAGAAGGCTCAGACTCTGGAGGTCTCAGTCTTTTCTCGGGGCCCATGAAAACCGTTGACTCTCCTCCCCCAGCAAAAAGCACACATTATAATGTTTTACATGTAGTTTCAGGGGATACCTTGTCCCCCGAGGCCCATCCACACACCCCTGGAAGTCCTACTCAGCCAAGAGGACCTAGCCTCTCCATGCTTCCTTCTACTCCACAGTCACGATGCACCCCGCCTCCCCCAGAGCAGGCATTTGTTTTTCTGGTCATCACAGCTCCCACATTTTCTGTGCTGTGCGCTTTTCTTTCTCCTCCCTTCCACCTTGATAAGTGGGAGTTATATAAGCAACTAATAGTGACCACAAATGCCCCTCAGATGTCTCTCCCACACAGAGCTGCAGAAAGGGACCGAGGGGCACCTACAAAGCCAGAACACTAGGAAGGCTCACCAGCCAGGACAGCTGCGCCGTCTCCCATCTCCACTGTCCCTGGCTTTCCCATCTCATAAGCACTTCTGCAAAATGACATCTTCCAAAACGGAGCTGTGAGACACACATTTGCATGTCTCAAAGTGATGCTGGGAGGTAGCAGGTTAGAAGGAGAGCCAGAGTGGGTCCAAGTCTTGCACCACAAGCAAGCTGGGCGACCTTGGGAAATTTCTTAACCTCTCTGAGCCTGTTTCCTCCTCCAATTTACCAGGTTTTTGTGAGGACCAAGTGAGATAACAGAGTGGGGTACCTAACCCATATGAGCCACTCAGCAAGTGTGAGCTCCCCCTCCCCATTCGTTCCTCCTGCAGGGCAGGTGCCTGATCTCACCTACAAGTCAGGCCACAGGAGCCATGCCCTCCGCAAGGGCCTGGACGGCTCCACCCTGAGCCACTGACTGGCAGGCTGGTACTGCACTGACTATTGAATCTTAAAAGCCAGGGAACAATGAGGAGGAGTTTAAGCATTTTCTCAGTCTTGAAATATTTTTAGCCTTTAAATTTTAAGATCACATATTAAAATTGCACATATGGTTTTAATCACACTTGCTCAGATGTCTCAGATGATTTTCTACTCCAGAGCCGTTGTCATTTGGAGAGTTGTTTGTTTTAACAGGCAACATGTATGTCCACAGCATCTGCCTACTTGGCCCTCACCCAGGGAGACTCCTGGTCCATCCACAGCTACTGAGCCCTCGATATCCCACTCCATCCCAGCCGGTCTGACTGGGGATCCTGTAGCCCCCCTAATAGGATCTGGGTTGCAACCCCTCCTTCTGCAGTGCCCCCAGGCCAGGCTGGCTGCAGAGTTGGGCTATTGCCTACATCCAACCTGAATGTCTCACCTGATGCTCCTCCTACCTTGCCCCCCTTACCTAGCCCTCCAGGGTCTTGCCCTAGGACTAGACCTTCCACATGAGTCTAGAATCCCCAGAGGGGGTAGCCCAGGTGGCTCAATGGTTTAGCGCTGTCTTCGGCCCGGGGTGTGATCCTGGAGCCCTGGGTGGAGTCCCACGTCGGGCTCCCTGCATGGAGCCTGCTTCTCCCTCTGCCTGTGTCTCTGCCTCTCTCTCTCTGTGTGTCTCTCATGAATAAATAAATAAAATCTTAAAAAAAAAAAAAAGAATCCTCAGAGGACCACCTCCCATATGCCTGACTCCTTCATTCTTCATCAGCCCATATTTACTGGCTCCTCTGATACCAGCCATGTCTAGAATTAGAACAGTGCCTGGTGTCGATGCTTGGGTGCCATGCTTACTCTACCCAGCCACCACCTCTAGATTTTCAGTGCCCCTCCAGATTCAGCCTTCTGCCTGTATTTGCCTTCTCCTCTCTCAACCCTTGTGGCAGGAATCACCAGAGTCACAGTGCATTCTTCCAATGCCACTCCATGCCCTTCTCCCAATGCCACTCCATGCCCTTCTCCCACCTTCAAGAGGCTACCAAGTGTCTGAGTGGAATGAAATAGGCATTGAGGAATGTCTGGGAAGGCAGAATCCTGGGGTGCATGGTGGGGTGGGTACCAGGCAAGGGGTGGAGTCAGAACTAACTGCACTCATTCTAGCCTTGAAAGCTGGCCATAGTGAAATCAGAAAATGATTTTTGTTAATCCCTCCTTCTGTTTTCAAGCAAATTCCAGCCATCTACGTGAAATATTTTGGTGGAAAAATATGTTTTTCTCAAGGTCATAAACTGATAGTGGGCATTATCATCAGTGACACACTGGATAATTGCGCATCCTGCCCAAAGAGCTATGAGAAGCAGGCCAGGAGTTTTAAGCGGGGTGTGGAGTGGGGTTTCCATGAGCCACAAGAAATTGTACATGAACGGTTGGGTATCTGCTCACTGAGGTGAGGGGTACATGGTTTTTACTCATTTCTCAAAGAGGTAAAAATCCCCACTGATCCAGAAGGACTTTCAGTGGTCCTTCAAGATGGGGTTCCTAATGCTCCTATTGGATCTTTTCTCTAGTGGAGAGAAGAGGGAAGGGACACCTTTGGTCACCATGGACACGAGCAAAAGCAGATAAAGCCTGTAGCCACCAGGACACAGTTGGCCCCAGCAGGGCTATGGCTGGCAAGAGGGAGACAGAAAGCCTCACACCACACCAGTAGGGCCTCGTTCCATTCTGCCGGTGGGGCGGCTTTAAACACGTGTGCATTCATACTTGTTTTGGATGTGTGAGCTAATCAGAATTCTGAACCCTTCCCCAGCTGGTGGAAGGGCCTTGCTTGCACATCACACTCAATGCCACCATTGAACGCAGAAGAGCTGCAAGGCTGACCCTCGGCAAAGCCTCCCCAAGCACAGACTCCAAGGCTGCGATCATCACAGGCACCCCACCTCTCAGCTGGGGGTGCCCTCACTTACCCGCGTGCAAGGCCCCCCAGAGCCAGCGTTCATACAGAGCTTTCACCACAGGGTCTTACTTAATACTTCACCAGGAGACACATATTATTATCTCCATTTCATGTGGGAGATCGAACTGTACTCAGAGTTAATGATTAAACCAACTCTGAATCAGAATGGCTGGATCAATGGGATGTGATAATGGCAGCTCGGCTACCACCGGGTTGCCCAGAGTACCTTATCTTGTGCAAATCCAAAAGGCAGAATCCCGGCTGCACAACATCCCCTCCCTCCCACGGAGGAACAGATGTCCTTAGCAACATGGGCAGCAGGTCTCATCCGAAATATCTCATCAGGGATCCTCATTCATTACTGACGGGAAAGGGCAGGACATGGACAGATGAATCCCGAGACAGAATCTGCAAAGAGCCAGGAGGTAGCAAATCCCTAGAGCACACGGGACCACTGCTGGGCTCAGGGACCACCTCTGCGCATATAGAAACGTCATCTAGGTATATTTCTCTACAGGAAAAGGCCGACTCACACTGTGTGTTGCATGGGCAGGATCATATTGATCACTGGCCAGTTCCTTCACTTCCTGAAGTAGTCGGTGCTAAGCACAATGCCACCTACAGAGGTGATATCCAGATGGTCAACACTCCTGGTGCCCAAGGTGGGACAATGGGCTTCTTTCGTCAATGAATCAAAGGACAATACAATCCCTGCTCTTGCAGTATGTACCCAGAGAAGTGGGAGGGAGGAGAGAGGAAGGGAGTTACCAAGAGTAGCAGGAACCCACCTGCACCAATCTCTAAGAACACCAGGGGAGCCTCAGGGTCAGGCTACTTGTGACAGCAGGTGTGGGAATTTCTCCAAGGCCGAGCTGTAAGGGGAATCCACAGCCTCTCTGCTCCACTACCCATGATCTCTGTAAACAGCGTGGATCTGACAAACTGGGAGGCAAGAAGTATCCAGCATGTAGGAAATAAACTAGAGAAAGATGAGTACAGGGTCTGAAAAGGCCAAATAGAAAATCTCTCTGCAAAAACCTCTAACTGGTATTAGCATATTTCCCATTTGTACCCTAAGTAGACAGGGACAACTAGAAATCACTATATTTCTGATCATGAAAATCCAGAGGGGGAAATGATGTAAATAGTAGATAGTGGTTATTATATTTAAAAGCTTTACCCTGTGGCATGTGCATTCATACTTGTTTTGGATGTGTGAGCTAATCAGAATTCTGAACACTGAATGGACGTGGGACCTAAGTTAGACCAGTCAGAGTCTTTCCCTGGGATTTTTCAAACCAGAGCAGAGGGAGAGGTCCCCTTTGCCCCCTGGGCCATAAGCTTGAAGATGATAAACTAGGGCAGCCTACGGCCATGTGCCCCTATACAAAGTGACCAGAGTGAAAGTAGCCAATGTGCTGAGAAGCAGATGAAAGGACTGAGAGTCTGGACAGGCCTTCCTCTTCCAGAATAGACATCAAGCCAGGTACTCTACCCCTGTCCTTCCCAGGGGGCACTTCCCTAGCCCACATCATCCGTTTGAGAGTTTACTTGACCAATGTGAGATGAAGCAAAACTTGAGATCAAGACTGAAGGCATTGTGTTGGGCTCTACTGGAGTTCACAGTGTGAGAGATGATCTCCAGACCTGAGAAGTGCTCAAAAAGAACCAACATGATGTTACATGAAAACATGTACAAGGCACAGCCATTAATAACAAGGCTGTTCCTTCATGTTTCAGTGATGGGTGGAAATTAATGGTACTTCACAGCCTACTGCAAGGATGTTCCATTAAAGAATTGAGTTGCCTTCAGTTCTCATGGAAGCAGCAGACATGAATTTGCCTCTAGGGAAGGGGAGAGGGACTCACAGAGTTGGAATGTCCTGTGCCACTGAACGTAGGTGTGAGTTTTGCTCCCACACCCAGCACTAGGGTGTGGGAGCTAGGGGAAACCACTAACAAATGGCTCATTCAACCCTGCTCATGTGGGCAACAGCACCCTCTTAAGTTCCTGAAGGATATTTTCAAAGGCTATTGTGTTCTGTGGAAGCACAGAGGACCTGATCCACAGGTCCTGAGCCATTCCCTTATTTAAGGCCAGGTGGACTTGACCAAGCTACAACTGACCACCTGGGAGGGCAACTTTCAGGACTTCTTTGTAGGTCAAAGAAAAGAAAATTAGCATCACCCCTGAGATATATTCAGATCTTCCCAAGTTCCTTACGTGGTCCTTAGGTGGACATAGCCCAGATGGAGCCTGGAAGCCCTGTTCTCAGTCTGTGTGGCCCTGTGGGACTTTCTTCACCTACCGCTATTGCTTTATTTAACCCAGCAAGGAGCCCCAGCTCCAACATCTGGCTATTGAAGCACTCATTAAAGTGATCTCTGTCTTTGTCTGTTTGCTTCAGGACTTATTCATTGTCTTATTCATTGGCAACACTCAAATGCCCGGACGATTGGGGCCCATGCCTGAACAGGAGAGGGACTAGCGAATGTTTGGAGAAAGCGTGGGGTTTGTCAATCTGGGTCTGCAAACCCCTTGGAAATAAGATGCACAATTAGATCACATGCGTATTTCTAGATACAGTTCTTATTCATCCCATTTGTAAAAAGACAGGGTACCCCCTCCCCCCCCAAAAATAGTTCAGAAACACAGGGGCCAAAGACATGACTTGCCACACAAGGGTTATGGTCCTCGCTGGGGGAACGAGGCTTGCCATCCCTGCAGCTGAATTAGGACTGGTCCCTTCCTCACTCTTGACTGTGAGCTACCTGGATTCCCAGAACAGGTGACTCCCGACTCCTACGACCTTGCCTGAGCAATCCTTGAATACTCTGCAAACCAGGAAGTAAGAGCCCTGTCCTGCCTGGGCTTGTTCCAGCAAAGACCCAGAGAAGGCAGAGGGGAGGAGAATGGGCCATGATGGACTCAGTTGGCTATGATGGACTCAGATGCTTCAAAAAAAACCACCCACCTGGGCCTGGGAAAAATGAGAATCCAGTTGGAGACTGGTGGTCACAGGAAACAGTCCATCAGCTTCATCATTGCTTCTGAACAAAACACTCTTTTGAGAGTGTGAATGGGGGCTTTATGTAGTTAAGTTCTCATCCACAGGCTAATAAATATGTGAAATGGCCTCTCAGACCAGGTTCCTGCAGCCTGGACACTGAGGTCATTCAAGAAACAATTAGATGCCATCTGGAGAGAGCTGGGACTCAAAAGGAAATTGCCTCGAAGGGCCAAACAGCATGTTCTTGTTCCCAGGGTCTGACACATCCTTATCTTCACTGACATAAAGGACGGATGGAGCTCAGCCAGCTAATCCACACTGGGAGCACAGAATGGGCAAATGTGGTGGCAATTAATAAAAGCTTAAGGACCAGGAGAATGTTCATTTTCAGCCTGCCTCAAGTAAATTTATCCCTTGACTGCACTTTTGCATCCGAGCTGAGCATCTCTGCCATAAACCAGACCTTGGCCTCACCAAGCTTTGGGTTTTCACAGTTTTAATATAAAGCAATCAGAGCAGAACAGCAACTGCTTCTGGACCAGCTCCTCACAGTATATAATGAGCAACTCGACCGCAGGAAACAGAGTTAGTATTTATGGAGGCCTCACAATCCACTCAATTGTAAAGAACAGGCCCTTATTTCTAGGATAGATTCTCAGTCTTTTCTTATTTTTAAATGAAAATTTAATGTTTCTTCTGTCAAGCAGTCAGTATTTTTTTTAAAGATTTTATTTATTCACGACAAATACAAAGAGAGAGAGAGGCAGGCTCCATGCAGGGAGCCCAACGTGGGACTCAATCCCGGGTCTCCAGGATCGCACCCTGGGCTGAAGGCAGGCACTAAACCACTGGGCCACTGGGGCTGCCCAAACAATCAGTATTTTTAAATGTAGATGTTATTGTTTAAAAACAAAACTCTACTTAGCTAGAGAAAAAATATGGATTTAGGTAAACAGGAGATGATGGTTTTACAGCTGACAGTTCTTAAGTAGAAGACCCTCTTGGACAGCGGTGTTCAAAGTGCAGTCTAGGCAGCTCTTTCTGCCCAGGGGTCCTGCTCCAGTGCTATAATAAAACCACCTTTTTGCCTGTGCGCATGCACACACATGCACACGCATGCACACGCATGCACACACACACAAACCCACAAAATAAAACAAAATGAACTGAAAAACCCCAAAGTGCACCCTATGGGCCCAGGGGGACTATGGGGGAATCCATGAGGCCAAAACTATTTTCATGACAATACTGAGACGATTTTTTTTGCCTTTTTCACTGGGTCTACATTTCCACAGAGAGGGTGAAAGCGATGATGGGTTACACTGCTAGGACCTTAGCACAAAGCAAGGGAGAGACACACCTTGGATTGGGGGTCACTGCATTTCTTAACTACCATTTTTTAAATTTATTTTTTAAATACTGAAAACACAATGTTTTAAGTATGTCTTTAAAAACATCTCCAGGGATCCCTGGGTGGCGCAGCGGTTTGGCGCCTGCCTTTGGCCCAGGGCGCGATCCTGGAGACCCGGGATCGAATCCCACATCGGGCTCTTGGTGCATGGAGCCTGCTTCTCCCTCTGCCTGTGTCTCTGCCTCTCTTTCTCTCTCTCTCTCTCTCTCTCTCTCTGTGACTATCATAAATAAATTAAAAAAAAAAAAAACATCTCCAGTTTCACCTAAGAAACCCTTGATGTAGCAGGAAGAATTACTCGCTTGATCACAGCTGGACCCTTGAGTCCACGTCTCTCTTTAGTATTCCGTGTGATGACACAGGAAGCACACGCGCGGCCCTTCTCAGGCAGACCCAAGTACAACGGCTGTCTTGAGGGAGAGCAACTGCCTGCTGAACCCGCTGCTTTTTCACGGAACACCACTGTTACTTCAAAGAATGTCTGACAAACTGTGGTTATTCAGATGTGGGTATTTGTCTGGCAGGCATTTTCTAAAAAAGGAACAAAGTGGGCCTATCCCTTCCAGAACAATTGACAGGATTTGTTGCCAATGATGAAACCTGAGCTTTCAATTGAAAATCAGAAGATTTCCCAATATGATTTTTCTGATATGTAGTATAAATAAAAGTGGGTTTTTAATACTGTATAATGAAATATGCTAACATTTTGAATATCTGCATAACTCAGGAAACCAGTATTTCTTAAATGTCTAACGCATGGTGATACAAAATCACACACGGGTGTGTTCTATGAGATCAGAATCTAAAGAGATTTGTAAATGTGTAAAATAATGCCATTCTTCTCATCAAATTTCGTTTTGGAAAATGATTATTTTTCACAAAAATAATTACTGTTATTTTTAAATGAGTTAACTAAAAATTTAAAAATTTGGATTTTTTAAAAATTTGGATATATTTTTTAATATTTTAATTTCTAATACCATAAACCAAGACTTAAAACTCACATAATAAAAGCTCTTTGGGGTTTCAATAGTTTTTAAGAATGAAAAGGGGTCGGGATGCCTGGGTGGCTCAGTGGTTGAGTGTCTGTCTACCTTTGGCTCTGGGTATGATTCTGGGGTTCTTGGGATCGAGTCCTGCATCAGGTTACCCAGGGGGAGTCTGTTTCTCCCTCCGCCTATGTCTCCGCCTCTGTGTCTCTCATGAATAAATAAATAAAATCTTTATTAAAAAAATAAAAGAGTGAAAAAGGGTCTTGAGTTCAAACAGTTTAAGAACTTCTGCTCTAATATGCCTAAGCTACTTGTTTTACATAATTTTGATTGAACTGTAAGTTTTCTGCATATTTATAAAGTAGACTAATAGAGGGCTGCTTTTATTTTAATAAATAACTCTACCATAAAAACACTAGCACTCGTAGAGAAAATTTGAAAACTGAGAGAAATGTGAATAAAAACTCCCTAGTTGCCAGGAAGTTAATTTTGACTTACTACTCAACACTCAATCATTCTACTCCTAGTTTTGTCTCTTACAGAAATTCTCACAAATGTGCACCAAGCTGTCTGAGTTGCAGGCAATGCCATCTCTCCAGTGGGGTTTTTTTTTTTTTTTTTTTGGTTTATTTACTGATTTGAGAGAGAGAGAGAGCTCGCACAGGGGGAGGGGAGTGAGGAAGAGGGAGCATCTCAAGCAACCACCACCCCTGAGGGCAGAGCTGGGGCCAGTCTCCATCCCAGAACCAGATCATGACCTGAGCCAATATCAAGAGTGTCAGCTGCTCAATCGACTAAGCCACCAAGGTGCCCCTCTTCAATATTGTGATTTGCTCCTCTGGGCTCCTATACACACCCAATCCGGCAGGAAATCCTTAAGACTCTGCCTCCATAGGAGACCAGAATGCCCCTTCTTCATCACCAATTTTGTCGTCACGGGTCCAAACTATCCTGTCTCACCTAGATAGTCACCATGGCTTCCCAACTCCTCTCCCTGTTCCCACCCTTGCCCCCCTCAAAGTCTGCTAGCAACATGAAAGCCAATGCCATTCTTACATGGCTCCCCACCTCACACCACAAAAGTTTCATAGGAGACCCATGCAATCTGCCCTTTCCCCCACCAGAAACTTCCACTCCTTCACATCAGCTTCTACCACTATCTTGCCCCCTCCCTTCCAGCCTCTCTGGCCTCACGGCAGTTCCTTGGTGAAAAGGTGAACTCTTCTTCCACTCAGCCTGGGCACACATGACCCCAGAGGCACGGGCCCTCCTCATCAATCTCTAACACGCTGATACCTGCTTTCTGCCTCACCTACTTACCAGCTTTCTTCTGGCCATTTCTTTTTCAGCTGTCAAATCACAATTTAAATATAACTTCTTCCAAGGGGTCTTCTTGGCTACCACAGGCTAAACTTCTGGTCAACGCCAGTGCCTGCCACACAGAATCTGCTCACATACAGTGTCACAGCATCTTAGAGCTTTTTGTCCAAGAATATGAGACAATTCACTCCATTAATAAAATGCATTAACAATTTTAATGTCTTAGAATGCCAACAAAAGGCACTTGCCTTTTTACATACTTTAAACACAGCCCTTAGTTCTGAGGTTGTAACTATAATATGTTAATAATTTAATATGGAAAGCTCCCAGAATATTTAAGACCAAACTGTAGCCAAACGGGGCACTATGGTGACATTTTTTAATTACTACCACTAGAGGGCAGAATTTAACAGCAAACGAGTCCGACAAGCCTGGCCTCCCATTTGGGAGCTGAAGAGTTACTGGGACTCCATCTGAGGACATGATCTGAGAAACTGATAGGTCTGAGCCAGAAGCTGCCAGAACTACACCTTTAAAAAGTGTATATACCTCTCCCTAAACGTGTGAGTACTTAAGGCGATAACAGTCACCCCATAAATTTTATCCTATACCAGGTTGGCAAGAGAAGGTAGACTGAGGTTAGTTCGAGGAACTTTCTTTCCTTAAATAAAATCACCGAAGAATTTCTGGAAAATTTTTAAGGTTTACTTGGTTTGGGAAGCTTCAAAATCTTTAGAATAACCTTCCCTCAATTTAAATGCCCTTTGCATCTGGTGTTACATGATCATTAGTCAGCCAGCCAGGCACTAAATATTAAGATGAAAAGAATAGGTCCTTGCCCTCAGAACTCACATTCTTTTTTTTTTTTAAAAGATTTTATTTATTTATTCATGAGAGACAGAGAGAGAGAGAGAGAGAGAGAGAGAGAGAGAGAGAGAGAGGCAGAGACACAGGCAGAGGGAGAAGCAGGCTCCATGCAGGGAGCCTGACGTGGGACTCGATCCTGGGGCCTCCAGGATCACACCCCGGGCTGCAGGTGGCGCTAAACCACCGCACCACCGGGGCTGCCCAAGAACTCAAATCCTAATAAGAAGAGGTTTGGGGGGGTTGTTTTTAAATAAACAGATATAATTTGGGACAAGTGCTGTAAGGATGACATACAGAGTAAGGAGATAGTGACTTGGTGGGGCAGCTTTTAGGAGGTGGCTCAGGGAAGGTCTCTCTGAAGCAATGAAATCTGAGTCAAGATGGATCAGCCACACAGAGAACTAGGGTGATAGTTACCACATTAGTATTTACTGAGGGCTATCTACGTGTCAGGCATTGTGCTAACAACTTTACATGTATCAACTCATTTAATTCCTACATTTTCCCATCCACTGGTTTTGTTGTTGTTGTTTTTAAAAATATTTTATTCCTTTGAGAGAGAGAGATGGGGGGGGGGGAGAAGGGCAGAGAGAGAAGTGAACTCCAGCTGAGCAGGGAGCCTGACTCAGGGCTCGCTCCCAGGACCCCGAGATCATGATCTGAGCAGAAGGCAGACACTTAACCAACTGAGCCACCCAGGTGCCTCTCTCCCATCTACTGTTAAGGAAACTGACCCCCAGAAAATTTCAGAAACTTACTCAAAGTCACCCAACCAAGAAATGGCTATGAGAGGGCTTTGCATTGTGTTAGTTTCCTAGGGCTGCTCTAACAAAGTACCACAGACTTGGTGGCTTTAAAACAGAAATTTATTCTCTCAGTTCTGGAGGCTAGGCATCTAACATCAAGGTGTCGGCAAGAGCTACATTCTCTGTGAAGGTACCAAGGGACGAGCCTTTCTTGCCTCTTCTTAGCTGAAGATGGCTGTAATCCTTGGTGTTGTTGGCTTGTGCACACATCAACCACTGCCTCTGCCTCTCTGGTCACACGGCATTCTCCCCATGTGTCAGGGTCTCTGTGCACAAATTCCTCTCTTCTTACAAGAATACCAGTCATTGGATCAAGACCCACCCTAATCTGGTATGATCTCATCCTAGTGTGATCATATTTGCAAAGACCTTATCTCCAAATAAGGCCACATTTATAGGTACTAGGGGTGGGGGGAGGTACTACTTCCTATATCTTGTGGGGGGACACAATTCAACCCACTTTAAACCACCTAACTTCAAAAGAAACTTCCAAGCCAAGGCAAAGGCAAAGACCCAAAGCAGTAGGAAAAGCCAGTAGGGAGGAGTATAGGGACTACGGCAGATGGCAGGAGATGATGAGGTTAGAGGTAGACAGGCCACATGCAGAAGGCTCTGAAGTCCAATCGTAAAATGGAGCCTAGGAAGACACCACAGCTTTGATTCCTGCTTGCATGTTAGTTTTTCCATCTCTCTGCCACCTCTTCACCCCCATTGCTTGGGATTTCAGGAGTCCTCTTACTTTCACTCAGGGATGGAGGTTGAAGCATAAAATACAATTATGAATATAGGCTTATTCCATTCACAGGCTAGATAAGGCTCCTTATTAGCGCACCTCTAGAGGGCGGCTCCAAGGTTTGACCTTGATTCAAACTATCAAGTTCAGGAGGCTCAGGGAAAATTTACTTCTGACTTGGGACGTGGAAAAAACTCATCTCAGGCTGCACTGGCAGAGCAATCTGGCCTGAGGAAATTATCCAGACAAGCCCCAGGCAAGAACAGTCAGGATTCAAGCACCTGTGCTGTCCCCACATACCTTTTCAGCCATCAGAACTGAGGAGGTTAGACGGATAGGCCCAGTGGGGAGACGCTGCTCACAGCAGACAGGTCTACCCCACCAGGTGCTGAGATGCATCCAAACTGTGCAGTGTTGCCATAGCATCATCACTGTGATGGTACAAGGTCTCACAACCTGCACAAGGACTCACTGCCGTGTCATCAGGCAAGATAAAAGTGATGTCAATGACGCAAGGTACCACCATGAAAGTATCAGCATGAAAATTTTTGCTGAAAGCCTACTAGGCATTATTGGGAGGTAAAACAGGGACAGTGTACAGGCATATAGTCTAGAGCAGGAGTCAGCAAACCTCTTGTGTAAAGGGCCAGACAGTAAATAGTTCAGGCTCTGCTGCCCATCCTGTCAGATCTACTCAACTCCATGGTTATGGTGAGAAAGCAGTAATATGTAAATGAATGGATGTGGCTTTGTTTCAATAAACCTTTATGCCTGTTGAAATCTGAATTTTACAATTTTCACATTCTACTTTTGATTAAAAAAACATTTAAAGTATAAAATCATTTTTAGCTTGTAGGCCATACAGTAACAGGTGGCAGGTCAGATTTGGTCTCCAGTCGTAGTTTGCTGATCCTCCCAGTCTAATGACATCCCCAAATGCTCATCAATTAACCTAATGTCATTGTGGTAACAAGGTCTCCAACTGGAAGTTTCCTGTCCTCCCCTAAAATATTCACCGGCTTCTGGCAAGATGCCAGGCACTCCTATGAACTCTGGAATCTCCCCTAGCTTCCTCTCCCTCACCTCCTCCAGTTAAGTCTGCCAGGAGCTGTCAACTCACCTAATAAAATGGCTCTTAATTCCCTAAAAGGCCTCCAGCTCCTGCCCTGATTTTCCATGCCCACTATCTAAGGTTAGGCTCTCGATAACTCTTGACTCCCGACCCTCACTCTGCTGAGCAATCACGAACACGTGGTATATGCTCAAAACTATCTGTTGAATGAGTCAGTGCAGGAAAATATCCACAAGCTCAGCACTTTCTCCATGTGATCAGCAATCTGAGGGGGCCCTCTCAAAAGCAAACATTTCCCCGAGGCGGGTGGCAGCACTTAAGGGCTAAAATATGATAAGGTTTTAGTGCACTTTTTAAAAGTCAGGATCCAAGCATCTGGGTGGCTCAGTGGTTGAGCATCTGCCTTTGGCTCAGGTCATGATCCCAGGGTCCTGCGATCCAGTCCTACATCGGGCTCCCTGCAGGGAGCCTGCTTCTCCCTCTGCCTGTGTCTTGGCCTTTCTCTGCGGGTCTCTCATGAATAAAAAATAAAACCTTAAAAAAAAAAGGCAGGTCACTGAGGTATAATTTACATACAGTAAGAGTCACCCTTTTTAGTATCCTCTTGTGAGCTTTGAAAGAACCACAATCAAGGTCTATCATCCTACAAGTTCCTTTGTTCCCTTTTGCAGCGGACCTCTCCCCTACCCCTTTTTCAACCACTGATGTTTTCTGTCATTAATAAGTTTTTAGACCTACGGGAGAGTCCGTTCCTTTTTAGGCTATTACCCCGCTGAATGGGTACACCTATGGTTTTTCCATTCACCAGTTCAAGAGCATCTGAGCTGTTTCCAGTTTTTATCAATTGTAAATAATGTCACTATAAACGTTCACATATAGATTTTTAAATTAACATCCATTTCCATGATAAGATTTCACTTTTTATATACAACCCCCCTTTGCAAAGACCTGCAGGAAAGGATTCTACTGAATGAGGGGCTGTGCTCCACCTCCACTCTTCCAGTCTCAGCAATTTGTCTTTTTTTTTTTAATTTATTTATGATAGTCACAGAGAGAGAGAGAGACAGAGAGAGAGAGAGAGAGGCAGAGACACAGGCAGAGGGAGAAGCAGGCTCCATGCACCGGGAGCCCGACGTGGGATTCGATCCTGGGTCTCCAGGATCGCGCCCTGGGCCAAAGGCAGGCGCCAAACCGCTGCGCCACCCAGGGATCCCCAGCAATTTGTCTTTAAATCCCAGTAGCATGACCCCTCCCAAGAAGACCTGCCAGGAGTGTGTGTGTGGGGGGGTAGGACAGGGGTAGCCCTCCCTCGTGGGGAGGGTAGAGTGGGGCGGGGAGGTCGGAGGGGGGGCTCCCTTGTTGGGAGAGGGAGGGGAGGTAGGACGGGGGGGGGCAGAGCCCTCCCTCGTGGGGCGGGGGTGGGGAGGTTGGACAGGGGGGCCCTCCCTCACGGAGGGTGGGGGAGGTCGGCGGGGGGTGGGGGGGGGGGCCCTCCCTCACTGCCCACACCACCACGGATCCGGGTGCGGGTGCGGGGCCGGCGGCGGCGCTGGGGATGCGCCCACTCGGCGAAAAAGCTGCAGAGCCAGCCAGCGGCCGTTCTTTGGTTCACGGACCTCGCTAAGACCTCCCGGCCTGTGCAGCGCGCCATTGTCTTTGTCCCTTTCAGGACTTTGGAGGCGGCTAGTTCAGAGCGGCCTGGCGTCAGTCAGAGCCCGCAATTTGACCGTGACCAAGGCTGCGGCCACCTGGAGCACAAGGTCACCTGGAGCACAGGCCACCTGGAGCATAAGGTCACCTGGAGCACAGGCCACCTGGAGCACAAGGTCCCCTGGAGCACAGGCCACCTGGAGCATAAGGTCACCTGGAGCACAAGGTCACCTGGAGCATAAGGTCACCTGGAGCACAGGCCACCTGGAGCATAAGGTCACCTGGAGCACAAGGTCACCTGGAGCACAAGGTCACCTGGAGCACAAGGTCACCTGGAGCACAAAGCAGGGCTGCAGCCCCCACGGCCCCTCTCCCACCACTTGTTAACGCGCACATCTGGGCTGGAATTCACAAAATTACTTCTCTTTTAATCTGCTGGGGTGACCTAATGTGGCCCAAGGCCGGCTTCCCAGCCGGCCTCAGGAAGCGGCCTTGCTGGGATCTGAGCCTTGGGCGGCCTGTCCTATCCCTAAGGCCCTCTCAAAAGGAGCCTTTTGGAGCATTAACCCCACAAAGGGCCGATTGCCAAGGCGCCAGGCGCCGGGAGCTGCTCATGCGCACTGGGGGGCGTGGGGGGGTGAAGGAGCCTTCCGGGGTGAGGTGCGAGTCCCCACTCAGGATAACCACTCCAGTTCTATCCCTTCTCTCCAGCCTGCGAAGGAGCTCAGCAACTGCAAATCATCTCCTAAAAGCACGCAAGTGGTTCTAGCAAGAATCCACCCAGGCTGACGACAAAAGAAAGGATATTTGTTCACTAGGAGGCTAACCAGGGACAAAAGGCTGCATTCCGTCTTGACACTTGCTAACTGCGGTCGCCTGGAGAGCAGGCCTTTGTCCACAGGCGGGCATTGTGCTGTTTACAGCCTGGCCACTGATAATGGGCTTGCCTACATCTTGGCTAATTTGAAAAACAGTCATCCAGATTTTCTTTTCTACTTGACTTTATTTTCCAATATATCCTTAAGGGCATTTAAAAATGAAAAACCTGTAATAAACATTCCTTTTAAAGGAAACATCACCCAGCTCTGCCCCAATCACCACCTCCCCTAAAATATATATATATATATATATATTTTTTTTTAAAACTATTCCCAGAAAAGAGATGCTTTATTAAAAGGGCTGTAAGGCTTGTATGTGAAGAAGCTAGGAAGAATTAGAACCTTCAGTATGAAGGGGGAAAGGACAGGAAGTAACATAAATTTATAATATTCGGTGTATGAGGAAGGCAACTCTTAAAGCTTAAAGTAGCCCCGGGAAAAGAATAAAAAGAATGATACAGTGAAAATGAAAGTAAGTTTCATAGGTTCAAGAAGGGGTTACAAAAGTGAAAGCATAACAGATCATAAGAGCATATGTAGGAGTAGAGATATATCCCCAATTTTTTTAGGTAATATGATGTATGGGCAGTTATTAGCTCTCACATCCTTGGTCTTTTTTTTTTCTTTTTTAAATTTTATTTATTTGTTCATGAGAGACAGAGAGAGAGAGAGAGAGAGAGAGAGAGAGAGAGAGAGAGAGAGAGGCAGAGACACAGGCAGAGGGAGCAGCAGACTCCATGCAGGGAGCCCGATGCGGCACTCGATCCCGGGACTCCAGGATCATGCCCTGGGCAGAAGGCAGGCGCTAAACCACTGAGCCACCCAGGGATCCCCACATCCTTGGTCTTAATGTCTGAAACACATGTTCCAATCAATATGACACCTTTGGTCATAGTGATAGATGGTCAAGACTGATAGATTAAGAACCCCTTCCTACTCGCTAAAAAAACTTTCCCCTCCAGCCTATATAAGGTACAGAGGATCCTAAAAATATTCAAAGGACGTTAACCCATCCCTGATGTTCCAATGAGAAGATGGAACCCACAGAAAGAAGGTAGCAAATCCAAAGTCAGAGTGGGCGGACTGGGCCCCCCTCCCAGAGGGTTTTCAGGAGTTGTATAACCTGGAGTCTACTGGAATGCTTCTGGGAAGGTTAGCACACTGAGCTATTATCATTTATTCACATTTTAGTATAATTATTTTATCAAATGTTCTAAGCAGTTACCTGACACAAGCCTAAGATACTAGACCCTGAATAAATACATTATAATGGTGGTAAAAATATGGGGGGGGGGGAAACAAATGGAGCGGTGAGCTAGTAAAACAGCCCAGAAGACAAAGCCTCCTTCACAATTTTGCCTTGGGCTTTTTCCTCCAAAAGCTATTTCCTCTGTTTAAAAAAAAAAAAAAAAAGTTTTTATCTCTGGTGAGGTATGCTAGGTACGCAGAAGAATTCCAGAGCTGTACACCACTAACCAAAGTCACTAATGACTAAGGAGCAGCAGGAAGGTGGAGCTGCACTGGACGGCTCTGCTTCCTAACTTGGAGGAATTGCTTTCTTTCCGGTGCAGTGAAAAAGAGAATCAATTCCATTTTGTTACAGGTAAAATCAGACTTTCAAGATGATCATGTTTTGAGCTACTGTGAGAGGGTGGGGGTAAACATGGGGAAAAGCGAGGGCTCCAAAAACCAGGCAAAAGAAAAAAAAAAAAACACAACTCCCCTCTCTAACAGAATTAAAGAGGCAGAAACAGTGGAGAATGAGATTCCAAAACATCCTCTGTCTGGTTTGGAGCTGCTTTAATTTTCGTATTGTGTCCAAACCTGGAATTCAGCGGGTAGCGTCTAGATGCTGTTGGGGGGCCCCAGCAGGAAGGGAAAAGCCTCCAACAGCCCCAGGGCTCCTCCATTCCCCGCGCAGGGCAGCTACTGGTAGCCTAGCAACCGCCGAGGTCCCCTTTCACACCGGATTAATGTGCACAAACCGCATCGAGTGTTAGGAGGACATGGAGTACAAACTGGGCAGAAGAGAATTTTGGATTCATTCTCTACCCAGCTCTCTCTGCCACAGTCCTGCAGCCCCAGTGGCCGCACGCTGCCCACCCCCCCGCCCGTGCCTAACTCCCGGGGCACAGGGAGGCGAAGCCAGGCCCAGGTTGATGGATCTCTCTCTCTCTCTCTGCTGGGCACTGGGAAAACCAGGTGAAGAAGGTTAGGAAGTCTTCTGGTGGGAAGGAGAAGGCATTGGAAGACAGAGAGGGACCTGGGGCTAGGGCTCTCCATAGGATGAGAACTGCTGTCTGTTGGCAACATCTGGCTGCTTCCACCCCTGAGAAGACCCTGAGACAGAGATCAGACCACCTCTCCTTATGAGGTCCCTAAAAATGTGCTCCCTTGAATCTTGATTTTTTTTTTTTAGGCTGATAAATCTGACTCTACCAGAAGGGGACCCTACCTGATATAAGGAATTTTACCAAGAATCTCTACTTTTCTACATGCCCAAGAGGCATTAAGCACACCTGGGGATTGTAGGGAATAACATTCAAAGTCAGGGGGTGCCAAACTGCAACCCAGTTTATCTACAACTATCTCACCTCCCTTGATTATTTTCCCTCACCCTCCGAATCACTAGATCACGAGCTGGCACCGATTTACAAGGCCTTCACGACATGGACTCATCAGCCAGGCTGGAGAGGGCAGCCAAGTCTGAGAAATGCTTGGATGAGCCTGCTCTGGCCCAAGAAGCATGACACATGAGTCCATTTAGACCTTGAAGTCAAAGGCCTCCATGAATGTGCTTTCAGAGCTTCAGTGCCCATAGAAGCAAATGAATTTACCCAACAAATCCCCAAACTATCCCTCCAAATCAAGGGCAAAGTGGGGAGTGGGAAAGAATATATGTATGTATGTATGTATGTATGTATGTGTGTGTGTGTGATGCATACAGGAGGAATACAGAAACTTCATTTATAAAGCCCCGACCAGATTCAGACAAGGCTGGGAACAGAGTGACCCTCAGAACACCTCAACAGGTCCTGGGAAGAAGTACCCTCAAGCCACCAAGAGCAGTCCCATCACATCTCACTGCTGGGGAAAACAAGGACTGCCTAGCAAGACAGCCACCACCGAGAACCCCAATATTTCCTCTTACTCAACACAACTCAACTCAGAATGACTGACATTCATGAATGTGACACAATGGCTTAAAGAATACTAAAACAGATCATTCCAGAATCTCTGTTTTGCTTTCGAATTCATCACTAGATTATCTTAAGGGCTCAGACACTGTGAAAGAAAAACCGGGTTAGTTGAGTAAGGGAAGGATCTGTGCTTGCTAAGTACAGCCTGAGTCAGCCTGCAGCAGGACAGAGCCAATTTTGGGAACATGACATGAGTGGCCTCTAAAGAACTGCTATGATTTACACACTGCCTAATTCTAGGGCACATTTTTTATATTGTGCTCTAATCGAATCAAAGTCTCTGGGAATAGCACCTCCCTAATGCTTTGCAGCATACAACCTGCATAAAAACATAGGTGGATGCATCCAGGAGGCACACAGACACCATTTATAAAGCTCTCTCATGATTCTGACATGGCAGCCGCCGGCTGGCTTAGGACCATATATTTGCTGCAGTAATACTACAGTTCAGACATAGACTGGGTATGAGAAGAAAAAATAATACCCACCTCCATTCCAATAAGCTTTATTATGACTATTTCAAGTGATTAAGCAATTCTACTACAGGTCTCTCCCCTACCATCCATCCTCTGGCCAAAAGAGAGAAGGAATGCTAACAGGTACATGAAAAAGCAACAGGCCTAGAAACTCTGAAACTGTAATACTGCCCTCCAAATAATGAGGATGGAATGTGGCTCCTAGGAGGC
The DNA here is from genome assembly GCF_905146905.1 of Nyctereutes procyonoides. Taxonomy (NCBI): domain Eukaryota; kingdom Metazoa; phylum Chordata; class Mammalia; order Carnivora; family Canidae; genus Nyctereutes; species Nyctereutes procyonoides. Next base: position 22,252,449 of record NW_026575126.1, read on the forward strand.
AAGTACCTTATAACACATCCCATGATTTCTCCTAAAAATTAAGGATATATGTTGTCATAAATCCAAGAAACTCACGGTGACAAATCAGAGTTCTCTTTTCTGTAGTAGGTACCAGATTGCCGTTCTCAAAAATAAAATAAAGCATACACCCCCCAAAAAAAATGGGGTGTGTGTGTATGAAAAGCATCTTTTCTTTCTGCTCAGAAGGAAATCACTGTTTTGGATTGTTGACTATTTAGAAGCCGTGAATGTCAGTCCCACTGGAAAGCAGCGTGTGGCCATGGCTCATGGTCCTAGATGAGCCACTACGCAGGATAGTGGCTGTCGGGAACGAAGGGCCAACTCTGAAAACCTCAGGGAGCCTACAGTCCTCCACTGAAGATAAACACAGGTTCATAATTCATTATCTACCATCTCCTCCCAAAATCCAAAACACTCTAAAAACTAAAAAATTTTCAGTCATTTGGCAGCAAAACAAACCTGACGTCATTTGGTGGTAAAGCGTGAGCTGAGCTACATAAAATCATTTGTAGTCTATTTATCCCACTTTCTGTGAATATTTTTACATCTCACTGCTGAAATAATGAGTTTGAGTCTGGAGTGCTGACCCTAGCTAGATCCTGCTGAGGATGTTATATATGTGTGTGATATTACCTTTCTAAAAAAATTCCTGAATTTTAAAACCCATCTAGCCCCAAGGGTTTTAGATAGGTGGAAAAGGACTATAGACCTCGAATAGGATGCCATAAGACCCCTGCAAAAGTTACTGAAGGCCTAAGAGAGTCAAATAAACCCCAGGTTGTTTCCATCTGAGCAGCTTCCTACACAGGCCAGACTGCAGCACTATTTGGCAAAGCTGTGTTAAAAATGGGAAATGTATTACACAGGGTCCTGATTCCACGTTAAATATTGTTTCCTACCTTCACATATTCCAGAGTTGGGTCCAGAAGATGCTGATCCCTGGAAAGAGAAAACATAAGTATGAGAACAACCGGGAAGAATGCGTTCTTGCACTGAGTGACACGTATCCAACATGATTTCACTGTGTTCATTCAAATTATTAAGATGGGCCCACCACCCAGACAGTACTCACCGCAGACAGATAAGGAAGTCAGAACAGACACAGATTCCTTTCATGGTGTGTGTTGGGGGTAGGGGAAGGGGGTCGGACACCACCATAATCTGCCTAGAAGCTCCACACGCTTTCTTATCATATTTAGGCTCTAAACATTAGACTATTTCATGTGGTAATTCTAGATTCACTTGAGCATAAAAATTAGACTAAAATTCCGAAGCACAGACCAGCAAGGAAGATAGAGGTGAGTGTAAAGCAGGACTGGATGCCCAAATGAGGGGTACTCTGGACCACCCAGCAGCGTCACACCCTCTCTGACAAAAGAAAATGGAGGCTCAGGTGGGCCCAGGGGCTGCCCGAAGTCACCCAGCCCTGGGGGCAGGAGATGGAGTCTGTATACCCAGCTCTGCTTCTAGGCCACATCTTCCTTTTTATTTTAAGATTTTATTTATTTGACAGAGAGAGAGAGAGAACACACAAGCATGGGAAGCATCAGAGGGGGAGGGAGAAGCGGGCTCTCTGCTGAGCAGGGAGCCAGATGTAGGGCTCCATCTCAGGACTCTGGGATCACGACCCAAGCCAAAGGCAAATGCTTAACCGACTGAGCCACCCAGATACCCCCTTCCCCTTCTCTCTCTCTCTCTTTTTTTAAATTGCTGCCTCGATTACCTACCCACCCACCCCTGGTGTCTAGCAGAGAATTGACCCTCATTTTCTTTGGCACCCCATACTGTTCTCTTTCCATGTAATGTCTGTTGGCGTCTGTCATAATATGACATTGGGATTAACCAGTTAAAGGTAAACGGCAGCAGGTGGTACTGGGGAGGCTGATTTCTTACTGAAAGGAAGGGAAACGACGAGGGCAAAGGAGAGGAGTGGGAGACATGAGAGTGGCCATTTTCAGTATTTGCAGAGTTACAACGAGCTGCCCCCCAACAGAGGATGTGAAAGGACAGCTGCCTTCAGAGACCTGAACTTCAAAAACTCAATGCATCCCTGCAGAGATGGCATCATTCTGAGGACAGAATAGCTCTGAAGCCTGTAAGAGGAGTCTTCTCCACGGAGAGGGTCCTAGTTTATCTACAGAAAGAACGAGTGCCTCAGAAGTCCCACCAACAAGCAGCTTCCTCTGCAAGGCTGGACTCAATCCCCAAACTCGTGGGCTTTGACACTTCCCTGGTGATGGAGAGACCCTGCAAGATGGCAGCACTTCTCCCTGGGTTGAGAGAGAATTCTGGTCACTGCTGTAGCACAAGGAGTCCCAACCCCACAGGATACTACCATCTTGTGGAAACCATGCTTGGCTTGGTGTGACTGTCCATTCAGGGCAGCACATGGGGCACCTGTGCAGAGGCAGGCTGGTGTCCAAGATGCTCCCCACCATGTCAGTGGAGCAGTTCTCAGAGGAGTCCCTCTAGTGCCAAAGGATCAGAGAACAGCATAAACTCACCATCCCTGGTGAGGGGTATAAACCAGTCTTTCAAAGCCTTAAACCTCTTTGTCTTCAAGTTCGTTTATCAGGCATCTTTTCCCAAAGCCCTGGAGCCTGTGTGCTGTGCCCGGGTGCCACTTCTCCTGCCACCTGGACACCATGTTGATGTCATCAGGCTTTGCATCTGTGGAATCACCCAGCTAGTGACTAAAAAAACTCTGTCAGCAGCACTTTGGCTGTGCTCCCTTTTAAGTTCTTGAATTCCTGGTTTTCTTTTTTTTATTGTTTAAAAGATTTTATTTATTCACTCCTCACAGACACAGAGAGGCAGAGATATAGGCAGAGGGAGAAGCAGGCTCCCTGTGGGGAACCTGATGCGGATTCGATCCCAGGACTCCAGGATCACGACCTGAGCCAAAGGCAGATGCTCAACCACTGAGCCAGCCAGGTGCACCAAACCCCTGGTTTTCTAGTGAATTAATATTTCAGGCTTATAGCCATCTAGTCTTAGGCTGAACATCTGGCCCAGAGGTCTGGTCCTGTGAGGACAGAAAGATGTTAAAACCATTGAAATGCTGTTCTCGTCTTCAAATTTCTCTTTTTTATGTACATGTAAAAATGTGCATTATATACACTCATACATACATGGCTTAATGCATGGATAAACAGTATGAGTATGGGGGGCTGAAATCAGAGGTTCCCAAGTGTTTTTGGTCCAAGGATCTCTTTATGTTCTAAATTACTGAGGACTCCAAAGAGCTTTTGTTCATGTGGGTTATATCTACTGATTACTGATGTTAGAAATTAATCAAATTTTTAAAACATTTATTGATATTTTAAAAACAAACCCATCACATATAAGATAATAATATTATTATAAGTAGATATTTTTTCATAGCAAAAATTTAGTGAGAAGAGTGACACTGTCTCATATTTTTGCAAATCTTTTTCATGTCTGGCTTAGTCGAAGGACAGTTGAATTCTCATATCTGCTTCTCCATTCAGTATGTTTTGATATGTCGTGGTTTCGAAAAATGTCCATGCTCACATAGATATATAATTGGAAAAGGGAGGGGTATTGCATTAGACTTTCAGGTAATTATGGCTATTCTTCTTTGATACCATACCAACACTAAACAAGTGGTAGTTTCTTAAAGATTAGTTGCAATGTGTCATCTTGGACCACACCTGTTACTCTTCTGCATCTATCTTGCACTTTGATTGGAGCTTTTGTCCATGCGTGATTCTGTCCCCTATCCTAGAAAATACTGATTCACCAAGTTATATATTCTAAATTTTGACACATTTCATTATAATATTTTAAAAAATCACATTTGTCAGTTATCATCACTAATCTCATCAGAAGTTGTTAAGCACTGGAAAGTGTCAAGCTCATGGAGGATACCAGTTTTCCAAACTTTAATTTTCAGTTGAAAGCTTGAATTTTGGGACATCTGGGTGGTTCAGTGGTTGAGCATCTGCATTCAGCTCAGCTCCTGGGATCGAGTCCCATTATCAGGGTCCCCATGGGGAGCCTGCTTCTCCCTCTGCCTATGCCTTTGCCTCTCTCTCTCTGTGCCTCTCATGAATAGATAAATAAAATCTTTAAAAAAAAAAAAGAAAGAAAGAAAGCTTGAATTTTTTCACTGGCAGCTAACACTGTCAAATATTTTCCTTGAGATTCATTCATTCATTTTGGGGAAAATATTTGCCAAATACCAAGACCATATAGTCATGGTTTGTCATTTTAATTCCCCCTTTTTTTAGGTGCCCAAATGTCATTCTTTTAGTAAATTCTTTTTAGAATTTTGTCCAGGATCTACTCTTCTCACCAGATTTAGCTGTAAAATCCTTTTCCTTTCACCTTTGAAAGCTGAAATGTTCCTTTCTTTCTTTCTCAAGAGATGTACCTGAAAACTCTCTGAGCTAGCTCTCTCAGAACAGACCCTTCAAAGTTCTCTTGGGAAGACCTGGGATAATCCACATGGACTCAGGCCAGGAGCTGTGCCTGGGTGGCTCCTGAAGCACTGCTGATGAGCACAGTTCCCACTCAGAGACAGGATCTCCTAGAGGCAGGGCAGCCTGTGCTCTCCCATCCAGAGAGCCCAGCATCAAAGAGCCTGGGGTGTTCTCCAAAATGCTTCCCACCTTAGATGAACCTCTTGTGTTCCTCTTTATTTTTTAAAAAAAGTAGGCTCCACACCCAGCATAGAGCCCAACACAGGGCTTGAACTCACAACCCTAAGATAAAGATCTGAGTTGACCCCAACCAACTGAGCCATCCGGGTACCCCTATGTTCCTCTTTGATTCTCTACACACAACTTCTCTGGGCAGAAGAGAAGAAAACTGGGAGTCTCTGGTGAGGGATAAAACTGAAGTCCCCGGGCAGCCCGGGTGGCTCAGTGGTTTAGTGCCGCCTTCAGCCCAGGGCCGGATCCTGGAGACCCAGGATCGAGTCCCACGTCGGGCTCCCTTCTTGGAGCCTGCTTCTCCCTCTGCCTCTGTCTCTGCTTCTCTCTCCTTCTCTGTGTGTCTGTCATGAATAAATAAAATCTTTAAAAAAAAAAAAACAAACTGAAGTCCCCTTTTGACACTGCCCCCAGATGAACTCTGCTAAGGAAGCCTTGTACATTCTGCTACAATAGCAGAGGGGACTCTAACTGTCCTAAAATTCTAATTCAGGGCTCCCAGGAGTCCCCTAGAGGATCCTCATGTTCTTATCCTTTTCAGATAGGCAAGGAATACAGAAGAGTAGAACAAAACCAAGTGAGTATGTTTCAAATCCAAAAGCTTTCAAAGTTACTGCCTTGAACTAAATTAAAATTATGTTTGAATGCAGAAGTGTGTGTCTCCTTTCTCAGCCAGCCACCTCATCCCAGCTAACCAAAAGAAGATATGAGCTGGAAAACACAGCAGTTGGCCCCGCAGCCCCAGCCTCTAATTTGAAATAGAATATCCAATTATTCATACAAGTCTGTGCAGCAAACACTCCCTAAGCCACAGATTTATATTCTCCAACAGAGATCACTACAAAACAAATAGAAGAACTTGGCAATCAAAATGAAAAGTTTTTATATATATATATTTTTTGCTGATGCAAATTATGAATCCCCACCCTTGTGAACCCATGATGTTTTGTGCATCTCTATTTACAACTGCTGAGGCTGGCAGGCACCCACAGCCCCCCTGTCAGGCACGCTGCCCTACAGTGCACGGTCCACAGACCACAGGAAAGCAGCAGACTGAAACTAGACCCTCCTGTTATTTTGTTCTTAGGTTGATTACGTTTTAAATAACAACACTGTGTTTACGTCAGTTAAGTCAGTGTTTCCAGTGTCCTGCTTTCTAAATAAAGTTCATACTGAGGGACGTATAGTTGGAAATCATAGAAATGATGCATTTGTTATGTTAGTTTGTTTCTCATCAGTAACCAGGTTAATAGTTCCTCCCTCTTAAAAGGACACTTGATCTACACGTTTGCTCTTTTGAGTTAAGAGGTTCTCCATCTGGAACATATAAGCAAAGTTTCACTAACAGATCTTCCCTGAGTGCTTGGAAGACAGATGAGGAATGAAGTACCCTATGTCTGTCTTAAATTATAGAATGTTTTAAATGAATGAATGTTTTGACTTCTTTAAATATTATAGAATAAATTAATGGCTAACAGTGTTGCCAAACAAATGTCCTTTTGGATAGAACAAAGAGGAATCATTTGTAATAAGAGGATTCTTTCATGTAATAGAGATGTGAGAAACTAGATCTAACTGTTCTGAGGAGACTGAGTAGACTAAAGTAGAATAAAGGTTCCCTTTGAGCCCCATGCACACTAGTAATCTGCAGACTGGGTGCACATGGCATGGTATTTGGATTCCGGTTCATTCTACTGTACTTATATAGGGCCGCTCCTCTACAAGGTGAGCAACCCAAGAACAGTGGCGAGTCTACTTCATTCCCAGTATCTCCATAATTCTTGCATTCATCCCAGAAACATTTTCAAGCATCTGCAACATGGTATGCTGTAGGCCAGACAATGGAAACAGAAGAAGCAAAGACAAAGGCTCTATTCCCAGAGAAGCTGCAGGCAAGTGGGGAAGACAGGTCAACAGACCCAGCACAATTCAAGTAGGTATCAGTGGAAAGGAAACACCATCGAGGGGCCTTTCAGGCAACCTCTGAGCTAAGGTTTGAGGGCTGGGTAGGAACTCATCTGGTGAAGCAGCTGTGAGGTAGGCGGTAACGAGAAATACCCAGGCAATGGGAGAAGTGTGTGCCAACACATGGGGACACGGGACGATGTGGTGCACCTGGGAAACCAGAGCACTCAGGAGTAACTCCGCTCTAACCCAGGTCACCAACATCTCTTGCCAGGATGCCTGCAGTACCTTCCCAGCTCCACCGTCTCCACAGCAGCATGATCCTTACCCAAATTAAAATCCTCTAATAACTCTCATCTAATCAGAACAAAACCCTGGAGTCCTCAGCAGGGGCCCTGGTTGGCATGGTCCCTGGCAGCTCTCCAACCTCCCTGTGGTAGGAGGAATTCTGAGGATGTCTCCCAACAAGAGCTTCATCCTCTGGATTCCCAGCATTGCTGTGAAGGGGTTTTGTAGCTGGAAGCCTCAGGTCAGCTGACATTAAGATCTGGCAACCATCCAAGTGGACCTGACGAGCAATACGAGGGGGCCTGGACAGTGTGACGGGACCACATGGCCTCTGACAAGGCCCGTGGCATAGAACTCTGGGCAGCCTCTACACGGGAACTGCCCCCCAGCAGACAGTCAGGGGGCAGATGTCAGGCCCACAGCCACAAGGAACTGGGTTCTGCCAACAACCCGAATGACTACGGAAGCAGATTCTTCCTCTGAGCCTCAGGTGAGAACACAGCTGCTGACATCTTCAGTTTAAGACCTGTAACCAAGAACCCAGCTGAGCTCTGTGGGGAGTAATGTGTACGTTAAGGCACCAAGTTCGTGACCATTTGTTACTCAGTAAAAGCCTACTATACACTCATCGGCTATTCTATTCATTCCATCAAGGCATACTGACTTTTCTTTCTGATGTTCAAACATGCCAAGCTGGTCGCTGCCTCTGTGGCTTGGCATTGCCAAGAACGTTCCTTTGCCTAGAATGTTCTCCCTGCAGTTCTGAGGCTCACCGCCTCACATCATTCAGGTCTCTGCTCCAACACCACCTCCTCAGAGCTTGCCTTAAGTACCTATCTAAATAAGCACCACCATTACCTCTATTGCCTTATCTGACTTTATTTTTTTCCATATCATCTGCTATTATATGAAATTGCTCATGGTCTTTTATCCTAGAATATAATCCTGCAAGACTGCAGCTTTCTCTGCTTTATTCACCTTGGTATCCCCTGTGCTCTGCACACAGCAGCTCCCTAGTAACCACTTGTTGAATTAATGAAGAAGGAATAAGTAATGGAGGCACAGGGTTGGGGAGGGCTCAGGAGCGGTGGGGGTTTAGAAGATCAGGATGAAGAAAAGGCAGAGACAGAGCATAAGCAGTGTGGATGCCATATAAACATGTCTAGACTTATGAAAGCAATGAGATTCGTTGAAAAATCTTAAGCCTCAGAATAACTGGAGATTTGTGTTTTAGAAAAATTCCCCTGCACTAGTGTGGAAAACAGATTCGTAGGGGGGCAAGACGGAGTCAGGAAGACCAAGGGAAAGGATGCTGGAGAGGTCTGCATGACATAGGGAGCGGGGATGGTGTACAGATTAAATACTTTTTTAAGCGAGAATAGACAAATGGTGATAAAGGACTAGATTCAGTGGGTGATAAGGGCACTTGCTGAATTCTTTCTAAGGGAATTAAGTAGATGGTGCCTAGCACATCTCAATATATTAAGAATGAACTAGTAAAAACCTTTGCTTCAAGCACTAAACTATGCAAACTTTTAAGACTATTGGAATCTGAATTGTAAGACTTTGCCCCATTACCACCCTTTTCCATGGTTAGCAGTACACATATGATTGCTGCCATTCAGCTCCTGAATGTTTCAGATAGCCTCCCTTCCTTTTCAACTAGTAAGTAAGTTACTTTCAGAAGGGTCTTTCACATTTTTCAAATTATGAACATGTAAATCTTTCCCATAAAGTATAATGAAATGTAACAAATATTTAAGGGATCCCTTCACACCAACAAAAATAGTTAACTCGGAAGTAAATGCAGAACAATAAAACAAGACAGCTGTGTAGATACTAGCCAAGAATGCCTGTTTTACATAATCCTTTGGTCTTCTCCGTCACCCCCACTCCAGAGAGCAACCAGTGCTTGTTTATGTCTTTGCCATGGAACTATTAGCTCCATAAGGGTAGGGGCTACTTCTGTCTTGCTCATCAATATATACTAAGCCCTTCAAACTATATTTGTCACATTAACAGCCAATTAATAAATAAACAAGGGCAAGAATGGACAAATGAAAATTTAAACCATAAAAAAACACTCTTGTATATAGTCCAAATAAGGCCTCAGAAAATTAGAAATTTCTACCATGGGACTTTTGTTTGCTTAATATGGTAGACCAGATACTCTGAAAACTAAATGATAAATTAAATTACAAATACACTTTCAAATGTATTGAAGTCACAAGAAAGATAAATCCTCAAGAAACACAGACATATACAAAATAAGAACAAAACAAATCAAGAACACAAAACATGAACAAGAGGGTAAGAAGCAAAGCAGGAGGCAGCCCAAGTGGCTTAGCGGTTTGGCACCACCTTCAGCCCGGGGTGTGATCCTGGAGACCTGGGATCGAGTCCCACATAGGGCTCCCTGCATGGAGCTTGCTTCTTCCTCTGCCTGTGCCTCTGCCTCTCTGTCTCTCATGAATAAATAAATAAAATCTTAAAAAAAAAAAAAAAAGAAGAAGAAGAAGATGAAGCCGAGCAGGGAGGATAAGCCTTGGGTCCATAGAAGTGAGCAGCTAATCACAGAGCCACGTATAACGTCTGAACCATCAGAACAGGACTACACCATCCCTACAAAAAGTAGGGAAAAATAAATACATACATGAAAATTAAGAAGGTAGCATGCTCTCCAGCAAGGGGAACCAAGAAGGAAACCTACTGTCTCCACCACAAATTCTGATGGAAAAAAATAATGGCAGTAATAATGGTCTCCCTTGAGAACTTGGAACCACAAATCAGTCTTCATGTTGGTTGGGATTCAAATTTATACTACCTTCTTTGACAGAGAATCCAAAACTAAGAAATTAAAGTGTTTGGGTTGGTGGTGCCATTACTAAGGAAACAGTGTAAATACTTTTGGGTGGGGTAAGGGGGAGATACTTTATCAATAGAATGCCACTCAGGATACCCACAAACGTGGTTAAACATAAATTTCCTTTCAGAAATAACCATATACACAGGAAGCAGGCCCTAATCACTGAAGCCAGCAAAAATAACAATAGACTGAGATCCTTCAAGACTTCAGATATCGGAATATCAGATATAGGCTATAAAATAACAATGTATGATTAAAAAAAAGGAATAAAAAAGGTGATCTCAGAATAAACAGGCAGTTATAAAAACAAAAAACTGATTAAAATATATAATCTGCTACATGACAGATTAAGCATGACCTAAGAAAATATGACAAATCTATAAAGAAACTATAAACAAATATACAAAGACACTATACAAATCACAGCACAGAGAAAAAAGGTGATGGAAAATATAAAAGCAATGTGGAAGGTAGAATGAGAAGGCCTAATTACATTTAACCAGAACTCTAGAAGAGAACCGAGAGAGAAAATAAGCAATAGTCAAAGAAATAATGATGAGAAATCTTCAAAATAAAGATACCCAATCTCAGATTTCAGGCATCCCAACTCCTCCTACGCTGTATCAACAAAAATAAACTCTCACACAGACACACTGCAACGAAACTACAGACCATCAAAACCAGAGAGAATATGGTAAAAGCAGCCAAAGAGCAAAGAAAAAGTTATCCTCAGAGCAATGACAATTAGGCTGGCAGTGGGTCTTCATCGGCCAGAAGGTAACTGGTAAATATCAAATATATTACAAATATATTCTCAAATGTATTGAAAGTGACTCCAAACCAGCATGGATGGTATCAAACAAGACGAATGTGTCATTTGTGGAGTTAAAAAAAAAAATAGCAAGTGCTGGCAAAGATATGGAGAAATCAGAGCCCTTATGTGTGGTTGGTGGGAATGTAAGTGGTAGAGCTGCTAGAAAAAATAGTGTGGAGGTTCCTCACAAAATGCAAAACAGAACTACCGTATGATCTAGCAATTCCACTTCTGAGTATATGCCCAAAAGAACTGAAAGCAGGATTTCAAGAAGATATTTGTGCACCCGTGTTCTTAGCAGCATTCTTCACAGAAGCTAAAATGTGGAAGCAACCTAAGCGTGCACTGATGAAAGAAGAGATGAACAAAATGTGGTACACACATACAATGGACTATTACGCGGCCTTAAAAAGGGAGGAAATTCTGACATAGGCTAGGACAGGGATAAACCTTGAGGACTTTATGCTAAGTGAAGTAAACTGGTTACAAAAGGACAAAAAGCATACAGTTTTATTTATTTTTAAAAAAAAATTTTTTGAGGGCAGCCCGGGTGGCCCGGGGCATGATCCTAGGGACCTGGGATTGAGTCCCACGTCAGGCTCCCTGCATGGAGCTTACTTCTCTCTCTGCCTCTCCTTCTCTCTCTCTGTCTCTCATAAATAAATAAAATCTTTTTTAAAAAGGGTTTTTTTTTTTTTTTTAACATTTTACTTATTTGAAAGAGAGAGCGAGAGCATGTGAGTAGGGGGAGGAGCAGAGGGAGAAGGAGAGGGAGAAGCAGACTCCACAATGAGTGTGGAGCCAGATGCAGGGCTCCATTTCATGACCCTGAGATCCAGACCTGACCTGAAATCAAGAGTTGGACACTTAACTAAGCCACCCAGGTGCCCCTGTACAATTTTATTTACATGAGGTACCTAGAGTAGTCAAATTCCCAGAGACAGAAAGAATAGTAGTTGCCAGGGGCTGGCGGGGGGGGGAAAGGATAGGAAGTTGTTTCACGGGTACAGAGTTTCTGTTTTGCAAGATAAAAAGAGTTGAGGAGACTGGCTGCAAAACACTGTGACTGTTCTTAATATTTCATCAACTCATCAGTAATTGTACACTTAAAAATGGCTAAGATGGTAAATTTAATATTATGTGTATTTTACCACAATAAAAAAAAAAGACTAATGGGGTGCCTGGGTGACTCAGTCAGTTCACCATCTCTTGATTTCAGCTCAAGTCATGATCTCAGAGTAATGAGTTGGAGCCCTACCCTCTATCAGGCTCTGCGCTCAGCAGGAAGTCCGCTTGAGATTCTCTTCTTCTCCCTCTGCCCCTCTCCCCTGCACACAAACTTTCTCTCCAAAATAAATATATAAAACTAAAAAAAAAAAAAAAGAGAGAGAGAGAAACTAAAACGTAGGGCAACGATGGCATATAAGCCAAGTGAAAGGCCACATTTTAAGGTCCTATATTGTTCAGGAAGAAGTAAAGGTGTTCTTTTTATGTTTTACAAAGTAATTGTATTTTAAAAGTAGCAGTAAATGAAGAGTAGAGTATTTCTTTTTTAAGATTTTATTTATTTATTCATCACACAGAGAGAGAAAGAGAGAGGCAGAGACACAGGCAGAGGGAGAAGCAGGCTCCATGCAAGGAGCCCAATGTGGGAGTCGAACCCAGGAATCTGGGATCACACCCTGAGCCACCCAGGCGTCCCAAAGAGTAGAGTATTTTTAAAGAGATAATACAAAATAAGGCAATTTTTAAAATCCACAGGTTTAAAAAAAATGTACAGCTAGTACAGACATACATAAGAGACAGCTATAAGCCCAAATACTGTATATCACTAAACTCAATAACTGTTAACTAGATTAAACTCACAAAACAGATTTTCAGAGGTTGAATATAGCAAATATAGGATACATTAAAAGTGGTATTTTGAAGGAAATGTATAACCATAATGCCTATTTTTAGGGAAAAAAAGACTAAGTATCCAG